>NC_059159.1:125188353-126438353 GCF_019923935.1 Bubalus bubalis | reverse complement strand
CATGGACAGAGGAGCCTGATGGGCTACAGCCCATGGAGTCACAAAGAGTCAAATATGTCTTAAGTACTAAACAACAACAACAAATATCCTAATATCGTAGTCAATACGATCTAATGAAATATAAATCTGACCAGGTTAAGCCCATGCTTAAAGCATTTAAATAATTCTCCAGTATCTATAGAAACATATTCAGGCTCTTCCCATAGAAGGACATCCATGATCTAACACCCACAGGTGTCTTTGGCCTCACTGATCAGAGCTTTCTGCCTGATCCTTTCTGCTTCAGCAACAATCAACTGCACAGTGTCCACACCTGACACCCTCCAACCATACAGGCCTCAGTGCCTTTGCTCGTGTTCTTCCCTTACATGGAATTTCTCATCATTTTTTGCTGGTCCTTTATTTGGCTGAATCCCACTCATTCTTTAAGACTCAGCTCACCAGTCATTCACAAACCCCTTGGCTGATACATGAGCCTTTCCTCAGAGCTTCCATACACCATATGTGTATCTCCTCAGATTGCTTTATACTGGCTTCGCTGTCCATCCTTCCACTATACTCTAAGTTTCTCATGCTCTCATTCAGCATTTTGTTCCTCTTGACCCGTCAAGTGCCAGGTGCCTAGAAGATGCTTGGAAAGAGCTTGGAATTTGGAATTAAGTACCAGGGTTCAAATTCTTTCTTTTCCATGCATTATCCCTGTTACATAGATAAGTCACCTCCCCTGTCTGAGTTACACTTCCTTACCTACAATTATTCTATTTACCTTTCAAAGAAAAACCAAAGATCATATAAGATAATGTCAATGTTCTTTGTAAACTGCAAAGTACTATGAAAATGTTTTACTTTATAAAATTTGAAGAAATACATACAGAAAAAAAGAATCTAATACAACATTGTGGATCCTGTGCAAATTTTAATGAGACTCATATTCATTCAAAAATCTACATAAGCATTTTTATGTCAGTGTGGTAGTCTGCAAAGAAAAGTTAGAGAATTATCTATTTGATTTAAAAATATGGCCAGTGTGCCTGGAGGTGCTAGAATTGGACTTATGAAAATAATCAGCTAATATATTACTTAATAGTTTTGTCAAGAGCACTAATTTAGCTTTAACATTAGCAGGTCATGAATCTTCTGAGAATCTTCAGAACTTACAGCATTACATCTTCTTACCTCTGTGCCTTCAGACTGTGCTTTCTACCCAGCTCTTCCAGCTCTTTACATGCTTCTCAATTCTGTGCGAAAACCAGGCCTTGGAGAAGGGGTGATTCAGATGAAATTTCAATACCAACCCGCTTTACCTTAAGTGAATACATGTTATTTATCCAATTCTTCCCTTATTGCTTAGCAAAAGAGAAGGGAAAACAGCTCCACCCTGCAAGAACAACTCCCAATACAGATAAAACAGAATTAGAAATGAATGACAAAACAATCACCAGGAGTGCTCTGTTCTCACGAGTCAAATCTTTTATAGAAAATTGGAGTTAAAAAACTCCTAGTTCCAGGTTGTGCAACAAAAAACTTTCAGGAATTAAAAGCTTCAAGCAAGAGGAATATAAACGTTTCACCTTCATGAGGAAGAGGGGGCAGTGCAGGTGCTCCCAGAAAAGGGAAATTTCTATGGGGGACAGGCAGAGCCTCAAACATGGGCTTTGGAGGTAGTGACCTGGTTCTGCCACCTAACCACTCAGACAACATTTAGCAGGTTATTTTATCTGTTCCAGTTTCATTTTCCTCATGTGTCCCATGGGGATCATCACAAGGCATCTCATCTCATAGAGTGATTGAAGGGAGTGGGGGAAACCAGGGCTTTAGTCAATAAATAGTAGATATTATTTTAATTAAAGGTAAATATATTTTAAGGAAAATGAAAATACAGGGGAATAACAAAATATTTAAAAGATATATTGGGCCCAAATTATGCCATTCTTGAATTCCAGGTTACAAAGTTTAAATTTTGTTAAGACAATGAAGAGATTTTGAAGGTTTTGAGGCATATGTTGTGACACAATGATAGATGTGCTTTTTGAAGATCGATCTGGAAGTATATAGAGGGAGATTAACAGGAAATATCAGGAGGCAGAAGAACCAGTAGGAAGCTATCAGTTTAATCTCATGAGACCATTTAATGAGACCTGATGAAGTCCTATCCAGGGCAGCGGTAATGGGGATGGAGAAGGAGGATGTTATTGGGATAGAACTGGCTAGAGAAAGTTAAGGATGGCTCCTATGTTTCACACCCGTGTGACTGGGAGAATGGTGGTGCTCTTTATTTCAGAAACAGGAAGCATAGCCAGGGGAGTGGATTTGGGAGGGTCTATAATTTAGTGTCTCAGCATTGGATGTAGGTGTTTTTGATTCTGGTAAGCTAACAGGCATTTGGGTATAATAACTCTAGCTCATAATATGTGGGTATAATATGATCAACAGATATATTTCATTGGACTACTTGTTCTTATTTCAAAATAATCCATATCTGATTTTTTAAAAAAATGCAATCAGTAGGAATGTAGGATTCACCAACAGAAACACACACTATAGAAAACCTGCCTGGAAGTGTCTCCTTAGGACTTTCCAGCTTACTACTGTGCTGGCCAGGTTAATCACATTTGTTTGCTGCTAAAAAGATGTTTGAATCCAGGCGGTATCCCATGCAAATTCTTCTGTCTCTGCTTCCTAGAGTGTCTGCATTCTACTCCCCACCCAAAACTGGCTGAAAACATGAGCAAATCTGATCCATGTACAACCTTGTTAAACAGTCTGTTCCTTCGTTCTCCTTATCAAAGAACTTAGCTTGGTTAGGCTCCCCAGGGAAAGCCATGCTGAGACCTAGTGTCACATCCACCTTATCTGTGTTGTACTATTCTTTCTTTAACTCTTCATCTGTTGTCCTGATACTGAGGTGAGGCTTAATGGTCTGCAATCCCCAGGTTCCCAGAGGTGCTTCTGGGAAAGACTGGGCCCGTATTGACAACTATCCAGTTTTTGGCAACAGTGTCTTTTGTAACCCCATTCCTCTGTTGACCATTTCACACTTCATATCCATCCAAACCCCAGAGTCTCACTGTCATTGCTGGTCGTATCCAGCTCCTAAGGAGGAAATATGAATATTTATTTTTTCTTCAGAGAAGCTTAGTGTATTAATTTATTTTAAAACGTGTATTTGGATTTATTGTTGGCCAAGGATTGCACTAGACAGTGCTGGAGGCCTCCTTAAGATGAAGGAAACATATTTCTGGCCTTCAAACGAGGTTGGGATCCAGATTGACACATACACAAATGAGAAAAGTGAGGCTGGGTAGGGACTGACATGAGGAGGAGGAGCTGAAAAGCTAAGCATGAGTTAAATCTGCATCCACTCAGCTACAAGACTTAAATTTTATATTGAAGATAGGGTACTTATAGAGAAAGGCTGATGGTAGAGTCCAAGAAGTGTCCAGGGACAGGTGGAGGACCCATTTCAATGCCATTTCTGAGACCTATTGGACAGGGAAATGAAAATGTTAGTCACTCAGAGGTGTCCGACTCTTTATGATCCCATGGACTGTAGCCTACCAGGCTCCTCTGTCCATGGGATTCTCCAGGCAGGAATACTGAAGTGGGTTGCCATTCCGTCCTCCAGGGATCTTCCCGACCCAGGGATCAAACCCAGGTCTTCTGAATTGCAGGCAGATAGATTCTTTACTGTTGGAGCTGAGACCTATTAAGAGTTAGACTAGAAGAGTGTTCCAGAGTTCTGATCCAAGGGGACATTTTGTGTAAGTGGAAACAGGGAAAACACATTTTAAAAGTAGCTGAAATACGATCTTTAATGATATATAACAGAGATTAAGAGTGCACTGTTTTCATTTATTTATTTTTCTGGTATAAATCTAGAGCTCAAATAAGGTTTCTGCTAGTTAATTTTTTGTACTGTTTTCAGACTGAGGATCTCATTAATGCATCCTCAAATGGAAGACACATTTTATGTAATAGTCCTTATGTGCAGAATGTGTGTGTGTGTTTCACACATGTACTTTACATTTTCTCTTTTGACCCTCATACCAACCTTGTAAACCGGGCAGGTCTTAGCTCAAAAAATTGTGGCACTTGTTCCAGTTTTTCCCTAAACAGAGAGTAATTATCAGGAAGTTAAGGACCAATTTGTGTCTCCAAGGCCAGAAAAAGGCTGAACTAAAAGGTGTGAGACAGAGATGCTACAAAACCTCAAAAGCTTCCCTCAGTTCTGTGCTCTTATTATAAAACAGAATAGCAACCAGTGTTGGGTAAAGCAGGTCAGCTGGGATTATACCAAAAGGAACGCCTCTGATGCTAAAGACATTTCTAGAATCCTGAGGTTCTGAGGGGAGCTTTCAGCATGATCAGAAATTCAGAAATTGATGAGTTCATGAGGAAGAATAGAGATTCAAGTCCACAGGTCCAGGGCTAGTCAGGGACTAAGCCAGAGGTACAGTCTTTGGTATCATATCTATGAGGTCACTGACGTGTGCTCTTCCTTCAAAGGATGTCTTCAGCCTCAACTGCGTTTGTCTTTAGATTTCTGTGACCTATCTCATTGTCCTGACCCTGAAGACAGGGACTTAGAGAGCTTGTGGGAGTTTCAAGCAGTTAAAACATCTCTGAGTCCTATAAGGAGAGATGCATCTTTATCAATGTCCATACCTTCTGTTAAGCCAGGGTTGGATCCTTGAGCAGCATTTGTGTTTCAGTAGTGGAGACAGTATCCACAGCAATCTTGATATACTGTATTCCAAAGGTGACAGTGAGTGTTATGGAGACACACCCTCTTGGGAAGAGTTCTCCTTCTTCAGGAAGGGTAAAAAAATGTGGCCTCCAATTAATTAAGTTTAAGGATTCTAATTTAACTTAAGACACTGGTTCTTAAACCATGGAATGAGACAAAGCTTGGCAACAGTACATTAAGCCTGTGCTAATCATGGAGAATTAATGAAGTTGGCTATTATTTTGACCTAAGACCCAGGAAAGCATAAATTTTGTCTTAGCTCAGCCTCTTCTTTTCTTTATGTGTTTACAAAGATACACATTTATAAAGAACAAAGGCAAACTCAACATTTTATTGTTAGCTGAGACTGAGACCCAGTGCAGCACAGAGAGCTTTGGCAAGTTAGTCTGGAGCACTTTTACTCAAGCCATGTAGAACTCCAGAGCTTCTGCCAAGGGTCAGTTCAACATGCTTAACACAAGACAAAAATAAGCAAAGAGAAAGAGACTCATCTAGGTGCCAAGCTAAACTGCCTGGGCAGTAGCCTCAGGACTCTTGCTATTAAATTTATTAGTTTGTTTATTTTATGTTTCAAGCCTTTTGTGTCTTGAAAAAAAAATGCCTGTTTCAAGTTCTCAAGGGTTTTTTCTTATGTCTTCCTCTAGGAATTTTATAGTTTTAGTTTTGTTTTATTCTGTGATCTATTTCAAGTTAATTTTTGATATAATATGACATAATAGTTGAGGTTCATTTTTTCTCCATAAAGACATTTAGTAATTCCTTCAACATTTGTTGAAGATTGTCCTTTCCCCCCTTTGAATTACCTTGGCACCTTTTTGAAAATATATGTATGTGAACTATCTAATCCATTGATCCATTTCCCTATCCTTACACCAGTATCACACAGCTTGAGTTCTATAGTTTTATACTAAGTCTTGAACTCAGGTAGAGTAAGTCTTCCAGCTTTCTGCTCCTATTTCAAAATTGTTTCAAATATTTTATATCATTTGCAATTCCATTTATATTTTAGAATCAGTGTGTCAGTTTCTGCAAAAAATGACTCCTGGGGTTTTGACAGAGATAATGTTGAATTTATAATCAATTTAGAGAAAACTGATATCTTAACAATATTGAGACTTGCAATTCATGAACATATGTATGTATCTCAGTTTATTTAGATATTCTCAATTTATAATAGCAACATTTTATAGTCTTCAATGTATAGGTCTTGCATGTATGTATTAAATATATTCCTATTTCATTTTTAACTGTAATAGATACTGTTTCTTTGGTTTTTATTTTCTAGTTTTTCACTGATAGTCTATAAAAATACAATTGATTTTATATATTTTCTTTGTAACCCATGACCTTCCTAGATTCATTTATTAGTTCTAGAAGGTTTTTTTAAATAGATTTCTTAGGATTTTCTGCATACTTAATTATGTTTTATTTTACATTATTTTTTGAAGAAGAAATGATATTGCCTTCTTGAAAAAGTGGCCCAATTCTTGTCCTGAGAACTGACCAATAAAATTCCTATTTCCTCATCTTTGGGGAAAGTCACAGAAGATACCCATGGATGAGGGCATATTGGTTATACAATGACTCAGTAACCAGATGTCACTGGGAGTCTTAACAGATTCCCTGATCGAGGAGATTGTGAAAGAGCTTGGGGAATATCTGTTGGTTTTCCTCCTTAAGAAAGAGGTAGACAGGGAAGGAGAATAAAGACCAAAGAGACCAAGGAGTATAAAAGATTTTAAAGGAGTGTGGGTTGTACTAGTCCTCCAGTCAGGAGAGGACTGACTTCCTGAAGCATGTGTCTGGGCTGTGGCAGAATCTGCTAAGATATCCCAATCTTAATGAATCATTTGTGTGGGCAAATGTTATCACCAATATCTACAGGAATTCTTCTGCACTGAAGGTGTATGCAAGTCTCTCAGTCGTGTCCGACTCTTTGCGATCCCATGGACTATACAGACCATGAAATTCTCCAGGCCAGAGTACTGGAGTGGGTAGCCTTTCCCTTCTCCAGAGGATCTTCCCAACCTAGGGATCGAACCCAGGCCTCCCACATTGCAGGCAGATTCTTTACCAGCTGAGCCACAAGGGAAGCCCTGTGCTAAATAGGACAATGCAGAACCTATGGGTGCTGGAACAGCTCTATTCTCTGCTTCTTCAGGTCATTATTTACAAGAATAACTTGGAAGAAATAAGGTTATCTGGGAAGTGAATGAGTGCCTGAGACACATATCTGACAATGGAAGTTGAATTTGGAGATCAAATATTAGAAATCATGAGCTCTTCAGTTCAGTTCAGTTGCTCAGTAGTGTCCGACTCTTTGTGACCCCATGGACTGCAGCACACCAGCCCTCCCTGTCCATCGCCAACTCCCAGAGTTTACTGAAACTCATGTCCATTGAGTTAGTGATCCCATCCAACCATCTCATCCTCTGTCATCCCCTTCTCCTCCCACCTTCAATCTTCCCCAGCATCAGGGTCTTTTCCAATGAGTCAGTTCTTTGCATCAGGTGGTCAAAGTATTGGAGTTTCAGCTTCAGCATCGGTCCTTCCAATGAATATTCAGGACTAATTTCCTTTAGGATGAACTGGTTGGATCTCCTTGCAGTTCAAGGGACTCTCAAGAGTCTTCTCCAACACCATAGTTCAAAAGCATCAATTCTTCAGTGCGTAGCTTTCTTTATAGTCCAGCTCACATCCATACATGACTACTGAAAAAACCATAGCTTTGACTAAGTGGACCTTTGTTGGCAAAGTAATGTCTCCACTTTTTAATATGCTGTCTAGGTTGGTCATAACTTTTCTTCCAAGGAGCAAGCTTCTTTTAATTTCATGGCTGCAGTCAACATCTCCAGTGATTTTGGATCCTCTACCCCACCCCAAAATAAAGTTTATCACTGTTTCCACCTTTTTCCCCTTCTATTTGCCATGAAATGATGGGACTGGATGCCATGATCTTAGTTTTCTGAATGTTGAGCTTTAAGCCAACTTTTTCACCCTCCTCTTTCACTTTTATCAAGAGGCTCTTGAGTTCTTCACTTTCTGCCATTAGGGTGGTGTCATCTGCATATCTGAGGTTATTGATATTTCTCCCGGCAATCTTGATTCCAGCTTGTTCTTCATCCAGCCCAGCATTTCTCATGATGTACTCTGCATATAAGTTAAATAAGCAGGGTGACAGTATACAGCCTTGACATAATCCTTTCCCAATTTGGAACCAGTCTGTTGTTCCATGTCCAGTTCGAACTGTTGCTTCCTGACCTGCATACAGATTTCTCAAGAGGCAGGTCAGGTGGTCTGGTATTCCCATCTCTTTCAGAATTTTCCACAGTTTATTGTGATCCACACAGTCAAAGGCTTTGGTATAGTCAATAAAACAGAAGTAGATGTTTTTCTGGAACTCTCTTGCTTTTTTCATGATCCAGCAGATGTTGACAACTTGATCTCTGGTTCCTCTACCTTTTCTAAACCCAGCTTGAACATCTGGAAGTTCCCGTATTGTTGAAGCCTGGCTTGGAGAATTTTGAGCATTACTTTACTTGCATGTGAGATGAGTGCAATTGTGTGATAGTTTGAACATTCTTTGGCATTGCCTTTCTTTGGGATTGAAATGAAAACTGACCTTTTCCAGTCCTGTGGCCACTGCTGAGTTTTCCAAATTTGCTGGCATATTGAGTGCAGCACTTTCACAGCATCATCTTTCAGGATTTGAAAGAGCTCAACTGAAATTCCATCACCTCCACTAGCTTTGTTCGTAGTGATGCTTCCTAAGGCCCACTTGACTTCGCATTCCAGAATGTCTGGTCCAGGTAAGTAAGTGATCATACCATCGTGATTATCTTGGTCATGAAGATCTTTTTTGTACAGTTCTTCTGTGTATTCTTGCCACCTCTTCTTAATATCTTCTGCTTCTGTTATGTCCCTACCATTTCTGTCCTTTATTGTGCCCATTTTTGCATGAAATATTCCCTTGGTATCTCTAATTTTCTTGAAGAGATCTTTCCTCTTTCACATTCTATTGTTTTTCTCTTATTTCTTTGCATTGATCTCTGAGGATGGCTTTCTTATCTCTCCTTGCTATTCTTTGAAACTCTGCATTCAAATGGGTATATCTTTTCTTTTCTCCTTTGCTTTTCAGTTCTCTTCTTTTCACAGCTATTTGTAAGGCCTTCTCAGACAGCCATTTTGCTTTCAATGAGCTCTTAGTTTGAGATAAAGTTATCATGGCATTTTGACAAGATCAAGGGCTTTGGAGTTAGACATCCCAGTGTTTGTATCTCACTTCTGAGGGTTGTTCTTCATTTTCCTTCAGACCCACTTTCCACCCTTCACCTTGCTCTGCGTGCTAGGAGGCTGACTCAAGGTTTATTCTCTTGCTTCTTGTTGGGTTTAGCCAATGGGAGGTTCTGGTAGGTAATTTGAGGATTGAAAGTGAGGTCAGGATGTTTACTTTCCCAGTTCCCACTCTGCTAGACTGCAGTTTGGCTGTGGCTGCTCCTGACAGGTGACTCTCTTTTACAGTTTTCACTCCAGCTTCCAGTAACCACTGATCCTTCTTTCACCGTTGTGCCCAAGGATAGTGGAAGCTTTCTGCCATTTCTATCCAAGGTTTGTTTTATCACCCCTTGCAGATTATCTGTAACTCTGCTCACACCTTAAAACTGTCCCTTCATTAAACTTTCTTTAATCATCTCTTTTGAGGATGTCATTTGAACCCTGATATACCACTCCAGATCCTTAATAGCTCAGGAACTTTGAAAAAAAGTTATTTAGGCTCCTGCGTATCAGTTCTTTCATGTATAAAGGGAAAATACATATATAAGGGTCTTCCCTGGTAGTTCAGTGACTAAGACTCGCACTCCCAATGCAGGGGGCTGGGTTTGACCCCTGATCAGGGAAGTAGATCCCACATGCAACAGTGAAGATTGAAGATACTGCATGCCACAACTAAGACCCAGTGCAGCAAATAAATAAATCTTTTTAAAAAGAAATATGTATATGAGATAAGACATGTAAAAGCACATAGTAGCTACCTAGTAAGTGGTTCCTGTCATCATCATTGGTAGTAACTATTATCACATGAAGACTGGCAAGCTCATGATATCCCTGTGACTATTCAGATAAAATTGTAGAGCTATTTATTACTCATCCAGAAGCATAAGACTGAAGGGAAGAATCTCAGGGAATCGAAGATGAAGACAGGGAAAGGGGTTGGAAAGATTTTTTAGCACTGTGAAACAGAATAATTTTAGTATTTTAACCCTAGAAGGGTCTCAGAGACTTGATGGGAGGATCCTCATACTAAATATGGCAGTGAAGGTGTTCACTTTGTTGAAAAGGAGCAGATTTGCAGAACTGTCATGGTATGGCTACATATCACAAGACAAACAGTTGAACGGAGATGTATTGAGCTATGAGTCAAATCTTGAGAAAGGCAAAAATATAAAAGAAAGAGGTTATTATTGACATGGGGCATCTTGTAGATCTTCCAGCCAGATCGAAGAAATGAATCCCTGATCCAGATTGCAGGTCTGGTAAGGAAGCAAGCTGTATAGGTGTTGTACCTTGAATGTCCTTAGCTTGCTTACATATCATCGCTTGATGCCCACTGCTACTCCAGGAGAAAGGAGCAGTGACCCAGCAAGAGACCGAGCCAGACTTGCCTGTGAGTGTACAGGAATCTCCCGCAGAGGCGTGGGTCAACAGTGACCTGCTGCAGGGTCGGGGGCACTGAATACAACAGTGCTAGCCTAAGTCTTTTTGAAGGAGGTTGCCATTATCGCCATTACCCCTACCATAGCTTGGCCTCAGGGAGCACAGCCTTGCATATCAACAGAAAATTGGATTAAAGATTTACTGAGCATGGCCCTGCTTATCAGAACAAGACCCAGATTCTCCCACAGCCAGTCCTTCCCATCAGGAAGCTTCCACAAGCCTCTTATTCTTATCCATCAAGAGGGAAGACAGAATAAAAACCACGATCACAGAAAACTAACCAATCTGATCACATGGATCACAGCCTTGTCTGACTCAATAAAACTATGAGGCCTGTCATACAGGGCCACCCAAGACAGATGGGTCATGATGGAGACTTCTGACAAAACGTGGTCCACTGGAGAAGGGAATGGCAAACCACTTCAGTATTCTTGCCTTGAGAACCCCATGAACAATATGAAAAGGCAAAAAGATATGACATTGAAAGATGAATTCCCCAGGTTGGTAGGTGCCAATATGCTACTGAAGAAGACTGGAGAAATAACAGCAGAAAGAATGAAGAGATGGAGCCAAAGTGAAAACAGTGCCCAGTTGTAGATGTTACTGGTGATAGAAGTAAAGTCCAATGCTATAAAGAACAATATTGTATAGGAACTTGGAATGTTAGGTCCATGAAAAAAGGTAAATTAAAAGTGGTAAAACAGGAGATGGTAAGAGTGAACATTGACATTTAAGGAATCAGTTAACTAAAATGGACTGGAATGGGCGAATTTAATTCATGACCATTATATCTACTACTGTGGGCAAGAATCCCATAGAAGAAATGGAGTAGCCCTTATAGTCAACAAAAGAGTTCAAAATACAGTACTTGGGTGCAATCTCAAAAATGACAGAATGATCTCTTTTCGTTTCCAAGGCAAACCATTCGATATCAGTAATCCAATTCTATGCCCAAACCACTAATGCTGAAGAAGCTGAAGCTGAGTGGTTCTATGATGACTTACAAGACTTTCTAATACTAACACCAAAAAAAAAAAAAAAAAAAGATGTCCTTATCATCATAGGGGACTGGAATGTAAAAGAAGGAAGTTAAGAGGTATCTGCAGTAACAGACAAGTTAGGCCTTGGAGTACAAAATGAAGCAGGGCAAAGGCTAATAGAGTTTTGCAAAGAGAATGCCCTGGACATAGCAAATACCCTTTTCCAGCAACACAAGAGAAGACTCTACACATGGATATCACCAGATGGTCAATAGTGAAATCAGGTGGAAAAGCTCTATACAGTCAGCAAAAAGAAGACCGGGATCTGACCGTGTTTCAGATCATGAACTTCTTATTACCAAATTCAGACTTAAATTGAAGAAAGTAGGGGAAAACACTTGACCATTCAGGTATGACCTACATCAAATCCTGTACAATTATACAGTGGAAGTGACAAATAGGTTGAAGGGATGAGATCTGATAGAGTACCTGAAGAACTATGGACAGAGGTTCGTGATATTATACAGGAAGCGGTGATCAAAACCATCCCAAGAAAAAGAAATGCAAAAAAGCAAAATGGTTGCCTGAAGAGGCCTTACAAATAGCTGAGACATGAAGAGAAGAGAAAAACAAAGGAGAAAAGGAAAGATATACCCATTTGAATGCAGAGTTCCAAAGAATAGCAAGGAGAAATAAGAAAGCCTTCCTCAGTGATCAATGCAAAGAATTCGAGGGAAACAATAGAATGGGGAAGATTAGAGATCTCTTCAAGAAAATTAGATACCAAGGGAACATTTTATGCAAAAATGGACACAAGAAAGGACAGAAATGATACGGACCTAACAGAAGCAGAAGATATTAAGAAGAGATGGCAAGAATACACAGATCTTAATGACCCAGATAACCACACTGGTGTGATCGCTTACCTAGAGCCAGACATTCTGGATAATGTGAAGTCAAGTGGGCCTTAGGAGTATCACTACAAACAAAGCTAGTGGAGATGATGGAACTCCAGCTGAACTATTTCAGGTCCTAAAAGATGATGCTGTGAAAGTGTTGCACTCAATATGCTGGCAAATTAGGAAAACTCAGCAGTGGCACAGGACTGAAAAATGTTAGTTTCCATTCCAATCCCAAAGAAAGGCAATGCCAAAGAATGTTTAAACTACTGTACAATTGCATTCATCTCACATGCTAGCAAAGTCATGCTCAAAATTTTCCAAGCCAGGCTTCAAGAGTTTGTGAACTGAGAACTTACAGATGTTCAAGCTGGATTTAGAAAAGGCAGAGGAACCAGCAATCAAATTGTCAACATCCATTGGATCATAGAAGAAGCAAGGGAATTCCAGAAAAACCTACATCTGCTTTATTTAGTATACTAAAGACTTTGACTCTGTAGATCACAACAAACTGGAGAAAATTTTTAAAAGTATGGGAACATCAGACCACCTTACCTGCCTCCTGAGAAATCTATATGCAGGTCAAGAAACGACAGTTAGAACCAAACATGGAACAACAGAGTGATTCCAAATTGGGAATGGAGTACATCAAGGCTGTATGTTGGCACCCTGCTTATTTAACTTCTATGCAGAGAACATCATGCAAAATGCCAGACTGGATGAAGCACAACTTGGAATCAAGATTGCTGGGAGAAATATCAATAACCTAAGATAAGCAGATGACACTACCCTTATGGCAGAAAGTGAAGAGGAACTAAATGAACCTCTTGATGAAAGTGAAAGAAGAGAGTGAAAAAGCTGGCTTAGATCTCAACATTCAAAAAACTAAGATCATGGCATCCAGTCCCATCACTTCATGCTAAATAGATGGGGAAACAGTGACAGACTTTATTTTGGGGGGCTCCAAAATCACTGCAGATGGTGACTGCAGCCATGAAATTAAAAGATGCTTGCTCCTTGGAAGAAAGCTATGACCAACTTAGACGGCATATTCGGAGAAGGCGATGGCACCCCACTCCAGTACTCTTGCCTGGAAAATCCCATGGACGGAGGAGCCTGGTAGGCTGCAGTCCATGGGATCGCGAAGAGTCGGACACGACTGAGCGAGTTCACTTTCACTTTTCACTTTCTTGCATTGGAGAAGGAAATGGCAACCCACTCCAGTGTTCTTGCCTGGAGAATCCCAGGGACAGGGGAGCCTGGTGGGCTGCCGTCTATGGGGTCGCACAGAGTCGGACACGACTGAAGCGACTTAGCAGCAGCAGCAGCAGCAAACAGCATATTAAGAAGCAGAGACATTACTTTGCTGGCAAAGCTATCTAGTCAAAGCTATGGTTTTTCCAGCAGTCATGTATGGATGTGAGAGTTTGACCATAAATAAAGCTGAGCACTGAGGAATTGATCCTTTTGAACTGTGGTGTTGGAGAAGACTCTTGAGAGTCCCTTGGACTGCAAGGGCATCCAACCAGTCAATCCTAAAGAAAATCAGTCCTAATTATTCATTGAAAGGACTGATGTTGAAGCTGAAGCTCTAATACTTTGGCTACCTAATATGAAGAACTGACTCACTGGGAAAGACCCTGATGCTGGGAAAGATTGAAGGTGGGAGGAGAAGGGGACGACAGAGGATGAGATGGTTGGATGGCATCACCAACATGAAGGACATGAGTCTGAGTAGGCTCCAGGAATTGGTGATGGACAGGGAAATCTGCATGCTGCAGTTTCTGGGGTTGCAAAGAGTCAAACACAACTGAGCAACTGAACTGAACTGAACTGCTACTCCAGCTGGCTCATCCTTTCCTTCCTCCATTCTCAGTCTCTTGGAGGAGCCCACAACCAATTTTGGCAGAAAGCTCTTTGAGTTGGCTAACTGTTCCCTTCTTTTCAGGCCAAACATATGCACCTAGATGGTGGGGTCAGGGTGGGTTCAAGTAAAATCTCCCCATTTTGGTACCTGGAGCCCCTCTCCTCATAGACCATCATGTTCCATCACTGAGTCTGGCAAGTCATACAAGGCTCTCTTTCTTTTGAAGTAAATTATCTCCAAGAGATCCTGCAAGTCCTCTTACAATTAAGTTTCTTTTGAGTGCACCTACCTTACCAGTTATTCTTATGCGACCCAAATATGTTCTTCCCCTAGGATTCCCTTATAATTCAAAGGAGAAAGTTAGAAACCAGGGAGAACAAGACGGCAGAGAAGTAAGTGGACGTGGAATACATCTCTCTTCACAGATACATCAGGAATACACCTTCAGACACAGAAGTGCATACAGAACACCAGCTGAGAGCAGACAGGAGTACCTGTCCAGGGGAAAAGAATATATAGAAACATGCAAAACTCTAGCTCAAGCACCTGAGCCTTTGGAGTGGGAGCACTGCCTCCAAGACCCTAGACTACCAGAGAACTAACCCTAGGGAGTATCAAATAGTGAGAACTCCTACAAAGGAAATCACTTGAATACAAGACTTGGCATCACCCAACCACGAGTAGCAACTTGTGCAGGATGCGTTATCTAAACAAGAAACAAAACAAAAATACAAACCCAAGCATCAGCAGATAGGATTACCACCTCACTCAGCCTTGCCCATCAGAGGAAAAACAAACAAATAAAAACTCAGCACAAATCTCACCCTATAGGAACCTCACACAAACCACTGGACCAACCTTAGGAGGGCAGAAACCAAAAGGGAGAAAAAATTCAACCTTCTTCAAGGAAAGAATTCAACTTTTCTTGAAGCCTAGGAAAAGGAAACCTCAAACACAATAACTTTTAAAAAACAAATGAAAAGGCAGAGAAATCCTGCACAAATGAAGGAACAAACTAACAACACTGAAGTCCAAATAAATGAAGAGGAAATAGAAAAACTACCTGAAAAATAATTCAGAATAATGATAGTAAAGATGATCAAAAACATTGAAAACAAAATGGAGAAAATGCAAGAATCAATTAACAAAGACCTAGAAGAATTAAAGAATAAACATACAGAGACAAACAACACAATTACTGAAAAAAAATACTCTAAGAAGGAATCAATAGCAGAATATCCGAAGCAGAAGAACGAATCAGTGAGCTGGAAGATAAAATGGTTGAAATAACTTGTCAAGAGCAGAATAAAAAGAATGAAAAGAGCTGAGGACAGTCTCAGAGACCTTTGGGACCATATCAAATGCACCAACATTCAAATTATAGGGGTCCCAGAAGAAGAAGAGAAAAAGAAAGGGTATGAGAAAATTTTTGAAGAGATTATAGTTGAAAAGTTCCCCAATATGGAAAAGGAAATAGTCAATCAAGTCCAAGAGGCACAAAGAGGATAAACCCAAGGAGAAACACACCAAGACACATACTAACCAAACTAACAAAGACTAAACACGAAGAAAGAATGTTGAAAGCAGCAAAGGAGATGCAACAAGTAACATACAAGGGAAACCCAGCTGATCTTTCAGCAGAAACTCTGCAGGCCAGAAGGGAATGGCAGGATATATTTAAAGTACTGAAAGAGAAAAATCTACAACCAAGATTACTGTACCTGGCAAGTATCTCATTTAAAATTGATGGAGAAATAAAAAGCTTTTCAGACAAGCAAAAGTTAAGAGAATTCAGTACCACTAAACCAGCTTTACAACAAATGTTAAACGGACTTATATAGTCAAGAAATACAACAGAAGAAAAACCATCTACAAAATCAACCCCAAACAATTAAGAAAGTGACAATAGGAACATATATATCAATAATTACTTTAAATGTAAATGGACTAAATGCTCCAACCAAAAGACCCAGACTGGCTGAATGGACACAAAATCAAGACCCAAATATATGCTGTCTACAAGAAACCCACTTCAGACCTCAAGACACATATAGAATGAAAGTGAGTGGATGGAAAAATATATTCCATGCAAATAGGAAGCAATAGAAAGCTGTAGTAGCAGTCCTCATATCAGACAAAATAACCTTAAAATAAAGAAGATTATAAGAGATAAGGATGGACACTACATAATGATCAAGGGATCAATCCAAGAGGAAGACATAACAATTGTAAATATCTATACACTCAACATAGGAGCACCTCAATACATAAGACAAACACTAACAGACATAAAAGGAGAAATTGACAGTAATGCAACAATAGTTGAAGACTTTAATACCCCACTCACACCAATGGACAGATCATCAAAACAGAAAATTAATAAGGAAACACAAGTCTTAAATGATACATTAGATGAGATGGATCTCATTGATATCTTCCAGACATTCCATCCAAATGCAGAAGAATACACCTTCTTCTCAAGTGCACATGGAACATTCTCCAGGATAGACCACATCTTGGGTCACAAATCAAACCTCAGTAAATTTAAGAAAATTGAAATATCAAGCATCTTCTCCAACCACAATGCTATGAGACTAGATATCAATTACAAGAAAAAACTGTAAGAAACACAAACACATGGAGATTAAACAACACATTTCTAAATAACCAACAGGTTACTGAAGAAATCAAAAGGAGGAAAAAAAATCTAGAAACAAATGACAATGAGAACATGACAACTCAAAACCTATGGGATGCAGCAAAAGCAGTTCTAGAGGGAAGTTTATAGCAATACAATCCTACCTCAAGAAACAAGAGAAACATTGAATAGACAACCTCACTTTACACCTAAAGCAACTGGAAAAAGAAGACAGAAAAAAAACAAAATTAGTAGAAGGAAAGAAATCATAAAGATCCGAGCAGAAAGAAATGAAAGAAACAATAGTAAAGATTAATAAAACTAAAAGCTGGTTCTTTGAGAAGATAAGCAAAATTGTCAAACCCTTAGCCAGACTTATCAAGAAAAAGAGAAGAATCAAATCAACAAAATTAGAAATGAAAAAGGAGAGGTTACAGCAGACAATGCAGAAATACAAAGGATTATAGGAGACTATTATGAACAACTATATGGCAATAAAATAGATAACCTGGAAGATACAGACAGATTCTTAGAAAAGTTCAATCTTCCAAGACTGAGCCAGGAAGAAATAGAAATTATGAACAACCCAATTACAAACACTGAAATTGAAGCTGTGACCAAAAATCTCCCAAAAAACAAAAGCCCAGGACTAGACGGCTTCACAGGAGAATTCTATCAAACATTTAGACAAGAGCTAATGCCTGTCCTTCTAAAACTCTTTCAAAAAACTGCAGAGGAAGGAACACTTCCAAATTCATTCTATGAGGCCACCATCACCCTGATTCCAAAACCAGACAAAGACAACACAAAAAAAGAAAACTACAGGTCAGTATCATTGATGAACATAGATGCGAAAATCCTCAACAAAATTTTAGCAAACAATTCAGCAACACATCAAAAAGCTCATACACCATGATCAAGTTGGGTTTATTCCAGGGATGCAAGGATTCTTCAATATACAGAAATCAATCAATGTGATACACCATATTAACAAATTGATAAAAACCACGTGACAATCTCAACAGATGTAGAAAAAGCCTTTGACAAAATTCAGCACCCATTTATTATTAAAACTCTTCAAAAAATGGGCATAGAAAGAACCTACCTCAGCATCAGTTCAGTTCAGTTCAGTTGCTCAATCATGTCCGACTCTGCAACCCCATGAATTGCAGCACGCCAGGCCTCCCTGTCCATCACCAACTCCTGGAGTTCACTCAAACTCACATCCATCGAGTCAGTGATGCCATCCAGCCATCTTATCCTCTCTCGTCCCCTTCTCCTCCTGCCCCCAATCCCTCCCATATCAGAGTCTTTTCCAATGAGTCAACTCTTCGCATGAGGTGGCCAAAGTACTGGAGTTTCAGCTTTAGCATCATTCCTTCCAAAGAACACCCAGGGCTGATCTCCTTTAGAATGGACTGGTTGGCTCTCCTTGAGTCCAAGGCCATATATGATAAGCCTACAGCAAACATTATTCTCAATGGTAAAAAACTGAAAGCATTCCCCCTAAGATCAGGAACAAGACAAAGGTGTCCACTTCCACCACTATTATTCAACATAGTTCTGGAAGTGTTAGCTACAGCAATCAGAAAAGAAAAAGAAGTAAAAGGAATCCAGATTGGAAAAGAAGTAAAGCTCTCACTGTTTGCAGATGACATGATACTGTACATAGAAAACCCTGAAGATAGTATCAGAAAATTTCTAGTGCTAATCAGTGAATCTGGCGAAGTTGCAGGATACAAAATCAATACACAGAAATCACTTGCATTTCTATATACTAACAATGAAAACTCAGAAAGAGAAATTAAGGAACCAATCGCATTCTCCATTGTAACAAAAAGAATTAAATATCTAGGAATAAACTTACCTAAGGAGACAAAAGAACTATACACAGAAAATTATAAGACACTAATGAAATAAAGATGACATAAACAGATGAGAGATATTCCATGTTCCTGGGTAGAAAGAATCAATATTGTGAAAATGACTATACTACCAAACACAATCTGCAGATTTAATGCAATCCCTATCAAATTACCAATGGCATTTTTCATAGAACTAGAACAAAAAATTTCACAATTCATATGGAAACACAAAAGACCCTGAATAGCCAAAGCAGTTTTGAGAAAGAAGAATGGAGCTGGAGGAATCAACCTTCCTGACTTCAGATTATACTACAAAGCTACAGTCATCAAGACAGTATGGTACTGGCACAAAAACAGAAATATAGACCAATGGAACAAGATAGAAAGAGCAGAAATAAACCCATGCACCTATGAGTACCTTATTTTTGACAAAGGAGGCAAGAATATACAATGGGGCAAAGACAGCCTCTTCAATAAATGGTGCTGGGAAAACTGGACAGCTACATATAGAAGAATGAAACTAGAACACTTCCTAACACCATACACAAAGATAAGCTCAAAATGGATTAAAGACCTAAATGTAAGACCAGAAACTATAAAACTCTTAGCGGAAAACATAGGCAGAATGCTTGATGACATAAATCAAAGCAAGATCCTCTATGACCCATCTCCTAAAATAACAGAAATAAAAACAAAAGTAAACAATTGGGACCTGATTAAACTTAAAAGGTTTTGCACAGCAAAGGAAACTATAAGCAAGGTGAAAAGACAACCCTCAGAGTGGGAGAAAATAATAGCAAATGAAACAACTGACAAAGGATTAATTTCCAAAATATACAAGCATCTCATACAACTCAGTGCCAGAAAAACAAACAATCCAATCAAAAAGTGGGGGAAAGACCTAAACAGGCATTTCTCCAAAGAAGACATACAGATGGCTAACAAACACATGAAAAGATGCTCAACATCACTCATTATTAGAGAAATATAAATCAAAACTATAGTGAGATATCACCTCACAGCAGTCAGAATGGCCCTCATCAAAATGTCTACAAACAATAAATGCTGGAGAGGTTGTGGAGAAGAGGGAACGCTCTTGCACTGTTGATGGGAATGTAAATTGATACAGCCACTATGGAAGACGGTATGGAGATTCCTTAAAAAACTAGGAATAAAACTACCATATGACCCAGCAATCCCACTCCTAGGCATATACCCTGAGGAAACCAAAATTGGAAAAGATACATCATTCCCACTGTTCATTGCAGCACTATTTACAATAGCTAGAACATGGAAGCAACCTAGATGTCCACTGAAAGATGAATGGATAAAGAATTTGTGGTACATATGCACAATGGAATATTACTCAGCCATGAAAAGTAACACATTTGAGTCAGTTCTAATGAAGTGGATTAACCTAGAACCTATTATACAGAGTGAAGTGAGTCAAAAGGGAAAGCCAAATATCATATTCTAACACATATATACAGAATCTATAAAAATGGTACTGAAGAATTTATACAGCAACAATGGAGAAACAGATATAGAGAATAGACTTATGGACATGTGGAGAGGGGAGGAGAGGGTGAGATGTATAGAAAGCGTAACATGGAAACTTAATTATCATATGTAAAACAGATAGCTAATAGGAATTTGCTGTATGGCTCAGGAAACTCAAACAGGGGCTCTGTATCAACCTAGAGTGGTGGGATGGGGAGTGAGATGAGAGGGAGGTTCAAAAGGGAGGGGATATATGTATACCTATGGCTGATTCATGTTGACATTTGATAGGAAACAGCAAAATTCTGTAAAGCAATTATCCTTCAATAAAAATTTAAAAAAAGGAAAGAAACCAGAGGGTGTCAGAGGTAAGCCAATTTCAGATTCTACCCAGCTCCTAATAAATCCTTCAGATCAGATCAGATCAGATCAGTTGCTCAGTCGTGTCCGACTCTTTGCAACCCCATGAATCGCAGCACGCCAGGCCTCCCTGTCCATCACCAACTCCCGGAGTTCACCCAGACTCACATCCATTGAGTCAGTGATGCCATCCAGCCATCTCATCCTCTGTTGTCCCCTTCTCCTCTTGCCCCCAATCCCTCCCAGGATCAGAGTCTTTTCCAATGAGTCAACTCTTCACATGAGGTGGCCAAAGTACTGGAGTTTCAGCTTTAGCATCATTCCTTCCAATGAACACGAAGGGCTGATCTCCTTCAGAATGGACTGGTTGGATCTCCTTGCAGTCCAAGGGACTCTCAAGAGTCTTCTCCAACACCACAGTTCAAAAGCATCAATTCTTCAGCGCTCAGCCTTCTTCACAGTCCAACTCTTACATCCATACATGACCACTGGAAAAACCATAGCCTCGACTAGACGAAACTTTGTTGGCAAAGTAATGTCTCTGCTTTTGAATATGCTATCCAGGTTGGTCATAACTTTCCTTCCAAGGAGTAAGCGTCTTTTAATTTCATGGCTGAAGTCACCATCTGCAGTGATTTTGGAGCCCAAAAAAATAAAGTCTGACACTGTTTCCACTGTTTCCCCATCTATTTCCCATGAAGTGATGGGACCGGATGCCATGATCTTCATTTTCTGAATGTTGAGCTTTAAGCCAACTTTTTCACTCTCCTCTTTCACTTTCATCAAGAGGCTTTTTAGTTCCTCTTCACTTTCTGCCATAAGGGTGGTGTCATCTGCATATCTGAGGTGATTGATATTTCTCCCACCAATCTTGATTCCAGCTTGTGTTTCTTCCAGTCCAGCATTTCTCATGATGTACTCTGCATGTAAGTTAAATAACAGGGTGACAATATACAGCCTTCACGAACTCCTTTTCCTATTTGGAACCAGTCTGTTGTTCCATGTCCAGTTCTAACTGTTGCTTCCTGACCTGCATACACATTTCTCAAGAGGCAGATCAGGTGGTCTGGTATTCCCATCTCTTTCAGAATTTTCCACAGTTTATTGTGATCCACACAGTCAAAGGCTTTGGCATAGTCAATAAAGCAGAAATAGATGCTTTTCTGGAACTCTCTTGCTTTTTTCATGATCCAGCGGATGTTATTGTCCCACAATTTTTTCCCTCCCAACAGGTCATTAAAGGGATGAGACCATCTTCTGTATTTAATTGTGATCAGAAAAAGGAGAAAATTGAGAGAAAGAGCTTGTGTTAGCCAAGGGGAAAAATGAAATCTAGAGAAAAGATTTGGCTAGCTGGAAATTCGTAAGTGTTAAAGGTCTCATGTGAGTTGGTAAGGTCCCTGTGTGTACATTTTGTCTATGAAATTACACACAATCCTGATGAAGAAGAAACAGCATGGTCCTTGAATAGAAATAATCTTCTGGTTTCACAGCAACTCTCTGTGTGAGTTCAGGTCTTCAAAGGACATGACTGGAAACCAATAATGAATACAGAAGTTGCTGAAGATTTTTGAAAATGATGTCATAAAAGCAAAAACTCAGAATGAACTGTGACTTGTGAACAATGTTCAGGACAAAATTCTGTTTGGAGCAAACCAAAGAGTTTAAAAAAAAAAAAGACAAATGCCTTGGGTAAATTTTTTCAAAGCTGCTCAAAAGCTCTTAGCTTTCATTCACTTTGCCAAGGAGAATGACGTTATGAATGGAAAGGGTAGAACAAACAGGAGCATAAAAAAGATCATTGAAGGCCAAACTGGTGAAGAGACTGTGAGTGAGCATAAAGCTTCTAGTCTCCTGCCCAGGAACATTGTATTCTAGGGAACTGTGCGACCTTGCAAATGAGATTATTGGGCCACTTTTGGTTATCTTGGAGGAGCTGTGAAAAATGGGGGATGTGTGTCAGGAGACTGAAATCAGCTAATTATAGTCATGATTCTCTAAAAGGGGGAAAGTGGGTTATGTAGAGAGATTGTAAACCTAGATGTTTATGGAAACCAGAAAATAACTATGAAGAGTCAAGTAGGGCAGTTGGAGACTAGTGATGGGGAAAGGACAGGCTCCCTCTTAAAAGGGCAACTCTTCTTGAGCTCCAGTTGGCTGTTGTCATTCCCAGAAGTCCTAGAACTTTAAGATTTTTAATGTTAACTCTTATTATTTGTCAAATGAGAATAACTAAATAGATTTTTTAAATATATCATATGGGCTAAATGAAAAATATCTGTAGACAGATAGAGCCACCAGGCCACCAGTTCGTGACCTTTCCCCATAGATGTGCCATCTTGCAGCTAAGAAGCTAGAACAGTCCATTAAAAGATCATCTGGTAAACATTTTAAAGGAATTGGTCATCCTCGGGAGTTGTGTGGGTTCACTAAGATTAACATACCACACACTAACCTCTCTCTTTTTAGATTGGCAGAGGGATGTGATAGTCTTGGGCACTCTGATTTCAGTAAAGCTCTGACAAAGTGAGCCATATTCTCCTTGGGAACCAGTTGGAGCAGTTCAAATGGAATATTAATACTTCTGGTTCATTTGGGTTTTTCCATAAGATCTTACAGAAAAACCCAAACAAACTTTTTGGCCAACCAAATAGATTCCTAGCTGTGCTTGAGGTTAATGGACTAATAAACCAGTACTGGCCAGTAGGAATGGCTCTGTTTTTTTGTCTTTGACAAACCTAGACAGTGTATTAAAAAGCAGAGGCATCACTTTACTGACAAATGTCTGTCTAGTCAAAGCTATGGTCTTTCCAGTAGTCATGTACAGATGTGAGAGTTGGACCATAAAGAAGGCTGAGTGCTGAAGAATTGATGCTTTGAAACTGTAGTGCTGGAGAAGACTTTGAGAGTCCCTTGGACAGCAAGGAGATCAAACCAGTCAATCCTAAAGGAAATCAACCTTGAGTATTCATTGGAAGGGCTGGTGCTGAAACTGAAACTCCAATACTTTGGCCACCTGATACGAAGAACTGACTCATTTGAAAAGACCCTGATGGTAGGAAAGATTGAGGGCATGAGAAGTGGGTAACAGAGGATGAGATGGTTGGATGGCATCATCAACTCAATGGATATGAGTTTGAGCAAACTCTGGGAGATAGTGAAGGACAGGGAAGCCTGGCGGGCTGTAGTCCATGGGGTCTCAAAGAGTTGGACATGACTTAGCAACTGAACAATTAAACTTTCAGAGCCCAAAAAAAGACACAGTTCAGTTCAGTTGCTCAGTCATGTCCAACTCTTTGCACAAGGATTGGCTTATGGCTTGATGTCTACAGGGTACTGTGAGAATGTCAAGTACTTGATGGTGGGTTGGTATTTTGTAGCCCAGGAGTTGGCAAACTGACCCAGTTTGTATAAATAAAGTTGTTTTTTTTTAATTGAAGTATAGTCAATTTACAATTGGAGAAGGCAATGGCACCCCAATCCAGTACTCTTGCCTGGAAAATCCCATGGACGGAGGAGCCTGGTAGGCTGCAGACCATGGGGTCACGAAGAGTCGGACACGACTGAGTGACTTCACTTTCACTTTTCCCTTTCATGCAGTGGAGAAGGAAATGGCAACCCACTTCAGTGTTCTTGCCTAGAGAATCCCAGGGACGGGGGAGCTTGGTGGGCCGCTGTCTATGGGGTTGCACAGAGTCAGACACGACTGAAGCGACTTAGCAGCAGCAATTTACAATATTATATTAGTTTCAGGTATGCAACATAGTGATTCAATATTTTTATAGATTATATGCCAGTTAAAATTATCACAAAATAATAGCTATATTTTCCTGTGCTGAACAATATATTCTTTTTGCTTATTTATTTTATACTAGTAGCTTATGTCTCTTAATATCCTACCTCTATGCATAAAAAAGAATGAAATTCTGCCATTTGTAATTAAAGTTTTATTGGAATACAGCAACACCCATTCTTTTTACACACTATTTCTGGTTGCTTTTCATAGACAACAGATAAGTAATTGTGACAGAGATTGGATGGCCAGCAAATTCTTGTTATTACTTATACTTATTATCTGTCCCTTCACTAAAAACTTTTGATGACTTTCTGATATATCTAACATCATATTAGTAATCTTAGTGACCTTCTTACACTGTTGAATGATGTTGATTAATATTGGATTTGTCAGTGATGGTCAATAAAAGCCCAAAGTCTATGTCATATGAATTGCTGTCAAACCACATCTTCTCATCTCTCAGATTGAAACAATCAATATAGTGAGTCAAAGAGCAGAGTTTAAATATATTCTTGAGAAAATTCGGCTTGTCATTTCTTAATATTTTGTCCAGTGTGTTGATGATGCCTTTGGGGTCATGTCCCATGCATCCCACTTTTGAGATGAGCCAGGGTGGGTCATTATATGGGGTGAGATTCAGAGGGTAAGGTAAGGTCTGGGTCCAGATGATAGAGTGGTCAGAAGTAGATCTAACCTGAGGACAAGTTCATCATGAGGACCCAGGAGAAGAGTTAAGGGTCAAAATAAAAGAAATCATGTACATCATCATTGTGATGGACAAAAGGCAAAGCAGGAGGTCAGAGGATGAATTAATGCAGAAGCAGGACTGGAAGTGAGGTTAACATGAGGGCAAAGCAAGAGCATTCTGGATTTTGTCTGTTAAGGGGTCAAGGGTGCCCAGAGCACTCTGTTCCTGGATGCTGGCTACAGGAAGTAATTAGATTTAGAGGAGTTCTTGAGGACGGGCCTCCATAATGAGAGTAGTACCTTTATAGGAAGAGGAAGAGACCAGAGCTCACTCTGTCTGATGATGACACAGTGTGAAGGCAGCCATCTGCAAGCCAGGAAGAGGGATCTTACAGGAACGAAATCTGCCCGCACCTTGATCTTGGAACCCCTAGCCTCCAGCACTAGGGGAGAGATAAATGTCTGTTGCATAACCCACTTAGTCAATAGTATTTTGTTATAGCAGCCTGAGTTAAGACAGATGTCATCAATTTTACCTTTTAAAAAAAGTGGTAAAACCACATAACCTAAAATTTATCATCATAACCATTTTTAAGCATATAGTTCAGTAGTATTAAGTTCATTCACATTGTTGTATAACAGATCTCCAGATCTTTTTCATCTCTCAAAACTGAAACTCTATATGAATTAACTCCTCATTTTCTCTCAATTTTACTTTTTAAAACAAAAAAGTACCAAAGCAGCTAAAGAGAAACACCACCAGGCATTTAAGAAACTGTACTTCAAAAGCAAAAAATAAAATAAATGCAATTTGGCATATTTTCATTACTTGCCAATTAGTATCTTCTTTTCCACTAAAGCCTTTGAAGAGGAAAAAAAAGTAATTTCTTCTCCCATTTACCTATTTGAGCATTGAGAGCTTCAGGGGCTGGGACCCAGAATTTTGACTCTTGATGGAAGGGTCCCGCTTAGTGTCCTTCACAGCTGTGACTACCATGTAGAAGAAACCTCAAAGGAGGACGCATCTCTTCTCTGGTGGCATACCCCAAAGGTTTAGTTTTAACTAACTGACTCCTAATACCTTCCTTTTGCTACTGAGAAAATTCCCTAGGGATTCAGAATGCCTTTCTTCATAGAAAAGGATTTTTTTCACATTATTTCTTATTCATACTTTTTTTTTTCATATTTTGTCCATATGGCTTGACCAAAACCCAAAGAGGAGATTACTATCATGCATTCTACATTTTGAAACATGAAACATGGACAGTTTATTTGCCCTGATGAGAAAGGGCTCTCCAGTGCCTAAAAATTACTTGCAATTCTCCAGTTTATTTAGTAAACAATTTTTCCATATGTGCAATTCTCCTGTAAATTTTAGTGGTTTTTAAAAAAATATATAGAGATTGCTATTTGAAAGTGCTAGGAGTTATTAATCTTTACACAATGCAACTTTTTAAAATGGAAATACTTTTGTTTGCTAAAATTATATGATTATTGTAAAGAAATTCAGAGGTTAGAATCAAAAGTCCTACTACAATCATACTCTCAGAGACTACCCTTTTTGTCTTAAAAATGAAAACAACAAACATTTAAACAGAATTCAGTAAGAGCTTTCATGTATCAGTTCAACAGAATGTTTCTTTACCATACCCATGAGCTGCTGTAGAATGCGACAGTGTTGTGGAAGTTGTGTAGTTGAGGACCAAGATTCCAATGTCAGAGAGACTTGGACTTGATTGCTGTCTCGACCACTTACTAGCTGTGTGTCCTGGAGCAACTTACTTTATTTCTCTAAGCCTCAGTGTCCTCATCTTTGATGTAAGGATAATAATAATCTTGCATGGAGGGATAATTACTCACAGGCTTGTGGGGTGGTGTGATGCAGAGCACCTGAAGTGCCTAGCATTAGTGTCTGTGATATAGCAGGTGCTCAGTATTGGTGGTAACATAATTATAACTACGTCAGTTTTTAAATTTTTAATTTTGGTAAAATACACATAACAAAATTTACCATCTTAGCAATTTTTAAGTGTACAGTTCAGTGGTATTAAGAACATTTACATTGTGATATAACCATCATTAGGGTTTTAATGCCCTCTCCTGAAAGAAAAAAGAAAATGTGAATTTACCTCTTCTGTGTGAGGCTTTGTCAGAATAGACTCCTTCTAGTCTCTCAAAATCTTCTGAAACATGGTCATGTCTATCTGTGACTATATTTTGAAAACCCCTTCATGTGAAATGTTCAAGGCATCAGACCGAATCTAGTGTTATCTTGTGTTTGTAGCTGTAGAGGTAGGGGCTGAACACACCTGCTCAGCTCCTCTAGGGTAAAATTAATTCCCAAATGCCCTCACTGACACTTTGCAGTGTCTTCCTCTGCAGACGTTTCTGACTGCTGCCGGCCTAGGCTCTGCTAATGGAGGTTTATAAAGGCCTTCGCAATTCCTATGGTAACCCAGGAGAAAGGCTGTTGCCATGGGGACTAGTCAAGCCTATATAAACCTTCCATCTCCATCAGACAGATGAGAATGATGTGAGAATGAATCCTTTACTAGTTCACCTTCCAAAATTGCTAACAATTATCTCTGTTTTAGGAAAAGGATTCATCATTTCTTTCAGGTAGAAACCCATTCACATTTTCAGCTTGAAAGAAGTATTGTTTAAAAGCTTTCTTGATCTTGCTGTCAACCAAAGTCACCCAGAGAATGAAATGGCTGGTGATGGAACCACTTCCAAATTTCTGCAGTTTTACCAACCATTAAATAACATTTATCACAAGCATGTGAACTTCATATTGTTTGAAAGAATAGTATGTTTTTTAAAGAATATTTTAACCTTAAGCTTATGTCTATTAATGCACTTTTACATTATTTGATAATTGAGTCTAGAAGAATCTGAGCTCCCCAAAGATAGGGTCTATGTTTTACTTACCTCCGTGTCCCCAGCATCTAACCCAGTTGTGTTGCAATATTAGGAATTTAGCAAATTAATGAATGAATCAATCAATCAGTGTACACCCTCAGGTTGATAATAGCAGAGATAGAAGGTATTGGTATTGAAGTGTGTAATGGAAGCCATCTCTATTATTCATTTATTAAAAGATAGCTTGTTAATGCTTATCAGCTTCATTTATTCAACAGTGGCACAGTTCCTGCTTTTAATTCATGGAGTTTATCTTTAGGTATATAACAGTAAACAAGACAGAGTCCCCATCTTCCTGGAGCTCTTGGTCTGTAGGCAAAGACAAACTTATACCACTGTCAAGAGTAAAATGAAATTGATGTTAGAGTAGGAGCATAGCCCCAAATCCATATTTAATGCAAACTGGATCTGAGGGAGAGAGAAGATGCTGTTTGAACTGGGCCTTGATAGATGAGGAGTTTTACAGGGAGATGTGTGTGTGGGAAGGCTCATGAGATGAGCCATTTAAGACAGCAGGAAGAGCATGTGTTTAAGAACATAGTACAGGGGAGGAATGGTAAGTGTTCTCAGGTGACTGAAATATAGATTTTATGAGGGCTGAGACAGGAGGCTGACCTGTAGCCAGATTATTATGAGTCTAATATGCTATTCTTACCCACATTCTTCTCCCAGGAAAGTGGACTCTGAGAGACTGGGTCTGGTGTAGGGGTCTGGATATCAGGGCTGTATGAGGACCTACCAGGTAAGGTAGGGAGAGGGTCCACAGAGTACTTCTAGGAAATAAGGCAGGACCAGGCTCAGAGTTACAGCATGAGAAGGCCACCATTCAAAGGTCAAAGGGCCAGACCTGCCTTTGGCACAGCTTCAATGAGTGGCACAGTTGGAGAAGGTGGCCATGAGGGTGGGGCTGATGTCAGAGCCAGTTCTCCTTTCAGTTCAGTTCAGTCGCTCAGTCGTGTCCGACTCTTTACGACCCCATGAATCGCAGCACGCCAGGCCTCCCTGTCCATCACCAACTCCTGGAGTTCACCCAGACTCACGTCCATCGAGTCAGTGATGCCATCCAGCCATCTCATCCTCTGTCGTCCCCTTCTCCTCCTGCCCCCAATCCCTCCCAGCATCAGAGTCTTTTCCAATGAGTCAACTCTTCACATGAGGTGGCCAAATTACTGGAGTCTCAGCTTTAGCATCATTTCTTCCAAAGGAAGCCCAGGGCTGATCTCCTTCAGAATGGACTGGTTGGATCTCCTTGCAGTCCAAGGGACTCTCAAGAGTCTTCTCCCACACCACAGTTCAAAAGCATCAATTCTTCAGCGCTCAGCCTTCTTCACAGTCCAACTCTCACATCCATACATGACCACAGGAAAAACCATAGCCTTGACTAGATGAACCTTTGTTGGCAAAGTAATATCTCTGCTTTTGAATATGCTATCTAGGTTGGTCATAACTTTTGTCCCAAGGAGTAAGCATCTTTTAATTTCATGGCTGCAGTCACCATCTGCAGTGATTTTGGAGCCCCAAAAAATAAAGTCTGACACTGTTTCCAGGTGTGAATTGGGACAACACTAAGGAATTTAGAGATTTTTTTCAGCAGAGGTAAGATATATTTACATAGTTCATGTCTGTGTTTTATAGGCATCCTTCTAATGCAAGCAGTAAATAGGATGAGAGAAGGGGAAATCCTGGAGCCAAGGGTAGAGGTCCAGGGAAAAATCAGTAGATAGCTCTAGCATAGAGAAGGGACATGAGTTCTCTCCTTCTTTTCTTTCAGATATCAATATTTTCTGATCATTTTTTATTTGCTCTGGGTGGTGCTGGGTTCTAGGAATGCAGAGATGTATAAGATATGGGCCTGCCCAGGGGTTTGCCTGAGTCTACTGAGATAGATGCACGAGTAAAGCTCAACTCATGATGTAGGGTGGTGTGTCAGTAAGTATATCAGATGGCTGTCTTTTAGACCCTTATTGAGTGAATGAATGAAAGAGAGTTGACATCTGTTTAATGTTTGGTGTAGAGGGCAAGAGAGGAAGTGGTTGAAGATCATCTCATCTAGTTTTGTAGCTGAGCATATGGTGATCCAAGAAGGCAGAACTATAGGAGGAATATTAGGCAGCAGGAAAGACAGTGCTTTCCAGTGTTATCATTATAAGGGAGCAAATTTCAGACTGGTGAGAGAGATATTTTGTAGGCTGAGGGTCCTTATATGCTTACATTTTGATATATAAGTAGCCTATATTTTGCCTATGTGGAGGACACATGAAGAAGGTGGCTATTAGTCATGCAGTCAGCGAGAGATAATAATTTTTCTTAGCCTTCTCTCATTCTATCCCTCTTTAACTTTCATCTTTCCATATTGTATAACCCTAGATAGTTAAACGGGGAAGGTAATGGCACCCCACTTCAGTACTTTTGCCAGGAAAATCCCATGGACAGAGGAGCCTGGTAGGCTGCAGTCCATGGGGTTGCTAGAGTGGGACACGACTGAGCGACTTCACTTTCACTTTTCACTTTCATGCATTGGAGAAGGAAATGGCAACCCACTCCAGTGTTCTTGCCTGGAGAATCCCAGGGACGGGGAAGCCTGGTGGGCTGCTGTATATGGGGTCGCACACAGTTGGACACAACTGAAGCGACTTAGCAGAAGCAGCAGCAGCAGATAGTTAAAGCTTTTCCATATGCGTTACTTTCATTACTTGGCTGTTTGAGGGCTGTGTAGTATTGTGGAAAGTGTGTAAAACTAGGGATTAAAGGCATCAAATTCAAAACCCACCTTATCATTCACTGCCTGTGTGACTTTGTGTCAATATTTAATCCTTTCCGAGTTCAGTTTTCTTCCATGTAAAGTGGGAATAGTAAGAGCCTTTTTTCCTTCCCAGGATTCTTCTACAACAAATGAGATGAAAAAGTGTTTTGCGAAGTGTAAACAACACAGCCAAGAGTTGTCATCATTACTTGGGAAACTCTTTATTTTCTTTAGTTCTGCTGCATCTTTCTCAAGTAATGTGTAGAACATACACCATTAGCTTTTTCCTTACCTTAAGCTGATACACTAAGAGTTAAGGGATTGGTGATGGTGTAAAATTTGGAGGTTGAGTAACGACGTGTATGGTCTGTTTTCTGGACATTACTTGACCCTCCTCCCCAAAAAGAGCAAAAATTGTTTTTTGTTTTTTTTTTAACTACATTGAAGTGTGCCTAATTTAAACTGCCTGACCCAAAAGTCACACATTTAAGGTAGAAGTAGGTTTATGGAAGGAAGCGATCCAAACTAAGATTTTATTCAATAATAATAAAAATGTCCTTACAATTAGGGTAGAAAAAAGATGGGAGGGACTTCCTGGAGTGGCACTGAATGGTTTCTGGCATGTTTTAGAGAGTTCTTAATAAATTATTATCACATATCTTACAGTATTTAGTAAGAAGATTTCAAGGATGTACTGCCCTTATCAAAATGATTTAGCAAGTGTTATATCTTTTGTTACACTCTGGAAGAAATTATATAAAGTTGGTGTCATTTCTTTCTTAAATGTTTAGGATAATTTACATCTGGGTGTGGAGTTTTCTTTGTGGGATATTTTTTAATAGATATTCAGTTTATTTAATAGAAATAGAATTTACACATTTAAAAAAATTTTGTGTGTGTGTCTGTTTTAGAAAGCTGTGCTCTAGGAATTTGTCTATTTCATCTAAGTTGTCAGATTTATTGGCACAAAACTTTTCATAATATCTTATTCCTATCTTTTTAATTTCTCTAGGTTCTGTAGTGATGCACTCTTTATTCATTCCTGATACACCAAATTTGTCCATATTTGTTTTTACTTGATGAAACTTGCTGGGAGTTTATCAATTTCATCAGTCTTTTCAAGGAAACAACCATTTTAGTCTGGAATAGTTCTTTACTCTTCCTTCATCTTTCATGACATTGACATTTTTGAAGTTTAGCCCCATAATTTTTTAGAACGTTTCTCAATTTGGATTTCTCTAATATCAATAACCTCAGATATGCAGATGACACCACCCTTATGGCAGAAAGTGAAGAGGAACTAAAAAGCCTCTTGGTGAAAGTGAAAGAGGAGAGTGAAAAAGTTGGCTTAAAGCTCAACATTCAGAAAATGAAGATCATGGCATCCAGTCCTATCACTTCATGGGAAATAGATGGAGAAACAGTGGAAACAGTGTCTGACTTTATTTTGGGGGGGCTCCAAAATCACTGCAGATGGTGACTGCAGCCATGAAATTAAAAGACACTTACTCCTTGGAAGGAAAGTTATGACCAACCTAAATAGCATATTCAAAAGCAGAGGCATTACTTTGCCAGCAAAGGTCCATCTAGTCAAGGCTATGGTTTTTCCAGTGGTCATGTATGGATGTGAGAGTTGGACTGTGAAGAAAGCTGAGTGCCGAAGAATTGATGCTTTTGAACTGTGGTGTTGGAGAAGACTCTTGCGAGTCCCTTGGACTGCAAGGAGATCCAACCAGTCCATTCTGAAGGAGATCAGCCCTGGGATTTCTTTGGAAGAAATGATGCTAAAGCTGAGACTCCAGTACTTTGGCCACCTCATGCGAAGAGTTGACTCATTGGAAAAGACTCTGATGCTGGGAGGGATTGGGGGCAAGAGGAGAAGGCAAGGACAGAGGATGAGATGGCTGGATGGCATCACTGACTCTATGGACGTGAGTCTGAGTGAACTCCGGGAGTTGGTGATAGACAGGGAGGCCTGGCGTGCTGCGATTCATGGGGTTGCAAAGAGTCGGACACGACTGAGGGACTGAACTGAACTGAACTGAATGTTTGCTAATAATTAGATTTAGGTTATGTATGTTTGTCAGGAAAACCATGAAAGCCATGACAGTGTTCTCCATGCATTGTATCAGGTGGTACATGTGATGATTTGTCCCATTACTGTTGATGTTTAGTTTTGTCACTTGGTTAAGATGGTGTCTGTAAGGTTATCTACTCTAAGATTAATTAATAATGATTTTGTACTTAGCAATGAATAAGTATTTTATATTCACTAATTGATAGATATTTTATGGGATGATATCTTAGGATGCAAGTATCCTGTTTCCCATTAAATTACCACCCATTAATTTTAGCATCCACTGATCATTTTCCCTGAATTATTACTGATAGTTACCAAATGACAATTTTCTAACTTTTGTTATTCATTCTATATTTATTAGTTAGTATTCTAAGGTACAGCTTTTCCTTCTCTCCCATTTATTTTTTATTCATTTATTTGTTGTGTCCATATAAATTCATAGATTATAATTTTATTTAATGAGTTATAATCTATGATTGTCATTACATATTTTGATGCTCATATTTTCATGGATTCTAGGCCCCCTTGGTGGAAATAATTAGGAAATGTATCCATGTACACACGTTCACATACCCACATAAATTTTATCAATCTGTACTAAAAATCATTAATTCACATTGATATATCCACCAACCCAATACCCTTTCTGTATTTGAAACTCTTTTTCTCTGATACTAAGAAGTCTGGTCCCATTATCCTCATTATATTTGCTTATTTACTTAATAATCCTGTAAATAACCACTCCTAGCCCATATGATGTCTTTATATAAGTAGAAAAGGATGTCCCTTCTGAGTAAATTCCACCTGTCCCAGGATGCATGGCATTTTTCAGTGAGAAGCTGGATTTGGGGCCCCACTAACCCCTCAGCTGACCGCTTTTGTGCAGTGAACAACGTTCATAACCTACAGCAGCCCTGTCAATTTCAGTCTGTCCTCCTGACAGTTGTTCCTTAAGTCTTCTTTTAGTATAATTAAAATTAATGTGTGACACTGACAGAAGTAGTACAAGTAAAAAGCAATTTGGGTCCAAGAAGCTATTTCATTTTATTTTTGCCTAACTAAAGTCTTATGTGTGGTTTCTTCAATTTTATTTGTTTTCCTAGAAAGAGAGAGCTCAGGAAAAATTGGATGTGTAACTCTACTCTGCTAAGTCCTGGTGTCACTGCAGCTGGCACAGGGCATGCCTTTGTGCTCAGAAAGTTTAGAAAAGATAAAGTTAGGGGGAAAGCTCTGATGGATCAACAAGGTTGGGAAGATGTGATGTATGGGGTAGGGTGGAGGTGGGGAGAGGGAGAGAGAAAGAGAGCTTAATATACCCATCTGAGACTGTATAGAAGGAAGTTGAAGGGACCCTGATTGGTCTGTAAAGAATTTTAAGGGAATTATGCAATTCTTTAATTTCTTCCTTTTCTAATTTTCTGGTAAGGAATAAGAGAGGAAGAAATTTATAATTGTCCAACTTTAATGCCATTGCCTTGAAATCTTGAAATCTTCCGTAAAGTCCACTGTATTTCCATAGTCCCAGCCCCAAATCATGCCAGAAATTTGGTTGTAAGATGACACAAATCTGAGACAGAGTGGAGAGGAAAGAGTCCTCTAGGATCAAAGAGGGCACAGTGACAACTGAAAAAAAAAAAAAAAAGAAGAAGAAGAAGAACTAGAATGTATTGGGCATTTACTATGTGCTGAGCACTTTTCTGCAGATGGTGACTGCAGCCATGAAATTAAAAGAATCTTGCTCCTTGGAAGAAAAGCTATGACCAATCTAGACAGCATATTAAAAAATGGAGACATTACTTTGCCAACAAACGTCTGTCTAGTCAAAGCTATGGTTTTTCCAGTAGTTCATGTATGGATGGGAGAATTGGACTATAAGGAAAGCTGAGCGCCGAAGAATTGATGCTTTTGAACTGTGGTATTGGAGAAGACTCTTGAGAGTCCCTTGAACTGCAAGGAGATCCAACTAGTCCATCCTCAAGGAAATCAGTCCTGAATATTCATTGGAAGGACTGATGCTGAAACTGAAACTCCAATGCGAAGAATTGACTCATTGGAAAAAACCCTGATGCTAGGAAAGATTGAAGGTGGGAGGAGAAGGGGATGACAGAGGATGAGATGGTTGGATGACACCACTGACTTGATGGACATAAGTGTAAGTAAGCTCCAGGATTGGTTATGGACAGGGAAGCGGGGTGTGCTGCAGTCCGTGGGGTTGCAAAGTGTCGGACACAACTGACCAACTGAACTGAACTGAACTATGAGCACTGTTGTACATGCTTTCCACATGTTCACTCGTTTTAGGTCACAACAGCACGATGAGTAAGGTATTATGACTGTCAGCCCTGTTGCACAGATGTGGTAAGACTCAGAGATGTTGAGTGACTTGCCCACGGTCAGGTTGTTATTGAGTGGTCACCTGAGTTTGCTTTATGGTTATAGAATGCATATGACCACCCAATAACCACCTGACCGTGGGCAAGTCACTCAACATCTCTGAGTCTTTTACCTCATCTGTACCAATAGTTACTTTGGGCTTCTCTGGTGGCTCAGAGGTTAAAGCGACTGCCTGCAATGCAGGAGACCGGGGTTTGATCCCTGGGTTGGGAAGATCCCCTGGAGAAGGAAATGGCAACCCACTCCAGTATTCTTGCCTGGAGGGAGAATCCCATGGAGGGAGGAGCCTGGTAGGCTACAGTCCACGGGGTCACAAAGAGTCCCACATGACTGAGGGACTTCACTTTCACTTTCTTTCAATAGTTACTTTGATCACTGAGGAAGGCTTTCTTATCTCTTCTTACCATTCTTTGGAACTCTGCATTCAAATGGGTGTATCTTCCCTTTTCTCCTTTGCCTTTAGCTTCTCTTCTTCTCTCAGCTATTTGTAAGGCCTCCTCAGACAAAATTTTGCCTTTTTGCATTTCTTTTTCTTGGGGATGTTCTTGATCACTGCCTCCTGTATAATGTCACAAACCTCCACCCATAGTTCTTCAGGGACTCTATCAGATCTAATCTCTTGAATCTATTTCTCACTTCCACTGTATAATCGTAAGGGATTTGATTTAGGTCATACCTGAATGATCTAGTGGTTTTCCCTACTTTCTTCAAGTTAAGTCTGAATTTTGCAATACTGAGTTCACGATCTGGGCCACAGTCAGCCCCTGGTCTTGTCTTTGCTGACTCTATAGAGTTGTATAGCTCCATCTTTGGCTGCAAAGAATCAATCTGATTTCAGTATTGACCATCTGGTAATGTCCATGTGTAGAGTCTTCTCTTGTGTTGTTGGGAAAGGGTGTTTGCTATGACCAGTGCGTTCTCTTGGCAAAACTCTTATTGGCCTTTGCCCTGCTTCTTTTTGTACTCCAAGGCCAAATTTGCCTGTTACTCCAGGTATCTCTTGACTTCCTACTTTTGCATTCCAGTCCTCTGTAATGAAAAGGACATCTTTGGGGGGACAAAAGTGGTATGGACCTAACAGAAGCAGAAGATATTAAGAAGAGGTGGCAAGGATACACAGAAAAACTATACAAAAAAGATCTTCATTACCTAGATAACCACGATGATGTGATCACCCACCTAGAGCCAGACATCCTGAAATGCAAAGTCAAGTGGGCCTTAGGAAACAAACAAAGCTAGTGGAGGTGTTGGAATTCCAGCTGAGCTATTTCAAATTCTAAAAGATGATGTTGTGAAAGTGCTGCACTCAATCTTCCAGCAAATTTGGAAAACTCAGCAGTGGCCACAGGACTGGAAAAGGTCAGTTTTCATTCCAATCCCAAAGAAAGGCAATGCCAAAGAATGTTCAAACTGCTGCACAATTGCACTTATCTTACTTGCTTGCAAAGTAATGCTCAAAATTCTCCAAGCCAGGCTTCAACAGTACGTGAACTTTCAGATGTTCAAGCTGGATTTAGAAAAGGCAGAGGAAGCAGAGTTCAAATTGCCAACATCCTTTGGATCATCAAAAAAGTGAGAGAATTCCAGAAGAACATCTACTTCTGCTTTATTGCCTATGCTAAAGCCTTTGACTGTGTTGGTCACAATAAACTGTGGAAAATTCTGAAAGAGATGGGAATACCAGACCACCTGACCTGCCTCCTGAAAAATCTGTATGCAGGTCAAGAAGAAACAGTTAGAACTGGACATGGAACAACAGGCTGGTTCCAAATTGGGAAAGGAGTACGTCAAGGCTGTATATTGTCACAATGCTTATTTAACTTATATGCAGAATACACCATGCAAAATGCCAGACTGGATCAAGCACAAGCTGGAATCAAGACCGCTGGGAGAAATATCAATAACCTCAGATATGCAGATGACACCATCCTTATGGCAGAAAGCGAAGAGCCTCTTAATGAAAGAGGAGAGTGGAAAAGTTGACTTAAAACTCAACATTCAGAAAACTAAGATCATGGCATCCAGACCCATCACTTCATGGCAAATAGATCAGGAAACAATGGAAACAGTGAGAAACTTTATTTTGGGGGGGCTCCAAAATCACTGCAGATGGTGACTGCAGCCATGAAATTAAAAGATGCTTGCTCCTTGAAAGAAAAGCCATGACCAACCTAAACAGCATATTAAAAAGCAGAGACAGTACTTTGCCAACAAAGGTCCATCTTGTTAAAGCTATGGTTTTTCCAGTAGTTCATGTATGGATGGGAGAGTTGGACTATAAAGAAAGCTGAGCGCCGAAGAATTGATGCTTTTGAACTGTGGTGTTGGAGAAGACTCTTGAGAGACCCTTGAACTGCAAGGAGATCCAACTAGTCCATCCTCAAGGAAATCAGTCCTGAATATTCATTGGAAGGACTGATGTTGAAGCTGAAACTCCAATATTTTGGCCACCTGATGTGAAGAACTAACTCCAATATTTTGGCCACCTGATGTGAAGAACTAACTCATTGGAAAAGACCCAGATGCTGGGAAAGATTGAAGGTAGGAGGAGAAGGGGATAACAGAGGATGAGATGGTTGGATGGCATCACCAACTCAATGGACATGAGTTTGGGTAAACTCTGGGGGTTGGTGATGGATGGGGGGGCCTGGTGGCCTGGTGTGCTGCAGTCCACGGGGTCGCAAAGAGTTGGACATGACTGAGTGAGTAAAATGAAGAGTTACTTTTCCTCCAGGTATCCCTGTTTGTCTAGAAGCACAATTGGTGTCCAGAGGCTGACGAAGCATGAGTATGAATGTTTGGGGAACCAGAGACAAGTAATGGGAGGATGTTTGCACTGATAGAACCATGGCTGGACTGAGAAATGTGGGCGTCTTTGAAAAGGAGAATCTCTAAATATTTAATATCTTAGTAGGTTCAGAGAGAAACTGATTTTCTAGTAATAAAATGGTGTGACTCTTTATGTAAAAAAATAAAAGACTACTCAGTGTATCATAATACTTTCATTTATTTAGAATTGTTTAGGAATTACTTTGCCAACAAAGGTCCATCTAGTCAAGGCTATGGTTTTTCCTGTGGTCATGTATGGATGTGAGAGTTGGACTGTGAAGAAAGCTGAGCCCCCAAGAATTGATGTTTTGAACTGTGGTGTTGGAGAAGACTCTTAAGAGTCCCTTGGACTGCAAGGAGATCCAACCAGTCCATTCTAAAGGAGATCAGTCCTGAGTGTTCTTTGGAAGGAATGATGCTAAAGCTGAAACTCCAGTACTTTGGCCACCTCATGCAAAGAGTTGACTCATTGGAAAAGACTCTGATGCTGGGAGGGATTGGGGGCAGGAGGAGAAGGGGAAGACAGAGGATGAGATGGCTGGGTGGCATCACCAACTCGATAGACGTGAGTTTGAGTGAACTCCAGGAGTTGGTGATGGACAGGGAGGCCTGACGTGCTGCAATTCATGGGGTGGCAAAGAGTCGGACATGACTGAGCAACTGAACTGAACTGAGGAATTGTTGATTGTTCAGAATCAGATAGCTTTGGAGCAGGTATATTATAGTGTTTACATTTTAAATAATAAATTGAATCACTCATCCCAACACACAGCATTGCAGTATATACTTTTTGGCTTTAACTGGCTAGTCTCAGAGTTAGTGGTACAGCCAGTAGTTGGACTATATACTTTGCACATGCAAAAAATGAAATGCTTACTTTGGATTGGTTAACAGCAGCTGAGAACACTTTAAAATTTTCTATTCCAATGTCTTATGTTGCTTTTATCAGGTCCAATTTATATTTTGCCAATTATTTGAAGGATTCATGTAGAAACCTGAGTTTGCAGGTGCCATATTACTATTTTTCTAATGTTTTAGCATCCCTTTTGGATTGGTATCCCAAGCAGCTAGAGTTAGGATAGGTTATAATAGGCTGTAGGAAGTCTCAATGTTAATGTCTTCTAACAAACTGATGAAAGTTTGAATCCTTTCCTTATAAATGATCAGTTGACTGAGAACCTTAGTGTCTATGATGAGCAGTGAAGTAAAACACTGGGTAGGAGCTTGAACTTTTTGACAAGTTATGTCTCTTCTAAACATTAGAGTCTATGCTTTTGAACTGTGGTGCTGGAGAAGACTCTTGAGAGTCCCTTGGACTGCAAGGAGATCCAACCAGTCCATTCTAAAGGAGATCAGCCCTGGGTGTTTTTTGGAAGGACTGATGCTAAAGCTGAAACTCCAATACTTTGGCCACCTCATGTAAAGAGTTGACTCATTGGAAAAGACTCTGATGCTGGGAGGGATTGGGGGCAGGAGGAAAAAGGGACGACAGAGGATGAGATGGCTGGATGGCATCACCGACTCGATGGATGTGAGTTTGAGTGAACTCCGGGAGTTGGTGATGGACAGGGAGGCCTGGCATGTTGCAGTTCATGAGGTCACAAAGAGTCGGACACAACTGAGTGACTGAACTGATGAGTTTACAACTTTGTGTATGGATGACCCAGGTGGCGCTAGTGGTAAAGAACTTGCCTGCCAATGCAGGAAACATAAGAGATGAGTGTTTGTAACCTGGGTTGTGAAGATCCCCTGGAGGAAGGCAGGGCAACTCATTCCAGTATTCTTGCCTGGAGAATCCCATGGACAGAGGAGCCTGACAGGCTGCAGTCTATGGGGTTGCAAAGAGTCAGACACGACTGAAGTGACTTAGCACAACCCAGTACCAGGAAAAAGTGCTTCAGGGAAATTTCTAAGACTAGTTCAGTGTATGAAATTCAGTGATCATGTGATGAACATGAACAGTTGAGGTAGAGATGAGCTAGGTAGCTCCACATTCATGGACGTTGAAATCTATTTGGTAAATATGTGGGTCATATTTATCACAGGCAAAAGCAGGGGAAAGAATGACTTCCCATGTAGTTAGTCTAGGAAGATTGTGCCTTGTAATTCTTCTTAAGACCTGTCTTCATCCATCCATCATCTATCTGCTCCATCACCATCACCACCACCACCAGAACTGGCAATTTTTGAGACTTCTAATATGCCAGCTTCTGCTTATATTTCTGCTTGTGAGTTCTTTCTTTGATTCTTCAGTAGCTGGGAATTTATCTTTCTTTTAAGAGCACATATGTATTTTTAAATGTTTATTTATATTGCCCAACATATATGTGTTGAAAGTGGGGAGAAGAATCAGTTAATTCCAGTTCACTTTGCCATGTTGACAGCAAAATTCATATCTATTCAACTAATATTTAGTAATTGCCTACTATGTGGCAAGTATCACTCTAGGTGTTAGGGATAAAAGACATATCTCATGGCCTTTGTGACGCTTAGATTCCTATAGAAATCTACTCAGCACTTACTATGTGCCAGGAGACTATTTGAGGCTTTACGTGTATTAACTCATAGAATCATCACATTCATCCTGTGAGAGAAGTGTCATTATTATATCCATTTTACAGCTGAGGAAACTGAGGTATATAGAAGTTAAGTCACTTGCCCAAGCTCATGCTGATAGTGAGTATAAGAGCTATAGTGCAGGTGCCTTGTCCATGGTGTAACCACTATACCATACAGCCTTTCTATATGTGAATCCATGCCTAGAATACAGTGGGCTCTTGGTAATTATTTAGTGAATGATGAAATGAGTAAATGATCACACTGTACTGTGTCACCTGCAGTTTGTCTATCCTCTAGCAGATTCTGAGTTCCTTGAGGATAAGAACAATGTCTTCTCTGACTTAGTGCCAAAATCAGGGCCTGTATGGAGTACCTGCTCAGTAAGATATTGAACATTGGAATGAACGAACTGCCAGATGTTTTTTGGAATGACAATGATTCTCAACTTTATGATGCTTAAGAGTCACCTGGGAGTCTGGGAAATGGAGGCTACAAGATTGTACCCTCAGGTCTTGGAATCTTCATTTTTAATGGGCCCCAGAAATGGTCTGTGTACCTCCCTCTGGTCACACTCTGTAGGGGCTGTCAGTGAATAACTGAGAGCCATGGGCACCATGGGTGACTGGTAGGTCACTGAGGTCTTGCTAGGGTGGAAGCTTTGAAGCCTCATTTTAGAGAAAGCTCTTGAAAACCAGTAAGGAGTGATTTACTCCCCAGGAAACCTAGATAATTGCCTTCGATACATAGTGACTCAGACCTGTGGAGTCTCAAGTCTTAGATTTGATGTTCTACAGATTGTCATAAAGAGATATATTCTGCCATCTAACATTGATGAGCAAGGCACCGCCAGGCTTATCTGAACATATCCCAGTTCTTGTCATAAGTGATGGTTTGAACAGCAGCATTGATTTTTGGAAGTCTTAGTATAGGCAATTTCAGAGAATAGAAATTTAAACAGTGAAAGGCTATTATATAATAAAATGAATACTAAGAATTCTTTCTCTTAACTGGTCCCCAGGGTTTTCATCTTTAAAATGAGAAGGTTGAACTGAATGATCTCTGAAGGTCTTTCCATAGCATTTGTAAAATAATATCTGTTATTTATTGCATGCCTACTGTGTGTTATGCACTATTTGGGGACTTTACCTTTATTGTTTCTGATACTTAATTTTCCAGACTAATGTAACCATATAGTCATTATGCTCCCATAGAGATGTGTTTTTTTTTTTTTAATCTAATATCTATTGATAGCTTCCTGTGTGCCAGGCATCAGGCTAGACACTGAGTACTTTGCCAGGCACTGAGGCTTAAGCTGCCCTATGTCACAAAGTAGGGTGGAAGTCAACCTCAGGTATATTAAACTGAAGTCCAGGCTCTTTCTTGTTCCCTCACATATTTCTTATAAGACTCCATATCTGTAAAGTAAATGTGAGACCACTGACGTTTTCCCTTAATTCCTGTGCTAGTGATTCTTGTGGTTACACAGTCGAATCATCCAAGACACTGCTTCAAACCCATTAGGTGACTGTCTCTAGGGAGGAGAAGGGGGGGAGGGGAAATCAATGTCTTGTTTTAATAATTCCTCAGGTGGTTCAATTGTGTTTCCATAATTGAACACCAAATACTGTACATTCTATTGTGTTAAAAAGCACACATATGTACAGTACATGACAAAACTGACCATCTTAATCATTTTAAGTGTACAGTTTAGTAGCGTTAAGTACATTTGCCTTATACTAACTAATCTCCAGAAAATCTTCCCAAACAGAAGCGAGCGTTGAACCCACTAAACGATAATTCCTCACTTCCCTGCCTAGCCCCTAGCAACCACTGTTCTAGTTTCTGTCTCAGTGAATTTGCCTATTCTAGGTACCTGATATAAGTGGAATTATACACTAATTATTTAATGGTCCCAAGGGTCATCCATGTTGTAGCATTTGTCAGAATTTCCTTCCTTTTTAAGACTGAATAATACTCCATTTTATGTATAGTCCACATTTTGTTTAACTATTCATCCACCAATGGACACTTCCAACTTTTAGCTATTGTGAATAAATGCTTCTATGAACATGGGTGTATAAATATCTGTTCAAAACCCTGATTTTAATTCTTGTGAGTACATCCCTAGAAGTGGAATTGCTGGATCATATGGTAATTCTATTTTTAATTTTTTGAGGAACTGCCACACTGTTTTCCACAGTGGCAGCACCATTTTACATTCCCAACAGAGCACAAGGGCTCCAATTTCTCCATATCCTCATCAACACTTGTACTTTTTCTATTTTTTGATGGTAACCATCCTAAAGGGTATGAGGTTTTAGATTCTAGTTTTTAACTCCAATTATATTTATGTGGGGAAGTCTATCACATAGTTTTAGTTTTAGTTATTTGTCTGTAAATCTTTAAATGATGTCACTTTCATTTTGCATTATTTTTCTTCCCACACTTGGAGAATCTCTCCAGATTCAGTATTGATCACTCTTCTCAGAACTATGGGGAAGGGGTTGATGTTGAGGGATTTCTGCTTTCAAGTTGCTTATAATCTCTGGCTGGGAGCTTGGCTGTAGCCTTACTGGATTTTCATCCTGGTTCAAGTCATACCTACTCATATCTGGTGACTAATTTGCTCGAGTCCTTGAAAGATGTTGATAGCTAAATACACACAAAAGTATACACGGTAGCCAAGTGAAGAGTGAGAAGATATTTCATGTAGAAAGAATAAGTGGAGTGAATTGTGGAACTTGGAATGGCTATAGTATTTCAGAAAGAAGATTGGCTTGATTAGAACTAAAATTCATGTTGGTTAAAGGTGGAAAATAATGTCAGATAGGTCAAAGCCAAATTTGGAAAGATCTTGAAAGTTAGGTGGGGCATTTGAAATTGTTGGGGTAGGCTGCAGGGCTGTCAATGAGGGCAGTGTGTGGCAGGCCTTCAGCAGTGTCTGCATTGGTGAGATGGAGAGGAGGGATGCTATGCCAGGTGAGTGGTCATGTAGACAGAAGCATCATCAAGAATGCTAGACTGGAAAGGCAAATATAAAAGTTATCTTTAAAGGAGAAACTGTAAGCTTTGAAAATAGGTTGAATATGGGAATTCTGAGAGTGGGAAGAAGCTTCTTTTAAAGTTATACACATTCTGGGGATAAAGTAGTTATCTTTTCAAAGGGGATTGTTGCTGTGAGAGAAAAGCTCCAATATTGGTATTTGGCTTATATTTGATTGCAAGAAACAGGAATCCCAAAATATCAATGACTTAAATAAGATGGAAGTTTATATTTCTGTCACTAAAACAAAGTCCAAAAATGAGCAGACCAGGATTCAGATAACTGACCAGGGTTCCCCTGGTCACATCCACGTCCATGCTGACAAAACCAGACTTACCTTCCTGCCTGCCTTTGCTCCTTCTCCTCCTTTCACTTCCATTGACTGTTAAAATCCAGGCTTTATCCCACTTGATTCCCCATAATCAGCCATCAGTAAATGCCATTGTACATCTGCCATCTGTCTTTGATCGGCCCTTTCACTCGGCTGCTCCTGCCCCAGCCCTGGGCTCAGCTCTCTCCTTTGGACTTTTACCACAACCTCCATAAAATGGTCTTCCAATCTCTTCTCCAATCCATCCTTCTCATGGTTGCTTAGTTAGCCTTTCCAGAGCACACATCACTCCTGATTCCAAGCCCTTTGATGATCTCTCCCATAACTTCTAGAATAGTTAGAACTTGACATTCAAGGCTCCAGGTCTGTTAACTAAAATCTTGCCCCCTAAAACAATTGCTTAATTTCATTTTAACATCCTCATTTTAATCTCATCTAATGTTCAAAACACTTTAAGGGAGCTGACTTTTAGGTAAATTTCTCCTTAGAAGAATTAATGACAAGGCGAAGCCACTTTAGTTGAAGTGTTTTTACATTCAAGGCCAAATAACAAGCTGACTGCACTCTACTTTTTCAAATATAGTCCAATTTTGCCTTATTAGATCAAGACTATGTTCCTAGTTTACCAAATATCTGTGAATTTCTGGATTATCTTCCCTGCACATCAGAGTTAGGAAGTTAGAGCTAAGAAGAGTTGGCCTGACACCTAGAAACAGGCCTGGCTGAGGGGCTGGAGAAGGCCAAGAGCTCATGGTTTTTTGAGGTCTGCCCTGCACGAGATGGTGCAGGGAAAGGGACAGGATCTTCCCCTCTATTTAGGGGAGGGAGAAGAGGCTGGGCAATAGGAGGGGGATTTGTATTCAAGGGGAGCATCTCTCTGGGCCTCACTTGAAATGGATGTCTCAAATGTAATGCTCACTCATACATGACCATCTTGTCTTACATCTCTGGCCTCAGATGCCTAGTCCATAAGATGGAGACTAATCACAGGAGTCCCCCAACTTCCTTCTGTTTTTATTATCAAGTTCAAAGATGCTTGATTTGAAACACTTTCTAACTTTATCTAGGTTATTGAAGTTTTAATACTTCCTCTGTTCCTTTTCTATGGCTTCTGTAACAAACGACCACAAATTAGATGGCTTAAAACAACAGCAATTTATTCTCTCTCAGTTCTGGAGGCTAGCAATACAAAATCAAGGTATTAGCAGGCCCCGACTCTGTCTCCAACGGCCCTCAGGAAGCATTTTCCCTTGCCTCTTCCCAGCTTCTAGTAGGTGCCAGAAATCTTTGGCATTCCTTGGCTTGTAGATGGATCACTCCAAGCTCTGCCTCCGTAGTCATATGTGGTTCTTCCTGTGTGTCTGGGTCTCTGTTTTCTCTTCTTTTACAGAATGACCTCATCTTAGCTAATTACGTCTATAAGGGCCCTACTTCCCAATAAGACCACATTCTGAGATTCCAAGTGGACATGAATTTGGGGGGATACTATTCAACACAGTGTACCCTTTCACTGTCTGTTGTTAGAACCAAGATAACAGAGGCTAGGGCTCAGCACAGCACTGCTGGAGGGAGCGCAGTGCGTGCGGCCACTGCTGCCAGCCCTATAGCTGTCACACCTTTTACCCTTCCTCCTTTATGGTCCCCTCTCCCTGTTCCGCCTTCAGCTCCACAGATGTGGGCTTTGATCTGCTAGGCGCTTCTCTCCCCCAGCATGCAATGACTCTAAAATTCTCTTCTATAGAGGAAAAATGTGTTCATTTTTACAGGGAGAGAGTAAGAGGGGATGCTGGTAAGGTGCCTCATTAAAATAATGAATTGAAAATGGGAGGGGTGTTAAGGACCAAGTAGGCCCATGCCAAACTGTTTTAGGACCTCTAGCTAAACTAACCATCCAACTAAACTCATATTTAACAAGCAAGTGAGCCAGCACCTTTGTGTATCTGTAGTCTATGTAGTGAGGGTAGCAACGGCTTCAAAAGGGGCAGAAGGAGCCATCTCGGGGTATGGAAACTGACTCAAGGAGACATGGGAAGGAGACAGCCCAGGGTGAAGGGGTGGAGAGGACACCAAATGCCCAGGTTCTAGTCCTGGCTCTGCCTCTGACCCCACGTGAGATTTGAGGCAGGTCCCTTCCCCAGTCTGGGTTGCAGTTTCCCCATCTGTGAAATAAGGGGTTAGGCCATGAGAGCTCTGGGACCACACACCTGAGAGGAAATTGGAGGGGAGGATGTGCTAAAAGGAGCCACAAGAGAGCTCTGCTGTGGGGGTTAAGAAAACTCACCCACCTCTCATGCTGCTTATAAAAACTGGACATTGACAGTGAGATGCTGCACGACACAGAGACCTCTTTCATTGTTTATTCATGTGATCCTCAGAACAACTCTGTGAGGTAAGCGTCTGAGGTGTTTCTATTCCTGTTTTACAGATGGGGAAAATGAGGTTCGAAGCAGGCTGTCCTGACTACAAGATGCCATATTGTTTCTGAGATGCCACCGTGGTGGCTGCCTCTTGGCTCAGTGCCAGCTCACTCCAGGAGTGGAGATGAGTTCCCGGGTTCCACATCACTCAACACCATGCCACACATCGGGCGTGCTCTGCAAATAGCTCTTCATGATAAGTGACTCAGACCCTGGGGAGGAAGGGGAAACTAATGAGGGTGTGGCTCGGCCAACACCTACCGCCTTGCGCCGGGCACTGCCCTTGGCTCTATGGGCTTAGGAGTGAACAAGCAGGCACAGCCACTGTCTTCAGGAAGCTCAGAGTCTCTCAGGAAGACAGACACGTAACCAATAATTACCCAAATTCAATGGAAGAAGGACAAGCATGTGATATGCTGAGGAGGAGAGGTTCCTAGTGCTTTCAGGGGGAAGGTTGAAGAGGTCCCTTGACTCTGGAGATAGCCATGGAAGGCTTCCCTGAGGAGATGAGGCTGCAGCCAAGACTTGTCAGAGGAAAGGAGGTGGGGCTATAGCTGGCACTGAGAGTGGGCCTGACACTGACAGGAAAGCTGGAAAGAAGACCAAAGCAAAGGTTCTGTTTTACTTCCTTTGTTGTAACTCCAACTTCCCTAAAGGACACCTTGAAAAAAAGAAAATGGTTTCAGGAGCTGTTATTTTTTGCCACCTCACACTTGAAACTAGGCTCACTGGAAGAAGTTTAATGTGAAACTTTTAATGTACTGTGCGTTAACTACATTAAATGTAAAATGCATTTAAAGTAGGACTCCAGGACTTTGTTTCTACTTGTGCAACACGTCCACTTGTGTTGATACTCAGAGATTTAGGGACTGGTCTTTTCCTCACATTAGAAGCCAGAGGGTATCTCTGAGGGACAAGCACATGAGTGAACTTGAGTTTTGAGTGTTTAAGCATACTTCACTGCCATTCTTTCCCCTCTCTGCTAACATCCCTTCCTGGTCACTCCTCTTCCTTCAAGATCAAGAGCAGCTCAGGAAATCACTGTGTAGACAGACACTGAAAACATAATCTGAAAAATCTTACATTGCCTTGGTTCTTTTCCTTATTAATTGCATGGCCACAGTTTCCTCAACCTGTAGCAAGGAGATGATAATACCTCCTTCATAAGATTAGTCCTTTAAATTTTCCAGGTTTTGAATTCTATAGATGTAGCAACAGTCCTAAGAAAATTAGGTGATTTGTGCAAAGTTACGCAGCTAGCTGCAACAATCAGGAATACAGCCCAGGTCTCCTATCTCTAAATCTGATGTTCTTTCCACTAGCAAAGCTTCAACCATGGCTCATTGATGTGTCAAGAGTGGGTGGTCTTTGCTATGCTAAAATGTCAATCCCCTGGGGTGACAAGGTAGGACCTAGGCTGAAAGAAAAATAAAAATTCAGAAGCCCTGCAAATAGGGTTCAGTTCAGTTCAGTTCAGTCGCTCAGTCGTGTCCGACTCTTTGTGACCCCCTGAATCGCGGCACGCCAGGCCTCCCTGTCCTTCACCAGCTCCCAGAGTTCACTGAGACTCATGTCCATGGAGTCGGTGATGCCATCCAGCCATCTCATCCTTTGTCGTCCCCTTCTCCCCCTGCTCCCAATCCCTCCCAGCATCAGAGTCTTTTCCAATGAGTCAACTCTTCGCATGAGGTGGCCAAAGTACGGGTGTTTCAGCTTTAGTATCATTCCTTCCAAACAAATCCCAGGGCTGATCTCCTTCAGAATGGACTGGTTGGATCTCCTTGCAGTCCAAGGTATTCTCAAGAGTCTTCTCCAACACCACAGTTCAAAAGCATCAATTCTTGGGCGCTCAGCTTTCTTCACACTCCAACCCTCACATGCATACATGACCACTGGAAAAACCATAGCCTTGACTAGACGAAACTTTGTTGGCAAAGTAATGTCTCTGCTTTTGAATATGCTATCTAGGTTGGTCATAACTTTTCTTCCAAAGAGTAAGCATCTTTTAACTTCATGGCTTAAGTCACCATCTGCAGTGATTTTGGAGCCCAAAAAAAATAAAGTCAGACACTGTTTCCACTGTTTCCCCATCTATTTCCCATGAAGTGACCAGATGCCATGATCTTCGTTTTCTGAATGTTGAGTTTTAAGCCAACTTTTTCAATCTCCTCTTTCACTTTCATCAAGAGGCTTTTTAGTTCCTCTTCACTTTCTGCCTTAAGGGTGGTGTCATCTGCATATCTGAGGTTATTGATATTTCTCCCGGCAATCTTGATTCCAGCTTGTGCTTCTTCCAGCCCAGCGTTTCTCATGATGTACTCTGCATATAAGTTAAATAAGCAGGGTGACAATATACAGCCTTGACGTACTCCTTTTCCTATTTGGAACCAGTCTGTTGTTCCATGTCCAGTTCTAACTGTTGTTTTCTGACCTGCATACAAATTTCTCAAGAGGCTAGTCAGGTGGTCTGGTATTCCCATCTCTTTCAGAATTTTCCACAGTTTGTTGTGATCCACACAGTCAAAGGCTTTGGCATAGTCAATAAAGCAGAAGTAGATGTTTTTCTGGAACTCTTGCTTTTTTGATGATCTAGCAGATGTTGGCAATTTGGTCTCTGGTTCCCCTGCCTTTTCTAAAACCAGCTTGAACACCTGGAAGTTCATGGTTCATGTATTGCTGAAGCCTGGCTTGGAGAATTTTGAGCATTACTTTACTTGCGTGTGAGATGAGTGCAGTTGTGCGGTAGTTTGAGCATTCTTTGGCATTGCCTTTCTTTGGGATTGAAATGAAAACTGACCTTTTCCAGTCCTGTGGCCACTGCTGAGTTTTCCAAATTTGCTGGCATATTGAGTGCAGCACTTTCATAGCATCATCTTTCAGGATTTGAAATAGCTCAACTGAAATTCCGTCACCTCCACTAGCTTTGTTCGTAGTGATGCTTTTTAAGGCCCACTTGACTTCACATTCCAGGATGTCTGGCTCTAGGTCAGTGATCACACCATCGTGATTATCTTGGTCATGAAGATCTTTTTTGTACAGTTCTTCTGTATATTCTTGCCACTTCTTCTTATTATCTTCTGTTTCTGTTAGGTCCATACCATTTCTGTCCTTTATCGAGCCCATCTTTGCATGAAATGTTCCCTTGGTATCTCTAATTTTCTTGAAGAGATCTCTAGTCTTTCCCATTCTGTTGTTCTCTATTTCTTTGCATTGATCACTGAGGAAGGCTTTCTTTTCTCTCCTGGCTATTCTTTGGAACTCTGCATTCAGATGCCTATATCTTTCCTTTTCTCCTTTGGTTTTCGCTTCTCTTCTTTTCACAGCTATTTGTAAGGCCTCCCCAGACAGCCATTTTGCTTTTTTGCATTTCTTTTCCATGGGGATGGTCTTGATCCCTGTCTCCTGTACAATGTCACGAACCTCAGTCCACAGTTCATCAGGCACTCTATCTATCAGATCTAGTCCCCTAAATCTATTTCTCACTTCCACTGTATAATCATAAGGGATATGATTTAGGTCATAGCTGAATGGTCTAGTGGTTTTCCCTACTTTCTTCAATTTAAGTCTGAATTTGGCAATAAGGAGTTCATGATCTGAGCCACAGTCAGCTCCTGGTCTTGTTTTTGTTGACTGTATAGAGCTTCTCCATCTTTGGCTGCAAAGAATATAATCAATCTGATTTCAGTGTTGACCATCTGGTGATGTCCACATGTAGAGTCTTCTCTTGTGTTGTTGGAAGAGGGTGTTTGCTATGACCAGTGCATTTTCTTGGCAAAACTCTATTAGTCTTTGCCCTGCTTCATTCTGCATTCCAAGGCCAAAATTGCCTGTTACTCCAGATGTTTCTTGACTTCCTACTTTTGCATTCCAGTCCCCTATAATGAAAAGGACATCTTTTTTGGGTGTTAGTTCTAAAAGGTCTTGTAGGTCTTCATAGAACCCTTCAGCTTCAGCTTCTTCAGCGTTACTGGTTGGGGCATAGACTTAGATTACTGTGATATTGAATGGTTTGCCTTGGAAACGAACAGAGATCATTCTGTCGTTTTTGAGATTGCATCCAAGTACTGCATTTCAAACTCTTTTGTTAACCATGATGGCTACTCCATTTCTTCTGAGGGATTCCTGCCTGCAGTAATAGATATAATGGTCATCTGAGTTAAATTCACCCATTCCAGTCCATTTTAGTTCGCTGATTCCTAGAATGTCGATGTTCACTCTTGCCATCTCTTGTTTGACCACTTCCAATTTGCCTTGATTCATGGACCTGACATGCCCTCTGGTGCCCACGCAGACACCGCTCCTTGGAGGTGGGGTTGCTCCTCCCTGCCGCCGCCCCTGGCCTCGGATGTGGGGTAGCTCCTCTCCGCCGCGCTAAATGTACCAGTCGCAGCCGCCGCCGCCTACGCTAAGTGCGCGGGTCGCAGCCGCCCACAGAGGGTACTATAGTAAAACAAACCAACAAACAAACCAAAAAACCCTCCAATATGCTTGTTTTGCTATTATGTGACATCATTGGTCATAGCTGTAATTGTGTGTGTGTGTGTGTGTGTGTGTGTGTGTGCCAGTTCATTGGTTGGAAGCAGAATTCTCTATGAGAACATTGCCCTAGGAGTGTCATACACTTGTATGGTGAATGACACGTACTACGTCTGTGGCATAATCAGATCTCCACTTCCCTTTGTGCTGGGCAGCTGAAGGTTACATATCCCCCATCTCAACCCTCAACTCCTAAAGTCGTCATTTAGTCATGCTGGCCATCCTGGTGTCAGATTCAGATTGTGACATGGTCTCAAGGAGTCACTGCCATCTCTCTTATTTTCACAACCTCAATTCCAAATTTATCAGGAATAACTGCTTGGCTTCCGTCCTTGCATGGACTCCGTTACATTTCGTGGAATTTTAATTCACACCCCTTTTAGTCAGAAAATATGGATGAGTGAGTCGGTATATTCTTTTTATTTTCTCTCTTTACTGTTAATTCCCTTAAAAAAAAAAAAAGGATAGGAGAATGCTAAACATTTTGAAAGAGACAGCTAATCAATACACATTATTCTCCAAACATTCTAGGAAATTCAAGGAAATTATAAAGTACCTCCTAAAGACTCTTCAGTTATCTGAATGCCTACCCTTCAGATGGAAAGTTTCCTCTTGGCACATAAAGAAGTCAAATTAAGCCCAGAAGAGACTATCCTTGTTGGAGCGTGAATGTCAAAGAAACAATCTTCAGTAAAATAGCTTTCTCTCTCAGCAGGCTCTGGAGAGAAGAATAACTAGTTATTGGTAATGCCTGTGCAGAGCATTGTGAGAGAATTTTGGAGATTGTAAGAACTGATATTTGTATGGGATCAAAATGTCATGATAAGGATTTTCACTTGTTCTGTCGCTGGTGAAGACAGTTCACGTCAGAGTGCACTAGGATTTGGGAGATACAGAAGGGACTGGACCGGCCTCTCACGAGACAGGGGAGAAGTGCCTTTATCAAGGCCGAGTGGTACCTGCTTGAAAATGTCTCCTTCCTTAGATAATGTGGACAAACGTTGGCCCATCTCCTCTGCAGACTTCAGAGGATCTGGTAAGACTCTAGAGTCAGGGCATTGTCTCCAGCACAGGGGACAGCCCCCTAGAGGGATATTTACAAACATTTTCCTGGTGACCAGCTTCCATAGCTGAGAGATTTCAAGAGAATTAGAGGAAAGAAGCAGTCCCTAGGAACCGAAACCCAGTGAGTTTCACAATCATTAATCAAGCTAAAGTTCACCTTTTCTCTGGGTGAATTCCATGATACCAGTTCAGGCTGGACCAGTTCAGGGTGAAAAAATGAAGTCTTCATTTGGGAGACCCTCCTAGGGTCTGAGAGGAGGCTATGCATCTCACAGCTTCCTGAGTGTCAGAGGTGAAAGCCACCAGAGGTTCCTGGAATGGTCAGTGAGGTCCTGGCTCGATGTCCCTGATTATCAGCTCTAGAAATTCTATGGTGCCCTTTCATACTCCAGGAACTAACTCAGAGGTCCAACTCACTTACATCTGGAGGCTACTGCAGAAAGGTTCAATTCAGTTTAAATGCATTAGGGAGGCAGCCCTGCTTCCCTCGTAGCTCAGTCGGTAAAGAATCTGTCTGCAATGCAGGAGACCTGGGTTCGATTCCTGGGTCAGGAAGATCCCCTGAAGAAGGAAATGGCAATGCACTCCAGTATTCTTGCCTGGAGAATCCCATTGACAGAGGAGCCTAGCAGGCTACAGTCCATGGGGTTGCAAGAGTCAGACACGACTTAGCAACTGAACTACCACCATGGTTTGTTTACAGTATTGTTCCATAGGAGATGAAGTTCTCCTTTACCCTATTAGGTTCTGTGACTGGACCTGAGAATTAAACTGTCATGAAATAGGTTAACAGGAGAAAAGCATACAAATTGTATTTAATATTTTTACATGTATATGGGAGTCTTCCCCATTTCCTTCTCCAGGGGATATTCCCAACCCAGGAATCGAACCCGGGTCTCCTGCATTGCAGACAGATTCTTTACTGACTGAGCTACAAGAGAAGCAGTGCTGCCTCCCTAATGCATTTAAACTGAATTGAACCTTTCGGCAGTAGCCCCCAGATGTAGGTGAGTTGGACCTCTGAAGGTGATAAGAAGCTCTTAGGACTGAGACCTCATACCCTTTTAAACAAAGAATGATACATTTGTGGAAAAGTGACAAGACAAAGGAAAAGGCATTTAAGTTTCTAGGGCGGAGGATCATGGAAAAGTGACTAGGAAATATATTGGAGAAACTAATGGAATATAAGGATTATTTTAGTAGATTTGTGTGTACAGATCCATTTTGGTGTCAACTTACCTGGTGATAAGAATGTTCTCTTCCTGGTGCAGGGAGGTCACCTTGCTTATAGGAAGTTTTATAAGCTGTTTTCATGTCACAGAGGGGAAGTCAGAGAACCCTTCTGGCATGTGCCTTCAGCTCAAAATAATTGGTATGCCAAAATGCATATCTTGGAGTGGCATGTTCTGAGTCCCTTTGGTTCAGATCTCAGTTTCTTATTGAATATATTCTGTCCATAACTTTGGGCAAGTAATTTACCTCCTGTTAGCTGGCACTTCTGTGCTCTTTTATCGCTCCTCCTTATTCCTCAGCTCCAAGCAGAATACCTTTTGGTTGATACATGGTTCTCTCTAAACCCTTGATTATCCCTTCGACCAACCTGGATTAAGTGTTTCCCCAGCTGAAAGGCAGTTCTGGTCTCCTGGTAGGTTCAAGGATGTGTCATAAAGCCACTAAAAGCATCTACAATGAGAGGATTTAATCTAAATGCTGGAGATATGGCAACAAATGAAAGAGATCAAGTGCCTACCCCTGTGGGGCTTATATACCAGTAGAGAGACAAACAGTAAACAATAATATAATACAATACGGTGTTACATAATATAATATGGTATAACATAACATAATATGTCAGTGCTAAGAATAACAAACATCAGAAGTGATCAGGAGACCAGGTGATCATTTCTCTGAAGAAATGATGTTTGTTGCAGAATCTTGGGTAAAGTGGAGAAATGAAATGTGAATATCTGGTATAAAAATGATCCATGCAAGGGGAATGACAAGCACAATTTTTCCCGAAGCAAGAGGGTAATTGGTGGCCTAGAGCACCAGAGTGGCGGGATTAAGTAAGTAGATGGAAGGAAATGAAGTTGAGAGGTAGTAGGAAGACAGATCAGCTCAGCAGGGGTCTTGTAGGCCATGGTAAGATTTCATCCATATTCTGAATGAGATAGGAAACTATTGAAGGTCTCTTGATTGGCCTAAGTTATATCTTTTAAGCGTTGTTCTGGTTGCTATAAGAATAATAGACTGTAAAGGGGTAAGGGTGGAAAGACCAGTGAAGATTGACAGTTTTCCAGACAAGAGAAATTTGTGGGTTGGAGTAGGGTGGCGCTGGTGGGGAGGCAACAAGAGGTTGTATTCATGATGTATTTCAAGATAGAAGTGACAGTACTTCTAAGGGACAGATTGAACATTAATGGGGAATAGAAGAGTTGAGCTAAACAACTGAGTGAACAGAGTTGCTATTTACTGAGATGATAGGAACCGGTGAAGGAACAAGCTGGAGAGCTTAGAAATCAAGAGCCAAACTCAAGATGGCCATCAGACATCTGAACGTAGTCTGTGTGTGGCCTTTGGTATAATTGTGCTTGGACGACTAATCACAGGCCTTGCTTTCCCAAATCAGAGATGTAACATTTTCAGGCCTGTGACCAAACTGAAGCCTTGGGAAGTATCCACAAAAGGCACTCTGAACGTACAGTCATAGGAAATATCCAGAGCAAGTATGACCAAGGCTGGGGCAGCTGGAATACAGAGTGTATTAGTGAATAATATTTGCACATAGAGAGATAGTCACTGGATCTGAATTTGAATTTTTTTGTAAACAGAAAAGTAAAACTTGATTTATATACTGTTTAATAAGTGCTTTCAAATCCTTCATCATATTTATCCTATGAGGTAGGATTGATTGTCTTCATTTTGGAGATGAGGAAATGGAAACTCAGAGATTCAAATATTGCCCAAAGTCACACAACTAACAGGTGACGGAATCCTCAAATCTAGGTTTTTCTGACCCCCATATCATTTCCATTTTGTTGTGCTGTTTTCATTTCACCACGGTTATTTTGGAGTAGCCACATATTGATTCTGCCAGTATTTAAAAAAAAAAAATAATAAGTTGTATCTAGTAAGGGTGTAAAAATGTCCTCTTTGCCCCTTATTGACTGCAAATGACCCGTGCACTCAGCCCACACACACCCACGCCCCACCCCATGTTCATCTCCAATCCAGTCTCCTCTGGCAGCTTCGCTTCCCTGGCAACCAAGTGGCTAATGAGCTTCACCCCAATTCCTGTCTCTCTTAACAAATTCCTTTTATCAATGGCTCATTTGCATTGAAAGATGTTTTCATGCCAAGCAATATTTTGGGGAACATTTTACAACTCTTGTTGCTTAAATTCAGAGAGAAACTGCTTCAAAAATGTCCAAACCCTAACTGGATCATTTCAAAATGCAATTAGAAGAGAATAGTTTTTCAATGAGCATTTCGGTAAGTCCTGCAAAGTATTGCTTAGTCTTGATTGAGACCAAAGTTATATCTACATGGTGCTAAACATCTGGATAAAAAAGTGCAAATGGAACGTATTGGGATGTTAATACTGGGTCAAAAGCCAGCTTTGATGTCCTCAGACACTGTGAATGGTTGCCCTTGGGTCATCCAAACCCCCTTTGTGTCTCATCTTAATCATGCCAGTGTGTAAGGGAGTGGGCAGAGCGCTGAACTTAAATAAAAAAGGTTGGAGTACCAGTCTTGACTTTGGTAATTCCTGGTAAGTGACCTCCCCCAGCCTCAGCTTCCTCATCTATGAAATGGACATGCTTATGCCTACACAGCTTCCTAAGATGTTTGAAAGGAATAAATAGAACAAGTTTTGAACTAGGCAGTGGTCATATTGTATTTATTTTTACATCTCCAGTGCTGAACACAGGCATGTAGTAGAGACTGGATACATTTTAGCTGAATAAGTTATGAATGAGTATAGATAGTACAGACAATTCTAGTGCTCTAGCACCTATTATTTATATGCTCTATTTACATTTACCAGTTCCCTCTGGTACTTAAGCAAATGTACCATCCCAAGAATATGAGGACATATAGCCCAGAAAAAAATATGTACTAAAAGCATAAAATGTACTGTGCTAGGTGTAAATAATTTCCCCAGTTAGTCCAAGTGGTGAATAACCCCAGCTTTTGTTCTATTTGGAGCACCTGTTTGTAATCCACGTCATAAATATTTTCAGGACTATTGCTTAGTAGTCAATGAGTTTCTTTGTTGGCACAGAATTTAAGATATTTCCCTAATAAGGACACCCAGTGTTAAAGCAATGAATTTCTATAGCTATGCAGTTCAGAGAGTTACCTAGGAGATGAAAAGCTAATCTGTCTGGAATTTCTGCCCTTGAGACCAAAGATACTATAAATTTGCTCGGGAGGAAAATAATCATGGTAAGCATCTTAATTTCTTCCATTTCGTTTCCAAGCAGATGTCGCTGTGTTTTAGCCTGGAATTCATCATCTCTCTGATACATCAACATTGACATATTACATCTTCATCTCTTATTATAGAAAATGGAAATGAAACTAGAATGTGAACATGTTGAATGAATCGGACTCCCCAGAGATTTGGGGGAGAAGAAAACCTCCCATTCGCCTTTGACTTTTGGATTTCTTGTTTCCCTCATGTTTGGATTGCACTTTAAGAAGTCCATCTGGAAGTTCACTTTTTTATATTTCGCAAATGCAAGTAGAGCTTATTATCAAAATACAAACCCCTAAAAGAAGAAAAACCTGTGAGCAGGGATTGGGTAGAGGGGCACAGTCAGAGAATCACCTCAGAAATCCAGTGATGGTATTTAGGGTTAAATACCAGAGATTAAATTCCATTTATTGCTGGGCTTGACTTTGCCAGTCTGTTAGTTTGGGTGAATGCAAGGATATGTTTAGCTGCTGCTTCTATCTATTAAGCTCTTCGTTTAGAAGATGAGTTTGGGTGGGTGTCAACCCCTGCAAATGTCATCAAGCCCGTAATACCTCCATAGCACTGAGTTATCAAAACAGCACTGCCAGAGTCTGTCTGAGACTTCACCCCACAGTGGGCACCAGTACACTTCTTTCCTTTTTCTGGCCTCAGGCAAACATTCTTAGGATTTCAGGATCCTATTATATGTTGAGCGAGTTGCGTTCTTCTTGAATTCCTTACGAAGTCACTCTGGTCCATGGAGATTAGAAGTTTAAACTTTGAAGGCCATACCTCATCGAGTTCTCTTCACTTTGGCTCCCCAGCCATTTCTGTCACAGCCAAACTTAATCCTCTTCAGACATATCAAGCCAACCATCAGTCAAGGGGGTCTTTATTCCCTCACACATGCTACAGAGATTAATGCTGCCTGATTTTCTCATATATTCCCTGGCACCCTGACCAGATTCACCTACTGTCTGAGATTGATGTAAATAATGTTTACAACTTTGCCCAAACTTGTTGGCCATTTATGGGAAGGATCCATCTTATTCTAGAATCACAAACGCTCATGCCGTCTTGGCCATAACAGGATAGCCAGATAAAGCATTAGCATCCTAGAATCTCCTTGTAAATTTCCAGACCCGGGAAAATAAAGAGCATTTGCTTCTGAGTCTGAGTAAAACTGTCAGCATTAGGCAGAGAGGCCCGTGAAAATACCATTGGATTTAGAGCTGGCTCTAGAGTTACAGGTAGTTGTACCACCTTCTAGCTGTGCGGTCTTGTACAACTAACATAATCTCCCTGGACCCATGTTCTCATCTGGAAGACAGAAGTTCTATCATGAGTCCTGCACATACCCCTGGATGATTGGACTAGGGATATGAGAGTGCCTTGAAAACAATGAAATGCTATTTAAGTGAGAGCTACCACCATTGTGATGTATAGCACACTATAGGTTGTCTGATGACCATTTACTGCAAGTTTTATGACAGTGCTAAAATACATCAAGTTTTTTTATTTGTATCTCTGAGCCTCAGTTTTCTTTTTGTAAAGTGAGGTGAAATGATACGGCATAGCCCACAGATTGAGTGAGTTAATAAGTGTGAGTGGGCCTGGAGTGCACAGGATGGTGGTCTTCTTTCTCTCTTGGCACTGCACTGAAACCTGGTAGAGCAGCTGTGCATTATATAGTTTTGAATTCAAGTCTCCCACAAACACCTTTTTGGAAGCTTTCTGGTGATAGGATCAATGACCCTGGTGCTCCACTGCTGAAGGCATCTGAGAACTTAGCAAGCACTGTAGTAGGGAGAACTCCCGCCTGTTTTCCTGCCCCAAGGTGAGTATTGTCTGCACGACTCCCAGTCCTGTCCTATCTGAGAGGTTCTGTGCCTTCCATTTCAAGCGGAACATTCAAGAGGGAGTCTTGTCAGAGAAGCTAGAACATGGTAGGGAAGAGATTCGAAACAAAGACAAATGAGGACTATTAAAGAATACTGGGACAGTGAATCTGAAGAACAGAAGACAGGGGTCCATGACACAGCTGTCTTAACTCAACCTGAAGGAACTGATATTTTCCAAACTTTTCAGTGGCAACCCATAGTAAGAAAGACATTTAATATCAAACCTGGTACACATTTACATAAATCTATAAACAATTGAAATACCTTGAAAAACAAAACCTGTCTCTCTCACATGCTATAATTCTATTATTTTCTATTCTACTCTTCTATTAGCCTATCCTATCCTATTCAATTGCATTGATTATAATACTGGATATAATTCCAAAATTTATTTTATAAGCCATTAATTAAAAATATTGCTATGGAAGACATGTATTATTCCAGAAGATGGAATTAGGATTTTGAGGAGAAAATTAGAGCAAATTTTAGCTCAAGGAAGAAACAACTAATAATTAGGCCCATTCAATATAGAATGGACCTCTCAAATTAGTAAGACTCTTGACATTGGATATTTTCAATATTAGACCTAATTTGTATGCTGTGTCTGTAGATTAGGGACTTTCCCACTTCAAAGATTTCAAGAGGCCACAATTCACACTAAGCTAAAGGAAAAAAAAAAGAACATAAAGGAAAGTTTTCAGTTCAATAAAGCTAAAAGAGGCAGGGATTAGGGTGGGGGGGTGGCGTGTTGGGAGATTGTCTTTCCTTAGCTTCTGCCCAGTTAGAGAGAAAACATTCTCTGTTACACTTCTGCTCCCTACTACTGAGTGATCTCCCTGCCTTAGAACAATTTTTCTTGCTGTTGACAGTAGCAGATTTTGAAGCTATTGCTGCTAAGCTGCTGGGATGTTCCTTTTTCAAATCTTTGGTCACTTTAAGCCTTCATCACAGTTTAGGTAGTTGTCTTTTGAATGATCTTACAGTCTGCGTGTCTCTGTACCCTGGGCTTAGCAATGTTAAATGTAGAGTCAGTACAAATGATTGCTTATTGCATAAATGAATGCATGAGTACAGGCATGAATGAATGAAGATTCCACTAATCTCCTTAAAAGGAGGATCTTTGAGTCACTGATGCATATCTTGATTGGGAAAGTAGTATGTTTAAGAATAAGTAAGAATGGTAACAATTGTTGAAATGTTGACCAGCACTTGATTCCTAGGCATTCTGGAAATTTTTAGAGACAAGGACTCCTTTGTGTATCTCATGAAAATTATGGCTTTTATCCTCAGAAAAACATATGCATCTTTGTACAAATTATGTATACAGTTTCAAGAGTGCAGTTACTCTCTCTGGCCTAATGTTAGGCTTAACAATTAGGTCTGACTCAAATGGAAATGCTTTGTAATTTTGTCTTTGCTTAAGCAAGTAGGATTTTGGAGAGAGCAGAATGCTTCATTACTATGTACCGGATACATGCTCAGTGTTTTATTTACATTAGTTCATTTACTTTACATAATAATCATGTGAAGCGTTGTGTTTTATATATATATATATATATATGATCTTCACATGATGTACTCTGCGTACTCATTTACTTTACATAATAATCATGTGAAGCATTGTGTTTTATATATATATATATACATATATATATGTATATGATCTTCACATGATGTACTCTGCGTATAGGTTAAATAAACAGGGTGACAATATACAGCCTTGATGTGCTCCTTTCCCAATTTTGAACCAGTCAGTTGTCCCACGTAAGGTTCTAACTGTTGCTTCTTGACCTGCATACCAGTTTCTCAGGTTTCTCTGGTACTCCCATCTCTTTAAGAATCTTCCACAGTTTGTTGTGATCCACACAAAGACTTTAGTGTAGTCAATGAAGCAGATGTTTTTCTGGAACTCCCTAGCTTTCTCTATGAACCAACGAATGTTGGCAATTTGATCTCTAGTTTCTCTGCCTCTTTGACACCCAGCTTGTGCATCTGGAAGTTCTTGGTTCACATACTGTTGAAGCCTAGCTTGAAGGATTTTGACCATCACTTTGCTGGCATATGAAATGAATGCAATTGTGTGGTAGTTTGAACATTCTTTGGCATTGCCCTTCTTTGGGATTGGAATGAAAACTGACCTTTTCCAGTCCTGTGGCCACTGTAACTGAACAACAACAAAGCTTTCTTTGTATAGTTCTTCTGTGTATTCTTGCCACCTCTTCTTATTCTCTTCTGCTTCTGTTAGATCCTTACCATTTCTGTCCTTTATTGTGCCCATCCTTGCATGAAATGTTCCCTTGATATCTCCAATTTTCTTGAAGAGATCTCTAGTCTTTCCTATGCTATTGTTTTCCTCTACTTTTTACTCTGTTTAATTAAAAAGGCCTTCTTATCTCTCCTTGCTATTCTCTGGAACTCTGAATTCAGTTGGGTATATCTTTCCTTTTCTCCCTTGCTTTTTGCTTCTCTTCTTTCCTCAGCTGTTTGTAAAGCCTCCTCAGACAACTACTTTGCCTTCTTGCATTTATTTTTCTTTGGGATGGTTTTGGTCACTGCCTCCTATACAGTGTAATGAAGCTCTATCCGTAGTTCTTCAGACACTCTGTCTACCAGATCTGATCCTTTGAATCTATTCATCACCTCTACCATATAATAATGGATTTGATTTAGGTCATACCTGAATGACCTAGTGGTTTTCCTTACTTTCTTCAGTTTAAGCCTGAATTTTGAATTAAGATTTCTGGGAGAAAAATCAACCACCTCAGATATGCAGATGAAACCACTCTAGTGGCAGAAAGTGAAGAGGAACTAAAGAGCCTTTTGAAGGTAAAAGAGGAGAGTGAAAAAGCTGGCTTAAAACTCAACATTCAAAAAACTAAGATCATGGCATCCAGTCCCATCACTTCATGGCAAATAGAAGGGGAAAAAGTGGAAGCAGTGACAGATTTTATTTTCTTGGGCTCCAAAATCATTGCAGACAGTGACTGCAGCCATGAAATTAAAAGATACTTGCTCCTTGGAAGGAAAGCTATGACAAATCTAGACAGAATATTAAAAAACAAAGACATCACTTTGCCGACAAAGGTCCACATAGTCAAAGCTATGGTTTTTCCAGTAGTCATATATGGATGTGAGAGTTGGACCATAAAGAAGGCTGAGCACTGAATAATTGGTTTCAAACTGTGGTGCTGGAAAAAACTCTTGAGAGTCCCTTGGACTGTGAGATCAAACCAGTCAACCCTAAAGAAAATCAATACTGAATATTCATTGGATGGACTAATACTAAAGCTGAAGCTCTAATACTTTGGCCACCTAATGTGAAGAGCCGACTCATTGGAGAAGACTTTGATTCTGGGAAAGATTGAAGGCAGGAAGAGAAAGGGACAACAGAGGATGAGATGGTTAGATAGCATCACCAACTCAATGGACATGAATTTGAGCAAAGTCTGGGAGATAGTGAAGGACAAGGAACCCTGGCATGCTACAGTCTATGGGTTCACAAAGAGTTGGACACGACTTAGGGACTGAACAACAACAATGTGATCTTTGTATACGTGCTATAGAATAATATATGTACACATATATACATATACTATATATATAATCTTCATATGCAGAGATAATATGCATATGCACACACATATACACATGTGTAAAAAAGTCATATTTGTACCACCCTTTCTTCTTCCCTGTCCTTCTCTTCCCTTAAGCATCCAATAAATTGTTTCCATCCCCTCTTCCCTTTAGGTCTCAGAATTTAAAACACAAAAATATTGTTCAGCACTCATCTTTAGAGAAGCTCTCACCTGGTGACTTCTCTAAAACAAAAGGCTGGTTAATTTGCTGGGGCAGGAACATAGACTTTTTCTATTTCTTTGCTGATGAGGTGGGTATTGAGAAACAAGACACAAGTCAGTTTTCAACTGATTCTTCTGTTATATTCTCAAAGTGTCCTGAATAATGTGAGGACACAGAAATAAACAAGACTTAGTTCTTGCCCTCAAGAAGTTCACGATGTAGTTTGAGTTAAATTATATTGTTTAGTTATAATCCAATAAAAAAATAGCTTAATAAATAGCTCTGGACCACTGGATCCTAACTAAGGATATGTTTATTAATATCCTTCATGAATAAATGGGGTACATCATGGGGTCTATTGAGTATTGTGTGCCAACAAGTCCTAGGGAGTGAAGTCTGATGTACAGGGTTTCAAGTCATTGATATAGACTGCTTAAACCAGGGTTATGGAGGAAGTCACCCAGGAACACTTTGGAGAGTGAGAGGGTTGATTGAAGCCAGAATACTGAGCAATGGCACCACTTACCCAGTGGGACAGGAAGAGGACCAATAGTAGGACACTGAAAGGGAGCAACCAGAGTGAAGGTAGGAGGAGAACAAAAAGAGAATGTTGTTAAAAGCCAGAGGAGGGGATTTTAAGAAGCAAGATGAGGCCAGTAACATCATGCCACAGGGAGAAAGTAAGAGAAGTCTAGAAGAGTTAATGGACTTGGCTCTCAAGAGTTCATGGTGATATAAGCAAGAGCAATTTCTGTGAAGTGGTGAAGTGGAAACCCATTGCTGTGGGCTGTAGAGTAAATGGGAGGTGAAGAAGGTGAGAATGGAAATATGCACCAGTGGTTCCCAAATGCTGGACCATGGACTCAGCTGCATCAGAGTCACCTGTGGGGCATTAGGAAATGTAAATCCTTGGCCTCAACCCCACATTTCCTGATTTAGTGAGTCTAGGGTGGGTCTCAAGGATTCATAGTTCTAAAAAGCCAGGTTTGAAAACCATTAAGAGTATTAAGTCCATGAGGAAAGATCTTCCCTGTCTCATTCACCATTGTACCTCCAGGAGCTAGATCAGTTTCTTCCCATAAAAGTTTCTCAGTAACTATGTAGAATAGAAGAGCAGCTCCATAACTGAACTGTTGGCATCAACTACTTCCAAAGGTTATCAATTAGGCTGAACCATATGAAATGAACATTTTTTTGTGGGTCACAAATAGTCAAATTGGGGCAATTTCATGTAGTTTAATATCTTATTAATAAAACATGATATAAAAACTATGATATTCATCTCATGGGAGTCAACAGAAACTTTAGAATTTATAAAGGGATCCTACAGTAGCCAGTCTCCAAAATGATCATCATGATCTTCACTTCATGATATTCATGTATGAGTGTAATGCTCTCCCGCTGAGTTTGAGAATAGAATACTGCAAAAGTGGTGGTATGTCACTCTTAATTAGGCTAAAAAGAGACTGTAGCTTCCATTTTGGGTATATTCTCTCTGTCTCTCTTGGATCACTCAGTCCAAGGGAAGCCAGCTGCCACATCATAAAGACACTCAGGCAGCCCATGGAGATCACTGCCCATCCCCACCATGGGGGAATAGAGGCCTCCAGCCACCAACCACAGGAGACAGCCTGGAAGAGGATTCCAGTGCCAGTCAAGTCTTGAGATGCAGCTTTGCCAGAGTCTCCCAGTTAAGCTGCTCCCATATTCCTGACCCTCTGAAACTGGATGAGAACTTAAATGTTCACTGTTATAAATTGCTATGTTTAGAGGTGGTTTACTCCCCAGCAATAGATAACTAATAGAAGCCTTCATTTTCAAGATGCTAGGAACTGATGGTTGAGTAGTTTTTACTTCAGCATACTTTTACATATATCCTGTAAGTTTCTTAAGACAAGCTTTAATTCCTTTTCATTATTGAGGAATTTGAGTCATATGCTTTGGTGGAGAAAGTATTTTATTTGGAATCAAAAGATGCCATTTATTAGCTGCGTAATTCTGCAGATCACTTAATTTCTCTGAGCTTGTCTTTCCTTTTAGACAAAATGTAGATTACCACAATACCCCTTGTCTTAATGTTTATTGTAGGGATTAGATTATGAATACAGTGGATCAACTCTAAAGTGCTATTGAAATGCTAATTTTAATAGATGATAGAATTAATCACCTTTCACCTATGATAAGTCAATCAAGGTCACATAGCTAGTCGGTTGCAGAATAGGAACTTGCACCAAAGTCTCCTAATAGTAGCTAAGGACAGGGCTTACATAATTTGGCACAAGCCACCTTTACTATATGAGCCTCAATTTTCCCATAAGTAAAATGAATAAAATGAACCAAGTGATACAGGGTTAACAGTCATTGATCAAAACCTAAGGAAAGAATGCTTGTCCAGATGTCTAAGTCTCCAGAGAGCCAGGGTGAGGTGTGTATCTGACATCCCTGGGGTTTCAGGGCCTGGCTAGGCTGAGAGCTGAGGCGGGAGGAAGCTTTGTGATGTGCTCAGAGTAGGTGGCAGCCTTGGTGTCATGCAGAGGCACCTTGGTGTCGTGCAGAGGTTGTTGATACCACTGCCAGAGAAGATGGGGCTCATTCTTCAACTTGTGCTGCCAGCCCCACAAGCCCCTGCAATAACATCCTATCCTTTGTCACTTCAAACCCATATACTTCAGATCTGTGCTGGTGCCAGGAGAATTCACAATGAATTCAGTCTCCATTCATTCAGGAAATCATGGCTTTGGAGCTTCTATAGAAGACAACAAGCATCACATTTCAAATCAGGCTGAGAAGGTCAGGATTCAAGTTAGTGTTTGGAGTTGTATAAGACAGGTAATAATACTGTTAACTAAAGTTTGTATAGCACTTTAAAGTTTACAAAGCACACACTATATATGTTCTCTTTCGAAGTTCATTATCCTCATTTTCAACTAAGAAACTAAGCCTCAGGGGGATTAGATAATTCATGGCAGAATCAACTTGAACTTTGGTGAAAGTTTTCCAAATTGTATCCTCTTTCCACTGGATACTCTTGTACCTGTCAATACTGTTTCCTATTTCCCACAGTGGTGATTTTGTTATTGTTACTGGCCTTGTCCTTCAAGAGTAAAAGCTCCTCAAAAGCAGACAAAAAGAAAGATATGATTATGATAACACATCATGAGGGAGAAGATTTATAATCTGAGATGCCTGACAAGTGAGTGAGTGCACACTGTGCCACACTAGTCTGTATACCACTAAACATCTCTGTGAATGTGGAAAATTGATGCCTGATTCCTGTAAATACATGACTTTGTGGTTGGAGAATCAAGGGCCTCTTTGTAGGAGCCAAAAGAACTGGGTTTTCTCTTTCTTTCCTAAATGCTGATGCTACTATGGCATCCCTGGTTTTGGGTGGGGCAATGTGGAACAAGCTAAGGAAGGATAGAAGGTCAGGAATAGGTAAGAGTTGACCCAGGGCTGAGATCACTGACTGGAGAGGTAGCTGCTACAGCAGACAATGCTTGGGGGGTTGGAAAAAGGCAGATCTGATGGAAATCCAGTTCTACCTCTGGAGGGCCATGTGGCTTTGGGCAAGTCACAACACCTTCTCTGTTCCTTGTTTTCACAACAAAAAATCAGTGACAGTACTGTTGCCTATTCTGGGTACCTATTTGTTTTGACTGTCCTATGAGATCTCATGCTATTGGATAGGGCATTAGGGCAGAGGTTGGCAAACTATAGGCTGTGAGCTAAATCCAGCCTAATGCCTGTTTTTGTAATACAGCATGAGCAAAGAATGCTTTTACATTTTACACTTTTAAGTAGCTGTAAAAATATCATACACACAGAGGAAACCAGAATTGGAAGAGACACATGTACCCCCAATGTTCATCACAGCACTGTTTACAGTAGATAGGACATGGAAGCAACCTAGATGTCCACCGGCATATGAATGGATAAGAAAGCTGTGGTACATATACACAATGGAATATTATCAGCTATTAAAAAGAACGCATGCCAGTCCAGGTTCATTGCATGATACAGGATGCTTGGGGCTGGTGCACTGGGATGACCCAGAGGGAGGTGGGAGGGGGGTTCAGGATGGGGAACACATGTATACCCATGGCGGATTCATGTTGATGTATGGCAAAACCGATACAATATTGTAATTTCTTGCTTGCTAAGTCGCTTCAGTTGTGTCCAACTCTGTGTGACCCCATAGACGGCAGCCCACCAGGCTCCCCCGCCCCTGGGATTCTCCAGGCAAGAACACTGGAGGGGGTTGCCATTTCCTTCTCCAAATATTGTAATTAGCCTCCAATTAAAATAAATAAATTTATATTTAAAAAAAAGAACGCATTTGAATCAGTTCTAATGAGGTGGATGAAACTGGAGCCTATTATACACAGTGAAGTAAATCGGAAAGAAAATCACCAATACAGTATATTAACGCATATATATGGAATTTAGAAAGATGGTAATGATGACCCTATATGCAGGACAGCAAAAGAGACACAGATGTAAAGAACAGACTTTTGGGCTCTGTGGGAGAAGGCGAGGGTGGGATGATTTGAGAGAATAGCATTGAAACATGTATATTTCCATATGTGAAATAGATCACCAGTCCAAGTTCGATGCATGAAACAGGCTGGTGCACTGGGACAACCCTGAGGGATGGGATGGGGAGGGATATGGGAGGGGGTTTAGGATGGGGGCCACATGTACACCCATGGCTAATTCATGTCAATGTATGGCAAAAACCACTACAATATTGTAAAGTAATTAGCCTCCAATTAAAATAAATAAAATAAAAAACAAACAAACAGGGAGAGTAGTAAAATTGTTACCAACCTGAAACTATTTTTAAGCAAATAAAAAAGCAAGTAGCAGGAAAAAAAAAAGAACTGTATTTTGTGATACATGAAAATTTTATAAAATTAAATTATATGCAAATTTAATTGTAATTATATAACATTTGTAAATGTAATTCTATATTATAATATGTAAATGTTATATATGTTATATTGTAACATGTTTGTTATATAATTTATTTAAATGTAAATTTATTTACATATATACATATGTGTAGATATAAATATGTTTATACATAAATATAAAATTAAGTTTTGATATTCTAAAAATGTTTTGCTAGACTACAGTCATGCTTATTAACAGACTATCATTGTCTACACTATTTTCATGGTACAATAGCAGAATTGAGTAGTTGTAACAGAGATCATATGATCTGTAAGCCTAAAATAGTTACCGTAAGGCCCTTTACAGAAAAAATTGTCTGACCCTGCTTTTACAAGGCTTATAGTTCTCATATAACACTGTGGGGTAAGCAGATAAGTGGTGTTTCTCTTTTCTACAGGTAAGAAAAGAGGCTTTGAGATAAAAAGTGAATCAATTAACGCCACATAGCTTTAAAAAAAAAAAAAGGGAATTTATACTGGATCCCAAACTGCAAGTGACATTGTCTTAATCCCTACCCAAGTTTGTGGACTTTGGTTAAACAGTACACAAATAATGGATCAAGTGGTGTCAGGGAGATTAGCAAATAGGTTATAAAGCCAAAGCAAGGGAGAACAGTTTATAAATGCAGGAACCCAAACATCTGTGCCACTAGAGTAAACATTCTTGTGCTTTCAAAACATACAAGAGGCAATGTGGTTAGTAACAAGCATAAAGGAAACCTTCCAACTCACCAGTGAGTAAAGAAATACAAGAAAATTTTAATGAGATACTACTATACATTCTAAATTAGCAAAAATGTTAGATAATCATGTCTGATAGAGGTGATGTGCTAAAACTGGAATAGTTACTTACATATTGCTTATAGTAACGTAGTCATTACAGATACCTCAACCCTAACCCTAACCCCATTTTTATGTATCACTGATTCTTGTTGATGTATAACAGAAAACCACAAAATTCTGTAGAGCAATTATCCTTCAATTAAAAAAATAAATTTAAAAAGCAGACACTATTATTGCAAAGAAAAAAAAAAACAACAACTTAACCTCATTAAATACTAACTGTGCCCCTGGACGCCGCCATCTTGGGGAACTGAGTGGTCCAATGAGGGGCTGCCCTGTGGGGAACGCAGGGCACGCACACGCAGGCAGGGCTCAACTAGGTCACGGCTATGGAGGCGCCTGCAGTCCACCTGCTGCCGTTGCTGCTGCTGTTTGCGGCCTGGGCCCCGGAGCCAGGCAGCACCTCTGCGGAGGCTCCGCCTCTGGTCAACGAAGAGGTGAGGCGCACGGTGGACCTGAGCAGCCACCTGGCCAAGGTGACAGCCGAGGTGGTCCTGGCTCATGCGGGCAGTGACTCCTCGCCCCGCGCTGCCTCCTTCCTGGTAGCGGTGGAGCCCGAGTTCGAGGCCCAGCTGGCACACCTCGGCGTGCAGGTGACGGGAGTGGATGAGGAAACCAACAGTCTGGAAGTACAGGAGACCAAAATTAACGGTAAAAGCGGGAGATTCTTCACAGTCCAACTCCCAGTTGCTCTTGATCCTGGGGCCGAGGTTTCAGTCATTGTGGAAGCCGTTTATACCCACGCGATTCAGCCGTATCCAATCCAGATCACCCAGTCTCAGAAACAGTTTGTGGTGTTTGAGGGGAACCATTATTTCTACTCTCCCTACCCGACCAAGACGCAAACCATGCGTGTGAAGCTCGCCTCCCCAAACGTGGAGAGCTATACCAAATTGGGCAACCCCATGCGCCACGAGAATCTCCTGGATTATGGCCCTTTCCATGACATCCCTGCCTATAGTCAGGATAGTTTTAAAGTACATTCTGAGAACAACAGCCCTTTCCTGACCGTCACCAGCATGACCCGAGTCATCGAGGTCTCCCACTGGGGTAATATTGCTGTGGAAGAAAACGTGAACCTGAAGCACACGGGGGCTGTGCTGAAGGGGTCTTTTTCGCGTTATGATTATGACAAATGGGTAGATAGTGGCATCTCCTCCATCCGTTCCTTTAAGACCATCCTTCCTGCCTCTGCCCAGGATGTTTATTACCGGGATGAGATTGGCAGCATTTACACCAGACACCTCCTTATTTTGGATGACTCGGTGGAGATGGAAATGAAGCCTCGTTTCCCTCTCTTTGGCGGGTGGAAGACTCATTACATCATTGGCTACAACCTCCCAAGCTATGAGTACCTCTATAATTTGGGAGACCAGTATGTGTTGAAGATGAGGCTTGTGGACCACGTGTTTGATAAACAAGTGATAGACTCTCTGACTGTGAAGATCATCCTCCCTGAAGGGGCCAGGAACATCCAGGTGGACAGTCCCTATGAGATCAGCCGAGCCCCCGACGAGCTATACTATACCTACCTGGACACATTTGGCCACCCTGTGATCGTGGCCCACAAGAAAAACCTGGTGGAACAGCATATTCAGGACATCGTGGTGCACTACACCTTCAGCAAGGTGCTCATGCTACAGGAGCCCCTGCTGTTGGTGGCCGCCTTCTCCATTCTGTTCTTCACCGTCGTCATCTATGTCAGGCTGGACTTATCCATCACAAAGGATCCAGCTGCAGAAGCCAGGATGAAGGTGGCTTGCATAACAGAGCAGGTCTTGACCCTGGTCAGCAAGAGACTAGGTCTCTACCATCACTTTAACAAGACAGTCAGTAGATACAAACAGTCCCGGGATGTGTCCACCCTCAACAGTGGCAAGAAGAACCTGGAGATGGAGCACAAGGCTTTGACCAGCGAGGTGGCACTGCTGCAGGCCAGACTGAAGACCGAGGGCTCCAACCTGTGTGACAAAGTGAGCGAAATGCAAAAACTGGACGCGCAGGTCAAGCAGCTGGTCCTGAAGTCAGCAGTGGAGGCCGAGTGGCTGGTGGCTGGCAAGCTCAAGAAAGACATGTACATCGAGAATAAGAAGCTCATTTCGGGAAAGCAACAGGAGCTGGTCAGCAAGATTGAACACATCCTGGATACCCTGTAGCCCTCCAGAGGGCAGGGTGGGCAGTGAACATGGAGGCCAGCAGATTATGGCTTCTGTATTTTGCAAAAGGTCTTCAAGGAAGAGAGAAGCTAGGCCTTGCCTCAAGCAACACAAGAAGCTTAGTTTTTGTCCCTAAAATGTTCTTAAAAAAACAAAACAAACAAACAAACAAACAAACAAAACACCTAGATATCATTTAAAACAAAATATCTTTGAATTTTGAACAAAAAGTTTTTGAGTTGGCTTTGTTTGTTCTGAAGCCTAGGATATTCTTTTCACCTCAAGCCCCTTGTTTTGCACCCTTCTAATTCCTGAGATTTGGGTATTTTACAAGCATGTGTATGTTTTTTAAAGCACACATGACCAAATGAAAATAAAGCTAAGGCTGTAAAAAAAAAAAAATACTCTGTATTGAGTCTTTGAAAGCTCTTATTCTTTGATTCATTGATTCCATTTCTGAACATCTAATCTTGAAAGTAATTCTAAATTCAGAGAAAAGGCGTTCATAATAGTATTGTTTAGCATCAATCTGGAAGTAAATAAGTGTCCCAGAATAGCTGATTAACTAAATTGTGGTATATCAACCTGATGGACTACTATGCAGCCACTCGACCACTAAAGACTAGATAGCAAGGCAGAAATAAAATTTTATAATGTGAAGTTCAAAAAGCACAATACAACTTCTAATTTTTCTATGGTTTTTGCTATGAACAGTTATGTCTGTACTAGTACAAGGAGCAGTGAAAACAGGTGATTTCTTAAGGTGCTAGCACTCCAAATCCATTGTTGTTACAGCATTGACTAGATGATAAAAGAACTGGAGGTCTTGTCTCCCCTCCAAGAGATTAGATCTGAGTTGTCTCAGTCACTATGTTGGTGGTTGTGCTTATACTGAGGCCTTATGCTTCTCTATACCTTAGGTCAGGGTAGTGTCCAGAACCGGGGGCCAGGCTGAGCCCAAAGGTAGGGTTGAGGAGGCATTCCTGCCAGGGTTAGACAAGTAAAGGAAGAGGGGGCCAGGAGGCGGTCATGTCTCTGTCAGCAGATATTCATGGAGATGTCTCAGTTTGGGGGTTGCATTGTCTTAGAAAGGTTCTGGACTTAGAGTCAAATTTTTGCAACTCAAGACCTGACCTTGAGGCTCGCTCAGGCATGAGGAAATGTGGTCCAGCACCCAAATATAGAGGAAGGACTCTGTGTCTCACTCTCTGTTGGGCACCAAGAAGACAGGCAGAAATCAAACTCAGCTTTGTTCCTGAGGCGCCCCAGCAGGGAACAGCTACAGTACCTGGTATACTGCAGGCAAAAGGAGTATTGAACTCACTAAAAATGCTCAGAGGAGAAGAGCCCTCTAGCACAGTTTGAACATCTCTGCTTTTTTGAGACTCTCCAGTTAGCTTAATTGATGATAATTTCTGCACTGATTGAACAATAATGTTTATTCTCTGTTCACATCTAGCTTTTCATTGTGTATTTTAATCACAGCCTTATAGAACGTTGTATATGGAAAGCCCTGTGAGGATATTTTGCATCTTTCCAGGGTGAAAAGTCCCCATAGCTCTTCTCTCATGTTTTCTTACACTAGATTGCATTTTCCCATCTTGAAAATCCTGTCTGAACATAGAATAACTCTTGGGTTCACATTTTCCCTGACTTCAGTAATTTATCTTTCTACTTCCACTAAGGGTCATTGGTACCATCTTCTCTACCTCTTCTTCCCCTTAAGCCCCACTCTGAACTTGCCCAGTGAGATGGTAGCAGGGTTTTTGCTCTTTAGGAGGTATCGGGACAGAGGAGATAGACGTGTTATCCAAAAACACCAGGGGAAGCAGAGAGTGTGAGACTTGGAAGATGGGTAGGATTTAGGCGGGAGAATAAGGGGCTTATTTGGGGACCTCTCAGTGGCTGTTTGGAATTAACCCAGGAGTTGTATCATTTCCATTTTCTGGCAATATGGAGCATGGTATGAGAAATGGGATTTATCTTGGTAGATACCCTAGGAGAAAAACAGGTCATCTATGCGGATGCTGCAGGGTTTCCCTCTTTGGGCCTGTGAATGGCACAGTGGCTCCTGGAAACCTCAGGACTTGGTTAACAAGTTATTAGGAAATACGAACAATCCCAGTAAAAGTAGCAGTAAAGCTGCTGCTGCTGCTAAGTCACTTCAGTCATGTCCAACTCTGTGTGATCCCCGAGACGGCAGCCCACCAGGCTCCGCCATCCCTGGGATTCTCAAGACAAGAACAATGGAGTGGGTTGCCATTTCCTTCTCCAGTGAATGAAAGTGAAAAATGAAAGTAAAGTCACTCAGTCGTGTCCTCAGCGACCCCATGGACTGCAGCCTACCAGGCCCCTCCGTCCATGGGATTTTCCAGGCAAGAGTACTGGAGTGGGGTGCCATTGCCTTCTCCAGCAGTAAAGCTAGATGCTCCTTAAACAGATTCTTCACATTTCTGTAGTATAATCATCATTGTAATGATTATTATCTATTGAGTGCCTATGTGAGATATTAGTCTCCATTTTATACGTGAGAGAACTGAGGCTCTCAGAGTTAAGAGACTTGCCCAGGATCATACACCTAGTAAGGGTTGTTGGTAGAATTCAAACCCAGGCCCATCGTATCTCAAAGCCTGCGCTACTCTTTTGCCTCTAGACATGTGTAAACTGACAAGGTGTTGAGGATGGCTCGGTTTAACCACTTACCAGGTGCTTTTCTCCAGGGACTGAGAAGGAATGCGATGTGCCATGGGGCATTTTAAGAAATTACCTATGTGGTGGACCACTAGCACACTAAGACTTTCAGCTGCAGTGAAGGAAGGCCCAGATTCACCTTCTGTGAAACTAAAACAGGTCACTAGGCCAGGTCTCTCAGGAGTAAGTTATCAGGAGAAGAGATGGGAACATTGATTCTGTCAGTGGAAAAATACAGCTGCTAACAGCTGCAGAGATGTTGCTAGGAGAATAGCAGTTTACTTCTGAACAGTTCTTTGTAGTTTATGGAACTCCTTCCCTTTCATCATTTCATGATCATTGTATTCCATCCCTGGTTAATGGGGTAATAATCTCTCTTCTACAAACCTCTACATCAAATAGAGACTCAGTGTTAGTCACCCAGTCATGGCCAACTCTTTGCAACCCCATGGACTGAAGCCCGCTAGGCTCCTCTCTCCACGGAATTCTCTAGGCAAGAGTACTGGAGTGAGTTATCGTTCCCTTCTCCAGGGGAACTTCCTGACCCAGGGATCGAACCCGGGTTCCCACACTGCAGGCAGATTCTTTACCATCTGAGCCACCAGGGAAGCCCATAGAGGCTCAGAGATGCTACCTAATTTTCCGTAGGTAGCACAGCTTGTTAGCAATGCCATTTGCATTCAAGTTCTCAAAAGCCATCCTTCCCACTCCACCCTCCTTTCCATTGTATTTCTAAAGTGATTGATGGTAACAGGGTGGCTGGCGGCAGTGGCGGCTCCGGCAGCTTGGGATTGAATGCAAGTAACAGGATCACCATGATTCTTCTGAGGCTCCTCAGGTCCACTGTCATTCAGTCTGCAGTCTCAGTCTCTCTGAGGAGGAACACAGGTGTTACAGCAGTGGCATCTAATAAGGAACTTGATCTGTACGGTAATTCTTCATGGACAAGATCAGAGAACATAGAACTAGGTGACAGACATCTGGAGGACCTGTTGATGCTGACCCAGAGTATCAGCAAGAACTGGACAGGGAGCTTTTTAAGCTTGACCAAATATATGGTAAAGGAGACATGAACACTTTCCCTAACTTCACATTTGAAGACCCCAAGTGCAAAGTTGTTGAGAAACCACAGTCCTGAATAAATAATGTAAAATTTTCCTGGTAATTTTTGCTGGATTAGTTGTACAATGTATGGGTCAGAAGTAACAATAAACATACATTTCACAGCTGTTAAAAAAAAAGTGATTGATGGGAGAACCCAAGATGATGCTTGTCGGGAGGAATTGTGTGAAGTGTAAAGAATGAGATGAAACAAACAAAGTAATTAAGACCAAATATCAGATTCAGTAAGGAAACAGCAGGCTCAAAGGAGTTCTTCCTGAGGACAGCATGCCAGAATGGGCTTAGGTGTGTCAGCTACAAGTATGGTCCGTAGAGGAAATGAAGAAGTGGGAGGGAAATATGCGGAGAAAGGAGTGGAGGACTCATGTAAAGAATAGGATAGCAAGTCTGCTTCAGGTGGAACCCACTTTGGAGGGACTAAGGAAGGGAGTGGCAGGTTTAACAGAGCAGGGAGGTAAAAGGAGAGGCTGTCTGGAGATCAGGGACTCTGTTCATTTGTGAGGAAAGTAGAGCCTCCCCACAAGTTTTGAAAGATTGAAATTATACCAAAAAAGAGTGAAGCTCAACTGTGTAATAGATATCACATAAAACAGAAAGTGGGGAGTATTCTTAGATAAGACATAAAGGCATCAAAACTGGATGCACTCATTATAATTAAGCTACACGCTTTTTAAGGGACATTATTGGAATGAAAAATTGAATTTAGGGGTCACATCTTTGGAATGCTGTGGGAAGTATTTAGGCTTCCCAGGTGGTGCAGTGGTAATGAAGCCACCTGCCAGTGCAGGAGACAGAAGAGACAGGAGTTCGATCCCTGGGTCAGGAAGATCTCTGGAGGAGGAAATGTCAACCCACTCCAGTATTCTTGCCTGGGAAATCCTATGGACAGAGGAGCCTGGCGGGCTATAGTCCATGGCATCACAGAAGACTTGGACACAAGTCATGCACACACTCAGAGACACGCAGATGGGAAGTATTTACTCCCATGCCTCCTTGTGTCCTCTTCTACTCCTTGCTTGGACTACTGAGGCTGCAAACCAGACTGCCAGCTCTGGCTATTTTTGGATATCAACCAAGTGTCATTTCCTTGACTGTGCCTTCGTTGGATTCCATGCGATGAGTAATATTCATGAATCCTGTTCTAAAGATGCTAATTATTCTTGAAGAGTACTATTATTGGATATCACAAACCTTTTTATAGAAGTAGCCACGTAACACTCGCAATCAGTCCCCAAAGACCCATAAACTGGAATATGTTTCAAAAGTAAATTTGCTTTTCAAATTCTGTGAGAAGTTTAGCAATTTCAGTATCAGGGAGCATTATATGATTCATCTTCAGATTTGTTCTTTAAGACCTCCCAAAATAAATTTGTTACAACTAGTGAATGTAATCATTTAAGAAACTCTTAATTCATAATGATAGTTGGAAGGAGAGTGGTAATTTGATATAGATATTTTATTATTTTTTTACATTTATTTTTAATTGGAGGATAGTTGCTTTACAAAGTTGTGTTGGTTTCTGCAGTACAACGACATGAATCAGCCATAAGTATACATATATTCCCTCCCTCTTAAGCCTCTCTCCCACACACCCCCAAGATCCCACCCCTCAGCCTGGTGCTCTCTGATGATATTTTTTGTAACAGCTTTAATGTCTGTTACTAAGGGTCCACTTTTACTCATTGTGGGCTCTAGGTATTGTGGACTTTATCAGATAAATGGATGACATTATTCTTTAAAGTGTCTTGTATGGGGTTGAGTTCACTACAAACTATAGGTATCAAGAAATATGGGAAGGAGTAAGGACAGATTATAGGGAGCATGTTGCACAGTGTCCAGATCTGGTTGGGAGGCCAAAAAGGAATTGTTAATGGGCCCCAGCCCAGGAGAACTTAGGTTGGGTGTCAGGCTGGGAGTTGTAGTCATGGGGCAAAACCAGCCTCCAAATGGGAGAGGAACAGGAAGGAGGGAGGGCAGGAAAATGCTTTGTATGGGTGGGGAGCTGGGCAGGGTTCTATAGCTTCATGGCCTGCTTTGAAGGATTCTCATCCCCAGGAGTCTTAGACAGAAATCATTTGGACCCAGAGCTTGGTGTTTATATGTGACCAGGAGCTGATATCTATCTGTGTGTAGAAAGCCTTGGAATCGAATTATGTTAGGGGTCCATGGAAAAGCGTCTTATGTTAGGGGCCCATGGAAAAGCGTCTAAAAAATGTTTAAATACAGTCAACCATTCAATATTTCTGTGTTAATCTCACTTGTTAATGTTTTTGGTTGTGTTTATAGAGGTCATAATAAAACAATTTTAGGGCAAAATATTTAGCAGGTGTGTCAGCATGCTGTGGTAAAGAGATCATGAACAGAAAGTCTGGGTTCCAACTCCAGAACCACTGATTGCCATCTGTGGATGGGGGCAGGCACTCTATCTCTATGAGGCTCACATTCTTCACACACACTGGGGGACTGAGAGAATTCACAAAGTAATAGCAGTCATAATCAATGAGCTGTGAAAGGTCCTGCATATATAAGGTAGTGATACTAGTAATAAATGAGTCTGGGATTCAAAATCCTGGCTATAGAATTTACCAGGTCTGTAACCTTTGGCAAGTAAATTAGCATCTCTGAGACTCAGTTTTCTCAACTGTTAAGTGGAAATAATAATCGAACATCTAACTCCTAGGGTCCCTGCAAAAGTTAAATGAAATGGCCCAGAATATGTGCTCAGTAAATGTGACTATGATATACATATAAAAAACACTTTATTGAGGTTTGATTGACATGTAAAAAGCTCTACCCAGGAAACCATCAAGGCTGAAAACATATCCATCCTCTCCTAAAGTTTCCTCCCACTCAGTTTTTATTATTGTTATTATTTTATGGTAAGAATACTTAATATAAGATCTGTGTTGTGCTGTGCTTAGTTGCTCAGTCATGTCTGACTCTTCGTAACCCCATGGACTGCAGCCTGCCAGGCTCCTCTGTCCATGGAGATTCTCCAGGCAAGAATGCTAGAGTATGTTGCCATGCCCTCCTCCAGGGGATCTTCTCAACCCCAGGATCAAACCCAGGTCTCCTGCATTGCAGTTGGATTCTTTATCGACTGAGCCACCAGGAAGCCCATATAAGATCTACCTCCTTAGCAAATTTTAAGTATACAAAAGAATCAGATCAGATCAGATCAGATCAGTTGCTCAGTCATGTCCGACTCTTTGCGACCCCATGAATTGCAGCACGCCAGGCCTCCCTGTCCATCACCAACTCCCAGAGTTCACTCAGACTCACGTCCATCAAGTCAGTGATGCCATCCAGCCATCTCATCCTCTGTCATCCCCTTCTCCTCCTTAACCTCCAGATTTACTTGTATAACTGAAACTTTAAACCCTTTAACTGTCATGTTTTCATTTCCTTCTCTTCCCAGCTCCTGGCAACCACCATTCTACTCTGCTTCTATGACTGACTATTTTAGGTTCCACATATATGTGATGTCACACAGTATTTGTCTTTCTGTGTCTGGCTTATTTCACTTAGGATAATGTGCTCCAGGTCTATCCATGGTTTTGTGAATGGCTGGATTTCCTTCTTTTTAAAGACTGAATATTATTCCGTTGTGTGTATGTGTGTGTGTGTGTATAAAATATAATATGAGGGCTTCCTGGGTGGCACTGCATGAAACATAGGAGACATGGGTTCAAACCCTGGGCTAAGAAGATTCCTTGGAGAATCTTCCTCAGCAATATTCTTGCCTGGAGAATCCCATGGACAAAAGAGCTTGGCAGGCCACAGTCCATGGGGTCACAAAGAGTCAGACACAACTCTTTACATCATATTATATATACATCACATTTTCTTTACATATTCATTCATCAATAGACACATATGCTATTTCCATATCTTGGCTACTATAAATAATGCTGCAATGAATGTGGAAGTGCAGGTATTTCCCCAAGATCTTGATTTCCATTCCTTTGGGTAAATACCCAAAAGTAAAAGTATTAGATCATTTGGTAGTCCTATTTGTTAATTTTTTGAGAAGACTCCACTCTGTTTTCTATCATGGTATACCAATTTATATTCACACCAATAGTGTACCAGGATTCTCTTTTCTCCATATCCTTGCTAGCATTTATCTTTTTTAAAAAAATAGTCATTCTAATAGGTGTGAGGCTATCTCATCTCACTGTGGTTTTCATTTCCAATCTATGGTTAGTGTTGTTGACCATCTTTTTATGAACCTGGTGGTGATTTGTATGTCTTCTTTGGAAAGATGTCTGTTCAAGCTTTGTTTATTTTTAAATTATGTTATTTGGTATATATATATACATTGTTAAATGATTACCACATCAAGCTCCTTAACACATCCATCACCTATTTTAGTTACCTTTTTCCTTTTTATTCTAGTGAGAGCACTTAGTATTTACTTGCTTAGAAAATTTCAGGTGTACAATACAATGTTATTAAGTATAAACACCATTCTGTATGTTAGAGCCCCAGAATTGATTCATCTTCTAACTGAAAATTTATATCCTTTGACCAACACCTCCCCATTTTCCCCAGCTCCCAGCCTTTGGCAAGTACTATTATACTCCCTGTTTCTATGAATTTTGACTTTTTTAGATTCCACATGTAAATGAGATCATACAGCATTTGTCTTTCTGTGTCTGGTTTATTTCACTTAGTATAATGTCATCTAGACTCATCCATGTTGACACAAGTGGCAGGATTTTGGTCTTTTCTATGTCTGAATAATATCATATATATATATGTAATCACATTATATATTATATATGCAATATATATACCACATTTTCTTTATCCATTCATCTGTCAATGGACACTTGAGTTGTTTCCATATCTTGGCTACTATGAATTATGCTGTAATGAACTTGGGAGTGCAGATGTCTCAAGATATTTATTTCATTTCCTTTGGATATATAACCAGAAGTGGGATTGCTGTATCTTTTTCATCAGTGTTTTATAGTTTTCAGTGTATAGATATTTCACCTCCTTGGATAAGTTTATTCCTAAGTATTTTTTGGGGGGGTGCTATTGTACAAAGGCAATGCCAAAGAATGCTCAAACTACCACACAATTGCACTCATCTCACACGCTAGTAAAGCAATGCTCAAAATTCTCCAAGCCAGGCTTCAGCAATGTGTGAACCGTGAACTTCCTGATGTTCAAGCTGGTTTTAGAAAAGGCAGAGGAACCAGAGATCAAATTGCCAACATCTGCTGGATCATGGAAAAAGCAAGAGAGTTCCAGAAAAACATAGATTTCTGCTTTATTGACTATGCCAAAGCCTTTTACTGTGTGGATCACAATAAACTGTGGAAAATTCTGAAAGAGATGGGAATACCAGACCACCTGATCTGCCTCTTGAGAAATTTGTATGCAGGTCAGGAAGCAACAGATAGAACTGGACATGGAACAACAGACTGGTTCCAAATAGGAAAAGGAGTACGTCAAGGCTGTATATTGTCACCCTGTTTATCTAACTTATATGCAGAGTACATCATGAGAAACGCTGGGCTGGAAAAAGCACAAGCTGGAATCAAGACTGCCGGGAGAAATATCAATAATCTCAGATATGCAGATGACACCACCCTTAAGGCAGAAAGTGAAGAGGAACTAAAAAGCCTCTTGATGAAAGTGAAAGAGGAGAGTGAAAAAGTTGGCTTAAAACTCAACATTCAGAAAACGAAGATCATGGCGTCCGGTCACATCACTTCATGGGAAATAGATGGGGAAACAGTGGAAACAGTGTCAGACTTTATTTTGGGGGGCTCCAAAATCACTGCAGATGGTGACTGCAGCCATGAAATTAAAAGACGCTTACTCCTTGGAAGGAAAGTTATGACCAACCTAGATAGCATATTGAAAAGCAGAGACATTACTTTGCCAACAAAGGTCCGTCTAGTCAAGGCTATGGTTTTTCCAGTGGTCATGTATGGATGTGAGAGTTGGAGTGTGAAGAAGGCTGAGCGCCGAAGAATTGATGCTTTGAACTGTGGTGTTGGAGAAGACTCTTGCGAGTCCCTCGGACTGCAAGGAGATCCAACCAGTCCATTCTAAAGGAGATCAGCCCTGGGATTTCTTTGGAAGGAATGATGCTGAAGCTGAAACTCCAGTACTTTGGCCACCTCATGCGAAGAGTTGACTCATTGGAAAAGACTCTGATGCTGGGAGGGATTGGGGGCAAGAGGAGAAGGGGACGACAGAGGATGAGATGGCTGGATGGCATCACTGACTCGATGGACGTGAGTCTGGGTGAACTCCAGGAGTTGGTGATGGACAGGGAGGCCTGGCGTACTGCGATTCATGGGGTTGCAAAGAGTCGGACACGACTGAGTGACTGAACTGAACTGAACTGAACTGAATGGGTGGGCTAGTATCTCCTTGAGGATTTTTGCGTCAGTGTTCACTAGGGATATTGGCCTGTAATTTTCTTTTCTTGTAAAGTTTTTCGTCTGGCTTTAGTATAATGCTGGCATTGTAAGATGAGTTTGGAAGTGTTCCCTTCTCTTCAAATTTTTGGAAGATTTTGAGAAAGATTGGCATTAATTCCTTAAATGTTTGGTAGAATTCATCAGTGAAGTTGTCTAGTCTCGGACTTAGTTGGGAGGTTTTTGATTACTGATTTAACCTCCTTGCTTTGTTATTGGCCTGTTCAGATTTTCTTTTTCTCTATGATTCAATCTTGGTATCACTAATCACACTCTCTTCATGTGTCTAGGAATTTACCTATTTCTTCTAGGTTACCCAATTTGTTGATGTATAATTGTTCATAGTAGTCTCATGATCCTTTGTATTTCTGTGGAATCAGTTTACTGTTTCATCTTTCACTTATAATTTTAATTATTTGAGTCTTTTTTCTTAGTCTAACTAAAGGTTTGTCAATTTTATCTATTCACAAAACCAACAATAGTTTTGTTGATCTATTCTAGGGCTCTTATTGAAGACTGCAAGCTAGTTAGCAGGATCTGTGGGTGGTTGTCAAGATATGCATGCTGGTTGCTCTGAGCCCCTACACCATTTCTCTGCTTCTAGCTTTTCCCAGGTGAGTCAGCTGAGCCCATCCCCTCGGTATTCTGGGTGGGATGAGATAGAAGTGGGCATCTTGGGCAGTGCCCTGCAAGCCTGGGGAAGCTGGATGCTCACTTCACTTTCACTTTCCCTTGTGGGAAAAACCATGGGCCATGGGGGTCTCTCTTGGCCCTGAACTGTGCCACTTTGGGGAAGGGTTGGCATGCTGCTGCTGTTGCTGCTAAGTAGCTTCAGTTGTGTCCGACTCTGTGTGACCCCATAGACGGCAGCCCACCAGGCCCCGCCGTCCCTGGGATTCTCCAGGCAAGAACACTGGAGTGGGTTAGGGTTGGCATAGATAAAGGAAAATGGCTCTTCTGACACGCAATGCACCATTCTTGGATTTTATGCTCCACCCAGGTGCTGAAACCTCTGCTATACTCTTAGACTCTAATAAAGGTACTCTCATCCATGAGTGCTTGTTAGTATCAGTGTTTCTATGGGAGTCATGAGAGTTAGAACTTCATAGTCTGCCATCTTGCTGACATACAATAATTATATTTTAAGGAAAATAAAAATAGGAGAGATATTTCTCAGGGCCAGGTTGAGTTCTGGAAGTTCTAGAAGGTTCTACATCTAATTGAATCACAGTGATCTTGGTAGGGAAGGCCAAGTGGTCTAGAACAGTCCAAAGAGGTGAAGGGAAGATGTTTGATAGGGTAAGCGGGCCAGCTGCCAGGTGGACTTATGGCCTGATTCATAAATTACTTCAAGTCACAGTAGGCTGGTCCTGGGCAGCAGGAGGGCAAGTGTGCTCAGAGGCTCAAGAGGGCACACTTAGGACCAGTGGTGGGGTGCTGCAGAGCACAGAGTCTTCCACTGCACAAGGAGACCTTTAACATCAGGGTTTTCCAAATACTGGAGGGCTCCTCAGAGAAGCCAGTCCAGCCACTGAGGGTGATGGTGTGCGGACACAACATGAGGCCTGCTCCTAGATGCTCTTCTGGGCACAAAGGCAATGATAGGCCACATCTCCTAAAATGGCCCCTGTGATTTGAATCAGCTAATCCCCTCTTGCAAACTTGCAACCCTTTTTTCTTTTTCAGGTAGGTTCATAAATTCATAAACTTTTATCCTTTCTATGGCAGCAAATGATATTAGAAAGCTAATTAGCTACAGAGCTAATTTTCATGTCAGAATGAAATTATAGGTTTCGTGGTATAGAACAAAATTATCTTTCTGTCCCTCCTCATCTTCCACTCCTCCACCCACTCCAATTTCTTCTTCCTCTGGCATATGTATACACTCCCCTCTTCTGTCTGGTCACAAATGTCAACAGAGAGGGGTGGCCACTCAGGAGTCCCTTTCTCTTCTGTGTCAGGCATATTTGCATTTGCAAACAGCTTTAATTGAGTAGAGTTTTCATTGCTCTTTTTCCTGCTCCTGTTTTTAAATGCAAATGTTAATGTTTGGTTAGCATGGGTTCAGAATTAAGCCCCTGCTACCTGTGGCTGCCTCCTTCCTTGGGTTCTAAATAAGCACCAGTGGAATATCATGACCTGCTGTGAGCCTGTGAGTCCTGGAAGGCTGGAGTCCAGCTAATTGCCAATCATGCTGAGAGGGCTGGGCAGAGCCTTGTCTCACTTACCATCTCTCATGGAGTCCTGCTTCCTACCAGCACCGAAGGAGAGAAAATTAGTGTGCTGGGAACAGAGAGGGAGGTGGCAGGAAAGGCTGCTTTTTGGAACTAGGTTCTATACTCTCTCTTGGCATCAAAACTTTGTGGAATTGAGATGGCCATTGGATGCCATTAGCTTTGAGTCGCACAAGTTGGAATCTCACAGACCATCATGCTTTTAACGGCTTGTTATCAAATCTCTGCTTGAACACCCACTGGCAGAGGCCGCCTTCCTTCACGAGGCAGTCTTTTCCACTGATAGCCAGCTCTGCTTGTTAGGAAAGGAGCGCTTAACATTGAGTAAAAATCAGCTTGTCTTCAGCCATTGGTTTTAGTTTTCATATAGATCGTGGTTGATCTTATTTCCAAATGACAACCTTTCAGATATTTGGAGGCAGCTCTTAAAGGGCCTCACATGCCTTCTTCCCTGTAAGCTCAGATACCCAGTTTCTTCAGCTCTGTTCTATGCCCCACCGTTTATCCACCCTGCTCCTCTTCTCATTGTGGACTCAGGTTATTTGTCTTCTATGAAGGGACTTGTAATGGGGAGTGTGGTAATGCACCTGTGGACTGACTAGCACAGGCTAGAATGGGGCTGCCCACTTCCCCCCCATTAATTTGGCCCCTTCTCATTTGCCAAGGCTGCCTACATTGCTGTAGACTTGGTAAGCAGCCATGCCACTGCTCACCCGTGCTGAGCCTACAGCCAAGCTCAACTCCAGGCTCTTCTCAACTGCACTTCTGATTTAGTGACAAAGAAAATATATTATTCTAAAGTATCAGACTGAGCTCTCATCTGATGAGAGAATCTCACAGGATTATCAGCATATTGCAGAGGATATGTGTACAGTGTGCCAGTTTTCCCTTTCAGAAATCAGGGACCTGGATACTCAGAAGTCTTAACAAGGGCAGTGTCCCAGGAATCTGGTGCCTCCCTTGCCTTAGGCCTGCAGTGCATTATTTGATAGAGAAGTCAAATCTAACATCTGTAGCTAATTCAGGCTTCCCTTGTGGCTCAGCTGGTAAGGAATCCACCTGCAATGTGGGAGACCTGGGTTCAATCCCTGGGTTGGGAAAACCCCCTTGGAGAAGGGAAAGGCTACCCACTCCAGTATTCTGGCCTGGAGAATTCCATGAACTGTATAGTCAGTCCATTGGGTAGCTAATCTTAAGAAGTTAACAGTCTGAAAGGAACCAACCAGAAAAAGATCATCTATAAGTGCTCTACTGGATTAAAATGTAGAGAAGGAGTTGCAAGGACTCTAAGGTAGAAGGCCCTTGGCTGTTCAAGATTGACTTGACAGACTGTGGTTAAGAAGGAGGCATAGCAGGAGAGCAGAGAAGTCATAGCCTATAGCAAAATTTCCTGTTTTCTTCTAGGTTCAATGCCACTCCACCCATGACATGTGGTAATTGTAGGAGAGATGGGGATAACAAGCTGTCACTGTGACCTTTGCCCCCATTTCAGAGATGTTTGTCTTTCAGGTTCTCATGCAATAATATTTTCTTCTGGACTCTGGGCACACTGCATTATACAAGAGCCCCAGGAAAGTTCCACATAGATCTGGTCCTCCTGACGTCTTGGCACCAAGGATATGTCTCTCAGACACATATATGAGCTCTCCCATATCTAGAATCAATAGATAAGATAAGTACTCTCATTATATAAATTCTACATATCAAATGGTAGAAAGATGAAGGATCTATGCTGTATTTATATGACCAGGCCTTACTCACTTGGCCATAGATAAGAAAATGCAAGATATTGGTGTGCTGGCAGTATTGTGAAAAAAAGGAGATAAACACTGGGTCTTTTCACAGGATACTCAGTATAATTTTCACCAATTCCATTTGCACATCCCCTTTTATTGTCACCACCTTAGCAAATTTCATTTGCTAAGATGAATCCCTCCAGGGCATATTGACTTTCTATAATAAGAGAGGTCATTTGATTTGTATCACTCCTTCTGGACTCTCATTGTAGATGCCAGCCATGGTCCTGACCCTGGTATTTTTGAATGACTCCATTTACAGTTGTAAAATTTGAACTTAAAGACTGCTGTTTGCTGTAGGCAAGAGCATCTTGCACTATGGTGAATAGCACTGTTATGGAAAGGTCAGACATGGATGGAAAGAGAATAGAAAAATAGTGATGCCTGTAAATAGAAAAATAAAAGGGTAATATTCACACAAGCACAAAGTTGCTTTTTGTTTTAACATGTCTGCAAAGCTCCTTTGGGTATATACTACTTCCTCCAATCCTTACAACCTGTGAAGAGCAACAATAACTATTTTGCAGTTGGGAAAAAACCAAACAAACTATTTTTGCAAGAGATGACATGACTCATTGAATCAGCGATGAATGAGATTAGAGTTGCACCCAGGACTCGTCCCCATCAGTTCCACACTCTTTTTTCTTATTGTCGTTTAGTTGCTCAGTCATGTCCGACTCTTTGCAACCCCATGGACTGCAGCATGCCAGGCTTCCCTGTCCTTCACCATCTCCCAGAGTTTGTTCAGACTTGAATGGGTCATACCATCCAATGTGAATGTCTAGAAGGGTGACTTTGTTTAGATGATCTATGGATAATAGCTGGTAGCTCTGGGTTAGCTGCAAAAGAAACCTTGATTCAAATCCCAGAGTAAAGCTGCCCTCAAGGGTTGGATCTTGGATGATCTTATTGATTCAGCCAAAATTTCCTGAGTACTTAGTGAACAAAAGTCACTAAAGAAATGAAGATGAATCAGACATAGTCCTTGCCTCATTTGGAGACACAGGAAAGCCTTGTCTGGAGAAACATAGCAGATTCATATGAAAAATTTTATCATGTGTAAGCATATATGCTCAGTCATGTCTGACTCTTTGCGACCCCTTGGACTATAGCCTCCCAGGCTCTTCTATCCATAGGATTTTCCAGACAAGAACACTGGAGTGGGTTGTCATTTCCTCCTCCAGGGGATCTTCCTGATCCAGGACCAAACTTACATCTTGTGCATTAGCAGGAGGATTCTTTAGCACTGAGTTACATGAAAAATTTTATCAAAACCTAAGTTATGTGTGGGAAGTGCAAAAGAGGTGGTACATGTACATAGCCCATGAACTAGGAGTCCTGAGGTACATGTATCCAGAGAGAGCCAGGAAAATCAAGAAGGCTTCCTGGAGAACCATTGGGTATGGAGGTTGGGAGAGAGAATTCAAGGCACAGAGGAGCCTGTGGGTGAGAACGCTGAGCTAGGCATGTTGATGGTGTGTTTATGCTGAGAAAGGCATGCACCCAGAGCATAACATACAATAAAGAGGTGAAAAGAGAAGCCTTCAGTTCTCCTTCAATTTGTTTGATTCTAAACTCTTTTTAACAAGTGTCTTGCCCCTCTATAACCTCTACATTTTTGTATAACCAATGCGTAAAGAGCTAAGTGGAAAGAAGAATAAACTCATATATTTTTTAATCACCACAAAATGGCCTCCACAATCAGGTCAAAAAAGAAATACATTTGGCCAAAGGCCAGAGTGATTTTCCCAAAACACAGACTAGATCATAGTTACTCTGTGCACAGTTCTCCAGTGGCTCACCAGTGCCTTCAGGGTAAGTTTCAAACATCTGAGAATGTCTTACGAGGTCTTCTGTCTGTGACCCCCACCTCTCTGCCTACACAATGATCTAGTTTGCATATTGGGAAAGTCACTCTGACTGCTGCGTGAATAGATCAAAGCAGGCAAGAATGGAGACAAGACACCTGTTAGAAGGCTGCTGTCCTCATCCAAGTGAGCAAAATTAGTATTGATAGAATAACCAAGGTTACAGATTTGGGAATCATCAGGATAGAAATGGTAAACAAAGTTGTGGAAGCCAATGAAGTCATCAGGGAGACAGCCGGCTAGAAGACAAAAGTGTATGGGCAGAGCTAATATCTAAGGAGAGGGCAGAGGAAGAAGAACATAGCCAAGAACATGCACGAGGAGCCCACAGGTAGTCAGAGAAGTGTGCGTCACCATGACCAAGGGAAGGTGGTGGTGTTGACGACAGAGGCCAGTCATGCTGAGTATTGCAGAGAGGCCAATTAAACCAGAAGCACCAAGCATGGTGTTCTGTGAGCTCAGCGTTACTCAAAACATGTTGGAGTGAATTGCTAATTGGTAAACTACTAAATTGATGCTGTTGTTCTTAACTTAATTATTTGCTCTGTTTTGGTTTTCATTAGAAACAGCACATCTAAATTGTGTTTGCTGAGACAAAGTGGTAAACCCTGTTTATGTTAACTCTTGTTTCTTGGGTTAAATAATGGACTTAGGATTAAAAAAAAAAAGAAAAACTTGGTTGTTTTAGACTGACTATAAAGGTACTGTCTACTCACTAAAGTAAATTTGGTAAATCTAGACAAGAAGAAAATAAAGGCCATACCAGGCAAGGCAAGCAGAGGCTAGTGGCTATTTCTTTTGATCATGGCCATGGTTCACAGAAGCCACCCTCAGGGAACAGGACTTGGAAGAGGGCTATTCAGGTGTGAAAGTCAAGGCTGCAGCTTGTAACAACTGTTCTTTCCCTTCTGTGGGTCAGGGATGCTTCTGAGAATCTGATAAAAACATTGGACCACCTGCCCAGAAAAATACCCAGTGTACTTATGCATGTAACTTTGCATTCAATTTCTGTGGGACTCTGAAATGTCAGAAGACTTGCAAGCTCTGCAGGAATTGTTTCTGCTGAGAGCTATGTCCCTGCCAGGGATCATCCCCCAAGGGCTTCTTGGTGTCTGGAAGGGACCTCCATTTATAGTGGCGATGGAGACTTTGGACTCACTTGGGGCTGTGACGTTTACCCATCACCAACCACCTCTGGCTGCACATATGGGGTTCCTTTTCAGGCCAAAGGACCAGCTTGGGGGTTGGCTTTGGCCCTTTTCTTAGTGGGGACAAAGCACTGAGCTTAGAGGAGGAAGATCTGGGTTTCAGTTTCGTCTCCGCTTCTTATTCACCATGTGACCTCGAGTAAGTCACTCCACAATTCTGAGCCTCCATTTCTTTGCTGAATAGGAATAATAATTCTTGCCCTGTCTGCCTCACAGAGTATAAATCCAAAGAGTTAACAGATGTGGAAGTGCTTCATAAAGTGAAAAACATGACACAAATATGAGGGGTGATAAATAACCATTAAAGCAACGAATATTCATTGAGAATTTACTACGTGCTGCCATTGCATTAAGCACTTTGTCTCCATCTCATTTCATTCCCACAACTGTATGAGGTCATCACTCATTGTTTTACCTTATTAAAAAAAAAAAAAAAAAAGTGAGGCTCAGAGTAGTTAAGGAACTGCTTAGGCTACACAGCTGCTAAGTGGTGAAGCCAGATTTGCAAAGAATAAAGAAATTGCTGCACTAGAGTAGTAGGTTTTGTTTGGTTGTTTGTTGGGGGTTTTTGTTTTGTTTTAATTTGGTCACACTGTGCAGCACATGGGATCTTAGTTCCCTGACCAGGGATTAAACCTGGGCCTTGGGAGTGAAAGCACTGAGTCCTAACCACTGGACCACCAGGGAATTCCCTAGCAGTAAGGTTTTGTGAGACATAAGGATGAGGGGTACAGAGAGGAGGCTCATCTTTGTCAAGTGTCCATTAGCTCATTGGGTACTTTAGCCAGTTGCTTCAGAAGAATCCTGAGAAGTAGGTTGCATGTGTAACACCCACAGAGCACATGAAACACAGTGTCTGACACATAATATGTTTTTGGTAAATATTAGCTACTGGGATGGTATTATTATTGTAATGCCCATTGTACAATGAGAAAACCAAGGCTCAGAGAAGTGCTCTGGCCAAGGCTATATAGTCAATAAATAGTGGAGCAGGGCTTGGTCTTCCAGTGTTTTGGGCCTCAAAGTTCATGCATTTTCAACGGACTGTCTTCTGCACAAGGAATGCTGGCACACTTTTTCCCCAGATCCTCCACCTTTCCATAATACCCCATGGCCTTGAAGTTCCAAGTTTTGTAGCCCACCATACCTCTGACTGAAGGCCTTTCCTTGGGCAAATATGTATCCTCTGAGTAGATAGGTTGCTAGCTGGCCTGGAAAACCTGCTGAGTTCAGGAGCCAGCTTCCCAGAGGCTTATTGGAGCAGGGAGCTTCTGGAGCCATCCAAGAATCCTTGGGGGCTGTTCTTACCTTGTGTCCTCTAACTCAGCATGAAGTCTGGATCACCATGAATTCTGAGCCGCCTTGCCCTCTGGTCCTGCCTGTACTTCTCTGCAACCAAGCCATTTTGCCTATGCCAAGGGTCAAGAAGGGAGCCTTAGAAATCACTGGTTCTAATCCTCCGTCTTTGACAGGGAAATTGAGGATGAGAGAGGTAACAGAGGCCACTCTTCTTTTCAGATAGTGTGTTCATGAGTGGTGTTGCCAGGGCCCCCAAGCCATGTTCCCATGCCCTCAGCCTTGGCCTTGCCATTATTCAAACCCTATCCAGACTTCTAGCGATCTGCCTGCATCACTAGCTCCAGGCAGACTCTTGTCTAGCCTTGACTCGGGCAAGTGTGACAACAAGGTTGGCAGCTCTCCTTGCAGACCCAGCCTGCTGCAGTCTCACTGGAGGCAAAGGTTCATCCCAGCCGTTGCCAAAATCCCAGCCTGGAACAGCCAGATGTCTTTGACCTATCCTGTTACCGGAGCCAGGGAATGAGATCAGCCTGATGAATACAGAATACAGGGATGGGAAATCCCTCCCTCTAGTCCCTCCAGATCTGTTAGCATTTGAGCAGGGCACATGGGTTTTACCATAAACACTAATCTGAGATTCTTGCAACAATGAATGTACTCCAGTCCCTTCAAGAGTCTGTGTGGTCTACCCATATCTCTCCTTTTGCTTTCGGGTGTGGGATAAGCCCCAGCTGAAGTCAAAAGCAGTTGTCCTCTTAAGTAAAAGGGACTGCAGTAATTAGGAATTACTACATAAAGGTGCAACAAGCTTATTTACACCAGTACTTGCAAACGAGAAGGAAACTGATTAAATGAAATATGGAACTGTATATTGCAAAACATGCTATAAAATGGATTACTGCTGACTGTATCCTCTTAATACGTGAGATTGTTCCCAAGTAGTAACAAAATGTTGGAAAAGGGAAAATGATTATATTGTTAGGGAATTTTTTTTTTTTTTTTTGGAGAAATGCCCTCTTCCTCAAACACATAATTAGTAATTTAGTTTGCCTAGTCAGAAAAAAATGAGTTGTTTAAAATTATTTAATTATCTTCAAATATTTTTTGAGCATTGGAGTATGTTCCCAGCACTGTGCTGGGTTCCAGGGATTCAGAAGCAAATAACACGTGATATCTACCCTCCCGGAGCTCAGTTTAATGGAGTGCTAAGGGGGTGAGTGGTACATTGATACACATTTATAGCCCAGCATCATGGGGGTGGTCATAGATAAATAAGCATGATTTGTATCAGGAATAAGGGAAGACTGTCCTAAGAAGCCAGAGAAGGCAATGGCACCCCACTCCAGTACTCTTGCCTGGCAAATCCCATGGACGGAGGAACCTGGTAGGCTGCAGTCCATGGGGTCACTAGGAGTCAAATACAACTGAGTGACTTCATTTTCACTTTTCACTTTTATGCATTGGAGAAGGAAATGGCAACCCACTCCAGTGTTCTTGCCTGGAGAATCCCAGGGACGGGAGAGCCCAGTGGGCTGCCGCCTATGGAGTCGCACAGAGTCGGACACCACTGAAGCGACTTAGCAGCAGCAGCAGCAGCAGTCCTAAGAAGCTGATGGCTGAGCTGGGTTTTGAAGGCTGATGGGAGCAAGAAACAACCTGGTATATTTAGGCCTGGGACTGTGAAGTGAGAGGGAAAAACAGTGTTTGAAATGAAACTGGTAAGTAGGGAGCAGAAGATGACATGATGCATATTTCCAATCAGATATTTCAACTCCAACACTGAAGAAGCCAGAGGAATTTTACCTTTCAGTGACATGCTGTTGAAGTGAGGAGCTAGCATTCATTTTTATATGTACTATTATTATTATCATTATTTACTAATATTACTATGGACATTGGTATCTCACAATGAAAAAGCAAAGTTTTAAAAATTTATTTTAAAACTTTCAGACAGTAAAAATTGTACTTTTATTGTGTATAGTTCTAAGGGTTTTAAAATGCGTAGTATCTACCACCACCTTAACCCTTATTCTCTATTTCTATAGTTTTACCTTTACCAGAGTATTTCCAGAATAAATAGAATCACACAGTATGTAGATATGGAGACAGGCAAGTTGTTAACATAGGAAAGAAATGATCCAATTCATACCTTTTCCAGTTCAGAAGTTAGAATACTTTCCCAAATTGGAGGGAAATAAGAATTAGTGTGATACGTGAAAAACTAGTATATACTGAAAACATGCCTTTCTAGTCTTCTGAATCATAGATAAACAGGTTAAGCTAGAAAAGCATAACCTCCCCCCAAATTATTTAAAAAAAAAATTTTTTTTTAAATATCCCTCCTCAAGGCTTCCCTGGCAATCCAGTGGTTAACACTCTGCACTTCCAATGCAGGGGGCACAGGTTCGATCCCTGGTCAGGGAACTAAGATCCCACATGCCGCTTATGTGGCCAAAAAAATAAATAAAATACTCTTCCTTGCCAACAAAAGAAAGAAAAGGTTCAAATGTAGGCTCTTTTGTAGACTATTAGGTGCTTCCATACAGGTTGTCATCATTAGAAACCTACATGTTGTGGACATTTTGTTAAATCTGTAGCCCTGTCCCTTTCAATCCACTCTATTCAGAGTAGTCCAAAAGTATATTGCAGATAGTTGGGCAAATGCCTTGCTGCAGCTCACCAGTGTCCACTAAGGAAACTCCCTGATCCTGTATTTTCACCAAAAAAGAGAATAACGATGACCTGCTAGAGCGCCCGTGCCAGTTCTTTGTGATCGTAGCTTTCTGGGCCCTGACCGGAGAAAGGAAGTTCCACATTCTAGCTCTAGGTATCACAACAAGGCTGGTGGCTGATGTGGAATGAATCTGGGGTGTGTGGAAGAGGCCAAAAAAGCATGTGATTGAGGACTTTTACGTGGTGTTAGCTTTCAGAGTTACACAGAGTGAGATGGCAAGGATGAGGAGGATAGATTTTGTCCAAGGGCTGAAGTCTTCAGAAAGGAAGAAAAAGAGGTATTGGTGAAGAGCTCTTGGATATTTCTCTCATATTCATTAATTTTTATGTTGTGGGAGAGTTTGTAATAAATTAAAATTTATGAGAAAAAATCAATTCCAGATGATTTTTGTGGTTTTTAAAAAATACTAGATTTTTGTGGTTTATAGAAAAGATACTAACAGGAATCTATTGTCGTGGTAAAACTTTCACATCCAAAGGATGAAAGATGACAAATAAAAGCCTCTCATTCTCCTTCTCTTCCTATTAGTGTTTCCCAGCAAATAATTTTCTTGCATATTCTCCTAGAAAATTTCTGCACATATACAAATATATACATTTCCTGTTAAATCAAATGGGATCATACTATATAATACCATGACTTATATTTTTTTGCTACGTAGTATCTTAATGTACATTGGACACCATTCTATGTTACAATAGAACATGTAGCTTAATCTTCTGTTTTTAAACAGCTGCATGATATTCCTCAATATGGATGCACCACAATTTATTCCAACAAGTCTCCTGTGGAAGAAGATTTAGATTATTTCCAATTTCTTTCTCTTACAAACAATGCTGCAGTGAGTGTCCTTCTATATATATCTCCCATCTACTCTTTTCCATTATGCTGCCAAGTGTCAGCATGAAGGAAAAGAGTTCCTTAAGTTCAGCTTGCATTATATTCAAATGCTCTTGTCTTTTGTATCCAGGTTGCTTCTCTCTTAGGATCCAGCCACCATTTGAAATTAATCTTTTAATAAGTTCAACTTCTTTTTAGCCTTTCATCTTTGGAGAAAGACCTCATGTAGCCACACAGGTTTCCCCTGAACCTCATGTTTTCTTCATTATTAGTCTGGGTCTTTTTAAAATGTAAATGTTCACAATTGTTTCCTGTATTTTAAATTTATAGAATCTAAAACAGGGGACTGTGTTTATCTGATGATCTCTCTGGTTCCTTCTCTCCAAATAGTGAATCCTAAGTGGCCTTTGAACTTGTCCGGGCAGTGGAATTTAGATTTAAAAAGGAATAAAAGAGAAATAATTTTCACTTTTCTAGCAAGAGTGTTATGGAGCTTCCACTTCTCATCAGCTGGGGGAGGAGGAGAGTGAGGCTGGGAAGTCTGCCACAATATTTGGCATGGCTGGGCTTCCAGATTGTATCTATTTTTGTAGCTGCACAAGTTGGGAGGAGATTAGAAGGATAGTCAAATTTCCTGCTTCAGGTTGTAAATTGATCAAGAGGTGGAAGGAGCACTAGATTGGGAGTCAGAGGACCTGGTCATGGTCCCAGATTTACCAGATATTAGCCACAGGTCCTTGGAAGTGTCCCGTCCCTTCTCCAAACCCTGTTTCCCTCTGCTCTGAACAAAGGAGGTTGGACTAATTGGCTCCAATATCCCTAAATCTCTAAAATTTTATTGTTCTGAAGTTCTAAGAATGTTTATCCATTTTAAGAAACTTTAAGAACTGTGAGAATGTTTACTCATTTATCAAAAAGGTTAATTAGGAATATCTGTTAATAAATAAATGCAGAGGTGAATTGGGAGTCAAGTCTTTTTCCTTGTGTCCTCTGTTTCAAAGCTTTGATTCTAGCAGTAAAGACTGGGCTGAGGTGATGTGCACACTTAGGGAAGAAGGTTCTGGAGCCACGTAGGAGCATCCAGATGAAACTGTCCAGATGCCTCAGAAGCAGAGAAGTCTGTCTGGGCCCCACAGAGAAGCTGTGAGGTGGGTGGGTCTATGCCAAGCTGCACAGGCGAGTGGTCGGTCTACCTCTTTGAGGGTCCCTCTCAGAGCAGAGAACTGGAGAGGGCCACTGCAAGCACGTGTAACGTCGTGTTCCTGGTGGGTCTCCTCAACTGCATATGTCCGAGGGCACCTCTAGGCCCGGCCCTTCCTAAGTGGACCCACCCAAGTCTCTCCAGAGGCTGCAGTCGTAGGGCCCCTTGACGCTTCCAGCATCCTTTCTACTCGAGGCCTTCCCTGTGTACTCAATAATAAGCATGCTTTCTTCAGAGATTGTTCTGAGAAGAACCTTATACTTCTCCGGGATTCTTTGACCTCAGGAAATTTCCAGGCCTGGCCTACATAGAAAATTTCACCTTTTTTTTTAGTTTGTTTATTTGATCCATTAAGGCTACTCATACCATCACTTTTAACAACGGTTTAAAAAAAAAATTACTATCTAAGCAAGAAAATTATTTCTATTGAAATAAAATCTTTTTAAGGAAAAAATGGTATGGAAAAATAGCACCAAATTTCAATCAACAAAAAGTGTAAATAATAGTAATCTTAATAATCTCAATCTTATAATTCTAAAAAATTATAATTACAAGCAATTTATTGAGTACTTCTATAACATAAGCTCTATAGGATTAAGGGCCTTGACTGTCTTCTTATATATGGCATCTCCAGCTTTCTACCAGTATCTGATGTGTAGTGGTCGCTGTGATCCAGTTGGTATTATTACTGTCCCTATTTTGCAGATAAGGTAACTGAGGCTTAAGGGTTAAAGAAATGGCCTTGCCCAAGATTACAGAATTAGTAAGCGTCAGAGCTGCATACTCCAAAATGGTCAACATTGTGCTAAGTGGAATAAGTCAGAGAAAACAAATACTACATAATTTCACTTATATATGGAATCTAAAAACAAACAAACAAACTTATAGAAACAGAGTAGAATGGTGGTTGGCTGGAAGGTAGAGGGAAACAGGAGAGGTCAGTCAAAGGATACAGACTTCCACTTATAAGATGAATAAGTTCTGGAGATCTAATATTCAGCAGGGTGAATATAGTTAACAATACTATGTTATACATGTAAATGTTCTCACTACACATATAAAAATTGTATTACGTGAAGTGAAGGATGTGTTATCTATCCTTATTATGGTCATCATTTCTCAATATATATGTGAGTCCAATCATCACATTCAGCACCTTAAACCTATATAATACTATGTGTCAATTATATCTCAATAAAGCTGGAGAAAATTAGTGGAAGATATCCAGCACTATAAAAATAATTTTAAAATTTTACCCTATTTCAGCAGAAAAATAAAAGTTGAATTGACAAGAAAAAAAAGGCTTCTATTACTACCGCATGTCCTTTCTTGTTTCTAGGTCATTTTAAACTACTCAAGGTGAAAGGTCATATCTTGCTTTCTTATATCTATAGTGAGTGATGGCTTATTGATTTCATTGAGTAATCATCTTTTTTAAGTTTCTGCCCTTGTAAAATTCCACTGGTTAAAACAAGCCTTTTCTTTAGAAATCAGCAGCATCCCACATATGACCACTGTGGGGTATGTGAAATTGGAAAATAAGGAAGTAAAATTTACTGCTTTCTTCAGAATTATTATTGTTACAATTTCTAAGAGAAAACGCCATTTGCCTAGGAGAGTTTTAGGATTACTAACTTTCTTGTGAAAATCCTATGAATGTTAGAAGTTAGAAATGTCTCTGAGAGCTGGTGTATGTTTTGGAGAGAGACTTATTAGAAATCTCCTTCTCTGCCTCATTCCTAAAATGCTAATTTGATGTGCGCACTTACCCAGAAGATGACTGATTTGTTCGCTGCCTGATTGATATTTGGCATCACCCCCACACTGCTGCTCCTCACTGAAAATGCAGGAACAATAATCAAATGTTAAGTTTCTCAAGAACCGTCTTTCCAAAGAAAATCAAACCACTTGCCCTTTGTTATCTCAATTATCTCCAGAGCACCTTGAAAAGAACTTGTTTTTACCTTTATTATGAGAGAGGGAAGAGAACCAGACTGAAGTTAGAAGACCTGATATGAGTCCCGCTCTGCTACTGTGAGGATTCATAAAAATCACTTTACTGCACCTTTCCAGTCTAGTGGGATTATCTGCTTTGTAGGACTGTTGTGATAGTTGAATGACATGGCATATGTAAATAGAAAATGGAATATGTTCTACAAGTTTAGCATGTTGCGACATGTTAACAAGTTTAACATGTTATAAAGGGCATGGTCTCTGGAGCCAGCCACCCTGGGAGTATATCCCAGTTCTGCCACTTACTGTGTGACCTTCAGCAATTTCCCCAACCTCTCTGTGCTCCAACTTTCCCGTCTAGAATAAAGAGATAATAGTAATACATTTGCCTCATAGAGTTGTTGTGATGAGTAAATGAGAATGCCCCAAAAATTGCAATGGTAGTGCTTAGCCCACCGTTAGTACTCAGCAGAAAGGGTTATGATCAACACTGGGTTTTTCTGTGAGAAATAAGTGATATGGTTTACATAAAAATATGTATAAACTATAAAACACTGCACAAACATTCATTCAGTTAAGTCACTGAGCTGATGAGGATACAAAGAAGCTCAGACAAAGGCCGCTACCATCCAGCAGTGCTGATTACATCCGGAATTGGAAGTGAGAGAGCAAGGTGCCTCCTGAGACAGTGAATGAGAAGATGACAGAATTCAGCTTCCTGGGGAGATACTCTAGTCTGGTCAAGCAGCCTTCCTTCTGGCTACAGTAAATCTTTGTTGTTTGTGATGCATGTTCACAAACTGTCTTGGTATTACTCCTTACCTTAGCTCTGTAACATGATGGGCTGGATGGAAATGTTTTGCAGTCAAGGGTACAGAGGTTTCAAGGTGAAGCGACTCTCATGAGGGCTCTCTGTTTATAAGTGACGGAGCCTGGGCTCCCTCTTCCTTCTTCCCAAGCTGTGCCCAGTGGCCATCTGTGTCCCAAGCCAGATCTTGTCAGCGTTCTAGGATATTGTTTTCTCTTGTTCCCTGCTGTACAGCAGTGACTATTAGATCCAGAAGGTCTGCTCAAGGAAAGCTGTGTGGATGGTTGGGAGAAAAGGGAGCTTGCAGAAAGGAGGAGGGGATTGGAATCCTAACCCTATGAGAGGTGCCCAGGTGGGAATGATGCTTCACAGAATGGTCAGAGGTCTCCGAACATCATGCATATTCACCTCTGCAACCCTCTGTTTCCACATCAGTGAAATGGACTAATAAAGATCTCCCTACTACTCCAGTCTATTGTAAGCATTAAAAGAGATAAACTGTAAAAGGAGCCTCATACTTGGGGTCCCTAAAATGATGAGTCCGTCTACCTTTTCATCTTTGATGGTATTCAGGAACCCCTGGGAACTTCCCTCCTATCCCCACAGTGACCACATGGGCTTCATCTGCTGAGGGGATGACAGTGGAAAAGAGCATCTGCCTGGTCTCCCTGAACCCATGACACACCCACCTGTGTTAGTATATGGAATTTGGTGAAGAAATAGGAACTGGACTCTAATTTTTTCTTGACCTCTGGTTCCTTCTTGCTCTCTGTTCCTTTCAGCCAGGGTCACAACCTAGAGTCATCTGGACCAGCCGCCCTTACATCTACTTTCTGCACACTCAGGTTGTATCCTTCCATGTATCTGGGAGCTCAGGAGATGCAGGTGGCTTCTAAGAAAACCTTTTGGGTCAGACACTAAGGTGAAGAAATCCTTTTGTATCATCTTGCGAGAGTGGCTCCTTGAATTACTCAAATGATAAAGAGACTTGTACACATTTTAGTACCATTATTTTTATATAGATTTCTTTGTTTAAGAATAGCACTAAGACACTGTTGAGGAAAGAGATCAGGCAAACAGCTTTCTTCTTCAGGAATTTGGATTTACTGAGATGAGTTTTTGTGCTAAGTTCCAGCTCCACCCAGAGCCTCTTCAGGAGGAAACAGGTGGGCCTGACCCCTGTTTCTCTCTGCTGCGATCCTGGGCATTTCCTCCTGCATCAGTGGCCAAGTAACCCAGCTACTCCAGCCATAGCTGATTGGATCAGGGATGAGCACTTGACTTGTAGACAGGCAGCCAATCTTTCGGCTGTCCAGTGAAAAAAAGAGGGAAGACTGTGAAGAACTAGACCACTCAGATTTTCTCTCTTGGGCAGTTTAATGAAAGATGTTAGCATAGTAGCCATTGGTATTTGGAGCCAAGGCAAAAAGACACAGGAAGAAAATCGGATGCAGAGACAAAAGTCAGTTAACTGGGAAGGCTTGGGCTAAGGATCCTCCATTCCGCTGGTGACTGTGTTGGTCCTTCTCTGGATCCCGAGCAGCTAACCGTCCGTTTCTGAACAATTCTCATTGCATCTCTATAATAGAGTTCCTCTTCTGTTTGGGAATCTGGCTGGGAGGTTTTCCCTCCATTACCTTTGGACTTGGTCAAGGGTGATAAGCTTGGTTTCTTTGCTTCTGCATTTATCCTTTCAATAAATAATTCATCCTTTAAGGTGACCTGAGTGAGTCTTTATTCTTTGGACCAGCCATGTCAAACTGTCAAATGCCAGTGAGCTCCCTTTTGATTTCCGGAGGGGGCAAGGCAGCAGAGAAGCTAAGCTGCGTTATCTTGTGCACACTGCCAACCGACACCCTTCATAGCAGCCTTCCCTGAGCACCCAGCTGAAAACAGTAACCTGTCCTCACCCCCAGCTAGCCACACTGTCAGGACCTCTTATATTTTCTTCACTGAACTTAATGGTTTAAAGCAACATACAGGTCTTCCTCAACTTCCAGTGAGCTTATGTACAGATAAATCCATCATTAAGTTGAAAATACCCTAAGTCAAAAGGCATTTAATACACCTAACCTACAGAACATCACTGCTTAACCTAGCTTATCTTAAACATGCTCAGAACACTTACAGTTATCCTATGACTGGGCAAAATCAGCTAACACAAAGTCTATTGTATATTTTTTTTAAAAAGTGTCCAGTATCTTATGGAATTTATGAAATACCGTACTGAAAATGGAAAGCAGAATTGTTGTCTGGGTACAGGATTATTGTAAGTGGTGTTATCAGTTGTTTTTCCTTACAATCACATGGCTGGCTGGGAGGTGAGGCTGCCACTGCCCAGAATCATGAGACAGTATCATACCCCATATCGCTAGCTCAGGAAAAGATCAAAATTCAAGATGCAAAGTACAGTTTCTACTGAATTCATATCACACTTGTGCCATCAGAAAATCAAAAAATTGTTAAGTAGAACCATTGTAAGTTGGGGACTGTGAGTATATCTGTTTTCTTATAATTTTGGAGGTCAGAAGTCTTAAATGAGTCTATGTTGGCAGGGCTGGTTCATTGTAGAGGCTCTGGCAGAGAATCCATTCCTTGCCTTTTCCAGAGGCTGCTTGCATCCTTGGTTTAGGTCTCTGCATCTCATAGCCATTTCTCCCCCTGCTTCTATCGTCACATCACTGTCTCCTGTCTGTCATTCCCGAACCCCTCTTTTACCATAAGGTAACATTCACAGGTTCCAGGGGTTAAGATGTGGATTTCCTTAGGGTCCACTATCCAGTTTACCACAATCTTGTTCATATATTTACTTTTTTATATTTTTAACTCTCCTTTCCATCCTCAGTAATAGACCTTCCATGGGAGCAAGGACCTCATCTGCCTTGTTTACCACTGTGTTCCCAGGGCCTGGGTTAGGGCCTAGTGCAGAGTACATGGTGAAAAATATTTCTGGAATGAATACATAAATGAATTAACAGAATGACAAAATTTCTAATATTCCAAAGGCTCCTTTGGTCTGGAATCATATTCTCTTTTGGATCTTCTAAACCAACGTTTCTTAAGCCAAACTGTTGTATGAGGTTCTATTTCTGCAAGATGTATTATAGGAAAAAAATAAAAATACTGTGGTCAAATAAGTTTGGGAAATACACTTGCTATATCTTCTTAGAGACATTCAGTGCACATTAGCATTAAATTCCAGAGAAGGCAATGTCACCCCACTCCAGTACTCTTGCCTGGAAAATCCCATGGGCGGTGGAGTCTGGTAGACTGCAGTCCGTGGGGTCAAAGAGTTGGATATGGCTGAGCAACTTCACTTTCACTTTTCACTTTCATGCATCAGAGAAGGAAATGACAACCCACTCCAGTACTCTTGCCTGGAGAATCCCAGGGATGGGGAGCCTGGTGGGCTGCCGTCTATGGGATCGCACAGAGTCGGACACGACTGAAGCGACATAGCAGCAGCAGCTTAGCAGCAGCATTAAATTCTCTGGGAAGTCCCTCGATAAAGAAACTTCATTAATTGATTACACAGCCCAGCAATTCTGAAACTTATTTGACTAGAGTTCTTCTTTTCTTTTCTATATCCTTCATTAATAATATCATTTCACAAAATTAATGTTCAGGAACTCATGTTGGGAAATGCTCTCATTGTTGAATTGTACCTTTTTTTTTTTTCCTTTTTCTCTGAGTTTGTTGAAATCTTTTTTCTCTCTCCTCCCCTTTTAAAGGTTATCGCTCACCTTATTTGGTCTCAGCATTCCTGTGTTCTTACAAGTCCATCGTCCCATCTACCTTCCCATGCTTCCTTATAGATCCTTCTTGGAGAACACTCTATACCTCCTGGGCTCAGGCCTATGGACACTGTTCTTAAGTGTCCTCCCTTACCACACCTTTGTATTTGGCTTTGGTTATGTGACCCTACTTCTGTCTCATGGACATTTTCTTTTAAGTCCAAGTTTTTCCAAAATGAAAGGAAGGTTTATTCCATGATTTTAGCTATTGCTCAGATAAGGGGTAAGAAATGTTGTCAGCCCATTGACAACTTACCTACCAAATGTCCTCACCTGAGCTCTGGAGGAGTTGCATTTTGGGGTTGGAGTTTTATCTTCTGGAGGATTAATCCTGGAGGCATGGACACTCAACCTGGTCTTCTAGTTGTGTGGGAGCATGAGCTGGACACCACCACCTCAGTGGAGTCCCAGAAACTATTGCTTGGATAGACATTTGTTTTGTTGGAACCCCGGGTCTGTTGAAATGTTTGTTCTCCCCAAATTAAACGGCAGGCTTTGACTAATTTTCTGTTCCTGGCACATCTCCAGGATCCAACCAGTATAATTGAGGTCCCACAGTAAACACGTTTTAGTGTAATCATATCTTTCTGTTATTTCATTCTTCATAGTGCTTTCACTTTCATTACAGCTTATCAAGTTCTCTCAACAACACTATAAGGCAGTACTATACCCATTTTACAGACGAGGAAACAAAAATGCGGGTTCGCCTGGTCAGTGAACCATGATATTCAAGACTCAGCTTCAGAACTTTGCTCTTTTATAGCTACATTCATATAAAAAAGAAATGCGCAAATATTTGTAAATGTTTAAAGTTCATTTTTATACACTATATATAAAATATATAGAATATTTTATACACTTGCAAGGATCTTATTTAATCCTTGCAAGTGTTCTGTAGAATAGGTGGAGCAAGTATTTTAATCCTCATTTTATGAGTGACAGAAACTCAGGCTCAGGCTTCCCAGGTGGCACTAGCAGTAAAAATCTCTCCTGCCAATACAGGAGACATAAGAGACAAGGGGTTCGATACCTGGGTTGGAAAGTTCCCATGGAGGAGGGCATGGCAACCCAGTGCAGTATTCTTGCCTAGAGAATCCCATGGACAGAGGGGAGGAGTCTGGCAGACTACAGTCTGCAGGGTCGCAAAGAGTCTGACACGACTTAAGTGATTTAGCAAGCAGGGATTAGATATAAAAACAGCTTCCAAATTCATGCATGAAACACCTTCAGGCACCCCAGACTCTCTCATATCCCAGAGTTCTTGGAAGCCTCATACTGAGAGTAAAGATACAAAATATGCGGAAAATTGAATCTAACCAACAAGCTAAGGGTAACAACTGGCTGAGATATTTAAGACATAAGAATTAAATGGTAGAGACCTTCATTTTGTTCCCTGAGGGCACCAGCTTTTAGAGATGAACAGTGTGTAGAAACACCCGCAGTGTATTCCAAGGGCAGAGTCAGTGAGTAAAGGAGATTTTATCCCTTATCTCGGTTCCCTATTCACTGTCTATCCTCATTGTCAGGAAGCTTCTTTTTTATTTGTAAATGAATTCCCTCTTGCTGCAATTTGAATCCTTCTCCTCTTGTTCTGCCCCAGGGGAGAGGAACCTGGTTTGTCTCAAGCCTTTCCTTTCTGTTTCGCTCTGGCTAGAACAGGGTTGTCTGGGTTTTAGTTCCCCTATTGCCTCTGCATCCTCGCCTTGAATAGTTCAGTAAAGGAAGCCCTCACCCTTCAGCTTTTGAGAATTGAAATAATTAATATGAAAGCCACCCTTACCAAAAAAAAAATGTTATTTACTACCACCCCATATCAGGTTGGAAGAATTCCAGTTAGTGACAGGGTGTAGGTTCAAGCTGACACCAGGACACGGAGTAGGGCTGGAGGTCTTTTGCCTCCCAAAGCTGGATTCTGACATGTGGTCATGCCTCTGTTAGCATGTAAGCTACACTTGGACCTAGCCAAGCGTTCCTGTCTTGGGCCCTGGAAGGGCTCGTCCCCTCTGCCTCCATGAGGATTTGTTCCTGAAGGGAGGTCACCTGGCAACTCCTGACTTGGAATTTTCTCCCCTCCTCACATAGAATAATTTATGGCAATCCCCAAAATAAGCTCCTTAAAATATCCAAACGTTGTTATTGTTAGGTTTTTTCCTTTCTTTCCCCCTAAGCGTTTTACATCCAGGCCTCCATCAGGCAAATTTCGGATAAAAGGTGATTAGTGTTTTGGCAGAATTTTCATGAGGCTTTCTCTTGTATTCCCGCCAAAGAGCTTGCCAGGCCCAGATTTGATTAAAATGGCAGTGGGCTCTGCTACTTGAATGTAATTAGAACCATTCATTAAAGCTTTTGCTGACAGTTTGGCAACCTGTGCATTTTTTCAAAGTATGGCCAGCAGCCCATGGAAACAGCTCAGGGGAGGAGCAAGGGCCCAACAAACAGCACAGGCCAAGCTCTAGGGACAGGACATCCTCCACGGCCAGGAGCTTTCTGCATGGCTAGGCTGGCATTCACAGCGACGACGGAGAGCTCGTTTAATTGGATTAAGGGGGATGGGAGGGCTGCCTTCTTAAGGAAGCTGAAGCTAAGCAGAAGGTTTTGCAGTGCATTTCAAAGAGAATTCAGTGTGCTTAAGTTCTAATGACACGCACCCTTGAACAAACCCATCGCCCAAGCACATAGCTGCCCCAGGCCATCAACCACTTTCTAACAAGGCGAATGTCCTATTCTTTCTACCTCTGGTGCCTCATACAAGGTCTGACACTTACTAGACACTCTGTAAATGTTAACGAATAAAGAACAGAGGAGAATTTTTAAAAGAAAATTATTTATTTTGACATCAGTTTTCAGAGGTGGGGGTCTCCCTGCCTCCACCTTGCTTTCTCCAATCCATTTGCCACAGTGATCTTTCTAAAAATGCCAATCTGGCTGTCATTGCACTGAACTATTTCAATGGCTCTCATTATCTTTAGCATGGTATATGGGGATCCTATGTGCTCCTTGATTACCTCCCTGGCTTAAGCTGTCATCACCTCCCCTGTCTTTTGTGCTTTGGTCACTACAAATTCCAAGTAGTTCCAACCTAGTCTATTAAACTTTCACTTTTGCACGAGCTGCTGCTTCTGCCTGAATGCTCTTATGCTGCTGTATCTCCATCTGATCCACTTCTGCATATCTGGAGTTCTTTGCCCGAATGCCATTCCCTCCATGTAATCTTCCTTGTGCAACTCAAAAGTATTCCAGAACAGTTTTTCTGGTCCCTGTCTTTGTGACCAGCATAGTTTACTGAAATAGTCTGGTGTATATGTGTCTCAGTCCCACTAAGACAGGGACTAGGCCTTATTCACCTCTGAATCCTCAGAGCCTGGCTCAGGACTTCAATATGATCAATGCTCAGTAAGAATGGCTAAATATCATGAATCTGACTTGATTTCTAGGTCTCAACCATTGTGCAAAATGATTGTGATGTCATGTTTTGGCTCACAGATGGTTGGTTCTACCCTTAGCAGGTGGTATCTTTAAGACAGTTCACAGAATAGGCAGGGAGGGGTGTGCTTGGCTCCACAAAGACACCTCATGCCAGGGAATCACAGCCCAGTGGGATGATTCAGTTCACCGTGCAGATCCTCCAGCACCCATTCCCTGCCTCGTCACTGCACTCTTTTGCTTGGGGGCTCCCCACTTGGCATTGTCCATCCTGACTCCAGAAAATGCCTTTGGTTTTACTTTGTTACTCTGATCTGACCTCTTAGAATGCTGTGTGTCCATTTCAGTCACACTATATCACACCTTGCCATCCCATTTCACAGGTTGCATAATCAAGTAAGAGAGGTTAAATGACAGCACTGAGAAAGTCAATGATACAGTCAAATCTTCAGATACTATGTGAAATTATGTGTACCATGGCCACACGGAGAAAGGAGGAGGTGGTGCCCCAGTCATTCTTAGATGGAAAGAACAAGGAATCTGAAAGATTTTAAAGTGTGACTCACGACTGAATTGCAGTGAAATGAGTTTGAAGTCACCTGACTTTGGCAGTAATCTTAATTACCCTTTGTACCCTGGTGCTATGCCTGTTGGCAGCAGTTGGGTCCATTGCCCTGTTTTGAAAGCATGCTGCTGCTGCTGCTGCTGCTGCTGCTAAGTCGCTTCAGTTGTGTCCGACTCTGTGCGGCCCCACAGACGGCAGCCCACCAGGCTCCCCCATCCCTGGGATTCTCCAGGCATAATCCCATCCAATTTCAATAGACAGGTGATATTGTTATTGGGACAATGTGACATGCAGTACTCAGAAATCGTCATGCCAGCACAACAGATTTATTGTTCTTGTGAAAAGCAAAGTGTATATATATATATATATACACACACACATATATACATATATATACACATATATACATATATATATACACATATATATATGTATATTTGTGAAGGTGTTAGTTGCTCAGTCATGTCTGACTCTTTGTGACCCTATGTACTGTAGCCCACCAGGCTCCTTTGTCCATGGGATTCTCCAGGCAAGAATACTGGAGTGTGTAGCCATTTCCTTCTCCAGGAGATTGTCCCAGCCCAGGGATCAAACCTAGGTCTCCCACCTTGCAAGGAGATTCTTTACCATCTGAGCCACCAAGGGAAGCCACCACCACCTCATCTAAATATATATATATATACACACACACACACACACATATATATATACATATATATATAATACACATATATTGAATTATATAGGTAGATAAGTTTCATAAATATATAAATTATACAGATAGATACTTGTTTACCTAGATATATGTCTAAATAGATATTAAAGAGATATTCTAAAAGCTTGGGGAAAAATGTAGAATGGAGGACTCGTATGAAGGGGACACTTTCACTTATTTATATACTTTGTTTAGAGAATTCAAAATGATATTTTTACTTTTTAACATTATTCTATAACTGTTTAGCAATTTTACTTCCAGTATTATATCCTAAGATGATAACTGAACAATGTATGTGAATTATGTACATGTATAATAGTGTTCATTGCAACTGCATCTGTGTACATAATAACAAACATTGGAGACAATATAAACATTCAACAATGGGCACTGATCAAATAAACCATGATATTTCCTTAGAACAAAGTTAATGGAGCCATTAAAAATAATCTTGTAGAAATATATTTATTGACATGTGAAGTCATTCACAATATATTGCTGAGTGAAAAAAAGATGAAACAATATACACATTATGATATAATTTTTGTTTACTAAATGCACATGCATATAGAGAGACAAAGTCTGGAAGGGCTATAACAAAATATTATCTGTAACTTATCTTTTGGAGATAGGTTGAAAAGTGTCTTAATTTTCTTTTTGTTGTATGTATTTTCCAATTTTCCTACAATGAAAAGAAATCACATTTATAATAATTTAAAAAGTTATAAATCAGAATTGTGCCGCCTGGAGTTCAGCACAAACATGGGCCTCCAACTGGGGCTTTGCCATTGCCAAGGAAAGCGGAGAAACCAACTGTTTGGTTTCACACATGATGTTGGCGAGACTGCAGCCAAGGGCAGCATTTGTGTATGAGTGTGACCATTGAGACCAGTGCCCGGGAACTTGATCGTCACTCACGCCCACGTCCTTTCCATACTGTTCCTAGTCTGGTTAAGATGCTGCTCAGAAGATACATATTTCACTAAGGAGAGAAAAGTCTGAATCAAATTGTTTTTTTTTTTTTTTTTCCTCTAGCTGCACCACGTATTTGCACCAATATTTATCCCATCTGTTCTGAGAGTCTGCTCCCCTCTACTTACCAAAACTTTCATCAGCTCCCCATCATTTATGAAGTCTTTGGCCTGGCACGTAAGGTCTTATGAGGTCCGCCCCCAGCTTTCTTTCCCAGCTGTCTCTTTCCCTCCCATTGCCTTTAGGTAACTTCTGCTCGAACCAGTCGGGACTGCTCACCATTTTCTAAGGGCTCAAAATCCTTTCAGCTGCCACCATCTAAAACCCGACCTGACTTCTAGAGGAAGGAAGTGTGTTCTCTCATGTAACAGGGATTCCAGAGATTGGGCAGGCTACAGGGATGACTGATTTAACAGTTCAGCGATGCAGTTGAGGACCCCACCCCTCTACACTGCCATTCTTGATAATGGATTCAACCTTAGACCAGAAGCAATTGGCTCCAGCAGCTCCTAGTATCATACCCACACATGGTGATGTCTTGAAGAGAGAGGAACACCATCTTTCCTGTTGTTTTTTTCCTTGGGCTAGAAAACTCCCCCTCATCTCTCATTGGCCAGAAACAGATTGCATGCTGTTCTCAGACTAATTGCTGACAATCATGAGTGGCATTACTCTTCAACCAGTCAGGGCCATCTTAGAGCTGGGAGAGGAGTCAGTCTTCCTGACACATGGAGCTGTGTGATAGAAAGGTGAATGTCCAAAAGAAATTTGATGTTCATTTAGGAAGAAGGGGAATGCTGGATGGCCACTCCACCAAACTGACGTATTCTTTTCTGTCTCATGTACTTGTTCACACTGGTTCCCCTGACTGGATTGCCCTTCTTCCTAATTCTTCTTGTTCAGATTTTAGCATTTTGTCCATCTTTCACAGCTTGACTCAGTCTACATCTCCCATGAAGACTCTAGTCTCCCCAGCTAGCTGTAATGTCTTTTCCTCTGGAATTAAAACTGCAGTATGTTTTATTTATTTATTTTTACTAATCGCCTTTAACATAGTCTGCTATATACCATGGTTATATGTGAGTGTCTCTGTTTTTTAAACATACTACGCATTACAAGATGAATCAATGCATTTGTTAGCAAATTATTACTCAAGGTCAGTGTGACCAATGTGTAGTTTCCTATGCAAGGCATGGTATATGTGCTCGATTCTTTCCCATGTGTATGGAAGATAGAATTGACTGTAGCATTATTTTTAACTAAGCCTGCACTCAGCCTCAGAACCATTCTCAGCATGGTGCTCCAGGAAGCTATTATTAAATGATTAGGGCTAATGCTGCAAACAAAACCTATTTGCCATTTTTGGCCTAATGTATATAAGATACAGGTCAGTCTTCAGGGGCAAAGGTAAGAGTCGGGTGGAATAGAAACAGAGATGAGCAATGCATTGTTCCCTAGATCCAGGAACCTAGAGCTGAGGGAAGAAGCATACACAAATTCTTCAAAAGCGAGGCCTGAAGTGGAGAGTGAGGTGGAGAAGTCCTCACAGTGATCTGTGCAAATGTGGGATGTTAGGGAAGACTTCCTGGAGGAGGGATCTCTCCAGTTATTCTGTGTTCAGTACACACACTTAACCAACCGCCTGGTCTGAACATTAGTTTATTTCTTTAAAAAATTTTTTTTATCTTGACCTTTTAATTTTACTGCACACTTGTCATAGCCCTGAGATAGAGGTAAGGCAAGTACTTGTTCAATATGATTAATAATACTAGAATGAATAGCCAAGTAGTCAAATTTTCATATATTTTTAATTATTCACATAGGATAAATTCCTAGAAATAGAATGGCTAAAACAAAGAGTATGTACATCTTAGGGATGTACATATATATTGTTTGGGATATACGTGTATATTCATTCTTTTTGGAGTCTTATTTATGTAAATATATCATAGCTTATTCAATTAATCATTGGGTAAAATAAATCATATTGCAATAAGTAGCCTTGTACCTATTATTTTTTTCTATTTTTTTCCAGTGTGTCTTTGAGTTAGCATCCTAGAATTGGAATGTTTATGTCAAAGGATAAATACATATATGATTTTTATAAATATTAACAAATTCCCTTCAGTGGAGATGATATCATTTTATATTCCTGCCAGCAATGTGTGACAATGTCTGTTTTCTAAACCTTATCAATAGGCAAACCTTTAGAATGGTATTTCACGTCCTTTTGAATTGTTTCCTTTATTTCAAGCTCTGTTAAGCATCTTTCATATGATTAGGAGCCATTAGCATTTTTTCAATGCCAGTCTTGCTCATTTTTCTATAAGCAAGAAAAAAATCATTTTCATTTCTCTTTTTATTTCTATTATAGTCTTTATATATGAGGAATATTAACCTGTTATAAGTTCATGTTTTTTCACCTTGTCATTTGTCTTTTACTAATTTTTGATGTATTTTTACAGTGTAAACTTTATTTTTTTAACTTTTATGAAGACAAGTATATCAATCATTTTCTATGGCCTCTAGATTTTGAACACAGGTTGAGATGTTTTCCCATTCCTGTTTTAGAATTGACCCATGCCTTCTTCTATGGTTGTCTCTTTTTTCTTCCCTTTCTTTCTTTCTCTCACTCTCTCTTTCTCAGTCTCCAGCCCACCGCCCTTCCCTCCCGCCCTCTCTTTCTTTCTTTCTCCATTTACAACTCTGATTCAGTTAGAGTTTATCCTGGTATATAATGTGAGGAAGGGACCAAATTTTTACCTTTTCCCTTTAGCTATCCATTATCCCAGGTAATCTTTTCTCTGTGATTTGCTTTATCACACAATACATTTTCTTTTAAATTGGGCTTATATCTAGATTTTCTATTATCTTCTATTGGCCTATTTATATACCAATACCACAGTTTAATTATAGAACCTTTTAAATATGTCTAATACTTGATAGGGCTATACCCAATCCCCAATTGCTCTTATTTTGCAGAGATTTCCTAGTTACTTTTGCCTGCTTATTTTTGAAGTGAACTAGGTAATCAACTCTGAGAAGGCAATGGCAACCCACTCCAGTACTCTTGCCTGGAAAATCCCATGGACGGAGGGGCCTGGTAGGCTGCAGTCCATGGGGTCGCTAGGAGTCAGACACAACTGAGCGACTTCATTTTCACTTTTCACTTTTCACTTTCATGCACTGGAGAAGGAAATGGCAACCCACTCCAGTGTTCTTGCCTGGAGAATCCCAGGGACGGGGGAGCCTGGTGGGCTGCCATCTATGGGGTCGCACAGAGTCGGATACGACTGAAGCGACTGAGCAGCAGGTAATCAACTTGTCAAGATTCGAGGGGAAAAAAAAACAACCTGATGATATTTTTATTGGGATCATGATAAACTTGAAGAGAACAGGCCAGTTATTTTGTAAAATGAGTGTCAATTTGATTGATATTCAATTTACTCATAATTAGATTTAGGGAGAAAGCAATGGCACCCCACTCCAGTACTCTTGCCTAGCAAATCCCATGGACAGAGGAGCCTGGTGGGCTGCAGTCCACGGGGTCACTAGGAGTCAGACATGACTGAGCGACTTCCCTTTCACGCATTGGAGAAGGAAATGGCAACGCACTCCAGTGTTCTTGCCTGGAGAATTCCAGGGATGGAGGAGCCTGGTGGGCTGCCGTCTGTGGGGTCACACAGAGTCGGACACGACTGAAGCGACTTAGCAGCAGCAGCAGCAGCAGCAGCAGCAGCAGATTTAGGGAAAGCTATTGATTTTCATATGTTGGCTTTTATAATGTGCTACTACACTACATTCTTCCATTGTTTGTCTTCTATTTTCCTACTGTTTTTCTGATATCTCTTGGATTTTCCAGGTAGAGAACCAGACCAGCTGCATATACCTGCTGCTGCTACTGCTAAGTCACTTCAGTCGTGTCCGACTCTGTGTGACCCCATAGACGTTAGCCCACCAGGCTCTCCCGCCCCTGGGATTCTCCAGGCAAGAACACTGGAGTGGGTTGCCACTTCCTTCTCCAATGCATGAAAGTGAAAAGTGAAAGTGAAGTCGCTCAGTCATGTCTGACTCTCAGCGACCCCATGGACTGCAGCCTACCAGGCTCCATCGTTCATGGGATTTTCCAGGCAAGAGTACTAGAGGTTGTTTTATCGCTCCCTTTCCAATTCTTATGCCTCTGTTGTCAGAGACCCAGGAGGGTATTTGGACCTTGCCCTGTGAATAATGCTTAAATCTTTTCTGACTGCCTCCTACTGTAGATTCACAACTTAGGAAGGACTAACAATTTCCATGAGGAATTTGCTTTTCCCAAAGTGTATCAAGTCCCCAAGTAAAACAGAGTTCAGTGAGGGAAGAAGAGAGTTGTTTGCTGCAGCGTACAGAGATGCGTTCATTGTCTGTAACCATTTAGTAAGAATTCATTATGTGTCACAGGTTCTGCTGGGGATAAGACTTTAAAAAGGTCGATTAGCAGATGGGGAAAAAATTTCATTTAAGCTCTATTTTATATCACAGGTGAATTATTCCAATTATAATAGATAGTCAAATACAAAAGACCAAATATAAACATAAAAACAAAAACCATAAAACTTTCAGAAAACACTTCCAGGGTAAAGCAAGGAAGGTTACACATGGTTAAAGAAGTCACAAAGAACAAACACTGGCAGATTGACTACATAAAAATTAAAACACTTTGGCATAGCCAAAATTAAAATGCAAGCCATCAGAAAGGATAAAAAGTTAACATTTACTTGGAAGATACACATAAATTGAAACAAACAAAAAACCCCCACTAAGAATGACCTCAGTACCTAAAAGAACAAGGAAATGGAAACTAAAACCATAATGAAATATGGACTTTTTGCTTATTAAAATTAATTGTGTGTGTGTTATGGTAGAGAGAAATGTTTTGATTTTAAAGCTGGGTGCTGAAATACCATAAATGGGAAAGTCATTTTTTTGGAAAAATAAATCACTTTGTTGGGAAGGAAAGCCCCCAGGGCATGGTCTGTTGAGAATTGCTCTGTAGAGCCAGGAGGGAAGGAGTTTGAGTTTAGGGGACAATGGGTGTGGGTATATGAGGGGCGGTTCTGAAGGGGATGGGATAAGAAAGACCAAATAATGAAAGTCATAGCAAAAATACTGGAATGGGTTGCCATGCCCTCCTCCAGGGTATCTTCCCAACCCAGGGATCGAACCCTGGTCTTCTGACTTGTAGGCAGATTCTTTACCATCTGAGCCACCAAGGAAGCCCAAGAATACTGGAGTGGGTAGCCTATCCGTTCTCCAGATATCTTCCTGACCTAGGAATCAAAGCGGTGTCTCCAGCATTGTAAGTGGATTCTTTACCAGCTGAGCTACCAGGGAAGCCCCCACAAGGAGAGGAGAGGGAAGCAATTTGATCTCTGGGGAATGGCTTATGAAATTTGTGGAGAGTGATGTGGCTTCTTCTGTTAAATTTTAAGTTCTCTGCTGAGCTATATGCCAGAATCCTCAGTAAACATCCACTCCACACGACGGCCATGGGAATTTACAGTGCTTTAAGGACATCAAGAAAAGGGGGCTATTTTCCCATTTGGGTTGAGACATAACCTAAAGAAGGAAGCAGGCCCAGGAGGTGAGAGGCAACTGAGATTGAATGGCAAAGCTGGCTGCTTCAAACAAAGAGAGATAAGAGATAAAAGCATTTTTATATTAATAATAATAATAATAATAAAAACATGGCTATACTGAAAACCAAAAGCGAAAGTTTTAAGGGGCAGGAATAAGGGCCCCCAGAGTGGTCAGGAGTGGTTGAAGCCATTTGGCCCTCAGAACCTGATGTAGGGGCTGGGACCACAGTGTAGGAGGCAGGCATTTGTCTTGGGCTTGGCAGGGATGTGCCCACCATCAGAGCACATCAGCACAGCAGTCAAACTCATGGTTCTTGAAGAGTGGTCCCTGAGCCAGTGGCAGCTGCATCCCCCAGAGAAGGTGTGATGAATGCCAATTCTTAGGTCCCATTCCAGAACTATTGGACCAAAAGTCTGGGGGTGAGGCCCTATATCTTTTATAACACAGGGATTCCATTACACGTGAGAGTTTGAAAACTGGTTTAAACTATACCTCAGAGGGGAGAATCCAGTAGTTATTATTTATTCATTCATCAATGTATTTAACAGATATTTATTGAGTGCCTGTTGTATGCCAGACATAGTTATAGACTCTAGGAGTACAGAAAAGACAAGGATAGAGTCCTAGTTCTGGTACCATCTGATATGGATTTTAGCATTTTCTTTCAGCCATTCTCACATGCCTCATACTATGTTATTAACTCTCCTTCCAGTTTGTCAAGGCTGAAATCCTTAGTGCCCTTCTTTTATTCTCATACTCCACCTCAGGAAATCTTGTTGACTCTACCTTCAAAATATATCCAGAATTCAGTCTCTTATTATCACCTCCACTGCCCTTACCTTGGCCCGAACCACAGTTATCCACAATAAATGAAGTGAGAGATGGTGAAGGTTTGAACCAGAATCAGAGAGAAGGGTAGAGCAGTGATCAAGTAGAGCATTGTTTCAACACTTCACCCAAGTGACTTACATAAAGTTCAAGTCGCACTCTTATCCTAAATACCTATATGACTTTGAATTTCACTCAGAGCAAAAGTCCATGTTCTTAGAGTAGTAGACAAGGGTCTCTGAGGCTGTGTGTGATTATCCCCCACTCTCACATTAGTGTTAATTCTGCAGCTTTGTTGGTCACCTCGCTGTGCTGTTCTCTAACATAACAGAGAGACCCCTACTTTGTGGCCTTTGCACTAGCTGATTCCTCTGTCTTGAGCACTCTTCTCTCACACGTTTGCAAGGCTAATTCACTTATATCCTTCAGGTTTTGGGCCAGATGTTACTTTCTCAGTGGCCTTATTTTAAATGGTCTTATTTAAAACTATAACACCATGCTTACTCCCTATAGCCCTATAGCAGCCCTTCCTACTGCCCACCATTGTTCCCATAATCCTAGATTCAAGGATGTGATACAGTTTACTTATGCCTTGTCTGTATCCTCCATTAGAACAAAAGCTCTCTGAGGCCAAGATCTTTGTCTATTCACTTTCTGCTCTAAACCAAGTGCCCAGAACATTGTTCAGCATGTAGTGGGCACTGAATAAACATTTATGGAATTAATAAATAAAATATTTCATGCTGTATATAGCTATTATAAGTCAGATTTATTAAAAAAATTTTTTTAGCTTTTTTTTTATGATAGTTATTCAAAAGCAGAGACATTACTTTGCCAACAAAGGTTCGTCTAGTCAAGGCTATGGTTTTTCCTGTGGTCATGTATGGTGTGAGAGTTGGACTGTGAAGAAGGCTGAGCGCCGAAGAATTGATGCTTTTGAACTGTGGTGTGGGAGAAGACTCTTGAGAGTCCCTTGGACTGCAAGGAGATCCAACCAGTCCATTCTGAAGGAGATCAGCCCTGGGATTTGTTTGGAAGGAATGATGCTAAAGCTGAAACTCCAGTACTTTGGCCACCTCATGTGAAGAGTTGACTCATTGGAAAAGACTCTGATGCTGGGAGGGATTGGGGGCAGGAGGAGAAGGGAATGACAGAGGATGAGATGGCTGGATGGCATCACTGACTCGATGGACGTGAGTCTGAGTGAACTCCGGGAGTTGGTGATGGACAGGGAGACCTGGCATGCTGCGATTCATGGGGTCGCAAAGAGTTGGACATGACTGAGCGACTGATCTGATCTGATCTGATCTGATGGCTATTTATCTCAGGGCTTCAGGAATTAGTTGTTATGTAACTACTTGACATTCTGCCACTTTGTTTACCTTAGCTTTTAGGTGGATTCCTTTGGATTCAAAGAAAGTGATTTTTCTCTTTTCCTTTTCTATGTTAATTCCCTTTTGGGGGCATCTGTATAGAGAATCCTTAATGCAATTAAAAACTATAATGTTCTATTCTTTCGGGAACATGCCTTTCTGTGGTTTTGCCACTGAGAATGATATTAACTTGCTTCTACATGTATTTTCAAATCCTAAAAGATGATGCTGTGAAAGTTCTGCACTCAATATGCCAGCACATTTGGAAAATTCAGCAGTGGCCACAGAACTGGAAAAGGTCAGTTTTTCATTCCAATCCCAAAGAAAGGCAATGCCAAAGAATGGTCAAATTACCACAGAATTGCACTCATCTCACATGCTAGTAAAGTAATGCTCAAAATTCTCCAAGCCAGGCTTCAACAGTACGTGAACCGTGAACTTACAGATGTTCAAGCTGAACTTAGAAAAGGCAGAGGAACCAGAGATCAAATTGCCAACATCCATTGGATCATTGAAAAAGCAAGAGAGTTCCAAAAAAACATCTATTTCTGCTTTATTGACTATGCCAAAGCCTTTGACTGTGTAGATCACAACAAACTATGGAAAATTCTGAAAGAGATGGGAATACCAGACCACCTGACTTGCCTCCTGAGAAATCTGTATGCAGGTCAGAAAGCAACAGTTCGAACTGGACATGGAACAACAGACTGGTTCCAAATTGGGAAAGGATTACGTCAAGGCTGTGTATTGTCACCCTGCTTATTTAACTTAAATGCAGAGTACATCATGAGAAACGCTGGGCTGGAAGAAGCATAAGCTGGAATCAAGATTGCCGGGAGAAATATCAATAACCTCAGATATGCAGATGACACCATCCTTATGGCAGAAAGTGAAGAAGAACTAAAGAGACACTTGACGAAAGTGAAAGAGGAGAGTAAAAATGTTGGCTTAAGGCTCAACATTCAGAAAACGAAGATCATGGCATCCAGTCCCATCACTTCATGGCAAATAGATGGGGAAATAGTGGAAACAGTGACAGACTTTTTTTTTGGGGCTGCAAAATCACTGCAGATGGTGACTGCAGCCATGAATTTAAAAGATGCTTGCTCCTTGGAAGAAAAGTATGACCAACCTAGATAGCATATTAAAAGCAGAGACATCACTTTGCCAACAAAGGTCCATCTAGTCAAAGCTATGGTTTTTCCAGTAGTCATTTATGGATGTGAAAGTTGGACTATACAGAAAGCTGAGCGCCAAAGAATTGATGCTTTTGAACTGTGGTGTTGGAGAAGACTCTTGAGAGTCCCTTGGATGGCAAGGAGATCCAACCAGCCTATCATGAAGGAAATCAGTCCTGAATATTCATTGGAAGGACTGATGCTGAAGCTGAAACTCCAATACTTTGGCTACCTGATGCGAAGAACTGACTCATTGGAAAAGACCCTGATGCTGGGAAAGATTGAAGGAGGGACAAGGGGACGGCAGAGGACGAGATGGTTGGATGGCATCACCGACTCAATGGACTTGAGTTTGAATAAACTCTGAGAGTTGGCGATGGACAGGGAGGCCTGGTGTGCTGCGTTCCATGGGATCACAGAGAGTCGGACACGACTGAGAGACTGAACTGGACTGAACATGTATTTTATCTGTGTGTGCGCGTGTGTGTGGCGTGTGTATACCTGCTCTTGCTCTTCAGAAATGCACAAGTATTTTTACCAAGTACATAGCTTTGTGTGTCTCCTGAGAAGCACTGCTGTCTACTAGAAATATCTGAGCTACCCGATTTACAGTTGCTTCTGTCTCACTGAATGCTTGAGCTGTTTCCCACCTCCATGCCAGATTTCCCTCATCTGTAAAATGTGAACTCGGATGAGCTAATCCAAAGAGAGCTGTTTCTTATCGCTCCAGTGTAGCCACAAAACCTAATTTTTGCTGCTTTGTCTATTGAAGTGATAGATTAAGCTAATAATTTTCCTTGTGTTGAACCAATTTTGCACTTTTGATGGGATCATTCCTTACTACAGTCTCTGGCACGTAAACAATGGTCCATGAATGTGTGTTGAAGAAACACCATCATGAAATTTTTGAATAGGAAGAGGCTAGGTTGAAATCTAATTTCTCCAAACAATATGCTGTGAGATTTAGAGTCTCAGTGTCATTTTTTGAAAAGGAAGATACTTATCTAAAATATTTATTGTGACAATTATATGAGATTTTAAAAGTGCAAGAGCTTTGCAAACTGTAAGATGCTATGAAAATATTATTACTATTATTATTGCAACAAAATATTAGAACTTACTAAAGTCAGTATACTTTATCAGTATTACCAGTTGAAAGAGCACATCTGATTTTTTTCTGCTATTTTGGCTCATGATGTGTAATCTAAATACATCTGGCTTTCAAGCACCACCCCCATATCCACTGCTAAATCTAGTTTGCTAGATTATTGATATGCTTCCTAGGACTTCATGTCTCCTGTGACCCTGTCACAAGAACCAAGGGCTTCCATATTTTGGCAGATGTTGTGCCTGACATATAGAAGGACTTAATACTAATTAACCATTGATTGACTGTCTGACATGGGTATTGGCATTTTTGGGGACTTGGGTGAGGAATTGACAAAAATCACATTAACTGTAGTTATAATTCTCCATTTCTGTCTTTCATACAAGTTGGCATATGTATTTTCATCAAAGGCAGTGGTGGTGACTATCAGAGTAAGATACTAAGCCAGTGAAAGTATCTTGAAAAGATAACCAGCTGAAGTGAAAATACCTTTCAATTGAGGGTTAGAAAACCCTGATTTTTCTCACCCCAACTCCGCCTCTGGCTGTGAGAATCTGAGCAAGGGTCTTAACATCTTTACCTTGGTTTCTTCACCTTTATAAGAGTTGTAGTGAAGCTCTCAGGAGCCTTACCAGCTCTGAAAGTCTATGATTCTAGTTAAGAGAATGGAATCTCACCACTGAAAACTCTTTAAACCACCCAAATAAAAGTTAATAAAATTTAAAAGATAAAATGGGAATATCACTCTAAAGCAGAGTAGAGTTAAAAAGGAGTCTTAACACATTTAAAAAGTAATTAGTTGAAAAAAGGCACCACATGCAAAAGTTAAGACCCAAACACAACCTGAGAGCTATTAAAACAATGAACACTTCCCTGAGCGTAAAGTAGTTGACTTTCAATTCTATAAAGAACTGGGGGGAAAAAAGTTAATTAAATTCTCAGTTTTTTAAAACCAGGTAAAACAAATTCAACGTCACAGTAAGCCACATTTTAAATGGTTTACAGACGTTAGAATTAATCTAGTGCAGCCCATGGACTGCTGGCAGTGGAGGCTACCAGAGTTAAGCCTGCTCTTGGAATCCCACGTGTCATCTCAAATAACAGGACACTGGAGGGGCTACGAAGGGCTGGGGAGCCAGCTTGGCGGAAGTCCCCAGGCCAACCTCCTTCTATAGTGATTCCTCGTTCAGCTGGAGCCTAGAACTTGCACAAATTCCTACTGGCCAGAGGGGAGGGGTATCACACAACTGACCCTAGCACAACTCCTCCTCTCCAGTTGATCAGAATTGGACATGCTGACAGCTTCACATACCTGCCAGGTTTGGAACTCACAGCAGCTCGTTTCCTGGCAGTTGATAAAAGCCTGGAGCAAATATGTCTGAGAAGAGCTTAGGCAATGTGTGAGAACACTTGATCTAAGCCCTCTGACAGCCTGGAGAAATGCTGAGAATGCCTTACACAGCTTGTTAGCGGGAATCCACAGGCTTTCCGTCTCACGTCTGGGTTTACAAAGTGGTTACCTATGAACAGGAAGTATGAAAACAAATGAAGCAAGCTGACAGAACAACTTGAATCAACACCCTGATTTATCTTGACCTGTTCTCTCTTCTACCTGAACAGAACCTCTTGTCTCTTTTTATTTCTATACAGAGGGACTGTACTGTACAGGAACATAAACCTCAAGGGTACATCAGTCATTCATTTGTTCAACAAAACATTTATTGAGCACCTAGGTCAGACACTGACCTAGGCACCAGTGAACTTTTAGATACAGATTTCCACAACATCCTTTTTTATTATACATCTTCATCAGTACTATTTTTACTCTAGCTTGAATATCTGTAACACACACACAAACACAACACTTCAAAATCAATTCTCAATGTGTTTTTCAGTTCAGTTCAGTTGCTCAATCGTGTCCGACTCTTTGTGACCCCATGAATCGCAGCACACCAGGCCTCCATGTCTATCACCAATTCCCGGAGTTCACTCAAACTCATGTCCATCGAGTCGGTGATGCCATCCAGCCATCTCATCCTCTGTCGTCCCCTTCTCCTCCTGTCCCCAATCCCTCCCAGCATCTGAATCTCTTCCAACGAGTCAACTCTTCGCATGAGGTGGCCAAAGTACTGGAGTTTCAGCTTTAGCTTTAGTGTTTTTACTTTGACATTAATATATCTGGTCTAGACAATATTCACTTGAAAACTGCAGTAGACTTGAATTTATTATTTGTTGTCCAATCCACATTTTAACAACATTAAGAGAAATTAAGATGTTGTGGGAACTGCTAACCAAATATGAAGGGAGATTTGACATACTAAGTGCAAGGCATGGCATGGATGTAAACTTAGAGTGTTCAGAAAAAGTATCCTTTGACAAGGGATGTTTAAACAGAGCCTGGAGTAGGAGGGGAGTTTAGCAAATGGAGAGGAGGAGAAATAACATTCCAGGTAGAGAGAACAAAAAATATGAGGAAACAGATTTCAGGGGGAGAACAAGTAATTATGTCACATGATACAGAAGGGTGAAGGAGACAAAAGTGCAGGAAGGGGCTAGAGATGCAGATGGGGAGCAGATTATATTACTGCAGCAGACTAAGGGGGTGATGTCACCAGATTTTTATTTTCAAAACACTACCTTGGACTTCTGGTAAGAAGTCTGTTTACTAGAGTGCCCATTTTATAACCTATTGTTGTTGTTCAGTCTCTAAATTGTGTCCTACTCTTTGCCACCTCATGGGCTGAAGTATGCCAGGCTCCTCTGTCCTTCACTATCTTCTGGAGTTGGCAAAAACTCATGTCCATTGAGTTGGTGATGCTATCTAACCATCTCATCCTTTGCCGCACCCTTCTATTTTGCCTCCAACTTTTCCCAGCATCAGGGTCCTTTCCAATGAGTTGACTTCACATCAGGTGGCCAAGTATTGGAGCTTCAGCTTTAGCATCAGTCCTTCCAATGAATATTCAGGACTGATTTCCTTTTGGATTGACTGGTTTGATCTTCTTGCAGTCCAAGAAACCCTCAAGAGTCTTTTCCAGCACCGCAGTTCAAAGGCATGAATTCCTCAGCACTCAGCCTTCTTTATAGTCCAACTCTTACATCCGTACAGGACTACTGGAAAAACCAAAGCTTTGATTATATGGACCTTTGTCGGCAAGGTAATGTCTCTGCTTTTTGAAACACTGTCTAGGTTTGTCATAGTTTTCTTCCAAGGAGTAGGCATCTTTAAATTTCATGGCTTCAATCACCATGATTGAAGTGATTTTGGAGCCCAAGAAAAGAAAATCTGTCACTGCTTCCACCTTTTCCCCTTCTATTTGCCATGAAGTGATGGGACCTGATGCCATGATCTTCATTTTTTGAATGTTGAGCTTTAAACCAGCTTTTTCACTCTCCTCTTTCACCCTCATCAAGAGACTCTTTAGTTCCTTTTCATTTTCTGCCTTTAGAGTAGTATCATCTGTGTATCTGAGGTTATTGATATTTCTCTTGGCAATCTTGATTCCAGATTATAATTCATCCAGCCCAGCATTTTGTATAATGTACTCTGCCTAGAAGTTAAATAAGCAGGGTGACAGTATACAACCTTGACATACTCCTTTCCCAATTTTGAACTAGTCAGTTGTTCCATGTAAGGTTCAAACTGTTGCTTCTTGCCCTGCATACAGGTTTCTCAGGAGAATAAGGTTGTCTGGTATTCTCATCTCTTTAAGAATTTTCCAGTTTGCTGTGATCCACACAGTCAAAGGCTTTAGCATAGTCAATAAAGCAGAAGTAAATATTTTTCTAGAACTTCCTTACTTTCTCCATAATCCAACAAATATTGGCAATTTGGTCTCTAGTTCCTCTGCTTCTTTGAAACCCAGCTTGTACATCTGGAAGTTCTTGGTTCACTTATTTCTGAAGCCTAGTTTGAAGGATTTTGCACATAACCTTGCTAGCATGTGAAATGAATGAAATTGTGCAATTGTTTGACCATTCTTTGGCATTGCCCTTCTTTGGGACTGGAATGAAAACTAACGTTTTCCAGTCCTGTGGTCACTGCTGAATTTTCCAGATTTGCTGACATAATGAGTACAGCACTTTAACAGCATCATATTTTAGGATTTTAAATAGCTCAGCTGGAATTCTGTCACCTTCACTAGTTTTGTTTTAGTGATACTTCCTAAGGCCCACTTGATTTGCACTCCAGAATGTCTGGCTCTAGGTAAGTGACCACACCATCATGATTATCTGGGTCATAACCTATTAAAATAATCCAAAGAACATAAATAGAGAAGAAAACTGCATCTCCAATAAATAATAGAGCTACAAAATTCCAAGTCATAGGCACAAGAGATTATCTGTCAAATATCAGAATATCAGTGAATTGGGGATCAATTTGAAGAAGGATGCTGAGAGATGATATATAACCCTCCAGACCTCAGCATGGTCCAGACTTCTCTAAAAGTAAATGAGATGGAGGGCTTCCCATGTGGCACAATGGTAAACAATCTGGCTGCCAAGCAGGACACCTGATTTTGATCCCTGAGTCAGGAAGATTCCCTAGAGAAGGAAATGGCAACCCAGTCCACTATTCTTGCCAGGATAATCTCATGGACAGAGGAGCCTGGTGGGCTACAGTCCATGGGGTCACAAGAGTCGGACATGACTGAGCACGCATGCACGTAAACGAGATGGACATTAAACGTGAGTCAGGCTTTTGTTGTGAGCCAGATCTGCATCCTATCTGGATGATCTGCTCAGCTGAAATGTGAAAAGAATAAAAATTAAGAGACAGATTCCCTGAATATCTTCAGAAACACTTCAGCTGCTTCAGATCACTCTTCTTTATTAACCATAAAAAGTGAAAGTGTTAGTCCCTCAATCATGCTTGACTCTTTGCAACCACATGGACTAAAGCCCACCAGTCTCCTCTGTCCATGGAATTCTCCAGGCAAGAATACTGGAGTGGATTGCTATTCTTTTCTTCAGGGGATCTTCCCAACCCAGGGATCAAACCTGGGTCTCCTGCATTGCAAGCAGATTCTTTACCATCTGAGCCACCAGGGAAGCCCTTCCTAAGCATACCACACCACTTTTGAGAAAATGGAAGACTAGGTAGAATGACCCCCTCTCAAAGACAGGTGAATAAAAGACCCACAATGGACCACACACATAGACACTACAAAAAGAAAAAGAATGAAGAAAAGTTAAGAAGTGAAAATCAGATTAGGAATTCACATCTGACATAGAATCATTCCAAGTTATAAGGGAAAATTACTCCAGAATATAGAAAAAAATCCAGATAAATCTTTTCTCCCTCCAGAGAAGTTAAAAAGTACGTGGCCCTTTAGAAAATGAAGGTACTGAAGACAGAAAAAGAGCTCAAGGAAGAGATTCTAAGATGGCCAAAGGAGAAAAAGGGAGCTTACAATGTTTAAGAAAGAAACTAAACACAACTGTAAAACCACTATAGAAAGAGGAGTCACCTTAGAAACTGCAATAATCAGAACATGAGTATATCCAAGAAAATGGTAAGAAGATTTTTATAAATTAGAAAGAAAAACAATGACATGGAAGATAAAAGAAAACCAACATAACATATGAGAGTTTCTGCAAAAGAGAACATGAGACATAAAAGCATTGCAAGATATCATAAAAGAAAACTCCTATAGACCAAGAGCTGAACCTGCAGGAAAACAGAGCACTCATTTCAGAAAGGAAAAAAAAAAAAAAAACCCACTCAGAATAAAAACTCTTTAGGCATATCTTGAGTTACTGCAATGAAAAAAAGAGTATTGTGGCTGTAATTTTTATTCTACGTAAAGTATTCCAAGTAAAAAAAAAATCAACTGGCCTCTGATTTCTCCATTGCAACATTCAGTGTCAGGAAGCTGGTATATACTGTGTACAGAGCTATAGAGGATGTTGTTCACAAGCATTTTATATCCATCAAATTATTATTTACATATGATGGTAATAGGGAGATATCCTTAAAAACAAATATAAAAAGGATTCAAGAAATGTAGCAGCCATGAGCCCTTCTTGAGAAAAAAATATCTATCTGTAGACAAAACTTAGTTGATAGCCCTAGGACACAGAGCACAGTACTGACTTTTTCCGTGTGGCTCTGTGTTTATTTAATAATAGTGTAATGTAAGAACAGTGGAAGAAACACTAGTAATACTAATAGTTATTTGATGCTTCCTAAATGCTAGGTACTTTATACTCTTTATCTCACTGAATCTTTGCACGGCTCTATGGAATAGTAGTATTATTATCCCATTTTATAGTTGAAGAAACACCTAAAACTCAGGAGAAACAAGAGTTTTAGAGCTAGTAATCAGCAGACCCACACGCTGATGCTTCATTTTCTAACTTCCATTTATATCTTTAATCACTTCAATCTCTATATCTTTTCCCTGTGCATTCTGAGAGATTGCTTCGTTTACCCTCTGCATTACAGATCTGATTTTCTGAAGTTAGTTCTCTCCTTTATTGCCTTTGCCAGTTATCAAATTACTGTAGTGTTGTCTTTACATTTATTCTTCAATTAACTACTTCATTGCTTATATATTGTCTTATTATCTCATCTTTTATCTCTTCTTTCTTAGAATCTTTGTTCTGATTTCCTCAACGGTATTAGGCAGATTCTCTCTAAAATTTACTTCCATGACCTGGATGAAATAAGCATTTTAAGAATTGCCTTTATCTATCTCTGGGGCTTCCCTGGTGGCTCAGAGAGTAAAGTGTCTGCCTGCAATGAGGGAAACCTGGGTTTGATCCCTGGGTCAGGAAGATCCCCTGGAGAAGGAAATGGAACCCACTCTGGTACTCTTGCCTGGAAAATCCCATGGACGGAGTAGCCTGGTAGGCTATAGTCCATGGGGTCGCAAAGAGTCGGACAGGACTGAGTGACTTCACTTTATCTATCTCTGAGTGTTACATTTATTTTCAATGTTGTAGAAAGTTTTTTAATAGCCCCTCTATGGGGGGTGTGTGTGTGTGTGCGCGTGTATGTGTGTATGTTTATATTTGAATAATGGCCTGTATTTGCCCAAAATTAAAGTGGATAAATTCTTCTTAGGTCTTACTTGGATGGACTTAGAATCTCAAAGTCTTCAACCGAATGGTTGACCATGTAATCCTAGTTCAGGGCTACAGTTGTCTATCAGAGGAGCTTTATATTGACAAAACTTCCTGCACCCAACTCTCTGATCTAGCCTCCATTCCACACACACAGGTAGAGTGTCTGACTGACAGTCCACATCAGGGAATGCCTGGCCATATCAGAGAAGAGCAGAATCACTTTGGAGAGGCTCCTGCTCAGAGAGCAGCCTTGCTATTTTGGGCTTCTGCTGGCTACCATAGACCTCCCCTGCCAGTACAGCTGATTCCCAAAGATTCTCCCATGGTAACAGATGCATTTTCAAGTGAAAAGATCCTCCCTCTCTCCTGGCCCAGTCTGGCCTCTAGCCTGAACCCCAAAGGAATTGGGGGTGCCCTTTGCCTTGGAGATTTCCTTTGATCAGATGCCCAATTATTCCATTTGAAGATCAGAAATTCCTCAAAATTTATGATATGTGCTTGAGATATTACTCTAGCATCAAAAATGATGTTATTTGCTCCCACTTAAAATTTTTCATTAGGTAATTTCAGTTGGCTTCTTAAGGGATCTCAATGTCTATATACCCAGTAATCCTCCCAACATTTCAGCTTCCGACATTTGCTCCTGGTCCCTGAGCTGGGGCAACTTGATCAGATGGTCTTCTCTGGTTTACTGGATTCAAACCCACATGTGTCTCCTGACTTACTAGAGTCTCCTAAGGCCATTATTTGCTGCACTTGAGGGCAGAGCCCTCTGCCAATCACTGTTCGGTGGCACCCTCTAACTGGATGGTTCTGTCCTCGCTTCCATTCAGGCTTAGAAAGTTTGAGCTGATGCCAATTGTTTATTAAGATCTTTACTTATATTACACTTTGAGTAACAGTCTACTTGAGATAGATCTTAATTCTTTGTCATATTTGCTTCAATTATTTCTCCCTTATCTGTTTTCCTTTTTTCTTCCTTTTCTTTTAAATGAAAATTGCCAGCTCAGTTTTAAGATGCTTTGTGACCTAAAAGGGATCAGGGTCTGGAGGGAATCAAAGTTAATTTAGAAGCTGAACGCCCATGTCTATATTTCCTTGGCAGAATTGAAAGTGACTAAAAGATTCTGTCAGTGTGATTCAACCCAGCTATTTTGTAAAGCCCCAGGCAGGGTAATGATGGGAGAGGACACCCAGAAATAGCAGCCTCGTCAATCATGAGTACAACTTAGCAAGGCCACAGTCAATTGAATAAACCTGTTCTATGTAAGTCTACTTGTGCAAGGGTTGAAACATGCCCATGGATATGGATGGAATTTTCTCAGTAAGTGATCGGGGGTACAATCTCCATCAAAGAAAAAGCTGATTCCCAAGAAGGGGAGGTGAAAAAAATGGGCTAATGTTTTATGTAAAGGCAAATTAGGCCCTATATATCACTGTTTCTCTGTTAGAATTGGATCCCAAAGAAAAATGGTTCAAGCATTCTGGTTGGCCTGAAGCCTGTGGACCAATGATCAAGGTGGGAGCATGACGAGTGATCAAGCACTCTATAGCTCCCTGCTTCTCTCCCAGGAGGCTCTAGCTGGGCTCCCAGCAAAGGGTTCTGAATGTATGACAGGGCAGGTGTCTTGTGAGCACCAAAGGCCTGTTCTGTTCAGCTAGCAGAGAAGGAGCTATTTGGTGTAGAAGGAGGACAGCGATGGGGGCAGCTGATCTGAGCTTGGGCAGCTGATATGACATCAGCCTTGGCAGGGGAGATGCTGACAGCAGCGGTTGGGATACAGAGTCGTGTTGACAGAAGTTGCATCAGCAGACACCAGAGCAGCAGGCAGGAGTTTACATGAGCTGTCTCAGATACAATATTCCTTTCCCAATGAACTTCCAACATGCATGGCATCTAGGTAGATGTCAGGTGAAAATGCACTGATTCTGCCCATGACCAGTGGAGGAAACAGCAATTGACTGTTTTGCTTTGCTACTCATAAATAGTCTTTCAGAACCCAACCATTCATAAGTAGTAGAATTTCTATATTCAGGCAAAAAAAATAAACAAATTATTGAAGACTTTTTATTATACGTAAGCATTCATGTGGCAGCCAACATATTTCTTCAAATGCAAGATAGTGTTGGTTATATGATACACAATTATTCCACTTACACTGAGAAAGAAAAATACTGCCATTTAACTTATGACATACTAATGATTGAAAGTTGCATCCTGATTTCAGAAATATTAAAAAGTAAAAAAAGAAAAGTCACTTCTGAGAACTGGTAAAATACTGTATACGTTAGGCACTGTGCTACGCACAGCGAACTTAGGGCTACAGACAATATAAATTTCAAGAAAGTTAGAGTCTGGGGGGAAGGCAGATGCGGTAAAAGAGATTGCAGGCATGACTGCTCCTGCTGGAGGAGCACAGGCATTCTCCCCAAGAAAGGGACACTGAAGTTGAGCCCTGATTGGGGAGCAGGAATTAGCAAAATGAAGGCAAAGGTAGAACTTTCTAGGAAGAGGGATTCACTGTGCAAAGGGTCTGAGATGGGGAAGGTCCCATGGGAGCAAGGGTGGAGGTAACTGGAAAGAGAGTCAGGCAAGGACAAATCACGTGGGGCATCAAGCCCACATTAAGGAGTTAGGTTTAATCTAAGAGCAGCGGGAGGCCACAGAGAGGGCTTAAAAGTACAAAGTCAGATTGTTTTGTAAAAATCACTTTACTTGTGGTGTTGATGTGAGAGAAGCATAAGAACAGGTACAGGGAGATGAGCTAGGAGATTTTTTTAGCACTTCAGATAAGAATAGACAATGATTTATAATATGGTGCTGGCAGAGGAGATGGAAAGAAATGGGGACTCAGGCATATTTTAAGGGGACCAACAACTTTTCTGTTTTGTCTGTTTGATTTTTTTTGTTTTTTTGGCAAGGGAGAGGGGAGTCCAATTGGCACCCAAGGAAACAAGAATATGGACTAAAGGAAATTCCAGCTACAGATGGAATCAGCTCCTGATTTTCTAGTGTTAATTGTGACTTGCTTGGAAAACAAAGATTCTTTACATTTGGATTTTTCTTCAACCAAGACACACTGCTCTATTAGGGCAAACATGACTCCAGTGTTTCAGTCACAAATCATCCTCCTCAAATTTACTTAATTACTTCTCTAGAAATTATTGCCATGACCTTAGATAACTTCATGTTTATGACCATAAATTGCAAAGTTTTAGTTATTGAATTATGTTTAAAATTTTTTAGAAGCATCCTAACAGAAGCAGTCACTTAAGGAAGCTTTTAGCCAGGAAGTATTTCTAATTTGTATGGGGGTATTAAGAGGTTGTTTATAACATGAGAGACAATTGTAGCATCCTCAGAAAGCACTGCCCTAGAAATAAGGTCTGGTTGAGTTCCAGTGTTCTTAATTCACTACCTGTGTGACACTGGGCAAGCCATCCAAATACATTTCATTTGTGAATCTCTCTACCTCATGAGAACACCAAATGAGATTCAAAGCAAATATTCATTGGGCTCCTATTTTGTACTAGAGACTATGCCAGGCAGAAGGAACACAATGGTGCACAAGACGGCCCGCTTCTGTCCTCAAGGAGCGTCTCACCGTAGGAAAGCAGCTGCATACTATAAATTGCTATAGACAGGTAAGGTAGTACTGTCATCAAACGGTAATAGAATTTCTTAGCAGAAAGTGTTGGATTTTAATCTTGGTAAGGAATGATTTTCAAAAAGATAAAATTATGACTCTTTCAAGTATGAAATAAACACAAGTCAAATATTTTATTCAACTTGCTAATCCATGAGGGATCCACTAAGATGTTAAAACCATTTAGAAGAGCATTTGAGAAGCTAAGTATTTGTAGCAATGTAAAGACTGAAGGATTAGATAGAAAAGTTTCCAATAGGACCAGAAATCATAACCCATTGAAGTATCTGTTGCACCAAACAAAAGTCATTTGCATTTCTATCAGACAAAAATCCACAAATTGGTCTAAAGTCAATTCACAACCAAGAACCTACTAAAAGGGTTTATGGGCACAGATTGGAGACTGTGTCAGGAGCCAAGGGCTTCCATTAACGGTGGGGAACTGGCTGGATGAGGATATTTCAGGGACCAGATATGGCCACAGTAGAAAGAGGGTGCAAGGAGTTAGCCTGGGATCATCTTGGACTCCCCCAGAGAGGACTGCCTGAAAATACAATAGGAAGGATCCCCAGATACACAGGGGCTGAAGTGGGCTTCACTCACATCAAGGGAGCACAGTCAGAGTCTACAGAGGGGAGGTCCCTGAGTTGCTTTTGAAAGCATCACTCAGGAGACAGAATCAGCAATGGTACTCCACCCTGCTCAAAGGGTGGATTGCATCTACCCAGTCAGGGAACCCTTTTCCTGTCCCTCACTTCTCTCTTTACCCCTCATCTTACTTCCAACCCCAGAGACAGCCCAGTGAGTGGCTAAGAAGTAGAAGAGCCAGATGGGGAAAGATTAGGAATGCAGCTGACCCACCACAGCCTCCAGGCCGGAGGCCTACCAGGACTGGGAGGGGAGTGGAGAGGTTTAACACTGAATGAAGCAATGTTTGAATGAATGAAGCAGGTTAATTGGTCATTATTTGCCGAAAGGAAAACACCTTTGTGAGTGAAAACATCAGGACTTTTTGTTACCCGAGAGTGCCCAGGAAGGCTGTGGGACTTGTTAGATTTTCATCCAGGGACAGAGAAGGAATAACCCTCACACAGGCCAGCACCTCTGCCCTGAGCACTTGGGACCCAGGGAAGGGAAGCTGCATGTGGCTTCAAATACCTTCCCTTCCACCTTCTGGGTGCTGAGCTTTGGGTACAGGTAGGGGAGGAGGGAGGAGAGAGGTACAGATGTCTCTTTATGCAACTGGGTACAGCAATGGCCTTCTGGGCTGGATGCCTGCTATTCTACCTCATCTTCTATCATTTTGGGGAGGACAATAGTGGCTCCTACGTGTCAGGTGGAAAGGGACTTGTGCCCAAACATCAACCTCGTGCATTAAAGATCTTTTGACAGATTCGAAAGAAAATTCCAACTGTACCCCAGCTGGTGGCTTTCCTATGATGTTCCTCTGATGCAGATGCCTCTTTGTCCTCTCTGTGGGGGCAGTCGGGGCTGTAGCCCCCACCACCACTTACACCTACACAGATGGGGAGACTCTCTCTCTTTTTCTCATTCAAGTTTCACAGCCTAAACAGTGATAATCAATGAGATGTCAGCCCCACTTCTTGTAGGCACTGCCGGTGATGGTTTCATTGCTAAGTCGTGTCCAACTCTTGCAACCCCATAAACTGTAACTGTAGCCTGCCAGGCTCCTCTGTCCATGGGATTATCTAGACAAGAATACTGGAGTGGGTTGCCATTTCCTTCTCCAGGGGATCTTCCTGACCCAGGAATGGAACCCAGGTCCCTTGCATTGCAGGCAGACTTTTTACCAACTGAGCTACAAGGGAAGCCCCTTGGCACCTCCTACCTTTGTGTATATTAATAGTTAGAGAGCGGAAGTACATCACTTCAAGATGGTCTAAGAACAGGAAGGCTCTCCTTAACCTTACTCATGAAAGGGAATAGCTGCTCTCTATGAACGCAGCACCACCCACAGGGCTGACCCTCTCTGACCTCCACATCCTGTTCTCCTGTGAGGTGGGGATATGGGAGGAATGGGGATGGGTGGGATGGCTAATTCTGGAATTAGCTCTCTGAATAAGCCTGTGTTGTTGTGGCTGGGCGCAACCACCCAAAGCCTCCCTGGAGAGATCAGGACTTAGAAAGTGGGACACTGAGTGCCTTTTGCTCACCGCTCAGTCTTAGTGGCAATTCTGGGACAACAGGAAAACCCTCACTTGCCATTCCTGTTCCAGTTGTCGATAAAGACTGCCCCCCTCCCCTCAACACAGTCATAGAAAGCCCTGACTTAATAGCCAGGTCTATATCTCCTTTTCCCAGCAGCACCTGTAGCTCTTCATCCGAAAAACTACCCAAACACTTTAAAAGTCCATTTGTATTTCTTGTCAGTAGCCACTCTTGAGTTAGCGTGCACCATACATTTATCATCTATGGGGTGAAATAGAGCTATTGAGAAATAAGCCTGGGATATAGCTACAAAAAGAAATGATGGAGAGAATGCATCCTCTGGACAGTTTTTTTATATAAAGGTCAGATGACTCTCTCCTGTGCCCTCCCTTTGCAGGTAGGAGCTGCTTGTTTTAAGAGGACAACAATTTTTATGTTTGTATGAATGCAACTTGAACAATAACGATTTCTTGGATTAGCTTAAATGTGCCTATTTCTCCTCTGTGACTAATTAAGCTGAATTCTGTGCATACAGAAAGCTGTTTGGCATTTGCCTGTATCTGCGCAGACCTGCTGTGTTTGATTACCCACCATTAGTTCGTAGCAGTTGGACAGACCAGCCAAATTCCAGAATTGTCTCAATTATCAAGATAGCTTGTCACCTTTCTGGCCAAGTTTTAACATCCTCACATAATCCTTATAGGGAGAGTGTATTTTAAACTTGGCCTCATCTGGAGGATTAGTGAAAACATTGGGCACTTCCTCCTTAGGAGGTTAATGAAATGAAGGTCCCAGCAATGACAATAGTACAGATCACTTTAAAATAGTTCCTATTTTTGTCAATTCTAAAAATACCCCTTCATTTATATTTTCTTCCAGATTTACTATGTCCCTTTACAAAGTGAAGAATTGGGAAAAGAAAGGTTCTAAGTAACAATCTTACTAGATTAACAATGCAACATTTAAGAAGATGGGTTTAAAATGGATCTAGGAATTATAAATAATGTATAATATGGCTGTGTAATATAGTGCCTACTATAAAAACACTGCTTTTTTCCTCAGGGGGTAAGTTTTTTTTCCACTTGTGGATTTATATTAAAGTCCCAAGCCCTGGTGGTAAGATCGATGGTCAGAGAGCTTTAATTGGGGCTCTCTGGTGATTATCTAGATTGGCAGCTGCCGTCAATCAGTTTCTAAAGAAGTGTCTGGGCCAATGATTAGGCTGCTCCTGGAGATGTTAGTCCCCTAGAGACAATGTTAAGGCTCCCGCTCACAGGGGAATCCTTAAGAAGAGGTGAGCTATAATTTTCCAAGTTTCTGGCTTATCTGGCAACATACATGTCCCAGCTTTCTGGCCGAGTCACCTCAGAAAGATGATATCATAGCATATACTGGATCCACATGATTTTATAAGCAAAACAATGCTTATAATGTTTACAATGCTACAGGTCCCATGATCAGTTCACTTCAGTCGCTCAGTCGTCTCAGACTCTCTGCGACCCCATGAATCGCAGCACGCCAGGCCTCCCTGTCCATCACCATCTCCCGGAGTTCACTCAAACTCATGTCCATCAAGTCAGTGATGCCATCCAGCCATCTCATCCTCTGTCGTCCCCTTTTCCTCTTGCCCCCAATCCCTCCCAGCATCAGAGTCTTTTCCAATGAGTCAACTCTTCACATGAGGTGGCCAAAGTACTGGACTTTCAGCTTTAGCATCATTCCTTCCAAAGAACACCCAGGGCTGATCTCCTTTAGAATGGACTGGTTGGATCTCCTTGCAGTCCAAGGGACTCTCAAGAGTCTTCTCCAACACCACAGTTCAAAAGCATCAATTCTTCAGCACTCAGCCTTCTTCACAGTCCAACTCTCACATCCATACATGACCACTGGAAAAACCATAGCCTTGACTAGACGGACCTTTGTTGGCAAAGTAATGTCTCTGCTTTTGAATATGCTGTCTAGGTTGGTCATAACTTTCCTTCCAAGGAGTAAGCGTCTTTTAATTTCATGGCTACAGTCACCATCTGCAGTGATTTTGGAACCCCCCAAAATAAAGTCTGACACTGTTTCCACTGTTTCCCTACCTGTTTCCCATGAAGTGATGGGACCAGATGCCATGATTTTTGTTTTATGAATGTTGAGCTTTAAGCCAACTTCTTCACTCTCCTCTTTCACCTTCATCAAGAGGCTTTTTAGTTCCTCTTCACTTTCTGCCATAAGGGTGGTGTCATCTGCATATCTGAGGTTATTGATATTTCTCCCGGAAATCTTGATTCCAGCTTGTGCTTTTTCCAGCCCAGCGTTTCTCATAATGTACTCTGCATATAAGTTAAATAAACAGGGTGACAATATACAGCCTTGACAAACTCCTTTTCCTATTTGGAACCAGTCCCATGATAGTTTCCATTAAAGTAAAACAGTAATACCCTATGTACATTTTTAGAGCACATCACAGTTTTATTTTATATAATTGAATCCCATTGATAAAAATAACAATGTATTGCTGTTCTTTTCTGGGTGGAAATATACAAAGTTCACAAAATTTCTCTTCCCTTGGTACCTATCATACTCTTTTACAACCACTCTTTTCATATGAATTAAACATTCAAACCATTTTTATATTAATTTAACATTTTATAATGGCTCAATCTCATTAATTCAGATGCCACTAATTTAAATTTTATGATAATTCAAGTAGTATTGGGCCAAATTTGTTTTTCCTTCATCCTTGAATTATGGTAAATAGTGATAGGAAGTGTTCTGTAATTTAACAAATGAGCTGCCAGCTTCTTATAATGTTAAATGTACATGTACTTTCCATATGATCTAGCAATTCCACTCAAAGGTATTTTCCTAAGAAAATGGAAATACATGTTCACCCAAAAAGTTGCATACAAATGTTCAGGACAGCTTGTTTCTAACAGCTAAAAACTGAAAGCAGCTCAATGTCCATCCGTAGGTGAATGGATAAACAAATTGTGATATATCTGAATGGTGAAATAATAATCAGCAATAAAATAAAATGATACATGGGAATGAATCTCAAAAACATTGCTAAATGAAAGAAGATCAGACACAGAAGATTATATGCTATGTGATTCATTTATATGAAATTCTAGAACATGCACGATTAATTTCTAGTTACAGAAAGCTGATCAGTGGTTGCCTAGGGATGGGAGTGGAGCTATTGACTGGACAGGGCACAAGGGGATTTTTTTTTTTTTTGAGGTTGTGGAAATGTTCTTTTTATTGATTGATATGGATGTATGCATTTGTCAAAACTCAATTATACACTTAATGTGTGGAAACTTTATTGTATGTAAAATATACCTTAATAAATTATACTTTTAGAAGGTGACATGCCATTCCATATGTCTTCATTAATAACAAAATTTTGATCTACCCCTTGTGTCTCTGTGCTTCCCCTCTTTCCAATTCTTTTTTTTTAATTTTAATTGGAGGCTAATTACTTTACAATATTGTGTTGGTTTCGCCATACATCAACATGAATCCACCACGGGTGTACACGTATTCCCCATCCTGAACCCCCCTCCCACCTCCCTCCCCATACCATCCCTCTGGGTCATCCCAGTGCACCAGCCCCAAGCTTTTTTTCTTTTTTTAGCAGTATCATTTCCAACATTCAAAAGGTATAGGGAATTCAACTTAAATTTAACAGATTCCTTAAAAGACGAGAAAGGGAAGATTCAACCCTTCCACCCTGTATCTAATAGGTCCCCAAATTCTACTTATTCTGACTCCTAAATATTTCTTACATTTTTTATTCTACTGCCTTAATTTAGATTTCAATTGTCTCCTGACTGGTTTCCTTCCTGCTATGATTTGATTTGAATGAAAGCATCCTCCACACCACCTTTCAGGTTTCAAAAGCAGAATGGTACCTGGAGGCCTTCTAGCTGAGAGGAGGGCAGGGGACCTGCAGGGGAAGGAAGATGCAAGACTAGGGTGGAGCAGGATACGGCATCAGGGGAAGCTTGATGAAGTTCTCTTAAACCTGTTCCTGGGGTTCTTGGGATCGAGATGTGACCCTTAGTAAGCTGGATGGTTTCCAATGCTGTTGATATTTTCTGTTTGTTATCTTTAGTGTGTCAGTGAAGCCCCTTTGGAAAGTATTAGCCTGTTTTAATTATGTTCAAGAGAAACAGGGAAAGGGTTTGTGTTCCCTATGTGGTTGGTAGGGAAGGGCCAGATGTGGTGGTGGCCCCAGGAATCAAAAGCAGAGAACCCTGGGAGAGAGGATACTTGGAGGCGGAAGACCAAAGCCCAAAGGTGCAGCATCCACCCACCCTTCACAATCTTCTTCCAAGTCACTGCTTTCCTGCCCATCCCTAAGAACATTCTGTCCTGTATGTATTAAGCGAATGATTTCTTTTCTGTCTGTATCTTCACATTCTTCTCCAGTTGCCAGAAAGGTTGGTGATAGTGAATGGTCACCCAGGAGGAAAAAGGTGACGATTTTAGCCCAGCTCAGTCCATTGTAAAAGGTCTCTAAGAGCACTTCCCATTGCTCAAAGTGCCTTTTAGCAAGACTCAGGAAAGGATAGCCTCCAGTGAGAGATTTCCCATCGATTACACACTTGTCAGAGGAAGCACAGGACCAGCTCAGAGATTTCCACCTTAAACTTTCAAAAGAAGCCACTTGCTTAAGGTTCTGGAGCTGGGGCTGCCAGAGGAGCCACTAAAAATCAAACAAGTGCACAGAAACCGAATTTGACTTTTGGCCCCAGGGGTAAGAGAGATGGAGATGAGAGCTGACAGGCTCCTACTTGACAAAGCCTCTGTGGAGCGGAAATGGGCGACTCACAAATCGGAGTGGCACTTCCTCTCCACAGGCCATCCTTCGAGCAAAGCCGAAACATCTCCACCCAGCCCCTCGACGCAGACACTCGCAGGCCCACCAACTAGAGTGTTGGCTCTGTCCCCCAGTGCAGAACAGGTCCTTTGTGGGGTACAGCTTTAACCTCAAAGACAGTCATGGGTTCAGCCCAGCAGATGCTTCTCTGTAGCCAAAGGCAGCAATATACATTTTATCATGGGCATGAGCCCTAGTTTTAGAATGTCTTCTAGACCTGTCTCTGCTATTGATAAACGGAGTAAACTTTCATTTGAGTAAATCATTTAGACTTTGGGGGCCATAGTTTCTCTAACTATAAAACAAAAAGAGCTCATTATTTTGTGGAGGAGGTGGAAATGCTAGAATGATGTTAGAAGTCAGTGATAAATGTGTGGGGAGTCCAGATGAAGAATAGGTTAATTTCATAGAGAGAAGGTGGCATAAGAACCAGATCTTGAGAAAAACTGTAAATAAGAGTTTTCCAGGCAGACAGAATATTCTGGGCAAGTTAACACATTGGAAAAGACTCTGATGCTGGGAGGGATTGGGGGCAGGAGGAGAAGGGGACGACAGAGGATGAGATGGCTGGATGGCATCACCGACTCAATGGACGTAAGTCTGAGTGAACTCCGGGAGTTGGTGATGGACAGGGAGGCCTGGCGTGCTGCAATTCATGGGGTCGCAAAGAGTCGGACATGACTGAGCAACTGAACTGAACTGAACTGACTGAAAGGACTGGAGGCAATGGGGAGATGTGATGAGGTGTGGAGGGGAGGGGAGAAGCAGTCAGTTCAAGAGCATTAAGAGTGGAGAGGAAGCTAGAGATGGTTTAGATATAGAATCAATAGGTGGTACCCTGTCGAATATGGTTCCAGGGCTTAGAGTGTGAACATCTTTGGGGAACATTATTCTACCTATCAATATTTATATTAATATATAACATATATTTATATATAACATTTATATTTTATGAATATAATATAAAATTTACATCTATTAAATATATTATAAATATATAATTTAAGTTTTAAATTTTCTTATATACATATTGAATTTGTCTATATATGTACATGTGTATATATATTTACATGTATATATATATTATAGATATATAGTGAATTATCTATAAGTCTTTTTCATAGTTGCTTGTCACTACTCTTATTTCTCTACCCCTTGCTCCACCCTCAGTGACTTGGATGGAATGGGCTATTTCCATAGTTTTGGTTTTTTCACTTGATTCTACCTTTATTGAAGTAATTATAGCAGTTAGATAAGCTTTGAGTATAGGTTTTAATGAACAACCCGCCCTGCAGTGTCTTAAAACTACAAAGGCTCAGTTTCCCTCCTATTACCTATCAGCTATGGGGTGACTGACAGGCTTTGCTCTCTGCTGTTCTTCCTCAGGGGCCCAGTGGCAGGAAAATCCAGCTCCAGATGCACAAAGGCTGAAATAGGGAAGGGAGTACAGTGGATCATACACTTCTTTCCTGATACTTCACTTCTGGTCTCATTTCATTGACAAAAGCACATCATTTGGCCACATATAAGAGCTCACTATATATTTATGGACAGTTCCAGTGACTCCCTTTAAATGCATAAACATTTATGCATTTAAAAAAATGCATAAACATTTATGCATTTAAAAAATGCATAAATATCCTTTAAAAAAATCTATATCTTGTAAGATAGAACTGTCAGCTTAGTCATGAGAATTTGCAGTCCCCTGCTCCACTCTGAAGGGCTGCTCTCGGTAGCAGCCCATTTGAATTATGTTAATGATTTCTTCTAGAATTTACCTCCCAGTTTCTGAATAACATGTGTATAGTTCTAGTTCCTGATTTTCCATTAGTTAGTTACCATTTGGGTAAGTGCCTGCTAGCCAAGACTCGACTTCCCTCTCTCCCTCACACACAGCGTTTACATCATCATCCCGTAAGTATCTCATGCAACTCAACTATGTAGTGAAATTACTGTAGTTTCATTTTCTTGTGCATTTATTTTTTCATTTGCTTAGTTTTCTGTGTACCTATTACTCATTTTTCCTGGAGCTGTCTGACCAAGCTGTAAAACTCCTCTCAACACATGCAGACTCACCAAGCCCTTCAGACACACCAGGTTCCTTTCTAGTTCTCAGAAACATCCCTCATCGGGACTCAGTCCTCCTGTTTCAGCTTTGTGACAGGTCACTTTCTAAGTCTGTTTACCTAAATATATCAACAATTCCTATTCCTTAAAAGCTTAAAAGTTTCTAATCAATAAAAGAAGACTAGATGACTTCTGAAGATCCTGCTATCTGTTCTAAAACCATGATACAGAGTTGAAGCGTTGGTTCAGTTCGGTTCAGTTCAGTCCCTCAGTCGTGTCTGACTCTTTGCGACCCCATGAATCGCAGCACGCCAGGCCTCCCTGTCCATCACCAACTCCCGGAGTTCACTCAGACTCACGTCCATCGAGTCAGTGATGCCATCCAGCCATCTCATCCTCTGACGTCCCCTTCTCCTCCTGCCCCCAATCCCTCCCAGCATCAGAGTCTTTTCCAATGAGTCAACTCTTTGCATGAGGTGGCCAAAGTACTGGACTTTCAGCTTTAGCATCATTCCTTCCAAAGAAATCCCAGGGCTGATCTCCTTCAGAATGGACTGGTTGGATCTCCTTGCAGTCCAAGGGACTCTCAAGAGTCTTCTCCAACACCACAGTTCAAAAGCATCAATTCTTCAGTGCTCAGCCTTCTTCCCAGTCCAACTCTCACATCCATACATTACCACTGGAAAAACCATAGCCTTGACTAGACGGACCCTTGTTGGCAAAGTAATGTCTCTGCTTTTGAATATGCTATCTAGGTTGGTCATAACTTTCCTTCCAAGGAGTAAGCGTTTTTTAATTTCATGGCTGCAGTCACCAACTGTAGTGATTTTGGAGCCCGAAAAAATAAAGTCTGACACTGTTTCCACTGTTTCTCCATCTATTTTCCATGAAGCAATGGGACCAGATGCCATTATCTTCATTTTCTGAATGTTGAGCTTTAAGCCAACTTTTTCACTCTCCACTTTCAATTTCATCAAGAGGCTTTTTAGTTCCTCTTCACTTTCTGCCATAAGGGTGGTGTCATCTGCGTATCTGAGTTTATTGATATTTCTCCCGGCAATCTTGATTCCAGCTTGTGCTTCTTCCAGCCCAGCGTTTCTCATGATGTACTCTGCATATAAGTTAAATAAGCAGGGTGACAATATACAGCCTTGACGTACTCCTTTTCCTATTTGGAACCAGTCTGTTGATCCCTGTCTCCTGTACCATGTTGAAGCGTTATGGGAAACCCAAACAAGTTCCAAGGACTGGCTCTGCTTCATGCCCTTTTAGCCAAGGCTGCTCACTCACACCCGCATGGCAACTGGGTACGGGTTCTCGCTGGTCCAGCTCGGGTTCAGATCCCATACTTTGACCTCTCATCTCTGATGCTTTCCAGATCTCCATCATCCTCTAATCTCCATTATCCTGAAACCAATAATAAAAGGAGAGAAAGGGTCAGCCTTCTATTGTGGGGATTCCTTAATTCCCGAGCTCCAGCCCTAGAAGCACCTCCATATTTCCTGTTCCTCCTTTGTCCCATTTGAAGCAAAATTACTAGACTTTACTCAAAAAGTGGAAAATCCAAATCATAGAGGACAACAGTATGAAAGTTAATATCTTGTTATGCTCTCATCTGGGAACCGATTGAGTTTCTAAAAGCCCTTGAGGTGCTCCTGCTGGCAGCTGGGACTGAGGGTTCAAAGCAGAGAAACAGAGCATGTGGGGAAATGCTGTTACTTTGTGATTTTCTTCTCACACCTGGCCATGGGATGTAATATGCAAGGGGGGAGTGGAATGGGAATATAAATGTTGCAATAATGATGATAATGCTTTCATACCTGGTGTGGGGATGAGATTTCATTAGGATGAGGCAGGGAGAATAATGAAAAGGATTCTGAGATGCTGATGAAACCCAGAGTGGTGTGGTTCTGCGTGGAGAGTGTGTTAAGAAACCTGAGAAATTTCTGCCTGTTTTAGTCTACCATCAAGGAAACTATCTTATCCTTTTCCCCTACATTTTCTGTTATGTGTGGCACGACTGGAGATAGGATAGAAAAGATGTTCCTGGGGCTTTCTCTGAAAACAGTGGCCCCACCCCACTGACATGGAAAGGATTGATGCTCAGAATTACCAACTTGTAAATGAAAATTAATACTGTAATTAGCCAAGGAAAATCCATCTCTTTGTTAATAGAGATACTTATAGATTGTGATATTCCCCTTGGGATCACCAGGTTATTTAAAAGGGATAAATCAGGAACCACATTCAAGCCCATGAAGAATGCCAGAAATATTCAGAGCAGACATACACCTAAAACATAATATTTTCACTAAAGTTGTAAAATAGTAGATAAAGTGGTTTTTTAAAAGATACACATTTGTGATTTTTAACACTTCTTAGATGGAAAATGTTTTCAGATTGGCTTTTGAATATCAACATTGTCACCTGGACAACTTTTTTTCTAGCAAACAAACTGAAGACACTGGATAAAAAGATTAGTCTCACAGAAAAAAAAAAAAAAAAAAAACCCGGTGAGATGAATACAGCATTTCACATAAAAGCAAGGGTCACCAAGGATGAAATATAAACATTTGATAGACCTGCAGCTCTGATAAAAATCTATATAATGGTATGTTTCTATAGTGGTCAAAATATGGAGCCTGCTTTCACATCCATTAACTCATTTGATTCTCAGGAGTATGTAGAAAGAGGTAAACAAGAGAGATGTTAAAAAAAAAAAATCCTCATTTTATAGATAAGGAAGTGGAGCCAGAAAGATTCAAACCCACATTGCCTCCCAGGTATTAACAGACTGTGTGTATTTAATGTTTGATGCCCCTGAACCAGAGTCAAATGCAGCTATACTTCTCTAGACAACCAAAATGGGAATGCCAACACAGGGGTGACATTCTAACCATGTAGGGTTGTGACTTCAAGTTTATGAGTTCAAGAATGAATCAATGAGAGCAAAGTAGGAAAATTACTCCCGCTTCCCCCAAGAACACAGATTTAGGAATAGCAGAATTTCATCCTATTGTCCCCATTATTACACCCTTATTTATCAGATTGGTGGTGGTTGTTTTGTCGCTAAGTCATGTGTGAGACCCCATGGACTGTAGCCCGCCACGCTCCTCTGTCCTAGGGATTTCCCAGACAAGAATACTGGAGTGGGTTGCCGTTTCCTTCTCCAGGTGATCTTCCCGATCTAGGGGTCAAACCCGCATGTCCTGCATTGATGGGCAGATTCTTTACCACTGAGCCACCTGAAAAGCCAGACAGATTGGTTAGGGCTCCACTAGTTGCAGTGCATCAGATCTGCCTTGAATCAGGGCTCTACATGTACACATTATCTTCCTTTCTGGACCACAGGCCAGATGCTTAATGTGTTGTTTCCATCTAGCACCCATCCCAGCACCAGTGCTTCATAACCATGAATAAACCATGAGAACAGACACTTTGCAACACCACCAATATAGGCAGGCAGACTGGAAGACAGTTGAATCCACTTGGAGGGTTAGAGTTGTCAAATACCCACCTTTTAAACCATGTTTTCTGATTCTTGTCCTCTTCCATAATTTGATCCCATTTCTGGGAGGAAGTCAATTGTTGATGGGCCCCTACTTTCAAACAGATTAAAAGTGTGTCTACAAGTCAAGTGATAAACTCACATGCTAAAAGGAATAGTTTTCATGTTCCCATTTCCCCAAACTTTAAATCCTTTATCAGAAGCATCAGGTCTGTGGCAGGGTTGGGAGAACCCTGCAAACACCCATAAATGGTAGCCCATGTGATATTATAGCCCCTAGCCCCACCCCTGGCCCACACCCTAGACCTCATCCCCAGCCAGGCTCTCATGGAAGGGTAAAACAGTCAGGGATTGGTGCATGAGTTTCCAGAGCGTCCATGGAGCAAAACTTTGCAGACTTTAAAGGGAAAATGTATCATGTAATAATAATCCCTATTTTGTGTAAAAAGGGAAGAAAAAGATTTAAATAAATATATATGTGAAGTGAAGTGAAAGTCATTCACTCGTGTCTGGCTCTGCGACCCCATGGACTGTAGCCTGCCAGGCTCCTCTATCCAGAGGACCTATAATTGCTGTACCGATTTACACACTTACTAGAACTACATGAAAATACCCCATACACTTCTTTACCTTGGACATTATTTAATTTAAAATTTTAAACTTTTTGCTACTTTGATGGTTTAAAAAATAGTATGTAATTTTCATTTTACTGATCATTTGTAAGATTTATATCTTTTCATAGGTACAGCGAGGGATTAAGAGCACAAGATATCCAGGTTTGTATCCCAGCTCTGCTATATGCCTATGAGCTATGTCAACCTTTCTGTGGCGCAGTTCCCTCATTTCTAAAATGAAGACAATAACAGTGCCTAGTTCAGAGTCTTGTTGTAAGGATGGCCTTATTTATTTTTTATTGGAGTATAATTGCTTTATAGTGTTGTGTTAGTTTCTGCTGTACAATGAAGTACATCAGCCCCTCCCTCTTGGACATCCTACCCTCCTACCCACCCCCTTCCACCCTTCCAGGTCATCATAGAGCATTGAGTTAAGGTGCTTTATAGCACCTTTCCACTAGCTATCTGTTTTACACATGGTAGTGTATATATGGCAATCCCAACCTCCCAATTAGTCCCATTCTCCCCTTTCCCTCTGCTTCCATGTTCATTTGTCTGTTCTCTATGTCTGCATCTCTATTTTTGCCTTTGAAATATGTTCATCTGTACCATTTTTCTAGATTCCACATATATACATCAATATATAATATTTGTTTTTCTCTTTCTGACTTACTTCACTGTGTATGACAGACTCTAGGTCCATCCACATCTCTGCAGATAACACTATTTCCTTCCTTTTAGTGGCTGAGTAATATTCCATTGTATATATGCACCACATCTTCTTTATCTACTCATGTGTCATTGGACATTTAGGTTGTTTCCATGTCCTGGCTACATGATTTAACATAAGTAAGGCTTCAGAACAGTATCATCACAGAGCAAGCACACCATAGATATTAGTTATTGTGTTTTGAGACTTTGTGCTTTTTTTTTCAACTATTACTGCTTAATCAGAAAACAAAATTAATTTCTAAATATTGACCCATTCAGAGAAAGCTATCCAAGTAGGCCTCAAATGTCTTGTGGTTTGAGACTTTACATACTTTGTTCTTACCCTCTGTGGCAAAATGGGAATGGCAACTCTGCACCTGTTTGAAATTAAGGAGGTGAAATGTACCTTTTAGGGTCCTTAACAAGTCAGAGGTGACATAAGTCTACCTATTTCGTATCAGAAAGCAGAGTACTCTCATCATTATCACAAGGCAAGTCTGTAGTGCTTCACTAGAAGCCAGAAAGTTAAACCTAGAAGAACTCTATAGAGACCACCCACCAGGCACTGCACTCTATATAGACAAGGACACTGAGTCCCACAACCACCCAGCAACAGAATCAGACTTGAACCCAATGTCCTTGAACTTCAAGAAATTTTGAGCTGATCTTCTCTGTTGCCCATTTAGACCTAAACTAAGTAAAGGTGTTTGTGGGGGACAGCCTCCGATATCAACATGTATGTGAGAAATAAGCTGAAAACATTTTAATTTTACATAATTAAAGCAACTGGTAAGAATAATTAGGATTTGCTGTTTTAGACACACAAAGAATACACAAATATTTTTTAACTGTAACTCTTCTGGTTTCTTAGCCTTAGGACAAGTTCCCAAGAAAAATATATCACCTAGAGAATGTTTTCATGCCAGAAGATAATTCTTTTTTTTAAAAAAAGCCCAATAAGTCCATCCATTCAATTCACATTGAAATATTTGTATAAACACAAATTTGGAGAAATATCATGATTTAAGTAATCAGTTAATATTTGGGGTCCCAATGTGACTTTTTAAAAATCTCATTCTGATCCAAAGATGAAGGGGTTTGAAAAGTTTTTAACCCTTAAAGAAGAATGATAATTCAAAAAATTTCTCCCAAATGACCATGAAAGCAATTAACTTTATAAAACTGTTAAAAGCTCTAACAAAGTATTATATATCCATGTCTGGTTTTCAAGGAAAGGAAAGATAAAAAATTAACAAGAAATGTGAATGTATGGCAAAAACCACTACAATATTGTAAAGTAATTAGCCTCCAATTAAAATAAATAAATTAATTTACAAAAAAAGAAATAAGAAATATACTAGCTTGTTTGATATGACTAATTGTGTGAAATATTGACATAATGTCATAAATATTCTTGGTAATACAAGTAGGTGAAAAAATATGTATCTGTTATTTTCTCTCCTAAAACAAAGCCTTCAATTAGTGTATGCAAAAATCATCAAGGTGATTCAGCAGGCTTAGGGTGAAATGTTAAGAAGAAGCTGACTGGTCTGGATGCTAATATAGGAAGTGAGGTCTCAGGGGCGTCATCTTGGAGCACACCATCTCGAATCCCAACTTCCATATACTGGGGGTGAGGGAGAGAGTGCTGGTTTAAGCCCTTTGCATTTCATTCCTGAAACTTGAGACTTCACATCTTCTGTTAGTAATGACTTGTGGTGCTGTGTTAGTTCTACTACTCCCCATTTGCCAGAGAAACCAAGACAAAAGATCAAATGACTTGTACAAAGTACAAATGCGATCACCTGAAATTTGAAATTTTCAGATGATATGAAAATATGGAAATTTTCCCTATGAAAGATACAGATAGAATTTCACAGTTTATTATTTTATATATGTCTACATTAGTGCTCTAGTGCTACATAACAAATTACTCCCAAAAGTTAATGGTTAAAAAAAGAACCAAACATTTTTTATCTCACAGTGTCTGTGGGTCAGAAACTCAGAAGAAGCTTAGCTGGGTGGTTCTGGTGGGGTTGTTTCTCATGGGGGTGCTATTGAGACATTAGCTAGACCTTCTGTTATCATAAGGCATGACTTGCCCTGGAAGATCTGCTCTCAAGATGGCTTGCTTGTTTGGATGCCAAATTGGGGCTGACTACAGGCACAAGGACTCAGTTCCTTGCCACAATGGACCTCTCCATAAGACTGCTTGAGTATCTCACAGCATGGCACTGGTTTCCCTGGGAGGAAGTGATAGAGAACAAGGAAAAGGCATAATCCTTCCTATAACCAAGCCTCAGAAGACACACACTATAATTATTCTAATACTCTATTGGCCACTAAGTCAGCCCTGTTCAGTGTGCAAGGGGACTGTTACAGAGCATGATGACTCATCACTGATCCTCTGGGAGCCATCTTGGAGGCTGCCTACCTAACTTAAATTTAAGAAGCTACGAGTACACAGTAGAAGCATTAATACTCTGTTTGGAAGATGAGGAACTTTTTTATCCCTAGAGAATGAAAGCTACATTCCCAAAGAGGCAAGAATGGACATGTGAACCCAAGTCCTCTGAGGCAGGTTGTCTGTCCACACCTCACAAAATGGTCTCGGTGCAGCACGAATTCACTCCCCTCCGTAACACGTCCATGATTTCATAAGAAACTTTTTGATAGAGGTGGGTGTATGTAGCCTACAGTGCAAGCTCAGACATACTTCAGAGCCCCCCAAAATTTGGGGGGAGCTCATATGCAGTTCCTATTCCCATGGCCCCACTTTGACTCCTAAATATTACTAAATAGATAAATAGATTTTTTTCTTCCTGATCCACAAATTATTCCCTTTATTTCTTATGTGCTTTAAGCATTTCAAGTATTGTATTAACTTTCCTATGAATTCAAAGAAGAGAAAGGGATTTCATGTGAGCTTACTCTAAGATCCTGACAAGAAGAGCAGTATTTGACCTAACTCTGATTCCTCATTTTTTAAATAGAAACAAAAATTGCTTCTATAAGATTGTTGTGAGCTCAAATGGGGTGATTCGTGTAGGGCGCTTAGCACAGTGCCAGGCACATAGGAAATAAGTATTTATAAACCACTGGGTTGGGAAGATCCCCTGGAGAAGGGAATAGCTTCCCACTCCAATTTTCTTGCCTGGAGAATTCCATGGACAGAGGAGCCTGGCAGGCTATAGTCCATGGGTTGCAAAGAGTCAGACATGACTGAGAGACTTTGACTTCACTAGTAAGCATTTATAGAGCAAAGCAGTATAGTTCTGGCCATGATCAATATTTCTGGGCACTTTATCATCTTTGGGTCCCATCTCTTCATCTGAAAAAAATGAATGAGTTGGATGAGAGCAGTGATGGGGAAAAGGCTCCCACATACCCACTCTTGTCATGAACAAGCAGCATCCACTGTCCAGAGAAGAATTCTGAGACTAAACCTCTAGTAGCAGGAATGATTCTAGAATAGATTCATGCTATCTGTTGAGGTCTGGGAACATAAAGTGCTGACACTCATGCATTTCTTTGTTATTCCTTAACTAGATAATTGATTAAGTCTATTGAACTTTGGGAGTATGAGTCCATAATCCACGACACCCACTTTCTCACACACAGGAGAAATGTTCTTAAACCAGTCTCTGAATTATCCAGAGTTTTTGGTGACCAGTTCAGTGTGTCTTTAAAGGTTTAAACCTCTGTTGTAAATAGCCAGCTAGTTACTTACTTGAATTCACCCAGTTATTTTCAAAACAACCAGGAGTATGACCAAATTCAGTCTTTCCCTTCCAACTAGTTTTGCGTGTTTCTGCGAGTCGCTACATGACGATATATGTTATTTTAAACTCTCCTTATTTTTAATGATATAAACAATGAAAACCCAAGTAAGAGAAAGGAGCTAACACATTTATTCCCATTCTGCCATCTGTTTAAAGCTGCTGATGTAATTCCAGTTTGAAATTGCATTAGCTCTTGCCTCCTGGACTTCTTCCTTATTTCCTTTTGTGTTTCAGGCCTTCTGTACTTAAGAGAAAGCATTGCCTCTAGGATGCTGGTCAATTAATGCTCAGCTACAGGGTAGCTCTGGCCATTTTCAAACTGGTCTCCGATTTGGATTTCCTTCACGATTAGCTAGAATGACTGTAACCGGAGTGTTATTTGCTTAAATGTATTTGGTATTTAAGGTTTGATTAGTGATGTTTTCAGCAATACCATCAACAATCAGCAGATTTGTTTACACTGCAAAGGATGGGCAGAGATTACGGGCTGTGGTCATGCATACTCAATCATCACATATTGGCTTTTTTTGACTCTTATCTCTTGGATTATGCCTCAGAATTCAATTTTAATTTTTTTTAAAGTGCAGCTGCTTTACACTGGTTTGAATAATATTGCAGTAAAAGATTTCGTTAAATTGTGTGATGTTTCATGGTGTGTGTGTCTTTTATGAAGTTGACTATCATTTCAAATTATGTTTTATTGGATAACCAGAGTGTAATTACTTTGTTTTGGTACAAGTTGGGTACATGAGTCAAGCCGTTTTTCTTTTCGCTTTCAAGTGAAAGTGAATGCCACCCTAGGGACCTGGCATTGGGTGAGGGACAGGGTATGTGAGGGCACAAGTAGGATGGAGGCAGGAAAACCAGAACCTTGGGCAGCTCCCTTCACATTTCTGAACCTCAGTCTCCCCACCTGGGATTATACTGGAGGACTATAAAGTATTCTACTCTAAACAACTTCTAAAATAGGCACCTTTCCCTGATGTTGCTGTAGTAGGGGATGCTGCTTTGGGTGCATGAAATTGAATATCATGTCTGAAAATGTCATCAGAATAATAGGAGGATGGATTAGAAGTGAACTTAAGGACTCTCCCCAAAGCTCTTTTAGGCTGTCAGTTATAACTACCCTTAAGGGCCCAGCCAGCAGAGAGGAGTGTGTTCACTAGGTATCAAGCATGGAGCTGAACTTCAGCAAGCTTATGTATGGTACTGCTTCTACTCAGAATACTAACTCTGAACCAGGCTCATCACTGCAGCTCAGAACTATCTGTGGACTTTTTTAATACCAGTGTTTGTATCCTACATCTAACATGCCAAATCAGAATTCTGGGGAGTGAGAACCCAGTATTTGTATATTACCAAGCTCCCTGGCTGATTCAGAGCCTCAGTCAAGGTGGAGAAGTTCTGTTCCAGATAAACATTTCATTGAGATAGAGTGGAGTCAACAGAAGTCTGATTTGGGAATCTAGAAACCAGGAGTTAAGCCATGACCCAAGTACCAAAGGAGCACAGAAGCAAGAGGAAGGACGAACACAGCCAGGGAAAATCAGGGGAGCCTTCACAAAGGAGGCGGCAGGTGACCTAGATCTGGAAGAATGAGTAGGAATTTTCCTTTTGGAAAAGAAAGAACAGTTGCAGCAAAGAATGTATTGCTATGTATCACAAAGAGTGTGTGCCAAAGCAGGAGAAGTAAAAGGCAAGGTTTTTGAGTCTCTGTTCATCCCTTCCGCTAGAGAGAAAGGCGTCTCCTCCCATGGGGAGGTTCACTGGAGCATACGTGGAGAAGGGGAGTATCAGGAGTTGTGTGTGTAAAAGTAATCTGTATCAACTTGCTAAAAGTCATGACTCCCAGGTAAAGAACTTGGAATTGATTCTGTAGGCCACTGTTCACAAGTGTAAGGTCACAGCACACTGGAATGTCACAGTCAGGGGTGAGGGTCTGTGAGTAATGTATTGGTGCTGACTATTAAAGATGCAGTAGAGGAGAGTGGTGGATAAGGTAGGCTCTGAAGCCAGGCTGTGGGGATTCAGTTCCAGCTCTGCCACTTACTAACTACAAGTCACCTACTGTCCCCTGGGCAAATTTTTTTAGTGCTCAGTGCCTCAGTTTCCTTCACTTGTGCAGTCGTTTCTCAGTATCCATAGGGCACTGGTTGCAGGATACCCAAATCCACCAATGCTCGAGTCCCTTATACAAATGGTATAGTATAGTTGTGCGTGCTCAGTTACTAAGTTATGTCTGACTTTTTGCAACCGCATGGACTGTTGCCCACCAGGCTCCTCTGTCCATGGGATTACCCAGGCAAGCATACTGGAGTGGGTTGCCATGCCCTTCTCCAGAGGAGAACTGTATAAGGGAGAAAATATTGTTGCCTACCTCATAAAGTTGTTATGAGGATTATCATGTGCCTGTAAAATGCTTGGAAATGTACCTGGGAATATAGATACTATTATTATTATTATTACTGGGCTTCCCAGGTGGAACAGTGGTCAAGAATTCACCTGCTAATGCAGGAGATGCAAAAAACTCAGGTTCAATCCCTGGGTCAGGAAGATCCCCTGGAGTAGGAAATGGCAACCTACTCCACTATTCTTGCCTGGAAAATTCCATGGACAGAGGAGCCTGGTGGGCTACAGTCCATGGAGTCACAAAGAGTTGGACACAACTGAAACAACTTAGCACTCACCCACTTTTTTTTTTTTTTTCAGTTTATACAAGTGTTTGAAAAATCACACTTATGTTCAGAAAGACTCAATTTTATGTATAATTTATACTCACTTGTTTTAGTAAATGGCAGAGATCAAGGTGAGGGCAAGTCATCATTTAGCAAGTTGCATATAACCTGGATCAAGCCCAGAGTGGTGAGACCTGCAAAGGTCCTCCAGTATGAACCACTGTCAGAGGCCGCCAAGCCACCTAGTAGGGTTGCCAGATAAAATACAGGGATAAACAATGAAATCTGAGTTTCCGATAAACAACGAAGAATTGTTTAGTATCCTAAGCATACTCCAACTATTCCATGGGACATCCTTATGCTAAAAAAGGAAAAAATCCTAAGTATGGTGGGGGAGGATCCATGTGACTTGTGGTCACACTTCAGGAGCCAGAATCCCTTCCAGAGAGGCTGGATCTCCCTGGTCTCTCTGAAGGGGGATCCCCACAAGCAGGGGTGGGAGCTTCGTCCCTGAGAAATCTTCAGAGAAGTTGATGTTAAGCCCTGGAGGCTGAAAGAGATTTTGATAGGTGGGGAAGCAGCAATTGATGTTGCAGCCTGGAGCCTAGCGTACTCTCAGGCACAGAGGTACAGGAGTGTGTGCCGCGTCTGGGGCCACTGGGAAGACAATGGTGGCTGGGGCGCAGCATCACGTGTGTCATCTGTGCGTGTGTCTGCATGCGGTGGTGCTCAGGAGACCATATGGTCCGGGAAGTATTTGGGGGCCAGGATTTCAGGAGTTTAAGAAATTAGATTGAATGAGTTATTACCCAGTTCCTGAATTAGTCATTTTGCTTCCTTTCTTAATGGATTTCATTATAGACATTCCAGTTTCCCTAAGCATTGCCTTTTTTTTTTCCTCCTTATGATTTGTTTGTTTGTTTGTTTGTTTTATAATTATTCTGTGTTCAGTTAGTGAAAGGTTGTAAGATGGATAGGAACAGCAAAACTCAATGATTATTTAACAAGTAATAAACGGACCACAGTCAAACGCGCTTGTCATTGGAAGCGTTATTCTGTTATCTGAAGCGAACATGGCAGAGCTCCTTTATTTAATTAGAAACTGTTTTTACTGGAATCCTTCCAGGAGGACAGTGGGTATATTCTATGGCGTGTTCAGGGCTCTTCAGGTTTCAGAGTTCTCACAGATAGAAATTAAATAAAAGGGGACAGTTAAAGTAAAACCCTGTGACCTGTTACTTTCTCCAAGAGTAAGAGCAGTGTTGACTGCTTCCTTCCCCTTCAGCTGTTTGCGGATGGGGACCTTTCCTTTATCCTCAGAACCAGGCAGATAAAAATTACATACAAATGTACTGAGTTCTTTTGGTGTTTTTCCCAGATTTAGAAGACACACATCTTGCCATTTCTTGATTAATTACTACATGGAAGTTGCTGAGAGGCAAGCTTGGCTCAACATAATGAAGGACTCACATATGATTGTGGAAACTCTGCCAGGCTGGATGAGGAGGGTTTGGGTTCTAGTCTTAAGAGCAGCAGTAAATTCTTTGTGAGATCTTGGGCAAGTTGTTTCCCTTCTTGAGGCTGCAGTCTCCTCACCTGGAGAAGTGGAGCCGAATGTTTCCTCTTAGCGGCCCCATTCTGAAATGTTGGGACACTGGCAAGAAGCCTGTGCAAAGAGGAGGAGCCAGGCAAGCCAGAACAGCAGGGGAAGCGCTGCTGAACGAAGGAGCTTGCATAGAGCCTTAAAAGAAGGACGGGTACAAGTGACTGGAGAGAGCTTTGCAAATCTATTCTAAACAAGTAATCATAGATGCAAACGAAGTCTTACACTGATGGAAGAGATAATGCTAGGAGGTTCTTTGGATATTACCATTTCAAGAGAACTGCACAATTTGTGAGTGAGAAGACAGCACGTGCTTGGCATAGTAGACCTTCTTGTTTCTAGGAACACTGGGATAGGTTATTCAGATCAATCCTCCCACTGAAAGCAACTAAAAATATAGATTAAAAAAAAAACTTTTTAAAAGTATCAGAGATGACCAGAAAATAAGGAATTACTGAATTAAAAATACAGGCAAAAAGAAAACATAGTGAGATAAGCAAGCACCATAACTGCTTTTGATCTGAACACATTTAATCCCTCAAAATTAAAACTTTGTTCTGGTAGTGTCAAGAGGTGAGAGGGACAGAAAGCAAAGCACAGCCCACACACAGTGAGGCATCTCCTTGGAGACCCTTCCCACAATAAGCTGGGACCAGAAGTGACACAGTCCCAAGAATGACACACTGGCTTTAAACCTTTGGATCCTATTCCAGTCTCTTGCTGCTCAAAGTATGGTCCATGCATCCAGGAAATCCGTGGCACCAGAGAGCTAGTTAAAAATGCAGATTCCTGGGTCTCCCTCCAGACAAACTGCTTATAGAGTATATATACTTTAATACGATCCTTGTTAGCAGCAAACCTAAATCCTCTCAGGAGAAATGCACTTTCTTTCTAGGCCTCAAACTATTCCTGAAAATAGTTCTTCTAATACAGTTTCTGACAAATAGTCTAAGGCAACAAGTCACAAAAGGAAATTAGGCTCTGCAAGACAGAACCAGCAAAAACAACAGACAATAGAAACGGAACTACAGAAACTTTACATGGGGGAATTATCAGACACAGTCTATAAAACAATAGTTTATATTCATAACAGCTATGTGTGAAAGGGACCATAAAAATTTTTTTAAACAAACTTGAAAGCATCTGTAGTGAATAGAAAATATGAACTATAAAAAGTTCATAGCAGATTTGAAAAAGGACCTTAGAAATTCTAGACATAAGTTTTTATCGTGTTTCCTGGAGCTCGTCCATTTGTGGATGACTGGCTTGGGGTAATGAGCTACCAATCACTGAAAGTGTGTGAACAGACTAGACAACTGGTTATCAGGATCATTGCAAAGGGGAGAGAAGTATTGACTAAACATTAGCCAGGTCATCCTCACGTCTCTTTCTGGTGCAGATACTACTAATATAAGATATTTGTATAAGAATGGGATATCCTCCAATTGGCCAGGGCCCTTAGAATTCCTTCTAACTTGACTTTTCCTTGTGTGGGATTGAGAATCCTCCCTAAGGTTGCTTAATCTTACCCACTGCCTTTGGGTAGATAACACCACAATGGTGTAATACTTGCAGAGAGGTAGGGATCACCATAGAACTTCCAGATGAAACAGAGGGAGCCTGTCTAGGGCACACACCAGGGGCCATGGACCCAAGAGGGGTTTGTGACTGGTGATCCTGAGTGATTACTTGCATACCTCTGCATGAGTCTGTACAAGCTCTCCCCATTTTCAGACATTCTCAGAACTTCATAATCTTCAAAAATTGAAAGGAGAAAACACTAGGGTCCTTCTCATGATCCTTTTCCCTTCTTGATTCTGTTTAGTCTTTCTCCTTGTTCTACTCTATCAGACTCTCCAAAGGAAGGTCTGTGACCCTATTTTCTGTCCACCCTCTCTCTATATAACTCCTTCACACTAATTTCTCAGAGTGCCATGGGCTTATTCAAGTTTGTTTTTCCTTTGGTTCATCCTCCCCAACTTCTCTGATCATCTCTTTCTTGGGGCTCTCCCTTTGGAAATCATAGTTACCATTCAAAGGGCACCAAAACCACTTTCCACACCATCAATCCCCACACTAATCATGCAAGATGCAGTAAGCAATTTTGTTACTCCTATTTTATAGTAATATATATTCATTACATAAAATTAGATATTATTCATAAACAAAAAACAAATTGAAATCCACTCTAATTTTACTATCCAGTGATAACTTTACCACAGTCAATATTTGGTGTATTTTTTCCATGATATTTTTGGGGAAAAAATGAGATTTTCTATGCTGAGCATACATTTTTCATATGAAAAAAAAAATGTTATAAGAAAATTTTATTTTGAAAAAAGTATTTTAAAAAATTTATTTGTTACAATGTCTATTTCACCGCACTCTGCCTACAAAGAGGGGCTAGCTAGAGAAGTTCAGAGTTCACTTGGGGGAAAAAAAAAATTTATTTGGTTGTGCTGGGTCTTCATTGCTGCAAGGGCTTTTCTCTGGTTGTGGTGAGCAAGGGTTACTTTCTAGTTATGGTGCACAGGCTCCCTCATTGTGGTGGCTTCTCTTGTTGTGGAGCATTCGGGCTTCAGTAGTTGCAGCTCCCAGGCTCTAGAGCACAGGCTTAGTAGTTGTGGTGCGTGGGCTCAGCTGTCCCGCAGCCTGTGGGATCTTCCCTGACCAGGGATTGGACCCATGTCTCCTGCACTGACAGGTGGATTCTTTACCACTGAGCTACCAGGGAAGCCCCTGAGCATATGTTTTTATAATCTGTTTTTATATGCTAACATTCAGAAAATGAAGATCATGGCATCTGATCCCATCACCTCATGGCAAATAGATGGGGAAATAATGGAAACAGTGACAGACTTTATTTTGGGGGACTCCAAAATCACTGCAGATGGTGACTGCAGCCATGAAACTGAAAGACACTTTGTCCTTGGAAGAAAAATTATTACCAACCTAGGCAGCATATTAAAAAGCAGAGACATTACTTTGCCAACAAAGGTCCATCTAGTCAAAGCTGTGGTTTTTCCAGTAGTCATGTATGGATGCGAGAGTTGGACTGTGAAGAAGGCTGAGCGCCAAAGAATTGATGCTTTTGAACTGTGGTGTTGGAGAAAACTCTTGAGAGTCCCTTGGACAGCAAGAGATCCAACCAGTCCATCCTAAAGGAAATCAGTCCTGAATATTCATTGGAAGGACTGAAGCTCCAATAATTGGCCACCTGATTCAAAGAACTGATGCTGGGAGAGACTGATGCTGCGAAAGATTGAAGGTGGGAGGAGAAGGGGACGACAGAGGATGAGATGGTTGGATGGCATCAATGACTCAATGGACATGAGTTTGAGCAAGCTGCAATAGTTGATGATGGACAGGGAAGCCGGGCGTGCTGCAGTCCATGGGATTGCAAAGAGTCAGACACGACTAAGCAACTGAACTGAACTGAATATACTAACAAGAGATGCTGAACCTCTTTCCATATTAGTAAATATACACCTGCAACATAATTTTTAATGTTTGTATAGTATGGATGTATGGTAACTTGTTTAGCAAACCTGTAAACACCGGGCATTTGAATTAATTCCAACCTTCACTATTAAAATAGCATCTTATAGCTATATCTTTGTGCATATCCTTAATAATGTCTCCAAGTCAGACTCCTTAATACTGAAATGGATTCATGCTTCTGGTTTTCACAAGTTTCCCCTGAAGAATGTTTGCACTAATTTAGACTCTCAACTGCAGTGTGTGAAGGTGAGCATTTTTCTGAACCCTAACTAATATTTGAGTATTATTGTTTTATTGTCTTGATTAATTTCACATGCAGCCTTTTACTGATGCTTTAATTTGATTATAAATAAGATAGAATTCAGTTGTCCTTGGGTATCCATGGGGGATTGGATCCAGGACCCCTGTGGATACCAAAATCTATAGTTACTCAAGTCCTTCATATAAGATGGCATTGTACAGTATTTTCCTTTATGTTTCTTTAGCACTTGATTTTTTTTTTCTTTTGTGAATTAAACTGTTAGTATCCTGTATATATTAACATACTGGCACATACAAATAAATGTTAGCATCATCATCATTGTGATAGGTAGCAGTCACATCCCCCAATTTGTCATTTTCTTTTATTCTAATTAAATTTTATTTTATAATTTAAGCCATCCATATAGAGGTTTAAAATTTTGTTGTGAACAAACTTATGAACCTCTGTCTTTATGGCTTCTGCTTATGGTCATTTGCTTAGAAGCACCTCTCCCACTCTAAGATTATATAAATTTTCACCTTAGAGTGTTTTTATAAAGGTTTCATATGTTACATTTAGATCGTTAACACATCTGGAATTTATTTTCATGTAAGGGTGGGATAGAGATCGGTGGCTTTTTACAAAACGCCAAATGGTTTCCCTACTCAACATTTTAAGTGTTTTTCAAATGGAACAGCAGAGACATTTTTGAATCCAGACCTGTGAATGGCCATATCTCTGAGTGGAAAGGAATTAATTACCGTGTGTCAGAAATCAGCATGGGGCCAGAGCTATTAAACACACTAATGGCTTGGATGGAAAGAGAGCTGCAAAGAAGGCTGCGAGCCACTCCCTGTCCAGTGGTGATTTAAGTGGGTTGCTCACAGCCCAAGATGACAGAGTGAAGAAAGCCAGACGGCCTTCAGTGTTGGGGAAGGGAGCAGCCACAGTATTAGCAGACAGCCCTGGATCTGGTTGTAATCTGCCTGCAAAGCTCACCCGACTTCTTGGCCCTCATTCTGAAGACTGGAAAAGGAGAAGGCCTGAGAAAGGCCTCCAAAAGAAGCATCCCTTTGTGGCCAAACCTGGAAAGACCATGACTAAAGTTCTTTCCAGCTAACAACTCAGCAGCTGCCTGTGCTAGGGATTTCTCTCCAGCATGGCCATCCTCTTTGGTTTTGCTCCAGATTTTTGGCTTCTGGCTGGGCTCTCCCACATACCCCCACTGCACTGTTTTCTTCAAAGTACATATTTTATTAAAATCATTTTTCCCTAGACTTTTTTTTGTAATGCTGCACTGCAGTTCCATCGTTCCATTCATTTCACCTTTAAACTGTTTTTGGTTTTTTTTTTCATAATGCTGTATTTTCTGAAAGTGTCCCTTGGTTATTCAAGTAACATAATAATGCTGCTTGACAATTAGAACTTGCTCCCATGTGTTTTAAGGCAAACCTCTGGGTAAGCCTAACAGGTACTTGAGCAAGATTGTGTGGACAAAGCTCAGACTTGAGAAGGGATTTGTCTGAGGGGCACAGTGAATCAGGGCTGAACTAGAGCTCCACACTAGGCATCTGGGCCCAACTTCAGAATTCCATCTACTCAGCTTGATGATTCTGGGAGTCCTGTGATTCAATAGAACTCCGATCAACATTTCTGTTGCAACTGATTCATACCCAGTCTCTCAGCAAGTTCCAGAAGTGATTTTTATGTATTTTCTGTCTACAAATGAGAAATGGACAAAGAGAGAGTGTTAACTATTCTCAGGCTGTTTGTCAGAGAAGGCTTCACAGAGTATTCTGTTCGGGCAGTTGACCTATGGCATGTGGGACTAAATGAGCTTTGGGGTCTTTAAAAGAGATCTGTTGTCCAGTCCTTCCTGGCATCCATTCCACACCCCCACAAAGCTTTCCCATCTCCTACTCTCAGTTCATGCAATTTTATCCTTTGACTGCAGGTCTAGGTCACATTATTCCAATGATACTCAATCCTGGAGTTTTCTGTTAATTCCATTGGAGGAAAAGATACTGGTCCTTCCTCAGGGGCAGCTGACAGTCTGATGATCATCTTACTTCTGGGAGGGGAGACCACAGAGGAGAACAGAGCTGAGAGAGGGAGAGGAAAAGACCGCGTCTTCAGGACATTGTCTGGGCTCTGAATCCAGTCATCCCTGAAAGCAAATACCTTGAATTTTACAGTCATGTGAGCCTAAAGATTCATTTCCTTATGTGTCTAAATCAGCCTGAGCTGGGTTTCTGTCACTTGCAACCTGAAGGTCTTTGACTAATAGAGTCCCATCCAAACCCAAGGCTGTGAGCTTCTGGCAGACTCGGGGGATAGAAATGGTGTCCACACTGCCTCAGCATCTAGCTCCTCTGCCTTGTGGATCCTGGTGCTCAGCATTCAAGAAGTGATTGGGTCCAGAGTTGTCCTGCTTTCAAAGCTGTTGATTTTTGCTCCTTGGTGGTGTGAGATTCCAGACCAGGGCAGGACTCTCAAGGCCACTACTGAAGGATTTGCCCTCAATGTAAGCAGTCCAGTTGCAGGAGTGGTATGTGAAGCTCATGGACAATGGCTAGAGAATCTCTACTGTGTATCTTTCTGGAACAGTACTCCCTCCTTCTGGAAAATAACTCCTTTCCCTACTCTAGCCATGTGGTTTGAATGGGGGCTGCCAGTCTCTTCGTGGCACAGCCATGTAACCAAAGTGATTGGCCTGGAGTGGGCACCTGCCTAAAAAAGGGGGAGGAAGAAGTCTCAGATCTTCTCTAGCAGTGGAAATGTCTAGAGTTGGCAGTGACCAGGTCCCTTGTACTGGGGAAGAAACAACCTGAGGAGGGAGCAAATGAAGTGACCACACAGAACTTGGCACAAGGGAAAGGGGATATGGAGATGGGTCAGGTGAGATTAGGCAGTTTTCTATTCCCACATATAACTTATCCTTGAGATCCCACTTTATTTCCTACATGCCTCTTGATTAAATAAGCCTTCCAGTAAATCCCGCTGCAAATAACCCAAGCCTATTTAGCTGAATTAGGTAAAAGGTCAGTTTTCATTCCAGTCCCAAAGAAAGGCAATACCAAAGAATGGTCAAACTACTGCACAATTGCACTCATCTCACACAGTTGCAAAGTAATGCTCAAAATTCTCCAAGCCAGGTTTCTACAGTATGTGGACCATGAATTTCCAGATGTTCAAGCTGGATTTAGAAAAGGCAGAGGAACCAGAGATCACATTGCCAACATCTGTTGGATCACCATAAAAGCAAGAGAGTTCCAGGAAAACATCTACTTCTGCTTTATTGACTATGCCAAAGCCTTTGACTGTGTGGATCACAACAAAATTCTTAATTCTTAAAGAGATGGAAATACCAGACCACCTGACCTACCTCCTGCGAAATTTGTATGCAGGTCAAGAAGCAACAGTTAGAACTGGACATGAAACAATAGACTGGTTCCAAATTGGGAAAGGAGTTTGTCAAGCCTGTGTATTGTCACCCTGCTTATTTAACTTAAATGCAGAGTACATCATGCAAAATCCTGGGTTGGAGGAAGCACAAGCTGGAATCAAGATTGCTGGGAGAAATATCAATAACCTCAGATATGTAGATGACACCACACTAGGGCAGAAAGTGAAGAACTAAAGAGCCTCTTGATGAAAGTGAAAGAAGAGAGGGAAAACGTTGGCTTAAAACTCAACATTCAGAAAACTAAAATCATGGTATCTGGTCCCATCACTTCATGGCAAATAGATGGGGAAACAATGGAAACAGTGACAGACTTTATTTTTTAGAGCTTCAAAATCACTGCAGATAGTGACTGCAGCCATGAAATGAAAAGATGCTTGCTCCTTGGAAGAAAAGTTATGACCAACCTAGACAGCATATTAAAAAGCAGAGACATTACTTTGCCAACAAAGGTGCATCTAGTCAAGGCTACGGAGAAGGCGCTGGCGACGCACTCCCAGTACTCTTGCCTGGAAAATTCCATGGACGGAGGATCCTGGTAGACTGCAGTCCATGGGGTCGCTAAGAGTCGGACACAACTGAGCGACTTCACTTTCACTTTTCACTTTCATGCATTGGAGAAGGAAATGGCAACCCACTCCAGTGTTCTTGCTTGGAGAATCCCAGGGACGGGGGAGCCTGGTGGGCTGTCATCTATGGGGTCACACAGAGTTAGACACGACTGAAGTGACTTAGCAGCAGCAGCAGCATATTAGTTTACTTGACTTATTTCTGGAATATGTGGGGTTTGAACCATTTTTCTCCAGAGGATTAGAAAGTTAGTGTAGAAGGAAGTGTCTATGTAGGTTACACTTTAAACCTTTCCTAAACACAGTAGGACAGTGATTTATTGAGTGCACTGCAGCAGCAGTCAAGGCTGTGGTGTTTCCAGTGGTCATGTATGGATGTGAGAGTTGGACTATAAAGAAAGCTGAGTGCCAAAGAATTGATGCTTTTGAACTGTGGTGCTGGAGAACACTCTTGAGAGTCCCTTGGACTGCAAGGAGATCCAACCAGTCCATCCTAAAGGAAATCAGTCTGAATATTCATTGGAAGGACTGATGCTGAAGCTGAAACTCCAATACTTTGGCCACCTGATGCGAAGAACCGACTCATTGGAAAAGACCTTGATGCTGGGAAAGATTGAAGGCAGGAGGAGAAGGGGATGACACAGGATGAGATGGTTGGATGGCATCACCAACTCAATGGACATGAGTTTGAGTAAGCTCTGAGAGTTGGTGATGGACAGGGAAGCCTGGAGTGCTGCAGTCCATGGGGTCTCAAAGAGTCGGACTTGACTGAAACACAATGGCACACCAGAAACTCTTAACTGAATCTAGAGAATGCCCAAGCATCCGGTATGCTTTTAATCTCCCCAGGGGATTTTTACATGTATCTTAGCTTGCACACCACTGTAGAGATGACCGATTCACTCTACTTGCTTATGGAAAGTAGCATGTGGCAATAAAGTTGTGATCCTTACACAGCAGTCTTGGCACCTGGAGGGCTTGGTCCCAGCCCCATCTTGTTCGTTCATTCTGTGAATGAAGGCAAATCTGTTGACCAAGTGTCAGGGTCACCACTTGTTAGATAAGACTAGCTACTATTGCTCTGACCTCCTCACGGAGGTCTCACAGGGATCAGATGTGAAGGAACCTAGAACTCTAGGAATCCAACACCTCCTGGAACAGAGGCTGTGTGTCCACTCCACACACTCCTCACGCAGTGGAAGTGGATGCCATGGCGTCTTCGTATCCTCACTGGAGTCAAGATGAAGCCTCAGGAGGGAGAGAGGACAACTCCACCTCAGTAGAGGAACACAGCATAGACAGGCTCTAACCCTCGGTTTACACTGTGTGTGTCCTCATTTCCTGCCTCCCTCCCATGCCTCCCCCGCCCCCACTCTGCCTCACCCCCACCCAAGTTCCTGTGCAAACACCTCAAAGATTCCTTGTCAACAGCCAGCCACATGCATCAAGGCTACTTAATGATCAAATCAGCCTTTCTAGGCCTTTTCCTAAAGGATTTTCATCTCTGTCCTTGTTCTCCCCTGGATTTTTTTTCCACCACTCTTTGGCTTAATAAATGCCTTTCCAGAAGGCTTCAACCCGGCTGGAAGTACACTTGAACAGCAATTCTAAGTCCTTATTAGCTCTATAGTGATCAGGTGAAGGAATAATTGATCTCAATCAGGAACACCTGGTTTCATAATTGCACAAATGATTATAATTCAATAATAAAAGTCAATTTAACTAACTTAATTCAGATTGCTTTAACCTCTCGCAGACAGTTAAGAAGTAAAGAAGCAAACTGGGGGGGAAAAGGAAAAAGAAAAACAAAGCTGTCTAAACTGCCAGACCTAATAGGGCCCAAATGCAAGTGACTCATTTAGCCCTACCATAGTATATATTATTGCTCCTGGGCCTTTGTTCACTATAATCTTCCTTTGTAGAATATCCTTTCCCCATTTTCATACTTCCAAACTCTATGCATTTCTTCCACACCAAGCTCAAACAACACCTCCATCAGCTCTTCAAAGTTTTTTAAAGTTTTGGGATGCTCAGAGTTGGGAAGATATCCAGTTCCCCTGTGGGGCATGAGCAAAACGGTGCCCTTGGGAAGGAAAGTAATATTTACTGAGCAGCTACTGCAAATCAGTCTGGCATTTCGTGTAATTCTCACAAAGCTGAACAACCTGCTCAAATTCAAATAGCTGGAGAGCAAACAGAGACAGAATTTGAACTCAGACTTTCCTGAATTCAGATCCAGGTCAGGGCTAATTGCCACCAAGACTTGGGCATTCATGTCACCAGAATATCACTTATACCCCCAGTCTGCTGAGGCCTGAGAACACTGGCGCTCTAAGACGTCCTCAAGGACATAAAAACCTCACGCTTCGAAGAATGCTACACAACTTGGGTGATCACTGGCAGTACAAAATAAGTTGAAAATGTCCAACTTTAAAAGTAAGGAAAAGGTCATCTTTACAATGTAAAAAAGTCAATGGACGGATCATTGTCAGTGTAGTTGACCATGAAACAACAGTTGGCTTTCAGCCATTCGCTGCGCCCCCCTCAGTCAAGGCACTTAACAGGCAAAATGAAGGACCCAGGAAACAGGCATTCCTATCTGCATTGCCAAGAGGAGGTCCAGCTCCTCATGGTAACTTCCCCTCTGCGCTGGAAGAGTTGAGGCTGGGCCAGAATAGCTTCCCCATGACAGCAAAGAGCAAGCAAAAGCGGCCGGGATGCGGGAGGGGCAAGGGCTCAGCTCCTGATGACGCTGGCTGCCCTTCCTCCTGCGCTGGGACTCAGGGCAGAGACCAAGCACACAGGCTGGGAGAGACGCTCTATGCTCCTAGGAACCATCGACACGTGTGTGTGTGTGTGTGTGTGTGTGTGATCGACACGTGTGTGTGTGTGTGTGTGTGCGCGCGCACGCGCGCGTCGCGAGTGGGGGCTGGGGAGCGGGTTCGTCGTCAGAACCGCCAGCTAGGAAAACCCTTAGGGATTATCTAGTCCAACCCCCTCATTTCCCAGAGCAAGTTGCTGGGGGCCCAGAGAGGGAAAGGAATTTGTTCACTGTCACGGGGAATTCAGTGACGCAGGCTCCCCGTGCTGTAGGACGGTGAACCCTGACAAGGGACTCTGGGTTTCCACTGTATGCATCAGAAAAATCAAAATAATCACAGAGCTCAGTATTTTTCAGCCACTGGAAAAGTCTAACTTAGTTAAATCCTTGAAGCACAAACATTTGGTAATCAAAGTATTTGCCCAGGGGATACTCAGTTAAAGCAATATTAAGGGAAATAAAATGTGTACATCCTAGTGGCCACCTACGCAGGATTTCTATCACATTCTCTTAAACGAGCATTAAATCAATGGCAGTTCTCACTGGCTGGGATTTGAACAGCAGGAAATTAGCAGGCGCCTTTAGAAGGATTTGACAGGCAGCCTGAAAGGCTCAGCATCAGGAGCCTGGAGACCTGCCTCCTCCCTCAGCTCTACCTCTCAAGAGCCCATTGACCTTGAGCAAGTCTTCTAACCTCTCTCAACCTATTTCTTTATTCCCAGATTGAGGGTGCTACTCCCTGCCCAGCCCAACTGCCACTCCCCACAACTAGAGTTGTTTCAAGGGTATTATGAGGTAGCCCTTCACACATTTAATGAAAATTACAGTGTTTTCTAGCCACCTGCAATCTGAGCTGGTGACCAACTACAAAAAGGTGCGTGGCTGAGCAGAGCAGGTCAGAGGGTAGGTAAGAGGACAGAAGACCAAGTTCTTGTTGGGAGAGTTGCATTCCATCTGCATCTGGGCCAATGGAACTGAGGGCTCTGACTCTAACTCTGTGGCCTTTGGCAAGCCATGTGAGTTCTCTGAGCATGTAAAATAAGCATGTATTAACTCATTTAAGTTGGCTTAAACTCAACATTTAGAAAACTAAGATCATGGCATCTGGTCCCATCACTTCATGGCAAATAGATGGGGAAACAATGGAAACCATGACAGACTTTATATTTTTGGACTCCAAAATCACTGCAGATGGTAACTGCAGCCATGAAATTAAAAGACACTTACTCCTTGGAAGAAAAGTTATGACCAACCTAGACAGCATATTAAAAAGCAGAGACATTACTTTGCTTACAAAGGTCCATCTAGTCAAACCTATGGTTTTTCCAGTAGTCATGTATGGATGTGAAAGTTGGACTATAAAGAAAGCTGAGTGTCAAAGAATTGATGCTTTTGAACTGTGGTGTTGGAGAAGACTCTTGAGAGTCCCTTGGACAGCAAGGAGATCCAACCAGTCCATCCTAAAGGAAATCAGTCCTGTTGAATATTCATTGGAAGGACAGATGCTGAAGCTGAAACTCCAATACTTTGGCCACCTGATGCGAAGAGCTGACTCATCGGAAAAGACCCTGATGCTGGGAAAGATTGAAAGTGGGAGGAGAAGGGGACGACAGAAGATGAGATGGTTGGATAGCAACACTGACTCAATGGACATGAGTTTGAGTAAGCTCTGGAAGTTGGTGATGGACAGGGAAGCCTGGCGTGCTGCAGTTCGTGGGGTCGCAAAGAGTCGGACATGACTGAGGAACTGAACTGAACTCAACTCAACTCATTTAAGCCTCGCAATAACCTTGAGTCAGATGTTATTACTATTCTCATTTTACTGGTGGGAACAGAGAGGTATTACTTGCTCAAGATCACACAGCTAGTAAATGATAGAATCAGGCTTTGAATTGGGGCTTTCTGGCTCCAGAATCTATATACTTAACCTCTACATTGAGTGTATTATTAATGATTTCCTGTGGCTGCTGCAATGAGTTACTGCAAACTTAGTGGCTTAAAACAGTACAGATTTATTATCTTACAGTTCTAGAGGTCAGAAGTTCTAGAATCAGCATGTTGACAGAGCTGTTTTCCTTTTGGAGGCTTTAAGGGAAAATCTTCTTCCTTGCCTTTTCCAGCTTCTAAAGGCCACCTGCAATTCCTTGATTCGTGGTTCCCTCCTCACATCACTCTGACATCTGCTTCCCTTGTTACATTTCCTGTCTCTCCTCTGACTCCTCTACCTCCCTCTTACAAAGGACCAATATGATAGTCCAGAATAAACTCCCCACCTCAAGGTACTGAATCATAACTATAGTCTCTCTTTCCAGGTAAGGTAACCTATTCACAGGTTGCAGGAATGGGATGTGGACATCTTTGTGGGTGCATTATCCCATGTACCACCAGGACCTCTTGCACAGATGAGAAAATGTTTGGGTCCCTTAGCCTGGAGCTGGGACCTAGTAGGTCTGGATGCTGGTGATACTAAAGCTGTGGATAACTGGTAAAAACTGACGTCACAGCTGTCAGGAACCAGTCTTCACTTATATGCAGGAAGGTTCACACGCAGTGGATCAGATGATCCCTCCCACTTCATTTAGGTTGCCCCAGCAGCACACCTCAAGAAAAGGATTCCAGTGCAAGTCGTTTATTTGGGAGGCAGTCCCACGAAACACGGGAAGTAAGGCAGAAAAGGAAAGCAGTAGATGGTGTTATCAAGCTACTTACCACCATGAACACCTGGATCTCAGTCTTGCTGGGACTGTGAGTGACAGTGCAGAGCTTCATCTCACAGTTCTCCTGCCCAACGGGTGACAGAGCTGGGGTGTGGATACACCAGCTCCCTGCAGTCTTTGTTGAGGATTGGTCCGAGGAGCAAGGGACAGTGGAAGTAATTCATCCGTCTGCATACTTAAATAGGGAGCAGGCTCTGTTGTCCAGAGAGAGCCCACATGCAGGTGCTGGTGAGTGAGAGTCAGGCTGTGGACCTAAAGGGTGAGCCAGGGCATCAGCAGTATCTGCTCCTTGACCTTGAGCCCATATGGTCTCCTTCCTGTGGATGCTGGAGTAGCTGCAGCTCAAGAATCTCCCCAGCCTAAATGATACAGAAAGGTTAGGAAATCAAGCAACCAGCATCTGACCAAAGGAGTGCCTGGCATTGACAGTTAGGAACTGAGGCTGGTAAAGGACATGACCTGAATGTTGCTCTCCAGGGCTCTTGGCCCTTAGGACAAATGGGCTGGGTGCAGAGCAGCCTGGGAAGGACAGTGGCCATAGTACAGCTGATCCCCAAAGTCCCTCATATTGCCACTTTCCTGGGAAGCTTTTATTCCCCTCTTATTTTGACTACCATGTGGGGTTATTGTCGGTCTTTTGAGTAGATTTTGTTATGTTATTAAGGAATTTTTTCCCCTTTTCATGGGTGTTTGGAAAGCTTCCTGACTATCTTTGGAGTGTTTTGTATCACATCTAAGCACACCTTTCTCCAAGCTAAATGGAACATGTCTCTCTAATAACTTGCCATTCGAGTGTCCTCCCCTCCCTTCCCTTCCTTATCCCAAAGCAATCTGGCTTTTACCCACCTCTCCATGGAAACGGTGCTCGTGAAGGTCACCAATGGATTCTGAATTCCCAAGCCTAATGACATGTCTCACTTACCCCAGCTGCAGTCAGCTTTTGATGTCATCACACGCCTTCTCTCTCCCTTCCGCCCTCCCCTTCTCCCTCCCTCTCTTCATTGGCTTGCCTGCTGCCTGGCTGCTTCTCAGTCTGCTTCTGAGTCCTCTTCCTCTGGCTGCTCCTTGTTTTGGTTCCCCTGAAGGTTCATCATTGGCTCTCCTCTCTTCTCACAGTCCTCACTCCACAGGTTCAACGACCATCTATTCACCTGCAATGCCCAGATCTTTAGCTGTCCCCCAAGTCACTCTCCTGATCCCAAGATCCACATGGTCCTCCCCTCCCCCACGGATCAGTTTCACATAAACATCATACTCAACAGGCCCCAGTCTGACCTCATCTTCACCAAAACCTGGGTCCTCCTCCATTGTGTCCCATCTAGGTGAATGACACCTCCCAGCCCACACCATTACACAAGACACTTGCCACATCTAACTACTCACCATATCCCATCTCTGTTATTTTCTCATAACCAGCTCCTACATTCTCCTCTACTGCCCAGCTGTCTTATTTGTGGTTCAGGTCATTATCGCTGGGCCATGGCAGGAGCTTCCCACTGTGTTCTCCTATAGCTGAAATCAACCAGGACAATCCAACCCCACAATTATATGCAGCAGGAAAGTGGGCCTCAGAGAGTGAGTTACAGGCCTGGCACCCAGGCCTCTGGGCTGATGGCATAATGGGCATCAAAGACAGATAGGCATGTACTCAAAGCCTTACTCCCCTCCTTGCTAACCTGTATTAGTTTCCACTTGCCGCTGTTACAAACTGAAACAAACCACCAACTGAATGGCTTAAAAACAACACAGATTTATTACTTTATAGTTCTGTGGGATCAGAAGTCCAAGATGGGTCTTACAGGACTGAAATCAAGCTATCAACAAGACTGTGTCCCTCTGGGGACTTTAGGGGAGAGCCTGTTCATTTCCTTTGCCAGCTTCTCAAGGCTGCCTGCATTCCTGGTCTTGTGGCTTCCTTCCAGCAATGGTATCATTCTGACCTCTGCTTCTGTGGTCACATCTCCTTCTCTGATTCAGACCCTTCTATCTCCCTCTTAAAGGACTCTTGTGATTACATTGGGCACTTCCCAGGATAATTAGATCAGGCCCTTTATAGATAATGTAGGATGACTTCTCCATCTCAAGGTCCTTATCCTAAGGTCCATCTTCAAAGCACTTCTTGCCATGTAAAGTAACTCATTCACAGATTTTGGGGATTAGGATGTGGATAATTTGGGAGATTATTATTCAGCCTACCATACTAACTGTGACACCCATCCCCCAAAGTTACATAATCTCTCTGACATTTTGGTCCCTCATCTGTAGAATGGAAGTGTATTTCCCTTCCACAGGGATGTAGCAAGTAGCAAATGAGAGAATGTGTCAAAAGCACCACACACACACACACAAAATAGGTGTTTAACAAATATTTACCATGAGATATGACGGTGGGTTGGAATGGACCAAGGCATCTAGGAGATGTTCCTGAAAACCCTCCGTCACTTCTCCTTGCCGGCTGCAGTACATTCTTCTAAATGGCCCTGCTTCTCCTTCCTGGTCCTCATCATTTTTGGCTGGCTCTGGGGCCAGAAATTGCCCAGGGATGGAGAAACAAAGTTTCCCCAGCCTCCCCTGGAAAATCAGAACACAAAACACCTGAGAAGCCGCCTAGGCGCTCCAAAGCACACAGGCGCCCAGGTGCCTGAAGCTTACTCTGCTGCCTCCTGTCATCTGTGTTTCCCAGTCGATACATTTGTCTGGGGGAAACCGTACTTCTGAGGGTTTCCAAATAGTGCCTGGGCCATCTGTTCCCTTTGAATATCTCCTTTCCCTCAGCGTAAGGAACTCTAATTGATGAACCTTTGCCCTTATCCTTTTCACTTTTTCTATGAACAAGTAGGGTTGTGGACAGACTGTAGCTTTTCTGTTCCTCATGTGTAGTCTGAACCCCTCAATGTGATGCACAGAAAAACAGAAAGGGCTCAGAGCCCCAAGAGGCAAAGTCATGGTGATGCTGGGGGGAAGACGTCCTTCTTGGGGAAAGCTTCCTGCTGGTGCTCGAAAAATAGAGAAATTGGGCAATATGGGAGAAAATGGGCAACAGGGAGACCAAGCAGAGGACAAGCTTACAGGTAAAGGAAGCAGCATACGGGTGAGGAGGGGGGACCACCCAGTGGATTGGCTAACCAGCATTGGCTAACCAGCACTGGCCTGGGGACCACACCAATCTGTGACTATATTCCTTTCGTCCACAGAGAACACAAGAAAAATAAGGACAAAGAGCAACTTTTGAATCAAGCTAATTTATTCAAGTTTTCCTTTATTCTGATATGGTGTCCTTCTTATGTTCTGGGTACTATAATGATTGTCATTGGTAGTTGGTGGAGTCATGGGTCTGGTCATAACTGTTTTGACTCTTACCTCCCAAGCACATGGGAAGATTAATCTTCCCAGTCCCCCTTTCAGTTAGGTCCAGGCAAGTGACTTGTTTTCACCAATGAAACGTTAAGTCAAAAGAACGAGTCACTTCCTGGCAGAATTTGTGAGAGTCAGGCAATTCCACTTTCCAGCCTCAGAGACTGTGGAAATGTGTCAAGATGCAGCCTCTGTCAACCTGGCTCCCCCAGTGACCACAACCCTGCCAACCTCGCTGGGCACACAGTGTGAGTGAAAAATAAACTTTGGCTGTGAGTCTTGGGGAGTTGTTCCTGCAGCCCAGTCTGACTAAGAGAGTAGCTGTTTATTTTTCTCATGTCTTTATTTAGCAAAATGAAATGTTGCCAGTCTCGTGTTGATGTTTCTTTTTTTTCTCTTTTGGCATTTAACAGCCCAGGAAATGGAACCTCTTGGACATTCTGACACTCTCATAACTAGACCATGGGAGGTATTCAATTTGACAAGAACAACGGTTCTCAGTTCTGGGGCCACAATATGGGGCCCCTCAGTGCCAATTCAACAAAAGTCACACCTGTTTTATCTGTGTAATGAATGAATTAATGCATATGCCATGCTCCTGCATAGGATTTCAGCATAAAGAAAGGGTTTTATATATGAAAAAGAAAAATTAAAAGGTTGAGACTGTGCTAGGCTCTGGGGACATGATAATGAACAAGACAGACACAGACTTCTCATTTATTTACATAATCTGTGGCTTAGGGTAGTGCTTCCCTATAGCTCAGATGGTAAATAATCTGCAGGAGACCAGGGTTCAATCCCTCGGTAAGGGAATGGCAATCCACTCCAGTATTCTTGCCTGGAGAATTCCATGGACAGAGAAGCCTGGCGGGCTACAAGTTCATGGGATCACAAAGAGTCAGACGTGACTGAGTGTCTAACACACACACATGGATTAGGGTAGACAGAAGACAAGTAAACAAACAGATAAAATAATTGAAAACTGGGAAAAGCACTACTGAAGTAAGATATGGGGGCTGAGGTAGAGAATAGTGGAAGGGGGAACACTTTAGGTAGGGTGATCTGGCAAGACCTCTTCTTGGAGGTCAAGTTCAAGTTGCAACCTGAAGGAGGAGGTGCAGCCAATAGGAGAGGGTGGAGAAGGGGCATTGAGCCACACTGAAAGGGCCATCAGGCAGGAAGGTGTGCCATCTGCTCAAGAGCAGAAGACCTGCATAGCTGGACAGTAGGGTTGAGAAAGAGAGAGGCAGGAAGTAAGTGAAGGGTCAGCAGGACCTGGCCACTCAGGGCCCACAGGCCATAGGTGATGAGTGAAGGAGGGCAGTCGTGGTGAAGCTGCCTATCCTGTGTTGCCATTCAATATACACTCAAAGCAGAAACCCTGGTGCCCATTCACTCACTCTCCCAAACTCATAAATGCCTCCTCTTCCCCAACTCATAAATGCCAACTCCACTCTTTAAGATGCTCAGGCCAAAAACTGTGGAGTCTCTATTACTCTACAGCTAACCCATCAGGGAATTCCAGTGCCTCTACCTTCAAATAGTATCCAGAATCTGACCACCTCTCATCAGTGTAAGGCTACTGACCTGGTCCAAGATGTGAGCCTTTCTTACCTGGACTGGTGTGGTTGCTCCTTAACTGGGCTCTCTGCTTTTACCCTTCACCGGACATCCTTCTCTCTACACAGCAGACAAAGAGATCCTTCCAAACAATCAGACCATTTTCTGCCCCAGACCTACACTGGCTTCACACATCACTCAGGCTAACCAAGGTCCAATCCATTGTGATCTGGCCCCTCACTATCTCCCCAATCCCATCTCTTCTCCTCTTCTCCTCACTCTTCTCTTTCCTCTTCTCCTCACTCACTCAGCGTCAGCCCCACAGCCTTCTTGGTTTTTTGGCTGTGATCTTTATGCTTGCTGTTTCCTCTCTAAATCCCTTCCTCAGTTATCTGTCTCTCGTGGCTTGGTCCCTCCTTCACTCAGATCTGTCCTCGATGGTCACACTATCAGAGTGCAAAGCTAGGTACCCTCCTTTCCATCATTTCTACCTTCACACCTATTCATTTTTCTTCATGAAATAAATCATCACCTGACATATACTTATGTTTCTAGGTCATAGGTTGGCAAATTTTTTCTATAAAGGGGCCAGATGGTAAATATTTTAGGCTTTGCAGGCCATAAGGTCTCCATCACAACTGCTCTACTCTGCCAATGTAATATGAAAGCAGCCATAGACAGTGCATAAATAAAAGAGCATGGCTGTGTTCTAATAAAACTTTATTGCAACAAAGGTGGTGAGCTGCATTTAATCTATGACCACCGTCCACAGACCCTTGGTGTAGGCATTTGTTGTCTACTTCTCTACAAAAGGCAAGCTCCAGGAGAACAAGGATTTTGACTTTTTTATTCAATACCTTCAACAACATATACCAGCATATCACAGCCTGACATGTGATAGTTCATAAATATTTTTTAATTAATTCATTGACTTATTGGTTGATTCACAAGCTCTTGGGAGAGTTTGACTTTAAGAGCCTAAGTCATTTGGATTTTCTTCTGTAAAAAAAGTTTGAAAAGAGTCTTTGCCAGTTTAAACAATGTTCGTGACTGTTGATTGACAGATCTTATCTGCAGCCTGCGATTCTCAGAATGGAGACATTTTGAGACAAATGACAGCCGCTCTTGCGTCTCACTGTTTACTCCTCTCGTAAGAGCACTGTGTGATGCACATCGCACATTGAGTTGGATGTGTGATGCATCAGACCGTTGCCAACAAAAACACATCGAAATAAAATAATCATCTCTGTAAGCGAAGGCCTAGAGATGACACTCCAGATCCCCCCAGGGAATAAAGGGCCCTGCAGCAGCCCTGCTGAGAAAAGAATTGAGGGCTGAACTGTGCTGTTGGAAAAGCAGAGAGGTCAGGGTATGATTAAATGTGTGGCAAAGGCTGAAAGAGTTGTGGGGGAGGGGAGGTCAACCTGAGCAAGGCTGGAAGGAATAGGTGGAGCCAAAAGGAGAGATGACTCTCATTTTCCAGGATGAGACGGACCAAGGTGTGAAGCTGACCATGAGCAGAATGTGCTCCTGTTATGAATAACCCAGACAGAGAAGGTCGTTTCTTTGGCAAAAGCATTTGGATATGAGGGCCTGGACTGTGGACAGCCTTGAAAGTCAGTCTGGAGAACTGGTACCATCTGGCCAATGGGAAACCACTGAAGGTTTTGAGGACTCAGTTGTTATGATGATGGAAATTTATCTGCAATAAGGTTGAGAAATAGAATGAATGAGCAAATGGATGTGAATGAATGAGAGAGGACAAATCTCAGGTAAAGGAGTCAAAACTGAATCTCGAGGGCACTGGGGAGCCACTAAAAGGTTTTAAGTAGAGAGTGATAGTACCGTATCTCTCTTTCTAGATGAAATGAGGGGTTGTTTGAAGGAGTGGGGGAATTTTCAGGATAAGGAGACTAGTTGGACTGCTGCTTCTAAGAATATCCCTCTTTCGTATATGTTTTCACACTGCCCTCATGTCCAGCTCCACACTGAGGGTCACAAGTCAGCATGGGAGGTATAATTACTAAATCTGGAAACCCTACTCAGGTGCCACATTCTCCATGAAGCCTTGCCTAATTTTCCTACCTGGAAGGGACCTTTCCTCCTTGGAGTTTTCACTCCTCTTCAGATGATACCTTTCTAATTGCAACGATGGCTTTTTACCTTAGCATCAGACTGTCTGGATCCAAACCATAGCTTTACATTTACTGCTTGCCAGTTCTATGGCCATGGGCAAGTCCCTTAGCCTTCCCAGGGCTCTATTTTCTCATAAATATAAAGTGGGGATAATAATACCTTTCTCCTAACGTCACTGTAAGGACTTAATGAGTTAATATGTGTGATAGGCTTAGAACAGTGCCTGGAATGTAGTGAATTTTGTAAAAGCAACGACTGTTCTTATCATCATCATCATTATTATTACTATTTAAATTATATGTGCCCATGTTTTAATTCTCATAATAAATTTGAGTCTTTTGAGCACAAGGACTGTGGCTTATTCATTTGTGCATCTTCCTCAGAGAGTAACAGGATGCATTTATGCAGTATGTGCTCAATAAATATTTGTAGAATGAATCAGTAAGTGAATGAATGAATGGATGTAAGCTTTAGAATGGAATTTAACTATGGTGCTGTAAACAAAGGATACTTTAATATTTGAAGGAAAAAACAGACTATGTGGGTAACGGCAGGAACCTAAAAATCTACATACAGAAAGGGCACAGGGCAAGCCTTGCAGCATTGGGTATTCTCAAAACCCAACTCTGCGCCTTGATTTTTTTTTTTTATCTGCAAAATGAAGAGTTGATTAAATGATCTTGAAAGTCCTCAATAGCCCTAAAGTTCTATTATTGGGATCACTAGATTCTTAAAACTTTTGTTTTTTTATGACTACACCATTAGGAATTTCCTAGAAAAGTCAGTGGAAGAATTTTTTTAATTGAAAAAATACCTCCAAATGACGCTCAGTATTAGGGCATAGAGAAAGATCTTATCAAAAATAGTGAGGGCTTGTGTTAGAGGTGAAGCCTCTGTTCCCTCACTTTAATTAGGACTAACACATCAAGAAGGGAAATTCTGTCGGAAATATGTACCACAGCCACATTTATCCCAAAGACACAGGAAGCTTGAAAAAAAAATAAAAGCTACTGAGAATTCTCCTGAGAAAATGAACAATGAGAAGCACCAGCAAAATGAGTCCAAGTTCCCTGGGAGGCCGTTGACCCTGCTGAAAGTGGTTTGACATACTGGGCTGTGCCACTTCGAGTCTTTTGGGATTCAGCCTGAAAGGTGAAGACACTACGGCTTCTAAAGATGTCTAGGGGCTCTGGCAAAAAAGGAGCCCCGGCCCGGGTAGCCCATCTTCTAAGTCTCTTTCAGCGCCCTCTTCAAGTCTGGGCACCATCTGCCTGTGCAGCAATCATTTGTATCACCGGATGTTAAATTCTCCAAGGCTTGCCTTTATTTATCTCAGGACGCACCACCCCACCCCACCTCCACTGGCCCCCTCAGTATGCGGTACTCATATTGTCAATATGACAATATGTCAATATGTCAATATTGACAAATAATTGTCAAATAAATGGCTGTCGGCACACTTTAAACTTTGGATTTGAGGAGTGCTGACATAAGAGAGAAGTTGCAGCTACCTCAATCTCCAGGTCATATGGTAGTTAACCAATATAAACTCATTTCTGGATGAAAAGAAAGTGTGTTACCGCTCAGTCGTGTCTGACGCTTTGGGACGCTATGGACTGTAGCCTGCCAGGCTCCTCTATCCATGGAATTCCTCAGGCAAGAATACTAGAGTGGGTAGCCATTCCCTTCTCCGGGGGATCTTCCCAACATAGGGATCGAACCCAGGTCTCCTGCGTTGCAGGCAGATTATTTACCGTCTGAGCCACTAGGGAAAAGAAAGCATATGTGTTAATTATGAGACAAAGGTGAAGCAACCAGCACGTGTTCTCTTCCCCTCTTCCCTGGACTTCTCAATCAGCCTGGGCTGCCATGGCTCTGTAGCTCAGCTTGTGGGTCTGCCCATGTCTGCCATGGTGCTGATGATGGAGAGCAGCTGGCTGTTGGTGATAACAGGAGCCATGTGGCAGCCGTGGCTGATTCCTGGTGGGGTTTTGCTCATCTTCCATAAACCCTGCAGCATGTGATCTCCCCAAAAGAGCCCTGTACTGGGTTCTGTTCGGGGAGAGGGAAGCTAGATTCCTCCTCAACAGATGTCACCGTAATTAGATAACTCATTATATCAAGGAATAAGGAAAGGAGATTGACATAGATACAAATGTGAACATATTGATAGCTTTTCTGCATGTGAGTTTGTGCAATTTGGAAACTGATTTCCTGGATAAGGCTCAAGGGATGAGTCAGCGGTTGGAGCCTGGGGAGATTTTCCACAATGAAATTCTAGTCCCAGTCAAGTATCCTGAGAGCTTGCCACCCTGTAGGACAAATCCCAGGGGCAGCCAAGACTCAGGGCCAGTGTGGGTGTGTGCCCACCCCTGGGGGTGAAGGGGGAAGAGGGAGGAGCGTGCTGGGTAAGGCAGGCTGTGTGGGCAGTGGCTGACGCTTGTCCACAAAGTCCTTGAACCCCTGGGTCCCCTTCCTGCATCCGAGTTGGAGAGCCTCCCTGGGAGGTCACTCCTGGCGGGGATTAAGTGTCCTTCACAAGTGATCCCAAGTGACCCTGCTCTTTCTATGGGAGCACCCATCACCCTATAATGTACTTGCCTCTTCTCCCTGTAGCAAAATGTTAGATTTGACTACATGATCCTTTTCAGCTACAACATTCCGAAGTGGGAAATACCTTTTATGGGGTAAAGGAAGGAAATCGTGAGTTGACATAGAGTATATGCCTGCTTCTTCTCTGGTCATTACATACCTATCATTTTCCATCAACCTCCTGAGGCTGACATTCCAGTTTTTAGAAGGCAGTAATCAGTCACAGCTTTTGAAGACCCCAGAGTAACCTCGGCTCTTCCCCTTGGCCTGCTTGCTCATCTCATTTCTACAGAGAGACTTAGGGGAGTGGAGGGTTCAAACAGTGAGAGCCACTCCTGCAAGAGGCCCTAATTCCTGCTCCTGCAGGTCTGTGGTCTTCATCCTCCACCCCCAAGTACTTTCTCTGGGGCCCTTGGGTACCATCCATCCCTTTCCTGCTCTCCACTTCCACCCCAGCATCTTACCCTCAGAGAGAATGACCCTCTGTACAGAGAAAATAGAACTGACTGGAAGGGAACTCTCTCATCTGACTTCCATAAAAGAGGAGCCCTCCATCCTTTGTAAGAACTTTCCTTGTGGTTGGCATCTGTGGACTCACCTCTTTAGAGTCATGCTCTGTCCTGGGCATTATTTCTCAAGTCTGTTGTTTCCTCTGCCCCTACCTGACCCAGCTTCCCAGACATTCCTCTGAGTGTTTACGATATCCCCCAGGCCTCTCCCCCATGCTCTTTCTTCCACTGATGTCTTCTCCTTCCTGGGCCTTCTGTTCCCCACCCTACATCTCGTATACTTTCTCTTGAACCCATAGAAAGACCATCCAATAGCCTGAACCTGGCATTTATACCTCTTGGTAAGAGTCCTGGGGAAAATTCTTTTGGAGGAACCTTGAGTCTATAAGCAGAAGATTCATTGGCAGGAACCTCAAGTCTATAAGCAGATAACACTATCCTAAAGTTCTTGAAGCAGGTAGACTTTAAATATAAAGATTATGGATGCCACCAGCAGCTATGTAAGAGCCAATGCTGTGTTTGAAGTGTTAAAAGTGTGACAGGCTTTTAGCTGTACATTTTTAAAGAACCAACAGTCACTCCTGCCTGCACAGACCAGGCCTGAATGGCAGATGACTCTGAATAAAAGTTAGAGCCACACCCAGCTGGCCTCATAAGAGCTGAAGTCCGTCCCTCTGAGACAGCCTGAGGCAATGATACCCACACTGACCCTGTTCCTGAGTAAGTGAGGGCATGCAGAAGGACCAGGTCTCCTCGGGGGCCACAGGCTGTCAGAATATCTCCATCCTCCACTGGAGTCACTGGCACCAAATGTGCCTGGAGAAACAGTGAGCCCTCTCTGACTTTCAGTACTTCTCTTTCTTCCCACTTGGTCTTGGCATTAAAGCTTTCTGGACTGGTTTTTGCCCATACCCCATGAGTCTGTGCAAAAGTTCATTTAGAAGACCTGTTTGTAGCTCCAGCTCTGAAACAAGAAAGTCAGACCTTAATCAGACTAATACCCACCTTCCATCTGCTTTCCAGACTTGCTACCTACTCATTCTGTGTTGCAGCTCGCTCTCCCGGCACAAGCACCCCACTCTCCTTTCCTCTGTTCCTTTGTGGTCAAATCTGGCCCTTCAGCAGGGATCTGTTCAAACCTGACTTTTCCGGGGAGCCTTCTGGGCTCTGCCTATCCTTACCTCTCACAGTCCTGTCCTGTCCTCTCAGCAGGCTCTGCTTTCTGTTAGTGATGTTGCTCTGCCTGCCTTGTCTCCCCTACTGTACCACGAATTTTTCCAAGAAGCAAATTCAGTCTGAGACATGTGAGCATATCCTCTAAGCCCCAGCCTAATGTTGTTGGCTGAATGTAACTTGCTGTGGAAGAGGCATATCATTTCTAGTCACATACTAAATGCCTCACAGTCATTATCCCATGGTAAAGCTGAGACTCAGAGAAGTCAAATGACCTGCCCAGGATCACACAGGTGCTTTTTAAGCATCTCTTGAAAAAATGGAGTAAATGAACAACACAATTAAAGGCAGGAGCAAGGAAAGAGATAATCAGGAGTCAGGTTTTCTTCCAATAGTTCCCCTCATTAGAGAGTTTGGTTTATAGGTTTGGAAGGAGAGAAGGGGGAAGAAAGGAACTTTCAGCTGGGGGATATTGTGCAGCTATCAAAGTGTGGCTGACTTTGGGGACATACATAAGCAAAGAAAATTTTTGCTGTGATTCATTCAGTGAAATCTCTCCATTTTACCTTTTTAAAAGAACCTCAGGAAAAATATAAAAATGTTGATACTGCTTTCTGGATGTCAGACCAGATATTTCTTGACTGTATGACCTAATGAGTTGGGACTAGCGGTCACCGAGAATTTTTAGGCTACTTGCCACTTTGTCCTTGACATGTCTCCTCCCTGTGAGCAGAGGAGTTGGCATCTCCACTTCATGGCAAGTGGAATAGTGTGCTTTAAACCCAAATCTCTCCACCCTGCGCCAACACCCTTTCTCAAGGCCTTCTTCCTCTGCCTGTTCACCTGGGGCCTGGGATGTTCTCTGTACATCCAGGGACTTGTTCAGGGAGAAGAGGCAACCTCTCTTGTTTCTTCACTCATGGCAATTTCCCACCAGCTCTCAGGGCCCTGGGACTGACGCCTCCCTATTTGGGGGGCACTGTCTTGACAGCAATAGCAAGAAAAAAACTATGGAATCTAATTCAAGCTGCGTCAAAGGTGGGGTGCCACTGCAGAAATAAGAAAGATGTTGTAAAGAGCATGGTCCATGTTTACTGCGCTAAAATGTATCTAAAGCACCATGTTCAGTTCTGGACCTCACGCTGTCATCCACTTAAGCTGACCAGGCTGTGAGGGGACTGGAAACCATGCTCTATGGAGGGTGCTCAAAGGAACTATGAATATGGCCTTGATAGAAGTAATAGCTAATCTCTAAAGAACTGTCTTGAGGCAAAGGAAGCTGATGGCCATTTGTGTGACCCTTGGAGGCTGTCAAAAGGGAGAAAGCTCTAGATAGGCAGCTTCACTTAGTAAGATGACCTTGCCTGAGGCTCAGAACTTCTCAAAGATGGAATGAATGGTGGTGATCTCCCTTCCTCTGGGTGTGCCCAAATAGAGGCAAAAGGAGAATGAGACTGGGGAAAAGGTCAGATTGGCACATAGCTGCTTTTACAGATGAAATGTAGCCCGTGGGGTTTTCATTGCAAAGATAGGATCTGCCTTATTATTTTGCATTTCAACTCATGACTCAGGGAAACAGATCAGCCAGGAGCTTTTTGGAACATAGAAGAGTAAAAGGTAGCCAGTTGTGAATGACCCAAAAACCAAAGGGGCCCACATTTAGCAAGTTTGCTTGCAATGAACATCATTCCTATTTTGAGGATTCTTACATCCTTAAACAGAGAGTGTCATTTCTGGCTCCAGCTTCAGAAACAATAACATACCCTTAGGGCTTGTAATCCACACTAGAGAAATCATTAGCTCAGTCATGGAGCACCATCTGAAAGAGTCATTATATCTCATTCAAATCAAACCAAACTTGCAAATATTTACTGAGCACTTGGCTAGTGCAAGGAGAACCAAGATGGGCAATATCTGGTCCCTGCCATTTAGGCACCAGCAAGAGAGTGATAGGGAGAGAACAGGTTGGCAAAAAGCTTAATTACCGTGTCACCTCCTCCAGCACTCTTCCCACCTATTGGGATTATTTGTTTAAAATTGCCAGCAGCACCCCTAGGCTGTGCGTTTCCTCAGAGACAGTATCGCTTATTGGCTAAGATGCAGCATTTGCACTTGTAAAAACTGAATTCACCTCCTGACCTGGTCCTGTGTCAGCTGTACCTTTGGACACATTGCTTTACTGCCTCGTACTGTAGTTTCTTAAAACCTCAACAATGGAACCTGTTATTGTGTGAACTAGATGAAACATGCATGAAACACAGCACTGTGGCCTGATACATGCATATGTGCTCAGTAAATACTCGTTGCTGCCAGTACTACTGCTCCAACTTACTACTACTGCAGTGGGGGTTCCTGTAATCTAGGGGTAAATATAGGGATTAAATGTAAATTCATAGCATGAAATCCATAGCCAATCAATATGACCTCAAAATCCCACCTTGCGTATCTTCAGAAGCATATGCACCTTGAAAGAAAGCATATGCACTTGCATAGTTGCCAGCACAACTTTTTTCTTTCTCACATTCTTTCTCTCGCATGCTGCTGCTGTTAAGTCGCTTCAGTTGTGTCTGACTCTGTGCGACCCCATAGATGGCAGCCAACCAGGCTCCCCTGTCCCCGGGATTCTCCAGGCAAGAACACTAGAGTGGGTTGCCATTTCCTTCTCCAATGCATGCAAGTGAAAAGTGAAAGTGAAATCGCTCAGTCATGTCCGACTCTTAGCGACCCCATGGACTGCAGCCTACCAGGCTCCTCCATCCATGGGATTTTCCAGGCAAGAGTACTGGAGTCGGGTGCCATCGCCTTCTCTCTCATGGTCTCACTTAGATTAATAACAGCAATAACGAGGGCTTGTTACATAACAGGCACTGGTCTAAACCTTTATGTGTATTAGCCTATTTAATTTCATGTCAACTGAGGAAACGTTCTCAACCACTGGGTCTGACTATCTCTCCTAAGGTAAATACGATATGAGTATACCCTAATGCTTGATGTCAGTATGCAAGTCCTGGAATATAGCAGGCATTCAGTAAACATTTGTAGAATGAGTGGGTTCCTCAGGGTACTAGTTCTAGGAAATTTTGCCTTTGTGCATGGAATCCATATCCCCATAAACTCTCAAACAGCAGAAGAGAAATGAGACTGGGGAGAGGTCATCCGGCCATGTCCCCATCTCAGAAGCCTCTTCGGTATTCTTTGCTCATGCTTAGCCGATTCCTAGATCGAATCTCCATCCTTAATCCTCCGTAGAGCCGACTCATTCCCACTTCATGATCCCAGAGCCCTAAGTCTTCATCCCAGGCCGTTGTCATCTTGTGTCATCTTGGAACCACCACGTCACCACTTGGGTGGTGGTTTGAAGAGGGCAGGAAAAGAGGCTTATAACCTTTAGCACACTTTCGAGGGACTCCAGTAAATCTATGTTTCTCTAACTGGGGCAACGGGAGGAGGTACAGAGAGGTATTCCCAAGAGTCTATGAGTTTTCTCCAAGAAATTTTAAGTGATGTGCTTTTGCTTCAATTATGATGTGACAAAATTTGGTTTTAGTATATCCTAGAGGTTAAGACTCCAAACTCTGGAGTCAGAAATCCTGGATACACATCCTGACCTTGCCACTTGGCAGTGTATACCCTTGCATCTAGGTTCCTGGACAAGGTGAGAAGTTGAATGAAATAAACAAGTGGTCATCTTGACCTTCTTTTCTTTCCACCCCACTCAGGCAAACCAGGAACCCATTCTAGTTTATATTTATAGTTAAGTCATTGCCTTTGATATAAGACTTCCTGGAGGAGGTGACACCTGAACTGAGAGAATGTGCTGGCATCCACCAGCACGTGTATTATATAACCATTAAATTAATTTCTACAATGTCTTACTGTTTGTGATGAATCCTCCCATGCATTTGGTCCTGACAAAAACTAAGTGAGATAAGATAGCAATATATAATTGTGAATATAGTCAATCCTCATTAGTCACAGATTCCATGTGTACGAATTTGCCTACTTGTTAAAATTGATCTGTGATCCCAAAATCAACACTCGCAGCACCCTACAGTTGTTTGCAGACATGGCCAGAGCAGTTCAAAATCCGAGCTGCCCATCACAGATATTCCCAGCCAAGGTTCAACAAGGTGCCGTCTTGTTTCAGCTCTCATACTGCAAACAAGCTCGTTTTTGCCATCTATTTTCACATACTGTGCTCTTTTTGTTGGAGATTTTACTGTTTAAAATGCCTCCAAGCATAGTGGTGCACAAGGAGATTGTGGTGTGACTTATAGAGAAAATGTGTGTTAGATGAGCCTCATTCAGGCATGAATTCCAGTGCTGTTGGCCAGGAATTCAATGTCAATGAATCAACAATAATATTAGTATCTTTAAACAGAAACACACAGAAAGCAAAGTTATGTGTTTCTCCTCAGAGAAGCAATTCAAATATTGCTCCTGACGGCACTCCCAGTCAGTCTATAGGACAAACTATCACAAGTAATGAGAACATAATACATCTATGTTGTCGTTGTTATTTAGTTGTTCAGGAGTGTCTGACTCTTGGCGACCCCATGGACTGTAGCCCACCAGGCTCCTCTGTCACATGGGATTTCCCGGGCAAGAATACTGTGGTGGGTTGTCATTTCCTTCTCTAGCGGAAATTCCTGACCTAGGGATTGAACCTACATCTCCTATGTTGGCAGGCGGATTCTTTACTACCGAGCCACCCAGGAAGCCCAGTGCAGACTATCCTATATAATATATGCAATATATAAAATAAAGGGAAGAGAGGCTCAGAGAGGTTAGAGAATCTGCCCAAAAGGCCCGAGATCCCACATCTAATGGGTGCCAGGTAGATCTGAGTCCATTCTCCACCCACCAAGTTGCATGAACAGTTGCTATTTGTGGAACTCAGGTAAGGAGAATTTATTCTGTTTTCAGCCTCTCCTTTGCTCCGCTGGTCTTTATTTCCCTTCCCTACCCCTCTTTGTTTGTTTTTTGGATCATCTGTTATTGTTTTGTCATTGCATGGAAGGTTCTCCAAGCAAAGTAATCCATGTGCACCTCTTGCTACATAGCACAAGTCTTTCAAGGAGGGACCTAGGAGAAGAGCAGGAGTACCAACCTGGGAATCAGCTCCTATTTAAGTTCACACATAAGCCAATGAAAATTATCTTCCATCATTCTTACTAGTATTTTAAATTCTAGAATGGGGCAGATGGAAGGAGAAGAGCTAAAGGAACATCTGTACCCTCTTTGACCTGCCACCACCCACCCCCTGCAGCCCTCACAAATCCTTGAGATGCCCACCCCTCCCCATTGAGGAGCAATGCCTCTTTGTATGCGTTTTCAAACACCCAGTGTCATTTTGTGGGAATTTAGATCCAACATATCTCTTTTCACAGGTCCCACAATGCTTCAATGATGATGAGTTTGACAGGCATGACAGAAGAAAGGCAGGAGGGCGGAGGAGAAGAGAGAGGATTAACAAGTGTCTGTGAAGTGGCGTTTATATTTAGAATTTCCTTTCCTTTCAAGGGTTGGTGTGCCAGTCAGGACTCTTAGTATAAACAACAGAACCCACTTAGCTCATTTTAATGGAAAGAGAATTTATTAAAGAATATTAGATAGCTCACAAAATCTCCAGGACAGCCAAAGAGTGCAGCATATAGGTAGCCAGCCAGGCAAATGCCCAAACCACAAAGTGAGATAACATCTTCAAAGGCCCCACTGGCAACCCGTGCAGGCATAAATACCACGGCTTTCACCAAACATACTGAGCATTGAACACCAGAACCTCAGGCTCTGACACTCCCAAGGCTTTCTGCTCCACTTCTGAACTGAATTCTTCCATGGGTACATCCGACCGGTGGAGCACAGGCCACACAACTGAGGACTGGCCTGGTCTCAGAGCTGATGGATCCCCACACGGGGACCAGATCAACTTGTTAACTTGCTGAGTGACCTCAGGGAATTCACTGGACTCACTTGTTCTAGTTCTTAGTCTTGTGTATGGAGGATTCATCTCAGTGTGCTCTAAGGTGACTTTCAGCTCTCAAATGCTGCAATTTGGTAATTCTAAGCATCTGAGAATGTTTTATTTAGCACTCAGCCACCCCAGGATGTTTGATAAAATCTGATCATTTGGACAAGTCCCAGGAAAAGAACAGATCAGAGCCTGCTTTGGGTGTTGGGAGCCCACCTGATGGGAGAATATGTGTTTGTAGTGGGAGGTGGGGAGGTGGATGCTGAGAGTATAGAGACTTTTAGAGCTAGAAGGAAGACTTCCTTTTTTCTTTCTTTCTTTCTTTTATTTCAAATATGGAAACTGAGCCTCAGAGAAGGAAATGATGAATCTAAGTTCACAGACTTAGTTAAAGGCAGAACTGGGATTAGCATTACCTTTGCTGCTTTCCATTCCAGGGTTCTTTCCCCAATGCCAGGAATGGCAAACAGATTTCCTTCCCTTTCCTGTGCTGATTTTAGTGAATTAGCATGGCTTCCTTGAAGACTGTCTTCAGGAAGGTTCACAAGTCCTTCAGGGCCTGGTGGGAAGAATGTTGTAATTGATTAGCAATGTCTGTCACACCACAGGAGGGATGGGTGATCACCCAGGTTTTGCCATCCCTAGTTTACCCGGCCTCATTATAGAATCAAATTACCATAGAGAAATTCTTCCTAGAGAACAAACAAGTGAAAAAGGGGTAGAAATCTACATAATCCAGTCTGCTGAAGATGCTTGCAAATAGCCCCAAATTAAGAGCTGGTAGTCAAGGTATGTTTAGGGAACCAGCTCACACCTACATTCAAAGTTTGCTAAATAACACTGGGAACAAAGAATATTGCAAGCTGTGACAAGAGCATGTGAAAGCCGGGATGTGAGACCTAGGAAAGCAGAATAAGAGAACAGTTAAGTTAGAGACACATTATACAATGTGCACCCAGAAGTTTTTTTGGGGGGAGGGGTTGGGTTGTTCTAACTAAAATATCATTGCTTAGATTGCAACAGTGAAATTAATTTATTTTTATGAACAGAGTTATATGTAAAATCTGTATGAGCATATGGATTGGTCAATCCCTCCATGCCTAAGTTTAATTCTACTTAATAATAATGGTGATGGTGATAATAATAGCTATCCCATTTAATCCTCATTACAAACTTGTGAGATAAATACTCTTATCATCATTGATTTATCACTGGGGAATCTGAGCTTTGGATGGCCTGAGGAACTGCCCTAAGGTCACAAAATTAATGGGTGGCAGAGCTGGGATTCAAATCCAAAAAATCATGATTTTTTTTTTTTCCCATTCATGTTAATTAAAATTTGGATCCGATCTGAAGCATGTTTGAAAATCTGTGGACGTTACTAGAAATGAGAGATGACCCTTTACAGAATTAGTCTTGAAATCCTAACCCCTCTTAATGGGAAAGTGGTATCACCACCTTCCCCTTGTTTTCATCTACTGAAATTCAAATCACCAAACTTCTTAGCCTCTCTGGAAAACTAAGTGACCCACCACCTTCAAAGGAAGCTTATGGGGTTCGTGCACAGTGATTTCACATCTTCCCCGAAGAAACACCAACACAGCCAATCCAGGTTAAAGGACACAAGCATTGCTACACACTCTTCTTTTTCTCAAATTAATCAAGAAGTAGGAATTTCTGACAAATGCCATCTGCTGATTTTTCAGAGAGACAAGTTTTGGTGGTGTGACCAGCAGGTGCCTCGGCTTTTTCTAGCATGCAGTACCAAAATAGTCACCATGGCAACCCTCAGAGGGCAGGCTTCCAAAGAGATGCATTGTGAGCACAGAAACTCTAGAGCACTTTCAAGCAAAAAGGAAGGAGGCTCAGTGGGCAAGTTTCCAGTGCAGGGAGCATAAGCTTCTCCCCACATCCCCAGGCCGGACCCCAGGCTGCTATGTACTTGGTACAGGAGGCTCAGTCTCCCTGGGGCTTTTGCTCCCAGCAAGAGAGAGGAAATGAGAATTTGTGGGGAGTGTCAGGAGGAATAGGAAACTCCCAGATTTTTTGCAGGGACTAAAGTGGCTTGGGAGTGGGACATGTCCCTTGGAGAAGGGACAAAAGAGTCACGATGATAATTGAGGATGTAATTGAGGATGTGATATGAGGCTTGTGGAAACTCTTGGTAAGGTGCTCAATGGGCAGCACAGAGCAAAAAGAGCAGAGACTTGGGGTTCCGAAAGCCTGGGTTTCTGACCAGGCTCGGCTACTTTCTGATCCTGTGGGCCTGGGCAGGGGACAGAGCTTCTCAGACCTCAGTCTCCTCATCCCACCTGGATGATGATAAGTGCTGCCTGGCAGTGTGGGTGTGCAAGTTAATGAGGTGCAGCATGCATGATCAGGAATGCTGCTTGGTCTCAGCCCCCACCCACAGTCCCCACATGCAGAGCATTATAGGAACTCAGGCTCCAAGATATTTCTGGACACCAACTCTGGGAGAAACAGTATTCTCCATTAGGTTATACAGCAAAGTTGCACATGCCCTGTGTGTCTATACTTAAATGCACACATGTGTAGGTACACATGCTTATTTGTCAACACGCACCTATGTGAATGAGTATACCTAAATGAAAGGATGAGTATTTACATTTATGTGTATATGTGTGGGAATTTATTGCTGTTGTTTAGTTGCTTGGTTGTGTGCAACTCTTTGCAACCCCATGGACTGTAGCCCACCAGACTCCTCTGTCCATGGGATTTCTCAGGCAAGGATACTGGAGTGGGTTGCCGTTTCCTTCTCCAGGGGATCTTCCCGACCCAAGGATCAAACCCGTGTATCCTACTTGGCAGGTGGGTTCTTTACCACTGAGCTACGAGGGAAGCCCATGTGAATTTATACAATGATACTTGTAGAACTATGCTAAGCATTTTTACCACAGTATCCCTCATTTTTACAACTATCTTTGAGGTAGATAAGGTAGATAATCTTATATGTTCTCCCCAACATGCCATTCAGACAATACAAGGCCGAGCCAAGGATTGAATCAGGAATGTTTTCCTTCAGGGTCTGAGCTCCTGGCCTCTCCACCACACCCCTACCCCCACCTACTCATATAACATTGTTACATGAAACCACAGATGGGTACATATATAAGAAAAGTTAAGACAGAGGAGGGATAGATTGATTATAGATCAGTGGCTGATGAAGAGACACACTTGCAGAAGCACCCCCACACACACATAATTCTATTAGTGTATGCCATCTGGAAACATATATTGCATCCTAGTTGTTAGAATTTCTATACAACAAGCTGCAGCACAAATTTTAGAGACGCTAAGCAATTTGAGGCTCTGATTCTTCTAGTATAATCCTACAGAAGTCTCTTTTCTTATCCTTCCCCCAAATCCTTGCTTCCATGGCAAGTTTTTCAGACTGCTTTGTGGAGATTGTTTTGTCTTGATTGAGAGGTATTTTTTTTTTAATATAAAAACACAATCAACTCCAATACTTTAGTTTTCTGAATCATTTGTCTTTGCTTGTTTCCTGGCAGTATGAAATACTAGTCTAGAGAAGTTGATTTAGAATCAGTTGCAATTACCGTTTATTGAGCACAGGTACTGTGCTTGAGATTTCCAGAAACAATCACATTTGAATTTGTTTCTTATCAAAATGATCCTCATTTTGCAGATGAGGAACTGAGGCTACAAGAGTTTAAGAGTCTAGTTATACTCTGTTCATAAGGGGGCAGAAAAGAGACTAAAGCTGGGCTTTGCTGGATCTACAGTCCAGCTTTTTCCACTGTTTTAACACTGAGTAAAAGGCATAATCTGCCCAGTGCTTGCTATTCCACCCTATTCATTACTTCTGCTGTACCCTTCTGCTGTACCCTGGCAGCCTGAAGGACCAGCCAACCCCAGGAGGGCCGCCTGGGGCCAGGGCAGGTAGACTTACCTGGAAGAGCACCAGCCTGGCTATCAGCATATCCACTTTCTTCCCATTTCCTTTTGTAGCCTCCTTCCTCAGCTCACAATGACAGTCCAGCTTCTGCCAGTCCTGATTGCCATTCAAGCCTTTTTCTTTTTGAGGATTTTGAGGAAGAAAATAATTGTGTGCTCAAAAGGGTCCTGGCAATCAGAAGTGTCTGGAGATTTTGAGCTGTTAACACAGAGAGGTGGCAAAAGTGCTTTCTAGGACATCCTTATGAGCCCAAACAGCAGCTTGAGTCCACACGACTGGATCTGAGCAGGTCTCCAAAGCACGGCCGTCAGGGTGAGCGCTGTGACAAAAGCCCCAATGTTTGAAGGGATAGCCCCACACTCTCTGCCTCTCAGTCCTCACAGTCACCCCATGCAGTGAGTGGTGTTACCCTTTTCACAGTTGAGAAAACTGGCCAGAAAGGTACAGCAACTTGCCCAATGGCAGACAGCTAAGAGGTGGAGGTGAGACTCCAACCCAGTTCTTCTGACTCCAGGCTCACCATCTCAGGGTTGTATCTGGGTGGTCCTCACACCAGTACAAAGGGCCGGTAGCAGGGGCTATGGAAAATAGCAGAGGAGCCTGGAAACAGCTGGTGGCCTCTGTAGAAGGTAAAGTTGTCTTCATCACCTTGGGTTGCCATAACCAGTACCATAGATTGAGTGGCTTAAACAACAGATAGTTCCTTCTTACAGAACTGAAGGCTGGTAGTCCCGTATCAGAGTACCAGCCTGGTTGAGTGCTGGGGACAACCCTCTTCCTGGTCTACTATCTTCTTGCTGGGTCCTCATGTGGCAGGGGGTAAAATCTCTCCTGTCTTTTCTGATAAAGGCACTAATCCCATCAGGTGGGCTTTTTTATTGCAGGTTCTTTAAAAGATTTCTATTTTATATTGGACCACAGTTGATTTACAATGTTGTGTTAGTTTCAGGTGTACAGCAAAGGAAATCAATTATAATATAGATACATCTATTCTGTTTCAGATTCATTTCCCACTTAGGTTATTACAGAATATTGATCAGAGTTACCCTGTGCTATACAGTAGGTACTTGTTAGTTATCTATTTAATTTTTTATTTTTATTTTTTTATTTTTAATTGGAGGATTTTCATGTAAATACCTCTCCAAAGCCCTGTGTCCAAATACCATCACATTGGGGATTAGGTTTTAAACATATGAATTTAGGGGACACAAATATTCAGGCCACAGCAGAAGGAGAGAGCCTTGGAAGCCCATGTCAGTCGGTGCAATGAACCAAACACCATGCTAGGCACTGGGGATATGGCATGAACAAGTCCTCCCAGACCTTGCCTTTATGGAGTCATAATGGCACCCCACTCCAGTACTCTTGCCTGGAAAATCCCATGGACGGAGGAGCCTGGTGGGCTGCAGTCCATGGGGTCGCTGGGAGTCGGACATGACTGAGCAACTTCACTTTCTCTTTTCACTTTCATGCATTGGAGAAGGAAATGGCGACCCACTCCAGTGTTCCTGCCTGGAGAATCCCAGGGATGGTGGGGCCTGGTGGGCTGCCGTCCATGGGGTCACACAGAGTCGGACACGACTGAAGCAACTTAGCAGCAGCAGCAATCCCCTGGGTGAAACAACAGTTAAAAAGACAACTCTGACACAAAGTGATAAGTGTGGTAGAAAAGGAATATATAGGCTCTGTTGGAGCTCATGAGAGGGCCCCTCACCGAGACATGGGATAAGGCCTCGTGATTCATTTTCAAGTATATAAGAACAACTTAATATTTGGGTTAGAAGAAGAGATCCAGGAAGGCTTCTCAGGAGAGGTATACAGATGGTGGGAGGACAAGTAAGGGCCTTCCAAGAGGTGGACTTTGTCCAGCAGGCCATGGGGAGTCACTGCCAGTATTTTGAGTGAAGCAGTGACAGTGTTGAGCCTGCATCTTGGAAAGGTGGTTTTCAGGGCAGTTTGGATGGTACTGGGGAGACCAGTACAGTGTGTAGATGAGAGATGATAAGGGCATCAGTCCTGGGGCAAGAGCTAAATCAGTAGGGTAGTCTCTGGGGATGGCAGAACCAGAGGGGGCAGGGTCACAGAGCAAGCCTCAGTGGTGCCTGAGAAGAAGAAGTTGAAGATCCACCTGGAGGGCCCACGTGTGTCTTCTCTCCAAGGGGCAAGCTCTCAAGGTTAAGGATGAAAAGAAGCAGCCAGAGGGCTAGAGCAGGGCAAACAGAGGGACACAGTGGGAATAAGAGGCCGGAGCGGGGAGGAAGCAAGGGGTGTAAAGGGCTCTTGATGGAAATGGGCCTCAGACCGCTACTTCGTGTGTGTGTGTGTGTGTTTGGATGTGTGCATATATGATATATACACAAACATGTGCTGAGCAGAGATGGGGGATGACCTGGGTTAAAGAGTGACAGATCGGGGGAATAATGAGGGTCCCCTGAGAGGTTAGATGAGACATGCAGCCAGGAGCAGGGAGCAGGTCTTAGCACCCACATGGGCAGTCACTCCATGGGCACCTGATCAAGGGAATGAACAGCACTGAGCTTCCCACAGAACAGTCCTCTCTCTCTCGGTCCTGCCCCGGGAAAGCAGCACCCTCAGCCAGTCAGCTGTACAGTCAGCCACTGTGCTCTGCATACCTACTAAGTAATGCCCAGGACATGGAGATTAAAACCCAAAGTCTTTTTTTTTTTTAATCAAACTGATTTGATTTGAATCAAATTCTTCTCTGGCACTTTCCACAGGTTTCTAGGGGTTTTGTCCCCTGCACTCAGGGCTGAGGAAACTGTTTTGTCCACAGCCCAGTCATCCACGGGGTTTCCTTTGAAAGCTCCCTGCCGTGTCCAGGAGCGAGCAGCGTCCTGGACAGTGAGCACACCGCCTGGTGAAGCTCCAGAGGAGAGTGAGTAGCATTTTCCAGATGATCCTCCCCAGATCCCATTCAGCACCATGACTCCTTCTTTCCTTCCCACCCCGCAGCTTGGCTAGAGTTTTCTGCCCATCAGAGTTCCATGAGAGCATTTTAGGGCAACCCAGCCGTTCCACTCCACAAGCGGCCGGCTGACCCTGGCCGGCTGGAGGGTACTGTACCCACAGCCCAGGGCCTGCCCGTCTGCCCTCCCTCCTCTCCTGCTGCTGACGCACACATCCTATAATAAGCCTCTGTTACTTGGAGCTGGGGCGGCTCGGCTAGTAGTAAGCCGAAACCCGCTACTATATTTACACTCTTTCCACATTTAGACCAAGGCTATTTTTAACAGAAGGTCTATTTGTGGGGGTTGCCCACGTCACTCTGTTCACACGTATCTCACTAGCCTGAGGCTATTATTTTGATTTCACACTTGTACCAGGTCTCTTACCTTCCCTCCTTCCTGCCATCGTTTTGCTTTCATTTCGTCTTTCTGTCTCCAATTTCCTTCCTTTCTTTTCCCGAGAGGAAATTGGACTGGGGATACGGGGCTCCATCCTCACGGGGCAGAGTGAGCAGTGGACGCGAGGCCTGTGGTTGGTTCTCAGAGCCTGCTGGCAGGGGCCAGGCACAGACCTCATTCCCCCAGGGGATCCAGAATGGCCTGTCTGCCTCCACATTTAGCCTGGGCAGGATGCTGGCCATCCTTCTCCATGGCATGCCAGTTCTGTGTGTGCATATGTGTGCATGTGTGTGTGTGCATGTTTGGGGGAGCATGGCTAGCAAGGTCAGAAAAAAATAAGTCAATGGGTTCATTATTCATCCAGAGCCCTTTTTTCATCTTAAAAGTTAGTTTTGTCAGATTTGTCTGAAATCTGAAGACAGAGTTTTTGTGTATTTTGATGAAAGAGAGTTCCATACTTTCTAGGCAAGTGATTCACTTAAGGGAAGAGGTGGGGAAACCAGTGGAATTAACACATATTGAGTCCCCGCTGTGGTCAAGCACTCTGCCAGCCCTTTGGAAACCTGGACCTTGACAGTGGTGCTAGGGTGTGGTCCTGCGGCACCCAGGTCACAGGTGAGGAGATACAGAAGAGGAGTGACTGGCCTGGATTAGCTTAGCTCGTACGTGGCTGTGCTGAAATCTGGATGCAAACTCCTTGCTCGCCCCAAACCTCTCATCTTCCCAACTGCTTCCTTCTTACCTCTCCAAAAAAACTAAACAGTCTTCATTAACGCTGTTTTTATTATTTTATTTCCGTGGGTCTGCTCCTCTCCTCAGCCCTTCACCCCCAACTGGAAGAGACCTTTCCCACCTCAGAACCCTCAGCACTAGCTTGGTCTGCTTCTTTAGATTCTAAGTAGTGACTGATCTGAGATACAGTCACTTTGGAATCTAAAAAGGACACCAGCCCTCGGGCTCTGGGGCTCCTGGGACCTCCCTAATGGATCCCAAGAGAAACACCACGTTGTCAAATCTTATTTTATTTCTACCAACAATTGAAGTCGTGGCTTCAGAATGAAATATTTTTATTGTATTTCTAAGAGCACAGGGCACTGAGATTTGAATTCACATCAGACTGCAGCAGAAACAGAATGCAGGGCCAATTGTAGGGCACCCTGCCCTCCCGAGTCCAGCTTCTGTGGTGTCAGAAAACTCAGGGAAACCAAATGCTCCCTGGGTCCCATCATCAATAAAGTGCTGACTTGTCTTAGACATTTCCTAAGACTCTGATAAGAGATCATTGTCTATTTGGTGTCCTAGAGTCAGGAGCCCTAATCCCAGGGGCCTTGTGGCTGTAATAGTAGAGCAAGTTACACTGTTTGTATTTAATTTCTTCTTCCTTAAATTGGAGATACTAACGCTACTTTGCCCACTCACCCACTTCACAATTTGCTGAGAAATCTAAATCAGAAAATTTATGTGACTGTGCTATCGTGAAAGCTGGCAAATGCTACAAGGATGTTAGTTGCTAGTGCTGATGTTTTTGTCATTAGTAAAGATGTGAAGGTGGGCTCAGCAAGGCCAAGTGACATGTTTAAGGTCACACAGCAAGTAAGTTGTTGGAATAAGGGCTTAATAGCCCTCCTTCCCTCTGCAAAGGGCTGAAAAGAAATCACAAGGCCACTGGAAGAATCAGATGCTGAGCTCTACAATGCTGGCCGAGTTCAGCCCAGAAATGGGGACACTGATCTGGGCTGGGTCCCATCGCTCTCCCCAGCTGACCCTCCCTGCACCTTTGTCCCAGAAGCTTCTCAGGCTTCTCAGCAGTGTGGGTATCCTGCCTCAGCCAGAGCTGAAATCCCAGAGCAGTGTCATGGGGCTTCTGGTTTCAGGATATACTGGAAAGGTGAGAAGGAAGCTTGTCTTCCCATGGATCTGGGCCAGGGCTGGGTGGCAGGGCCTCCCCTGCCAGGAGCTGGGACGTTCCCCAGGTGTCCGGGCATCCCCAAGTCAGCAGGGCCGCCAGCACTTTCCAAAGCATTAGCCTAGGTCAGAAAATAGGCCCTTCAGCACTTTGCCTGAACCAGATACTTTGTCATTCGGACAAAACCTGCCCCAGTAGAATCTACTACCTTGGCAAGGCATTGTGCCCGCCTGGCTTAGGGATCAGTCTGCGGAAAAGAAACTAAAGCCCCATGTAACTGCTTCCTGGGGGACTTGATGAGAAGACCTCTTTATGTCTTGTACCTCTACACCTCAGCCTCTAGGACTCTGATCTTTATGCCTCAGCTGCACCTTCTGCTCCCATCCTCAACCACCCCCTCGCCTCTCCACCCCCAACCCTACAGACTCCCACTCATTTTCAAGGCCTGGTTGCAGATATTCCTCTGTCTGTAAAATCTGTTCTGGTCCTTCTCCCAGTTAGGAAATTAATGAAAGCCCCTCCTCTGGGCTCTCACAGAACTTTGTGAACTCGGCAGCACATCCCAACCAGTCTGCGCTGGAGTTTCCCATACGTCCAGCCTAGGACAGAGGAGCTACCCCACTGAGCAGTGGGGCTGGAGTCAGGCTTAGTTTTCATCCCTTGTCCTGAAGGGTGGAGTAGAGCCTCTGGGCTGGAGGCCTGTAGATGGTGGAGCAGATGGTATGGGACACTCTGGGCCCCTTTGCACCCCGCCCCCAGATGCTATGAGTGTAACCTGCTTGCCTGGTATCGACTCACAGCTGCCCCCTTTCTTGGGCGAACTGCCCTCAGGAAACAGGAGCTGCCTGTCCAGGAGGTCAGCCTGCCCGGCTCCGCACTCTGCTCCCCCTAGCCCCTGCCACTCCGTGACTGCAGCCAGCACAGGGATGACTCAGTGAAACAGGGATCTGAAACGGCAGTGCCCTCCTCTCAAGGGGACACTATGGTCGTGCGCTTTAGGTTACAGAGTGTCAGTCCACTTCCACCCCCTCCCCAAAGATTAGGCCAAGGCTAAGCTTTACCTGAGACCACAGTTTAGGGCACTGAAACTCTCACAACCCAGGTAATCTGGCAGTTTGGGGCAAACAGAGCTGATTGGTCGGCCTAGACTGGGTTGCCAGATTTAGGAAATAAAAATACAGGATATCCAGTTAAATTCGCATTTCAGATCGACAAAGCACACATTTTTAGTATAAGCACGTCCGATGCAATATTTAGAAATCCTTGTAGTAAAAATTGCTCACTGTTTCTCTAAAATTCAAATGTAACTGGACGCTCTGTATTTTATCTGGTAGTCCTATGCTCAAACACATTGGCGTTTGTTCCTTTCCACTCCCTATCCTGCTTCTCTATCTCCCTCCCTTGAAGGTTTTTCCCTCTATAAACCGTGAGACCTAATACCCTTTCTCAGCCTCTGCTTCTAAGGAACCTGACCTGAGACTGTCATTGCCTCTCTGCCATCCACAGTGGCCAGAGAATGCCCTCCATTTCATCTGGACTTTGCAGAACAGGTCTCTAACCCAGCCTCCTGACACGGATGGGTAGGGCAGTTCTGATGAGGGTCTCTGTGTGATCCTCAAGGAAACCACTGCTTCTAACTACATTCCTGCAGGACTGGCTTCCTTAGGAAGACAAGTTGTCCAGAAATCCTGGTGACCACACCTCCTTTAGGGAGATGACTTTGATCCATCCATGACAGGGCTAAGGTCGGTAGCTTAATATCTGAGTCTGGATCTTATACTCTGGAACATGAAAACTGAATGAAATGACATCTGGGGGCCATTCCAGCTATGACCCAATAAGCACTGGAGTTTTCCTAAGCCTGACTTTTGTGTTTAGTTTGTAAAGTTCTCAACCTAGTGCCTGGCACAAGTTTGCTGTTAGTAGTTGTGTTGATCATAAGCAACTGTAATAAGTAACACCAGATTCCTCAGATAACATGGAATCAATTTAAAAAAAAAGTCCTACGAGGGCAGCAAGCATCCATCTAAGCAGATTTCAGGGCAAAACCACCCCAAGGTGGAGTGAGTTGTCTCAGAAGGCAGGGAGCTTCCTATCATGCAAAGGGAGGAGTGGGAGAGAGGGGAGATATTTATTTACCTGCCAATGGTCAATCATTTCCATCTATCATTTCCTTTAATCAAACCCCGAGGTGTCTGGCAGGGGTTGGATGAGACCTCCAGATGGCGTGCCAGCTCTGAGGGGTTGGACTGGACTGATGCCAAGGTCTCACCCAGACCTGAGATTCCAGCATTCTGTGATAACACTGACATCCCAACATTTACAGTAAGCCCAGTGGCAACTCTGGTGTCCAAGAATTTGGCAAATGGTTCCAGGACAATGTCCCAGACTCTACTCCTATACTTTTCAGAACTTCAGACACTCCCAAACCAATTGGAGGTCTCAAAGCTCATGTCCTTCAAGTCCTCTAAACACAGGAGACAGAGTCACCCCCTCCTTCCTCTTGCCCATCACCACACTCTTCATGCTGTGCCCTCTTCTCGAGGGGCTCGACTCAGCCACCAGCCACACCACTGTTTGGCTGAAGGCACTGGCAATTCCATTCCCTCTCTCACAACTGTCATAAGGACACCCAGGAGCCTTCATTTCACATAAAACCCCATTGTGGAATCTTTGTCTACAACCACAAAATCCAGAGCTGGAGGAGACTATGCAGCACCTAGTCCAGTCCTTAGCAGATGTACCTGTGGAGCCACCCCAAAGACACCCCTGACAAGTTTCTCTGCTTGCCACCTTTTAAAACAAATTTTTTATTTATTTTCTGGCTGTGCTGGGTCTTTGTTGCTTTGTGCGGGATTTCTCTAGTTGTAACATGCGGGGTTTCTTCACTGCAGTGCATGGGCTTCTTATTATGGTGACTCCTCTCGTTGCAGAGCACAGGCTCTAGGTGCTCAGGCTTCAGTACTTGCAGGGCTTGGGCTCAGTAGCTGTGTCCCATGGGCTTCGTTGCTCCACAGCATCTGGGATCTTCCCAGTCCAGGGATTGAACCTGTGTCCACTGCATTGTCAAGTGGACTCCTGACCACTGGACCACCAGGGAAGGCCCTGCTTGACACCTTTGAAGCCAAGATCCCGCTCCCGGCCAGCGGCACCCCTTTTCTTCATTGAACCACTCAGCCAGTAGAAGGTGCTTCTCAGATCCACACGTAATCTGACGTTTTGTGGCTTCCTCTCATTGGTCCTTGTTCTTTCTCTGATGGCACAGAAAGTCCAGTCTTGTTGGGAGATGGTGAGCAAAGAGGCTTGGAGAGGTGTGTGGGGAGAAGCATCAGGAGATTATGTCAGAGGTGATGAGAAACATCAGAAAGAAAAATGATAGAGATCTATGCTTGCTACAAGGGGCCCACATCCTGCATGCTTTCTGTCATGCTTTTTAAAAGTGTGGTGCTAAAGAGGTAGCCCCTCAACCCTCTGGAAAACTTGTCCATCCCAAATAACTTACTGTGTGAGAACTACAGCCAGCCAGAGTATTGTGTCACTTATTTGGTGACAAGAAAGAGGTAATCAGGAAGCAGGGAGACTCAAAACTGTCACTGGAAAGACATTTGAAAGAACTGGGTCTGTTTAGCCTGAAGAATAGATTTGGGTGGTAACAAACATGGCTGCCTCTAAAAATCTTTCCTGGGGAAGAAGGATTGGACCAGTTCCAAATGGAGGAAAGAATTGGACTTACGACAAAAGGATAAACCATCAAAGTGACCGAAAGCTTTCTATTAGACAGAGCTATCTAACAGTGAGAAGTTTCGGTCCCTGAGGGTGTCCAGGGGAAGTATGGAAGAGGGGCCATCAATGCAATTCAAGCTCTGGGCGGAGGTTGGACCTGACAGCTTTTGTATCACGACAACCACCCTAAGACACACACACACACACACACACACTGAAACCACAGTATTTAAAGCTAGAAGCCCTTTATTTTTCAAAGTGCATCAGCGTAGGGTGTACGTCTCTTGCTTTGTTTAGCCCTGGTCACCCAGAGATGGTCCCATCGCTGACTTGATTGTCAGCAAGTACTGAAAGCCTTTCCTCTCTCCTTGGAAGGAGTGGAGCAGATTGTCTGGATCCGCGCATAGTGCCCTGGCTCCGGTCTCAGCACCAAACGCATTCCTTCTGCGCAGTCTGTTCCGTTTTGACAATGCAAAGAGGAGAGCCGGAGAAAGTCCCGGAGCCAAGGGTTCTGGAAGCTGCAGGGCGGGGCTGTGCTCTGGGACAGGAGGGAGCATATTTTTAAGAAAGTTGTGGTCAGAGCCCCTCGCTCAGGAGGGGTGCAAGCAGAAAGTTTGGCTGAGGTCAGCGTCCAACCTCACTCTGCGTCTTTCAGAGAGGAAGGGCTACCTGCTGTAACCACACCGATGTTTTCTCAAGGGCAGAGTCAGACAGATTTTTCACAGGAGGAAACTCCCCTGCACCTCTCTGGCATCCTGGAGGTTAAAATAATAATAAATTGATTTTTGTCTGCACATGAGATGAGATTTGCTGTGCTATCTGAGGATGGAGTATTAGACTTCCGGCTTTAATGAGATCTAAAAAGTGACCTTATTTGGACTACAGCATTTTATATCCTGTGACCAGCCAGTAGTAACTCATTAAATGATATTACTCAACTAGGATTTACTGAGCCCACCTCTATGCTGGGCTGTGTACCAGGCACTGGGGAGCACAGGTAAAGGAGATCCAGGATTTGCCCTCAAGAAGCTTATATTCCAGTGAGATAGAATCACAAGCAAAAAATTGAAATCCATGCAACCAGGGCTCCAGAAGATGTATACTGTGAATACACTCACTGGCCACGAGCCTCAGGGACGGTGTCCTGGAGGAAGGGATGCTTGAGATGAGTTCTCAAAGATGAGCAAGATTTTACGAAGCTTTAAAGGCAGGAGTGGGGAAAGATGATAGAGGGAGGAATCCGTGTATACAAAGGTATAGAAAAGGTGTGAAAAACCTTTGTTTATTTAAAGCAGCCACATGTACTTTGATGTGACCAAAGCCACATATGATGCTGGCAGAAATGTTCAAAGCATGAAGCTAGAAAGATGGTTTCAAACTAGGGGGGATTTTGTCTCCCAGGGACGTCTGGTTGTCCCAAGGAGAGGAGGGGTAGCACTCCTGACCTCTGCTGTTGCTGCTGCTGCTAAGTCGCTTCAGTTGTTTCTGACTCTGTGCGACCCCATAGATGGCAGCCCATCAGGCTCCTCTGTCCCTGGGATTCTCCAGGCAAGAATACTGGAGTGGGTTGCCATTTCCTTCTCCAATGCATGCACACATACTAAGTCACTTCAGTCGTATCTGACTCTATGCGTCCCTGTGGACAGCGCCCACCAGGCTCCTCTGCCCACAGGATTCTCTAGGCAAGAATACTGGAGTGTGTTGCCATTTCCTTCTTTACTCCTGGCCTCTAGTGGGTAGAGAACCATCCTTCAAGGCTCTGGACAGCCCCCACAACTAAACCACAGTGCCAACGACACTGAGGTGGAGAAACCCTAAACTAGAGAGAGGCAGGAGCCACATCATAAGCATGGAGCTCTTTTAGGGGCACTGCGTTTTCCAAGGGTCGTGCAGAGAGGGCACGCAGGGGAGAGAAACCAGGATAATATAGAGTTTTCAGATCCTGCAACCCAAGGTCTCCCTTACCTGTGTCTCAACCACCCTTCCTAGCTGAATTTTTCTGTACACGTGTGATGAGCCTGCATAAACTAGCTTCCTCCAACTTGCTGATAAAAATACTAAACATGAAAATTCCTGGAGAAAATAATGTGCTAGATGCACATAACATCATTCAATTTATGGGGCAATTTTCATCCTTCATCTCATTTTACTTGTTCTACAAAAGAGGAAAATAAAGCCTGGAGATGCTCTGCAATCTAGGAATTATTTAACTGTAGCAAGCTCCGCTCCTATCTCTTCTCCCAGTCAATCTCTGAGTGTATCTTGGACCCATCCCTCTGGCAGCAGGGGATGCTGGGAGTATCCTCCATCCTGACCTTAATGGCCTCCTTTCCAGCTTCCTGGATTTATATCTGTGTGAGGGGCCAAGAGCAGGCTTCCTGCCTCCCTCTGACCATAGCCGTGACACTCACATACCCTTCTGACCATAGGAGACCTCGCACTCCCCGTGGTGACCTGGCTGCCTTGGTAAGAGGACCTCTCCTGGCCAGCATGTCAGGGACAGCTGCTCGGCTCATGTACTCTGGCCAGGAGGCATTACTGACCCTGTGATCTGGCTGTTCATCCAAACTGGCAGATGGGCACAGGTGCCTTGTCGTGATGCTGCTCCCTCTTGACTGAGCAAGTCTGACCACTAAATCACCCGGCAGAGAACAGCACCAGTCAGCTGAGGGGTGGGCTCTTTCCAAGTGGAACCCCAAAATACTGCTGATCTGAAATTTGGCTGTCTCCAGGACAGCATTAACAGCGCACGCCAGGTCACATGCTGCATAAACACTCTCAATAATCAGCACCATTCTAACGGTGTGTCAGCGGCCTGCTCATCTGATTTAGAAGTTTACAGCATGACTGCCTTCTACCCCAATAGCTCATGAACTCATGGAGAGCTGATTTCCTACATTCCCAAAGGCAATTTTTCCTGTCATACAGAAAAAAACAAAACCAGCACATCCCTTGCCTCTTAATCTCCCACAACCCATTCATTTCAAGCCCAAGGAATCCTTTCCCCTAAAGGGAAATGAATCTTCAGAAGATAATAAAACCTTGCCTGGTCTCAGGCCCACCTATGTCATCCCAATGCTGCCTATCCTGTCCCTCCCACATCAGACCTCTTAGCCCCAGCAGCATCTCAGAGTGGCTCCCCAGGCTTCTGTCCATGGCTCCTCCTTCCACCTGTGTAGCCCAGCAGCTCTCTCCTGCTGACCACGGCTCCGTCCCTCTCCAGTAATATTGCTCCTTCTCCAACTATATCCAGACACTTTGTCAAGGCTAGAACAGTAGACAGCACCTGACCCCTGGCTATAGAGTAGAATGGATAACAAGAAACAAGAGCAGATGGAGAAAGGAGGTGGCTGGAGTCGGGCAGGTGACAGATGACAGTGGCTAGGCTAGGATGTTGATTGTAGAATAAGCAAAAAGGTGGGTGTGAAAGCTGAGCCTGTGTTGGAAAGAAAGTCAGAGGGGCTCAAGCCCCAGGTGGGGTGAGGGGCAGAAAAAGGGTCCTTTTCAACCTTGAGAATTTTGAATAATAAAGTGGGGTACATTGTCTGGGAGCTGTGCTGTGACTCTGATCCTAAAGAGCATGCATCTGTTTCTTGGGGTACAGGATTCATGGGGCACCATTTCTCCAAGCATTTCTGTGTTCCAGTGATGTACTTTCCAGAAACACTCCAGACCCCTCGTTCTGTGCTTGTTCATCACCCCAAGCCACTGCTGAGCATGATTCCCACATGCTTAGAGGGGGACAGTGGGCTCCTAGCCCACAGGGGCAGACCCAGGTGGGGGCTCCACGTAAAGCCATGGGACACTGACAGTTAGCCTGTCACCTCACTGTCAAGTGGCAGCCCTGATGGGTTTTCTAAAAATACCCTGGGTCCTGTCCTCACGGGCACCAACCCAACCCTTGTGAGTGCCAGGCAGGCACCCTCCTCACTCTCCCCAGGGCCTCCTTTTAGCTCAGGTTCATCTGCTGTAACCCGGATCATGACATGAGCCACCCTACTGCTCTCCCTTCTCCACGGGGACCGCCAGATAGTGAGAAAAAAACACAGAAGATCATCCCACCACCAAAGCCTATCTATTCATTCACTCACTCACTCACTCATTCATTCACTCAACATGCATCCAACCGAGTTTTTATGTGCCAATGCAAAGTACCTTTTCTAGGCTAGGCCTTGTAGTAGATGCCACAGATTGGGTGAGCAAAGCCAAACGCAAAAGAAAAAATACTGTGTACATGTGTTCCCCATCCTGACCCCCCCTCCCACCTCCCTCCCCATCCCATCCCTCAGGGTCATCCCAGTGCACCAGCCCTGAGCACCATGTCACATGCATCGAACCTGGACTGGCTATCTGTTTCACATATGATAATATACATGTTTCAATGCTATTCTCTCAAATCATCCCTTCTTCACATGTACACCCATGGCTGATTCATGTGAATACATGGCTAATTTTTTTAGATTAAAAAAAAAAAAGAAGAAGAAAAGAAAAAAAAGAATAAATACTGTGGAAATCTAGTTATACTCAAGAATAGGCAAATCTAATCCAAAACTATCAAAGTCAGAATACCAGCTACATCTTGAAGATGGATGTAATTAGTAACTGAGGAAAGGGAGGAGGGGAATTTTCTGGATTCTGAGATGTTGTATATCTTGATCAGAGCGATAGTCTCATGGATGCAATAATATGTAAAAATGTACTGAGCTATAAACTTAAAATGTATGTCTTTTACTAAATGTTATGCCTCAATCATTTATAAATATTATGTTATGTTATGTTCTATTATATTATATATGGACTTCCCTGAGTCAGGAAGATCCCCTGGAGAAGGGCATGGCAACCCACTCCAGTATTCTTGCCTGGAGAATCCCATGGACAGAGGAGCCTGGTGGGCTATGGTCTTACTATATGTTATGCCTCAGTCATTTATATGTATACATATAAACATTATATTATATATATAAGCTGTATATTTATATGTATATATATATAATTACTCTGTGTTTTTTTTTATAGTCTATAGATGAGAAAACTACAAACAAAATTTGAGCAGTGGTTGATTCAAATTGGTGAGATGATGGTGAATTTTTAATCTCCTTCTTTATATTATATTGGCTTTCCCAGATATTCTGCACTGAACATATCTTGCTTATGTAATGAGATTAAATATATTAAATGTTATTTTTAAAGTAATAACCTTCGAGGTGAAACATTCAGCAAGCACGCGGTAGGTGGCTCTCTTCCCAGAGGGGACAGAGCCTGCTCACAAGCTTTTGTCCCCTTGGACGCTGAGGACATAGGTTTTAGGAGTCCTGATCTAGGTCTTTAGGATTTTAGCACAACTAAATACAGTCTGGCCCACTGGAGGCTGTGAGTTTGTGTTGCCAGAGGAACCTTAGGACTTTCCTCTCAGTCCTGAGGGAAGGAGCCTCCGGGGCTCTGAGAGCTCACTGTGCTGATTCTCACCCTGGCGGCATGAGAACTTGCCTGACTCTGGTCTCCTGCATTTCTGACCTCTTCCAATGGGGATTCTGTGCCCACCCTCACCCACCGCCTCCAGACTTAGGGTGATTTCATGACCCCTCACCTCCTCCCATCAGCGAGAAGGACCTGCCAGCTTATGCTCTTTGGGGCCATGGTGAGGTAGAGGGAGCTGATGGGGGAGTATTAAAGCAAAAACAAAGCCAAATTAAACCTTGAAAACCTAAGGAAGGAAGAAAAGGGAAAGTGGAGGAACCTCTTCCGGCCTTGGTGTTCTCACTGAAAGTAGGCTGTTGTGAGGTTCACATACCAATGAGCATATGGAAAGCACTGGAATTGAGGGCCGGTTTATGTTCTCGTTTTGCTGACAGGTTGGGAGATGCAGGCGGGTGGCATGGCTGACTCCCCCTCCCTCTCCTACATTCCTAATGTCCTTCTCAGCCATCACAGCCTGCACACAGCAGGGGGTGAGATACATTGTGTGTGTGTGTGTGTGTGTGTGTATGTGTGCCCGAAGTCTAATTTCTGCATTAGCAAAATCAGGGAGGTCATGTGATGAATATCTGCCTGTGATGCATAAATGTATTTTGAATTTCCAGCTTGGATCCTCAAATCACTTCCCCCTCCCTCCAGTCTCCTCTCCCACTCCCGACACACAGACTCCCACAGCAAAGTCATGTGAGGCCTTCTCAGGTTGAGCCCAGGAATGAGCCGGCAGCCCGGCTCTGCCCTGTGACACACACAACCTCCAGCAGTCACATGGCCTCCAGCTGCCACCACCTGCCCTCTGTCCCCAGCCCGGTGCCCTCTCCCTGGCAGCCTTCCCAAGCTGACTCGTCCCTCCAGGCTCCAAGCTTGGCAGGCAGCAGGGCAAAGGGACAGAAGGTCCACAGCCAACAGGCTTGGACAGCTCTGGTCTCAGCCGACCTCGGTGGCACCCCATCCAGGAGTCTCCTCAGCACCACGTGGTGTGCCCCACAGTGGATTAGGTGCCTTGCTGGCCTGGTACAGAGGTGGACAGAGCTGTTGGCTGCTGGCTCCGGGAAGCCAACCCCAGCCAGAGCCCCCGTGAGCAGGGAACTGGAGCTACAGGTGCTGAGATGAGGCTGTATGGGGAGCCAAGGACACCATCCAGCCATGTGCCTCATGGAAAGGCTGGAAGCCAGGCACTGCCCAGCCTTAGAAGGAGAGAAGAGAGCAAATACAGGAGGGGCCATTGGTATACGTATTATACTCAAAAAAAAAAAAAAGGAAAAGAAACAAAAAAACTCTAGAGGAGTGGTACCCAAGAGACATCTGGAAACATTTTTGGTTGTCACAACTGGGGGACTGCTACAAGTATCCAGTGGGCAGAAGCCAACATGTTGTTGCTCAGTCCCCTGCAAGGCACAGCACAGTTGCCCCTAACAAAGGCTTATCCATCCCCAGGGTCAGCAGTGCCACAGTTAAGAAACACAGCTCTAGAGAGACAGCAACCCTCCTGGGGGAGGTGTGAGCAGGACCCCACAAATGATCCCTTCTGCCCACCCTGCCCCCCTGAGTGAACTGGGACTGTCACACCCAGGCTTGGAAATATTCAGTACCTACCCAGTGCCTTCAGATTTGGACTCAAGCCCCTCGGCACATGGCACACTAAACCTCGCTTCTATGGTATGGCTTACCCTTCAGCCTCACCTCCTGTGGCACTGGGATCACATTAAGTCATTCACAGTGTCCCAATACCCCAGACCTTTGCCCTTGAAGGAGGAGATCCTATGTCTTCTCTCTAGAATGCTGTCCTACTTCCATCAAACCAAGGCTCACCTACCCTTCTGGATTCAGTTGTACCATTTCCTCATTGGAGAAGCCCTGAGAAGTGTGTCTGTCTCTCCCACCAAACTGTGGTCCCCAGTGCCTGGGGTGACCTTGAACAAGGGGACCCAATCTCTCCGTGATCTTGGGGTGGGTGGGCAGGTCTAGGCTATAGTCCCTCAATAGCAGAAGATCCATGGGGAGCTGGAGAAAATGCAGAGAGTGATGTGAGACCAGGCAAAGCAGGTGAGAAGCAGAGACAGGAAAGAGCCTGAGGAATCAGACAAAGAGTATCTGTTAACAAAACCACAAAGGAGCAGAGAACAGAAGAAAGATGGTCTGTGCCAGTTCCAGAGGCGGAGTCTGTAAGAGCTCCCAGCCCCCTCCCCCAACCTCTCCCCCACCACAGTGGGCCTACAGCATCCAGGCCTGGGTCTGCCACCAGTTGCTTGTCATGTACACGTTATATCAACTGGGAGATTTGGTCATTCACACTTGAGAGCAAGGTCACTTACTTTTCCTTAAATCAACTTCGTGGGGAAGGCAGGGCACAAGAGACATTCCCATTTTACAGCCAAGGAAGCTGAGGCTCAAGAAGGTAAACAGACCACCTCCAAATTGCCAATACTGCATCTCTACCTCCTTCCCACTTTGGCTACACCATTCTGAATTAGCCAAGAAAAGATCAGTCAGCTAATTCCCTCACCATTGGTTTAATTTCCATGGGCAATCCCAAAAGACAATGAAAAAGAACAATTCTTCAGTGTCATCTCTTGTGGTGCTCGGTTACACACAGAATTTATTTTTGTACTTTACAGCTATATTGAGATACAGCTGTCCTACAATAAACTGCATATATTTAAAGTGTACAATTGGATGATAGTTGACATTTGTATACTCCCACAATGGAGATAATGAACATATATCCACCACCCCTCAAAGTTTCCTAGGGCTCCTTTATTATCCTTCTCATCCCTCTTCACACACCCATCCCACATACACACAGGCAACCACTGCCTTCTGTTGCTCTTATGGCATCTTCTATCACTTGTATAAATAGGATCAGATAGTATGTATTCATTTTTATAGGGCTTCTTTCAGTCAGCATAATTATTTTGAGAGTCACGCGTGTTGTTGCATGTATCAAAAATTTATTCTTTTTTACTATTGAATGGTATCCCACTATATGAATATACCACAATTTGTCCATCCACCTGCTGCTGTTTTCATTTTGGGGCTGTTAGAAATAGAATTGCCATGAACAGTTATATTAAAATCTCTGAGTAGATGTATGTTTTCATTTTTCTTAGGTAAACACCTAAGAGTAGATTGACTGGGTCACATGTTCAATTGATGTTAAACTTTTTATGAAATTGCAAACTGTTTTCTGAGTTAACTACACCATTTTACATTCCATCAGCAGTGTGTTAGAGTCCAATTCCTCCACATGCTCACTAACATAAGGTTCGGTCAGTCTTTTTAATTCTAATCATTCTACTAGGTATGGTGGTATCTTACTATGGTGTTTTTGTTTTGTTTTGTTTAATGTATTAATTTACTGGTCTGTGCCCAGTCTTATTTGTGGGAACTTCAATCTTCATTACAGCATGGGATCTTTGGTTACAGCATACAAACTCTTGGCTGTGGGATGTGGGATCTAGTTCCCTGACCAGGGGTTGAACCCAGACCCCCTGCATTGTAAGTTCAGAGTCTTAGACACTGGACCACCAAGAGAGTCCCTCTTCAGTTCAGTTCAGTTCAGTTGCTCAGTCGTGTCCAACTCTTTGCGACCCCATGAATCGCAGCACGCCAGGCCTCCCTGTCCATCACCAACTCCCGGAGTGCACTCAAACTCATGTCCATCGAGTCAGTGATGCCATCCAGCCATCTCATCCTCTGTCCTCCCCTTCTCCTCCTGCCCCCAATCCCTCCCAGCATCAGAGTCTTTTCCAATGAGTCAACTCTTCACCTGAGGTGGCCAAAGTATTGGAGTTTCAGCTTTAACATCAGTCCTTCCAATGAGCACCAGGACTGATCTCCTTTAGAATGGACTGACTGGATCTCCTTGCAGTCCAAGGGACTCTCAAGAGTCTTCTCCAACACCACAGTTCAAAAGCATCCATTCTTCAGCGCTCAGCCTTCTTCACAGTCCAACTCTCACATCCATACATGACCACTGGAGAAACCATAGCCTTGACTAGACGGACCTTTGTTGGCAAAGTAATGTTTCTGCTTTTCAATATGCTATCTAGGTTGATCATAACTTTCCTTCCAAGGAGTAAGCGTCTTTTAATTTCATGGCTGCAGTCACCATCTGCAGTGATTTTGGAGCCCCCAAAAATAAAGTCTGACACTGTTTCCACTGTTTCCCCATCTATTTCCCATGAAGTGGTGGGACCAGATGCCATGATCTTCGTTTTCTGAATATTGAGCTTTAAGCCAGCTTTTCCACTCTCCTCTTTCACTTTCATCAAGAGGCTTTTTAGTTCCTCTTCACTTTCTGCCATAAGGGTGGTGTCATCTGCATATCTGAGGTTATTGATACTTCTCCTGGCAATCTTGATTCCAGCTTGTGCTTCTTCCAGCCCAGCATTTCTCATGATGTACTCTGCATTTAAGTTAAATAAGCAGGGTGACAATATACAGCCTTGACGTACTCCTTTTCCTATTTGGAACCAGTCTGTTGTTCCATGTCCAGTTCTAACTGTTGCTAAAGTCCCTCTTACTATGGTTTTAATTTGCATTTTCCTAATAACTAATGACGTTGAGCATCTTTTCATGTGTTTATTTGCCATCCATATATCTTCAATTGGTGAAGTGTTTATTCAAAGAAAAAGTTTTGAAAGAGTATTATATTTGTTTATATCAAATGTAATAAAGTACATAATTTTGAACATGGCCTTTGGAAACTGTCAGATCTGGTTTCACATTCTGGCTTGGCCACTTACTGTGCTACTTAGGATGAATGGCTTACCTTCTCTGAATTTCATTTTCCTCTTGTGAAGGTAATAGAACCCGATAAGGTTTAAATGAGAATCAATTAATGCCTTTAAAGTATAACTCAAGGTCTAGCATATAGAAGTTAAATAATAATAATTATCATAGTAATAACATTCTAACATTCAAATCAGTCTGATTTGAATTATGACAAACAAGACCCTGACATACCTCAAAAACTAATCTCTGTGAGAATTAAATGATGTCTCATGTCCAACACAGTAGATATACAATATCTTTTTTATCACTAGGCGAAAAATAGGATTTAGTAGAGGTCTAGTATGTCAGTGCTGAAAGAGTCCTTAAGAGATATTTAAACCAACTCTATGCCTTAGCTCTTGAACTGTGGTGTTGGAGAAGACACTTGAGAGTCCCTTGGACTGCAAGGAGATCCAACCAGTCCATTCTGAAGGAGATCAGCCCTGGGATTTCTTTGGAAGGAATGATGCTAAAGCTGAAACTCCAGTACTTTGGCCACCTCACGTGAAGAGTTGACTCGTTGGAAAAGACTCTGATGCTGGGACGGATTGGGGGCAAGAGGAGAAGGGGACGACAGAGGATGAGATGGCTGGATGGCATCACTGACTCAATGGACATGAGTCTGAATGAACTCCGAGAGTTGGTGATGGACAGGGAGGCCTGGCGTGCTGCGGTTCATGGGGGTCGCAAAGAGTCGAACACGACTGAGCGACTGATCTGATCTGATCTGATGCCTTAGCTCACATCCTCTGGAAACCAGAGCCTGAGGCAAGGATATAAGACTGGAACCTTACTTGGGAGGTACAAACTTCGGGTGGTTAGGGTGAGGAAAAGATTCAGAAACAAGACACAGGAAGATGCAGGAGCTGTCACGCAGATAAGCCCTACCCAGTGGCTACTCAATGAGGCACCAAAGAAACACGGCAGGTCTCTCAGCACACGGAAATCCCCTGATAGGTTTCCAAAAAGAAACCACACTTCGCCGAAGTCCAAAGAGGGGAAGAGTAGGGTGCATGTATCTGTCAGTTTCCCCCGCATGGTCAAGGCTAACCCCACAGTGCACAAACTCCCCTGCACTTCCAGACTGTGTCACCCAGCACCGTGATGGTTGCTCAGGAAAACATCCCCACATCCTGCCCTGTGGCCTTTCACCCGAGTCCAGAACTGAATGGGCAGCTTAGTTAGATCAGATGCCAGGGAAGGGAAAGAAGAAGGTGTGCAAGACTCATGTCCTGCTTAGGCTGGGCACCTGCACAAGCAAGCCCCAAGTCTAAGATCTCCGCGCAAGAGGTTTTGATAGGGAATGGAATCCAGGAAGCAGCACTGGAAGAGTAGAGAGGGGAAACGGAGGAGGAAGCTGACACATGGTATGGTGATGAGGGGGCTACTGTTGTGGGCATCTGGAGCTCAGTCCTACCACAACATCCAGGAGATAATAGGAAATTCATTTCACATTTGTCCCACCTGCAAGCTGAGGGAGCTGGGATAGCTATCTCCAACAATTTGTCATCGGCTGAGGGCTGCTCCCGGGCACATCAATTTCCATAACCCCTCCCCCAAGGGAAGGAGGAGAGTCCCAGTTGCTGGCAGTAGGATGCCTTTGGCATGTCCTGGAATGGTGAAGGCAGCATCTGCTACATCATGCGTGCGTGATTAGTTGCTCAGTTGTGCCCAACTCTTTGGGACTCTGCCAGGCTCCTCTGTCCATGGGATTCTCCAGGCACAAATACTGGAATGGGATGCCATTTCCTCCTCCAGGGCATCTTCTCTACCCAGGGACCAAACCTGAGTCTCCTGCATTGCAGGCAGACTCTTTATCACTGAGCCACCGTGGAAGCCCATCTGCTACATGAGGGGTCAGCAAACTATTTCTTAAAGGGCCAGAGAGTAAATATTTGAGATTTACAGGCAATGTTGTTTTGTCATAACTAGTCTACTCTGGTGTTGTAGCTCAACTACAGATACTATGTAAACAAATGGGATTGGGGCTTTGTCCCAATAAAACATTATTTAATAAAACAGGCTGCCAACCTGCAAGCCATAGTTTGCAGACCCTGCTCTACATGTATGAAGTATCCCATTTTGCAGACAGAGAAACTAAGGCCTGGTAGAGGAAACTGGTTATAAAGGAGCCAGAGTCACATCTCTGATCTTCTGCCCGATATTTTCTGCACTGTTTCTTGTTAACCTCTTTACTGGGGCCTTGGTATGATTTTTAGGAGACTTTCAGCCAGAACTTTTCCAGGGAGAGTCTATGTAACCCACAAGTCTTACCTGGCAGCGGTTTGTTTCCTCTTAGTAGCCAGAGAGGCCTCAGGGACTGAAGCCATGCAGCATCCAGGATCGCTAAGAGCAACTTCGGGGAGCCTTCCCGGGCCAGGCCCCCTTCCACCAGACCCTGCCTTGGCAGCTTTGGCAGGAACATCTCCCGGCAGCGGCCACAAACTGCCGAGTGAAAAAGCAGTTAGAACTTTGGAGCCTATAAAAAAAACCTAAAAATATCCAAGAATGTGTGCACATATGTGGCCCTTCTGTGATCAAAACATCTGGGGAGAAGATCAAATGCTCCTGCGTTAATTTGCCTAAAATTCTGCGAGGACTTGGGAAAGGAAGTTGCAAGTCATTGACTTTACTGGAGAGAAGGACGTCAAGAGTTTTGTTTTTTTTTTTAAGACAGAGTAGGTTATGCGCATGCAGAAACCTCCCCTGGGAGAAGTCCTGGACCTGGTTTCCTTGGGATTCTGAGGATTGTTTCTCATAACGGGGGAGGAAAGTTCATTGGCTACAGGCTCAAATTCCTGATTTTTTTTTTAAAGAAGATAAAAATACTAAATCCCTCAAACAGAACATTAGGAGTGGGTGATAATATAGTGAATCACTAAATGTTGGATTTGTAGAAGGCCTAGCGTGAGCCGTGCATTTGTCAGATGAGGAAACTGATACTAAAGAGAGCTTTCCTGATATCCCAAGGAAGGTGACAGAGACAGGGCTGACATGCATTTGTCCTGACTCCCAGACCAGTGGTACACTGGGAGAAGAGTTGGAGGAAAGGATCAATCCTGGTTCCTCAAATTCTGAGTGCTATGACCAACTTAGACAGCACATTAAAGCAGAGACATTACTTTGCCAACAAAGGTCTGTCTAGTCAAAGCTATGGTTTTTCCAGTAGTCATGTATGGATGTGAGAGTTGGACTATAAAGAAAGCTGAGCACCAAAGAATTGATGCTTTTGAACTGTGGTGTTGGAGAAGACTCTTGAGAGTCCCTTGGACAGCAAGGAGGTCCAACCAGTCCATCCTAAAGGAAATCTGTCCTGAATATTCATTGGAAGGACTGATGCTGAAGCTGAAACTCCAATACTTTGGCCACCTGATGTGGAGAGCTGACTAATTGGAAAAGACCCTGATGCTGGGAAAGATTGAAGGTGAAAGGAGAAGGGGACGACAGAGGATGAGATGGTTAGATGGCATCACCGACACAACGGACATGAATTTGAGTAGGCTCCGGGAGTTGGCAATGGATAGGGAAGCCTGGTGTGCTGCAGTCCATGGAGTCACAAAGAGTCGGACACGACTGAGCAACTGAACTGAACTGAACTGAATGACCTTATCTATACACTGAAGATGGTATTGGTTGGTTTTGTCTATAAGAAGCCAAAACCGGAACCTCTGGATCTTGTGCTGTGGACCTATGAGGTCCTTGAAGGATGAGCCAAGGCAGGCAGATATCCACTCCCTTCATTAGTAATCATGCCCTCAAGCCCTAATAGAACATCCTGGCAATTTGGGCTGGCTGATGTGTGAGCCTAGAATTCCATTTGGCCCCTGGCTTGAATCCTTGGCCAGAAACAGACTAACAATTAGCTTGTTTGGCCTTATAAGGTGCCCTTTCCTCAGGCATGCCCTAACTCTGGAGCAGGGAAAGCTAGCCACCCACTAAAGCTTAAGGCAGCCTGACAAAGCCACCCACCACACCCTCTCCAACTGCTTGCCACACTGTGGTTTGCACTGGTCTGCGGAGGACACACAGTGGCTTCTTAGACACTCCACACTTAAAAGAGAGGAAGGCTCGAAGTAGGACCCTTAAAAAATAAGGTGCAAAGAGAGGAGGGTCTAAGCAGGGTCTGCTACTCAGGCATCAAAATTTTTCAATTTGCCCATTTTCATGTAAAATTATAATCCAACCATGTCCTTAACTGGATCTCCACCAGACTCGAGACCTAGTACGCCCTCTAGAGGCCAACCTTTTTGTTTAACTCCAGTAAGTCCAATGGGCTCAAGACCAGACCTGTTAGACCCATAGATGTCCCCTGCAAGAGAGAGAAACATGAATTACCAACAACAGTCCTAGTAGTATTGGCAATGGGAGTTTTCACTGCTCTTACGTGCCACTTGTTCCTACATAGGGCCATTGAGATGAGAGGTTCATATTCCCAAGATCTTTACAAAAGGCTCTCTCATCCTGCCCCACACTCTCCACACTAAGCTGAAAAGTCCTATTCTCTCACACGAACCACCTGGTTAACAAGCTGAAGACTGCATTTGGACATCCAAAGCGTGATCACAACAGACAAGCCCACATTTGCCACCGTACTACAAGCTTTCATTGCATCCCCTCCTATTTTAATCAGTGCCCGTCTGCCATAGAGAGAAACTCTCTCCAGTCATCAAAAGCTTCCTATTTTGTGTTGATTCTAGCTGTGGGAGCCTTGGGAGGAGGCTAGCTGCGGGAGCTGGGATGGAAATGGGTTTCTTCTTCAGTAACTGTAGGCAGGCATCTTCTGCTGCAGTAAACTTTCATGCAGCCTTAGTCGGGTCCATCCACAGCTAGCTCTGTTATGTGTCCCACTTCTCCAAAGTTCCAAAAGATGAACAAGACAAACTGCTGTGCCTAGATTCACTTGCAGAATCTGCAAAACACAGACTTATCTGAAAGCCAAATGCCAGTGACATATGCTAGCTTTCAGGAGGTAAAGACCTGGGATTAAATAAGATTAAATAGCCCCTCCTTAGAGTCCACCTCTGGGGATTGAGGAGCATCCTCAATCAGATATCAGCTTCATCTTCTCTCTGTTTCTGGAGCTACACCATTTTACATGTTGGGAAGTCACATGCTCATATTAAAAAAAAAAAAAAGAATCCCAGGGTATTCTTCATTTGGGAAGTAGGGAAATGGGACAAGAGCTACTTGGTTTGCTTCTAGTCTAGATATTAGACTGGAAGGTAACTGTGAAGTAACATTGATGCTGAGATATGCTTATGATTTCTGCATTCTGTGGGTATGGAACTGATATTGCATTCTTCTTAAAGCTTCTTTTGAATAAGGTGACCTGACATCCAGGTTGGCTCAGGAAAATCTGAGTTTATGCCTATTGTCCTGACTTCCTGTCTGGTTTGGCATTTTTTCAGGATGTTATTAATATTTGCAGGGCAGGAGAAGGTGTTACTTCATTTATCCATATATACTGTATACATCTGTCTGTGGAACTTGATTTTACAAAGTGAATTTCTGTGTGGAAATTGAGATTATGTTACCTAATTTAGCAGATAACCATGGGGAAAATAGGCTGCGTTGCCCATTCATTGCTTCCAGGTCTAGGTAAAAGAAAAGAGGCAAGGATTGGAGAAGAAGCCTCGTGAAAAGTCAGTTAGGACTTTTCTGATACTCTTGACTTTCCTGCCCTAAGGCCATATCCTTAAGTTAAAGAGAGACCCAAAATATGGGGGTATGTTGGCTGAAGGCGCCAACTTCTGGGGAGGAAAGAAAGCACCATCTTCTACACTCTACCCACAGCAGGAGTTTTCTGACATAGGGAACAGGCACTGTTCTACTGTGGTGCTAAGGTAATGATGGTAAAAGAATAGCCGATTCTAGTCATCTAATATAACTGCTTAAGGCATCGTGTTGAAAAAGACTCTAGATCTGGCAAGAATGAGAGCCATCATTGATTTGGGATGTTGGCCATGATTCAGGATCAGAGAGCATCTGCACACATCTCAGTAATTTCCCATTTCTGTACTAACAAGAAAAGCTTTCAAAAGGAGGAGAAAAGAACTTAAAACGTCTTTCCTTCCACATGGCATGCCCTATTGGATACTTTTCCTTTTTGGATTGATTATGACTATAGCTTTAGTTGGCTAAGAAGGTCCAGGGGCCACCCTACTTATGAGACAGCTCTCTCCTACCATTAATTTTTTAAGGGTGGGTAGGGTGGGAGGTTTAAGCCTATTGAATCAGATCTTAGGAAAACAATCTTCCCATTTATGCTCTTTCCCTTGGGTGTGCTCTTCCTTCTTTCTGCTTGTAAGAGTGACAGCTCTTAGAATGAGCTAGGATGGTTTTTCATGTAGGACTTAGTCCATCCAGGAACACAAATTTGGTCCTTTTAATTTAGACATACCTCATCTGGCAGTGAGAGTTGGTACTAGAGCTCCCTCTGTACTTATAAGCCTATTTCCTCTGACTAGCTTTGTCCATTTGTACCTTGCTCATAGACCTAGCAGGACCGGTATTAGACTGAGGTGGGCAGCAGATCAAGGACTCACAGATTTGAGATCTCAGCAAAATATCTTGCCGACTTATGACTATCACCAGTAATGCATATTATCCTAGAGATGTAGGGATAGAGACAATGCATATAAAGTGCCTGGGACTCAAGTAACTGCCATGTAGTTAACTATTACTATTATCATTATAATAATGACAGATGTCACTTGGAAGACCAAATCTTTCCTTACCTGATTTGATTTTGGGTCAGAGTGATAAGTCTTGGTATGTACCAGACAGGAGGGTAACTTTCTTGAGAAAATATCTGGACAACAGTAAGCAGTGCATATGTCCTTTAAAGATCCATTAGTGGGAAATTCAATACAAAGCCCATTCTAAACCTCATTGTTCAAGTGAGTGCTATGAAATGTAAATGGAAAGTTTGACATTAGCCACTCTGCTTCCTTGGATTTGTACTCTATGTGTGTGAGAAAGTCATTCAGTCATATTCAACTCTTTGCCACCCCATGGACTTTACAGTCCAGGGAAATCTCCAGGCCAGAATACTGGCATGGGTAGCCTTTCCCTTCTCCAAGGGATCTTCCCAACCCAGGGATTGAACCCAGGTCTCCCGCATTGCAGGCAGATTCTTTACCAGCTGAGCCACAAGGGAAGCCCACAGTGAAAGTCACTCAGTCGTGTCCAACTCTTTGTGACTCCATAGACTATACAGTCCATGGAATTCTCCAGGCCAGAATGCTGGAGTGGGTAGCCATTCCCTTCTCCAAGGGATCTTCCCAACCCAGGGATCGAACCCAGGTCTCCCACATTGCAGGTGGATTCCTTACAAGCTGAGCCATCAGGGAAGCCCATGTACTTTATGAGGTTTTATTATTACTTTTTTTTTTTAGACATACACAAACTCCAGATGTGATGTATCCAATCATTAGGAAATTTTGAGGCTTTTTGATAAGCTATTTTCAGGATGGTTAGAAATTATGCAATAGGTATGCTTCCCAGATCCTTCCATGAAAATAGTCACCTTACTGGTATGGTGGGATGGTGTGGATGAAGTAGCTCTCGGGAATTAATTGGTTCACATCATTAAAAACAACTAAAAATATAGGATTTGCAGATTTGGGGTAAGTTAGGTTTATAGGCTGGCTATTGATAGGAAAGGAAAAAAAGCTCTGTATTGTGAGTATGTACATTTTCAAGATATGCCAACAAAAATGCTGAAGACCTTGTTCTCCAAGGGAAACTTTGGTAGATAAGAAAGCTAGGGGTGCTGGCCAACCCTGAGCTGTGTAAATAAATGCTGGACCAAAGATGTTAAAGGGTTATTGCTTTTACAAGGAGGGGAGGAACTCAGAAATGGAGGACTCAAAAACATGGGTGATGCCATGACCTGGTAGCTAGGAGAGAGGACTGAGAAGATGCAGTGTAAGCCCAAGGATGCACAGTATAGCTTTAAGGTTAATTAATGTGAGCTAAAGGGTGTATAGTGTCAATGTCTGCTGTATCAGAAGTTATAAGTTTGAAAGGTGATATGAAAACTGGGATTTGGCCAGGGGAACCACATATACCCGAAATTTTGCCTTCCCCAATTATCAATAGTTTGTTCCTTAAGAGGAGTTCAAGGAAGACAGATATGGTCAAGAGTACCATATGACATTGACCAAGACTTCAGTACTAAAATCTATTGTAGAATTCCAGTAAGCTAGGCTAGACCATGTGAGAGAATCACTGTTTCTAATCAGAACAAGCCATATGATTAGTTAATATTTCATTGTACTTAGGGAACTGTCCCATCTAAAGTAGATATACCTGGGATTATTGGTATTTGTGTCAAACTTGGCTGTCCCTCTCTCAGGAGTCTTCCTGCTCTGGGTCCATCCAGCATCTGGCTCTGCTATTTCTCACCAAGGAGAAAACTAAAAAACACAGAGGGGAAGCTAAAGGGAAAAAGATTTTAGCTGATTGAGGAAGAACTTTCTAATGGTCCAGCTCTCCGTGATGGAAAGATTGCCTCTGAAGAGTGTAAGCTCTCTGTCTCTGGAGGGAAACTCATCAAGACTGGTCAACTTTTATTGAAAATGCTGTAGAAAAGTTGAGAAAGAGGACAGACCCTTTCCACTTTTAGCATTATGATTCTGAATCACTTTACTCCAGGCCTCATCTTTAAAATAATTCCTGAGGTCCATTGCTGCTCTGTAATAATGATAGATCTTTAAAAATGTTGCCACATTAAACAAAGGCAGAATTATCTAATATTGTAATGATGATACATAAATCACTTTCAACTAGTATAAAGTTAAAAAAGCATTAAAATAACTATAACTATAATAATTTGTTTTTCATACACAACATAAAAAGATATAAACTGTAACATTAATAACCTAAAATTTGAAGGGACAGAGAAATAAAAGTATAGAGTTTTTCTATGCAAATTCAAGTTGTTCTCCACTTAAAACAGGATAACTATTAGATATTTTATGTAATTCTCATGGTAACCAGAAAGGAAAAACTGTAATAAATACATAAAAGATTAAGAGTGAAGAATCAAAGCATACCACTACAAAAAGTCATCAAATCACAAAGGAAAACATCAAGAGAAGTGGAAAGAAACTACAAGACAGTCAGAAAACAATGAACAAAATGGCAATCATAGGTCCTACCTATCATTAATAATTTTAAACATAAGTGGTCTAAGTTCTTCAATTAAAAGACACAGGATAACCAAATGGGTTAAAAAAAATGATATGTTATCTATAATAAAAACTCACTGTAGCTTTAAGGACACATACAGGCTGAAAGTGAAGGGATAGAAAAGATACTCCAAGCAAGTGTCTACCAAAAGAGGTCAAAAGTGGATATACTTATATCAGACAAAATAGTCTGATATAAAATAGTCAAAATAGTTAAAAATGGTCATGAAGGGGCTTCCCTGGTGGCTCAGTGGTAAAGAATCCACCAGCCAGTGTAGGAGACAGAAGTTTAATCCCTGATCTGGGAAGATCCCACATGCTGCGAGGCAACTAAGCCCGTGCACCACAACTACTGAGCCTGTGCTCTAGAGCCTGGGAACCGTAGCTCCTCAGCCCATGTGTCAAAACTGCTGAAGCCCACTTGCTCTAGATCCTGTGCTCCACAGCAAGAGAAGCCACTGCAGTGAGAGGCCTGAGCACTGCAACTACAGAGTGGCCCTGGCTTCCCTGCAATCAAAATAAAGCCCACACAGCAACAAAGACCCAGCACAGCCAAAAATAAAGACATAAATAAAAATTCTTTTTTAAAACGGTTATGAGAAATATCTATTTCTGCTTTGACTACGCAAAAGCCTTTGACTGTGTGGATCACAATAAACTGTGGAAAATTCTGAAAGAGATGGGAATACCAGACCACCTGACCTGCCTCTTGAGAAATCTGTATGCACGTCAGGAAGCAACAGTTCGAACTGGACATGGAACAACAGACTGGTTCCAAATAGGAAAAGGAGTACGTCAAGGCTGTATATTGTCACCCTGCTTATTTAACTTATATGCAGAGTACAGCGTGAGAAATGCTGGACTGGAAGAAGCACAAGCTGGAATCAAGATTGCCGGGAGAAATATCAATAACCTCGGATATGCAGATGATACCACCCTTATGGCAGAAAGTGAAGAGGAACTCAAAAGCCTCCTGATGAAAGTGAAAGAGGAGAGTGAAAAAGTTGGCTTAAAGCTCAACATTCAGAAAACGAAGATCATGGCATCCGGTCCCATCTATTTCCCCTTCATGGGAAATAGATGGGGAAACAGTGGAAACAGTGTCAGACTTTATTTTTGGGGGCTCCAAGATCACTGCAGATGGTGACTGCAGCCATGAAATTAAAAGACGCTTACTCCTTGGAAGGAAAGTTATGACCAACCTAGATAGCATATTCAAAAGCAGAGACATTACTTTGCCAACAAAGGTCCGTCTAGTCAAGGCTATGGTTTTTCCAGTAGTCATGTATGGATGTGACAGTTGGACTGTGAAGAAGGCTGAGCGCCGAAGAATTGATGCTTTTGAACTGTGGTGTGGGAGAAGACTCTTGAGAGTCCCTTGGACTGCAAGGAGATCCAACCAGTCCATTCTGAAGGAGATCAGCCCTGGGTATTTCTTTGGAAGGAATGATACTAAAGCTGAAACTCCAGTACTTTGGCCACCTCATGTGAAGAGTTGACTCATTGGAAAAGACTCTGATGCTGGGAGGGATTGGGGGCAGGAGGAGAAGGGGAGGACAGAGGATGAGATGGCTGGATGGCATCACTGACTCGATGGATGTGAGTCTGGGTGAACTCCGGGAGTTGGTGATGGACAGGGAGGCCTGGCGTGCTGCGATTCATGGGGTCCCAAAGAGTCGGACACGACTGAGGGACTGAACTGAACTGAACTGAACTGATGAGATTTTTAAAAAGTCATTATACGGTTGACCTTTGAACAATGTGGATTTGGATTGAATGAGTCCACTAACATGTGAATTTCTTTCACCAAATGCACTACAGTACTACACGATCCACAGTTGGTTAAATCCAGTGGATGCAGAACTGCAAATATGGAGGACTGCCTATAAAGCTATATGCAGACTTTCAAGGCTACAAAAGGTTAGTGCCCCTAACACTTGCATATTTTAAGGATCAATTATATAATAAAAAAGGGCCAATTCATGGAGAGGATATAACAATTTAAAACATTTGTTACCCAACATTCAGAGCACCTAAATATATGAAGCAATATTAAAAGAACTAAAAGGAGAAATAAACAACAATACAGTGATAGTAGGAGACTTTATTATCCCACTAACAACAAGGGGTAAAACTAATAAGAAAGCAGCAGATTTATACAACACTATAGACCAATCCTAAAGGAGATCAATCCTGAATATTCATCGGAGGGACTGATGCTGAGGCAGAAGCTCCAATACTTTGGCCACTTGATGCAAAGAGCCAACTCATTGGAATAGACCCTGATGCTGGGAAGGATTGAAGGCAGGAGGAGAAGGGATGACAGAGAACAAAATGGTTGGATGGGATCACTGACTCAATGCTTATGAGTTTGATCAAGCTCCGGGAGATGGTGAAGGACAGGGAAGCCTGGCATGCTGCAATGAAGGGGGTCGCAAAGAGCTGGACATGCCTGGGCAACTGATCAACAACATAGACTAGTCACAGGCCACACTGAACATTCTCCAGGAAAGATTACATGTTAGGCTACAGAATAAGTGGTTACAACTTCAAGAAGGCTGATTTCACATCATATATCTTTTTCAATCGCAATGGTATGAATCAATAACAGGTGGAAACTTGGAAAGTTTGCAATACATGGAAATTAAACACATACTGCTAAACAACCAATGGGTTAAAGATGAAATCAAACAGAAATCAAAAATATCTTGAGGCAAACAATGGAAATACAGCATACCAATATTTATGGGATGCAGCAAACACACTTCTAAAAGGAAAATTCATAGCTATAAACACCTATGTTAAGAAAAAAGAATAATCTCAAATAAATAACTTTACATTTCAAGAAAGTAGAAAAAGAAGACCAAATTAAGCCCAAAGTTAATAGAAGGAAGGAAATAATAAAAGACTTGAGCAGAAATAAGTGAAATGGACAATAGAAAAATAGTAGAAAAGATCCATGAAATTGTTTGTTTTTGAAAAACAACTAAAATTACCAAACCTTTACCTAAACTAAGAAAAATAAGGGTCATCCAAATAAATAAAATGATAAAAAGAAGACATTACAACTGATACCACAGGTGCAGAAGGATCGTAAGAGATTGCTATAAACAATTATACAGCAACAAATCAGATAGTCTAGAAGAAATGTTTAAATTCCTAGAAATGTGAAACCTACAAAGACTGAATTATGAAGAAATAGAAAATCTGAACAGGCCAATAGTAAGTAAAGGGATTGAATTAGTAATCAGAAACCTCTCAACCTCCCGGTAGAAACCAGACAGCCTCACTGGTGAATTATATCAAACATTTAAAGAAGAATTAATGGCAATCTTCCTCAAACTCATCCAAACTTGAAGAGGAGGGTACGCTTCCAAGCTCATTTTATGAGGCTAGTATCATTCTGATACCAAAGCCAGATAAAGACTCTAAAAGAAAATAAAATTACAAACTAGTAAACCTGATGAACTTGATATAAAAATTCTCAACCAAACTCTAGCAAAACTGAATTCAACAACACATTAAAAGAATCATGATCAAATGAAATTTATCCCTAGGGTATAAAAACAGTTCAGCATACACAAAGTCATATGTATGACACATCACGTTAACAAAAATGAATGGTAAAATCATATGATCATCTCAAAAGATGCAGAAAAAGCATTTGCCAGAATTCAACATTCTTTCATGATAAAAACTTTCAACAAATTAGGTATAGAAGTAACATATTCAACATGATAAAGGCTATATATGACAAGCCACTGGTTAACATCATATTCAGCAGTGAAAAGCTGAAAGTATTTTCTCTAAGATCAGGAACTAAACAAGTGTTTTATCCAAGATCTCACCACTTCTATTCAACCCGCTACTGAAAGCCCTAGCCAGAGCAGTTAGGCAAGAAAAAGAAGTAAAAATATCCACGTTGAACAGGAAGAAGTAAAATTGTCTGTATGCATATACAATGGAATATAATCCAGGCTTTTTTAAAAAAGGAAGGAAATCCTATTTGCAACAACATGGATGAACCTTGAGGGTATTATGCTAAGTGAAATAAGTCAGACAAAGAACAACAAATGCTATACGATCTCACTTATATGTGGAATCTTAAATAAAAGTTGAACTCCTAGAATCAGAGTAGAATGGTTGTTGCCAGGATTGGGAGGATGGGAAAAATGGAGAGATCCTTGTCACAGGGAACAAACTTTCAATTATAAATAAGTTCTGAGGATCTAATGTACTGTATGGTGACTGTAAGTAACAATACCATATTTTGCAAACTTGAAATTTTCTGAGTAGGTCTTAAATCTTCTCACCACAAAAAAAAAAAAAAAAGAAACTATCTGAGGTGATGGATGTGTTAACTTTATTGTGGTAATCATCACACTACATATAATATATTAATATATAATTTTTCATGTTGATATTCCATTTTAAGGAAAACCATTGGATTTCCATTAAGGGAAAGGGAAGAGAGGCCAGTAGGGAAAATTATAGGAAAAAGTAAAATAGCAGACTGCATTGTCATTATTAGAGATAAATAAGAGGTCATTATTATTATTATAAATAATAATGTATCTGCATGTATCATTCATTTTGTCTAATGTTTTATCTATTCCTGCTTCTCCCTCCAGAAATAATTTGCCTTCACATGGTATATAATCCAGTTTCCCAAGCCGCTTTAGGAGATGCCAAATATTTAATGACACCCCACCTAGAAACAATAAATACATTTGAGTCAGTCAGACTCCTGGGGAAAGGGATACTGAAAATTTGATGAAAGGGATTAATAAATTATAACCAGGCTATTAAGATGTGAATCACTAAAGACTCCTGACACTCTTTTCCTTTTTCTAATTAGAATTAAGAAACAAATAAACAGACTCACTTCCCTGTGCTTAGATTTCCTCCCCTTCCTTTCCGAGGCCAGTTGGTTGGTCTAGTTCATGAACTTTCATTTAGATGTTAGGATGGCTTTAATCAGTCTGCAGTAAGGGTCTGGACTGCTCAGAGGCAGTACACGGGTGCTTTAAATCAGATGCTGTGACCATATTGGTGAGATGCCAGTCACACAGCTGGGAACAGGGAAGAGCCAATTTGTAGGCCATGGGGTTTCTTCCCAATCAAAGTGCTCCTACCAATGGATCTCAGGGCCTGCTTCAAGCTGGCATAGACCCAGGCTTCCTAAAAGGAACCTTAAGATTGTCTCATCCACCCCTTTTTTGTATAAGCAGAAATTTACAAAAGTTTGAAACTTCTCTCAAAGGAGAGGGAGCAGGTTGCCCAAAGTTACACAACTTTTGATAGCAAGGCTCACTAAAGAACCTGGGTCTCCCGACCCCTGGACCGCTGCTGCTCTCTCTCCATCTATTTCTATACCTATTGCAGGGGCCCAAAACCAACAGCTCTGAACTCCCCCATCCAGTCACTGGACCACCTCTAGGACACAGCATCAGAGGACAGCTGTAGGATCTCACTTACATGTGGACTCTTAAAAGGCTGAACTCATAGAATCAGAAGACAGCTAAAGCCTCAGGTAATGGAAGACTATCCTTGCGCCCCACTGTGGGTGAAAGATCCATGGCTCCTCCCTCTGAATACCTCATGTGGAGCCCTGACATCACACTCATTTGGTACGAGTGCCTACACTCTGTCACTCACCTTTGCATCCTAGAGCTGGACCAGTGCCCAGGAAAGGAGTCCATGGGGTAAAAATCACTTAAATGAAAGAATCATGAGAGTTTATCTAATTTCAGAATAATTTCTTTTTTTTTTTTTTTTTTTTTAGTGCACAGTGTTGCAATGTCAAGATTGGTTAAAAATCTGTTTTCCTCCAATATTTCATGGATTCTCCTTCAAGACAAGTTTTCAATAAACCTTTGCTCAGGTTTACTATATTGATGCTAGGTAAAAAGGAAAGTAAACACAGGAGCCATCATCCTCAGGGGCTCACAGTCTAGTGAAGGAAACCCATGTCCAGATGGTTGTGATCTGGGGTGAAGGTACACCATGAGAGGGTAAATCATTGAGGGATGTGCAGATCAGAGGCATGGCAGAAGTGACACTGAGCTGAGGGTTGAAGGATAAGTCAGTGATGACAAGGTGATGACAAGGAAAGGTGTTTCAGACAGAAGGAACAACATGTACAAAACCATGAAATGAGATGGCATGAGAAAGCATGCCCAAAGATGTAGGGAAGAAGGAAATTGGCAAATCTTATACAAAAGAAATCCCATTTGTTTGTTTCTCTGCTTGTTTGCTTTCCCAGAAGAGGTCATTGTTGAATAGAGGAAGAAGGATTGGATTTGGAAATTGAATAGCTCAAAACAATAATGAGTCTGTTTATAGTAGCTGAGTTTATATTGTACATGCCAGGCTCAGTTACACAGCTACCACATGCTGGAGAATATATATAACCCCTCACCATTTAGAGCTGGGGAAACTGATGCTCAGTGAGTACTAGCAGGACTGTTTTGCTTCTTGCTCCTGTTTGTTGAGACCCTGGGATGTAGCGTAATCCACCACTTAAGACACAGTACAAGGCTATATGATCCCGATCCTGGTAGATGTTTTCTTCTGTCATAAAAAGCTGCAGTCTCTCCTTCTTCCCTGAATGTCCACGATGACTTCTGCCAGAGGATACAGGAATATCGCAGAGCCTTCCAAAGCATGGGAGAACACTGCTCCACCCACTCTCCTGCTCACGCGCCTCTCAGCAAACTTTCCTCATAGGCCTGGAAGTGTGCCCCTTGGGGTGTGGGGGAGCTGGGATTGCCCTGCCTCTCCCATTTTCCCAAGTACTTGTTCCCCCTGTCCCATCCACTTGTGTCCTCTTCAGATACTCCCATTCACTCAGCACTTCCAGCTCCTCAGATTCACAGTTACTGCGTCAAACTTAGAGCCTCTCACCTTTTCCGAGGAGGCCCCATCCCCTTGCACACAGAATCACTCCTTCCTCTGGGCACTCCCTGCTCTTGGGGGCTTCCCTAAGAGTTGTCAGAGCTCAGTTTATTCTGCATCCACAGAAGACTGAGACTCATAGAAGGCAAGGACTCTTTAGACTCTTTTGCACCAGTTGAGTAAACAGTTGGCCTCTGGGCCATCAATGGGCTGAATCCAGAGGAGATTCAAGCCCTGACTCTGTCCCTTCTTGGTGCCAGGAACAGCCTGCATTAGAAGCTAGTGAAACAGGGTCCTTGCCGGTCACCATGCAGGTGGAATGAGGCAGGCAGGTGCACCTGGGTAGACTTCTTGCTCTGATATACTTCTGGAAGTTCCATGGCCCATCCTCACCTCCAACCCAGCATGGAGCCAGGAGACGGTAATGGAATGTGACCAGTGTTCTTGAGCAGCCCCACTGGCCTGCTTGGTCCAATGCATGTATGTCCCCAGTGCATCCTGCCTGAAGCATTTGTCCTTTCTAGAAAGTAGAAAGAACTGCTCCCTATTTCCTGTGTATGTATTTTCTCCCTCCTAATTGTATTCCTTTGGTCCTTTTAATGATACTTTGCATGAAAGTGGTATAAAACATGTGTTCATATGTCTTTCTTGCATCCTACTGAAGCTTTTAAATAGGTAGATTTCTTCTAAGAAACATTTTTCTTTTCTGAAATAATTTTTCTATTTCTTTATTTTTGGAGGTTGTGGCGGGGGAAGGCACGCCATGCAGCATGTGGGATCTTCCTCTCCCAACCAGGGATGAATTCTGTGCCCCCTACAGCAGAAACTTCGAGTCTTAACCACTGGACTGCCAGGTAAGTCCCTCAGGAAACATTTCTAATGGAGGAATGCTCAGTACTATGACCCTTTCAGTGCTAATTGGCTCATTCTGTCATCACTGAATTTGAAAGTCAGCTCCTCCAGGTACCATCTGATTTTGAACCAATGACAACCTGAGTCAGTTTTCTCATCTGTAAAATGGGAGTAATGACACCTTTTCCACATTGTGTTCAGTTGCTCAGTCGTGTTCGACTCTGGGACCCCATGGACTGCAGCATGCCAGACTTCCTGGTCCTTCACCATCGCCTGGAGCTTGCTCAAATTCATGTCCATTGAGTTGGTGATCCCATCCAACCATCTCATCCTCTGTCATCCCCTTCTCCTCCTGCCTTCAATCTCTCCCAGCATCAGGGTCTTTTCCAATGAGTTAGCTCTTCCCATCAGGAGGCCAAATTATTGGCGCTTCAGCTTCACCATCAGTCCTTCCAGTGAATATTCAGGGTTGATTTCCCTTAGGTTTGATTGGTTTGATCTCCTTGCTGTCTCAAGAGTCTTCACACCACAGTTCGAAGGCACCAATTCTTTGGCATTCAACCTTTTTTATTATCCAGCTCTCACATCCATACATGAGCACTGGAAAAACCATACCTTTTACTATACAGACCTTTGTAGGCAAAGTAATGTCTCTGCTTTTTAACATGCTGTCTAGATTTGTCGATTATTTTCTTCCAAGGAGCAAGCATTCCATAGCGTGGTTGTAAACTTGAGAAATAATTACAAATTGCACTTAATAAATCACTGTCCTACTGTGTTCAGGAAAGGTTTAAAGTGTAATCTACATAGACACTTCCTTCTACATTAGCTTTCTAATCCTCTGGAAAAAATGGTTCAAACCCCACATATTCCAGAAATAAGTCAAGTAAATATTAAAAGTGCCTATTATATCAGAAACTGGAATTCTTTATTTATAAATATTTGTTGACATGTTCTATATGACAAACATAGAAAAACACCAGTTTGCAACTCTGTGGACCTCAGCAACATGTTTGTCAGTGTCGATGCTATAAAGTGAAATTTATTCTTAGAAAATATTTCCCTATTTGGCTGCTCCGAGTCTTAGCTTCAGCAAGGGAGACCTTTGATCCTCATTGTGGCATGTGGGATCTTTGCTGTGGCCTGCAAACTCTTAGTTGCAGCATGCAGGATTTAGTTCCCTGACCAAGAATGGAACCTGGGCCCCCTGCATTGGGAGTGCAGAGTCCCAGCCACTGGACCACCTATGACTGGTGGTGCCTGGAGACCCCTGGACTTTTCTTTTTAACCTTAGTAAATTAGTTTCACTGAAAAGATGGACAGCAAGCCACAATGAGTTGTGATGTAAAGTTGCCATGACTTACACATCCCCTCCATGCTCTACACGAGTGTGTCCACATCAAATCTCCAAATACAAATATCAGATAGTGGTTTCCAGGCAAATACATCAGGCAGAGCTCATATCTCCCAAGTCTCAAGCACCACTAGGCCAGAAATGATAATCATTTAAGAATGTTAATTGAATGCTATAATTACAGTCAGTGCATAATAGGCATTTTGCACTGATGTTGTGCACCGCCAAGAAAATATTTACTTGGCTAACTCAAGTCCATGACCAAGTCTATTTTTTTTTTTCACAACAGAAATAATGCTTTAATTTGTCATCACCAGACACACCAGAGTGAAGTCTCTTTGATATTTCAAGCATAATCAAGATGTCTCTTAGCTTTTGCCTCTTTTGTAAGTCATATGCTTCCTTTCTTTGTAGGTTCTATACCTAAGTCTTATGTGGATTCTTTTGTATTCCTTACTGGCTTTTAACGAGATTAGCTCTTTACTGAAGTTTTGTTTGGGGGCAAGGCAGGAGAGGTTAGCTGCGGAGGAGATGGGGGGCATGAAACTTTGGTTCAACTTTCTTGTTTCAACGTCCCTTTCATCAAATTCACTATTTCCCTTGCATGCAGATGCTTATTTTCCTTCATATTTTTAGCCAACACTGTTCACAGCAAAGCCTTTTAAATCACAGGCTCTCTCGCAAATAGCAAAGGCTGCCTCCTCAGCCTCCTTCCACCCATCCCACCTTGGGCTTGACCAGCAGTTGGCCTCAGGTTGTAGAAATGGTAGACCCATATGATTTGCCTTCAGCACCAACTTCCCAGTCATCTCCAGGGATGCACTGTTCCTCTCCAGGGTCACTCCTATTCATCTGTGACCCATGCAGCCCTGGACCAGGTCATTCTCACCAAAGGCTCCTTTTGGGGTAGGAATTCTCATATTTAGGAAATTTCTCTCTTGCTCAAGCCCTGAGGCAGTCTCCGTGCCTCTCTTACTTTCCTCCAGATTTCACAGTATTTGGTAGGTATGCTTCATAGTTTGTGGCCTTTTCCTCTTTCATTGAAGATAAAGGGCTTCCCCCCCCCTTTTTTTTTAATTTGTTTTTGGTGGGTTTGTAAGAAGAGCGAGAACTAAAAATGCCCTTGTGCTACAGTCTTCACTTAGAGTCCTAATTGCCTTTTAAAACCCAAACCCTTCACTTATTTTTTATCCTTTTTGTATTGTGTGTACTTCTGCAAATTGCTTCAAAGCACGCTATGGAATAAGGTGGCGGTGCATGTACATACATTTTTACATGCCACATTCATCCATTTGCCTCTCCCTAAGCAGATGACACTACCCTTATGGCAGAAAGTGAAGAGGGACTAAAAAGCCTCTTGATGAAAGTGAAAGAGGACAGTGAAAAAGTTGGCTTAAAGCTCAACATTCAGAAAACGAAGATCATGGCATCCGGTCCCGTCACTTCATGGGAAATAGATGGGGAAACAGTGTCAGACTTTATTTTTTGGGGGGCTCCAAAATCACTGCAGATGGTGACTGCAGCCATGAAATTAAAAGACTCCTTGGAAGGAAAGTTATGACCAACCTAGATAGCATATTCAAAAGCAGAGACATTACTTTGCCAACAAAGGTCCGTCTAGTCAAGGCTATGGTTTTTCCAGTGATCATGTATGGATGTGAGAGTTGGACTGTGAAGAAGGCTGAGCGCCGAAGAATTGATGCTTTTGAACTGTGGTGTTGGAGAAGACTCTTGAGAGTCCCTTGGACTGCAAGGAGATCCAACCAGTCCATTCTGAAGGAGATCAGCTCTGGGATTTCTTTGGAAGGAATGATGCTAAAACTGAAACTCCAGTACTTTGGCCACCTCATGTGAAGAGTTGACTCATTGGAAAAGACTCTGATGCTGGGAGGGATTGGGGGCAGGAGGAGAAGGGGACGACAGAGGATGAGATGGCTGGATGGCATCACTGACTCGATGGACGTGAGTCTGGGTGAACTCCAGGAGTTGGTGATGGACAGGGAGGTCTGGCATGCTGTGATTCATGGGGTCCCAAAGAGTCGGACACGACTGAGTGACTGAACTGAACTGAACTGAACTGAAACTTTGATTTATGTTCTTGTTTTTTTTCTTTTGGAAGCCTTTTCATTCTTTATTTCCTTTTCTCTCATTTCTCTCATCCAATCTGGAAACTCTCCTATTCTCTAAAAAAGCTCAAAGAGATATTCTTTGAGCCTCTCTTCTCCTCTAGCCAGAAGAGCAAACTGCACTTGTCAGAGACACAATTAGTTCTCTCCCTTCACGGCCAAACCGTGCGCCCTAAATCTCTAAAGATTGGTTCCCTCATTGTCCGTGCATCCTGACTCTCCACACAAACCACCAGTGACGTGGCTCCACTCACAACTCTCAGTCACTGCCATGGAAACTGCCTCTTGCTGGTCTTGATTGAAAGGGCTTCTGGGAAAACTGCTTGTAGGCACTCCACACCACTCCCCTTCTCTGTAGACCTGCTGCATATTAGAGACGAGCCCCTCGTTACCTGAAGGGCCCCTCATTTCTTCCACCCACATCCCTGTGGGGCTGTTGAGCAATATAAGCATGGCATAGCAGCATCCTGCTCACCAGAGTTCCCACCTGCTTCCTGCACCTGTTTTCTTAGGTTCCTGATCCAAGGAGAAAGAAAAGATGAGTCAACCTTGCATGTATGTTTATCCTGCTGGTGGGATGTCATTAAATATGGAAAATCATGCAAATAGAGTTCCCAAAAAATGGATCTCTGGATAGTAAATTCCCCCTGGATTTACTGTGTTCACAGCTGGGAAACCTGGCTCCTCAAAAAAGACACTTTCAAGATCCAGAATAAAGGAGGGAGGATAAAGCCTCGGCCTCTCAGTGGTGTGAACAGAGCTGCAGATGTGAGAGCCTGGGTACAGGGGCAATAACTTCTAAGGCTGCCACTCACCAAGACCTCCTACTCACAGCAATTGTAAGAGGAGCCATCCAGTCCTCCCAATAATCCTGCCAATGATTACTTCCATCTTAGACATACACATATTGAGGATTCTGGTAAAGAATGGAAAGAGCCATATTTTTTTTTAAAAAGGGTGATTACACCATTAATGATTATTCATTAAATCAAAAATGTCTTCACATGTGCCTTTGAGTAAGTCTTACAGGAAGCTACCCTGAGTCTGAACCTTTAAGCAATTTGAGGTTAGAGATCAATCTCTCCTGAAGCCCTTTTGGGTAAGAGAATAAAGCCTATTTCTCTCCCAGGCCAACACACTGCTTCCCAATGTCAGTCATTGATACAAAAGGTCCCCTACACAAGTCGCAATATCCAAACATATCATGCCAGCTTCATTTTTGCCACTGCAACTATAAATACGATTAAATAGTACTTTCCAACTATATCAAAGATCTTAAGGTTTTTGAACCAGCCAACAACTGAAGCCTAAACAGGCAATGTGCTCAACTCAGTTTCTTTTTTTGAACTATGTAAAGACAAAAAGTTAGTATTATGAGAAAAAAAATATTTTCTCCTTGATGTTTTCTCTTTTTAAAAAATTATTTTATTTATTTTAATTGGCAGCTAATTACTTTACAATATTGTGGTGGTTTTTGCCACACATTGAACCATGTAAAGACAAAAAGTTAGTATTATAAGAAAAAAAATATTTTCTCCCTGATGTTTTCATAACTCCCTCTAGTATTGAAAAAAGTGAAAACAGTACATGAATGCAGCCCCAGTACAGATCCCCACAGTCTGCAGGGAGTAAGAAGAGGGAGCGCTCTGAGAGAGCTGCAGCTCTGAAAGTGCAGAAGGCTGTTAATGCTGGTGCCGGCAAGTGTCAGGGAAAAGCAGAGAACTGCACCCTCCAGGGATGCATGGAAGGCACATTTATTTAGTCTGCAGATTAAGGGAAAACTGTTGCATGGTCTCATCCACAAAAGCAAGAGATCCAGTATCTTATCCTAATAGCTCCCTCCCCTTCCCTAAACTGTGTGACAACTCCAAGAGATTACACATTTTGAAACTCTTGTTGGGTAGGGAAGACCTCCTATGGCTCTCTTGCTTGGACCCTGGAACTAGCCATCCATTCAGAGCCCCCATCATGTATCCAGTGTCCTCCCATCTATCCAGTGCCCACCACCATCTGTCCAGCGTCCCCCACCATCTATGCATCCTGGTCTAGTGCTGCCACGCCATCCAGACCATGCATCTCTGTCTAGTGCTGCTACTCTTTCATGCAGAGGTCTCGCAGGCCAAAACAGCCCTTGAGAATGAGGTCATGATTTTCAGTACCCAGTTCTCTTTCATGTACCTTCCAATGCCCCATACCCCAAAAGGAGCAATGCTAGAGCTGGTTCCAGCATCTCCCCACTGTGAAATCTTCAGCCATCTTCCCAGGAACTCACCAGGGTTCAGGCTGCTTACTTCTTCAACCTCACTAAACTATGTGAACATTCCACTGTTTTCTTCCACAGATGTATTTATGAGTTCATCAGAGAAGGCCCAGACCTCGGAAAAACAAAGCCCAAACCAATCCAAGTGAAATAGTTTTATTTAGTAGGTTCAGGGGGGTTTAAGTAGGTACTTACAGAGTGCCTGGTAGATGTCAGGTATTAGTCATAAGTTCTTCGATCCTCACCACAATGCTTTGCCATAGATAGAGAAGCTTCAGCAACCTAGCCAAGGTCACTCAGCAAGAGCTGAGACTCACATTCAAATAGGAATCATCAATGTCTGGGGTCTGAAACAATACATTCTGGCTTTACTGTTGTGAATTTCTGTGAACCACAGAAGCACAGAGTTGAGAAGGCAGGCTTCAGGTGGACCACTTCCCCTGCTGGTACCTCAGTCCCCTCACTGTGTTCCTCAGAGGAGTGGGCGCACTCATCCTTGGATGGGCCTCTGGAACGGACAGAGTCTACCTTCCTTCGGTTCCTCCTGGACATGCTGGCTCTGGCCTTCTTCCTCTTGACAGCATCTCAGAGTTCAAATGAAAGCTCCCCTGTCATCTTTCCATCACTCTTTTTCAACCTAGTCATCCCCAGTTTCTTCTACTTTTTCATCTATGACTGATTTCAACCATCTGCCTTTTATTTCTGGGGTGAAGCTGGATCCTCAGGGTGTTTGAAAGAAGTATCAACTATTGTCAGTGACATTACTGGGCATCTGTGTTGAGTGAATCCTCACCCAGTTCTTTGGGAGACTCTTCCAGGTGCTAGAAACTTTCAAACACGACTCAGATGACTTAGGAACATCCTTGAAAACCTCACATGGTGGGTAACAAGATGTTTACCTGTAATTACCTCAGAGCAAAGGTTAAGCACTTTGGAATATTGCAGACATTTTCGAAGATTATTTGCAAAATTTGCAAGAGGGAAAAATATGAGAACATCTGTTCTTTAAAATCACTGTAAAATATTCATGTACAAGTAACTTAAAAATATTGAGCAGTAAATCTCTTTGGAGTTAATTGGGTACGTGAGTTCAGAAAGTCTCTGCTGGGAAGAGAATTTTCCTTCAGAGTCCCTTCCTAACTCTTTTTATCCTACAATTTTCTTTATAATACTACACCTTTCCTGGGGGATCATTGCCATGATATTTAAATAGGAGTTTTTTTTAATAAGGAATTTTAAAATAGATCTTTCTTGGCAAATCAGAGAAGCTCTTTTGGAACTGTTCTAGTCTTTGGGATAAACGGTATGTAAAGGAGTGTTTGTGCTGTGAACCCAGAGATTCACCTGAAGCCCCATTGTGCCCTCTACAGAGCAGTTGTATGTTTATGAATTTCATTCTAGCCTCAAACACAGAAAGGCCCCTGAAAGGCCCCTGGTACTTGAACATTTTGCATCCTTTCTAATGCCTATGTGACTCTCCATTTGAGGACTCTTGTAGGAGTCAGGCAATCTTGACATAATCTTGGTGACTTTAGGGTAAGGTCAAGATAGAATTCTCTTAGATCATAAAAGATCTCCAGGCCTCTTTTATATGCCATTCTTGTTGGCAGAGTTTGGATTGGATTCTACTGAAAGAAAACAACTACAGACCTGACCCACTTTATAAAATTTTTGATGCATAAATAAGATTGCCAAATTTAGAAAATAAATAAATAAATAATGGCCAATTAAATTTCATATAAACAACAATTTTTAGTATGTCCTGAAGACTTATTTCATATGGCAACACCATATCCAAATTCAGTGTCAACTGCCCTATGTTACTTTTCCTTAATGAACTTTAGTGATATCTCTATCATGGAATAGAATAAAAATTGCATCTATTTTTTTTTTAAATCTCTATGAAAGACGTAACAAATCCTTTCTTGACAAAAGAAATATGTGCCAATTGAGGCATATGGCTAGTCTCACCCAATGTATGTGCCTTGTACAGAATTGGAATCTGGGCTTCCACTCACTTCTTACGAGCTGATAATTAGGAGAAACTACAAATGAGCTCAAAACCAAAAAAAAAAAAAAAAAAAAAAGATAAAGGGGGAAGGAAATGATCTGCACCTGAGGAATTGTGACGAGGCAAAGGATCTCCATACTGTTGTTTTCTCCTGCATCTAGCAATGTTCAAAACACAAAAAACACTGTAAAATAATGTATGGATGAATAAAAATCATTCTAAAGCCTCTTTCCCAAGCCTCTGCTATAAGGCATCTAGGGGCCTTTCAGATCTCAGTGTTGTGTTAAGCTCTAAAAAGATGAGACTAATTAGGCTTTAAAACATGTGGCTGTGTGAGTGAATGAGCTTTGACAAGAAAAAAATTTCTCTTCCTTAAATAGGACTCTGCTTCTGACCTGAGATGAAATAAATAAAATAGGCTGAAGTTTGAGAAGCCATGTAACAGTTTCCCAGTAGAGGCATTCATGATGAAACAGTCTCAAAAACAATGGACACAACCAATACCCCAACCTTGCCCCATAATTTTTTTTATTAAAAGGGCCACCCCATGCTGAAATGTTAATGTACGCAATAGAAAGCCTGGAATCAGAGAACCTGAATGGAAGGAATGTAACAGAGTGGAGGGAAGAGGGATGGGATGGGATAGGACAGAAGGCATGGAAGTGGAACACCTGAACTGATGACCCCATAAAGGCACTGTGTCTCTTATGTCTCTCTAGCATGAGAATTTTGCAATAAGAATGTTACAAGTATTTTTGAGACACCTGCTAATGTACTGACCAGAAAGTTTGCTCTAAGTAATCAGGCATTAGGATAGATGTTCTTTAACTGCTATTAAGTGAAGAGTTACTTAATGTTCTTGTGCAAAGCCTGGGAAACCAATGATTCAAGTTTTAATCACCTCAGCTGAGTGTGCACCGAACTTGTTCCCTCTCCTACCATTCTTTGATCCTTGAATTTTATTTGTATCTGATCAATTTCTTGCAAAGTAGCATATGTAAAAGTGTTAATGGCAACTCTTTGTGACCCCATGAATGTATAGCCAGCCAGGTTCCTCTGTCCATGGAATTCTCCAGGCAAGAATAGTGGAGTGGGTAGCCATTCCTTTCTCCAGGGGATCTTCCCAGCCCAAGGATTGAACATGGGTCTCCCACTTTGCAGATATATTCTTTACCATCTCAACCACCAGGGAAGCCCACAAGAAAAAACAACTGGAATGGATAGCCATTCCCTTCTCCAGGCGATCTTCCCGACCCAGGAATCAAATCAGGGTCTCCTGTATTGCAGGTGGATTCTTTACCAGCTAAACTTTCAAGGAAGCCCTCAAGGACTGCAGTGCAGGAGATCCCGGTTCGATTCCTGGTCAGGAAGATTCCCCTGGAGAAGGGATAGGCTACGCACTCCAGTATCCTTGGGCTTCCCTGGTGGCTCAGACAGTAAAGAATCTGCCTGCAATGTAGGAAACCTGGGTTCAATCCCTGGGTTGGGAAGATCCCCTGGAGAAGGGAACAGCTACCCACTCCAATATACTGGCCTGGAGAATTCCATGGACAGAAGAGCCTGGCAGTCTACAGTCCATGGGGTCGCAAAGTGTTGGACATGACTGAGCGACTTTCACTTCATTTCAATTTCATGAGATGACACTAGCTAGAAAAATGCAAGTAACTAGTCCATATTTTTTCTATAAAAGAATTCTTTCCATATAAAAGAACCATAATCCCTATTTTCCATGATTCGGATAGAAAAATGTTTATCTTTTATCACATAAGTGCATAATTTAATAGATTTTTACTGTTATTTTGCTTACCCTAATTTACTTTGAAGCTTCTTCAAAAAACTCAATGTGGATATTTTATTTTCTAAAATTTATTGAAGCAAATAGGGACAATGAATAGTCTCCAATACTATATATTAAATTTTAAGAAGATATTTTCTGTGCTATACTAAGCAGAAGACAGCTATTATATAAAATTACTTAAAGAAGCAAAGAAGCTTTTGCAATCTCTTTTGCAGCAAGTTCTTCAGCACTACACATATAGTTGCCTTAATAAAATGTTTTTATTTGATCTGAAATTTTATTTGAAAATGAAAAACAAATTTTTAACTTAAGTATGTTAAATAGGTCAATCTGATCAATGTAAAGAACTGAATTGCGTTGTCTTTGGAAATATCTTACCAATCCATCCTTATCCAAAAATGTATGTAAGGTAATATAACCCAAAACACATGTACAAGGATAATTTAAAATATTAAAAGGGACAAACCTTTTATATATTCGAAGTCAATAGACAAGTTCTCTTTAGGATTTTTGGGCCGGGGGCAAAACATACAGTCTCTTCAACCATTTCCCATATGTTGTGGTATCAGCACCTGTTAGGGACTAAGTGTGTCCCCCAAATTCACATCTTGAAATCCTAACCTCCGATGTGATAGTATGTGGAGATGGGGCCTTTGAGTAGTGATCAGGTCATGAGAATGATCTCATGATGGGATTAGTGCCTTTATAAAAAGACCCCAGAGAGCTGCCTTGTCTCTTCCACCATGTGAGGACACAATGAGAAGACTGCAGTCTATGAAGCAGGAGGCCAGTCCTTAGCAGACACCAGATCTGCCAGCATCTTGATCCCGGACTTCCCAGCCTCCAGAACTGTGAGAAATAAGTATCTGTTGTTTAAACCACCCAGTCTACAGCATTCTGTTGTAGCAACACAAAAGGGTTAATATAGTACCCCTCCACTCTTTATCCATACCTAGGAGTACGTCAAGGCTGTATATTGTCACCCTGCTTATTTAACTTATATGCAGAGTACATCATGAGAAATGCTGGACTGGAAGAAACACAAGCTGGAATCAAGATTGGCGGGAGAAATATCAATCACCTCAGATATGCAGATGACACCACCCTTATGGCAGAAAGTGAAGAGGAACTAAAAAGCCTCTTGATGAAAGTGAAAGTGGAGAGTGAAAAAGTTGGCTTAAAGCTCAACATTCAGAAAACGAAGATCATGGCATCTGGTCCCATCTATTTCGCCTTCATGGGAAATAGATGGGGAAACAGTGGAAACAGTTTCAGACTTTGTTTTTGGGGGCTCCAAAATCACTGCAGATGGTGACTGCAGCCATGAAATTAAAAGACGCTTACTCCTTGGAAGGAAAGTTATGACCAACCTAGATAGCATATTCAATAGCAGAGACATTACTTTGCCAACAAAAGTCCATCTAGTCAAGGCTATGGTTTTTCCAGTGGTCATGTATGGATGTGAGAGTTGGACTGTGAAGAAGGCTGAGCGCCGAAGAACTGATGCTTTTGAACTGTGGTGTTGGAGAAGACTCTTGAGAGTCCCTTGGACTGCAAGGAGATCCAACCAGTCCATTCTGAAGGAGATCAGCCCTGGGTGTTCTTTGGAAGGAATGATGCTAAAGCAGAAACTCCAGTACTTTGGCCACCTCATGCGAAGAGTTGACTCATTGGAAAAGACACTGATGCTGGGAGGGATTGGGGGTAGAAGGAGAAGGGGACGACAGAGGATGAGATGGCTGGATGGCATCACCAACTCGATGGACATGAGTCTGAGTGAACTCCGGGAGTTGGTGATGGACAGGGAGGCCTGGCGTGCTGCGATTCATGGGGTCGCAAAGAGTCAGACACGACTGAGTGACTGAACTGAACTGAAACATGCTCAGGCTTATAAATGACCCACTTACAGTGTGAAACCAAAACCTGGCCACAGAACAATGGAAAACTGGCAGGTCACCCTCCTTGTTCTGAGCACCATATTACTGGCATACAATGCCATCTATTTTTGTCACCTTTTTGTCATTCCAAAACAGCTGTACAAAAGATCTTATATTTTACTTTATTGTTGCTTATTATTAAATGAATATGAAAGTTAATATAAAGTGTCAAGATAGCATGTTAAAGTATTTTAATATGCTTTTGTTTTTCCCACACCTTGTACATTATATTTGCTCTTTTCAGCCAGAGGGTCATTGCCTTGAAGAAAGTAAGGATTGTTAAAGCTGGATTGCCAAGAGAAAGATGTCAGTTCAAACTTAAACTTTCAAACGATGATCTGAAAGTTGTAAGAATCAAGAATTTCATTTTCAAAAACGATATTTTGGGGGAGATGAAAAGATATATGGGCTCCAAAGAGCCAAATTTACAAGGCTCAGTTTTTAGTGTTTAACATAAACCAGTAAGCAGATAAGAATGCAGGATGTGAATGAGAGTAGGAAATAGCATGGCCTTTTCAGCAGCTCTGAGTCCTCCACTGGATCTCAGGAAACATCTCAATTTCTTCCAAAGCATATGCAGGCAGGGAGAGCTTGGAGGGGCGGTGCAGCGCTGTCCTCAAGTCCTCTCTGCTTTCACACATCATGCCTTCACACCTACAAACACATCTCAAAAGACCTATTAGGTCACTTCTCCCAGCATACCTGATGGTAACTGGGCACCTCTCCCACCCACCCCAACATCCTGGAGTTACAAACCTCTCTGGGATTCTCCATCATCCATGATTTTTAACGAAATCATGTTAATTATCTTATTTAAGTATGTATACATTTTAAAAGCGCACAGAGCATACATGTACAGCTGGATGGATTTTCACATGCAGACAGATCAGGAAACAGATGATTCACACCCCAGAACCCCCAACATGTGCCCCTCCCAGTCATTAACACCCCCTTCTCAAAGGTAAGCATCATTCTGTCTTCTATCACCATGTTTTCTTATTGCATTCTTTTGTATCCAGCTTCTTCCACTCAATATTATGTGTGTGTTTTTCATCTATACTGTCACCTGTAGCTATTGTCTTTTCATTTTCATTGTTGAGGAGTATTCTACTGGATAGTATGTCACAATTTCTTTATTTTTCCATTAAGCTGGATATTTGAGCAGTTTACAGTTTTTTAAGCTATTACAAATAATGCTATGAATATTCCTAATCATGTTTTATGGTGCCAACATGTCCTCAGTTCTGTTGGATTTATACCTAAGAGTGAAACTGCTACTGGATCGTAAGCTATTTATATATTCAGTTCTAATAACTGCTGACAAAGTTTTCCAAAATAGTTGTATTCATTTGAACCTTAGGAAGCTACAGTCTTTGCAGGTCCAGGTAGTTGAATATGAGTAATATCAATGGCTTAACCTCCAATTTACACTTCTACCAGAGATCCAGTTACTGCACATCCTTGTCAACATGTGATATTGTTAATGTTTTAGATTTAGCCATTCTAGTGAGTGTGTACCCCACTCCAGTACTCTTGCCTGGAAAATCCCATGGACGGAGGAGCCTGGTAGGCTGCAGTCCATGGGGTCGCGAAGAGTCAGACATGACTGAGCGACCTCACTTTCACTTTTCACTTTCAGGCATTGGAGAAGGAAATGGCAACCCACTCCAGTGTTCTTGCCTGGAGAATCCCAGGGTCGAGGAAGCCTGGTGGGCTGCCGTCTATGGGGTTGCACAGAGTCGGACACGACTGTAGCGACTTAGCAGCAGCAGCAGTGAGTGTGTAGGGCTTCCCTGGTGGCTCAGAGGTTAAAGCGTCTGCCTGAAATGTGGGAGACCTGGGTTTGATCCCTGGGTCGGGAAGATCCCCTGGAGAAGGAAATGGCAACCCACTCCAGTATTCTTGCCTGGAGAATCCCATGGACGGAGGAGCCTGGTGGGCTACAGTTCACAGGGTGGCAAAGAGTCAAACTGAGTGATTTCACTTTCACTTTCAGTGAGTGTGTAGTGTTACTGCTTTCTGATTTATTGCCAAATTCAGATTTAAATTGAAGAGAGTAGGGAAAACCACTAGACCACTCAGGTATCACCTAAATCAAATCCCTTATGATTATACAGTGGAAGTGAGAAATAGATTTAAGGGCCTACATCTGACAGATAGAGTGCCTGATGAACTATGGAATGAGGTTCGTGACATGGTACAGGAGACAGGGATCAAGACCATCCCCATGGAAAAGAAATGCAAAAAAGCAAAATGGCTGTCTGGGGAGGCCTTACAAATAGCTGTGAAAAGAAGAGAAGTGAAAAGCAAAGGAGAAAAGGAAAGATAAAAGCATCTGAATGCAGAGTTCCAAAGAATAGCAAGAGGAGATAAGAAAGCCTTCCTCAGCGATCAATGCAAAGAAATAGAGGAAAACAACAGAATGGGAAAGACTAGAGATCTCTTCAAGAAAATTAGAGATATCAAGGGAACATTTCATGCAAAGATGGGCTCTATAAAGGACAGAAATGGTATGGACCTAACAGAAGCAGAAGATATTAAGAAGAGGTGGCAAGAACACACAGAAGAACTGTACAAAAAAGATCTTCACCACCCAGATAATCACAATGGTGTGATCACTGACCTAGAGCCAGACATCCTACAATGTGAAGTCAAGTGGGCCTTAGAAAGCATCACTATGAACAAAGCTAGTGGAGGTGATGGAATTCCAGTTGAGCTCTTTCAAATCCTGAAAGATGATGCTGTGAAAGTGCTGCACTCAATATGCCAGCAAATTTAGAAAACTCAGCAGTGGCCACAGGACTGGAAAAGGTCAGTTTTCATTCCAATCCCAAAGAAAGGCAATGCCAAAGAATGTTCAAACTACTGCACAATTGCACTCATCTCACATGCCAGTAAAGTAATGCTCAAAATTCTCCAAGCCAGGCTTCAGCAATATGTGAACGGTGAACTTCCTGATGTTCAAGCTGGTTTTAGAAAAAGCAGAGGAACCAGAGATCAAATTGCCAACATCCGCTGGATCATGGAAAAAGCAAGAGAGTTCCAGAAAAACATCTATTTCTGCTTTATTGACTATGCCAAAGCCTTTGACTGTGTGGATCACAATAAACTGTGGAAAATTCTGAAAGAAATGGGAATACCAGACCACCTGATCTGCCTCTTGAGAAATTTGCATGCAGGTCAGGAAGCAACAGTTAGAAATGGACATGGAACAACAGACTGGTTCGAATTAGGAAAAGGAGTACGTCAAGGCTGTATAGTGTCACCCTGCTTATTTAACTTCTATGCAGAGTACATCATGAGAAACGCTGGGCTGGAAGAAACACAAGCTGGAATCAAGATTGCTGGGAGAAATATCAATAACCTCAGATATGCAGATGACACCACCCTTATGGCAGAAAGTGAAGAGGAACTAAAAAGCCTCTTGATGAAAGTGAAAGTGGAGAGTGAAAAAGTTGGCTTAAAGTTCAACAATCAGAAAATGAAGATCATGGCATCTGGTCCCATCACTTCATGGGAAATAGATGGGGAAACAGTGGAAACAGTGTCAGACTTTATTTTTTGGGACTCAAAAATCATGGCAGATGGTGACTGCAGCCATGAAATTAAAAGACGCTTACTCCTTGGAAGGAAGGGTTATGACCAACCTAGATAGCATATTCAAAAGCATTTTTTTGAATTTTTTGAAAAAAAGACATTGCCAATGAAGGTCCATCTAGTCAAGGCTATGGTTTTTCCAGTGGTCATGTATGGATGTGAGAGTTGGACTGTGAAGAAAGCTGAGCGCCGAAAAATTGATGCTTTTGAACTGTGGTGTTGGAGAAGACTCTTGAGAGTCCCTTGGACTGCAAGGAGATCCAACCAGTCCATTCTGAAGGAGATCAGCCCTGGGATTTCTTTGGAAGGAATGATGCTAAAGCTGAAAGTCCAGTACTTTGGCCACCTCATGTGAAGGGTTGACTCATTGGAAAAGACTCTGATGCTGGGAGGGATTGGGGGCAGGAGGAGAAGGGGACGACAGAGGATGAGATGGCTGGATGGCATCACTGACTTGATGGACGTGAGTCTGGGTGAACTCCGGGAGTTGGTGATGGACAGGGAGGTCTGGCGTGCTGCGATTCACGAAGTCACAAAGAGTCGGACACGACTGAGCGACTGAACCGAACTGAATTTTAATTTTCATCTTCATAATGGCTAATGATCCTAAACCCTTTTTCGTGTCCTTATTGGCTATTTGGATATTTTCTTTGAAATTCTGTTCAAGATTTTTTGCATTTTTAAACATTGGGTTGTTTTTGTTTTTCTTATTGATTGTACATGTTCCTTTTACATTCTGAACACAACTTCATTGTCAAATACACTTATTGCAAATATCTTCTCTGACTTAGTACTTTGCTTTTTACTCTTTCAATAGTATATTTGATGAACAAAAGTTTTTAGTTTTAATATCATCCAATTTTCCTTTTTGTTGAGTGCTGCTTCCACCCTAATGTCTATTCCAAAGTCATTAATGTATTCTCCTATGTATTAATGTATTCCAATGTATTAATTAATGTATTAATGTATTAATTAAAGTCATTAATGTATTCTCCTATATCTATGTCTCCTATGTCTATTCCAAAGTCATTAATGTATTCTCCTATGTTATCCTCTAGAAGGTTTCTAATTTTAATTGTCTTATTTTTAAGTATAATCCACTTGGAATTAATTTTTGTATAAGATGTGAAGTAGATGACCAATTCATGATTTTTCCATATGAATATTCTGTTGACCCAGAACAATTTGTTAAAGAGAAAAATCTTTTTTTTTTTACTGTACTTCAATGTCCCCTTTGTCATAAATCAAGTAACTGGACAAGTGTTAGTCTGTGTCTGGACTTTCTATTCTATACTGGGTTTGTTTATCTCTCTCTTACGAATACAAACTCTTGAAGTTACTATAGCTTTGTTTGGTAGTGTAGCCTTCCAGTCTTTTAATTCAAGATCACTTTAGGTATTCTTGGCCCTCTGTGTCTCCCTATAAATTTTGGAAGTACCCTGTTATTTACCCACACACACATCTGCTGACATTTTGATTAGGTTTATAATAATCTATAAACTAACTTGGGGAGAAGAGATAATATTGAGTCTTCTAATCCATGAAGTGGAATAGACTTCTATTTGCTTAGTTACTCTTCAGTTCAGTTCAGTTCAGTCACTCAGTCGTGTTCAACTCTTTGCGACCCCATGAATCGCAGCACGCCAGGCCTCCCTGTCTATCACCAACTCCCGGAGTTCACTCAAACTCACATCCATCGAGTCAGTGATGCCATCCAGCCATCTCATCCTCTGTCGTCCCTGTCTGCTCCTGCCCCAAATCCCTCCCAGCATCAGAGTCTTTTCCAATGAGTCAACTCTTTGCATGAGGTGGCCAAAGTACTTGAGTTTCAGCTTTAGCATCATTCCTTCCAAAGAAATCCCAGGACTGATCTCCTTTAGAATGAACTGGTTGGATCTCCTTGCAGTCCAAGGGACTCTCAAGAGTCTTCTCCAACACCACAATTCAAAAGCATCAATTCTTCGGTGCTCAGCTTTCTTCACAGTCCAAATCTCACATCCATACATGACTACTGGAAAAACCATAGCCTTGACTAGACAGACCTTTGTTGGCAAAGTAATGTCTCTGCTTTTGAATATGCTATCTAGGTTGGTCATAACTTTCCTTCCAAGGAGTAAGCGTCTTTTAATTTCATGGCTGCAGTCACCATCTGCCATGATTTTGGAGCCCCCAAAAATAAAGTCTGACACTGTTTCCACTGTTTCCCCATCTATTTGCCACGAAGTGATGGGACTGGATGCCATGATCTTCATTTTCTGAATGTTGAGCTTTAAGCCAACTTTTTCACTCTCCTCTTTCACCTTCATCAAAAGGCTTTTTAGTTCCTCTTCACTTTCTGCCATAAGGGTGGTGTCATCTGCATATCTGAGGTTATTGATATTTCTCCCGGCAATCTTGATTCCAGCTTGTGCTTCTTCCAGTCCAACGTTTCTCATAATGTACTCTGCATAGAAGTTAAATAAGCAGGGTGACATTATACAGCCTTGACGTACTCCTTTTCCTATTTGGAACCAGTCTGTTGTTCCATGTCCAGTTCGAACTGTTGCTTCCTGACCTGCATATAGGTTTCTCAAGAGGCAGGTCAGGTGGTCTGGTATTCCCATTTCTTTCAGAATTTTCCACAGTTTATTGTGATCCACACAGTCAAAGGCTTTGGCATAGTCAATAAAGCAGAAATAGATGTTTTTCTGGAACTCTCTTGCTTTTTCCATGATCCAGCAGATGCTGGCAATTTGATCTCTGGTTCCTCTGCCTTTTCTAAAACCAGCTTGAACATCTGGAATTTCACGGTTCACGTATTGCTGAAGCCTGGCTTGGAGAATTTTGAGCATTACTTTACTAGCGTGTGAGATGAGTACAATTGTGCAGTAGTTTGAGCATTCTTTGGCATTGCCTTTCTTTGGGATTGGAATGAAAACTGACCTTTTCCAGTCCTGTGGCCACTGCTGAGTTTTCCAAATTTGCTGGCATATTGAGTGCAGCACTTTCACAGCATCATCTTTCAGGATTTGAAAGAGCTCAACTGGAATTCCATCACCTCCACTAGCTTTGTTCGTAGTGATGCTTCCTAAGGCCCACTTGACTTCACATTCTAGGATGTCTGGCTCTAGGTGAGTCATCACATCATCGTGATTATCTTGGTCATGAAGATCTTTTTTGTACAGTTCTTCTGTGTGTTCTTGCCACCTCTTCTTAATATCTTCTGCTTCTGTTAGGTCCATACCATTTCTGTCTTTTATCGAGACCATCTTTGCGTGAAATGTTCCCTTGGTATCTCTAATTTTCTTGAGGAGATCTCTAGTCTTTCCCATTCTGTTGTTTTCCTCTATTTCTTTGCATTGATTGCTGAGGAAGGCTTTCTTATCTCTTCAATGCAGCAAATGCTTTGAGAGAAGAACTAATGCAGAATGATTGGCTCAGTTCAAAGAGTTCTCCTTCTCTCAAGGGTCTTGAAGCCTCAAGTCCTGGTTACTTAATAGTTCATCAACACCTTCAAATATAATACAAGTCACTAGCATAGACATCTAGATATAAAAACCATGTTTACAGATTTGTTTATTCTTCAAGCATGACCACAGTGATCTTCCTAAATCATATATATCATTTCAGCCTTAAAGACATCTGAAAGTAAAAGAAGATTTACATTTCATAGTCCATTGCTGAATTCTCCAGTTAGGATCAGATGCTCTGAATCAGGCTGCATGGATTGAAATCCAGGCTCCATCACTGATTGATGCTAGCTGGGAGACCTGGGACACATTACTGTTTAATCCTTAGTTTATTATTCTGTGACATGAGGATAACTGTCTGATAGCACATTCCTGGTGCATGGTGAACACACAGAGTGACTGTGTGAGGAGCTCTCCCTGCATTCTTGGTCTTCTCTTCCGTAGTCTTCCAGAAGAGCTGTTCCCTGAATACATTCCATAATCTCCAACCTTTGTGTCTATAATCTGATGTTTTTAAAGGAAATTGAGGCTTGCTACAATCACAAAGTAGCAAAACTGTGTTGTTTACATTAAATAAAACAAAACATAAAAATCCTGCAATTTATTGCCATGTATCTAAAAAGACCACTACCCAACTTGTTGTAAATGTTATCCATTTTCTTGGTGTTATATTTCTGTCTGGAATTGCTAGATTCATAATTACCACCAAACAAAACTACTTCTTCAGAGATGGATACATATGATGTATCATGTCTTCTGTATATATTTGGGTTCTTTTCTGACCTATTTTCCCATGTTTGAGATTGCTACTCTTGCTAGATATATTTTTTCATGTTTATTATTATTACCTTTTAATTGCTAAAAATAATCTCTCAATGTCATAATCTTATCAATACTTCTGTGCATGTCCTCTGCTGGCATGGGGGATTTAGATGCTATAGATATTTTTAATAAATTATTTTAATTTTCTGGTTGTAAAAATAGGGTGCATTTTTAAGCTTATTTTCATGTTAACATCATCTCTGTGTGATTAATTCTTAATCTATTATTAGCTTTTTCTCCTTCCTTATTGTCATCTTATCCCATTTGTTCTTTTCATTAAAACCTCATCGTTGTCTCCCTTTTGGCAGAAACATTTTAGCTTTGCATATTCTAAGTAGGTGATATTATCTAGCATTATTTCTTACATACTGAATACTGCATTAATTTACCACCTCTAAGCAACTGGGCCGATACTGTTGTCTTATTTTTTTGACTCCTATTGTCTTCGTGTCTTAGTTCAGGCTGTTAAATTGCCAGAGACTGGGTGGCTTAAACAACAAACACTTATTTCTCACAGTGCTGGGGGCTGGGAAGTCCACAATCAAGGTGCCAGCAGATCTGGCATGTGGTGAGAGCCAGCTTCCTTGTTTGCAGATGGCTGAATTCTTGTTGTCTTCTCCCTTGGTGGAGAGCAGAGAGACAGGAAGCAAGCTCTGCCCCATCTCTTTGTCTAAGAACACTAAGTCCATTCATGACAGCAGAACCTCTCCAGCTACCATCACATTGGGGTTAAGATTTCAACAACTGAAATGGAAAGTGTGAAAGGGACACAAGCATTCAGTCTGTAACACTGAAGGTTTGATGTTAAAAATCCCTTCTTGACTTACAATGATGGTTTCACTATCTGCTACTTAATTGTTGGTTTTGGGGGATATTTACCAGACCTGCTAATTTAATGGATTAGTTGTCTCATAAGCCTATTATTAAATTGATTTTTAAAAATCAGTTAATAGTAAGGATTCACTACATGATTTCATTATTATTATCTTACAATAATCATGGCATCACTGACTCGATGGACATGAGTTTGAGTAAGCTCCAGGAGTTGGTGATGGACAGGGAAGCCTGGCGTACTGCAGTCCATGGGGCTGCAAAGAGTCGGACATGACTGAGCAACTGAACTGAACTGACAATTATAATAATAGCCAGAATAGCAATAATAATAAAGTTGAATGCTCATTACATGCCCAGCCCTGTGCTAAATGCTCTGTGTACAACATCCCATTTAATCCTCCTGAGGTCAGTATCACTCACACATTCTTCATATGACAGCACCAATGCAGACACTAAGCGGCAGAGTGTGATTCAAACCCAAGTCCTTCTGACCTCAGAGTCTGTGCTCTGCTCTGTTTAATACTAGCTCCACATGACCCGGCTGCCTTTCATTAATGCTGATAATTGGCTAAGCTCATCAACTCTGGCCTTGACTTCATGCATGCATGCTGCTGCTGCTAAGTCGCTTCAGTCGTGTCCGACTCTGTGTGACCCCATAGACAGCAGCCCACCAGGCTCCCCCATCCATGGGATTTTCCAGGCAAGAGTACTGAAGTGGGTTGCCATTGCCTTCTCTGACTTCATGCATGACTCTTCTGTTTATTCTGTTTTACCGTATAAAATCTTCCAGCATTTCTTTCAAGCATATAAAATAAAAATAAATCTAATGGGAATTTTTATGACAAGAATCAAAATAAAAATTCAGAGTGTCAGGTCACACCATCATTTGAACTATATTTTAAAATCCACACAATGTTTAAAATCATTTCATGTACGTACTTGACTTTCCTTTAAATGTTCCCCTGTGCTGTTTGACATGTAGGTGCCTGGAGGTTTAGTTAACCAGAGAGAGAGAGAGTTACATGTCACTGTTTTAGAACTTGTATTCCACCTTCTGGAAGCAAAGGAGGAGATGACAAGAACCCTGAGTAGCACATGTTTCCCAGTCCAGAGACTTGTGCCACCAGACAGATCCCTAATTGAAAGAGCAGTTGTTGGAGGACTGTGTGGAAATGGCCACCTCACCTACCTGGGCCTCAGTCTCCCAGGCAGAGGCCACACGTGTCCAGGTGCTTATTGCGGCTGCCCCCTTGGTCCCATGTGGCCTGTGACTAGCCAGAGCCTAGGTTCTTGAACAGAAAGTCCTCTTCTAGCCCTTCTCCTTCCTCAGAACTGAGCTCTTCCTGGCTGACCATTAGACTCCTACCGTTGCTAAATTTCATCCTCAGGGTTTCATTCCACCCTGTCCACATGATTATGAGTTTCTATAATCCAGTATTCTTGCTTTTTTTTCATCTTCAAATCTGTAAGATGCATTTTCAACATCTTCACATAGATTTTACTTGCAACATTCAATAGGTCCAAAGATGGAGTTTAGAAGCATAGAAAAATCCTCCCTGCAGGTTTAGCCTCAATGCCTGAATAATTAACAGGCCATGGATACACTTGTGCTATTAAAAAAAAAAAAAAAAACCGCGAGAATATGAATATGTTGCTTTCCTATGCCAGAGTCCCCCCTGGTATAGCTCTCTGGGGACTCTTTTTTTTTAATTATTTATTTATTTTTATTTGTTGGCTGATTTGGGTCTTAGTTGCGGCACAGGGGGTCTTTCACTGTGATGTGCTGGGCTTCTCTCTAATTGTAACACACGAGCTGTCTAGCATGTGTGCTTAGTTGCTCCACAGCATGTGGGATCTTAATTCCCTGACCAGGGATTGAACCTGTTTCCCCTGCATTGGAAGGCATATTCTTAACCACTGGACCACCAGAGAAGTCCCAGAATTCTTTTAAGGTGACTGTAAAGCTTCCATGTTGGCTCAGACAGTAAAGAACCTGCTTGCCAAAGCAAGAGACCTGGGTTTGATCCCTGGGTCGAGAAGATCCCCTTGAGAAGGGAATGGCTACCCATTTCAGTATTCTTGCCTAGAGAATTCCATGGACAGAGGAGCTTGGTGGGCTATAGTCCATAAGACCACAAAGAGTAAGACATGACTGAAAGACTTTCACTTTCACTTTAAGCAATATTTGGGCTTCCTTGATAGCTCAGCTGGTAAAGAACCCACCTGCAAGGCAGGAGACCCTGCTGGAGAAGAGATAGGCTACCCACTCTAGTATTCTTGGGCTTTCCCAGTGGCTCAGCTGGTAAAGAATCTGCCTGCAATGTGGGTGACCCGGGTTCAATCCCTGGGTTCGATCCCTGGGTTCGATCTCTGGGTTAGGAAGATCCCCTGGAGAAGGGAAAGGCTACCTACTCCAGTATTCTGGCCTGGAGAATTCCATGGACTGTATGTCCATGGAGTTGCAAAGAGTCAGACACAACTGAGGGACTTTCTACTTCACTTTGAGCAATATTCAGGCATTTCTGGGCCTTCTGGAGATGGGGGGACTTCCCAGGTGGCACTAGTGGTAAAGAGCCCACCTGCCAATGCAGGAGACTCAAGGGACGCAGGTTCGATCCCTGGGTCAGACGATCCCCTAGTGAAAGAAATGGAAATCCACTCCAATATTCTTGCCTGGGAAATCTGCATGGACAGAGGAGCCTGGCAGGCTACAGTCCATGGGGTCGCAAAAAGTCAGACACGACCGAGCACAAGACAGAGAGAGCTGGAGATGGGACCATCCAGGAGTACCAAAATTTTGCCCATATTTTAATACCTTCCTTATTCTTCTGGCACTTAGCAGATCTAGAAACAGCCTTTGTATTTTTTCCATTCATTTTTGCAATTCTCAGATTAAGGAGAGTTTTATCCATAATGACACATTCTTCTAAATCGCTGTCATTCTCTTATTTTCAGCTTTGTTTCAGAACCTTTTAAAATGTGTGTTCATCAGAGAGACCACGGGGTAGCTATACTCATTTGTTTAAATTTCTGTAAGAACAGTGTAGGCAAAAAGGATCATTATCCACCACTGACATTTAGCCTTTGCTTCTTGGGTCCACTTTCTCTCTCTCTCTCTTTCAACTCTGCTTGGACCACTATGCCACAATCACGCCTAGTACTTCTGGATCTTCCAGGTAAATTTAAGAGAAATACTAGCCTCCTCTCCACTCCTTTAACTCACCAAGCTACTTCCTGCCTTGGGGCCTTGGCATGTACTGCCCCTCTGTCTGGAACACTCTCTGTCTTCCCTCTCTACCCAACATACATTTCCCCACTGCAGCTTCATCCTTCATCTGCCTCCTCTCTCCTCTCATCCCTCAGGTCTCCGCTTTCCTGTCCCTTCTTCAGAGGGTCATTCCCACCCAGAATGCCCCTCCTCCAGTCTAAATGATATCTTCGATCACTCTCAATCATATCATGCTGTCCTTTTCCTTCACACCTTCTATCACATTTCCAATTATACATACCTTCATGTTTATGTATTTCACACCCAGCTTTCCTGCTTTTACTCTAAGCCCCATGAAGTCAGAAATGTGCTTCCATTGGAACTGCACACCCAGCCCAAGGCATGAAAAAGCCCACAATCACTATTTAACTGGGTGAATGAATAAATGATCAAATGCTGACTATTCTAGGAACATTTTCCTAGATGACAGAAGAAAACAACAAACTTGAAAATTCAGTACCTGAAGAGTTTCGAGAATTCTCTGTGTTAATTTTACTGTCAAGCCTAATTAGCCTGCCTAGGTTGTCATGTGACGGAAACTAGTGCTAGGGTGATGGACCTTCCCAGTCTGCTCAGGGCTGTGTCATCTGCAGCACACCAAGTGTCTCACGCTAGGGGACATTTCAGTCCCAGCATAACCCGGATGGGTGGTTGCCCAACCTAACACAGTCCATATCTTAACCCCACCTGAGATAAGAGAATAACAAATTTTTCTGACCTCTGAATGTTTTGTTTCAGCACCAAGAATGATGAATTGTTGTGGCCTTTCTAGGTGGGCAAGCATCTTCTCTTCTCCTTAAATGCAAAGACACATGTTGACTGGAAACAAAATCTGGGCCTGGGCTCTTATTTTGGTTGGTGTATTAAACTCAGCGACCATATATTTTGCTTTTGCCTGGAGTGGCTGTTGCTAAATATGGTACTATTTTTTATGTTGAGCTATATAGGCTAACATTTTTCTTCTTCCATATATTGTTAAAATCTTTTCTTCCCACATGGACTTCAAGCATTTCTGGCCACTAATTATCTGTGTGTGTGTGTATGTGTGTGTGTTGGTTGCTTCCGTGGTCTCCAAATCTTTGTGACCCCATGGACTGTATGTAGCCCGCCAGGCTCCTCTGTCCATGGAATTCTCCAGGCAAGAATAGTGGAGTGAGTTGCACTGCCCTCCTCCAGGGGATCTTCCCAACCCAGGGATCAAACCCGGGTCTCCTGCTTTGCAGGCAGATTCTTTACCACCTGAGCCACCAGGGCAGCCCTCCAGCTGCTCCCTTATTTGGGTTTGTCTTTGCAGGTGTTATTGAGTTGTTTCTATGATACATCTTCAGGAACAGAATTGTTGTGAAATTTTTTCTTCATTTTCTTCTTCTTTTCCTTCTATTTTATTTTTCACTTCCTTCCGATTTACCTGTACCCTGAAGAGCATTCCTACTCTGCCAATCTTCAGGGCCCTCTCTTATTTTAAAGCACAATTTATGGAATTTCTTGGGTTTTCCTGGCTTTATCCTCATCCACAAACCTGTTTTATGTTTCTTCCCATTGGCTGGAAATGATTTCCAGTTTGCTGATTATTGTTTCTAACGTCCTTTTTGTAATTCTTTGAAGACTGTGATAATACAGAGGGGTTGATTCAAAATCTTCCTGTTTCTAAATTTCTGAGAAACATTTCGTAAATCATTTCTTTTCTCTGACCTTCCTGTCTGCTTCCATTTTATTCCATCTTATAATAGTAATCACTAGTAACACCATTCGACGGTGTCTTCTTCCATTTAGTTGCCTTTCTTTCTTTCCTGGATTAATTTGTTAACTAGTAAACTATTTTATCTTTATGGGTTTACCTGCCTTGTAACTCAGCAGCCTTCATGAGTCCTCCTCTGCTTTGAGTTTTAATAGAGTTCTATTTTTATAGGGGGAACCCCACAAATTTGAGTGCAAGGGCTTGTAATTCACTCTCACCTTATCTTTCCATTTTTGCCACTTCGAGTTGGTTATTAAGACAGAGTCCATGGCAACACTGTCCACCAGGTTCTGTCTCCTCTGGACTTTAGACATGGAGGTTCAGGGCAGCCTCACCTTTGTGAATCCAGATTCATAAAGCAATGTGATGTGTTATGATATAGAGACTATCCAGGACTTGGGGGGAAAAAATTCTATAACTAGTCATCTGAAAATCAGTAAATAGGAGCTCTGTGTGATAAGGTGCTGAAGAGAAGCATTTGGCTACCAGGAGGAGTGTTTCTAGCTCATGAATAATCAAATCAATAGGAAAACATTAATAACCAAAATATCCTGCAAACACAACAGACTCAAGTTTAACGGGGCCTCCTTAAAACATGCCAAAGGCCATTTTCATTGACTTCAAGAAACAGATACACACTCAGGAAACCTTCAGTAATGAGGAGCTTACTGGGTGGATGCAGTAGCTACTCTGAGCCAGTGCTCACCTTGTCTGTCTGTCTGTCTCTCTCTCTCTCTCCTGGGGTTCTGCCTTCTCTTGGCCTCTCCTGCTCAGCTGTCCCAGGCAGAGACAATCTGATAGGACCAGACGATTGGCATTCAGTGGGAGTTTCTCTGTAGGCAGCCTTTAGCTCCAGCTGGTCCAATCCAAACAGCAGAACTTGTTCTGCTCAAAGCATGAAGCTTTTATAAACCATGAAAAAAAAGTTGCTAAGAGGCTACTTTACTTGGAAGGGAGCTGCATAACTGGCACCTTAGAGGCTGTGTAAGGAAAAAAGTAAGAGTATGAACAGCTGATAAACAAACAAACAAACTAGAAGTTCTGGCTAAGTTAGAAAGGAAGTAGAAGAGACTTCTGGGCTTTTCCTCTGACACTTACTGCTGTCTTTCATCTCCATGCCTTTTGCTTTGATGCGTGAGGTTGAATTAAAAAGTCAATGTTTGTATATCTTTCCCTTACAAAAACGGGTATTTCACTAACTTTCATTTAATATCTATTACTTGAAATGCCATAGGCTTCTTCTGCCAATTTCTGTATCCAAATTCCACCTATCCTTTAAGGCCCAATTCAAATGCCAATTCACCATGAACCCCCTCACCCCACCTTGAGTCTTCCAGCTAAAAGGAACCATGCTGCCCTCCCAAGTCTCTGAATATTAATTTACCAGGACCCTAATCACCATCCACATTGTATTGTAGGTGTTCTTCTACATGACTGACTTCAACTTCTAACCATGAGCATCATCTTTAAGCCTACCTCCCCTCTTCCCCAGCATCAACTGGCACCACATTGAGCACAGACTAGGGGCTTATGGCAGGCAGAGTAATGATTCACAGGGTACCTTACTTGGAAAAAGGGAATCAAGGCTTCATATGCAATTACAGTTGCTAATCACCTGACCCTGAGAGAAGAAGATCATCGAGATAGGCCCAATTTAATCATAGACATCCTTGAAAGTGGAAGAAAAGCCAGAAGAACCAGAGTGATACAATGTGAGAAGAACTCAACCTTCCATGGCTGGCTTTGAAAATGGAGGAAGGGGCTATGAGGCAAGAAATGCAGGCAGCCTATAGAAACTGAAGTCAAGGAAAAAGATTCTTCTTCCCTAGTGAAAGTCACTCAGTCATGTCCAACTCTTTGCAACCCCATGGACTATACAGTCCATGGAATTCTCTAGGCCAGAATACTGGAACGGGTAGCCTTTTCCTTCTCCAGGGCATCTTCCCAACCCAGGGATCAAACCCAGGTCTCCCGCATTGCAGGTGGATTCTTTACCAGCTGAGCCACCAGGGAAGCCCTAGAGAGGCCAGAAAGAACACAGCCCTGCCAACACCTTGATCTCACCCACTGAGACCCATGTCTAACTTCTGACCTACAAAACCATAAGATAAAAACTTTATGTGGTTTGTGGTAATTTGGTATAACTAGCATAGAAAACAAATATGAAGTTTTTATTTCTAAACAAGAATTAAATCAACTCAAATTTCATAGAACCTTACATTTAGAAGATTTTTCTTTATTTATGGAGATAAGTAGGAATGGAAATCTTTCTTTTCATTAAAACACACATTCATAATTATAATTTTTTAAATATTTGAGAAAGAAGAAAGATCATTCTAACCTCCCCAAGGTGTAATTGCTTTCATTTTTTTCTTCTTTTCCATCCCTGATCATCAGCACATACAATTTTACACTGAAATAACAGCATTTATAGCAGAAATATAATTGTATATTCCTTTACATTTGACACCATTTAATAAATGTTTTCATAGCTCTGTGTGGTCCTCACAATTGTCCTTATAACCACTGCCTGTATTTTAGTAAGCTGGGATACTAGAATTTACTTTCATTCCTATTTGGTGGGTCCATTGGGTTCTTTCGAGTATATTTCCTTACACTTAGATAAAATACTAGAATTAATATTTGTCTTGATTTAGGCTTCTGTTTCTGTTGAGTTATTTGTGGGGCAAATTTCCATAATGGAGATAACTGAGAGAAAGAGTCAGAGTGGTGGTTATGGCTTTTGACAACATCACTGGGGAGAATCGAAGAAGGCTGCAGGAAGCTCACCAGTCCACAACTGTCTTGGTCAGCATTTGGGGCTTATCATAATTGTTTACATTGCACTGCCTTTGATTCCTAGTCAGAATTAACATGTATCCATTTGTTATATTTCATTAGCTATATTATTATTAAGCAAAATATGGTTACGGCTTTGGTTCATTTAAATACCAGGGACTTGATAGTTTTTACTATAAATAACACTTTAAAAACATTCTTAATGCAATTCTGAACTTTCTGTCAAATTTATATATATGTATGTTTTGCCATTTAGTCTGCTTTTTTAAGTTTGTGGTGGTGGTTGTTTATTTGCTCAGTTGTGTCTGACTCTCTGTGACCCCATGACTGTAGCCCACCAGGCCCCTCTGTCCATGGGATTTCCCAGGCAAGAATATTGAAGTGTATTGCCATTTCCTTCTCCAGGGGATCTTCCCAACCCAGGAATGGAACACAGGTCTCCTGCATTGCAGGTAGATTCTTTACCAACTGAGCCACCAGGGAAGTCTTTTTAAGTTCAGTTATTCAACCAAACCAACACATCAACAACAAAATGAAACAACTTATATGCTATCTAAAGTCTACGTAGTAGACAAGGCAATCAGAATAAATTTAAAAATTTGAGTATTGTATGAATAACCTGTTATGGTGGCTTTAATTTTAATCTGATAACTGACTACATAACTTATTAATAGCAATTTATTATTTGTGGCAAATTTTTGGTAGCTCATTTAATTTTCCTTTATCTCCCAACAGAGCTATAATTTGAAAATGAGCAAAAACCTTAAAATCAAATCAAGGAAAAATCAAACTCTCTTAACATTTTTTTTCTATTTACAAAAATAGCCTGTTTATTTTATGAAATTTCAAATAATAGAAAAGAAACTTAAAATAAATGAATTTCAACTCTGATCTCATCACCCAGAAATAATTACTAGCTATGGAGTTCATATATTGTAATAGTTGTTGTTTAGTCACTAAGTCATGTCCGACTCTTTGTGACACCATGGACTGTATCCCACAAGACTTCTCTGTCCATGGGATTTTCCAGGCAAGCCTGAAGTGGGTTGCCGTTTCCTTCTTCAGGGGATCTTCCCAACCCAGGGATCAAACCCGTGTCTCTTTATGTTTCCTGCACTGGCAGGCAGGTTCTTTACCGCTAGCACCACCTGGGAAGCCCCTCTGAAAATTTAAAATGACAGAAAAGAATGTTTAAATAAATGAATTTCAGCTCTGATCTCATCACCCAGAAATAATTCCTGCTAAGGTGAGGTGTATTCTCTTTCAGTCTTTTTGTCAAGTGTGTGTGTGTAACTACATAAAAATCTCAACAAAAATTTGATTATACTATTTTGCATCATACTATTTTATCACTTAGTATTTTTGTATGATTATTCTCCTATTTCATTAAATACTTTTGAACCAACCATATAATTGAATAGCATAGTCTACACGGGCTAATTGGGCTCTACCTTAGAAGCAGTTCAAACTCCTAGGAAGTTCGAAGGAAGTCTTCTCATTCCTTAGTGGAAGGATGAGTCCAGTTTTTCTGCCCCTGGCTCTAAGATCAAGTTCATGGAGCCTCCCAGGAGCAGCTGACAACAGAAGGATGCCTCTGTGGAGAACCAAAGTTCTCCCCGTGACTCCATTCTGTCACGCACCCTCGTCCACCTCCTACAAGTCCACACACGTTGTGTTCCAAGGCATTACTTTTTAGGAGATGTTTTCCTCTTGTTTCTGCAGCTGTTTTTAATCACAAGCTTTGGGTACTACATCCCAAGGAAACCCTGGCAGAGACAAAGGTGTAAAGAAGGAAGAGACAAGGCACTTATCGGAACCATTAGACACACTGTTTACGGAAAGGGAACTTATCCACTTCACATGTATTACTGGGATGTGACAAAAAAGCAGAGAAGGCAAGGCCAGACTAACTTGGTGTCAGTCCCCACACTGCCATTTAATTGCCAGTTGGGTGACCTAAGGAAAATCCGTTAATTGAACTTTAATTTCCTCCTCTGTACAAAAATAAATACACCAGTAAATTATAAGGGTTAAATGTTTATGGAAAACCACTTTGTAAATTATAATGAACATTCCTGTGCCTTGAGAAGAGAGGAAGAAGGAACTTCTAGGGCATTCTTCTTCACCTCTATTTTTTATTCATTAGTAGTAGTGTTAGTTGCTCAGTTGTGTCCAAATCTTTGCGACCCCATGGACTGTGGAATTCTCCAGGCAAGGAAGCCCTTTCATTCATTATACTTCCACAAATTATCAGCAACAAAATGAACTGTGTGTGTGTGTGTGTGTGTGTGTATCTGAAACTCTACAAAGGAGATTCGATAATTCAGAAGGAATTGAAGTTTTGAGAAAAGTTATGCTAAGAGCTGTAACAAATACTCAAAATACAGTGGACAAAACAAAAGTTTTGCTGCAAATGGGAACATCCAACACAGGGGTTTCTGGTTGGTGGACAGTCTTTTAGGGACCCAGGCTCCTTCCCTACTGTGGCTCTGTCCTCATCCCCTGCATGCAGCCAGCAGGTTAGAAAATAAATGAAGGCATACATCTACTTCTTAATTGCCACAGTGAGAAAGTGACACCCATCAATTCTACTTACATTCCCTTGGCAAGAATCCACTCCATAGCAAAAGAAGCTGCGAAACACAGCCTGAGCTTGGTGGGCAGCTATCCAGTCTGCAATATAGATTAATATAATTAATAGAAGGAAACAAATGCAAGAAAAGATACTAAGATGAAGCATTGCCTATAGTTCTGGGCTACAAGTGAATGATATCATTTTCTTTGTGATCTCTTAGTCTTATTTACAGCATACTCTTTCATAAGCATATAATTGTATAGCATATTCTTTTTTATATTGAAGTATAGTTGGTTTGGTCTCCCCAGGTGGCTCAATGGTAAAGAATCCACCTGCCAAGCAGGAGACACAGGTTCAGTCCCTGGGTAAAGAAGATACCCTGGAGAAGGAAATGGCAACTCACTCCAGCATTCTTGCCTGGGAAATCCCATGGACAGAGGAATCTGGTGGGCTATAGTCCATGGGGTCACAAAAGAGTCAGACACAACTTAACAACTAACCACAACAACACAGTTGGTTTACAATATTATGTTAGTTGTATGTGTACAGCTTAGTGATTCAGTTATTTTTTCTGATTATATTACATTATAGGTTATTACAAGATATTGAATATAAGTCCCTGGGCTATACAGTAAACCCCTGTTGCTTACCTCTTTTATGTATAGTAGTTTTTTAATCCCATACTCCTAATTTGCCCCTCCCCCTCCTCTTTGGTTGGAGAAGGCAATGGCGCCCCACTCCAGTACTCTTGCCTGGAAGGTCCCATGGGTGGGGGAGCCTGGTGGGCTGCAGTCCATGGGGTCGCAAAGAGTTGGACACGACTGAGCGACTGCACTTTCACTTTTCACTTTCATGCATTGGAGAAGGAAATGGCAACCCACTCCAGTGTTCTTGCCTGGAGAATCCCAGGGACGGGGGAGCCTGGTGGGCTGTCATCTATGGGGTCACACAGAGTTAGACACAACTGAAGCGACTTAGCAGCAGCAGCAGCAGCCTCTTCTTTGGTAACCTTAAGTTTGTTATAAGACTCTATGTGTGTGAGTCTGTTTCTGATTTGTGTATAGATCCATTTGCATAATTTTTTAGATTCCACATGCATTTTGTAGAATATTTGTCTTTCTCTGGGTGACCTACTTCACTAAGTACAATATTCTCTAGATCCATCCATGTTGCTGCAAATGGCAATATTTCATTCTTTTTATGGCTCAGTAATATTCCATGGTATATATACCATATCTTCCTAAGCCGATCATCGGTCAATGGGCATGTGGGGTTTTTGCATTTCTTGGCTACTGTAAACAGTGCTGCTATGAACACTGGAGTGCATGTACCACTTCAAATTAGAGTTTTCATTTTTTTCCAGATATATACCCAGGAGTGGGATTGCTAGATCATATGGCCAGTCTGTTTTTAGTTTTTCAAGGAGCCTCCATACTGTTTTCCATAGTGGCTGCACCAATTTATATTCCCACCAACAGTGTAGGAGGGTTCTCTTTTCTCCACATCCTCTCCAGCATTTATTATTTGTAGACTTTACAGGATACTATTATGGTCCTGTTTATGAGGGTCATCAGAGGAAGACTACCTTGCTAAGTTGCTTCAGTCGTGTCCGACTCTGTGCGACCCCATAGACGGCAGCCCCCCAGGCTCCCCCGTCCCTGGGATTCTCCAGGCAAGAACACTGGAGTGGGTTGCCATTTCCTTCTCCAATGCATGAAAGTGAAAAGGGAAAGTGAAGTCGTTCGGTCGTGTCCGACCCTCAGGGACCCCATGGACTGCAGCCTTCCAGGCTCCTCCATCCATGGGATTTTCCAGGCAAGAGTACTGGAGTGGGGTGCCATTGCCTTCTCCTGAAGACTACCTTGGCTGATGTATTTATTTGTTGATTTTTCATTCATTCAAAAAATATCAGTCAAGTACCCCTTATGAGCAAGTAACCTATACCCACGAAAAGCGGTACATTGGAGGCCTGTGCTCTCCCTCTATCCTGAAAACTTCAAGAGAAGAGCTGTTATGCCGAAACGCCTCTGTCCCATTCTAATACTGAAAAAGATTTCCAGGTCAGCCTGATCATTCAGATATGGCCTCTGCCTCTTACAGTTATATGGCCTTGGGCATGCTGTCTAGCTTCTCTGGGCTCCTGCTTTATTTGTAAGAAGAGGCTGCATGAAGGAGTGCCTGTAATGTCTTAGCACAGTGCCTAGAACACAGTGAGGGCCCCACACATATTGTCTCTGTGACCATCATCACCACACCTTCCTCAATACACCCCACACTGTCGACTGTAACAACCTCTGCTTGAATGTGCAGTTTGGGGAACTGGGCAAAGAATTTGTTATTCAAATAAATAACTTTTCCTGAATGCACTAGCTGTGAAATCTGCCAGTGAGGATGTGCGAAGTGTGATTATTTCGATGATGGGAAATTGGAAAGAGAATGTTCTAAATTGTGGCTTGCCAATCCTTTTCATAGACAAATATAATATTAATAGATATCATTTATTAAATACCCACTTCTGTGAAAAATGCTAAACTGGGTTCTTTATATATTCACTTTAATTCCCACTGTAACCCCATGAAGTAGGTGTTATTGTCACCTATTTTACAGAATGAACAGCAATAACACTGAAGATGAATATCAGAGGGGCTTGTAATTTGCCCAAAGTCACACAGTTGGTAAATAGAAGAGTCGGGATTTGAGCCCAGCTGTGTCCAGCTCCAGGTCTATTCTCTGCCCAAGGGCAACCCTACTTCCCTGGTTCCTTTAATAGGGCTCTTTCTTGAACATGTGAGGAGTCACATTATTCACATGACACATCATTGTTTTCAAACGCCATGCTCTCTCATAAGCCTCATACCACCCTGTGAAATAAACAGGGCAAGGATTACCGTCCACCCTGGACAGTGAAGAGAAACTGAGACTCAAGGAGGCCTCTCTGTGTTGTGTGAGAGAGTGGGTAACAATAATAGCGAACATTTCCTGAGCACTAGCTTCCTGCATGCCTGGCATGGTGAGAAGTACTTTGTATACATTTCTCACTGAGTGCCTTTAAAACTCCAAGAGATGAGTGCCTTTATTATCCCTACTTTGCACAAGCAGGAAAGGACACTTAAATATTAGAACCCTGAGCCAGCCAACTAGAATGCAATGGAAAAGACAAAATTGAAACATGTTTTAAACCTAAAGAGACTGAGAAATTCTGTTTCCCATGCCCTCTGTCTGGGAAAAAAAAAAAAACAACAAGTCATCCATCCATCCAGTATTTCCTGAGCATCTACTCTGCGATATGCGGCAGTACCCAGGCAGACAATGGCCCTGCTCCAGCGGGGTGCAGCTTAGTAGGAAAAGATAGATAATACACAAGGAAACAAATTGGTAAATAATATACCTTCTGATAGATATACTGTTATGGAGGACATAGAACAGATTAAAGGGGTAGAGGATGATGGGGAGCAACAAGTTTAGATAAGGTGGTAATATATAGCCAAGTACCTCCCACATTTTGGGCTCCAAAATCACTGCATACGGTGACTGCAGCCATGAAATGAAAAGACACTTGCTCCTTGGAAGAAAAGCTGTGACAAACCTAGACAGCAGCATTTAAAAAGCAGAGATACCACTTTGCCAACAAAGGTCCATATAGTCAAAGCTATGGCTTTTCCAGTAGTCATGTATGGATGTGAGTTGGTCCATCAAGAAGGCTGATCACCAAAGAACTGATGCTTTTGAAATGTGCTGGAGAGGACTCTTGAGAGTCCCCAGGACTGCAAGATCAATCCAGTCAATCCCAAAGAAAATCAACCCTGAATATTGGAAGGACTGTTGCTGAAGCTGAAGCTCCAATACTTTGGCCACCTGATGCAAAGAGCCAACTCATTGGAAAAGACCCTGATGCTGGGAAAGACTGAGGGCAAAAGGAAAAGGGGGAAGCAGAAGATGAGATGATTGGATGGTGTCATTGACTCAATGGACTTGAATTTGAGCAAACTCTGGGAGATAGTGGAGGACTAAAGAAGCATGGTGGGCTACAGTCTATGGGGTCGCAAAGAGTCAGACACAACTTAGTGACTGAACAACAACAAATCCATGCAGACCTCTTGGGGGAAGGTTCCCAGCTCAAAAAAGCATGAGTGTGTTGTCTTTGACGTGTTTGGAAGAGAGTAAGGAAGCTGGAGTGGCGATAGGTATAGTTAGAAATAGAGAAACAATAAAGACAGGAACACAGAGTAAGAATCATAGGAAAGGGTGGCCAGTTGTCACTCAGGAATGGAGATGAAAACATACTAAATTACAAATATTAACAAATCAAATCTAAGAGTATATTTTAAAAATACAGTGTATCCAAAGTGAGCTTATCCAAGGGGCAAAGGGCAGTTCAGTATTAGAGAAACGAATCCTGTAATTTATCACAGAGATGAAGTAACGTTATCTCAATAAACACAAAAAGGATTCAATAAAATTCAACATCCAGAATTAATTATTTTTTTTAAATCTCAGTAAGTCAGAAATGGAATGTTAAGTTCTCAACATAAAAAAAGGATACCTATTAGAAATCATCAATAATGAAATACTTAGTGGTGAAATCTCAGAAGCATTCCCACTAAAGATAATGGCAAGACAAAAGTGATTGCAAACACTGATACTAGATATTATTGTCCCAAAGCCCAAAGACAAGGAAAAGAGGGACATAAAGCTTGAAAAGGAAAAAGAAAAATTCACTCTTTAAGATAATATGACTGCCTACCTAAAACATCCAAGGGAATCAGTTGAAAACTATTAATATTAGCACTAGTAAGAAAGTTCAAAACTATGGGTATATACATCATATACCTAATCCAGTAACTTGCCTATATACTAGTATTAATTAAATAATTTTAGAAGGATTCAATTTATAACAAAAACATAAAATTCCTAGAAAACAAATATAATTTTTAAATGTTTAAGATCTATTTGAAGATAAAATAACCTGAAAACCTTTTAAATATCTGAAGTTTTAAAACTGATTAGGAAGACGTAGTATTGAAAATATACTGATTTATCCATCAGTGCAATTCCAGTCTAAATTAACAGGATTTTTCATTCAGGTCTTATCCTTCCAGATGTCAAAACACACTTAAGCTATAATAATTAAACTAGCCTAATATTGGTGCAGGTATTGATGACTAGATCAATGCAACAGATTAATAAACCAAGAAACAAACCTAATTATATGAAAATGAACTATACAATAAAGGTGGTAGTTCAAATTACTAGAGAAACTATGGACTAATCCACAATTGAGACTGGACCAATTATCTATTCATTTGGGGAAAAAATTAAGTTAGATTCCTAACTCGCACCATTCATCCACAGAAAATAACCCTCAGATGAAGTTTGAAGAATAAAACTATAAAAATATTAGAGGAAAATATAGGTGAGTATTTTTTATGAATTTAGAATGTCAGGGCCTTCCTAAGAAAGAGACAAAAATCTAGAAATTATAAAAATTTCATAGATTTATGCTCATAAAATATATAATATTCTGTAAGTCAGAATATACCATAAACCAGGTTATAAGATAAGCCAAGTTTAAAAGACTGAGGAAAAATATTTACAACACACTTAACTGGTAAAAGATTAATATCCAGAACACACAGAATTCTAACAAAGCAGAAAGAAAAAGACAATTGACAAAGTAAATTGTAAAAGCTGTAAAAGTTTATAAAGGAAATAGACAATTGACAGAAAATTAATAACATACAATAACCATGCAAAGCTGCATTAGTCAGGGAAAAGAATTATCTGACAAAAAGTTAAAAAAAAAAAAAAAAAGATACCAAGTGTTGGCAAAAACGTGGAGAAACTTTCTCATATACACTACATATGTAGACTGGTGAAGCCAGTTGATGCATGCCATTTGAAAACATCCATTGAATCTTAAATGTACATATCAACAGACCCAGCTATTCCATTCCAAAGACTCTTAAAAAAAAAAAAATAGTTGTTTGTGTGCCCCACACAACTCATTGTACAAGTTTTTGTACATGGATCCAAGAATGTTCATCACAGTATTGTGTGCAGTAGCAAAAAAATAAAACCGTAACCTACTATTAATAGGGAGGGGAAGAGTTAAGTAAATTATGGCCTACCCATTCCTCAGAAAGCAGAGTACATTAGCGATATGGCAGGAGGAAGAGCTCCCCAATATATTACTTAGTGAAAACAGCAGGCAGCAAAAATATAGGATTAATATGTGAACATGTGTAAATGCTCCAAGAGGGGAGACAGGTATCCACCACACTTCTTCCAAGGGTGGGGAGAGGTGGGGAAAAGCGACCGCACCTCCTTTTCTATATCACATCTGTGTCTTTTAGCTCTTTTACAAAAAGAATTGAATTGTATCATTTGAATAATAAAGAACATCTTAAAGCATGCATTACATATCATCACTCCAACTATGTAACTGAAGGATGGGATAAAAGAGAAAGAGAAAGCAGTGTATTGTAGGTTCACTTCTCAGGGCTTCAGGTCCCTGGCCTTGAGAGTCAGACCCATGGATGGCAAGAAAGGGAGGAAGGGGTACAAATTGTCTAGAAAAGGCTCAGATGAAAGGTGACCCATCCTCCTGGTCACCACGTATTCCCCCTTGGTCCTGGGTGGATCTGCTTCAGTGTCACTAGTCAGTGGGCCTGCTCTCCATCTGACCTATCAAGGACACCCCCAGTTCTTCATTCTCACAAGATCCTTTAAGATGACTTCCTATCATTTATGACATCGGCTTGCATACTCCTTGTTATATGTAACTCTAGGATTTGAACTAAGGTATCTGGTCAGGCTTTCTCGGGACAGGTTGTCTTCCTCAGGTACTTCAGTTTCCTGGTTTACCACCCCCACCTGCACACCACCCTTGCCCCAGTCAGCACAGCTGGAAAAAAAATTTAACTTATATTATAACCTCAATACATGGCAGCCAATAAATCATTCCTTAAATAATTACAAGCCTGCAGGAATCAATATTTAGGACTCCAGAATAAAATTCTGAATTGCAAAGTCACTATTACCATTATTAATTATTAAAATAATTAGTGGGCATAATATTTCACATTATCAAGCATTTTCAATTGATTATTCAAGTGACCTTTACAATAACCCTGTGAGCTGTACAAGATAGGAATTATTTTCCCATTCTGTATGTAAGTCAGAAAATTGAGGCCCGTAAAGGGAATGTGATTGCCAAGATCCCATCGCTAATAAAAGGCAGAGCCAAGACTGAATACAGGCTTTTGGATTCTAAAACATGTACTCTTTCTACATAAATCCAGCTCATTGCAAAATAATCAGTAATAGCACATTTATGCAAACTCTCACCTGGTAAATTTAATGCTCACGAGCATTGTCCCTAACCCAGAAATGAGGAAACCTAACGCCTGGGCCAGCCCCCAAACCAGCTCCGTTAGAGTCTCAGCTCTGGGCCCAGCCTTCATTCTAGAAGCCTTTGCCTCAGTAAATTGTTCCCAGTCCGACTCAATGGCTTCTCTGCCCCAGCAGACTAGAAATAGAGAATTGAGCGGGTGGTAGTGGGGGCAGGAGGAACCTTTGAGTCGCAAGCTGTGCTGTTCTCTTTGTTTTTACTCAAACATGAATCTTTGTTCTACGATGCAAATTTTGAGAAGTTGATGCCAATCTGCTCTGAACAAAAGAATTTTGGTCTGAAAAAACAAAGCTTGAGATGGGAAGTCTGGCTTTCCTAGTTGCGCTTTTGAGCATCTGCCTCTACCCAACAGCCCCCCCCCCCCCCACATTGGGTCTCTCCCAAAGGTAGGCACGAACTTTGAGGAAAACTTCTTGGGTTGCTTACCAGTTACAGAAGACAGGGAGAGAACAGGGTGCTATATTCAAGGTTACTAAAATAAATATCCTCACAATACTTAGGAAGTTGAACCAGCTAACCCCAAGGGCCTTCCCTCGACACCTCAGAGACCTTAGGGTACTTGGTTTCAGTGGGGATTTATCAAAGGCTTGACCTTTTACTTTTTCCAAATGTAGTTGCCCATTGGCTTTATAGCCATATTGTTGTATTAATGATATTAAGTATATATATTTATTAAGCAAATAATTATTCAACTAAAGTGTACTTTTTCCATGTTTTCTTCTAATGCTACCCATATACCCCAAAAAGGTAGAAATGGACCAAATTTTTATTCTGCTAGCTTACATAAGCATTTGTGCCTATTGGTGTGTAGATTTTCTAATCATTTTAATAAGTATAAAGAAAGCTGAGCACAGAATAATTGATGCTTTTGAACTGTGGTGTTGGAGAAGACTCTTGAGAGTCCCTTGGACTGCAAGGAGATCCAATCAGTCCATCCTAAAGGAAATCAGTCCTGATTATTCATTGGAAGGACTGATGTTGAAGCTGAAACTCCAGCACTTTGGCCACCTGATGCGAAGAGCTGACTCACTAGAAAAGACCCGGATGCTGGGAAAGATTGAGGGCAGGAGGAGAAAGGGACGACAAAGGATGAGATGGTTGGATGGCATTGCCGACTCAATGGACATGGGTTTCGGTGGACTCCGGGAGTTGGTGATAGACAGGGAAGCCTGGCGCGCTGTGGTTCATGGGGTCACAAAGAGTTGGACACAACTGAGCGACTGAACTGAACTGAACTGAATATTTAATTCATGGTTATATCTCAATTTACTTAACATTCTATTGTTGGCCTTGAATCTATTCATAATTTTACTGAAACTACAAATAATGCTTCTTTGAGCTTCTTTATCTTCTGTTGAATGATTTACTTGCTCTAAAATATAGTTCTTCCTAGGTTTTGATAAACGTTAAAAATTAAAGTTAATCCACTAACCTCAATATTGGACATTAACTTCAATTTTGCTACTATTAATCACACCTATATTAGTAGGCTATTTTTTGTATTTTAATATCTTCTTTCTCAATCTCTAGTTCAGTTTTATCTGTTTTAAAACAGCCTCACTGATCTTCCTCACAATCACAGGGATGGGGATATTTTAAAACTTTTAGAAGAAATGTATCGATACACATCTCATATTTTAAGTTCAGATGAAAAAATATATTACCTGCCAGCTCATATGATAAATATTAAATAAAGAAGTCAGTCTATATCTGCCACTTTCAGTAGTGAATTTTCCTCTGTATCAAAGAAATTAATTTTTAAAATTGAAGTATAGTTGATTTACAATGTTGTATTAATTTCTTCTGTACAGGAAAGTGATTCAGAAGATATATGTTTATATATTTATTCTTTTTCATATTCTTTTCCACTATGGTTTATCACAGGATACTGAATGCAGTTCCCTGTGCTATACAGTAGGATCTTGTTGTTCATCCATCCTCCGTATAACAGTCTGTGTCTGCTAACCCCAGTTCCCAGTCCTTCCCTCCTCCCCTGCCCTTGGCAGCCACGGGTCTGTATCTGTAAGTATCTGTATCTCTGTGTCTGTGAGTCTGTTTCTGTATTATAGATGTGTTCATTTTTGTCATGTTCTAGATTCCCCATATAAGTGCTATGACACTGTATTTGTCTTTCTCTTCTGACTTACTTGACTTAGTATGATAATTTCTAGGTCCATCCATGTTGCTGCAAATGGCAAGATTTCATTCTTTTTTATGGTTGAGTAATGCTCCATTGAGTGTATATCCTCCATCCTCTTTATCCATTCATTCATCGATGGACATTTAGGTTGCTACCATGTCTGGCTCTTGCAAATAGTGTGCTATGAACACTGAAGTACATGAATCTTTTCAAATTATAGTCTTGTCTGGATATATGCCCAGGAGTAGGATTGCTAGATCACATGGCAACTCTATGTTTAGTTTTTGAGGAAGCGCCATACTGTTTTCCATAGTGGCTGCACCAACTTACGTTCCTACCAACAGTGTAGGATGGTTCCCTTTTCTCCACAGCCTTTCCAGAATTTATTATTTGTAGAGTGTTTAATAACGGCCACTCTGACCAATGTGAGATGGTCCCTCAATACAATTTTGATTTGTATTTCTCTAATAATTAGCAACGATGAGCATTCACAACCTAGGAATATGCTTTATATGGATTAAAGTTGGGATGAATTTTAAATAAGCTTCCCAGGAGATACTTGTCAGGAGGAAAGTTTGAAAACACCTACTTTAGAGCTTTGGGTCAGGGGGTGAAGGCCACAGGGAGTTAGCATTTCCACTCACTTGAGAGAATTCCTAAACAATCAGACCCACCTAGTGGTAAAAAGATTGCCAGGGAGTCACCCCCTGTCATTGGAAGTGTTTCTCTGGAGATCAGATAACCACAGCCATCTCTCTGGGAGACTCCAGGGTACATCACAAAAGTTCTGGTCCCCTCTGAACTTGGGCGGCTGTCTTCTCACCACATTTCCAAGACTCTACAGGGCTCTGATATGAGCAGATGGAACCAGAGGCCTTAAGTGTCCTTTCCACTCTAGCACTGCTTGATTCAGAAATTTCTAATAATAAAACAAATAATTCCCTATGTAGTTCAATATCTTCCTATTCATCTTTCCAAGAAGACATTATAAGGACTTTTGGTTTGTAATACAACTGGAAAATGAAAGCTAGTTGAGACTTGTAATAATCAGGATACTCTTGGTTTCTTAGCCACCTCCTCTGATGCTCAAATCCCCTCTGGCACACCCAGGAGGCTGCCCTCCAGCCTCCAGTAAGGACTTGGTACCTGAGTGCTCCCTAACTTCTTTGAGCATCTTTGGACATCTTTATCTTCTATTGAATGATTTACTTGCTCTTAAATTCCAGAAGGGAAAGTATTGGATTGAAGGACATGAATACTATTATAGTACTTCCTAGGATCACAGGATCATGAAAACCATTATCTTTACCAACAACTTATACTAAACTCTTGAGGAAACTGAGTCACTGGCATAGCTGGGGCTGAAGTCATGGACTCTTGACTATAAGGCCCTTTCCATGAGTTCAACTTATTATATCTGCTTGAGGAGTAAGGCAGCTCAAATCTGAGAACCTGTTCTCTAAAGAACTAACCTCCAAAGTGCTTTGGTTAGCCCAGGTATATATGTAGACTCCAGCCTTCTAGGGAGACTTCATACTTACTCATCGTTATACTAAATATTCAGCAAAATGTGAAGATTTGTGAAACACAGGGGCCTGGGGGCAGTGAAGAGCAAGGAGACAGGTCACAGCCTGCACCTCCTTTCCAGCTACCCTCTGTCACTTCAGTCTTTAAAGTGTGGCACGGACCAGCAGCATCAGCATCACTTAGAAGTGGGTTAGAAATGCAGAATGCCAGGGCAAACCCCAGACCTAATGAATCACAACCTATGTTTTAACAAGCTCCCTAAGTGACTTGCAGGCATCACACATTAACATTTAAGAACATAAATCTAGAGCACTCATAGAGAAAAAGAGCATTATTTAATATTTTTCTGATGATAAAAGTAATGAAAACTCATTGTGGAATATGTGGAAAATGTTCCCTCACCCCACTCCAAGGCTCTAAGAAGGAGTGAGGAGGAAGGTGGCTTGAACAGGAACGTAGTCATCCTCTTGCACGTGGTGAAAGCAAAGCCTCTCCCAGATCTTCATGTAATTAAGGCGGCAGCCATCCTAAATCCAGTATGACTGGCCTGGGGTAGAGTAGGCGGCCAACTGGTGACAGACAGAACATGGAGAAAGTGGCAAACACAACTCTGAATAATAACATGTAGCACTTACAACTTTGCAGGGAGGAGCAGTTTTGTAAACTATGGGGCAAGCAGGAAAACATTTCTCTTCTTTCCCAAGACTTTCATCTGGACTGACCATGGGAACTGGAGAGGAGTGCTGGGTGGGAGTCTCTGGGGAGCTATCCAGACCAGAGAGTTCAGGTCGAGGAGGGCAAGGGACTTTGGAGGGAAGGACAGGACTCCGAGTGGGGTTCCCAAGATGAGGGAGATCTGAAGAGTAGTGAAAGGATTAGGGTGCTTTTAGAAAGGAGAATAAAGAGGAGCAAGGTTAGGAAATGAGATGTGTTTACCTTTCCCTGAAGATGGGAAAAGCAGAGACTGAGCAGCAGGGCACTCATGCCACCTCCATCCTCCAAGGCCAAGGTGACAGCCATCATAACCCAGTCTCAGATTCTGCACACAGGTTCATGGAGCAATACTCAATTCACATGGTAATACTAAAATTCTCCCACATGGTTAGAAATTCTTTCAAAATATCAGTTTAAAGAGTATCATTACTACATTTTATTTAAGTATTTCCCATGTTTAGATGGTTAAATTATTTTTATTTTTTACTATTATACATGATAAGCCTCTTTATTTTCACACCTTTATCCATAAGCCAAATTCTTCACTTTTTTATTTAGGTAAACTTTTTAAGTCACAGTAAATTTAAAAGTACACAATTCAAAAATGTACAGTTTAATGACTTTTTATCAAGTCGACACTCCATAGAACCACCACCCTGATCAAGAAACAATATTACCAGAACCTCAGTTCCTGTTGTAGCCTCCTGTTGTACACCTCCTCCCAGGGTAACATTATCCAAACCTTCAATAGGTTGAATTATATATACTCACATATGTCTTACCGATATATATGTAATATTCAAATATAAATATATACTCACGTGTATCTTATATGTACATGTATGTATATTTGAATAATACAAATGACACACACATGTATATTGTGATATGTGTGTGTGTGTGTGATTTGTATTATTCAAATATAAAATTGTACAGATCTTGCATCTGGTTCTTTTTGCCTGACATTTTGTTTGTGAGATTCATCCATGTTTTTGCTTCTTGCAATAGTTGATTCATCTCCATTTCTTTTGTATTTTGTTCAGCATCTCTACTTCTTAGCACAAGAATTAGGCTACTTCAAGCTACTCCATCTTGGCCAGAAAAAGAAGTCCACTTATTTCTTTTGTTAAATTCTAAGTAGAATTTCTGGGCAAAAAGAAACAAGCAATTTCTTAGGACATAGCATGCTACATTCTGCTAATTACTTTCCATAAAGCTGTGACAATTTATACTCAAGAAAAAACGTTCCAATTCTTTTGAGAGATGAGTGTCAGAAGTTGTCCTAATAATAAAAACAATTTAAAAATACTATATTTTAAAATAGTATAATATATTTTATAATTATATAATGTATATTTTATATAATATATATAATATATATAATATAAAATCTATATGATATATATTTTTAAAGTTATAATATTTTATTGTGTGTTTTAACTAATATATGTTATAAATACTAAAATGCTGATTATTGTTGTTTAGTCGCTCAGTCCTGTCCAAATTTTATGACCCCATGGACTGTAGCCTGCCAGCCTCCTCTGTCCATGGAATTTCCCAGGCAAGAATAATGGAGTGGGTTGCCATGCCCTCCTCCAGGGGATCTTCCTGACCTAGGGATCAAACCAGCACCTCCTGCATTGGCAGATTCTTTACCATTAAGCCACCACGGAAGCCCCTGAAATGCTGATATCACATATTATAAGACCCTATTAGCTAATTTATTATTAAGTTCTTACAGAACTCTGAGAGGTAAATTTTATTACTGTCCTGTTTTAAAGATGAGGAGACTATGGGCTCAGAAAAAATGAAGTAACGAGCTAAGTCACATGCTTAAAGAACAGCAGAGCATGGCCTTGGGCCCAGGTTCTCTGCCTCCACAGACAGTCCTCCTTACCCAAACCAGGGTGTCTTATCTAAGTTACTAAAGAGGTATATCCCAGACACTGCAGGACAAAACTGGATGCCACGGAGAGGGGCATGTCACCCCTTGGTATGGAAATTAGCATCCATCAAAGCCCAGTTCAAATGTCACCCCCGCTTCCTCATAAGAGCCTCCCTGCATCCACCCAAGTGGAGCCCCACCCCTGTACCAGGAAGGGGCTCTTGCCAGTGGGATACTGAAATATCTTTGCTGGGACCATTTAGTCCAGAAATTGTAAGTAGGAGGCATACATTAGTAACACTCTTCCCCATCATTCCAATGCAGACATAACTAATCAATCACCCTCTAGGCACAGTCTACCCCTCTGAGCCCATCTCCACCTCTCCTAATATACTGGCTTTGTCTCTGTTCCTTGGACACCCTGACTTCCCATCCTATCTTGCAATCTGCACATCTGCCACAACCAGATGGCCTCATGCCTGGACCCATTTTGTCACTGAGGTCTCAGCTCAAATACCACCTCCTCACAGAGGCTTTAGCTGACCCGCTCCACACCCCAGTCTAAAATAGCATCACTGTCTCTGATTTATCTTTTGTAATATCATCATCTTTTCAATGTGATGTATTTAGTTGTCTGTTTTTGTTGCTGTTACTGCTACAATTCCCTGAGAACAGAAGTCTCTCCTGATGTGTTCAACTATCCCCAATACCTAGAAGAGTCCCTGGTACTTACTAGTTGCTCAGTTAGTAGCTGCCTGCTGAGTTAGTTAATAAAGATACATTTTTAAATCTTTCCAATCACAGCATTATGGCCATTCTCTGCCAGGGATAAGAATTGAGACAAGGGATAAAAAGTTTCTTCTAAGCCTAACTTCTTTGACATCCCCATATTACAGATGGGGAAACCAAGGCCCCAAACAAGAGGCATGTCATTCTTAAAGCCAAAGAATGAGTGAAGGGGAGAGCTGGGACTGTACCAGCTTCTCACATCCCTTGATCCTACCACCCCTCCCCACCACAGAGTCATGCTGGAAAGACTTGTCATAACTGTCACCCACAAAGCAGAAGAGTAGGCCCCCCGTGCTCTAGAAGCTTGTCTATGGATTATGCACCTAATTACCAGCTGCCTTTTTTTTTCCCCGTTCTGTGGGGAAAAGTCTGATCACATATAAGATTTTCCCTGTGTTTCCGTGGATACAAAACGATCCTAATTTCAAACTCCCTTGTAAATGACAAATGAGTGAACTTATTTTTAATAAAAACAAGGAGAATCATACATGTGAACTTAATAAAATCTAATTTGGGCAATTTGGAGCTCATAAAACAAAACCTGTATGTTAAAACTAGCAATTAGCTTTGTGAAACAAGCTACAGTGAATCTTTGGCATTGAGGAGGGTTGGGAGCCAAAAGACTCAGAGATAAGGAAATGTGACAATAATGTGGGAAAGCGGAACAGGCTGGGATAACACAGTTCTCAGTGTCGGATGATTCAAGTTCAAGACCCCAGATTTCCACTTAGCTCTATATCCTTGAGCAAATCACTTCCCCTCTTTAGAACCTTGGGTACTCGTTTTTTAAATGGGGTTAATAAAACCTCCTTTACTTAGTAGTTTGGTTGTACAGACAGATAAGAAAATAAAAAGGGACTTAGTAGGATGGTTGTACAGACAGATAAGAAAATAAAAAGGGACTTCCCTGGTGGCCCAGTGGTTAAGACTCCATGTTTCCAGTGCAGGGGGCACGGATTTGATCCCTGGTCAAGGAAGTAAGACCCCACATGCCACATAACAAAAAGAAAGAAAGAAGGTGAATGATCATGAGCTCTGTAAAAGTGCCCAACGATTTTTATCATCTCACCCATCTATATTCTTCCCAGCAAGGAGGGGAAAGGAGGATCATGGACAGTCTAACCTGGGTCAGGGGATACAGAGTGAAGTGGCTAGAGGGCAGGCGTGTAACCCTCCACATTCACCAGCATTAAGGCATCGGGGACCTACGACAGGCTGGGGGTGGGGGGAGGGGTAACTCCCAGAGGTGGTTTACAGGAACCAGAAGCAAATCCACAAGTCAGACTGAGCCTGGGGACTCTCTTGTCTCCGACAAGTGGTTACCAAGGCCCCACACATCTGTCTCTGACAGATCCCTTTCACATACAGGTCTTTGCCAGCAGGCTGTATCCTTAACCATTTTGCAGATGAGAGGAATGAACCTCTGGAACTCAGGTCCCACAACTAGGTGGCCCAGTCCAGAATCAAGGCAGGTTTCTGATTTCCCTCTCCTGGCTGCTCACCCTCACCTCCCAGGGCTACAAAAGCACCTGACTGTAAGGCCAAGAACCTGGTCTCTTGGTCCCTTCATCTTCCCCAAGGGCTCTCGACACTTCTATCGGAGCTGCTGGAGTCACATTCCCAAGAGCAAGGTCTTCATCACAGAGGCCCCAGCAAGCAGCAGTTTTTCCCAGCCTCTCTCCTGAGCAACCACCACTCCAGGCAGAAAGTAATTTTTTCCTAGTGCCTTCCCAGAAGCAAAGTGGATAATTAATTGCACTGAATAACACATTAAATATACTAATAATTGGGTAGTCACAGCAAAATGATTACTTTGAAGAAATATTACCGATTCCCTGTTGTACTTAACATTTCTCCTTATTTATCATTACCATTTTAATCAATAATAGTCACAATACTAATAAATCCATCTTAATTTTAATTGTGTTCAATTGGATGTACCAGTACTTGAGTATTCTGAGCATACTTCATTATTTATATTAATTTAAGATCACTTAAAGGCAAATTACAGAGTTTGTACTTTCAAGTGGGTAGGTAATTATGACAAAGTTTCTCCAGATTCAGCATTTTCAAGCACTGAGGATGGCGAGGTGTCAGACACCTGCCCTTTTCTATTAATGTGAGGGTCAAAGATGGAGAAGATGAAGGAAGACTCTCAAAGTCCCCACTTGAATTAGCATATCCTGGCCCTTTAAAAAAAAAAAAAGGCTGGGGTCTCTGAAAGTATGATTAATGGCTCAGCAGCTTTGCCTTTACTTATGCTGTCTCATGCTTCCCTGGTGGCTCAGTGGTAAAGAATCTACCTGCCAATGTAGGAGACGTGGGTTCAATCCCTGGGTCAGGAAATCCCCCTGAGGAAGGAAATGGCAACCCACTCTGGTACCCTTGCCTGGGAATGCCCATGAATAGAGGAGCCTGGTGGGCCACAGTCCATGGGGTCGAAAAGAGTCGGACCCAACTTAGTGACTAAACAACAACAACATGCTGTCTCGTCATGAACTCAGCACTCATCTGTTCGTCCACCAACATCAGGGCCAACTCCACTCTAGGAACCAGAAGGCCAGGAGACTGAAAGAGGTTCAGATAAAGAGTGGCAGCGGCCAATGGGCAGATGAGTGGATAGCACGCAACGGAAGGGCTCGAGGAGTGCTTCTAGAGCAGAGGCATCTTTCTAGGTCGTGGAATGGCCAGGGATGGGGCAGCAGATCCCATTTTTGGCGCAGAGCCAGCTCCAAGGTTTCCAGCAGAATGAGGGTTTCCAGAGGTAACACAGCGATGGCAGTGGAGAAGGACCAGAACAATAGTGGCAAGGCAAAACTGGACCTGGGACATGGCTCTGATTGGACTACTTGGGATTAGTGATGCCAGAATGAAGGAGGAAAGCCAGGAAGAAGAAGCCAGGTGTAGGAGGTAAGATGAGTTACCTGCACTTAAAGGGCCACGGAGCAGCTAGGTGGAAACACCTAGCAGACAAAGCAGAGATGCTGACTCAAGTCCAAAGGAGGGGTCAGCACTAGAGAGAGGTCTGGGAAGCCTCAGGAAGAGAGTCCCATGGGAGATAAGGGGACACTGTGGGCCTCACTTCACAGGTATGTACATGCTAATGTGCACAGCCCCACAGTCGGTAGAGCGCCCAGTCTAGGAAGCTCCCTCTATCCTTTTCTGCCCAGGTCCTAGCATACAGGGCATATCTTTTTAGTCAAGTTGTCTTGAATTGAAACTACACAACAGCTGTGTTGTCACTGGCCACCTTCTGTGAGAACAGCTGGTGCCTAAGCGGGTGGGTACAGGGGCTACATGTCCTGAGCAGTGGTCCTGAGAGCCATGGGTCTGTGTGGGCTGTGTCTCCATGGCCACTCCACATAGCTATGGCTCTGGAGTCCTGGCTCTGGCAACAAATTGCTAGGGTGGTTGCAACTGATGCTAACAATTTCTAGAAACCTAGAACTTGAGAACGGAGAGGAATTCAATGGGAAAGAGGCTCCACCTCCTGGTAATAATTCAAAACCAACATTTCTTCAGCACTTTACAGTCGATAAGCTATGTCAGCTTTTAAAATCTCAGTTAGCTCTAAATCTTGACCTGGGTGGAAGTTACCTGAGTGTATGCATATATGAAAAGAAAAATCATCAAGCTTACAATTAAGTTTTAGGACACTTTATTCTGTTACTTTTATGGCATTAAAAAACTCTAAACATTCAAGTGGATGATAAATAATATCTCATTTCATCCTCACACTCATCCTATGCAGTCAGCATCTTTGTTATCCTCGAGTGAAAGAACCTGAGGGTGGGTGACTCACTCTAGATTGAGGGCTGGTGCGTGGAATGACAGGAAAGCTGAAACTACTGGCACAGATCCCTCTGGTCTGATCTGGATGCTGGGGAAGATACCAACATTTACAGGGCTTGCAAGGGTTGAGGAGGGAGTGATCTTGGCACCAAAAGGCCTTGTACAAGTCTTTGGGACTGAGGTCTACTGTCTTCAGCAAGCCCTTTCTCTCTCTAAGACCCAGGTTTGGCCTGGGGAGATATTTTTTCTGGGTACAGGCTACTTTTTTGATAGAAACATGCATTGGGCAAAATTTCAGGAGTCTCAGCATCTCACTAGTCCTCCAAGTTGCTCCCCACTGGTCTATCCAAGCTTCCTTGGGAGTGTGTACCAAATGCATAATACAAAAGAAAATCAACCTGAGGTTGCCAAAAGCTTAGACGTCACAACTTATTGTTCATTCAAAAGGCAGCAGCAACCAAGCATCAGAATCTACCAGGTCCTTGGACCTCTGGAGGGGAATTGAGCTGACTACTTCCTTCTCTGCCTAGTGTGGGAAACAGACTCTTAAAGCAAACAAAGGCCATAGAATATGAGAAGCCAAAGAAGATGCAAAATACTGTGGGAACCTTGAGCAGAAAGTAACCAGTTCAGCCAGGGAGAGTGCAAGGGGTGTGACTTGAGCTAGGCTTCTATGTATAAATAAAAGTTTAACAGGCAGGAAGGAAGGATGTGCTTAGGCAAATACCCAGAGGTCGAAGACTTGGTGAGGTTGAGGAGGGAGGAGCTGGGGGTGAGGATGGAAAGGAAAGGAAGGGATCAACCAAGAAGGCAGTCTGGTTCCTCAATCTCTGTGTCCAAGCACCCACTCACGATACCCCTGTGCCTCCCAGAGGCTGGAAAGTGAACCCCTAAAAGTGTTTGCAATCCAGATGTGGCAGGCTTCTGTTCTCATCTTCATGACAACAGCCAGCCACAACTCGCCACAGCCCAAAGTGGAGCTGTCCAGCAGCGCTGTTCATGCAGCTTATGGCACTGCCTTTGATAAGCGGGAACTTTTCTCTCAGGAGTCTGGGAAAAGTAGTCCACTTCGCTTCTCTCCAAGTTTCTAACTTCAAGATGGGATTGAAATCTCTGTCAGCTATCAGCTTTCAACGTGATGAATGGGCTCTTGGTTTCTGTATACATGTCTGGAAGGTCCAGATCCCCAAATGAGGCAACTGGGGGAAATGGCATTTGACAGACATAAGGGACACAGACTGACCCACGGCTCCCCGGGGATTGGGTTGCAGACAGGCCTCCGACAACAAGAAGAAAAATTTTTAACATCTTTTTACTAAAACTAGATGCTCTTGAAACAATATTCTCCAGGCTCGAGAGACCAGGGATTTATTAAGATATCGGCAACTGACTCTGAAATAATTCACACTCATAGATGTATGTTCTTTCTCATTCACTATCCTCCATCCCCCTTCACCCAGCCAACCCCTCTCCCCATTTAACCTGACACACTCCAGGTAGAGCAAAGAAAGCTCCGGACCTGTGATCTGAAGATCAGAGTTCAAATCTCCTCTCTGCCAAGTTTACTATGAGGTCCTAGGCAAGACTCCCTGAGGAGCCTGTCTTTCTACCTGCAACACTGACGTGAAAGCAGCTCCCCCCAGGGTTGATTGATACATTATTCATCTCATTCACTGTATACCTCTGTGCCATACCCTGTTCTAGAGCCTGGGGCTCAGAGGTGACTATAACCTGCCCCTACAACTCTAGAGGTCCAACGGAGAAAATAAGTGCCCTGTTGCTTTGCAAATTACACCACCAGTACATCTTAATTACCAATGTTAATCTCAAAATGCTTGCAAGAGAAAACCTCTATCCTGTTTAGGATTAAAGGCTTGGAGTTAAACCTGAGTCACTATCTGACAAGCACAATATCCTTAAACTTTCTAGCCTTGATTTTTTCCATCTGTTAAAAAAAAAAAAAGGAAATGGGATTAATAACAGTTATTTTGGCTGTCTGAAGGAGAAGTTGAAATAATGCACCCAAAGTAGTTTACAGAACTGGCTGGTACACAGTACGGGCGGAACCAATGTTAACATGACGATGATCACTTTAGGAGTATGAGATTTAGCACAGCTATCCCAAACCAGTTTCCTTACCGTGAAGGGGATGAGAATTCTGCCTTGGGTGCCACGTGGTGCCATGGGTTTCTCTGTTTATCCCTAGAGGCTTCCTTTCAGCGTCTTCTTCCCCAGCAGCTGCTCTGTCAGCAGTCCATATGCCGCCTCAGCTACAGAGCAGCTTTCAGCACAGGGCTGCCAACCCTGTAGAAGAACTTTGACGAGGAGTTCAGGGGCACGCGCGCTGTCATCAATCACTCCGCCCCCTGCTCCGCCAGCCTCCGGAACCCTTCCTGGAAACGGAAGTGGGCAGGCGAGCGGCAAGCAGCTGGGCCCGGTTCCGGGCAGGGTGTGCACGTGGCAAGGAGGCCAGCTGGAAGAACAGGAGGGGACAGATGCCTTGGGGGCCCGGATTTGTTCCTGCAGGAAGAATGCAAGGAGCTAATTGTCTCATTACCCGGGAGTGATCTCTCCATGGCCCTGCCAGGCCGTGTGGAAAGAACTTAACCGTGTGTGCATGTTAAAAGTCGGTGGGCGGCTCTGGGAAGCAAGCAGGAGGCTGCCCTGGGCCTGTGTTTCTCCTAAGCCTGTGCTGCAGAGCGCGTTCAAGCCCTGGGCACCCAGACCTTGGAAATACTGCTTCCAGAAATTCAGCCACAATCAACTAAGCTCCACATCCCTTCAGCTTAGTTGATTGCTGGAGAAAACTCCACCTTGTGCCTCCCTCTCCCCTCTCATCACACTTGACATGAACCTAGACACACACACACACACACAGCCTACCTTATACCTTATTTAATACTTATATGTGATCATTTACCCTGAGCAGTGATCTGATTTCCATTCCATTCCTTAACATATGAAAGTACCTGAGTCCCGGCTTGCCTCTTTTCTACACTGGTTCTCAGCCTTTGCCGTCCTGGCCCCCCAGCTCTGTAGCTTCCTGTGTACTCAGCCTCTTGTATCTATCTATCCATCATGGTCAGCGCCATCCTTCAGGGGCCAGTTCAAAATCCACCTCTTCCTTAGGCTTTCATTACATGTATCTCCTTCCTTGCTACCTCTGATTTCAGACTGCCTGGTATTAAAAGAAAGTTAATTGACCTTCAGTGCAGTTCCTAAGCTTTTACAGATTTCCACCCACATGCCGCCATCTCTAATTCCTCCATGACAGCCCTGTGAAGCAGGCATGCAAATGCAGTTCCCCCATCTCACAGTGTGATCAGATGGATGATGCGAAGAATATTTACAGCCCATTCCAACATGCTGTCTGCTTTGGGGGAGCCCTTGAAACACAGGAGACTAGACCTTACTATCTGCCACCCCTTGGAGACTTAATTCTGGAGTCCTGGCTGTAGACCACTGCTAGAATCACCCTTTTATGCTCCTGTCACCCGTTAAGAGAATTCTGGCCTCATAATCTCGCGTCCAAGACACAGATGGGTTGATCAGTGTAGAGAGACACAGTTATTGTATGTTTAACCAAAGAGAAGGAGCTAATTTCTTTTTTCTCACTTAAATCTGTATGGCCACCTCCTAGCTAGCTGTAAGATGGTGCTCACTTCTAGCCTCACATTCATGTTCTAGGAAGAAAGGGAAAAAATAAAAAGAATAAGCAGCAGCAGCAAGATAGAAGGGATAGCACCTACATCAGAAAAGCAAAACTTTCCTGAAATACCCAACACACTTCCACTTACATTTCAGTGAGCAGAACATGTCACATGACTATCCTCAGCTGCAAGGGAGGCTGGGAAATGTCATTTGGTTAGTTCAGCATATTGCCATCCCAAACTGTTTTAAGGTTCTGTTAATACAGAGAAAAAGGAAATGACACAAATGTGAGATTGTGACTTAAGACGTGTCTTCCTCACTAGGGAATAGGCTCCATGAAGTCAGGGAGCATGGGTGTTTAGGCCCACAGTTGTATTCCCAGAATCAAGTGTACTGCCTGGCACACAGTGGGTGCTCCATAAGTATGTGCTAATTGGTGAAATGACTGAAAGAAATGACCACGGGAGTAATCATTTTTAAAGCCTTTTAGGATCTCGATAGGCTTCCCTCATAGCTCAGTTGGTAAAGAATTGGCCTTCTATGCAGGAGACCCAGGTTTGATCCCCAGGTCGGGAAGATCCCCTGGAGGAGGAAATGGCAACCCACTCTAGTGTTCTTGCCTGGAAAATCCCATGGACAGAGAAGCCTGGAGGGCTACAGTCCATGGAGTCGCAAGAGCTACTTAGCTACTTAGACTAGGATCTAAATGGGCTCAAATGCCAGGCCCCAGATTGACTCCTGTCAACCCTTCCATACATATGCCATATTTGCCAGAGTTCAAAGGCCTCTTCCCCTCCAGGTTCTGCCAGCATCCCCCTGTGTTCTCTCTCTGTTACCTGGATAACCTTTAATGCCCATTCTTAGATCACAATAAATCAAATCTGCAGCAGCTTATTCTGGGTCATCAGCTCCATATTTTAGTTCGTAAGTTAATAGCCGATTATGAAGCACAAGATAAAGAGTACCCAACATTGTACATATCATCTGTAATTACAGAGACAGGATTGGGTGTGTCTGTGCATAACAATTGACTGCAATTCATGTTTTTAATGCAAGTATTTATTGCTAGATACATATCATTTTGAGGAAAGGGTAGTTTTAGTCCTCTTAATAGAAAAGACACCTGCATAGATAAGAAATACCACCTTCATAAAATGCTGTGAATTTGATAAATGAATAGAAGCATAAAATTTAGCCCGAAGTGCTCTAAGATGAACAGGTTTTAAAATAGTTTTTAAAAATTTAATGACAAAAAGAACAGGTCATCAAATCAGACATAGAACTCCTCTTTAAAGGATTAAGTTTTAGATGAACTGTTTTTAGAAGGGAAAAAAAACCAACTTCAATTTAATTAACCAGAACCCCCAGGAACTGGTTGTGTGATCTCTGGAATCCCGGGCCAGAGGAGGTCAGGGGTTTGATGGCCTTTGTTTCCACAGTAGACTGCAGTTTCTCCAGGAACAGGGTCAGAGCTGGGAATCTTGTGCATTCTTCATAACACCTGGCAATGCTGTTAATTTGACCCATTAACAGCACTTTGTTACAGTCTGTTCAGGATTTCATTGATTCCTCAGATTCTTGATCCTTTGAGATAATGGAGGTGTAGCCTTATTAGCCTTAATTTAGGAACCTCAGTTTCTTATCTGTACAATTAGAATGAAAGCAGCCATTCTGTCTGCCTTTTCAGTCTGTAGGATCACATAGAGGAAGGATGTGAAAACATGGTATAGAAGGGAACACACTGTATCTGTGAGAGAGGGATTTTTAGGGTCAGTAATGATTTACATGGAGAATATCTTAGTAGGACTGTTTGGTTGGGCAATTACATTCCCAGCACTGAACATGGGGCATCAAGTAGATATCAGTGGCATGCAGGTTTACACTCGTTCAGGCTCAAATAAGGGCTTCCCTGGTGGCTCAGCGGAGAAGTCGATGGCACCCCATTCCAGTACTCTTGCCTGGAAAATCCCATGGACGGAGGAGCCTGGTGGGCTGCAGTCCTTGGGGTCTCGAAGAGTTGGACATGACTGAGCGACTTCACTTTCACTTTTCACTTTCATGCATTGGAGAAGGAAATGGCAACCCACTCCAGTGTTCTTGCCTGGAAAAATCCCAGGGACCGGGGAGCCTGGTGGGCTGCCTGGTGGGGTGACTTTGAATCAGTTGTTTCCATCCTGTAAACTTAAATCTGCTTCTCTGAGCAATGGAACTACCCGATCTCTGAGGACTCTCTCCCAGCTCTAACTTTGTCATTCTGATGCTGCAGAATCCAGATTCCCAGCGTGGGGTGGGATTAGGAATGGTTCAGATGTACCTGCACCCCGAGATCCTCTGAGGCCTTTTTCAACTGCCCCTGCCCTGCCTAGGTCAGTGCTTCTCCAGTGATTTTTCTCTAGCATTTCACCACTACTCCTCTGACCAAGAACCTTCCAGAACTTCTAGGACAGAGCTGAAATGCCACCTCTGTCTCAAGCTGTGTGGGAAGGTTACTGCCCACCAACAGCATGACTGAGGGGTGTTAAGGTGACATTCAGGACTTTGTCAAAGCAGTTCCAAGAGTGTGCAAACAGGTGCTGGCTTGTTAGAAATAATTTCCTTGTCTCACCACTCAGACCACATTAGTCATTCAAGTGCTGAGGAACAATATAAATTCCTGTCATCCTGGTTTATGTGACCACTAAGATTTATTCCAAGTGACAGGTCATTAAGGTTTCTTCTCTTTATATTTTTTCTCAGATTCACTGAAAACTCATATTTCTGCTCCACGTTATAGACTGCTAACAGCTCTGTTTTTGGTCGGGGAGTCAGCAATAAATCTGACTTTAATAAACTGACAAAAGATAGCTATCCCAGAGACAGTCTGAGCCCCTATTCTTCATCTCCTTTTATAAAGTGCATTTGTATTGAGACTTCTTCCACATAAAAGCCATATTTGCCATCTAAATATTCACCTCCCCCAACAGATGTTTTGCTGTCCTAAAGCTGACCCCATAATCACAGATTGTTAGAGTCAGAGAGGGGGGTCTTCCCTGGTGGCTCAGATGGTAAACAATCCACCTTCAATGCAGGAGACCCAGGTTCTATCTCTGGGTTGAAAAAATTCCCTGGAGAAGGGAATGGCTACCCATTCCAATATTCTTGCCTGGAGAATCCCATGGACAGAGGAGCCTGGTGGGTTGCAGTCCATGGGGTCATAAACAGTTGGACGCTACTGAGCATTGAACACACACACACAGAGTCAAAGACCTAATAACAGTTGATGTGGGTAGGGAAAGATCTGAAGCTCTGCTGGGGACATCTAATGTCTTCACTTTTCGCTAAAAAAATTGAGTTAGCAGCAAACAGATGTCCGCCCTCAGGGGGCTGACCTCCCCTTCTGGTGTTCTTGGAGCCATGCCATACTGTGCCCCCAGAATCCTTCCTGCTTGCTCGAGGTGCAGGGTTTAGTGCAAGCATTCTCTGAAGTTCTCTGGGAAGCCTTAACCTGCTGCAGACTGCGTGGCCACAGGGAGGTCTAAAAACTTTCTGGCTGGTACTGGAGTCCTCACCACTTTGTCTTTGTCCAGCCCCTATCCAGTTGTGAGTGCCCAGATGGCAGTTCTTCCATAGAGCCGGCATTCAGAATGATTGAGGGGATTTCAGATTAATCCATGGGGGCTGATGTTCTGGCCAAACTCTAGAGAGCGTCCCTATGGAGGGGCTGGGAAGGATCTGGCCTCAAATCCTAGCATCCCCTCCAGAAGCAGCTGCCCTGTCCTGGAGATGAAAGTCCAACCCCTCTCTTACTGGAGCTCTCAATATACCCTCAGAACCTGGACAACTCCACTCCCAAAATTGTGGAGCAGAAAAACAACTTTTAGAAGATTAGCATGCAAACAAACACTCATGTTCTCTATAAACTTCTGTCTTCAAACTCTCTTATAAACTGCTGCCTCTGAGCCCTCTACAAACTCCTGTCTGGATTTGTAAATAACAACCATGTAAGGATTATTGAGGAAACTCTGGAGGCAGAAATGTATAGACATTCCCTAGGATCTTCCTAGTTGAGCAAAGCTTATAAAAGCTCTACTGTGTGCTCTGTCACCCTTTTTATTGTTTTGTAACCTCAGCCATAAAACTAGGAGCAATCCTTATTTACCAGCTCTTTCCCTGCACATTTCTTCAGTCTCCAAACAAAATTTGATGTAAACAGTGGGAAAATTAACTGTATTGAACAAAATTAGAAAGTTCTAAAAATAGAGCTGTTTTTAAAAACAGAATGGGCTGCCCTGAGCAACAGTGAGTCTCCCAGGACGGGAAGTATGCAGGCAGAGACTGAAAGAGTACACACCAAATTATCTGAACAGGAATTCTTGAAATCAGGTAGAGAATTGGGTTAGACAACCTTCCAGTCCCTCCAAATCAGAAACTCTGGAATTTGAAGATGTCCATTCACTCAGAGCTCTTCTGAAGGCCTGGTTTGTGCCACACTGTGTCCTGGGGAGAGATGAAGGAAACCCAGACCCTGGAACTCTGGTTGAGATCCCTGATTGATAAGAAGACAGACAAACCAGCACCCAACTCAAGTGCAAGGCAAAATGATGCAGGTATTACAGGGAGGTGACCAAAAGCTAGCAGAGGCGGCTGAGATGAAGATTCACCTGGGACTGAAGAAAGTTCCACACGCCCTGCATCCTTGGGCTGGAGGACTCTGGCTGTGGGGAAACTGTCCACGTATTTTGTGTATTTTATTAAGCGCTTATTCAGTGCTGGGCACTTAGCAAGGTGTCAATTAATCTATGTAACAGTCCAATGAAGCAGGCGCTATTGTTTTCTCCCATTTTAGGTATGAGGATATGAAGGGTAGAGGGGTTATGTGATGTGCCCAAGGCCACATGGCCTAGGGAGAGGCCAGGCCACACACCCTAGGGAGAGGCCAGGCCCCAACATGAAGCCAGGTGTCTGCTTCCACATGTTCTTAATGCTATTCTGTTTCCTGGGCTAGTTCCTGTCACTCTTCAGGCTTCAGGGTCCCTGTAAAAGCCATGAAGTCTTTAGACTAAGCCCTATGTCATGCCCAGCATCCTGGAAACCCCAGGAATGATCTGTATTCCCCTTCCGGGATGGGGCTGAGAGGGAATGAGGCCTTCCTGGGCCAAGTCAGTGCTGCACCCAGTCTCTGAGATGAGGGTTCCTGGGCCTTGAGCTCCACTGTACCTCGGAGAGGCTCCTTACACATGGCTTAAGCTTCCTAGAGCTGCCCATGAATCCAGAACAGAGAAGGAAAGCCTCACTCCATAAGACTCAAATACCACCAGGAATTGTCCATAAATTCCTCTGACTTCCAACTAGAATCCAGTCTGGTTTCCCAGAGCCAGGAGAGAGAGCTTCACAAGCCCTGGCTGGGGAGGGCCAAGCTGGGAGTCCCCAGAGCCCTTGGGGAAGAGGCTTCCACTAATATGTGGGCAGGCACAGGGCCAGGTGAGGAGCTGCAGGTGAGCTGGAAGGCCACTGGGCAGCCCGTGGCCCTGGGTGAGTGCCTGAGCTGCAGCGTCATGAATAGAGGTTTATAATGTCCATTTAACTGAACTGGAACTGTGTTTCCTAGAATTCCCTCCTCTGTAGATCCAGGTTACCTCTGGTCACAGGAACCTTTTACATGAGATCTGGAAGGTGGAAGGGAAGCAGCAGCCACACTCTTTCTTATGCTCAGAAGTGCAGGGCACAAGGTCTCACCCACCTTGTTGCTTTCCACCTTGTTGCTGGCTCACTGGGGTGGCATGGGACAGCACCCAGATCCTCCACCCCTGTTAGTCCTGCCCCTTTTACTCCCTGATTCCCTGGGCCAGCTGAGGGTTGTGCTCCACAAGGAAAAGCAAAACTTTTCCTGTAAGCCATTCCTGACTTCAAAATTGGAGTCTCAAAGGAAGTGAGACACCAAGTAGACTCCAGCCCATCGCTCAGACTCTAGCCCATTCCTGCAGGCTCCAATTTATCCTTGATCCCCTATCTCCTTGCCATCATTCATTCCCAACTGCCTGCTCTGCTGACTTGAGGCTCCAGCCCCAGATGCAGAAGTAACAGCCTCACTTAGCCAGACCAGTTCCCATGTTTACGTAGGGTCAAATCCCTATAATTAACCCTGCATCGCATACATTGTGCTAGTGGTTCTGCTTCTCTGATTGAACCATGAATGATACGCACAGGGGCAAGTGAAACAAGGCTGGGCCTTGGAGGGACTGAAGAAGGCATGGACTTGATGCCAGAATCAGAGCAGAAGTCAGGTTCTCAGAAGCAGGACACAATTAAGCCCCTGAACTCCTGAACATAGGCTCAACGGCTGCCTCATTGAAATATTGCTCTCAAGACCTGAAGAAACTGAGCCCATCAAGAACAAGTGGCTTCAGGTGTTGGGAGGGCTGGGACAAGTTGGGGTCACAGCAGGTCCTTGTATGGCTTAGATATCGCCCTGTAGCTGCTACAGATACACATGCATGCATTCATGCATAAATACACAGCATGTGTGGTCTTCCCTGTCCAAGCGGTATTTTCAGAGCTTTCTTTTACTCCTCCTTTTTTCCTTTCAGTCAATGCTGGAAACTTTAATGACTTTTTAAAACCCTAAAATACAGTATATACTGAGTCTGAGCATCTGTGGAGGTTAAGAAACTGGAGAAGAGGCTCTGACTCCCTTTCTGGAGAAAAGCAGCAGCAGGCAGCAAGGTGGGAGGAGCTGGAGGGGGCACTTGAGACCGCCACTCACAGGTAGAGGACAGCCTGTGGCCTGGAGGGCCCAGCATGTGTGGCCCTGAGAAGGCCAGCAGAGCCTCATGCCTTAAAGGAACTGCAGGGGAGCAGGAAGCAGGGTGATTTTGGTCCCTGGGGCAGAGGGTTGATCCTAGGTCCTAGGGAGAGGTTTGCTCAGAAGCTCCCTCCCTCTGCTCAGGAGAAGAGCATAACCCTGCTGTTTTGTTCCCTATCACTTAATGAGACAGAACCACCTAGGCCTTGCCAGCAGGAGAGAGATTCCAGCGATTTTACCCAATGATTGATCCAACGAAATCATGAGCAGGCTAAAGAAAAGAATAAGTATTTTAACCAGCACTCAATAACCAGAAAAAAGTAGGCAAATAAGAGCACGAAGAGCAGGGGCCCCCCTGGAGCAGGACACTAACAGAATCGAGTGTGAAAATTTAAAAACTATAAGAACCCAGTGAAAAAGTGAAAGTGTTAGTCACTCAGTCGTGTCCAACTCTGCAACCCCATGGATTATAGCTCGCCAGGCTCCTCTGTCCATGGATTTCTCCAGACAAGAATAATGGAGTGGGTAGCCATTTCCTTTTCCAGGGGATCCTCCCAACCCAGGGATGGAACCTGGGTCTCCTACATTGCAGGCAGATTCTTTACTGTCTGAATCACCAGGGAAGCCCTGTAAGAACTCTTAAGGAGATTCAATTAGAGAATAAAAAAACACTTTCTGGGTCTAAAAATATAGCTTTCTCATCAAAACTTTTCATACATAAACTGAAAGAAAAGATAGTTGGTTCTAAAAACAGATTTAGTATCCTGTACAAGAAATATCTCACAACAGAGCAACAAATTCAGAAAGATGAAAACCATGAAGGAAAATACATGACACTTGGACGACAGATAACTGGCAAGTGATGCAAGTTCTAGAAGGAGAGAAAGGAATAAACGAAGTCGTCATAAAAACTAAATAAAGAACAAAGAGTGTTCTTATCTAAAGAAAGATAAACTTCAAAATTAAAAGGAATTTTCAAGTCCTAGACACATTTTTTTCCAGTTTTACTAAAGTGTAATTAACAAATAAACACTATGGGGGAGGGAGTTGGGAGGGGGTTCAGGATGGGAGACACATGTACACCCATGGCTGATTCATGTCAATGTATGGCAAAAACCACTACAATATTGTAAAGTAATTAGCCTCCAATTAAAATAATTAATTAAAAAAACAAACATTTTATATATATGTATGTATATATATGGTATACAGTGTGATGTTTTGATTTATGTATACCTTGTGAAATGGTTACCACAATAACCTAACACCTCACACAGTGATAATTTTTTTGTAGTGAGAATACTTAAGATCTATACTCTTAGCGTATTTCAAGGATCCTATATTATTGTATTACTAAATTCTTCAAGAGATGGGAATACCAGACCACCTGATCTGCCTCTTGAGAAATTTGTATGCAGATCAGGAAGCAAAAGTTAGAACTGGACATGGAACAACAGACTGGTTCCAAATAGGAAAAGGAGTTCGTCAAGGCTGTATATTGTCACCCTGTTTATTTAACTTATAGGCAGAGTACATCATGAGAAACGCTGGACTGGAAGAAACAAAAGCTGGAATCAAGATTGCCGGGAGAAATATCAATAACCTCAGATATGCAGATGACACCACCCTTACGGCAGAAAGTAAAGAGGAACTCAAAAGCCTCTTGATGAAAGTGAAAGTGGAGAGTGAAAAAGTTGACTTAAAGCTCAACATTCAGAAAACAAAGATCATGGCATCCGGTCCCACAACTTCATGGGAAATAGATGGGGAAACAGTGGAAACAGTGTCAGACTTTATTTTGGGGGGCTCCAAGATCACTGCAGACGGTGACTGCAGCCATGAAATTAAAAGACACTTACTCCTTGGAAGGAAAGTTATGACCAACCTAGATAGCATATTCAAAAGCAGAGACATTACTTTGCCAACAAAGGTCCGTCTAGTTAAGGCTATGGTTTTTCCAGTGGTCATGTATGGATGTGAGAGTTGGACTGTGAAGAAGGCTGAGCACTGAAGAATGGATGCTTTTGAACTGTGGTGTTGGAGAAGACTCTTGAGAGTCCCTTGAACTGCAAGGAGATCCAACCAGTCCATTCTGAAGGAGATCAGCCCTGGGATTTCTTTGGAAGGAATGATGCTGAAGCTGAAACTCCAGTACTTTGGCCACCTCATGCGAAGAGTTGACTCATTAGAAAAGACCCTGTTGCTGGGAGGGATTTGGGGCAGGAGGAGAAGGGGACGACAGAGGATGAGATAGCTGGATGGCATCACTGACTCGATGGACGTGAGTCTGGGTGAAGTCCAGGAGTTGGTGATGGACAGGGAGGCCTGGCGTGCTGCACTTCATGGGGTCACAAAGAGTTGAACACGACTGAGTGACTGAACTGAACTGATCTCATCTATAGTTCCTATGCTGTATAGTAGATCTCTAGAATGTATTCACCCTCATAACTGAAACTGTGTACCCTGTGACCAACATCTTCCCATTTCCCCCACCCTCAGCCTCCAGACACAGTTGACGAAAGAAAGAGGCTTTGACACAGCTTGGTTTAAAAAAATCTGAGTTTCAGTTTCTCCACTGTATAATTACTATCTTTTCCCTTGCAACTGACAAAAAGGAGAAATCAGATTAAAAAGGAAGGAGAACTAAAGCCAGACTAGAATCAGACTTTTCAGTCACAAATAACTACTTAGAAGAATAACACCTACATGGTAAATAAAGATGTTTACAGCTATGCAAGCATTCTCAGGGTGTCACCTATTTGAGGAACATATTTAAGAAACTGCTAACCAAATGGCAGCTCCAGCAGAAAGATAACTAACAGAGAGAAAAGGGTGGTGAGCCACACTGGTAACCTTGCTTCATGGCTTGTGTCCATTTTGCTAGGTTGTTAAATATTTTTAATACAACTTATATATATGTATGAATGTATGTATATCTGTGCTTCCCAGATAAATATATATGATGGCACTAGTGGTAAGGAACCCACCTGCCAATGCAGGAGACTTAAGAGAGATGCAGGTTCGATCCCTGGGTCAGGAAGATCCCCTGGAGGAGGGCATGGCAACCCACTCCAGTGTTCTTGCCTGGACAATCCCCATGGACAGAGGAACCTGGAGGGCCACAGTCCATAGGGTCACAAAGAGTCGGACATGACTGAAGTGACTTGGCATACATACATGCATGCATGTATATATAAATAGCATGAGTGGAGGCTTTTATCAAAAGTTTTAAGTGAAGAATTTTAGAACAGGTAAAGCTAAACCTAATAATATCCTTTACTGAATGTTTAAAATCACTTGAGCAAAACCTATAAATGAAAAATAAAGAGAAAATTGAGAGTAAAGAAACAAAACCTTTCTAAATATTTCCTTTCATTTTGCTATTAGGAGAGAGGCTTAAGTAAATAAAGCAATCTGATTGAAGCAACAAAAAAGACCTAGCAAATATGACTACAACCTACAACATACCTCACTCATTAAAATTAAGTCATAGGTAGAAAACTCATACTTCCACAAATAGAAACAAGACACTATTTTCTCGAACATCTAAGTATTTAACATCTATTTTCTCGAACATCTAAGTATTAAATCTAAGTATTTCTAGAAATCAGTCATGTAGTTAACCAAGAAGAAAATCTTAATAAAATTCTAAAAGGAGAAATTTTCTAAGCCGTACTCTCTGACTACACATTAATATAAAGATAAAGATACTATCTTAACTACTTGGACATTATAAAATGTCCTTCTAAATAATGATTGCATCAAAGCAAGTATGAATTATCTAGAAAGTAATAAAAATTACAATGCATGTATGCATGCATACTCAGTCGTGTCTGACTCTTTCCTCTGTCCGTGGGATTCTCCAGGCAAGAATACTGGAGTGAGAGCCATGCCCTCCTCCAGGGGATCTTCCTGATCCAGGAATTGAACCCCTGTCTCCTGTGTTGGCAGGTGGATTCTTTACCACTGAACCACCTGGGACGTCCCAAAATTACAATATTCCGCATCAAAACCTTTAAGACTCAATGTAAGCTATATCCTAATAGAAATATGTAGCCTTAAATCTCTTTAAAAGACTTTTCTGAAATAATTTTAAACTTACCAAAGTGTTTCACAAAGAGAAGAACATCCATTAAGCTTTTATCCAGATTCATCTATTGTTAATATTTTGCTTTATTATTCTCTCTCTCTCTCTCACACACACACACATACACAAACACAATGTTTTTTCTGACACTCCTGACAGTAAGTTGCGTACATCCAAGATATTTGCCCTAAGTGATGCTTAACCTCAAAAAGTCAAGAAAATGCAAAACAAAGCAATAATACTATGTCATTTTTCACTGATAAAACTAGAAAACATTTTAAATTAAAATGGCAGCTTATGGTGATTTTGTTTCTTAATTTGCTAATATCTACTTTTAATTCCATTATTTATTTCCTGCTATTATCTTTAGTTTAATGTTTTCCATATCATTTTAAGAAGGTATAAAATTGCAGTTTTCTCCATATTTGAAAATATTTACTTTTATATATACATTTATTTAGAATATTTTATTTGTTATTGTTTCAAGTAGAAATAGCACTGGAAGGAAAATCTTTAGATAATTATTAATATTTCAGAGGAAGTATGTATGGTATACTTTCTGAGACCTATCATACTACTTAATATTCCTCTTCCTTTAGGCATGAACATCTTGACTGAGTTTAACTGTTGGGTCACAATATTTTTCTTTCAAGTTCTTGATGTTTTAGCTCATTGTCATCTAAGAAGTTGTTTCCCAAGTGTTTCTGAAGAAACGTTGGTTTTACGTAATGTTTCTGAGCAAAAGAGTCTGACAGTCAGAATATTTGGAAAGTGCTTCATGTATGGTACCAAAAATTCTAGTATTTGAATATTTGGGATGACTAAAAAAAAAAATTCTGAAACCCACTGACCTGGGACTTATATCTGGGAAATTCTCACCTTGTGGCGTGCATCACACTTCCATTACCAGCCTCTTTTCATCTGTCATTGTGTCGTTGTCAGACTGTAATTAGATGAAGGGGAAGTAGATTCCAGAGAAACTCTGAGCTCCGCCCCAGATGCCTTATTTTGGAAATTTCATTTCTCGGTCTGCGAGGTTCTACACTGAGGAATAGCGCGTACCCTGGAAAGCACTGCACTGTCTTTAGAAGACACAACACTATAAATGCCTGGAGTATAACACAGTAAATGATAATTTGGTTTATATACCTCAATTTTCAATTCAATGTGTTCAAATTTCCAAATTTATCTCAAGTAAATATTCCAAATTCTACTAAAATTTTAATCACTTTTTAAATTGACGTGGTCTTTTCTCTGGTATTTCAAAAATAGGGCAAGTGATAGTTAATGATAAACCTCACATAGACAGAACTTTGTTATCCACATTTAATTTTTTGCAAAGCAAATAACTTAATGCTTCTACTCAATTTTGTTAATAAAAATTACTATCTTGATAGCAAGATTAAGATCCTTTCATAGATTGTTTATCAATAAAGTCAACATATATCCTAAAAACAGTTGAAAAGTTTAAGGGTTTTTTTTTGGGGGGGGTTGTTTTTTTAATTTAAAAAGAGAAAGTCTAATCTCAGATCCAGCATTACTGGACACACTATAAAATTTTTTCCCAATTCAGTTCATTAACCTCAAGTAATTTTTACACAGATTGGAAGACATCATCAACTTCACTGATGGTCTTCAAAGCTTTAATTTAAAAAGCCGCACTTCTTATTCAAACTTATTTATTTTTAACCGTGTATCATGCATAGGGAGATATACTCAATTCCTGTTCTCTGTGGATTCGTCACAACTAAAAACAAAATAAGTTATGATTGGCTCTTTTGCGAAACTTGAAGTTTGATATATTTAACAATGCATTAATTTGACTTGACTCTAGAACAGAATAGAAAAAAAGATTCCAGCATTTGTTTTAATTTATTTTTTTTACTGAAGGATAATTGCTTTACAGAATTTTGTTGTTTTCTGTCAAACCTCAACATGAATCAGCCATAGGTATATATATCCCCTCCCTTTTGAACCTCCCTCCCATCTCCCTCCCCATCCCACCCCTCTAGGATGATACAGAGTCCCTGTTTGCGTTTTCTGAGCCATACAGCAAATTCCCATTGGCTATCTGTTTTACATATGGTAATGTAAGTCTCCATGTTACTCTTTCCATATATCTCACCCTCTCCTTCCCTCTCCCCATGTCCATAAGTCTGTTCTCTATGTCTGTTTCTCCATTGCTGTCCTGTAAATAAATTCTTCCGAACCATTTTTCTAGATTCCATGTATGTGTGTTGCTGCTGCTGCTGCTAAGTCACTTCAGTAGTGTCCAACTCTGTGCGAACCCATAGATGGCAGCCCACCAGGCCCCGCCATCCCTGGGATTCTCCAGGCAAGCACACTGGAGTGGGTTGCCATTTCCTTCTCCAATGCATGAAAGTGAAAAGTGAAAGTGAAGTCGCTCAGTCGTGTCTGACTCGTAGCAACCCCATGGACTGCAGCCTACCAGGCTCCTCCATCCATGGGATTTTCCAAGCAAGAGTACTGGAGTGGGGTGCCATTGCCTTCTCCGGTATGTGTGTTAGAATACGATATTTATATTTTTCTTTCTGACTCACTTCACTCTGTATGGAGTTTTTTCCCACTTTTTGATTGGGTTGTTTGTTTTCCAGTATATATTAACAATGAAAACTCAGAAAGGGAAATTAAGGAATCAATCCCATTCACCAGTGTGACACAAAGAATTAAATATTGTATTGTATTAAATAAAGTATTGACTTGTATGAGCTGCTTATATATTTTGGAAATTAATGCTTTGTCAGTTGTTTCATTTGCTATTATTTTCTCCCATTCTGAGGGTTGTCTTTTCATGTTGCTTATAGTTTCCTTTGCTGTGCAAAAGCTTTTAAGTTTAATCAGGTCCCAATTGTTTACTTTTGTTTTTTTCCATTACTCTAGGAGGTGGGTCATAGAAGATCTTGCTTTGATTTATGTCATCGAGTGTTCTACCTATGTTTTCCTCTAGAATTTTATAGTTTCTGGTCTTACATTTAGGCCTTTAATCCATTTTGAGTTTGTCTTTGTGTTTGGTATTAGGAAGTGTTCTAATTTCATTCTTTTATGTGTAGCTGTCCAGTTTTTCCAGCATCATTTATTGAAGAGGCTATCTTTGCCCAATCGTATATTTTTGCCTCCTTTGTCAAAAATAAGGTACCTGTGGTACCTTGCATGGGTTTATTTGGTACCATAGGTGCATGGGTTTATTTCTGCTCTTTCTATCTTGTTCCATTGGTATGTATATCTGTTTTTGTGCCAGTACCATACTGTCTTGATGACTGTGGCTTTGTAGTATAATCTGAAGTCAGGAAGGTTGATTCCTCCAGTTCCATTCTTCTTTCTCAAAACTGCTTTGGCTGTTCGGGGTCTTTTGTGTTTCCATATGAATTGTGAAATTTTTTGTTCTAGTTCTGTGAAAAATGCCATTGGTAATTTGATAGGGATCACATTGAATCTATAGATTGTGTTTGGTAGTACAGTCATTTTCACAATATTGATTCTTCCTACCCAGGAACAAGGAAAATCTCACCATCTGTTTATGTCATCTTTGATTTCTTTCATCAGTGTCTTATAATTTACTGTGTACAGTTCTTTTGTCTCCTTAGGTAAATTTATTCCTAGATATTTAATTCTTTGTGTCCCACTGGTGAATGGGATTGACTCCTTAATTTCCCTTTCTGAGTTTTCATTGTTAATATATAGAAATGCAAGTAATTTCTGTGTTTTGATTTTGTATCCTGCAACTTTGCTAAATTCACTGATTAGCTCTAATAATTTTCTGATACTATCTTTAGGGTTTTATATGTACAGTATCATGTCATCTGCAAACAGTGAGAGCTTTACTTCTTGTTTTCCAATCTGGATTCCTTTTATTTCTTTTTCTTCTCTGATTGCTTTAGCTAGGACTTCCAGAACTATGTTGAATAATAGTGGCAAAAGTGGACACCCTTGTCTTGTTCCTGATCTCAGGACGAATGCTTTCAGTTTCTCACTATCAAGAATAATGTTTGCTAAGATCCCAGCATTTTATCTCCAAATAATTTTTGGCTGTATCCCAAATGCAAAATTGAGGAGAGTGTCTCCATTAGAAAAACAGTTTTTTAAATTATTCTTTGTGATTAAATGAGCTATTTCATGTAACAATTTCATTTTATGCGTTCTTAATCCAACATCATATGTTACAGGGAAATTAAATTTGTAGATAAATCCACTGCCTTTTTAATTATATCAGTATTATTTTATTTCAATTTTATGCAATTTGAGAGACTCTCAAGGTATAACTGCTCTTCATTTTTAAATTACTGATGCTGAGGAAGTTGGACTTCACTTTAGCAATATGTAGGAATCCATATGTATTAATTTTCTATTGCTGCATAACAAAAAACCCCACCGATTCTAATTCTCTTGCCTTTGTACATTTAGTCTTTTTGTTTGTTGGCCTTAGGTACTTTTCTTTATTTTTAAGGTCTAATTGTTACACTAGAAAATGTCATAGAGTTGACCCTTATGATAAATTTTCCCAGGTACCCAGTGGACCCTTTCAATATGTACCATCTTCTTTCACTTCCAGAAAGTCTTCTTGAATTGTCCTCTTTAGTGACCCCAGTTATATATATTGTTTTTTCTTTGCCTTCCTGACTACCATCAACTACTTTCTCCCTAACCCTTTTTGTTTCTTTATCTTGTTTTCATTCTCTTAGTCATTTTTCCTGCCTTTCTTCAATCTCCCTGATTAAAATTTTGAAAATTTTAGTCTATTCTTTCTTGGGTGCCTTGTCAAAGAGCACTTAATCTTGATTTCTGATATGTCTGTCTTTTATTTACTTTTCATTGTTGAAAACCAGTTCTCTTTAATTCCTAATTCAAGGGTGCCCTTTTTATGCCCATGTATCACTACAGAATATCTTCAAAAGGTAGCCTTTATTTTTTGTGACTGGAGAGGTATTGAGTGTCCTTCCATTTTTTTTTTTTTATTCCATCTTATTTGCAAGACTGTAGAATGTTCCCTTTACTTCTTTTCTCCGTCACCACCAAATCTCTGAAAACCATCTCTCCCAACCTTTTCAAGTTCTCTTCTCTCAGAAACAGCACTTTTTAAGAATTGCTACCTCAATAGCATACATCTTTATATTCCTTCCTTATAGCAGGTGCTCTGATATAGCAGAACTCTTTTTCAGAATTTTTCTTACTCAGAATAGACTCTCTTCCTGGTGGTGATTTTAGATCAAGCCTGGGCCTGCCGCTGTCTACCCTCTTCACTCTTCCATGTAGGATTTCCCCTACTACCCCTTGACTTCTTGAATGCTAGTGGGCAAAGCATGAAAAATAATTTGTTGGCATTTGGAGTTTTTATCTACTTGTGGGTAAATCTGAAGTTTGTGTGTTCTCTTCCTTCTGGTAATGCTGAAGCCATGGGTTTTGTGTGGTATCATTCATCCTTCTATTGTTCTCTATTTTATGTAGCCATCATTTTAGCTACTCCTAGGGCTAATCTAGAAAGATTTCTTATTGTATCTTTTGAATGACCCTATCAACCATTAAGATTTCACTGAGCTTTACTTCTTTTTATTTTTTTTTATTTTTTATTATTTTTTGTTTGTTTGTTTGTTTGAGCTTTACTTCTTGTGGTTTTCACTAAGCATATGTTAACTGTTTTTGTTTTTCAGACATAAAACTATGAGATAATATTGAATATGTTCTCAAACTACATGCCCCTCAACCCATAGATTCTAATAGTGCCCTCTCCCAGGAGATATGCTTCACTTTCCCCACTCCTTGTTTTCTGAAAATCACTATTCCAGCTACTATGACTCAGTGATGAAGAATCCACCTGCCAATGCAAGAGATGTGGGCTCTATCCCCGGGTCGGAAAGATCCCATGGAGGAGGAAATGGCAACTCATTCCAATATTCTTGTCTGAAGAATCCCACGGACAGAGGTCCATGGGGTTGCAAAAGACACAACTTAGTGACTAAACAACAACAACAATTCCAGCTATTGCTTAAATCTATATAATGCAGATTCTGTAGGTGATATGTTACAGGGACCCTGGAGTAACCAACAGCAAAACTCCTCAGAATGACATGTCCTAAAACCAAAGGATTTTGTAAACCTTCCTAACACTAGACAGGAAAAACAATAACATCCTATGAATCTAGGGGAAAGGAGTGCATCAGTTCAAATTCATACCCAGCACCTGAGGATATTAGCATAAGGACATGACTGTTAACATATTGTTGTGAAATAAATAAAGCAGAGGTAAAACTTTTTACATTGAAAGTGGTAAGAAAATAATGAATATTTCACCTTGGATATATGTATGGAATAAGTTTAAAAAATGCCATAGGTGACTTTCATTCTTATATACCTCAACCTTATATCAGGGGCTTCCCTGGTGGCTCAGCTGGTAAAGAATCCACCTGCACTGTGGGAGACCTGGGTTCGATCCCTGGGTTGGGAAGATCCCCTGGAGAAGGGAATGACTACCCATTCCAGTATTCTGGGCTGGAGAATTCCATAAACTGTATAGTCCACGGGGTCACAAAGAGTTGGACACAACTGAGCGACTTTCATTTTCACACACATTGATAACTGATAGAAGGTCACTTTATTTATTTATTTTTTAATTTTATTTTATTTTTAAACCTGAAACACTGTGTTAGTTCAGGATGGGGAGCGTATGTATACCTGTGGTGGATTCGTTTTGATGTTTGGCAAAACTAACACAGAAGGTCACTTTAGACTTGGCAACAAATAGACTTATGAGCAGTTTTGCAAAATTCAAACTCTTTGTTGATTGAGGAGTTTCTGGATCTAGTTCAGTTTGTGAGAATTTTCTGCGTTTTTCAACCATCTATAGCTTTTCTGAAAAAAGCTATATCATGAAAGGTTTTTTTTCCCCAAACACTATAAAAGAGATCAAAAGGATTTGGGGAATGCTGAGCTACAAGTTAAACCTACAGATTATCAGGCAAAGTCATATTATACAACTGTTTCAGATACACTTTACTTGGCTTGTACTTGTTCTCTTTACCACAGAGCCAAATATCATGAATCATACCTTTGACTCCTCTTCAACCAGACCTAACATCTAGCTATTGGAATTGATAGCTATGCAAGTTAAAAATCTCGGCTGATGAACACTGAGGTTTTGTTGGTGCTGATGGTGGTGGTGGTGGTTATTTTAGTTTATTTTTGCCTCTGAAATTAAAGATCATGGTTATGTAGCTAGACTTATGATCCTCAGATATGAGGATAGAAGAATGAGGTGTCCACTTGTCTCCACACTGTTACTCTGTCACTAGTCTCTCTGTGTTTTAAATAAATGGCTCTTGTCTTATGACACCCTAGCCCAGAGCAGCATTGAAACATCCTTCCTACATGACAGGTGTAATTTATCATCTGACAGGATCTGTGCAAATTATTACTCGCCAGCACTAAATGAGACAGAGTGGACTAATGAGGGGCAGCAGGGAATAATGAGAAGATAAAGCACTGGGAGGCAAGAGGCAGGGTCATAGCCCTGTCTCTACCTCTGGCTCATTGTTTAACCTGAGGCAAGTCCCTATCCTGCTCTCGAGCCTCAGATTTCCCATTGATCAGGATGCTGTCTGGAGAGACTAGTGGCTCAGAAGAACTCAAAGTGAAAGTGTTACTCGTTCAGTCGTGCCCAATTCTTGGTGACCCCATGGACTGTAGCCCACCAGGCTCCTCTGTCCAAGGAAGTCTCCAGGCAAGAACACTGGAGTGGGTAGCCCTTACCTTGTCCAGGGGATCTTCTCCACCCAGGGATCAAGCCTGGGTCTCCCACATTGCAGGCAGATTCTTTACCATCTGAGCCATCTGGGAAGACCCCAGAAGAACTCAACCCTCTTCTGAAAGAGACTTTGATTAGAAATTGGCCTCATGGCCTCCTAGAGGTTTGTAGGTCTTGTGGAGTAGTACCTAAACAAGCAGGAAAAAGGAGTGGTCCAAGAGAAGGGAGGCCTGAGCCCTCACCCCCCAGCTAAGACAGATGAGAGAGGATGAAGGAACACTCACTGTCACCTAGTTACCTAGCCTCTGTCATATCATTCACACCCAGGGTCCAATCAGTCTCTGCTTGGATACCACCACCAACGATGAGTTCATTTCCTGTCAAAGTAGCCGCTTTCATTTTGCATTTTTAGTGCAGTAGAAATGGAGAAAAGTGGGTGCTTTCAAGAGATATTCACAGAATAAAAGTTACAGGAGGGAGGTGTTGGGGATGAAGCCTAGTTTTATGACTCATAAAAACACATGGTTGGGCATTGCATTCACTTAGGAACAGATTAAAGGCAGGTAGAAGAAGATCATGAGTTCAGCCTTAAACATAGGACTTGAGGAGCCATTGAGACATCCAAGCAAAGGCAAGTGACCAGTTGGATATAAAGATCCAGAGCTCAAAGGAGACATCCAGACTGAAGACAAATGAATTAGAGTTGTTTTGCTAAAGAATGATAGAGATAGTCATTGAGGAAACAGTATATAATGAAAAGGAGAAAAGGGGCCTTAGGTGAGAATTTGAGGAATACCAACCTTGAAAGTGTGGATGGATGAGGAATGGATGGGGAGCCAGAGAAGTGAGGGGAGAACCAGGACAGTGGTACTTTGGAAATCACTAGAGAGTTTCAAGAAAAACAAAGTTGTCAATAGTGTCAAGAGCTGCTAAGAAGTCAAGTAAAATAGGGATTAAAAATGGACATTGAAAGCAATGGTGATGCTTGATGATTCTACTAAGAACTATTTAGGTAGACTTATGGGGCCAGAAGTTAGGGTAGAGGAGGTTGCAGATAAGTAGGAGATGAGGCCAGATTAAAGGTAGGTAGAAGAAGATCATGAGTCCAATCTCTCACCCATGGTTGTCCCTTTTTCAGTTTCTCTAATAATAGCACAGTGGCCTCTATTTGAACCCCCAAGAACAGGGGGTTCTTCATCATGAGGCTGACAGAAGAAAGAATAGGATGCTATCTTTGATTTTCTAAGGGGTTCTCCTTAGGAAGAGGGGCCTGACCTTAAAGAACCTAGGATAGAACCTCCAAGAAGCAGATTTCAACTTCATGTGAGACAGCAGGCCTTAAAAGAAAGAGCTATCTGAACAGACCAGAGTTCATGCTCTCAACCTCAGGTGTTCGCTCCCCTTCCTTCTGATACAGAGGGTGTTCCTGCCTAGCCACCTACAACCCACTATTATTATTGAAAGAGACCTCCTGATATGGAACCTTTTGGGAGTTTCTTCTGGTTTGTCTTTTTTATGCTCATGGAGAAATAGTGGCCAATCCATTCTTTTCCTAAGAAGAAACCTTCAGAATTTGTTAACGAGGTCATAAAAAAAAGTGAAAGTCGCTCAGTTGTGTCCAACTCTTTACGACCCCCTGAACTATACAGTCCATAGAATTCTCCAGGTCAGAATACTGGAGTGGTAGCCTTTCCCTTCTCCAGGGGATCGTCCCAACCCAGGGATCGAACCCAGGTCTCCCGCATTGCGGGCAGATTCTTTACCAGCTGAACTGCAAGTGAAGCCCAAGAATACTGGAGTGGGTAGCCTATCCCTTCTCCAGAGGATCTTCCCAACCCAGGAATCAAACCGGGGTCTTCTGCATTGCGGGCGGATTCTTTACCAACTGAGCTATCAGGGAAGCCCAGTGGGGTCATGTCCTACTTTAAATCAGCTTAAAAAGACAAAAGAGTACGAAGTCCACCCAGCAGACTAAAGAGAGAAAGAATCCTTAGGCAAGTGCCCTCCCCTGACAGTGAAGGGTTAAAAGCAAGAGGATGCTGGTAACTGGGGCTGCCTCTAAGCTCTGCCAGCAGTCATAGCTTAGCCTCCATCAGTAGGGGCCCCGCCCATCCAAGCAGAGACACACAGCTTGATTTTAGGGGCCATGGTTTATATAAATGCATCAGACATCACCTATAGTCCTGCAACTTGCTTTTGTTTTTAATTTTATGGAAGTATAGTTGATTTGCAATGTTGTGTTAATTCCTGCTGTACAGCAAAGTGATTCAGCTATACATATATATTTTTTATTTTTCATACTCTTTCCCATTATGGACTTATCACAGTGTAATAAATATAGTTCCCTGTGGTATACAGTAGGACCTTGTTGTTTATCCATCCTAAATATAATAGTTTGCATCTGCTAGTCCCAAACTCCCAGTCCTTCCTTCCCTCCCCCTCCTCCCCCTTGGCAACCACAAATCTGTTCTCTATGTCTGTGGGTTTGTTTCTGTTTTGTAGATATTTCATGCAACTTGCTTTTTTTAAGTAATGCTTGTGGATATTATTCATTTTTTATTATGAACATCTTCCTATGAATATATCTGTACATGTAGGCCTATCTCATTCATTTTACAGGCTGAGTAGTATTCCGTTAAGTGGGTACACAGAATTTATTTATATGATCTGCTTTTATTGGACATCTGAGATATTTCCAAGTACTTCCAAAACTACAGTGACAACTCTGTGCATACATACATTTGTGTGTGCTTCTGTTAGCATTCTCTAGAATATGTGAATATTTTTTCCTTTGCTTTTTACTATAATAAACAATTAGAACCTGCAATGGCACCCCACTCCAGTACTCTTGCCTGGAGAATCCCATGGATGGAGGAGCCTGGTAGGCTGCAGTCCATGGGGTCGCTAAGAGTCGGACATGACTAAGCAACTTCACTTTCACCTTTCACTTTCATGCATTGGAGAAGGAAATGGCAACCCACTCCAGTATTCTTGCCTGGAAAATCCCAGGGACGGGGGAGCCTGTTGGGCTGCCGTCTATGGGGTCGCACAGAGTCGGACACGACTGAAGCGACTTAGCAGCAGCAGCAGCTGGGCACAAGTATAGTATTTCTAAGAATATATTCTTCGAAGCAATTGCTGGGTCAAAGAGGATGAATATTTTTAAAATTTACTGCCAAATTGCCCTCCTAAGATCTCACCAATTATATACTCTGGCCAGTGAGAGTATGAAAGTGTCTGTATCCCTCACATATACTTCAACTCTGGTTGTTTTAAATTTCTTAATTTTTGCTAATTTGTTAGGTAGAAAGGTGATTTAAAAAAAAAAAAAAGAATTGCATTTCCCTGATCATTAGTGAAGTTGAACATTTTTTAATATCTTTGTTGATATTTTTACTTCTCCTTCGGTGATTCACCTGTTCAGAGACTTTGCTGGTTTTTCTTTGTCTTTTGTAAAATTGATTTACAGGAGCTCTCTAAACAATTGATGCTTTCTTAGTACTGTATCTGTTTTATATGCTATAAAAAATTTTGCCTAGTTGATCACTTATCTTTTAATTTTGCTTACCTTTGCCCATTTTTCTGTTGACGTACTTAGATTTTCCCATTGATTTGTAAAGACTTTCTATCTTAGGGACAACTATCTTTGTCATAAATCTCGAAAATATGTTTGTTTTCTTTTTTGTTTTAGATTTTATTGAGTGCAGGAGATGTTTTATTTTTGTTTTTGCACATCTACCTTTGTATATCAAAAGTCTCTAGAAAGGTTTTCCACACCCTGAAATGAGATATTCACCAACATCTTCATTAGGTTTTCCTAGATGTGATTCTTTAATCCATCCAGAATTGATTTTGTTGTGTGGTATGCCATAGGAAGGGGCTTCCCTGGTGGCTCAGCTGGTAAAGAATCCGCCTGCAATGCAGGAGACCACAGTTCAATTCCTGGGTCAGGAAGTTCCCCAGGAGAAGGGATAGGCTGCTACTGCTACTGCTAAGTCACTTCAGTTGTGTCCGACTCTGTGCGACCCCATAGACGGAAGCCCACCAGGCTCCGCCATCCATGGGATTCTCCAGGCAAGAACACTGGAGTAGGTTGCCATGAAAGTGAAAAGTGAAAGGGAAGTCGCTCAGTCGTGTCCGACTCTTAGCAACCCCATGGACTGGGACCTACCAGGCTCCTCCGTCCATGGGATTTTCCAGGCAAGAGTACTGGAGTGGGGTGCCATTGCCTTCTCCGACTCACTCAGTATTCTCGGCCTTCCCTGGTGACTCAGAGAGTAGAGCATCTGTCTGCAATGCAGGAGAACTTGGTTCAATCCCGGGGTTGGGAAGATCCCCTGGAAGAGAGCATGGCAACCCATTCCAGTATTCTTACCTGGAAAATCCCCGTGGACAGAGGAGCCTGTCGGGCTACAGTCCATGGGGTCGCAAAGAGTCAGACATGGCTGAGCAACTAAGCACAGCACGGCATGCCATAAGAATCTAAATTTTTTCTTGCAAAATAGTCTGTCAAATTTCCCAATATGTTTCATCAAATTAGTCATCCTTTCCTCTGGTTTGTAATCCCAATTTACTCATACATTTTTTATTTGGACTTGAAAGAGGTAGAAATGATTATTATCAGCAATCTTGACTTCATTTACAAGGGAGAGGTGAATTATTATTTGTTTTGGATGGGAAAGGAAAGCATGGTGTGGGATAAAATCAGGAAAAGGCAGCTAAGATAGTCATGGAATTTGTTGTGAAAAAGGAAAGTCTGAGGCAGAAATGGGAAAAGAGAAAACTACTGAGTCATAGAAGGAACGTGTTATCAAAACAACAATGGCCGCAGGGAAGGAATATTTGTGAGCGTCTCTAAAAAAGGAGGCTGCAAAAAGAATTGAGTAGGTTATACGGGGCTCCCAGCGGAAGGGGAAAAGTTGACAGTCAGTTCCCCTTGCACGTGACCTAAGTGGCTATCACAAAGCTCAGCACAGAGTGCCTGTTTTGTCACGGTTGTTAATTAATTAACAAATATAAAGAACTGGCTTTGTGGCTATATATTTAATATATATGTGAGGCTTATACTGTAATATTTATATTATGTAAAATATATATATAAAGCTTTACTTTAAAGCTTAAAGTTTTACATATGGTAACGTATATGGTTCCATGCTATTCTCTTAACTCATCCCACCCTCTCTTTCTCCGACTATGTCCACAACTCTGTTCTCTGTGCTGCATCTCCACTGCTGCCCTGCAAATAGGTTCATCAGTACCATCTTTCTGGATTCCATATGTATGTGTTAATATACAATATTTGTCTTGCTCTTTCGGACTTACTTCACTCTGTATAATAGGCTCTCGGTTCAGTCACCTCATTAGGACTAACTCAAATGTGTTCTTTTTTATAACTGAGAGAATTTGCTATGTGACACAGGGAGCTCAGCCCAGTGCTTTATGACAACCTGGAGAGGCGGGATGGGGAGGAAAATGGAGGGGGGCGGTTCAGGAGGCAGGGGCCTCTGTATACCTGTGGCTGACTCAGGCTGATGTATGGCAGAAACCAATACAATCTTGTAAAGCAATTATCCTCCAATAAAAAAAATGAAAAACAGAGAAATGTTTAAAGTAATATATGTTCATTATTAAAAAGAGAGAGAGAAAATAGAAGATAGAATAATGCTAGCTACCTTTTATTGAGCATCTACTGGGGTCCAGAACTTTATTAACTGCTTTACATATATGTGATTTCATAAAGAAGAAAATTAAAACTCCTGTAATCTCACCACTTGAGATTAACCACCATTAACACCCTGCTGTATTTCCTTTCCCTCCAGTCTCATTCTTCTGATAAATGTTTTACAACAATATCTAACATTTATTGAGCTGTTACTCCCATGCCAGAACTAATAAAATAGTTTATTTAAAGCTTTTTTAAAAACGCTTTATTAAACCTTGTAACAATCCTAAGAGATATGCATTATTATTATTTTGATTTTATAGATAAGGAAATTGGGACTAGTGAGGTTAAATAATGGGCCCCTTCTGTATACTCAGTTTTGTAGCTAGCTTTTTATCACTTAAGCTTATATCTACAAAGTTTTCCCACATTATTAACTATCCTACAGAAGAGATTATTTAATAACTTTCTGTTCAATCGTTAGTGATTTTTAATAGAATAAATTATGCTGGTGGTGATCATTTTGAAATGTATAGAAATATTGAATCACTCTGTTCTGCACCAGAAACTTAACATAGTGTTGTAGGTCAATTATACTTCAAAAACAAACAAACTCAGAAAAAGAGATCAGATTTGCAGTTACCAGAAGCTGGAGTGGGGAGATGGTTGGGGGAGGTGGACTTGGATGAAGATGATCAAAAGGTACAAACTTCCAGAAATAAGATAAATAAGTACTATGGGTACAATGTACAACATGATTAATATAATTAGCATGTTGTATGTTATATATGGAGAAGGCAATGGCAACCCACTCCAGTACTCTTGCCTGGAAAATCCCATGGACGGAGGAGCCTGGTGGGCTGTGGTCCATGGGGTCACTAAGAGTCGGACACAACTGAGCGACTTCACTTTCACTTTTCACTTTCATGCATTGGAGAAGGAAATGGCAACCCACTCCAGTGTTCTTGCCTGGAGAATCCCAGGGATGGAGGAGCCTGGTGGGCTGCCGTCTACCGGGTCGCACAGAGTCGGACACGACTGAAGCGACTTAGCAGCAGCATGTTATATATGCAAAATGATAAGAGAGTAAATCCTCAGAGTTTTCATCACAAGGAAAAAACTTTTTTTCCTTTTTTAAAATTTTATATGTCTGTGAGAGGATGGGTGTTCACTAAACTTATTGTGGTAATTATTTCGTGATGTGTATATAAGTCAAATCATTATACTGTACACCTTAAACTTAGTGCGTGCATGCTAAGTTGCTTCAGTCGTGTCTGACTCTGTGAGATCCTATGGACTGTGGCCTGCCAGGCTCCTCTGCCCATGGGATTCTCTAGGCAAGAATACTAGAGTGGGTTGCCATGCCCTCTTCCAGGAGATCTTCCTAACCCAGGTAATCAAACCCATATCTCTTATGTCTCCTGCATTGGCAGACAGGTTCTTTACCTCTAGCGCCACCTGGAAAGCTACTTAAACTTAGTGCTGTATGCCAATTACATCTCCATAACACTAGAAGAAAATTAATTAAAAATGTTTTAAAAAAGAATAAATACTGCTGTTTCTAACAACCTTGTAGTTAAACCTTTGTGCATATCTGAACACATAGATTAAAAAAAAAAACAATGGAATTACTGAATCAACTTTTTTTCAGGCTCTTTCTACATATTGTCAAATTGCCTACCAGAATGCTTCAACCATTTTACACTCCACCAGCAATAAATGAAAGTACCTATTTAATGCCCTCACCAACACTGAGTATTATTAATTTTAAATTCTAACCAATTTAAATGGATGAGCAATTATAAATCATCATTTCAGTTCATTTTTATCATAAAGGAACAACAAAACAGGCTTTGTTTCTTTCAAATTTTTAATTAAGCTTCTTTCATGTGCCAAGCACTCTTATGGGAGCTAAGGATGGGACCATGAACAAGACAAACCTAAACCCTGCCTTCTTGGGATTCAGGCCCAATACAGAGGTACATTCAACATGCAGTGAACAAATGTCAGGTATTAATTCTGTGATAAGTACTTAGAAGCACTTAGTGTTTATGAACTCCTTCTAAAGTAAAGCACTAAGAACTCATTTGAGCCTCACAACAATTCTTTTGGTAGGTACTATTATTGCCCTCTGGAGAAGGCAATGGCACCCCACTCCAGTACTCTTGCCTGGAAAATCCCATGGATGGAGGAGCCTGGTGGGCCGCAGTCCATGGGGTCGCTAAGAGTCAGACAAGACTCAGCGACTTCACTTTCACTTTTCACTTTCATGCATTGGAGAAGGCAATGGCAACCCACTCCAGTGTTCTTGCCTGGAGAATCCCAGGGACGGGGGAGCCTTGTGGGCTGCCGTCTATGGGGTCACACAGAGTCAGACACAACTGAAGCGACTTAGCAGCAGCAGCAGCATTATTGCCCCCATTTACAGACAAGGAAACTGAATCACCAAGAGGTCAAGTAACTTGTCCAAGGTCATACAACAAGTAGCAAAGGCTAGATTCAGACCCAGACCAGTCAGACTCAGAGCCTTTAACCATTACTATCCTTCTGTTGGAGGACAGAGTACAAGATATGCTGAGACACTGAAGAGTAGAAAGAAGATAATGGAAAATAGAAAAATTAAAACAAAATGGATTCAAATAAACAGCAAAAGGCTCAGAAATGGAAGTTCATTTGGGTCAGAAATATTACCATGAGATCTTGAACTGTGTCTTTTTCTCCTTTTTTGAATAGGTGAGGATGACACATGGCCAAAACCAGATAGATCATACATACATGGAACAATAAACGTGGAACAGTCTGAAGGCAGAGGAAAGGACTAATCTAAATTCTCCAGCTATGAGGCAGAAGAGGAGGGAAGAAGGGAGCACCAGCAGCCTGTGCCTTCCTAGACCTCCAGGAATGGGAAATACAAAGGGTTCAGTCCCAGCAACATTAAAAACTGAACAGATGAGGAGAAAATAGAAACTTGTACTTTTCCTGGGCTTCCAGCCAAGTGAGTTCCCAACTTGGCTTGAGGCTACTGCCCCCGCTGGCAAGACCTGCTGCTTTGCAGACCTTTGGGGTGACACTCCTGTGGGCTGCAGCGCCATCTAGCAGATGTGATGGTGAAATGGCACCAGAACCCCCTGGCCATTCTGAAGTCTTTCGAAACACAAGTACCCACTGTGCTAAGTGCTGAGGTTGCCACAATGAACAAACAAGTCTCTGACCTTGAGAAGGTCACCGTCCATCTGAGGAGACCGTCACAAGTTCTAGAGCAGAGATTTATTCCAGTGTTTATGCAATGGGGGTTAAGGCAGCTGACCTTCCCCAGGGTTCAGGGAAGGCTACACAGAAGAAGCAGTGTTCAAACCAGGTCTCAAAAGATGAGGAATTATTTGTCAAGTCAGGCAATGGGACTGAAGTTCAAAGGGCCAGAGATTTGAAAGAGTTCAATGCATTCAGGCCAAGTGCAATATTCGAACCACAAGCCACTGGCCACCTTACAGACCAACTCACCCGTTTCATGTTTAATGGATGAAGTTACCAAGATTCAGGCAAGGAGGGGAACTCATGAAATTCATACCCAAGTTAGAAGTGTCCACAATGGATCTCAAGTCTCCAGACCACAGGAGAAAAAGGCCTGCCACGACTGTCTGGAGAAGGTCATACCATCTGGCTCGACAGAAAGGCTGCACGCATGGAAGTTAGACCTTGAACTCAAAAAGACTTGCTTGCATTCAAGACCTACATCTACCCCAGCTTGGTGAGTTTTGTCCAGTGGCTTATTCTTAAGTCTCAGTTTTCTTATCTGTCAGATGGGAACCATCATAGTCCTGATGTTTGTTATGAGAGAGTTAATCCATGATAAGCACTTGGTACGATGCCCAGTATATGCCGCATGCTTGGGGATCAGAAATTGAAGTCTGCAGTTTAATATCATCACTTTTTACTGCAGCATGATGATATTTTTCTTATTTGAAAACATTTATTATTATTGACTCTTTACTATTTATTATTTTTCCTGTTTCTTATTACACAGTGAGAACTTACTGAAGGAACTGGGGCTATTCTGTCTGAATAAAGATAAAAACAGAAGCCACAGTCCTGTTTTCAAAACTTGCAGGGGTGGGTTAGAACAGACTGGGTGGAGCTCATCTGAGGGACCCCTGGGAGCTAAGCCAGGCACAGTGGGTAAGAGCTGCAGGAAGGCAGATTTTAGTCTAGTGTAAGGAACTTTCTTACTCTTCAAGTGGCCCTGGACGGAAGTTATTTACTTGTTGTTAGAAATGTTGAATCTAAGACCAAATGACCATTGATCATGGCTGAACCGCACCTTTCATGGGGCAGGAATTCATCCAGTCCATTTCACTGCCTGATGCCTTAAACATCTAATTGAGCTCTGCTTTCTAGGGGAATATGATTTGGTAGGTCATCTGGGAAGACAGCTGTCTATGTTTATAAATTTCAAAATCGTGATCAATGCTCAAAAATGTCAGGACCCAAAATATATAACCTTGTTTATCAGAGTAATTCATTAGATTTTAGCTGGAAACGTGAGGAAGAGGCTGAGATGCCCATGTCAGCCTGAAGACAGGGGAATGGGCCTGAGAAACAGAAAGCAGTTGAGCCTTATTCGCTGAGTGCTGCCTGGAGAATGTGTCTTCATTCTGAGGAAATGGGAAGGGCTCTTAGGATCCTGATGGCCATATAGAGTGCAGAGGTATCGCCTTAAAATCATTAAATAACAGAACACATCAGATACTCACTATTCAAACATCAATGTGGGGTCTGCTACATGCAAGCACTTGAAATATAAAAGTGAATCCAAAAACCAGAATCTAGATGAAGCCAGGAGATGTAGAATCTAGGAAGGCAATAAGACCTGGGCACAGAATAACTTCAATCCACAATGGGAAGGACTAGTGTTAATAGGCAAGTCCTGTGGGGTCACATGACCTTCACTGGAGGCAGCAGTGGAGGAAGTGACATTTCAGCTGGGTTTTGAATAACACAGAAGATTTGAACCCAAAATGATAAGAGAGAAGAGCTCTTCAGGGGAAACAGCAATGTGGGCAAAGGCAATGTGGGCAAAGCCCCTAAAACCATGGGCTTGGGGGTGGAGAGAGCCCCCCTGTGACTGGACCTTATGAAGTATGAGCGGTGGTGGTGCAGGATATAAGATCAAAGAAGGCATCATACAGCAATTCACCTCAGGGGTGTGTACCCAAGAAAACTGAAAAACCCTGTACATTAATGCTCATAGCAGTATTACTCATAACAGCCAAAAAATGGAAACAACCCAAATAAAACATAGTATATCTATACAACACAATGTTATTCAGCATTCAGCAATAAAAAGGAATGTAATAGTGATACGTGCTATAGCATGGATGAACCTTGCAAATGTGCTAAATGAAAGAAGCCAGGTACAAAAAAACACAAAAAAACAAAAAACAAAAAAACACCTATGATGTGATTCCATTTACATGAAAGGCCCACAATGGGTAAATCAATACAGACAGAAAGATTGGTGATCTCCTAGGGCCAAGGGCATTAGGAGTCAATACCTGGAGAGCATGGGCCTTCTTTTGGAGATGATGAAAATGTTCTAAAATTGGTTATGGTGATGGTTGCACAACTCCATGAATATACTGAAAACCTTGAATTGTACCTTTTAAGTGAGTAAATTGTGTGGCATAGAAACTGTATCTTAATGCAGCTATAACAAACGAGCAAACCCAGTAGGCCTTCCCTGAGTCAGTGAGAGAATCAGTGGAACAACAGAAAACACCTAGTCCACTGCCCCCCAGCCCACCCCCATGATACAGAGAGGGACATTAGGGTCCAGAGAAGGGAAGGATTCGCCCTGGGTCTCGCAGTCAATCAGCAGCAGAGCTGGGACCACACAGCTCTGCCACCTGCCTCAGGGTCCCTGCTGTGCCTGGAGCTATTCTCCTTGCTTTCCCACTCCCAGAAACACACCCGTCAAGCAGAATTCATACCCCTGGCTGCCTGACAGTCTACCTGGAGAAACCAGGAAAGAGCAGCAGAATCATACGATTTGTTTCCGAATGAGGGTTGGAAGAAAAGCCGTAAGTGAGGTTTACATCCCCTTTATAATATTCTCACCAGCTGGGCATCCAGCAGTCTTTGAACATCCCCGGTGACAGGGAAATTGGAACCTCCAAAATACCCTCCTTCCATCTCTGAGCAGCTTTGCAGTGAACAGAATTCCATCTCCCTGTATTCTCTGTGTGGGGAGACCTAAGGGGCATACTTCAGCCAGACCTCTGTGGGAGGCCGTAAACTGAGCTGCAATTGTGTTTGCATCCCTTTCCCTCACCAGGTCAAGTATTTCTAAGGGCAGGGCTGGGTCTGAGTTTATATTCCCATGTCCTGAAATATAGCCAGACACAGGGAAGGCAGTCCAGAATATTTGGTGAAAGAATGAGTGAACCAAAAAGAGAAACTGTAGGGTTTGATACACTCCCATTCATCTTAAACAGTCTGCTGCAGTGGTCCTTACACATCCTGCTCAGACTCTTCCAATGCCTCCTCTTTGCCCTCTAGAAACAATTTACATATCAACCCAATAAATACTTATTGAAAGGATAAGTATTCTTATCAATCTAGCAGAGATTGAAGTCATCCAATTAAAACCCGTGGGCCAAATCAGGTCCATCAACTGTTTTGTAAATAAAGTTTTATTGGAACACAGCCCCATTCACTCATTTACATATTATCTATGGCAGCTTTTGTGCTAAGAGGGCAAAGTCAAGTAGAAGTAACAGAAGAAGTATGACCCCAAAAGCCTCAAATATTCCCTACCAGGCCCTTTACAGAAAATGTTTACTGACCCATGTGCTAGATGCTGAGGATTCTGCAGTGGGTGAAATATACACGGTCCCCTGATGCTTATAGACTTGACTGTTCCACCTCCGGCCCTTGCCTATCACTTCTGCCCTGTCTCCCACTGCCCTCTATCCAAGGTCTCTGAGAATACACCAATTTCTAGATTCTGGAATTCACAGATCAATAAAAACAGGCTTTTTTTAATCACAGAGGATTGACATAGGATTATCAGATAGGTACATTTTAAAAAGCCAACTACTATCTAATTTCACAATCACTTCATAAGGAAAAAAACATTTCACATTAAAAAGCAGCAAGGCTATCTCTAAAAATAAAGTAGAATTACACAAGCTACATTAGTTTTACAGAATTCATTCTATGGGCTTTATTTTCCCCATTGCTATGAATAACGGCCATTCTTCACTAATCAGCACAGGCCTGTAGGCAGAGGCAGAGGACCTTTGATCTAGTTTCGTTTGTATTACTCATGGCTTACTTTGTAAACTGGCTTTCTTTGTATTACCCATGTTTGCTATGACTCTTCCCGTGCAATTCTGCATCCAGAAAGCTCTTTCTCCTATTCTCTTGCTCCTTGTTCAAAGCCCAGCTCATAAGCAGCAGAAAGCATAAACTTCCCACCAGCAGCAATCTAAAGACCCAACGTGCTCAAAGTTGCCCGCAGGCTGTGGCAGCAGCAGTGAGTGATACAGCTAGGGCAGCTCTGTCAGCCACAGATCAGGGTGACAGGAGGGCCACCTGGAGTGCGGCCCTTCCTCTGGCACATGCAGGTGAAGCCACTTGACACAGGCTCGCTGACGGCTCCATGGGGACGGTTCACACCCAAATGCCTGAGAGGTGAACACCAGCTTCCTGACAAGTCTCTCACGAGGACTCTGGGCAGCAGCCAGCTCCCAATCAGCAGGTGGCAGCGGCAGCCACTGGGAGAGGTCGCCTTGCTGGCAGGCAACCTCCAAATCCTGGGTACTCGCTGCTCACATGAGGCTTCTGGAATCCCCTTGTATGATCCCGAGGTCTGGGGGAAAGTAAATTATGGCTCTATGATGAAGATAATCCCAGCACGGCCTGGTGCCAAGCATGCTTTTCTGCCTGACTCTCCTTCAGGGACAAACATTCTCCAGACACCCCAGCTGACCCAGCACCTCCTCCCTCCCCCAGCCCATGCGCCTGTGTGTGTGTGTGTGTGTGTGTGTGTGTGAGAGAGAGAGAGAGAGATCACTCTTGCAAACCCTCCACCGTGGGTGAGATATGAACAGTAAGCATCCCATCTCTTTCCACCACATTTCTCTAACTGCTCCCCACATTAGAGTGAGAGGTCTCCTTGACCTTCCGAGTGGATTTTGTAGCCAGGCTGTTTGGCTTCTTCATCCATTTAATCCATTGTGAGACAAAAGGGGGAAAAAAAGGTCTAATTCCCAAGGGGAAATTAGAGACCCTGCGGCAAAATTGGAAAGAAGTCTCAGGGTCACTTGGCTCGAACACCTCCCACTACCAAGAGGAAAACTGAGGCCCAAGTGGGGAAGAGAATTGCTCAAGACCCCACAGAGGGAACTGGAACCAAAACTAAGACCTCCAAGGTCAGCCCAAACCTCTTCAACTGAACACTAAAATGTCCAGATCCCCATTCCTTATAATTCAGAATGAAGGTCATTTTCCTTCCAGAAAACAAGAGAATAGGTACCAGCTCAGATTAGGATGTGGTAAGAAAAGGGGAGGCTGGCTGAGAAGGGAGTGTGCCCCAGGCAAGACACCTGGCATGTCAGACACTCAGCCTTCATAGTAGCATTTCCACTGAAGGCTGGAGGAACAGGGTCCCCAAGGTTTAAGACACCACACAAAACGTGTTCTCTTCAGACCTTCATATTCAGCACAGATAGGGAAGCTGAGGCCCGAGGAAGGGGCTGGAATCAAGTGAGGGTCACACACAGTCAGGTGGAGGGTGGGATTAGGAGTGGGTTCCAGAGGGTCTGGCCCAGCTCTCTCCTTGGCAGTCGGTCAGACTGTCAGCAATCCCCGCCCGGGGCTCCCGCCAGCCCTGAACTTGGGACTCCATCTCAGCTTTCCCTGCAGAGAGTCAGCTGTTCTCTTGTGCTGGCGGATGCCAGGCTGATACTGCATTCCTCTCCCTGGCCCCCGAGCCAGGGACACGCTTCCCCGCAGCCCGATGCTGTCCCCCGGCGTGATTTCTGTGTGGTGACCCAGGGAACAGCTGGTTGGGGGCTGGCAGGCCGAGGCTCTGAGTCAGGCCTGGCTAACTCTGTGGAGATCACCTGCCCACCGGGAGGGCTTGGGTTTTACTACCCTCTGGCTGTGTATCACAGTAGGACATGCTGAACTCCTCCTGTGACTTGAGGACAGGGCTTGGACTGTCCCTAGGGCAAACCTCTATTATTTTATAGTCTTATAGTATTTTATATTTTATTTTATAATATTAAACCTCTATTATTTACTCTATCAAAGTAACTGGGCAAGAGCACTGAAAGCAATGCAGACAGCATCCCTCTCCCAGGGGTGTCGTCTGGGGATGAAGCAGGGAGGCCTGGGCCCGATGCCTGCCCTCGGACAAGGGAGAAACAGTCTCAACCTCAGAACCTCCAGTTCCTGCCAGGCTCGAGGACTGCTGGGCCTGGCTAGGAAACCCACAGACCAGCTCGGCAAAGAGCAGAGTAGAGAGAGGTGCCTTTCCCTAAAGAGTCCAGAGCATCGCAAGGTAGCACCCTGCCCCATGGCCCAGATCCCCCAGCTTCTGTGGGCCCAAGACCTCAGAGGTCTTCTAGCCCAAGTCCTCCATGGAACAAAAAAGAAAAAGGGGGCCCAGAGAAGGGAGAGAGCTAACCCTGTGTCACACAGCATCTTAGAACCAGGACTGAAATCCAGCCCTGCTTTCCAGTCTAGTTCTCAACCCACAAGTGCTTTCAGAGCGTGACGGTGACAGACCCCACTCTGGCCCCCAAAGGGTCACAAGGGAAACATGGCCAGGAGCCACCAGGTGCCCTCACAGGGTGAATATTCAGTGTACTAAGGACTAAGTGTAGTTTCCCTGTACAGAGTTGGGATTGCACAAAGTGTATATATATATCTGTGTATATGTGTGTGTATATATATACACACACACACATACACTTGCTGAACTTATTAAAAAGCATATATATAATGTACATATATATATATCTGAACTTGTTTTAAAAAGGCAATGCACTGCCTTTTTTAATAAGTTCAGCAATCCTATATGTGTAATTATTATCATCCTTTACATGAAAATTAACCAGGAGGCCCGCATTGGACCCTCTCTAATCATCCCTTGTCCTTGTTTTCCCCTCACTGTCAAGGTCAGTCAATGAACCGGTAAAGTCGGTCATCTCTAGAGGACCCAGGGAACAGAAGGGAAGGGAGTCATAAACAGAGGCTCCCATAGAGAATCCAAGAAAGGACCACAGTATGGTCACCATTCCAAACCCCACTCCAGCCACTGAAGGGAACGGCCTGGAAATACCTATTGCTCCCCTGGCCCAGGGGACTCACCCTGCAACCAGCACAGGGCCGATGGACTCACCTGAACCAGAGCCTCCCTGCAAGCACGTGCTGGGAAAAAGCTTGGCTCACAGTAATGCCAGCCCCTCTATTTTTGTTCCATCACACATGCCAGGGCTCTGTTTCCCTCCCCTCTCCCCCTCCCCGTCCTGTCCTGCTCTCTGCTGGACAGCCAGCTGCCTGTCCATTTGAGGAAACTGCAATTAGAGCCTCCGCAGTCTTTTCCCTGCCAGCCTGGTGATGCCCTGTTATGGGTGTGTTGTCCCTGTCACTCAGACCCAGCCAATAGCCAAACTGGAGCATGTCAGGGAGAGGTGGCCCAGAGAAGGAGTCCCTGGAAAAGCAGTGGAGGAGCCTGAAGGCCCTGGAGCCATATGCCCAGGGGAAAAACTTGGGGAAACACATACACCTCCCTGGAAGGGTGTCGGGAGCAGAGAGAGCAGATTCACTCTGCAGGGCTCCAGCAGTCAGAGTGGACACACAGGGCCAATTTTAATTCAAACCATGAAAAAGCTCCTTAACTATCCCAGGGCTGCCCAGGGGACATTAGTTCAAACAGCAAGCATATCAAGTTTATAATCAGGGAAGCCCAGATTGGAGTGCCAGCTCCCACCTGTGCCTCAGTGAGCAAGGTACCAAGAGTTCGTTGTTGTGGTTTAGCCGCTAAGTCATATCCAATTCTTTTGCAACTTCATGGACTGTAGCCCACCAGGCTCCTCTGCCCATGGGATTTTTCCAGGCAATAAGACTGGACTGAGTTGCCATTTCCTTCTCCAGGAGATCTTCCCCACCCAGGGATCGAACCCAAATCTCCTGCATTGGCAGGCAGATCCTTTACCACTGAGCCACCAAGGAAGCGCCAAAATGTTTATTTATGTATTCATTTGGCTGCACTGGATTGCAGCACGAAGGATATTTAGATGCGGCAATATGGGATTCATTTCCCCCACCAGGGATAGAACCTGGGCCCCCTGCATTGGGAGCTCAGAGGCTTACCCTCTGGACCACCAGGGAAGGTCCCACTCAGCTTTCAGTTCAGTTCAGTTCAGTCACTCAGTTGTGTCCGACTCTTTGTGACCCCATGGACTGCAGCATGCCAGGCTTCTCTGTCCATCACCAACTCCCAGAGCTTACTCAAACTCATGTCCATTGAGTCAGTGATGCCATCCAACCATCTCATCCTCTGTCATCCCCTTCTCCTCCTGCCTTCAATCTTTCCCAGCATCAGGGTCTTTTCCAATGAGTCAGTTCTTCACATCAGGTGCCCAAAGTATTGGAGCTTCAGCTTCAGCATCAGTGCTTCCAATGAATATTCAGGACTGATATCCTTTAGGATTAACTGGTTAGATCTCCTTTCAGTCCAAGGGACTCTCAAGATTCTTCTCCAACACCACAGTTCAAAAGCATCAATTCTTCGGTGCTCAGCTTTCTTTATAATCCAATTCTGACATCCATACATGACTACTGGAAAAACCATAGCTTTGACTAGCCGGACCTTTGTCAGCAAAATAATGTCTCTGCTTTTTAATATGCTGTCTAGGTTGGTTATAGCTTTCCTTCCAAGGAGCAAGCGTCTTTTAATTTCATGGCTGCAGTCACCAGCCTTCACTATCTCTCAAATGATCTCGGGAGCTATATCTCAGAGACTCACTCAGAACTTGTAACATATCCAAAGGCAAGCTTCAAATGCCCTAAGAGAAAAGAGGTTCAGCCTCTACACACAGAGACCGTACTCCAAGCCACAAAGAGTCAAGCCCACTAGGGCAGTGGACACAGAGAAAGGAGCCCTGGTTGGGAGCCAGACTAACCTGAGCTCAGGTCCCAGCTCTGCCTCTTATTATTTTGACCTCTAGCAAGACACTCAACCCAAATCTCTGATCCTCAGTTTTCTTCACTTGTAAAGTGGAGCCTGGCACCCTTATAGGCTTGCAATAAGGATCAAATAAGGGAAAAGAGCAAGCACCTTGGAAGCTATATTACTGATACAAAAGCAATGATGTTGAGAATTTCTGACTACAATTATTTTTATCCCAGGAAGAACATGGATGACACAACAGTTGCATTCCAGGACAAATGTCCATTCAAGAAACATTCCTACTATGCCAGATTCTGAAGATGCAAACATAAAGAAGACAAAATTCTGTGTCCTCCAAGACAAACTAACTGGGAAGAGAGACATGTACATTACTCATGATTGCTGAGCCTGGGACACAGAGGTGTAGCCAAGTTACAGTGAGAGCGCAGAGGACAGTAACTACCCAGAGTTGGGGGAGGCAGGGCTGAAGGCACCAGAGGAGGGAGCACTGGGCTAGAGGCTTCAAAATGAGAAGGGACATTTACATGCCTAATAACAGACCACCAAGACATGTGAGGCAAAAACTGATTGAACTGAAAGGAGAAAGAGACAACTCTACAATAACTGTTGTAGACTTCACTAATGTACTCTCAATAATGGATAGAATGACCAAATGGAAGATAAGTAAGGAACTAGAGGACTGGGACAACTGCATAAACCAACTAGATCCAACAGACATTGGAACTCAGAACACTCTTCTTGAGTGCATGTGGGTCATTGTCCAGCACAGACCATATGTTAGGCCACAAATCATGTCTCAGTAGCCAAAACGTGGAATCAACCTAGTGTCCATCAACAGATGAATGGATAAACAAAATGTGATACATATATACAATGGAATACAATTCAGCCTTTAAAAAGGAAGGAAATTCTGACGCATGCCACAGCATGGATGAATCTTGACGACATTATGCTAAGAGCAATATCAGTCGCAAAAGGACAAACACTGCATGATTCTGCCCCTATGAGTTACCTAAAACAGTCAAATTCATAGAGACAGAAAGTAGAACAGCAGTTGCCAGGGGCTGGGGGAAGGAATGGGGAGTTATTAAGTGATGTGGCTTCCCTGGTGACTCAGACAGGAATGAATCTGCCCACATATGAGAGACCCAGGTTTGATGTCTGGGTTGGGAAGATCCCCTGGAGAAGGAAATGGCAACCCACTCCAGTATTCTTGCCTGGAGAATTTCATGGACAGAGGAGCCTGGCAGGCTGCAGTCCATAGGGTCACAGAGAGTCGGACACAACCAAAGAGATTTAGCACGCAGACAGTTTCAGTCCTAGAGATGGATGGTGATGATGTTTGCACAACCATGTGAATATTCTGAATGCCACTGAACTGTACCCTATAAAAAAGTGGTTAAAATGTTAAATTTTATGTTTTATATATTTTACCCAATTTCAAAGATAAATTATTGTGGGGAAAAAATGAATGAAGGAGTGTTCTAAGCGGTCCAGGTGGGAGAGAAAAGTCTAGACAGAAGAAACATCTTGTGCTGAAGCACAGCTGCATGAAAGCAACTGGGGTTCTCTGGATGCAGCAAAAGTGTCCCCAGCATGCGCGACACACAGACATAGCCTTGGTGGGCTGAATTCCCTGAAAGGGAGTTGGCGTGCCACTCCATGGGCTCTAGGGAAGACAGGGCTCCAGTGTGGCTTAGAGCAATCAGACTGGGAGGAGCCTGGGAAGGGCAGACGGCACCACCTCTAGAGAGAGATTAAAAGAGAAACTGCTTTCCAGACACTCCCAGCTCCCCAGGCCTGTGGTCACCCTCTGTGGTCACCAGAGACGAGCCCTGCGGCAAGAATGACTCAAGACATTCGCCTCCCGAGGCTGCAAGCTGAAGGCCGGAGGGATTCCCCTGAAAAACAAAAGGGGGAGGCTTTGATGGGGACCCTGTGTGGAAAACTCCTCTCTGCCATGTCGTTCTCCCTGTGAGTGTGCAATCTGTTTGGGTAGGCGCTGAGTGAGGACGGGGAGCTCATCTCCCTGCAGGCTCACCCTGTGGCTTTCACCAACTCACAGGAAGTCAAGATTCACAACTCAAAGGTAAATTTGGGGATTGGGAGTGGAAGGAGGGCCTCTATAAAATTTCTGAATCAAGTGAATTTGGGAAATCCCAACTCTGCAACTTAATAAACAGTGACTTGAGCAGCCCTGTGTCTCTATATGGGTCTCAGCTTGTCCATCTGTAAAATAAAGGAGTTAGACCTGTAAGTCCATTGTTAAGTCTCTGGCATTAAGCAGAACATTACTGGACATGTTCTAGTAATTCAGCAATAAACTATGCATACACACACACAAGGATTGGGCAAAATGTTCTTTCTTTCTCCCCTTGAGTCTTTCTTGTCTGTGTTAGTCTAGGTTTGGCAACATTGAGTGTCCTCTGTGATTTCTCTTCTCCCTCTCCCTCTCTCTAGTTCCCTCGGTTTCTTCCTCTTAAATTTTCTGCCTCATAAGAGTAGAGGGCGCACGAGAGGTGGCTTGGCATCCTATGAATGGAAGGAAAAGAATGAAGGCAAGTCTTTTCCCATCTAACCACAGGGTACAACATCTACAAAATATCTACATCTATGAGTAACATCAGCTCTTAGCTAAAAATGGTGTGTTATTCTACTCAAAACACCACTTGGTCTTTCCAAAGGAAGCAAGTCAAGTTGTATATATCAAGTTGCATATCAAGCTTTATATATATGTATATCCATATCCCCTCAAGAAAGAATTTGCTAGAAATTGGATTGTCAAAGGTCAATTTACCAAATGATCAATTTGCTTCATTACTGAAAATGTTCTTAACATAACGTTATAGCTTCATCACTATGACAGCAAAAATTGTCCACGCCCTAGTTAGGTAGGCTGTCCTGAGATAGTGCAGGCTTTAAGGCTGTCCTGAGATAGTGCAGGCTTTAAGGTTGCCCTGAGGGTCTCCATGCCAACCAACTGTAAGGGGAGAAGCATGGGGATTAGATTGTGTGGGAGGTGCACGTCACTGGCATTCATATCACTGGCACTCACCTGGCCTGCCTCTGAGCCTCATGCCAACCTACGAAGGGGACTGGGAACATCATCCCTGAGCAGGCAGCCTCTCCACAGTGACCATCCTGGGAGCCCTGCAAAGGAAGAAGTTATCCTCAGGGGGTAGCCAGCCATCTCTGCCATGAAAGTGTTTCAAGCATCAAGCTCTTCTCAAATGCTCAACATCCTGCCTAGACACATGGGCCTTTTCTTATACATGACTTTCTCCTCTGTTTTGGCAGACTTACTTTCTGTGCCTGCCCCTGCCCAGACGTGGAGTATGTGAATAAGTGGCTCTTCCTTAAACATGGCTCGCGCGGCCTTGTGGTTCGGCCCTCACTTTGGCATCCTCGTCTGGCTGACCTTGGCCTCTGCCCCCACCTCACCTCTGCACCCGCCCTGGTGGCTCCCTTGACCCTGCCTGTTCACAAACGGTGCCCCCTTCAATGCAACCTATTGTTTCCTCTATTTTTAAAAACCTGTGTCCTGTCCACCTTGAAGCGTATGGCCTGTAGAGTTCTAGGAAGCACACTCTGGAGGCAGAAATCTTAGCCCTGAGAGACTAAGTGGCTACCCAGAGGGGCCACATTTTGAGTTCTTCATGGTAACAATGGAAGAGGGAGCCATTGAGTTTTGAAACTGGGAAAGCTGTCCTGGCCCCTCTTTGCCCTCACTACACGAAACCTCCCTCAACACACCATTAAAATATAGGGAACAACAATAACAAAAAGAATGTGGGACTTCTGTTTCCAGTAATATGGAGTAACAGCAACCAATTTACCCTACTTTATAAAACAATAACAAAAAAGAAAGAAAGAAAAAATACATAAAACAGTGTTTTTCAAGATATAGAAGTCACAAAACAGAAGACAACCGTGCCTAAGAGACCCGAAGCAGATTGTCCCAATGTACGGCCTTAAGAGAATTCTCTGGCTATGGCACTTGAGGGACAACTGAGGCAGAGCCTGCAGACTCCTGTAGTCAAGGAGATGGAGCTGAGAGTCCAGGAAGACCAAAGCAGCCAGAGTACATAACACAGAGCTCCAAAGAAGAGAGCTCACACAGTGAGAAGATCTCAGAAATCTGCATAGAACCTCCTGTGCACCCATCAACCACAAGTCACCTGAAGAAACTACGTGAAGTGGAGGAAAGAACCACATGAAAGCTTGGAGGGAAAATGTCCTATGCCTCACACAGCGCTGGGAACCATGCCTACAGCCACCAGGCAGACTACACTGAGCTACCTGGGAAGCCCCTAGACCCACCTAGTGAATTGTAAAAGTTAGACCTGAAAGAATCACAGTGTTTCCAAGGACTTAATTGTATCCCAGAACAAAACTGGAGATGTATAGGAATACAACGTGTCCAAAACCAGTAAGGCAAAATTAACAATGTCTGGTATCCAAAGATTGCCAGGCATGCAAAAATTTAGGAAAATATGTCCCATAGTGAGACCAACCAAGCAAAACCAACTCAGAAGTGACACAGATGTTAGAATCAGCAGAGAAGGACCTTAGCAAGTATTATAACTGCATTCCTAGTGTTTACAAAGTTAAGCAGACATGGAGAATATACAAAAGACCCAAATAAGACTTCTAGAGATGAAAATTATGTCTGAGATTTTAAAATACACTGATTGGATTAACAGTGGATTAGACAGTAGAGAAAAAAAGATCAGTGAACTTGAAAGCCAAACAATTACATCTATGCAAAATGAAACAGAGAGAAAATAGAGCTTTAAAAATAAAAGCATCAGTGAACTGTGGGATGACTGGATCAGCTTGCCTTGAGTTTTAATTTTCCAGTCCTTCCCTTTCAGAACCTCAAAAGTGGGGGGATTACAACAAAGGGCAATCCTGTCTTCTCACTGGCACTTTGACTGAAAGGGTTTTTAAGGGGTATAAGTGTGTGTGTGTGTGTGTTTTACACTTTTAAAATGTTTTAGTTAAACTGAAATACACCTATAGATAATTATACCTGAGTGTCTAGTTCACTTATCAAAAATATTTATAAAAATGTTTTATTTTGGAATAATGTCAAGTTTGGGCTTCTCTGATGGCTCAGTTGGTAAAGAATCTTTCTGCAATGTAGGAGACCTGGTTCAAACCCTGGGTTGGGAAGATCCCCTGGAGAAGGAAATGGTATCCCACTGCAGTAATCTTGCCTGGGAAATCCCATGGACAGAGGAGCCCGCTGGGCTACAGTCCATGGGGTCGCAAGAGAGGGACACGACTGAGCAACTGAGCCACCAATGTTAGGTTTACATAAAAGTTTCAGCCATAGCACAAAGGTTTCTTGTACACCCTTCATCCAGTTTCTCTTCATGTTAATGTCTTACATAACCGCAGTGCAATTAACATGGGTACATTATTAATAGCAAAAACCATACTCATATTTGCCAGGTTTTTTCTACTGATGTCCTTGTTCTTTTCCAGGATCCAATCCAAGATACTATGTTGCATCTATTCCTTAAAAGTTTAAATTGAAACCCTGAACCAGAAGGTTGCCTTATGGGGAGTCAGCAATGAGAAGTAATCAATAGTGGCCCTGTGGGGACACTATCCACTAGCTACACTTTATATTCACAAGGACAGACACAGACTAGAGTTCTCTGTTGGAAATCCCCAAATACACATGACCAGAGTAGCAGGAGCTCACTGGGGGGAGGGGTGGGGGGGAGGCATCTTAAAAGCGAGATTATCAAAAAAATTACAATGAAAGTGGCAAATGAAGCACCATGGATTGTATGAAACAGAAGACTAGGCCAAGAATTTAAAGTAAACATAATAAATCATTGGATTATGAGATAAGAACAGCAAATTATTTTAAACCCAAGTGGAAATATTCACATTTTATCAGATAAATGATAGGACAGATTTAGCTGAAGAATATATTCATATATTTAGTACAGATTTATGAAGAATTTATTAGTGAACTGAAAGATCAAATTGAGGGATTCTCCCAGATGGCAACAGAAAACAAAACAAAACAAATTCTTAAGAAATACAAAAGAAAAAAAAATCTAAAAAGTAAAGATATTAGAAGTAAAATTTTCAACATCCAAATAATAGGAGTTCTAACAAGAGAGAGAAAAAGGAAAATAGAAAGGAGAAAATATTTGAACAAATAAATGGACATTAATTTTCTAGAATTAGGAAAAGATGAAAGACCTCACATTTAAAGTAGAGAATGAAAACCCATACTTGGATTGTAGTGGGTTTTTGTTTTTTTTTTTCGTCCCAAAGGCAAAGGTACAATTTGAAAAGACTCTAGTGGTTAAAGAATACCTACCTAGAAAAAGCAGAGAAATACCGAGGGAAAGAGTACACTATCTGCAGAGAGGCATTAGCCTTTACAAAAGCAGTGTAGGATACAAGAAGTGGAAAGTAATTTTTTAACTGAAAAAAAAATTTACAAAGTAGAACTTTATATCCAAAAATTGGCATTAAAATATGAAGGGTAATAAAAAAAATTCTCAGGCATGTAAGATACAAAAAGGGTTACCACACATTGAAAATAATTTTAGAGAAAGTACTCAAAATGTAAGAGATATAAATCTGGGAAAGTAATTAAAAAATATAGCATGACTGAAAAAAAGAAAATAAACCATTGTCACGTAATGATGGCATTGGAATAGGGGTGGGGAAGAAACTGAAGGACATGAGAGCAGACTAAAGTATTTGATATTTTAGGTGAAAGACATAAATTCTGACAAGTTTAATACATTAATTGGAGAAAACTTTAAATATATAATAATCTTAAGTTTAAAGCAATCATCAGATGCATAAATAGAGTATAACTTTTAAACCTGCTCATATCCAGTGATAAGTAAGAATAGAAATAAAAGAAGGCAAATAAATGAAAAATGTGAATAAAATGGCAACTAAGTTTAAATATAAAATAAATATAAATTAGAAAATGTCTCAATTAGAAGAGAAAAACAGTAAGACTGGGCTTTTTTTTAAAAATTCAACATTATGTTATCTACAAAGACAATAAGATGCAAAAAGTTGAAAACAGAAGAATGAAATCTTCCATAGTAATGAATTTGAAAACCTACATGAAATTGGTAAATTCTAATATCTAGAAATGCAATATTGATACAAAAGAAATAAATAAATTTAATAGACTAAAGAATGTTACAGAAATGGAAATAGTAGCCAAAGACTACTATTTTTTATTTTTCTCCCAAATACACCAGGCATAATATATATCTGTCTATTGTCTGAAACTCCATCCTTGACTATAAGCTTCATGAGGGCATGGACTTGTTTGTTCACTGCTATATCCCCAGTGCTTTTAAAATAACACTGGGAATGTGGACACCAAGTGGTCACTGAATAGAAGGACTGATGGATGACCAAGTCAGATGAAGTGAACTGAAAACTTTATTCTTAAATTCTTCATCTATACTGAGGATAGAAAAGCTACGAGTTTCAAGGAGACAGAGGATAGGTACTGGGAATTGATTAGGAGAACACAACCTAATCAGTCATAGACAATATGTAAATAAATATGTATGACCATGTTCCAATAATACTTTATTTACAAAAAGTTGCTGCATTTGGCTCAAATGCCATAGTTTATCTACCCCAATCTAAAATACTATACTTGCCATTACTAATTTGAGAAGAAATGGAAAACCCAAGTACTTTTATAACAATGTAAAAACTTGAATTAATAGTTTTTCAATCTTCCCATAAAGAAATTATGGATTACAGATGGTTCTCCAGGTGGATCCTTTAAACTTTCATAGAACAGATAATTCCAACTATATATAAATCTTCCAGACAGTAAACAAAGATGAAACTTCTCAACTTATTTTATGAATCCAGTATAGTCTAGATAATAAACCAGACAGGGAAGAAAGATGTACAGCACCCCCCACCTCAAACGTACAAAAATACAAGAATTTTTAAAATAGATACATAGATAGCAAACAGCTGGATAGCAAACTTAATTGAGCTGTGTTTAAAAATAAATACATCCTGACCCCAATAAATAGAGGTTGGTCCTCTATCTCATCTTCTCCTTAAAAAAAGTAGACTACTTTAACATTAGTAAATCCAATGATGTAATTAACTAAATTGGGAAATTGAAAGGAGAAAATTATATAATCGGTGTCAATAGATTCAGAAGAAGAAACGTAATGAAGCCAGTCATGAATGGACATTGGGAAAAACCACTCCAGGCAAGCTAGTGCTAAGAGGTAGTTTCCTTAACTTGATAAAAAGGTAACTACCAAAACCTACCAGAAGCATCATACCTAAAAATGCAACCCTTACAATCTCTTTAATTAGAAAAAGAACAAAATAATCTCCACTTGAACTCCTATTCAACATTATATTAAAAATAGAAATAAGAGGTTTAGGGATAGAAACAAAATGGTCATTATTCCAGGTGAGTTTATTATCTTCAAAGAAAATCCAAGAGAATGTACAAAGCATTAGGAATTAATAAGAGCAATATCATATTATAAGGGCTTCCCAGATGGGGATAGTGGTAAAGAATTCATCTGCGAATGCAGGAGGTGTAAAGAAGCACGGGTTCGATCCCTGGGTCAGGAAGAACCCCTGGAAGAGGGCATGGCAACCCACTCCAGTGTTCTTGCCTGGAGAATCCCTTGGATGGAGGAGCCTGGCGGGCTACAGTCCTTGGGGTCTCAAAGAGTTGGGCAAGACTGAATCAACTTAGCAGGCACATGCACATATTATAGGAATGTCATACAACAAAATAGTATCTAACACAATAAATGAACTAGATCTACATTATTAATGTTAACATGGCTAAATCTCAGTGTTAGGTGAAAATTAGAAGCCAACTGAAAAAAGATACAAGCAGTATGATACTATTTCTGAGTTAGACATGAACTCTTGCTGCCCCAGTTGAACCAAAGCTCCCCTCCCACCACACACCCTATCAGTCAGGGACTTCTTTCTCTGCCCAGGTTTGCTCTGCTGCTGCTGCTAAGTTGCTTCAGTCGTGTCCGACTCTGTGCGACCCCACAGACGGCAGCCCCCCAGGCTCCCCCGTCCCTGGGATTCTCCAGGCAAGAACACTGGAGTGGGTTGCCATTTCCTTCTCCAATGCATGAAAGTGAAAAGTGAAAGTGAGCTCACTCAGTTTTGTCCGACTCTTCGCGACCCCATGGACTGCAGCCTACCAGGCTCCTCCGTACATGGGATTTTCCAGGCAAGAGTACTGGAGCAGGTTGCCATTGCCTTCTCTGGTTTGCTCTGCCAGTAACGAAATTGAGTTTGGTGCAAGCAAAACAGGCTTTTACGCAATGGTCAGAGAATGGAGAAGAGACGTTCCCACCCTAAAAGCACCTTCTTCCAAAAGAGAGGGGAGTGAGGGAACTCAAAGGGTTAGGAGGCAGATAGGGCTCTGGGAAAGCTGCAGAGATTGCCCGGGGCAGACAGGGCATGCACAATTTTCCATCCTTCTTCGCACGTGACACAAATTGAGTCTAGCAGAGCACGAGTCCCCACTTTGGGTGGCGACCTTAACAAGGTAATGAAGCAAAGGTAATGCCAGGACAGCCCCCCCTGGTATATCTGCGCAGGCGCGTTCTCATGGTCTTCCGAGAGAGTTCCAGTGGTTGACCGCTATATTATCTCTCAAAGTACAGCCCCAAAGCATCTCTGCCAAACACCAGGTACTTTTGAAACAAACACAAAGAAATCAGGGTAAGTGTCCCTCCGCGCTCAGGGGTTGCCATGGAAATACAGCGATAAATCAAGGTACATTAAGCGGCGACCTTTAGCCCACTTTGCCTACCATGTTGGATTTAGCTTGTTCCGTCTCTGGGTTTGTCTTGGTTCTTTGTGGTGTCCCTTACCTAAAACAAAACTAGCCTCTATGATTGGAAAAAAACAACAACCACAAAAAAAAAACACAAAATAGGGGCCTGGGGCCTGAGATGCATAGCATGTTTGAGTATTGCTTATGAAATGTTTTAAATATACAAGTCAATACTACACATTGGTGTTTACTCACATAAAAACAAAGTAATATTGAGCACTAAGAAGCTGCCGACTAACTTGAGAGTTACCTCTGGAGGGAGAGGGCGGGAAATTGGTTTTCAATTTTATCTGTAGTTTTGCTTTCTTTCTAAAAGGATCTAAGGCAAATGTTAACATTTCTTCTATCATCTAGCGATGGGCACATTGGTGCTTTTGACATAGTTCTCTGTAATTTTCTGTGAGTTTCAAATCTTTCCTAATTGAATTTATGTTTAATAGAAAAGGGGCCATGATCAACACTGTCTTAAGAGTAGGCTCTGGCTGCACCTATGAGTGTAGAAAGGACAGCCCGGCCACTCAGGTGTCCCCAGCACAGAGGCTTACCTTTCACCATGTGGGAGTCAGGAGTGACAGACCTCTGCACCCTGAGGTTTGCTGCTCTGCCGCCTGCCCTGTAGGCTCCTTGGGAGGACAGCCTCATGTGGGTCAGAGGCACTGTTAGTAAGGGAGGCAGTCCATTCCATATTCATCTCCTGTTACCCTGTCCCACATGTTTGATCTCCTGCTTCCTATGTAGTGTCATCTGAGACAAAGTTTGAAATTCTCTTCCATGAAAGGGATGCCATAAGAAACTAAAGTTAGTAGATTTGTTTACCCTTGGAATGAATTACAAACACAGGCCTTCTTGGGGGCAATCATCGTCTTTGTCCTTTCATTTGAAGGCACAGAAGGGTCATATTTTGAGAAGAAATCATGATCTCCTCTGGCTCGTACAATGGCTGAAGACTTCAATTTTTAACACTGGGTGGTATCCACCAATTCTCAAAATACAGTGAATTTAAGGTGGGGGCAAGGAAAGTAAAAGAAAAATATGAAACACCTTTTTGTGCCAATTAAGGATATGCTCAGGCTTCCCTGGTAAAGTGGTAAAGAATCCACCTGCCAGTGCAGGAGACATGGGTGCAATTCCTCATCCAGGAAGAACCCCTGGAGAAGGAAGGGGCGACCCACTCCAGTATTCTTGCCTGGGATATCCCATGGACAGAGAAGCCTGGTTTGCTACAGTCCTTGGGGTTGCAAAGAGTCAAACACGACTTAGCAACTGAACAGCAACAATAAGGATATGCTCACAGAGTTATGGGAACACATCAAAAGGACCCAGGAGCCAGAATGAAGTGGTTCCCACTGAACAAATATATAGTTCAGTCTTTGAAATCCATGGAATAAAACAAAAACTCATTAATTAAAACAAGAATCCATGAGACCATAGTGATATGAGTTAATAAGTGAATATACAAACTGATGGAGGGGAGAGGAAAGTACTTCTTTGCAGTAGAACAACAACTACTAAATACAGGTGAAATAAAAAACAAAAACAAATACTTGTGGGCTTGGAATATGAAGGAAAAAGAAAGCTTTGAAAGCATGAGAGACAAAGGGTAAGAGGGACCCAGGACTCATGCTGGTTGAAAAACAAAACCTATACCCTGTTATTAGAAGAAGGAAGCTGACTACTTCCCCACCTCTGCTTCACTGAGAAAAGCCCATTTTCTTATTGATCGCTGAGTCATCATCATGTTTTCACTTGCTCCCCCTCCCAATGACTAGCACCAAGGCACCCCAAGTGAAACCAAAAAATGGTGGACGTACTGCCACTTTGGGAGAGAGAAGCCAACACAGAACTCTAGAATTCATATTCCCTGAACTGAGAAATGAAAACTGGCTTTATGCCTTTCCTGCTGTGTGACCCTGAAAATCCCACATTCTTTATGCTCCAGTTATCCCATGTGTACAACAGGGATTCAAATGATTTCTCTACTGCACTGGGTGGTGATTAGGATCTGATTATGCACCATGTGAGAAGGTGCTTGTAAGCCACCATGCCTGCAGACACTTGGGGTATCGCAGAATAAAGGGAGCTTCTTAAAAAAGGGCTGGGGACAGGCAACATGGTCCATCTGCTAGAGGCAGGCCGAGGTCCAATTCATTATTTTTTTAACTTGAATAATGCATTGAACCCTTTAAAAAAAAAGTCTCAGACTGTAAGTACTGACTTCAGTGACTCTTACTATCTCCCTTTTGTACATGAACAAACATAAAACTAGCTTTTGATTTCTTGTATTTCCTATGTAATTTATAGTAACAACATCATTTACAGCAGCATGGGAATAATGACATTTAGGAGCAGGGAGCCAGGATGTTCTAGATTGAAGGCCTTAGGGAAAGAGTGAAAGTGGAAGAGCAGGCTGTAGGAGAGTGTCTAACCTCGTCCTTGTTTTCCTTTCTCCCACGGAGAATATAACTAGCTGTATTAAGATCAACACAACTGCTATGGACTGAATCATGCCGCCCCCAAAATTCAGGTGTTGAATCCTCACCCCCAGAACCTCAGTCTGTGACCATATTTGGAAACAGGGCCTTGCAACAGGGGTGCAGATAAACTGTGGCCACTGGGATGGGTCCTAAGCTAATCTGATGGAGGCATTTAACGAGATCAGGAAACAGGCATGGAGAGAATACAGGGAAGAAGACAGAGAAGGAAACATGGGAAGATACAGGGAGCAGGCAGCCCTTTGCAAACCAGAGAGAGGCTCCAGAGGAAACCAAGCCTACTCATGCCTCTATCTGGACTTTCAGCCCCCAGATCTATGACAAAAAATACATATCTGTTGTTTAAGCCACCCAGTCTCTGGTACTTTTTTATTAGCCTGGGGTGACTTAATGAAATTACATAAAGTTCAAGTTTTTTTAAAAAAAACTACTTTGTGCTTTGCTTCTTCAGAAAGAATACTATGTCAGAAGGTATTGTTGTAAATATTTATGATTTGCATATGTGAATATTAATGGGTTAACTTTCCACAGACACAGGGTGGGGGTCAGGGGCCTGGCCACAGGAGTGAAGGTGTTTCGTCTGTTTCTATCCTGTGATGACTGTCTGATGGGCGCAAGGCTGGGGTGCCAATGCAAGCCAAACAATGATGATCGCATTTAAAAGATTTCTTTCTGGTGTGAGCTGTACCATGCCGTGGTATATTCATAAAGTTGAAAATTCTGTAGCCATTAAAATGAACAAATCATAGCCACATGGCACAACATGGCTAATCTCCCAAACATAACAGTAACAAACGCAAGTCACAGAAGAAGACAAACAATATGATTTCATTCATATAAAATTCACAAACAGGTGGCTCAAGCATACTGGGATGCATACACAGGTCATAAAACCAAAAAGGCAAGCAAGAAAGTGATTCTCCTAAAAGTGAGGATAGTGGTGACCTGGAACGGGAAGGAAGAAGTAGTTGTCAGAGAGGGGACGCAGAAGATAACAGGGTGCTTGCAAGGTTCATCTCTTGCCCACAGGGGTTTGCTTTCTAATTATTCATTGAATTATGCAAATTTCTACCGTTTTTTCTTTGTATAAATCACATTAGAAAAACAAGAGGAAAGCTGAAGCAAATATGGCTAATTATCTGTTCTCAGTCCTAGAGAATCTATGTTACATCATTAATTATACTTCTTTATAAGTTTGGGGTTTTTTTTTTTTTCAAATTGTTATGCCAAGCAAATGAAGCTAAGCAAAAAAAAAGAGGACATTATGGAATTTTATATTCCATTTGTATAAAATTCAAGAAAATGCAAAGGAATCTAGAGTGGCAGAAAGTAGATCAGTGATTCCTGGCAGGAAGGGGTTTGGCCAGGAAAGGGCAGGAAGGAGGGAGCTTGAGGAAACTTTGGGGGGTGATGGATGTGTTCATGATATTGATGGTAGTGATGGATTCATGAGTGTACACGTATGCCAAAATATGTCAAGTCAGACACTTGAAATGTGCATAGTTATGGCATGTCAGTTATATACATCAATAAAGCAGGTTTAAAAAACACAAACTTCTTTGTGCTTTTTCATATGGTTCACATAGTTTTCAGTGTATGCTGCTAAGTCGCTTCAGTCGTGTCCAATTCTGTGCGACCCCATAGACGGCAGCCCACCAGGCTCCCCCGTCCCTGGGATTCTCCAGGCAAGAACACTGGAGTGGGTTGCCATTTCCTTCTCCAATGCATGAAAGTGAAAAATGAAAGGGAAGTTGCTCAGTCATGTCCGACTCTTTGCACCCCCATGGACTGTAGCCCACCAGGCTCCTCCATCCATGGGATTTTCCAGGCAAGAGTGCTGGAGTGGGGTGCCTTTGCCTTCTCTGTTTTCAGTGTATATATATTGCTTAAAAATGAGGGGTATGAGTTCCCAAAGCAGGGAATATGGGTTTGATCCTGGTTGGAGACCTAAAATCCCACATGTTGATTGCAACAGACAAAAACAAAAATGAAGGGGATACACTTTAGACAGAAAACCCTGAGCAAGGAACTTTGATGCTGTGTCCTGGGTAGTTGTATATGTGTTTGGGTCAGACATGGGATTCAATTATGTCAATATATTTTCGTTCTGCTTTTGATAGAAACGGGGCCTCCACTCTTGTCTCTCCACCTTTCCCGTCTCCCCTCCCTCTCCCCTTCTCCTCTCTTCTGCCCTCTGCCCCTTCCCCTGCAACCCCCACTCTTTCTCTCCTTTTCTCTTTGGCTCTCATTCTAGCTCTGCATCAGAAAATCCTTTTCTTCAGCTGATCACGCAGCTTTAGAACATGTGACAACACTCGTAATAATGATAAACGATCATTGCTGTCACTGAATAGTGTTTTATGGTTTATAACATGCTTTCCCCTATCTGTCTTCTGATTCTCACAACAACCCTTGGATGTAGAAATAAGAAAACAAAAGGCAACTGTAACCGCTTCTGCCTTCTAAGGAGGGTGGTAAATTTCACATCCCTGGCAAATCTCTTTGTTGCTCCCAAATAAATCTCTTTGTTGTCCCGATCCACTTTCAGAGACTTGTCAGTGAAGACAGCAGGTGAAAGATTCAGCCATTTCTTTTCCTCCAGCTCCCTCCCTCCAGCCCTGCGATGGCCTCTTAGCTTTAATAGAATAACCAGTCATTGGCTATGGGCCCAAAACTGAGTTGGGGGTTGTGGCAGACATTGTGGTTGCCTACCCAAAGTTTATTCTTCTCTTCTTACTTACACGGGTCCCTGATTTCATTGGAGGTAGCAATGTGCCAGCTGAAAAATTAGATTTCCCAGCCTCCCCTCTGGAGAAGAGTGCCCATGTGAGTATCTTCTGGCCAATTGAATGAAGAAAATAACTATAGTGTAAGACTTCTGGAAATGCTCCCTGAAAAGGGCATTGACTCTGTTGGCAGGCCCCTTATTGGCCTTCCCTCTTCCTCTACCTGAAACATGGATGTAATGACTTGTGCGGCAGCAGCCACTTTGCAGTCCTAAGGTGGTCTTGGTTGAGGACAATAGGCCCGTCCGAAGGATAGCAAAATGGAAAAATGAAAGTAGGTTAGGACACTGATGAGACTGTGATGCTACCTCGCCAGCCCTAGAATGCCCACCTCCAGACTTCTTTTACATGAGAGAAAAATTATGTAAGGCATTGTTTTACAGGTCTCTGTTGCAACAAAACACAGTCCTAAGTGAAAGAGAATTGATGAACTAAATTATTCTCTTTTTGAAGGGAGGGACAGGGAATTTCTGGGATGAATTCTGCAGAAGGGTGCTCTGAAAGGAAGGAGAAACAAGCGACACGGTGACACAAATCTCCGTTTCCTCAAGTCTCCTATAAAGCCTGCTGCGCATATGTAGATCCCCTGTGTGCGTGTGGGGGGAGGTCAGGGGAAGGCGGTTGTGGTTCCTTGTCAGTGTGGTATGAGGCAGGGACGGCACCGGTGGAGAGCAAGTTGATTCCTCCACCAAGCTAATTCCAAATAAATAGGATCTTGGATGTAGAGAATGAGGAAACATTAACACTTCCCTTTTATGCCAGAGAGACTGCTGAAAATGCTTATCTCAGAACACATGGGGTGAGTTTTGAACCATTTGAATTTTTAAAATCTGGATTTGAATCCTAGTCCTAAACTTATATACCTGTGTGACTTTGGGAAAAACCTTTAACCTCACTGGGTCTCAGTTTTTTCATCTGTAACAGGAGGGATTGGTCAAATTAAGTTCTAAGGTCCAATCCAAACCTTTTAATAGTCCATATAAAATATATCATTAAGAGATGATTAAATCTATGAAACCCTAAATGAGAATAAATTCAGCTTTATACAAATATGTACTTCCTAAGGAAAAGAATCCATTGTTTCACAAACTGCAATTCTTAGAGAAGCAGGATCTCAAGCTAGATGAGCCATGAATGTCTAGTACAGTTCCTATGCAGTAATCCTTCCCTTACTGTCTTGATACATACGATAGTGATATTTTCAGCTCCTCACTCCTAGGTGCATAGGTACATTTACATTAGAAAATCTGCTTTAAACCTTGAAATTCATTTCCTTTAAATAAAGATGAAATAGACACAGTGGGAATTTTAAATACATTCTGGTATTATCCCAATATCAGAATGTGTGACATGGAGCTGGGAACATCAACAAGACTGTGGGAGGACTAAATTAGACAAATCAGGTAGGTTATTAAACACCCCAGGGCCTTCTCATCATAAATGCAGGCAAGCATCCCCAGAGTAATGGGGAGGGAACCCCTGCAAGTTCTAGTCTCTCTATTCTGACATTTAATGAGCGTGAATAACCAGGGATGGGCGGTATGTTTATGAGTCCTCGTGAACCCAAGAAAAGGGTGATTTCAGAGTTCCTTTGGGATCTTTGATGTCTGGTCTATAAAACGTGTCTAAATTAATTGGGTTCTTCTTCATCTTCAGGACCTTGTCTTCAGCTGGACTGGAGCACCACGAACTCCAGGGGTAAAGGGAAGCGTCTAGAGCCTGATTCCTTCACCAGTGAGTATGTCATTGAGTTATTTGCTGAATTATCTTCCAAACTATAATTTGCATCCTGTTTTCTGGCAGCCTACATTTCTGTAGTTGGATGGGGGACAGCTTCCTGTTCCCTGCAATTGGAAAGCGGTTTAAGTACATCACACCTGTAAACAGAGCTCCTAACTGGCATCCACAGAGTAGCCCAAAGAAGGCAGGGACTCCCCAAGAGCAGTGAGCCAGCCCCCCATCTCAGGAGGTATCCAAGCAGAGTCAGAGACCAAATAGAAGGTTTCATAATTAAATGGGCAGGAAGATAAGAGGGCTTAAAGAAGTTCAGTTTTCTTTCCAGTCCTAAAAGTTGGGGATTCTATGACGTATAGAACCAAATGCTATTCGGTGTGAATAATGCTGCTTGTTGTTTAAGGCTTATTATGCACCAAGCATTGTGCTGAATACTTCACTTGAGTTCTTTCATTTAATCTTGACATAAAAGGTGGCCTTGCACCCCTTTCACATGATGCTCTGCAGGCGAGGGCACTGGAGAAACGAGGTCACACAGCCCCTGTGTGCCAGGCTGGGTTTCAGGCCCTGGTCTGAGGGCCCCAGAGCACGTGCTTTCTGCCTCTCCAGGGTGCTTCACCCACACAGGGGCCGGGGACACAGTAATGACTCGTGCAGGAAGCTGTCTGGGTCCCACCTGCAACCATCTCTCCTCTAGCACCCATTTTGTTCTAAGATTAATTGATTTTGGGTTGTGCTGGGTCCTCTTTGCTGGGTGCAGGCCTTCTTCAGTTGCAGTGAGCAAGGGCTACCCTCTGGTTGCAGTGCACAGGCTTCTCACTGTAGTAGTTTCTCTTGTTGAGGAGCACAGGCTCTAGGCACATAGGCTCAGTAGTTGTGGGCTTAGATTGACCCACGGCATGTGGGATCTTCCCGGACCAGGAATTGAACCCGTGTCTCCTGCATTGGCAGGTGGAATCTTTACCGCTGAGCCACCGGGATAACCCTAGCAACCATTTTTCAAGTTCTGTACACAAAGACAGAGGAGAGTCTGGGTGATGGAGCTAGGAAAACAGCGGTTTGGGGCTGAAAGGTCAAAAGCTGCTTACTGAGACCGTGGGAAAGGTAACCAGAGGAGAGAGCCCTAAAGCTTTGGTTTCCTGAGAGGGGCATTCCAGGGAAGGGAGATTCTAGCTGAAAGTGTTTCTGTTCCTTTGACCACAGCTTTAGTTCCTCTGAAAGACCTTGGCTGAGTGAGATGCTTGAGGCTGGAGCCAAGCCCTCGTCGCTCTCACCATCCCAAACCCCTCACGGCAGAGAACCAACATCTCTGGAGCCTGAGCTGCTGCCCCTGGAGCCCACCCCCCTCAACCTGTTCATGAGCCCACCTGTGTCACCTGGACTCTGGCTACTCTCAGACCCTGAGGTTAGAGTCAGTAGAAGGTGGGAGAGAAATTTAAGAGACTTGGCGTTTCCTCTCCCCTGCTTTCTCCTTCCCTCTCTCTCTCTCTCTCTAGGCAGCCCCCCGTGGTGTTTGTTCTCACAGAGGCCCTAGGAAGAAGGATGGTCACTTGCCTTTCTCCTAGAGATAATTGAAGAGAAGTAAGAAAGTACCTATGTTTGAAGGCAAAATGACGACAATTAATCTCTAAACACAGGGCCTTGCCATTAAATTCTTTGGAGAAACAAGTTTAGGAGTTTAAGGACAGTCGAGAGAATGAAATTGAATTAAGAGAAATAGTAATTAAATCAGGAAAGAAGTTTTTGCAAAGGGGATGGTGAAGGAAATTAAAACCAGTAATGCTGAAAAATGTGGTGGGCAGAGATGGGGCTGGGGTGGGTATGCTTTGTGGAGGAGAGGAAAAGAGCAGAGCGAAGCGGGTTGGGAGGTGCAGAGTATTTGGCACTCAGGAAAGGCTTTGGAAACTGGTCTCCTTGAGAGACCAGGTGTCTGGCTCAAGTTGGGTCTAAATAGGCCACCTCCTAATGGGGACAAGCTCTCCCTCAGGAAAATAGAAGTATCAGTCAGATAAAGTATAAAAGAGCCATGAAGTAAGGTGACCAGGTGTCCTGGTTTTGCCCGGGACCACCCCAGTTTCACTACTCAGAGTGCCATGTTCCAGGAAGCCCTCAGTCGAGAGCGAACTGAGACTGTTGGTCACACGAACACGGAGGCAGAGTGCCCTGGTTCCCGGCTCCACCATGCAGTCGGGAGCTCCGTGACGCTGGGCGAGTCACTCCATTTCTGTGGGCCTCAGCTTTCTTACCTACAAAAGAGCTGTCCTGGGTACCCCAAAAGATTAAAGAAGTTGCTATATGTCGATGTCTAGAACAACGTGCATGAAGTGAAGCATGATGAATGGGAGTTGAAGTGAACAAGGTGAAAAAAGAAAACATAAAATATTAGCAAGCACAGCCCAACAACACGTTAAGAAGTGAGACAGGGGTTTCCCTGGTGGCTCAGTGGTAAAGAATCCATCTGCCAGTGCAGGAGACACGGGTTCAATCCCTGGTCCAGGAAGGTCCCACATGCCTCCGAGGTGTTAAGCCTACTGGCTCAGTTACTGAGCCACGTGCCATACTACTGAAGCCCATGCACCTAGAGCCCACGTTCCACAAGAGGCCATGGCAATGAGAAGCCTGTGCTCCACAACTAGAGAGAAAGCCCCTGCAGCAATGAAGACCCAGCACAGCCAAAACTAAATAAATATAATTATTTTTTAAAAAAGAAGAAGTAAAACACCATGACTTTTTCAGGGATTCCCCAAGACTACTCACATGTTTGATGGTTTTCTAGAATGACTCACAGGATTCATCACATAGTTGTACTCACATCACAGCTGAGGTTTATTACAGTGAAAGGATACAAAATAGGGTCTCAGGAGGAGAAGACCTAGGTGAGGTCTGGAGGGATCCGTGCAGGCTTCCTATAGCCCTTCCCTCCCGTGAGGAGCACATCAAGCATGATCCCTTGTCTGGCAGTGAAGAATGCAACCTTGTGTGCAAAGTTTCCGCCCAGAAAGCCTGGTAAAGACTCTGGGCCCAAGGATTTTATTGTCTGTGGTTGCCAAGGCATTTTCTGCCTGGCAACTACCAAAGTCTCAGGCTCTCAGAAGAAGAACTGGTGTACAAGAGAAATCACTCCATCAGTCAGCCTCATCAGTTAGGGAGCAGTTCAGATGCCAAACCTGCAGACCACCAGTCAAGCTCCCACTTTGCAAACTGACCTCTCTAAAACTAGCAGTGTCTGACCTGCTGTGATAACTCTTTTCATCACAGTGACAGAGTGGAGCTCATTCTAGGAATGTGAGGAAGATACACCTAAGTGAAAACTTCAATCTGGACCCCCAAGCTGCTGTGTATACCCTCAAATCCCAGTGGCTGTTCCAGGCCTGCACTGGTCCAGGCTTTATGATTACTGTATGGATGCCATTCACTCTGCTAAACAAGCTCTGGTCGCTACCAAATTGCCTGCCAAGAATTTACCACAAACCAAAGTCAGGAAATGGCAACCCACTCCAGTGTTCTTGCCTGGAAAATCCCAGGGACGGCAGAGCCTAGTGGGCTGCTGTCTATGGGGTCGCACAGAGTCGGACACGACTGAAGTGACTTAGCAGCAGCAGCAGCAGCAAAGTCAGTTCTTGAGTCGGAACACTGGGGTTTTCTCAGTTAACCATGACATGAACAAGTCCCAGTCCAAATAGAAATCATGCTTACCTCATGCATGAAATAGGCCACATTTACATTGGGGATATCTACTTCCAGTGATCCAAAATGCTTATGTTTCCAATTTGGGTACCACCTTTCTCAAGATGCCAGAGTAGTGAGTCAGAGTTTGCTGATTTCTTGCTCCCCAGGAGAGGTGTTAGAAAAATTCAGGCTAGTAGTGGGGCGGGGTTTCTGGAGTTTAGAGATCAAGAGGTTCTACAGCAGCTGCAGATGCCAGAGGACTAGGAAGACAGGAAGAGGGCTGGTGGTTAAAATCATCTCTGAGAATTCCCAACTGGCTTCCCTTTTCCTATGTACTGGTTTGCTAGTGCTGCCATAACAAGTACCACAAAGGGAGCAGCTTAAATGACAGAAGCATCTCGCCTCACAGTTCTGGAGGCCAGGAGTCCAGAGGCAAGGCACTGACAGGTTTACTGAGGGGAAGAGCCAGTTCCAGGCCCCTCCCCTTGGCTTCAAGATGAGCCAAGGTTCACATGGTGCTCTCCCAGTGTGGCTGCCTGTGTCCACATCTCTCCTTCTTAGACGGATGCCGTTCACATTAGATTAAGGACCATGCTGATGTCTCAGTTTGCCTTTTTTTTTTTTTTGATAGAAATGTGTTTGTTTATTTGAAATTTAAATTACACTGGTGATCCTGTATTTAATCTAGCCATCCTGCTGCTGCTGCTGCTGCTAAGTCGCTTCAGTCGTGTCCGACTCTATGCGGCCCCATAGATGGCAGCCCACCAGGCTCCCCCATCCCTGGGACTCTCCAGGCAAGAACACTGGAATGGGTTGCCATTTCCTTCTCCAATGCATGAAAGTGAAAAGTGAAAGTGAAGTCGCTCAGTTGTGTCTGACTCCCAGCGATCCCATGGACTGTAGCCCACCAGGCTCCTCCATCCATGGGATTTTCCAGGCAAGAGTACTGGAGTGGGGTGCCATTGCCTTCTCCATCAGTTTGCCTTTATTATCTCCATAAAGACCCCATCTCCAAATAAGGTCACATCCTTAGGTATTAGGGGTTAGGACTTCAGTGTATAAATTTTGGAGCACACAATTCAACACACAACAACTTGGAAAAATGTAAGTGAAAATCAGAATTACTTTTAAATAACTTTCATTAGAGGATTGTGTTTCTTAGCACACTTATCTTTTATTTATGCAAACAATAGTCCAGGAATATTTGAGCTGTATAGAACAGATGAACATAATGGGAGAGGAGAGGGAAGGCGGAGGGTCAGGGGAAGCAGAGAAAGAAGGAAAAGAAAGAGGAGGAGCAGCGAGCAGGTCAGACCACCAAGCTGGCGCCAGGTTCAGAGATGAATGAGAATGACAACCCACCTAAATTTGCTTTAATTTGGGTTTAGTAAACCCACCAACAGGAAGTACAAAGGATATGCACACATTTCTACAAACATTTCCCGGCCCCTCACACCATCACTTGAATCTCATTGAGGTGTTTGCAAGTCTGGTGGGTCCAACAGCTCCTTGAGCAGTGACTCCCTGCTTTTCCACCATCAGGATGGATGTGGGGGGAATGCCATGCCAGTATTTAATGGTCCACCCAGGAAGGAAATCCTTGCTAGCACAATCATGAAATACTTGAGGCACTGTTCATGGTTTTACTGCCTCCTGGAGCCAACTGAAGGTTTCAGTACAGCAAGACTACTACAAAAGGAAGTCTGACTAGTGTTTGTTTTGCTCATTCAGGCAACACGTGCTCTATGAAAAGAGGTACTGCCTTGAGTTGAAGAGAACTAAAGGGAGAACCAGGACTCTGTGGGTTCTCAGGGCCTTCCACCCCACTGCCAGCCAGCCATGCATGCCACTAGATCACAAATACACAAAACGCAATATCACCCGAGGCAGGGTGAATTTCCCCAGACACAGGACAGAGGCTGCAAAACAAATAGTACCATGGTTAAAGCCTCAAAGAGAAAGGGAGACAATGAATACACTTGTACCTGAGCTGGGCCTGGAGTAAACCACGGGCGCCGCTGTGTGACTCCCACTTTACAGAGCCAGGACGCCCAGGCTGAGGCAGGCCAGATCTGCCAGGGAGCAGAAGCAGGTTCCCCTAGGTGATTCCAGTACACGAAAACTGTGAGAACCCCTGTTTAAATTCTACACCCCAAATCAATTTAGATTGGGCCCTAGGAGAATGAGCTTCCATTCTCTTACTAGCATGCCAAGTCACTTCATTTGTGTCCGACTCTTTGCGATCCCATGGACTGTAGCCTGCCAGGCTTCTCTGTAATGGGGATTCTCCAGGCAGGAATACTGGAGTAGATTGCCATTTCCTCCTCCAGGGAATCTTACTAACACCTTGTGTGTATTATCCAGTAGAATAGCTAAGACCATAGGGACCAGCAAGGACAGGATTTACCATCTGCATTGCCTAAGACCAGTCAACAGGGAGAAAAGCAAGTATGTTCACAGGACTAATTTAACCCTTTTGTGTGTAATTCAAGTTCTTTTCATGTCTTCATTTGCTTTATGAGGTACAGACTTCCAGACCTTTCCCAAAATGGAGCCATCTAGACTGGGTATGACTACCTTTGATTCCTATTTAGTTTAATTTGCATATTTTATTTTATCTTTAGCATGGGAAGAGGACCTAGTTGCCAGAGCAGCCAGGAGTAGTCTTTAAAAGTTCAGCTTTTACACTACCCCTGCTTGGTCAGTCTTGCTGTGTTTTTGGCTCATACATCCATGGTCACGGGAACACAAAACAGTGCAGTTCTACTGGTTGTTTCTCCCTCTTTTGTCTCTCCATCAAGTCTTATGAACTTGCTGGCTTTCTCCTAAATTTACCAACATTATTTTTTAGTAGCTGACCTTGCTGCTTTTACTCCTTTCCCTTTGATTAACACTGCCCACTGAGCAAAGCCCACCACTTGGTTTACCTAGTTGCAGAGTCTAGCCTCCACAGATCAGCTGGCTTATGCAGAGGACCCAGATAGGGCTTACAGTGCTACTCTGAGGCAGAGCCTGGGCCTGGAAGCAGGAAGCCTGGCTCTGGCCTCTGCTCTGCTGGACTTCCTGCACTGTCTTGGGTGAGCCCCTCCTCCCTGAGGCCTCAGAACTCTGTTGTACAATGAGGAGAACACAGCGAACTCTCAGTCCTTCCAGCTAGGGTATCCCAGGGTTCCCCAGTCTTCCTGTGTTAGACAAGTGACCACACAGTATAGATTTCCTGAAAGGCAGTTCCAGTTTTGCAATCTCTGACACCATTGCCCACACACTCTGAGCATACTGGTTCTTAAGCTGTGGTCCCAAGTACTGATGTCACCAGTAGTTGAGAGGCCCTTGAAGGCACTCCCTGTCGGTTTTATCCATAATCACACAGCTATTCTAGAACTTGGAGCCCCAGCAGGTATTGGAATCCTAACACCCAAATGCCCAATGAGTTGCCTCACCATTTCTGAAACCCCAGTTGAAGGGCATATCACACAGTGATCAGTACAGGTTTGTTGAATGAATAAACACTAGGCTTTCTCTACAAACAAGAGTTCCAGAGAAGGAGAGCAAGGTTCAGGACAGAAGTAGAGAAAGCAACTTCTGCAGAACCAAAACTGAAGCTGTGTAATGCCTGGAGTACACCAAATGATCGTGGATGCTTTCTTGGAATTGTAGGTGTTTTTTTTTCTTTTTTTAAGATTTATTTATTTTTCTGGCTGGTGGGTGAGTCCGCCTCACTGCTGATGCGGGCCTTCTCTCACTGTGGAGGGGCTGCTCTCTAGTTGCAGAATGCAGGCTTCTCATTGCGGTGGCTTCTTTTGTTGTGCAGCACAGGCTCTAGGCTCATGGGCTGAATAGGTGTGGTGCACGGGCTTAGTTGCCCTGCAGCATGTGGGATCTTCCCGGACCAAGGGTTGAACTGGTGTCCCTTGGCATTGCAAGGCAGATTCTTAACCACTGGACCACCAGAGAAGCCCCAAATTCTGTTGTTTTTAAAAGCTCTGTGTGAAAGCTCTATTGTTGTGACACCCTTCCCTAGCCCTCAACCCAAGTACTTAATAATCCTATCTATGTGAAGTCAGAGATCTGGAGTTAAACCCCAACCCTTCCACTTACAGAATGGTTTAAACTTCAGTTTCCCCTTATGTAAAATGGGGCAAATAGTAAATTCCTCATTAGGTTGTTGATTAAATAAAAAACCAAATTCTAAAACTATTGAGAATGAGCACTCATTAACTGTTAGCTAATTAACAAAGCAACCATTGGATGTTCCTTCTCATTTAGACCTCCTATTTGGTGGGAATTATCATATGTTAGTCATTTACAGCTAAGGAAAATGAGACCCCCAAGACAAGAGAGACATTCATGATTTCACCACTGATAATGGCAGGGCCAGCAGGCGAACCCAGGTCAGAAGCACTTCCAAGCCCGGAAGATGGGGTAGTAAGTACAGTACATTTAGAAGTCCTAGTAGTACCCCCTAGAGAGTGGAACAAGCTTAGTCCTGCCTGGGGCCCTCCAGATGCAGCATTTGAGGGACAGGGCAATGCAGATCTGGAGTTCCCAAGGGAGAAGCTTGAGAGACTCAAGAGCATGGCAACATGAGCCCAGGAACTCCATACACTGTACAGTATTTCCTGTTCAAATAGCTTTGTAGACATTTTCAGTCATTTTAACTTGATGCCAACATTTGCATTTCAGAATTTTTTTTCCCAGTTCTTCCTTTGAGGATATTACCTGGAGGAAAAAAAAAAGTGGCATCTAGACTAAGACAGGTGTGAAAAAGCAGCTATATAACATGTTTCGCCTCTCCCAGGAATAGATTTCTTCTCATCTACTGTTTTACTGGAAGGCATTCAAGGCACTGTTGGGCTCAGAAATCTCAGTCTCTCCTTCCTTCACTAGCCTTAGGGATTTCTGGGCCCTTTCCCTAACATGGTTGTTCCCCAGTGACTTAAAATGCTCAGCTCAAACTGCGGTTATCATGTAATTCACTTTCCCAGTTTTAAACACTTAGCGCTTCTGTTCAGCAGGTACTGGCTGTGTCTATTCAGTAATGGCTAGAATTCTATTCTATAGTCAAGAAAGCTTGAGAATTTGGGGATCCAAGGTAGCCTCAATGCAGGTAAACGTCTAATGTGTTAGGTTTTTGAAATTACTATAAATGGCTCACAAGTCTAAGAATCCCTATTTAAAAAGAAAGGAACATAAAATGTGATATATACACACAATGGAATATTATTCAGCCTTAAAAAGGAAGGAAATTCTGACATATGCTAAAACAGATGAATCTTGAGGACATGATGCTAAGTGGAATGAGTCATTCACAAAAGGACAAAATATTGTATGGTTCCACTCATATGAGGTACTTAGAAAGTCAAATTCATAGAGACAGAAAGTAGAATGGTGGTTGCCAGGGGCTGGGGGAAGAGCATGGAGAGCAGTTATTATTTAGTGGGTTTAGGGTTTCAGTTTTGCAAGATTTCGGAAGAGTTCTGGAGATGGATAGTGGTGATGGTCGCACAAAAATATGAATGTATTCAGTACCACTGACTCGCACACTTCAGAACTGCCAGTGTGGTACATTTTATGTTATGTGTATTTTGCCACAATTTTTAAAATTGGAAAAAAAGAAAAAGGAACAGCTTGAACACTAAGACTCTCAGCTATGGTATTAGCATTGAATCGTCAGAGCCAAAAACAGCTACATAATAGATGTTGTACATTTTTATGCCCAACCCCCACTGTTCCTTCTGCTGAATGAAGCATTTTGCTCTGCCACTGAAAACTAGCATTTTCTTATAAATCACTGGCTCAGAAAAGTCAGTGACTTTCAGCAATCAGTCCACTAGAGACCACTGCTCGGCAGAGGAGGCTAACAGCAGCACTGTGCAGAGAATGCACCCCTCACAACCAAATAGCTCCCCCAAGTGGCCTTAGCATCTCCCCCAGAGAAAATCCTCCAGACAAGAGGAACGGATTTCTTTTCCAAATTAAATGTGTGACTTTTAACTGTTAATGGTACTGTCAACATGAATATCAGAAAAAGAAAAATTCCACTATAGATACTATTATCTTTAATTTCTTCCGAATGAAATTGAGACTTTTTCCTCTTACTTTCAAAATGAAGATGCTTATTTTGTGCAATAATCAATTCCCAAGATAAGAAGGAATCAGTTTTTCATTATTTTTTTTTCCCAATTTGCCATTTGTTAGGATTTACAATAGTATGCATACGTACATACTCAGTCATGTCTGACTCTTTGCAACCCCATGGACTAGGAGGGCCCGTCAGGCTCCTCTGTCCACAGGATTTCCCAGGCAAGAATGCTGGAATGGGTTCCCATTCCCTTTTCCAGGGATCTTCCCAACCCAGGGATCAAACCCATTGTCTCCTGTGTCTTCTGCATTAGCAGGTGGATTCTTTACCACTGGGCCATCTGGGAATTCACACTCACCCATGCATTGCCTGAGGAAGTCATTTTTAAAGATATACACTTTCACCACTTAAATTTAGTACTTTGGACCTGAAATTACTTTCAGCCAGGATTTAAGAAAAACACTTAAGAAACTGCTTACCTCTTCTAAAAAAAAATTTTAATAGGCTTAGAGAAAGATGCTTTCCAAATTACCAGTTTTTTAAAACTAATACACCTCTTCATCATTTTGTGATTCTGCTGGACAACTAGGGTGTTTTATATGGATCTCTTAAATCTTTAGAAATTCTGGCTTCAAGTCCTAGACCCAGAGTGTACACCTTTGAGCTACTCTTGGTATTTCCTAGGGTCTATCAGAAACTGAATGCTCATAGCCAGAAGGCAATATAAGCTAAGTGACACTTCAAAAATTTTTATTTTGGATTAGAATTATACCAACTCAGTTTAGAAATTCTGGTATCTCACACTGATTATTAAGGTCTTTAATTTTCAAAATGAAACAAAATTTTATATAAGAAATCCAATTTACCAAATGAATTATTTCAAAAGGGGTTTTCGACAAGTGATAAAATAGATTGAAACCCCTCATCTAAACTCACAGAATTAAGAACTGAAAGAAAGAAAAAGCAAAAATATTATCTGTGGTTTTAGAGACAAAGAACAGAATGAGCAAACATTTCATCCAAGATTTCTGGATGATTTCTATGACGATTCCGTTGGGTACCAGCTGCCTCTGAACACAGATCTGCCTGATGGAGTCATAGGCACACTCCTTGAAAACCACAGAACACTCAAAATGACAATCATCAGGACGGAAATACCTAGAAGAAAACAAGCCAAGGCCAATTACAGCATCTTGGATTTGAATGACTACATGGTCATGTAAGAAACTGTCAATCCAACCAAAAAAAAAAAAAAATCTACACAAAACGATTTCTACATATTTACTTGTAAATCTAAAGGCTGAGTGACTAAGTGCCCTAGCAGTCAGGCATCAGCAATGAGACTTGGTATAAATGAATTAAAAAGTTTATTAGCCATAGAAAAAAAATCGATTCTTTAATTCTCATTAAGTTCCCTGTAAAACAGTAAGCTTGCAGAAAATTTGTTCCTCATGAACAGAAAATCACTATGTTTTTGGTCCAAAATATGTTGGGATTTTTTCCTTTCTTCTTCAGATGACAGACAGATGGATGCAGCCGAATCTATGAACGAGTGTACTTGCCCCAAATGTGCAACATAAATACAGAAGCGATGAACAGAAGACTCATAACCAATACTGGAACAGGGCCCCTGGAAATAAGAAAAGAAGGCATGCTTAGTTTCAGTAGTAATACATTATAATATCTGTAATATTAAAGACTGCCTAGAGGAAAAGGGAGGGGAAAGCACCCAAGATCCATCGAAGAATATAATTTAGATCGTTAAAAAATATTCCAAAAATTATTACTGTGGATATTTTGAGGGTGTGGTGACAGCATTGTGATTATTTAGAAAGGAGGAATCCTTATCTTTTAATAAAACATACTAAAATATACACAGATAAAAGGATCTGTCTTAGAGATACTAGTCTCTCTGATTTCGTGCATTTGATATTTTCCATAATAAAAAGTAATTTAAAAATTTTCCCAAACTCTTTACGTGCAAATGAGCCAATTATCAAACCATTATTTCAAATTAATAAAGACAACCTTCATTGTCTTACTATAATAAAATAGGCATACAAAGATGAATATCACATTATAAGTCATGAAGTATTTTTAAATATATGATCCCATATGATCAACAAACTCAAGACACAGGTGAAACAAATATTCATCTCATTTCATAAGGAAGAAAAAGTAAGGCTCAGAGAGACTACTTGCCTCAGAAAACAGAGTCAGAATGGAAAGGAGGAATCTGAACTCAGCTTTTCTGCTTCCATACACTGCTCATTTTACTGCTTTAAGGTTCCCATATTTAAGGAACCAAACATTCTAGGCAACATAAAAAGTTTGACTTCTATTAGTTTACCATAAAGAAAGGAAATATCAACAGATTTTACTCATCAGCCCTTCTCTAAATCAAATGTTTTCCAGGTTAAGAATTAGTACATGGGTTTCTTAAAGATAAAATTCCTTGATTTTACACAACCTGTGAATGTTGACTTTAGTCAAAGGTTACGGGCCTCACCTTTTTGACTCTTCTTGCCAACACCAGTTTTGGTGAATTCAAGATGTCACTTCACCTCCCAGATATACCTGGGGGTGGACAAAGACCCCAGGAATCTTTATAATTAAGGCAGTAGAATAACCCAGCGGAGCAGCAGGTTAACAGTCAATCTACTAGTGGACAATAATCAATGCACAGGGATCCAAGTCCTTGGTACACCACGTTGTTCTTCCAAAATTTGTACATTTGTAAGAGTAAGCAAATTTAAAAGTCCAAAGGAAGACATCATCACCACCATGCACTGGATCACCCTCCCTCACTATGAAGCACCGTGACAGCAACATCAGCCAGAGAGCATGAAGCTGAGAGTGCAGCGCTCATAGTCCAGGCGCTAGAGTCTGGAAACCAGCCCTGGCCCTCACAAGCTGTGACTGTGGCCCTGTGATTCAGCTTCTCCAAGCCTCAGTTTCCTCATCTGTAAAGTGGGGACAATCATAGCATCTCTCTCATAGGGTTGCTGACTATTAAATATATTCACACACCAGTCAGGCTGCTAGTAAGCTCCCCGGAAATGCCATCATTATCAACCTGAAAAAATTTCTAACTCCCAGGAAGAGCTAACAAGCTCCAAGATGTGTACCTGTGTCCTTTCACCACAAACCTCTCTGTGTGGTATGACAATACTATGGTTTATGACACTTCAAAGGAATGGCTTCTATCGCTTCCTGGGAGGACTCACAGCAGCAGCAAGCCCCACTGCACAAGAGCCCAAAGCAAGCATGAGTCAGACTCACCCATGTGAGGACAGTTGTTTTACCACCTCGAGAAGGGTTAAAATGTTGTTCCCAGGATACCCTGAAGAGCAACTGGTTTCAAACTTTCTCTCTGAAATGCTCAGAAGAATTACCTCTAGCAAGGACCAGGAGGTTGTCCGTTTGGTGCCAACTCACATATCCCCAACCTCAAGAATCACTTCCTTGTAAGACAAATTCTCACCTTACAAGTCTTCATTATAACAGAAAAAAAAAAAAAAAAATTCGATAAATAAAACCAAATCTCAAGATTTTTAGGGAAGTCTTCCTAAATTAAATTTGTGATCCAGGTCAAGCTACTGGTCCAGTTAAACAAACTAACCCAAATAAAGCTGATTTTTGTCTTCTGCGCTGCCAAACAGATGGCATGGAATTTAATGGTCAGAAGAGCTGGTTCCATCTCTGGCTGGCTGTTTGTCTTCGACAAGTAGCTTTGCCTCCCTGAGCCTGAGCTTCTGAACCTGAGGTGCTATACAAATGAGAGTTGCTGACATTATTCCAGTTCCGCATCCACTGAATTTAGTCAGGAAATAGCTCTAAGTGGTATCCATAGGCTTCTCTGCTGACTCAGATGGTAAAGAATCTGCCCACAATGTGCGAGAGCCAGGTTTGATTCCTGGGTCGGGAAGATCCCCAGGTGAAGGGAATGACAACCCACTCCAGTATTCTTACCTGGAGAATTCCATGGACAGAGGAGCCTAGCAAGCTACAGTCCATGGGGTTGCAAAGAGTCAGACATGACTAACTCTGAGACTTGACTAACACTGAGAGAGAGTGGTATCCTAGAGTCTACCTGGTCAGAAACCTGTAGGATTAGGTCTGCCACAAGGTACCAGAAAGTGAAGTGAGTAAGGCATGGGGAGCAATCCGAGGCATAAGAACTTGGAAAGTGATAGGGGTTCAATCACTACCCACCAAAGGCAAGGAGGCCTAAGAACTTTTCAGCACAACCTAATGCAGAAACTCCCATTAGGCTGTAATAATATCAGCTTATGCCTCCAGGAGAGCTTTGAAAAATCACCCAGCTCCTATTCAAATGGTTAGTCCTATTTCTCATTGTAGGACAAGAACAGCAAATGAAGAGCAATTTCATCTAATTAAGCCATTTTCCCTCCAGTTCTCTCTGTTCCCATCATTTATTTTGACAGAGCTGCATGAAGGCGTCCCCTGCTTTCACTCAATTCATGAACAGATGTCATCCTGAGCCCTAAAGTAACTGGCTGGTACATGAACAAACCAAACCCAGCCCACCTGGCACAAAGAAAGCTGCTGTGTATTATCAATCTCATCAAAGCAAACGCCACTGGTGGCAGAGACACAGTGCTGCCGAAAGGCTCTGTGACTCTGGACAGAATCACAGGTCTGCTCCCAAGACTTACACTTTGAGCCCTGGTGAATCCTCTGTGTAGAATCGCCACATCCCCCCAGTGCCCGCTGAGGTCGTACGGCCTGCGCTCCTTGTTCCACAGCTGGCATTCTTCCTGTGAGAGAAAAAAGTATGTTACGAATGGCCTTTTCTTGGAAACCCTTATCAGAGCATTATGACATATGCTACCATTGTATTTTTAAAGGACCAAAAAATTAACTTTTTCTTTGCTAATACCTTCCAAAGTTTTGCTTTTACTCCACTGACCATGATAACCATTAATAATTGAGTGCCTGCCATAGGCTGATGCATATAATAACCCAGAAAACAATTAAAATTTAAAAATGACTACTTTAAAATCTTTTCAAATTACTGTATTTTCTACAAAAGAGACAAAAAAAAAAAAAACAAACCAAAAACATAAGTTGTAATCCAGGTCTCAAAACAGAGTACACATTTTTTGAAAAATTATTTTGTAGTCTGTTTTCATTATTTTGATATACTGACCATATATCTCAGACAGAAGTAGGATGTGAAAAATGCAGGAAACACCCAACCAGAAACTCGCCCTCACAAGGGGGATGAAGGCTTGTGAAGTGAACTGTGTGGGGAAGGCAGCCTTAGCACACAGAAGCAGCGAACAGCACTAATGCCACTGACCTGGAAGGAACCAGGGAATCCCTCCCGTCCCTTCCCGGGTCACTGGAAACCCTCCCCAGCAGCTATCCCCTCATACAGCACTCCTCCAGTTCCACTTCTCATCTCCACTCAAGAGTGAGAGGGGGACCACTTGAAAAGAAGAAGTGTGAGCGAGGTCATAAGAAACCTTCTTCAGCCCATTTATCACCAACTTATAAATTCTAGGGAAGGGGAGAGGAAGAGGAGATAGAAAGCCCTGTTTCATCACTGCCCCCCACCATTAACCAAATCCTCAAAATCCCGTTCCAGTTATCTGTGGGCTGCTGGTTCTGGATTTTTGAGAAGACGGGCATACAAAAGTGAACACCCTATCCCCACCATCTCTTCTCACTGTCCTCCAAACTCTGATCCTGCTCCCACCTCACCCTACCATGGACCTAATCCCATACTCTGAATCCAAGAAGCACTGGGAGCATGCCCTGCTGCGTTGAGTGGAAGAATGGAGTCATGGTTCCAGTGTGGGCTCTGGTAAAAAGAGCTGCGTTCATGTTAGAAATCTAAAAACAGTGTCAAACAGTGATTTAGGTGTACTGTACTCAAAAGATTATATTTCAGACATGTTAATTATGGGCCGTGTGGTCAGCTGGGAACTTCTAACTACATCGGTATGACTGTTTCTATGGGAAAACTGATTGTAAATATAATCACACAAGGATTTACAGACTAATTCATACCCAGACGATCTTTCACATACAGATACACATCATCTACGCGGTAGAGTAAGTACATGAAATCTGAACAAGATGATAAACCCAGTGTGGACCTGACAAGTCTTCACTGAGCCAAGACTGGGACCCATGCGCTTTCTACTACTCCCACTCCCACCCTACTCCAGTTCCTGTCTTCAGTATCTCAAGGAGCCCCCACACCCTCATGGAATCAGTCTAGCCTCTCTGATGATTTCTTACATCTGCTGGCACACAGGACATTTTAATTTTAAACTAAATTTCTTTGGGGTCTATTTTACCCTTCTTTCTGGCCACTGTGTAACTGCCTCTTCTATGCCCTAACACAACGGTTTTCATAACCAACGTTTAACATACTTTGTTCTAACTTGGTGGTCTTCTGGCTGTTCCATGGCATGATTTGCTCCCTTGTCTCTTTTAGGTTTAAAGTCACATGTCACCTACTCTGAACACCCTATCCGTACCCACTCTCTATTCTACACCCAACTTTTCTTCTTGGCCTTACTGCCTGAAATTATCTGCCTCAGCTGTGGTCTCTTACATTGGAATATAAGGTTCAGAGGTCGAACCCTACCTAGCTTCTCCACAAGATACAGCCTCGTGACAGGAACAGAGCCTGGCATGCACCCTCAAGTATCCATATGAACACTTCCTTAATACCCCGGCTAGTCCATCATCATACTATCCCTGACTCCCATTAATTCTTAACACTGTAGCTTTTATAGCTTTACAGTTTATAATGTATTATTGTTCCTTTTCATCCTAGCAACTTCCTTTTATATGGTAACAACAGAGCAAGGACTCTAACCCTGGCCTGACCTTAAATCCCAGAGTTTCTTCGCCAAGGTACTACCTCTATTACCTCATTGAACATGGAGACAAAATGCAAATCTGGGAGCTATATAATGCATAGCACTGTTATTAACTATTAGCTTCAACTTTTTCTTACAAACTCACAAAAAGGGAACATATTCATAGACAGCCAATATCTATTATGTTACACTCATGAAGTAACACTTAAAAGAGTACCAACAATCTAAGAGGGAACTCTGTAGGGTCTCTCAGTACAACCATGGTCTATTTAGTTACACTGGCCCCAGCCACACTGAATTCTAAAAGATGACACCAACACCCACAACTTGATAAGCTACATATGTCCTCAGATGTCTGTTTCTCCATTTCACTTGTGCAGCAATTATTTCATTTTTATTAAGTAAATAATTTTGTTATATTTAATAAGTACATGATTTCTCTTTTTTTTTTTTCCTATAAAAGTTCTCAGATGGCCCAACTTCCTGCCACAATACTACTAATTCTCATTAACTAGACCCATTCCCCAAGGAACTTGACTACCGTACATGTTTTCCATTCCAGTACAAAGAATCTCTGAAACCCAAGGTGGAAACAAGACAGCTCTCCAAGACAAATAAATAATCTACGCCACAGCTCGACACACTTTCCAGCTGGTCCATCCCTGCCTTGCCTTGAACATCTTGATGACAGGGCACGAGTCAGGATCATCTTAGCATTTCTGACAGTTCCACTAAATTTTTTTTTTTTTTGCTCTAAGATGAAATCTGTCTCAGGTGAGTTCATCAGTTTTAGATTTACTTACTGTAGCCAGTAAGAAAAGTCTCATCCCTCGTCACCTCCTTGAGAACAGTTTTCATGTATCTGTTCAAGTTCTTTTCCTCTCTAGATAACAACCCCGCTTCCAAAGAGAGGGGGGAGGGGGAATCTCAAGACTACAGGGTGGTTTGAGTCCTTCCTTCACCCATCAGCTATTGTTTTATGGTAAGACAGAGATAACATGCAGTTTCTGTCAAAGTCTAACCAAGGAGATAAACATGGAAACACAAATGCTATCAGAAGGGCATGAACAAAATGCTTGGATGTAAAAGAGAAGACTTGCAGCTACTGTTGCCTTTGGAGTTAGGAAGGCCTCTAGTGGAAATAACCTCTGAGCCTAGTCTTCAAGATATACAGAAACTGGGGTGGGGGGCAAGGGCAGGGAAATAGATGTCTAGTGAGTTCAGAAAACAGTAATAAACTCACTGTTGCTATATCATAAAGAGAGAGAGAAGAGAATCAGTTAGACTGGAGGAAAAAAAAAAAAAAAAACCACCACAAAGAGTCTTGGTAACCCTCTCCAGTCCCCTGCAGTGTTTAAGCAACAAGAAACTAACACCGAAGCTAACCAACAGTGTGACAGAGAATAGGACACATTAGAGTGCAAATTACCTGGAGAGGAGACGAGTTAGGTACAAAATTTCTCTATTTTTGAGAAATAGAGATGAGAGAAATTGAGGGCTAAACTGAGGCAGTAGAAAATGGAGACGGAAAGAACTGATGAGAAGGTTTTAGTGTGCAATAGAAACGTATTGAATAAAGACTGAGCATTAAAAAAAAATCCAAGATGATGCTGAAGTTCTGGCTTTGGGCGAACGAGTTTACAACAGTACCATAAGGACGTAAGGAAACATAATTAGGGGCGGGAGCTGAGGTGAAAGGAGACTGAACTATGCGTTGAACGAGTCATGTTAGACTGAGTGTGTATGGGACTTCCAGATAGAAATGTGCCAGGCTCAGGTCTAAAGATACCAGTTTAAGGACGTCAGTTTTCTCAATGCTGTGACCTTACTCCAGTTTAACTTTCCTTTTTCAAGAGTGATACTCAAAACTGAACAAAGAAAATGTTGCCTCCTTCTCGAGACATAAAAGACCAAAAACTCTTTACCCATATGGCCACATCACGAGAAGCTCGTTTTGCCCTTATGGATCTTAACATCCCGGGGTCTCCTTCTCAAGACCAACGAATTCTTGGGCCCCATCCCTAGAAGCCCACAGCCGAGAAGTTCGCAAGGATCCTTACCTCTGCCGGACGGTGGATCCCGCTGCCCGGGCCGCCACTGCTTTGCTGGGAGAGCGCCCTGAGGAGCCCACGTTAGTGCCACTGGGGGCCGGGCCAGGCTGCAGAGGAAGACAAGGACAGAGACTGGTAAGCGCCGCCGGACAGCCCCCAGATTCCTGGCCCTGACGGCCGAGACCGGGACACGCACGGGGACGCTGGGGAAGGCAATGAAACTGCGGGAGGCAGGAATCGGGGCGTCTGGGAGAAAGCGGGACAAGGAGGGAGACTGGGGCCACATACCATGTTGAAGACAGGAGGGTGGCAGGGAGCCGAAGTGAACTGCAGAGGAGCGGTAGAGCCTCGCAGCCAGAGAAATAATCCAGGTCCCGCCCCGAGACCTGCTGGCAGGGCCCTCGCTGACTCCGGGACGCCTGGGCTGTCCCACAATATGCCTGTAGCAATTCTGATCTGAGCGAGTTGATGAGCAGCTGTATGGGAATTACAGGCCTCCTGTATTTTTCCCTTGGGCCACAACGTCCTTCCTAGACTCAAGTCTCTACCAATGGGAAGATCTAGCCATGGTCAGATGAGAAATTTCCTCCGGCAGTTACTAGACACCCACAGATTCGCGCTGATGTGGCCTAACCGACGCACGCGCCGCTAGGGCCAGCTGGGAAGCCGGAATAAGGAGCGTGCGCGGAAGCCCTTAAGAGGGCTGGTGGCGCAGGCGTTCCGCGTAGGCGTGGCTTCCTGGCCATGGCGGAGAAGCCGGGCCAAGATGCGGACTCAGATCCTAAGCCAACCGTGCTGTTCCTGCACCCGGACCTGGGCGTGGGCGGCGCCGAGCGACTGGTGCTCGACGCAGCGCTGGCGCTGCAGGCGCGCGGATGTAGCGTGAAAATCTGGACGGCGCACTACGACCCGGGCCACTGCTTCGCGGAGAGCCGTGAGCTGTCGGTGCACTGCGCCGGGGACTGGCTGCCTCGCAGCCTGGGCTGGGGCGGCCGTGGCGCCGCTGTCTGCGCCTACGTGCGCATGATCTTCCTGGCTCTCTACGTGCTGTTCCTTGGCGATGAGGAGTTCGACGTGGTCGTGTGCGACCAGGTGAGGCGGCCGCGCCCGACCCTCGCGGTGCCCGTTTCCTCACTCCTGAGAGATGCGCCCCCGTCCCCAACTCCAGGACCTCTGCTGACCTCTCTCGATCTGTGGTTTGGAAAGGTGGGAACTGATCTGGAGAGGTTAGAGTGGGAGTGACACCATGGAGCTCGAACTTCAGTATGGACATGCTGAAGTGGCAGATTACTTGGCCCCACCCTCAGGAGTTTTCATCCTGGGCCTCTGAGGTGTGCTCCCGAAATCTGCATTTTCACTGGATCATCGGGTGATTCTGAAGCATATGGGCCTTGGTGCTCGCTCTAAGAAGTGCAAACATTAGAAGCCAGCCTTCAGTCAAGTTTTACTTCTCAGTAACTTGGATGTCTTTCCTATTGGCATTATTCCTGTTGACACTACTTCCAGGCTACACATACCCCATTATAACTTTCGCTGTCAAGCACTCTGTTCCTCAGTAGTGTAATTTGTTTATAAACACCCGAAGCTCAGCATGTCATGTCCCTGTTAAAACTTTAACATGGCTCCCCGATAGCCTTTGGAGAAAAGTCCAAGCCGTTTACCTGGATCTGGACTCTAGCTATTCTTGACTCTTTTTATGTCTCCCCCCGCCAAAAAAAAAAAAATTATTTTAAAAAGTAACATTTACTCAGGACTAAAAATTCAAATACTGTGAAAGACTAATGTAAAAACCCCATCCTGGTTCCACTCCCTAAAGACAGACACTGTTAACAGTTTCTGTGTGCATTCAGAAATTGTGGCTGTACTAGCATATGATGTCTGTTTATAGATGCATCTTTTTATTTATAATTAGGATTATGACACACCTATTATTGGTCAACTTGCTCTTTTTCACCAAAAAGTTTTGCTTAGGACATCCTTATATATCAATATTACAGATTCACTTCATTCTTCACAATGACTGGAAAATTTGCTTTTGTTTGACCGTATCATACTTTATACATTTTTCTGCTAAAGGACAATAGCAATGTGACCAGTTTTTTTGTGTGAATAAATCAGCTTTGGGGTTTGTTTTGTTTTTTTTTTTTTTTTGGCTGCACTGCACAACATGTAGGATCTAGTTCCCTGACTAGGGATGGAACCCACACCCCCTGCATTGAAAGAGCAATGTCTTGACCACTGGACCACCAGAGAAGTCCCCGTTCAGTGTTGTAATAAACATCCTTATATCTTCATTTTTTTGTATTTCTGCAAGCGTTGTCTTTGAAATCCATAGAAATAAAACTGGTAGGTCCAAAAGTTGTATGTCTTAAATGACAGTATAGCTTGCCAAATTTGCCTTCCAAAGAGGTTGTATCATTCCAGTCTCCCACAGCGATAGAGCCTCTTACTCTGTGCTCTCGTGCATATTGGCTATTGTAAACTGTTTTAATCTTTGCCAAACTGATAGGTAGAAATGGCATCACGTTTGTATTTAATTGTTAACTTCTGAGTTACTTTTGTCATCCTTGCTTGTGTGCGGGTTACTTCTTTTTGAGAAACATGGGCATTTACCAAGCAATCCACATGTGTAAAACTAGTCAGTAAGCATCAGGCAGCTGAGACTGCTTGGCCGAGCCTGGATTCTAGTTCCATGTCTGCTACTTTCTAAGTAGCTTTGAATAAATCTCTCAATACCCATAAAGCTCACCTTTTTCAGGTGTTAAGTGAGCTAGAGATTAAGTGATTTGTAAAGATTACTCAACAGGAAGCAAAGTCTAGGGACGATTATGGTTAACATTTCAGTAAATACTGAGCACAGAGTGTGTGCTAAATTCTTACAGGTTTTACTTAACACCACTGTACTTAATAACGACCAAAACTATAAATATTTTTTAAACTATAAATGTCACCACCTTACAGAAGGCCCACAGAGAGGTAAATTAGTCACACAGCTAGCTGGTAGAGCTGAAATTCAAGCCCTGGCAATCTTGATTCCACTCTGAATTACACTAAACTACTATATAGTTCATTCGTTTAGTTCCTTAGGAGGAGGTAGATTCTGGAGTGACTCCAGTGTGACAGCCACTAGCCCTGGGTGACTATTAAACACTTGAAATGTGGTCAGCCTGAACTGAGATGTACTGTAAGAGTAAAATATACATCTGATTTTAAAGATTTAATGTGAAGAAAAGAGATTAGAAGATTTCATTAACTTCTTAACTATTGATTACGTTTGAAGTGATAATACTTTAGAATACATTAACATTAATTTAACCTTTAAAAAGTTGTTGTGTAGTTACTAGATTTTTTTATTCCCCTTGGACAGTGCTGTTCTAGAGGAAACCACTGGACTTGCAACTTTAAATATTTAGCATGTATCCAGAAAATGTTTCCCAGCCTTCTATACGCCAGGCGTTGTACTAGGTGAGAGTCTGGGGGAACACAAAGCAAAATCAGACATTGCCCACAAGGGACTCACAAACGAGGAGGCAGGGCAGGTGCCTGTTGTTTAATTTGGCTGAAGTTTAGTTGACCAGTCACTTCATCTCCTGATTTTTGCTTTGGCTAGGTGTCTGCCTGTATCCCCGTGTTCAAGCTGGCCAGACGGCGTAAGAAAATCCTGTTTTACTGTCACTTTCCAGATCTGCTTCTCACCAGGAGAGATTCTTTTATTAAACGCCTATACAGGGCCCCAATTGACTGGGTAGAGGAATATACCACAGGCATGGCAGACTGCATCTTGGTCAACAGCCGCTTCACAGCTGCCATTTTCAAGGAAACATTCAAGTCCCTGTCTCACATAGACCCTGCTGTCCTCTACCCATCTCTGAATATCGTCAGCTTTGATTCTGCTATTCCTGAAAAGCTTGATGACATAGTCCCCCAGGGGAAAAAGTTCATATTCCTCTCCATCAACAGATATGAAAGGAAGAAAAATCTGACTTTGGCACTAGAAGCCCTTGTAAAGCTGCGTGGAAGATTGGCATCCCAAGATTGGGACAAAGTTCATCTGATCATTGCAGGTGGTTATGATGAGAGAGTCCTGGAGAACGTACAGCACTACCAGGAACTGAAGAAAATGGTCCAGCAGTCTGACCTAGGTCAGTATGTGACCTTCCTTCGGTCTTGCTCAGACAAACAGAAAATCTCACTCCTCCGAGGCTGCACGTGTGTACTTTACACACCAAGCAATGAGCACTTTGGCATCGTTCCCTTGGAGGCCATGTACATGCAGTGCCCAGTCATCGCTGTTAATTCAGGTGGGCCCTTGGAGTCCGTCGTCCACAGTGTCACAGGATTTCTGTGTGACCCTGACCCAGAACACTTCTCAGAAGCAATAGAAAAGTTCATCCATGAACCTTCCTTAAAAGCCACAATGGGACTGGCTGGAAGAAACCGGGTGAAAGAGAAGTTTTCCCCTGAAGCATTTACCGAACAGCTTTACCAATATGTCACCAAACTGCTGGTATAATCGTATTTTTTTTTTTAATCTTTATGCTGTATTCATTAATATCACATTTGTAGATTATACACTCAGTTTTGAAACCATAGGAAAAAAACCTAGTATCTAGTACAGAAGAAAAAATTTTTTAATGTACTTGAATCTTGAGTCACTTTCCTCTACCCTATACCTCCCAGACTACTTTTTCAGAAAAACAATATTTTTTATGCTATAATAATTCTGCGTATTACCAATGGTGATTAAGATATAAATGTACAGTTCCATGTTCAGCAGACTATTTTAATTATATGTTCTCTAGATTATTGTTACTCTACTTATAAACTTTGAGTCATATTGTGACTTATTTGGTTTTAATACTTAAAATGTATCATCAAAGTTGATTAATTTGGCTTCATGAGAAGACAATTACTATAGTTCCTAGAATCAGTCCACCTCAGTGTTCGGTGACCTCTGTGAGGAAATTTTTGTTAGTCATACTTTTGCCTGGATCCATAGCAAGAATGCTCTGTGTTTTTTGTTTTTTAAGATGATTTGTGTTTTGTACACAGATACGATAATAAAAGATACTTATCATAGGAAGAGAAAAAATACTAGATTTCAGCCTCCGTGATCTATTGTGTGGTAGTAGGAATATAGACAGCCAAGCCTTAAGTCAAAAACTAGAGTAACTGGATATTGGAATGAATAGCTGTTGTCATGCATGTGGTATGCATTTTGTTTAGGGCGGTGCAGGAGACCTGGGTTTGATCCCTGGGGTGGGAAGATCCCCTGGAGAAGGAAATGGCAAACCACTCAAGTATCCTTGCCTAGAAAATCCCATGGACCGAGGAGCCTGGTGGGGCTGCAATCCTTGGAGTCACAAAGAGTTGGGCACGACTGAGCAACTAACAGACTTTGTTTCCTGGTGTCATCTGAGTCGCTAACTTCATTAATATTTGTGTTTTATTAAGTAAGCACCTACTAAATGTAAGACACTAGTGTTTTTTATCCTCTAAGGCCTAACTCAGATGCCACTGCTGGGAAGCTTTCCTTGACCCTCCACCCAACTCCCGAACTGGAAGCAGCTTTCCCCTTGCACATTTTCTGACCCTCTCATAGCACTTACCAGTCTTAAAGTTAGTTATTTACCTGTTGGTCTAAGTACATATGGGGCTTCCCTGATGGCTCCGTAAAGAATCTGCCTGCCAGTGCAGGTGATGCAGGTTTGATCTTTGGGGCGGGAAGTTCCCCTGGAGAAGGAAATGGCAACCTGGGAAATCCCATGAACAGAGGGGCCTGTGGGCTAGTCCATGAGGTTGCAAGAGCCAGATACCACCACCACCACCTAAGTACAAATAAACATAAAGCAGTTTTCAGTGTATCTTTAAAGCAAAATTCATTTTTTAAAAATAATAAAGATCACTGGCCAAAGGTTCCACATTAATCAACTCTAAGAGCAAAGACCTGAGAGCCTAATTAACCAATGTGACTTTAGGCAAATTGCTTGATCTCTGGCTCAACTTTTTCATCTGTAAAGTGGAGAAACTAACTTTCCTCATAGGGTTGTGATGAGTTATCATATATATGTAAAGTACTTAAAGTAGTAGTTGGCACAGAGTATGGGCTGTGTAAATGCTAGCTATATTTGCAGTTTGGGGATATCAGAAATTACTAGAGAAGTTCCTCATGGGTTCCTGCTGCACTGCTGTATTGTTCTTTGAGGTTCTTTAGAGGATGGAGTTTCAGGCTGTGATTTGTCGTGTCGGACTATATGCCAGAAGTGTTTTAATGAAGTCACTGTACCAACAAGAAGGTCTCTAAAATGAGAGTGTTGGGTTTATCGAGTCTTATGGAATGAGAAGTTCAGTTGAGTTCTCTTCAGTGTTGTGAAAGCTTGCCATCTGGTAAAGTAGATCATTCTATCTTCTGTGGTTTGGTGCGTGTGTTTCTCAGGGAACAGCAGCCTTTCCAGAAAGACCTGATGACTCTGCACACTGGGCTTAGGAAAGACAGACCCGGTCATGCTCTGAGCCATAACTGATGCTTACCCATTCCAAGCACTAACACTTTTGCCTCTTTGACCATTTTTATGCAAATCCTTCGAAAGTGGACTACATGAGTTTGTGGGTCTTAAGTTTAACTTCCCTTCATTGTCTTAAGCCACAGCAGGTGACAGTAAGACCACAGATCTGGAAAGGATGTAGAGCCCAGCCTGAGCTTCCAGCCTCTGGCATATTAACTCCTGCCTCCTGGACCTAGGATGGAGCTTTGCCCATAGGAGGAATTCACAGCTTCCAGAACTAAGCTGAAGTTAGGGAGCACAGAAGCACGGAAAACGGAAGTAAACTGCCAGGATGTTAACATTAGTAATTCTAACACTTAACTGTGGCCCACATCAGACAGCGCATTTAATCCTGACGGTTCTGTGAGGTTTCGGTACTCTTCCCTTTAGAGATTAGTATGGTCAAGCAGCTGCTTGTGTCACACAGCCTGGAGAGATGAGCAGCGTTCAAGGCTTGCTGATTCCCAAGTCCAACCACCTTACCGTTCTTCAGTGTACCTCCACCCTGCCCAAGCCGTGTGTGCTGATTCAGTCAGAAGTCCTCTACCCTGCTGCAGGCACAGCTGTTCAGGTCCCCAGGTTTAGAAAGGCTTTGTTTGTTACTCATCTTCCCTTTTCAGAGCAGTCTTCTAAGGTGGATGTGATTGTCCCTCATTTTGTACACAAGGAAGCTCAGAGAGATGAAAGACGTACTGAAAGGCACAACTGAAACGTGAGTAGACCAAGATTCGACCCCGATTACCTGATCCATCCCGGATAGCACTATACCAGAATTTCTCAGCCAACTCTCCTTTGACAGCCATAAATATCATATGACCGTTAATACTTCATGAAATTCAGAATGAGTACAGCATTCTCTGATTCAAAGCAAAGCTGGGGGACAGGATACTCTGTCTTCAGATTAGTGCTCTGAACCTAAAAGAGATACTGGCATCCCACATGCACCCCATTGCCCTATTGCCAACCCCGTGAGGAATCCTGCTCAGTAGCCCTCACGGAGTAACACTGGATCATTCAAAGTCCCAGTGGAGTTATCAGGGTCATTTACTTTGACAAAGCAGAAATTCAAGCTGATGTAACTCAAAAGATTTTGGGTTTTTTGGTTTTTTAATATTTTTTTATTTATTTGCTTGTGTCGGGTCTTAGTTTCATGATGCGGGATATTTCCTTACAAGGGCTCAGACTCACTAGTTGTGGGCTCCAGAGCACTTCAGCTTCGATAGTTACAACATGAACTTAGTCGTTCCACGGCACGTGGGCTCTTAGTTCCCCAACCAGGAATTGAACCCAAATCCTGTGCATTGCAAGGCAGATTCTCAACCACTGAACCACCAGAAAGGTCACTCAAAGGGTTTTAAGAGTTGGGTGTTTGAAAGAATCCATGCCAGAAAATACTGTCATGCCTGCCCCCTGCTCCCCAAGCCTAGGTGAACTGGAGATGGGAGACAAAAGGTTCTTTCTCATGCACTCTCTTTCAAAGAGGTGACTGTTTTCCTATGTCAGCTCATTCCCATATGCACGTGGATGCAACTCTTGACCCCTATTGCCCTTCATGGGTCTCCACCAGTTGGCTCAGATTCTGTACACACACACACACACACACACGCAAGTTGGAGGTGGGGGTCGAGGCATGTACATACAAAAGATATCCACTCGGTCAGCTAAGGGGGAGCAGTATTGTGGTTCTTCCTGTTTGGAAAGGATCTAATGACTAATGATACTGAAGTCCTGTTTGGGAAGGCTTTAGAGTTGGCAGAGCTCTTTTTTTTTTTTTTGTAAGTTTATTTATTTTAATTGGAAGCTAATTATAGAACATGGAAAAATAAGATTTAAGATGCTTAATTATAGAGTATTTGTGTTCTTAAGAATACTGTGTTTATGGGGTTAGGTTGTGGCAGAGCTCTTTTCAGAATCACTCCAGGTAATTATTGTAGCCATGCTCACTGTGGAAAAGCTGAGGCTTACAGCTATGAAGCCCTGGACCAGGTTGAGAATTCTTTCAGTTGTACTATGGATGCCTCATCAATAAATGCCTTGCCACCTTCTCACCAGCCCAGTACGCCAGTTTCACTGTCTTCTTCCTTAAAGAAAATGAGGCACTTGTACACTCCCTGCCCTGCCTTCTGCTCATCCCCTATCCCTGTTGATTATCAGCCCTTCTCCCTCCACCTCGGCCAACATCACTGTTGTGCGACCTCCTTTCTTTGCATTTCCAGGTCCCAGAATCAAGTCCACTCAGAGCTGACTAAGACCCCAGAAATCACCCAACCTAATGTGCTCTTCCATGGGTGGGAATACAGGCCCCCAGAGCACGGGACCTGCCTGAAGTCACACAGGGACCGTTGAAGGCCTTCTCTGAGTTCATTTCGAAGTGCCTCACGCCACCTCTACTGTCGGAAGCCCCTTATCTCAGGCCACTTTGAGCTCCTTACTCCTTCATTCCTAACCTCAGTCCCCTGCAGCTGTATCCCCAACAGCCAGTGAGGGTGCCACCGTCCAGACACTAGTGCTCTCGTGCCCGCCAGCTGAGGGGTGGGGGGCTCAGCTAGTGACAGCTGTCTTCTGATTAAACAGGAGCCCTTGAGAGTGGGGATAGGCAGGGATTTTACCGTGCTGACTCTGAGCCAAGTGGCTGCTGGAGCCAGCGCTCTGTCCTTGCCCAGAGGAGGGGGATTGGGTGGAGCTCACAGTAAGGGTGAACCAGTCTGGTGATCCAGAAACAGGACCACAAGCAAGTGCAGAACTGTTTTGTAGGAAGCACTATCACTAGGCCAGCCACTGATGTCTTTTGAGACAAATAACAGCCTAAATGTCTCTCAGGGATTGTGTGTATGTATGTGTGTATCTATGTGTGTTGGGGTTTGGTGGGGGCTTGTGGGGGAACAGGCATAGCATAGTTGTGATTTACCTTTGTGACCTACCACTCACCCAAGAAATTGACAGGCAGAGTTAGAACAGACTGCTAAGTTGATGATACCAGATCAGCCTTTACTTTTCTGTATTTCTTAAGCCAGAATTTCAGGGTTCCACAGCTATTGAGAAGGTGTCCTAAGGTGATAATCCTCAAGTCTAGGTTTCTTTATAAAATGGGTATCAGATCAGATCAGTCGCTCAGTCGTGTCCGACTCTTTGAGACCCCATGAATCGCAGCACACCAGGCCTCCCTGTCCATCACCAACTCCCAGAGTTCACTCAGACTCACGTCCATCGAGTCAGTGATGCCATCCAGCCATCTCATCCTCTGTCGTCCCCTTCTCCTCCTGCCCCCAATCCCTCCCAGCATCAGAGTCTTTTCCAATGAGTCAACTCTTCACATGAGGTGGCCAAAGTACTGGAGTTTCAGCTTTAGCATCATTCCTTCCAAAGAAATCCCAGGGCTGATCTCCTTCAGAATGGACTGGTTGGATCTCCTTGCAGTCCAAGGGACTCTCAAGAGTCTTCTCCAACACCACAGTTCAAAAGCATCAATTCTTCGGCGCTCAGCCTTCTTCACAGTCCAACTCTCACATCCATACATGACCACAGGAAAAACCATAGCCTTGACTAGACGGACCTTTGTTGGCAAAGTAATGTCTCTGCTTTTGAATATGCTATCTAGGTTGGTCATAACTTTCCTTCCAAGGAGTAAGCGTCTTTTAATTTCATGGCTGCAGTCACCATCTGCCATGATTTTGGAGCCCAGAAAAATAAAGTCAGCCACTGTTTCCACTGTTTCCCCATTTATTTCCCATGAAGTGATGGGACCGGATGCCATGATCTTAGTTTTCTGAATGTTGAGCTTTAAGCCAACTTTTTCACTCTCCACTTTCACTTTCATCAAGAGGCTTTTTAGTTCCTCTTCACTTTCTGCCATAAGGATGGTGTCATCTGCATATCTGAGGTTATTGATATTTCTCCCGGCAATCGTGATTCCAGCTTGTGTTTCTTCCAGTCCAGCGTTTCTCATGATGTACTCTGCATATAAGTTAAATAAGCAGGGTGACAATATACAGCCTTGACGTACTTCTTTTCCTATTTGGAACCAGTCCGTTGTTCCATGTCCAGTTCTAACTGTTGTTTCCTGACCTGCATACAAATTTCTCAAGAGGCAGATCAGGTGGTCTGGTATCCCCATCTCTTTCAGAATTTTCCACAGTTTGTTGTGATCCACACAGTCAAAGGCTTTGGCATAGTCAATAAAGCAGAAATAGATGTTTTTCTGGAACTCTCTTGCTTTTTCCGTGATCCAGCGGATGTTAGCAATTTGATCTCTGGTTCCTCTGCCTTTTCTAAAACCAGCTTGAACATCAGGAAGTTCACGGTTCACATATTGCTGAAGCCTGGCTTGGAGAATTTTGAGCATTACTTTCCTAGCGTGTGAGATGAGTGCAATTGTGCAGTAGTTTGAGCATTCTTTGGCATTGTCTTTCTTTGGGATTGGAATGAAAACTGACCTTTTCCAGTCCTGTGGCCACTGCTGAGTTTTCCAAATTTGCTGGCATATTGAGTGCAGCACTTGCACAGCATCATCTTTCAGGATTTGGAATAGCTCAACTGGAATTCCATCACCTCCACTAGCTTTGTTCGTAGTGATGCTTTCTAAGGCCCTCTTGACTTCACACTCCAGAATGTCTGGCTCTAGGTCAGTGATCACACCATCATGATTATCTGGGTCGTGAAGATCTTTTTTGTACAGTTCTTCTGTGTATTCTTGCCTCCTCTTCTTAATATCTTCTGCTTCTGTTAGGTCCATACCATTCCTGTCCTTTATCGAGCCCATCTTTGCATGAAATGTTCCTTTGGTATCTCTGATTTTCTTGAAGAGATCCCTAGTCTTTCCCATTCTGTTGTTTTCCTCTATTTCTTTGCATTGATCACTGAAGAAGTCTTTCTTATCTCTTCTTGCTATTCTTTGGAACTCTGCATTCAGATGTTTATATCTTTCCTTTTCTCCTTTGCTTTTCGCTTCTCTTCTTTTCACAGCTATTTGTAAGGCCTCCTCAGACAGCCATTTTGCTTTTTTGCATTTCTTTTCTGATCAGGTCTAAGAAGCCTACCCCATAACGTGGTTGTGAAGAGAGTCAGTAAGGGGACTGAATGAAATGATTCAGTGACACACAGGATGTGAAGCTGATGTGTAAACTGCAGAGTGCCCTAGAATAGAGTTCTAAAATACATCTGCACCTATGGTCAGTTCATTTCCGCCAGGAACGTTTACCTCATACTATATGCAGAAATGAACTTGAAGTGGATCATAGGCCGAAACATAAAAGCCATACTGTAGAAGTTAGAAAAGAAAATCTCCACAGCGTTTGGGGTAGGCAAAGATTTCTTTGATAGGATACAAAAAGCACAAAACATAAAAGGGAAAATTGGTAAGTTGACTTCATCAAAGTTAAAAACTGCTTTTCAAAGGACACTGATTTACAAAAAAAATTAAGTCACAGGCTAGAAGAAAATATTTATGTATCTGATAAAGACCTGCACCCAGGATATGTATAGAAGTCTCAGAACAAGAGAACAAATAACCCACATATTTTTAATGGGGGAAGATGTGAAGGGCCATTTCACAGAAGCTCTACAAATGGCCAATAAGCACATGATAAGATGTTCAGCATCAGTGGTCCTAAAAGAAGTGCAGATCAAAACCACAGTGAGATATCAGTGCACACCCATAAAATTGAAGACTCAGTAAAAATGTTGGTGAGAATGTGGAGCACCTGGACTTCTCACACATTGCTGACAGGAATAGAAAATGGAATCAACTCAGAACAACAGAAAGTTGCGTACAAAGTTAAACATGACACCATACAACCCATCAATTCCACTTCTAGAAATTTTGCCCAAAATAAGTGAAAACATATTTAAACAAAGACTTATTCAAATGTTCATAGCAGCTTTTTTCATTAATAGTCAAAAACTGAAAAAGTGTCCATCAGCAGGTGAAAAGATAAACAAATTGTGGTACATTCATGGGATGGACTATTTCTCAGCAATAAAAAAGGAACAAAATGTTCATGAGCCCAGTGATGTGAATGAATCTCAGAAGTGTGCTAAGTGGAAGTCAGACACAGAAAGAGTTCGTATTGTATGATTCCATGAAGATGAAACCTTAAGGAAAGTAAAAGCAAAGTTAATCTGTAGTGACAGAAAGCTGATTACTGGCTGTGGCCCAGGATAAGAGATTGACTAGGAAAGGGCACAAAGGAGCTTTTTGATATGATGGAAATGTCCTATATCTTTATTATGGTGGTGGTTATAAGGGTTTCTAAATTTGTCAGAATTAATCAACTACATGCTTAAAATGAGTACATGTTATTGCATGTCAGTTATACCTCATTAAGTTGATTTTTTTAAAAAGCATGTGTGATGTAGTCCCATTTTTTGTAGAAAATAAGTCTTGTAAATGAGTAAATGTGAGAATATATATGCATGTGTTATTTATATTGTTATTCAGTTGCTAAGTTGTGTCCAACTCTTTGTGACCCCATGAACTACAGCATGCCAAGCTTCCCTGTCCTTACTATCTCCTGGAATTTGCTCAGACTCATTCCATTGAGTCAGTGAGGCTACCTAACCATCTCATCCTCTGTCGCCTCCTGCTCTTGCCCTAAATCTTTCCCAGCATCAGGGTCTTTTCCAGTGAGTCAACTCTTCACATCAGGTGGCCAAAGTATTGGAGTTTCAGCTTCAGCATCAGTCCTCCCAGTGAATATTCAGGGTTGATTTCCTCTGGGAGTGACTGGTTTGATCTCCTTGCAATCCAGTCGATTCTCAAGAGTCTTCTCCAGCACCACAATTCAAAAGCATCAATTCTTCAGCACTTAGCTTTCTTTATGGTCCAACTTCACATCTGTACATGACTACTAGAAAGACCATAGCTTTGACTATATGGACCTTTGTTGGCAAAGTGACGTCTCTGCTTTTTAATCCAGTGCCTAGGTTTCTCATAGCTTTTCTGGCAAGGAGCAAGCATCTTTTAATTTCATGGCTGCAGTCACTGTCTGCAGTGATTTTAGAGTCCAAGAAAACAAAATCTGTTGCTGTTTCCACTTTTTCCCCATCTATTTGCCATGAAGTGATGGGACTGGATGCCATGATCTTAGTTTTTTGAATGTTGAGTTTTAAGTCAGCTTTTTCACTCTCCTCTTTAACCCTCATCAAGAGGCTCTTTAGTTACTCTTTGCTTTCTGCCATAAGGGTGGTGTCATCTGCATATCTGAGGTTGTTTATATTTTTCCCAGCAATCAGATGGGTGTGATTAATCAGTAGGCATTAAAATCTTATTTTGTTTGATACTCTTTAAGCTGATTTTCTCATTAAAAAAAATTCAAATATAAAAGAAAACATAAAATCTTATTGGTCACTTATGTTCTTACAGTATATTTTTAGACATTTGTGTTTCCAATTATTGCCCTATTTGGGATGTATAGTTTGTCCTAATTAATCGCTTACTATTATATATTAGGATTGCTCCAGTTGTTTGCTACTGTAAGCAACCTAGCAGGAAAATTATTAACTTTAAATTCTAAAAGCAAATATTAAAATTTTTAAAGCAAATTTAAAAACCAAAAACAAGGAAAATCAGAAAAAAGTAGGCATGTGAAAAGGTTGAAAAACTATTCAGTAATACAAAAAAATAGAAATTTAAAAAAAAAAATCACTAACTGATGATGTTTACTTTCAAACTGAGTTACCTTGTTGTCCACCTTGCTTTCAGCCAAATTATATGCTCCCTTTCATTGTGGGACCTGGGCACCTAACTTAGCGATTCAGTAACTAATACTAAAAAAGCAGAGACATTACTTTGCCAACAAAGGTCTGTCTAGTCAGGGCTATGGTTTTTCCAGTGGTCATGTATGGATGTGAGAGTTAGACTATAAAGAAAGCTGAGTGCAGAAGAATTGATGCTTTTGAACTATGGTGTTGGAGAAGACTCTTGAGAGTCCCTTGGACTGCAAGGAGGTCCAATCAGTCCATCCTAAAGGAAGTCAGTCCTGAATGTTCATTGGAAGGACTGATGCTGAAGCTGAAACTCCAATACTTTGGGCACCTGATACAAAGAGCTGACTCATTTGAAAAGACCCTGATGCTGGGAAAGATTGAAGGCAAGAGGAGAAGGGCCCGACAGAGGATGAGATGGTTGGATGGCATCACCGACTCAATGGACATGAATTTGAGTAATTGCTGGGAGTTGGTGATGGACAGGGAGGCCTGGTGTGCTGCAGTCCATGGGGTCGCAAAGAGTCGGACATGACTGAGCGACTGAACGACTGAACTGAACTGATAACGATATCATACGTCAAGACATACCACTATGTCTTTTTAACATAGACAAAACTTTAACAAGGTAACTATTAGAACTGTAGATTCCAAGTGACAGAAACCCAATTGTAGCTAATGCAGAAAAGGGGAATTTATTTAGGAAGTTACAGGGATAGATGATTCAAGGAAAAAAATTGCATAAATGAAGTGGGAAATGGTAGGCCTGAGGTTCAGATGGAACTAGGAATTCACATGCTGTCAGAAAACCAATTTTGACATAATATATGACATCACTGTCTTTCATTATAGGCTAGTTTCTTATGGCAGGAAGCATGACCACCAATAGCAGTGGAGAACTTCCATCTTACTGTTTGTATCACCAAAGAATAACCAGCCTTCTTTATCAGCATTTGAAAAGACATCATCAAAGGACAATGATGGAGCCTTCTTGATTCAGGTGTCTTCCCTAAAAGTAAGGAAGCAAGTCAGGAGGAGTACTATTGTTTGCTGGGCTCACGTGGGCTCCCATCCACTGTGGGCAGGACCTGGGGTCACACAGTGGGAGGAATCACATAGCCGGGAGAAAGGAGTCCAAGAGGGTCCAGAGGAAGGAGGAGGAAGCAGTTCCCAGAAGAAGGTGAGTTGGGAAGATAAAATAGGTGTAAAAAAATGAAGATCTTACACTCAAGATGCCCTAGCAGACAGACTATCCCTCCCATATAACTTTAGCCCTTTGCTTCCACTTCCACAATACATCTGGCTAATATCTGTTCACAACCAACCTTGTGCAAGGGCCTGGGGATAAAGAAATGAAGTTAACAGTTTCATACTCTTTGACTCCACATTGCTTGATATTAATGTTGCCAGACCTGACTTTCTTTATTTTACTCATTTTAATTTTGAATATTCCATTTTTTATTTATCTAATAAGCAGAGAAACCTTGTATTTAAGGGTTTTTTACCTCAGATCTAAGTTTAATGATGTATTATATATATTTTTAAAGTCGTTAAGGATGACTGGGGTTATTTTTATTATACCTTTATTAAACAGAAGTGCATCATCCTTTCTACCTTCTTTTTCTGTTTCTTAAAAAAAGACACTTGCTTTGCCTTTTCCCTTCTTCATTCTTTTGATCTACATTGATGTATGCCAATAGCCCATTATTTTAGTAAAATAATTTCTTCCAAATATTTTAATCTTTTGATATCAGTTTTGACAAGATACTTGCTGCAGTTGTTTAGAATTATTTGAATACAATCAACTGGTCTCACCACTTCCTACAAGTTCTTGTCTGCCATTCTTGAGTTCCTCCTTCAGGGCTATCATCCTCTTCCTAAGAATACACTTTGAGTACCATTTTTTTCAGAGAGAATACATGTATTTGCATAATTAATTCCCATTGACTTCACATATGAATAGCTTGATTTTATATAAAATTCCTGAATCATGTTTTTTTTTTAAACCTTTTCAACTGTGTGTTAACATCTTCTAGGTAGATTTTCCTATAGTGTGTCCCAGGCAAAATCAGGTATAGAAGATGCTCCAGAGAAAAGGCTTTCATGGTCAAATAAGTGTGGGAAGTGTGAATACAGTTGTGAATGTACTAGGCAAAGTAGCATGGTGGAGGCCAGGAGACATCTTGAGATACTGAAGGTGGTTTACTTTTATCTCCAGTGTACCCAACCTATTTGACCACAGTAATCTCAAGAGCAAGCAAGTGACCAGTAATATGTTTATAGTTAATATTTGTTAAGCACTTACTATGAGCCAGGCACTATTTTAGGACTTATTCTATGGGTATCAATTCATTGAGTTTGCATGGCAGCTGTATATGGTTGATACTTTTTCAACCCATTTTAACAGGTGGAAAAACTGAGGTACACTGAGCTTGAGAAAATAGGCTCAAAAATGGCCAATTCAAACTCAAGCAGTGTTCTATATTACTCACAGCCCTAACAGTTGGCAAGTAAGGACAGAAGGCAACTTCTATATGTGTCCCAAGTCTGAGAAGCATAACAGAACATCTAATTGCACCAAAACGGAAAAAACTTCCCACCAAACAGCCTTTGTAACAGAATTTACCACTGAATTACTGCAAAGGCACTTTGGAGGGTAATCTGATTATCTCCAGTCCAAGTGCTCAAACTCTGCTGTTGGCCAATGTCCAGGACCCATCATTGAATACTCATCACCTCATCAATTCAGCCTCCTAGACTGATGGGCAAAACAACATCCAAATATTCATTGCACATCTGTGCTGGGCAGATTATACATTAGCAATTCAAATCCAGCCAGTGTACTGGCCGTTCCTGCAAATGTGTCTGTTTGGGTGAGATGCCTTGTTGTCTGGGACGGATAATAAGGCACCTCGGTCTAATCTTGAAGAACAATCAACCCATCTTGCGAAGGTGACTGTCTGTGTGTGTTCTTGCCCTGGCAGCGATGGAACAATGGCCCCATAACGCACTCGACTCAGCTGGCAATGAAGTCCCATCCTGATTAGGAGCCATGGCTGGTGTCAATCACCACGGGATGCACCATTGTCCTCTGGTCCCCAACACAGTTTATTTACAGGAAAACAAAGGCTTTGGGGGGCTATGGCTGCTTCCCAGAGATTGCAAAATAGATTGAGCTGTCAAGCACACAAAGTAGATGAAGATTAATGAGTTGTGTGGACAATAAATATGACGAGATGACCATGAATATGCTAATGGGCATTATCCATATACACCGTAATTGCTACCAAAATTAAAAGGTAACATGAAGAAGACGGGTCACAAGGTGACAGGGAGATAATCTTAGATGCTTGAAACGCTCACCCCAGATAAGACCCTCTACAGGTTTCCTCACCCCCGATTAAACCATCCCGAAGCAGCATTGTTCACAAGCTGTCTGAATAGGCTCCTTTTAAACAGGGGTTGTAAGGAGTGGAGTGAAAGAGTAAGCTGGAAAAGTTACTTTAGGGAAAGGTGTAATTAGAATAAGAAAGGTGTTTATCAAAGGCAAGAAGTGCTCAGCTGTCAGGCTCCCTCCTCATCCCCAGGGACAGAACTGATGAGGATGTCACTTGACGCTTCAGCCCCACCCCCACCCTAGAGCCACAGAGACTATTATAACTACAAGAATGTTATTTAGATTGCCTTTTACGAAGGACTAGGTGATTTTTCAGAGTATTCCAATACTCTGATGACTTTTAAAATACACACATATTAGAGATATTTGAAGGACAAAATGTTTAAAGGCAAATTTTGTTTCCAGGAATGATTCGGTTTTGGAAATCTGTATCCTGTGAAACTGCAGCATGGCTATGACATGGCTGATTCCCACCCAGCCTCCCAGCCTGTCTTCACAGTCCTTCATCTGGCAGGTGTCCTCTGACCCTGTTCACCCCATCTTCCTGTCCACCCCCGCTGTCTGTGGATGGTGAGTAAGTTAGCACCTAGTTTCTATCCTCTGGAGGACTAGGACAATGGACTTCATCCCCTGGAGATCCATGGACCATCACCACCAATTGTAAGAACACACCTTTGCTCCTAAAGATAGAATCTGAATATGTATTTCTTGGTCCACACCAGGTGAAGGGGAGCAGGATGAAATCAGGGTCCAAGAAGAGGGCAGAAGGGTGGAAGAGAGGAAGGGAAGTCGGGAGAAAGAGGCAGTCCCAGAGACGGCCTGAGGCTGACTACATGGACTGAAATCAGCCGACCAGGGGAACAGGGAGTTTTGTACAAATATGTGAAACAATCTCTCTAAAAGGGGTGAGAGAAAAAGATTGTTGTTCTGTTCAGTCACTAAGTCATGTCCAACTCTTTGTAACCCCATGAACTGCAGCACACACACCAGTCTTCCCCGTCCTTCACTATCTCCCAGAGTTTGCTCAAACTCATGTCCATTGAGTCTGTGATACCATCCAACCATCTCATCCTCTGTTGTCCCCTTCTTCTCCTGACTTCAATCTTTCCCAGCATCAGGGTATTTTCCATTGAGTCAGCCAGGTAACTCTGGAAATCAGTGGATTCAAAAGCAGAGACATTACTTTGCCAACAAAGGTCCGTCTAGTCAAGGCTATGGTTTTTCCTGTGGTCATGTATGGATGTGAGAGTTGGACTGTGAAGAAGGCTGAGCGCCGAAGAATTGATGCTTTTGAACTGTGGTGTTGGAGAAGACTCTTGAGAGTCCCTTGGACTGCAAGGAGATCCAACCAGTCCATTCTGAAGGAGATCAGCCCTGGGATTTCTTTGGAAGGAATGATACTAAAGCTGAAACTCCAGTACTTTGGCCACCTCATGTGAAGAGTTAACTCATTGGAAAAGACTCTGATGCTGGGAGGGATTGGGGGCAGGAGGAGAAGGGGACGACAGAGGATGAGATGGCTGGATGGCATCACTGACTCGATGGACATGAGTCTGAGTGAACTCCGGGAGTTGGTGATGGACAGGGAGGCCTGGCGTGCTGTGATTCATGGGGTCACAGAGTCGGACACGACTGAGCGACTGAACTGAACTGACAGAACCAAAGGCACACAAGCATTTCGCTCTGGTTGACAAAGTTTTTTCCATGTGCGTACAGGTTAACAATTTTGAAACCACTGGAACTGAATAAATGAGTCTATGGATGGCAGATGGTGGAGCCAGGCATCTCCTTGTTGAAGTGGAAGTTTTCAGGTGAGCAAGGGGAGATGGCTTTGAATGATCAATGTAGTGATGTGGTTGGAGATATTAGTTTGAATTCATGTTTAATGTAATATAGACACAGGTGGTTACACAAAGAAATCTTTATAGATATATGTATATACATAGGTTAGTGTACACATATATATTACCTTGTGTCTCACCTGGCAAGGCAACAGTGGCAACAAATTACTCAGTAGCAAAAAGCAAAAGAAAAGTAAAATGTTAGTCATTCAGTCATGTCCAACCCTTTGCAACTCCACCCGGTTCCTCTGTCCATGCAAGAATACTGGAGTGGGTGGCCATTCCCTTCTCCACAGGATCTTCCTAACCCAGGAATCAAACCCAGGTCTCCTGTATTGCAGGCAGATTCTTTACTGTCTGAGTCACCAGGAAAGCCCAGGAAAAAGGAAAACCTAGTACCAACTCTTGGTTTCTAATACCAGATTCCAGTAAAAGAAAGGATTCACAGAGAAATGCCTTAGCCTAGGATAGTGTAGAAAATATACAAGATAAGCCTAGAGCTTCATATAATGCCAAAAAAGTAAGAAATTGCTAAAAAAAATTTTTTTAAACCCACATTGATGGGGAGTATATCAGTGGGACATAGGAGCAACAAAATAAAGTAGTATTGGATTATAACCCAAAATATAAAATAAATATCCATGAGTCCAGGCTGATATAGATAAACGATTGAATAAATACATAGGAAAAATAGAAGACAAATTACCCATGCAGAAGAATTCCAAATAATTTATGTAGACACCCCACCCTCAACAGGTGGAGTATAACTTCTCTTTGTTAATTTTAGGGCCTCTCATAAAGGGTACAATATGAAAGGGGAGAAAAAGAGAAACTTGACAGTGGGGAAATCTGAGAAACATTGCCTCAACCAGCTGATCAAGGTCAACATCAACAGTGATAAGTCAAGTTTCTGGGATGTACTCTTGCTATAATGTGATGAGAATGGCAGTTTGCTTCTGTGGCCTTCCTCGCCCAAACCTGTAAACTCAGTCTAAGAAAAAAATGTATCAGGCAAATTTCTATAGGACATGCTATGAAATACCTGACCAGTATTCCTCAAAACTGATCATCAAAAATAAGGACACTCTAATGTTAGATATCTCAAATTTTTTTTAATACAAATTAAAAAACAACAAGAAAAGCCTGAGAATGTCATAGTTTTTCCAGCTTTCCCAATACCACTTGCTGAGAAACTTTTTCCTATTGTGTATTCTTTCCTTCTTTATCAAAGATTAATTAACCATAGGTGTGTGGATTTAGTTCTGGACTCTCTATTCTCTTCCATTGATCCATATATCTGTTTTTGTGCTGATATCATGCTGTTTTGATTCCTGTAGCTTTGTAGTCTTGTCTGAAGTCTGAGAGGATTATGCTTCCTGCTTTTCTCATTTTCTTCAAGATTGCTTTGGCAATTCTGGGTCTTTCATGATTTCATATGAATTTTTTTTAGTTTTATTTATTTTAGCTCTGCTGGCTTACAGTTGGCTATGTGCGGACTTTCTCTAGTTGTGACAAGTGGGGGCTACTCTGTAGTTGCAGCACATGGGCTTCTCATTGCAGTGGCTTCTCTTGTTGTGTGGCATGAATTCTAGGGTGTGTGGGTGGGCTTCAGCAGTTGTGGCTTCTGTGCTTAGTTGCCCCGAGGTATGTGGGGATCTTCCGGGACCAGAGCTTGAACCAGTGTCCTTTCCATTGGCAGGCAGATTCTTAACCACTGGACCACCAGGGAAGCCCCATATGAATTTTAGGATTATTTGTTTTAGTTTTGTGAAAAATGTCATGAATAATTTGATAAGGATTGCACTATATCTGTATATGGCTTTGGGTAGTATGGCCTTTTAACAACATTAATTCTTCCAATCCAAGAGCATGGGATATTTTTCCATTTGAATCATCGGAAACTAACAAAGTTTCCTTTGTTAATGTTTTATAGTGTTCAGTGTAGAAGTTTTTCACCTCCTTGATCAGGTTTATTCCTAAACATTTTATTTTGAGGAGTTCAATTTTAAAAGGTATTGTTTTTCTTTTAACATGCCCTGTCTGATATTTCATTGTTGGTATAAAGAAATGCAACTGATTTCTGTATATTAATCTTGTATCCTGGTGCCTTGCTGAATTATTTTATCAGTTCCAGTAGTTTTTGTATGGAGTCTTTAGGCTTTTCTATATATCATATCATATGTGATGGGGTTTAAACAGGGAAGAAGCCTGACCAAGTCTAACAAGCAAGAAGCAAACGTGGGTCTTCTCTCTCCCAAAGCCATGCTCCCCCGTGAGGACCCCCACCCTACTTTGAGTCACACAGACCCCCAAAAGCCAATGCATCCTCCCAAGTACCACTGATAGTTCCTCATCTGAACAGTGAAAGAAGGGTGAGGGGACTTCTTTTGATGATCCTAAAAAAAGGAACTGCTTCATTTCATATGACCTACTTACAGACCTTGGTGACTATAGACCATGGATATAAATTCCTAGTTTCTATCATATTTATGTTAGTTGGTGACTAGTAATGTTGGAACAGCATAGAGATTTATGGTCAGAAAATATTAGCTCCTAAACACTGCAACCCTGCCCCCCACCCCCCAGTCATCTCTTTAAATTCAGAGTGTTTCCCCCATTTCATCATTTGTGATCAGATTTGTACAGGTCGGCCCTAGATGGGGATTTATTTCTGTCCATAAACAAAGCCTCGATATTAGTCACAAACTATTTCTGATTCTCAGTTAACATTCTTAAACATCTTGTGTCCCAGGGGACTCTTTTCCCTGTCATATGAAGATGATGTTTCAAGGTTTATATCTCCCCAAAGAAGCGAGTAGATCATAAAACCTAATGTATTCCGTGGTTTGGAATGATAATTTTGTGAAGAGGTGAGGGAATATTTCACTGTGGATCATTACAACATCCATGTAAGTTGTTAATATACTACTTACTACTTCCCTTTAAATATTCATCCAGCTCGTGTTTATGAACTGCTCCTGTGTCCCCAGTCTGGGCTCTGAGGGGGCCATGTAATGGTGGTGAGGGCACAGTTGGGGACAGCTCCCTGACTTGGGTGGGAGGATTGTGGATGGAGACAGAAGAGAAGCTGGCAGAGGCAAAATGACCAGTTGTGGGGAGCATGCTGGAGACCACAAGGGGAGAGAGCTTTGGCCAGGGGAAGGGGCCACATCAGAGTCCAGGCAGGACCCTGTACCTGGACACGAGGATGTGTGTCCCTGGAGACTTGGGCGGAGGCACATGCAGAGCACAAATGCAGAGAGGATGAGGAGGGGGTGAGAAAGCGGTATGATACAGGGGATCTACCAGGGCAGAGGGGGATTCAAGTTAACCAGTGTTTTCTGAGCATCTCAGCCTTCATCTGCTTGAGTTGTTTCCAATCTAGTAACAGAGCAGAGAGGCACATGGCAAAGTGTCTTTCAAGGGGGATCATAATAAGAAAACTTGGAGGCAAAGATAAAGAGACTTTGAACTCTGTCCCTCAAGAGTAATCCGAGGAAGCTTCTCAAAATGAAGAGATGGGATTATACTGTGATAAGCAGCAGTCTTCCAAAACAGGATTCAAATACCAGCACCATCCCTTCCGACTAGGTGACTTTGAGCTTGGATCACTTTTCAGTGCCTCAATTTTCCTATCTGCAAAAAGTGGATAGTAATATGACCCACCTCTTAAGATGCTTATGAGGATGCAATGAGTAGAATACATACAGCACTTAGCAAAGAGCCTGAAATACAGAAAGCACAATGAAAGTTAGTCTTTGCTATTATTCTATGTGGTAGCAACCTAAGGACAGTGATGCTGGGCTTACCTGAAGGCAAAGAGGAGCCACCTGTATCTCTAAGAGAGAGACTGATGGGATCCAGTCTTCATCTTAGAAAGGAGCCTGCTGCTGCTGCTGCTAAGTCACTTCAGTCGTGTCCGACTGTGTGCAACCCCATAGACAGCAGCCCACCAGGCTCCTCCGTCCCTGGGATTCTCCAGGCAAGAACACTGGAATGGGTTGCCATTTCCTTCTCCAACGCATGAAAGTGAAAAGTGAAAATGAAGTCGCTCAGTTGTGTCCGACCCTCAGCGACTGCAACCTTCCAGGCTCCTCCGTCCATGCGATTTTCCAGGCAGGAGTATTGGAGTGGGGTGCCATTGCCTTCTCCAAGAAAGGAGCCTAGAGGAGGTTAATGCTGGTGTCACAGCTAGGGAAGCGGGAAGCCAGACTGTGTCCTAATGTAAGCACAGCAGCAGAGGAAGGCTTGTTTGAAACTGGGAGGTAATGTGCCTTGAATTGAGCAAAGAGGATGGAGAGGGCAGAAATGCAGATCTTGGGGGTAGGAGGAGGTAATCCTAGTTCCAAGTTGAAGAGATTTTAGATGGATTCTCCTTTCCTACATTCCATAAACTTCCGTTGGCTTTACATTTTCACTGGAATTTAAAAATCAATGGAAGCATTAGAAGATAAAATTGAAGAAACGTGGGCCATACCATGTAATACTGTTCCATGAGCCCCTGGAGCCACAAAAAGACCAGGCGTCAACATGGAGCTGACAGAACCTCAGTCTGTTGGAAATGAGGACACCAGAGGCTGGACAAGGGGCAGCTATGGCAGCAGCTTGAAGGTGGAGGTCAGCATCCAGGCCTGGAACATCAGAAAGGCAGCTTAGCCCGTCGTTTAGAGGGACTCAGGGTTCCAGCATTTACCCTTTGATGATAGTGGCAGGAAGGACCCCGAGTGCACATGGGAACATTCTCCAGCCTCCGCTCAGCTGGGACACTTCGGGGCACTCTAGAGGTCAGGACCAATCTGAGGGCAAAGTGTCTGCTTGCTTGTCTGTTTTCCTAATGGAATCACAATCAGGGAATTTTAGAGTCCATATGGATTCTATGGGTATTTATTGAGACAGAATTGTGGGGAGATAATGGTTGGACTAAGGGGCTTCCCTCATAGCTCAGTTGGTAAAGAATCTGCCTGTAATGCAGGAGATCGCAGTTTGATTCCTGGATCAGGAAGATCCCCTGGAGAAGGGATAGGCTACCCACTCCAGTATTCTTGGGCTTCCCTTGTGGCTCATCTGGTAAAGAATCCTCCTGCAATGCGGGAGACCTGGGTTCGATCCCTGGAGAAGGGAAGGGCTACCCACTCCAGTATTCTGGCCTAGAGAATTCCATGGATAGTGTAGTCCATGGGGTTGCAAAGAGTCAGACACGACTGAGCGACTTTCCAAAAAAAAAAAATGGTTGGACTAGATCAACTAGTCCAATCTGCCAATTCCACAGATGAGAAGATCAAGGCCCAGAGGAAAGGAGGAAAAGTCCAAGGTTCCCTGTGCATCAGGGGCTACTCTTCACCCCTCCCCTCCAGCTCCCAGTATGAGCAGCCTTTCTCTACCTGCGACTTCCCTGCTTTGTCATAACAACTCAGGGGGCGCTGAAGGCTGGGAGCAGCTAGAAGGGCAGAGATCCTACCTCCTGCCCACTGTACAGATTGCAAGACTCACCTTAAGTCACAAAGCGAGTCAGTGTGGGACAGCATCCATGAACTGTGAGCAAGCCCCTCCGAGGTGCCCCGCATCCCTTGCCCTCTACGTTTCAGATGTAGGGACACTACTCTGTGCCACTAACCACAGAGTAGCCAGCTTCCGTGACACAAAGGCTGCTCCCTGCGAGCACAGAGCAAGCAGTAGGCTCCTCGGGCTCCGCCTCCCTCTCTGCAGACGGGAAGGATGCTGGCAACAAACACAGCAGCTTTCATCAAAATCTCTTGTCTTCACAAGTCATATTGCTCAGAGCTCCTTCACTTCCTTTGTCTCATTTAAACCTTGTGAGCACTTGGGAAGATAGGTGGACAAGCAGTGTTATCCCCACTTTACAGATGAGGCAACTAAGGCTGGGGCTTAAACACAGCCTCTGAGCATCAGCGCTGGGGTCTGAGCTCAGTTTCTCTTGTGTTCTCCCAAATCAAGTGTCTTTGTACCTCAGGAACCGTTCTTAAACTAGACTGCTCCCTAAGATTGGAATGCCACTGCCATGAAGGTTTCTAAAAGCTCTGGGGGTGGAGGAAATCCCTACCATCAGCCCCAGTTCTCCCAGGCAGATGCTGCCCCCCACCCCCATAGGAATATCTGATGTGTGGACGGCCATCGCCCTCTGGCGGCTGACGGACAAAGCGCTCCACAGACCTAACAGAACAAAGGCCCTCCAGCCTCCCAGCCTCCTCTCGCAGGCCCAGTGAGTGGCAGTGGCAGTTTTTTTTTATTCTGGGGGCCCTGGCCTTCACTGTCTCAGCTTGACTGACTAATGGAATGCACATCATCTCATGAAACAGCAACCGAGAGGCTGAGGGACTGAGGTGAGTGTGTGGCTTCTGTCAGTTGCTTTGGCGGGCATTTGACCAAGAAGTCACCAGCCACCAGGTTTGCTCCAGTGCTCACGTGGCCAACTCATGAGTGTCAATTCCCCTCAGAACCACCCCAGCTCACCCCTGGGCTGTCACTGAGATCTGACATGAAGGCCCAGCTCCTGCAGGAAACTGCGGTGCTCCCTCCTGCTCTCTGAAAGCGGGGACACCTGCACATTTCTGGCCCCTCCGCCACCACGGGTCAGAGCCAGCGGACTGCCTGAGTCTGAGATCTTGCTCTGACACATCCCGGCTCAGGCACTACATGTGTGTTACACGCTTCAGATGGCCCATCTGAAGAAGGGTGATGGCCACAGTACTCACACCACGGGGTGTTGATGAACACATGTAAAGAGGTGAGAGCCGTGTCCGGCACTTAGGAAATGCTCAGAAAAGTGAGCTCTTACTGGATTATGATGTAGAAGCTGCGTGTTACGGGCTTGCCTCCACCTGGAATGGTGTACCTCAAAGTTGGAGCTGAGCTGCCTTTTGTATAAAAATTGATCTTTTTGATGCACACATTGGGTATAACTTTCTTCACCCTGTGGTCAGTATGCCACTGATGTGAGAGGAAAGGCTGAAGAGGCCTTAAAGCCATTTGCTGGTCTAATATTTATTGGTCAATGGGGTTTTTTCCTACTTAGATTTGCATTACATGCATGGATTTGTAAAGGAAATGGTAACCTACAACTGAAATCCTGGGTGTGATCCAACCTATAACTGTATGAAGCAGGGGCCAGTGGCAGATATGGAGGCCATACATCTACTTACAACCCTGAAGACCTTCATACCAACCCAGGACCATTTAATATTTTCATTAATGACTTGAAGGATGGAATCGAGACCCAGCTAATCAGATCTCTGCATGATACAAAGCTGGAAGGGATCTTAGCTACTTTGGAGGACAAGATTAAAATACAATCCAAGCTTGACGAATTGCAGAGAAGAACCTAAATCAATAAAGAGACAGGCAATAAAGATAAATGCAAGTTGCTCTGAAGAGAGCTGAGAAAATTAGCCAGATACCAAATGGTGATGAGAGAAATGAGTTTTGAGGGGGCCAGGAGGAGCTACCTGGATGTAAATTCAAGTCATACTCTGTAAACTGAAGGCTCAGCTCTGTCATCTGGTGGATCTCAAACTTCAGTGAGTATAAGAATTATCCAGAGAGCTTGGGAAAATGCAGGTTTCCAGGCCACAGCCCTGAGATTGTGATTCAGTGGGTCTGAAATAGGGCTAAGCTGATTCTGGGCCAAGTGGTCCATGGCTAGCACTTTGAGAAAGCCAGAGCCCGGATAAGGCAGCAGCCTCTACCCACACCACTATTTCCCCAGTATTTAATCTGGGTGCATCCCATGGGACCCTCTGCAAGAAGGACTTCCATGGTCAAACAAACTTGGAGATGCTCTCTTTTAGAAAGAAAAGCAAAAAATTACAAGCTCAGTGAGCATGTTAATGACTCCAACATTTTCTGCAGTGAAATAAACACTTTCACTTAGTTTAATCCAGAGTTTCCCAAATGTTTTGACCCTGGAGCCATTTCTTCATGTATTAATAACCTCCAGTAGCATCTTGGGAATCACACTTCAGATAGTGTGATGCCGTTCAAGCCCCTCTCCGTCAGGTTCTCCAGGATCTCTCAGTCCTGTCACTGCCCTGTGTTAAAACTACCTAAGGGGTTAGAACTTGAAGTCCTTTTAAATTATGCTCTATCTCCTCCGTTTCCCTAGACCTGAACTTTCCTCTTACATTTTAAGAAGAAGATAGGAGCAAATTATTAGGGCTTCGGGTCTGAGCCTTCTCTTGCTTGGTAACAGTGCACCATACATCCTGGGTTGCGGAGGGGAGGAAGACTGCTTTGCCGTCTTTGTTCATGGTCTTCCTTGAGCTTGTATCACAAATTGCTACTTGCCTGGCCATCGTCTATTCTCTCCTCTCTCCTTGTAACAGGATCCCCCTGATTGTTGAATGTGGCCACACGCCACACTACAAAACTGGTGTCTCAGCCTCCTTTCCGGAAGAAGGGAATGTCAGTCCACTTCAGTGTTCTTGCCTGGAGAATTTCATGGACGGAGGAGCCTGGTGGGCTTGAGTCCATGAGGTCACAAAGAGTCGGACACGACTGAGTGACCGACACACACATAGCCTCCTTTGCAGATGGGGTGGTCCATCTGAAGTAAGCGGAAGTCACTGGGCGAGAGGCGGGTTCTGGGGAACTACTTTATAAAGGGCACTAACAAATTCGGAAGACACCCTTTGTGCTCTTCCCTACTCCCTTCTTCTTCCCAGTAGGTGCACTGGCAGCCACCATGGGCCATGAGGGGAACGTGCAGAGGGAAGCCACATAGGAAGGATGGCAGGGCAGAAAGATAGAAAGTTGTAATGGCATGGTAAGGCCGCCAGAGCAAGTCTGCTCTGCCCAAGAGGAAAAGTGCACCCCTGTTTCATTGAAGCCATGGTTTCTCAGGTCACTGTTACCAGCATTTAAATGCAGTCTCAAGTTCACACAGAGCACAACCAGCAAAGCTTTTTGGCCCTTTCCCACACATTTGCCTTTCCTAATAGCTCAGTTGGTAAAGAATCTACCTGCAGTGCAGGAGACCCGGGTTTGATCCCTGGGTCAAGAAGATCTCCTAGAGAAGGAAATGGCAACCCACTCCAGTATTCTTGTCTGGAAAATCCTATGGATAGAGGAGCCTGGTGGGCTACAGTCCATGGGGTCACAGGAGTTGGACCAACTGAGCAACTCACCACCACCACACATCTCGGCCACACTGGCTACCATCCTTACCATGTCCCTGCATGCCCTTGTCTGCCTCCTGCAGGTTTGTGATGTGCATGTTCCTCCTGCATCTTTGGCCCAAGGCAGTCATGTTTCTTGAGCCTGGCACCACTTCCTGCCCACCCATGCCTGTGCCTTCGGCTGCCTCTCTCTTTTCTCCTTTATTGGAATTAACTATGGAATGAAATTAACCCAGAATGACAGTTTTGAGAGCTTCACATCCCTCCAGAATGAACTTCTCTGTTGAAATATTTGTATGTAAAACAGTCTTTTCCCTAAAGTTTTATAACCTACATTCCTGTCTGTAACTAGTTAGCAACTCCTGAGAAGAAGTGGGTTGAGTGGGAACTTCACTGCAAGAATTCCCTTTATATCACCATGAGGCTTGCTAAACAGGAAAGAAAAATCATGCAACTATAAAGAAAAACAAGAAATGAATGTAATCAAAAGAGCCTCTAGAAGAGTGACATACAAACAGACAATCCTAAAACAATAAGAAAGTGCACTGATATCTAGATAATAGATACAGATACATACAGTGTTTATGGGAGTTTCAAGTTGGGCATGGCATCTCACCAGGTTTGGTGTGGTGTGCAGTTTATGGTTATCTGCAGTGATGGGTCGCAGGGCAGAAGGGTCCTCTCTGCAGCCACTGCCCCCACTCCCACCTGGCTGCCTCCTTGCCACAGGGCCCCATGGAGCTCTGGGCTGGGATGCTCCTGTCTGTTAGAGGCCCTACTGGGCCTGGGGCCTGCATTTGGCCATTTAGGCACTCTCCACAGGACAAGAAGATATCGCTGCAGCTCCCTTCTATTTCTGACCTTGATGCCTCAAAGCAACACAAAAGTCTGGACTTGTCCTCTCCTGTTCTTTGGGAAGCCCGTCTGCATGGAGCCTTTATCCAAGTTCAGACCAAGTGAGGCTGTTGCAGTTCTGAGAGCTCCGTATGAGGGACTCTCCTGGGAGAAGGAACTAGCATCCACTGACTGCCTGTGGGCTGACGGGCGGACACTCATCACCTTTCCCCTTCAGTTCAACCTGCTCTCATCCTCTTCCAGATCCCTGAACCAGCCTCACTGACTTTGCTACCTGGTCTCCGCAGATATTCATGTTGTGAACCCGAATGTACGTAACATGAACTCTTGCAAAGCATGTTTTCACTCAGTAATACAAGTGGCATGCACGTGTCTTAAAACAGGCAGGAACCCCATATAATGCATTCTACATCCACAGTGCCTTCTGGTGACTGCATGGATAAATGAACAAACAAATGAATGCTGAGTAAATACTTAGCAAATTAAATACTTATAAGCATCTGCAAGCCATGTTACTCCTATGGTGAAGAAGTTTAAGATGAAACTTGCAAGGTTTCACTGGAGGATAATCAGACTCTCAGTCCGATTATTAGATACTCAAAACAAAAACTACCCCTGAGCTAGTCTTTCCTGAATAGCTCGCAGATGATATCCTCTCCTTGTAAATGAATCTATTCCCTCTAAAAACTTCATGAAGCAGAAGAGGTGGATGTCTCTGATTGTTAAGTCATTTTTTCAATATACTCACCAGGTTGCTTATCGGATGTCTCGTGCTTCATCTCCGGCATCCTTTGGCCAAATAAACCAGTCAGTGCTCAATTCTCCAATTGACTGGATAGCTCAGGGAACAAACCCTCAAATCTGATTACAGGAAAATTCATTACTTTAAGTCCTCCCTCAGGGTTCGGAGCTCATAAAAGAAACCTCCAGAGGCCCCAGCTCAGGGGAAGAAAGGCTCTGGGCTGCGAATCTACAGATCGGCAATAATTAACCTGAACTAATTATGGTCAAGCCCCAGGTCAGTCTTTCCAGATCAAGACTGCCTCCTGACAAGTGGGCTTTCAGAGCAAGAACTTTTCACTCAAACTCAAAAGGAACATTCAGCAGATTTTAATATACAAGGGAAAGACCCAAATGGCCTCCTCTACCAGGCAAAGACCAGCCAGGTCAGAGGTTCACTGGCAGGGAACACAGAGCCCCTAAAAAGCAAATACACAAGGATGCTGTCCCTGGCCCTGCATATGATCAGTTCAGTCACTCAGTCGTATCTGACTCTTTGTGACCCCATGGACTGAAGCATGCCAGGCTTTCCTGTCCATCACCAGCTCTCAGAGTTTACTCAAATTCATGTCTATCTGATCAGTGATGCCATCCAACCATCTCATCCTCTGTTATCCCCTTCTCCTCCTGCCTGCAATCTTTCCCAACATCAGGGTCTTTTCAAATGAGTCGGTTCTTCCCATCAGGTGGCCAAAGTATTGGAGCTTCAGCTTCAACATTAGTCCTTTCAATGAATATTCAGGACTGATTTCCTTTAGGATGGACTGGTTGGATCTCCTTGCAGTCCAAGGGACTCTCAAGAGTCTTCTCCAACACCACAGTTCAAAAGCATCAATTCTTCGGTGCTCAGCTTTCTTTATAGTCCAACTCTCACATTCATACATGACTACTGGAAAAACCATAGCTTTGAATAGATGGACCTTTGTTGGCAAAGTAATATCTCTCCTTTTTAATATGCCATCTAGGTTGGTCATAGCTTTTCTTCCAAGGAGAAAGCATCTTTTAATTTCATGGCTGCAGTCACCATCTGCAGTGATTTTGGAGCCCAAGAAAAAGTCTCTTCCATTGTTTCTCCATCTATTTGCCATGAAGTGATGGGACCAGACGCCATGATCTTAGTTTTCTAAATGTTGTTTTAAGCCAACTTTTTCACTTTCTTCTTTCACTTTCATCAAGAGGCTCATTAGTTCTTTGCTTTCTGCCATATGGGTGGTATTATCTGCATATCTGAGGTTATTGATATTTCTCCCAGCAATCTTGATTCCAGCTACTGCTTCATCCAGCCCAACATTTCACATGATGTACTCTGCATAGAAGTTAAATAAGCAGGGTGACAGTATACAGCCTTGACGTACTCCTTTCCCGATTTGGAACCAGTCTGTTGTTCCATATCCAGTTCTAACTGTTGCTTCTTGACCTGCATACAGATTTCTCAGAAGGCAGGTCAGGTGGTCTGGTATTCCCATCTCTTGAAGAATTTTCCACAGTTTGTTGGAAAAACATGTCATGTTGCATATGATATTCCTAAGGATTTTAAACAAATACTACCATAGATATCAGGACAGAAAGACAAACAGCAAGCTATGAAAGGGATGTACTTTTTATTTAATAAATTAAAAGATGAAAAGAAACTAAAGACCTATATATAGAAAACTATAAAACACTGGTGAAAGAAATCAAAGAGGACACTAACAGATGGAGAAATATACCATGTTCATGGATTGGAAGAATCAATATAGTGAAAATGAGTATACTACCCAAAGCAATCTATAGATTCAATGCAATCCCTATCAAGCTACCAACAGCATTCTTCACAGAGCTAGAACAAATAATTTCACAATTTGTATGGAAATACAAAAAACCTCGAATAGCCAAAGCGATCTTGAGAAAGAAGAATGGAACTGGAGGAATCAACCTACCTGACTTCAGGCTGTACTACAAAGCCACAGTTATCAAGACAGTATGGTACTGGCACAAAGACAGAAATATAGATCATTGGAACAAAATAGAAAGCCCAGAGATAAATCCACGCACATATGGACACCTTATCTTTGACAAAGGAGGCAAGAATATACAATGGATTAAAGACAATCTCTTTAACAAGTGGTGCTGGGAAATCTGGTCAACCACTTGTAAAAGAATGAAACTAGAACACTTTCTAACACCATACACAAAAATAAACTCAAAATGGATTAAAGATCTCAACGTAAGACCAGAAACTATAAAACTCCTAGAGGAGAACATAGGCAAAACACTCTCTGACATACATCACAGCAGGATCCTCATGACCCACCTCCCAGAATATTGGAAATAAAAGCAAAAATAAACAAATGGGACCTAATTAACCTTAAAAGCTTCTGCACATCAAAGGAAACTATTAGCAAGGTGAAAAGACAGCCTTCAGAATGGGAGAAAATAATAGCAAATGAAGCAACTGACAAACAACTAATCTCAAGAATATACAAGCAACTCCTACAGCTCAACCCCAGAAAAATAAATGACCCAATCAAAATATGGGCCAAAGAACTAAATAGACATTTCTCCAAAGAAGACATACAGATGGCTAACAAACACATGAAAAGATGCTCAACATCACTCATTATCAGAGAAATGAAATCAAAACCACTATGAGGTACCATTTCACACCAGTCAGAATGGCTGCGATCCAAAAGTCTACAAGTAATAAATGCTGGAGAGGGTGTGGAGAAAAGGGAACCCTCTTCCACTGTTGGTGGGAATGCAAACTAGTACAGCCACTATGGAGAACAGTGTGGAGATTCCTTAAAAAACTGGAAATAGAACTGCCTTATGATCCAGCAATCCCACTGCTGGGCATACACACTGAGGAAACCAGAAGGGAAAGAGACACGTGTACCCCAATGTTCATCACAGCACTGTTTCTAATAGCCAGGACATGGAAGCAACCTAGATGTCCATCAGCAGATGAATGGATAAGAAAGCTGTGGTACATATACACAATGGAGTATTACTCAGCCATTAAAAAGAATACATTTGAATCAGTTCTAATGAGGTGGATGAAACTGGAGCCTATTATACAGAGTGAAGTAAGCCAGAAAGAAAAACACCGATACAGTATACTAACACATATATATGGAATTTAGAAAGATGGTAACAATAACCCTGTGTACGAGACAGCAAAAGAGACACTGATGTATAGAACAGTCTTATGGACTCTGTGAGAGAGGGAGAGGGTGGGAAGATTTGGGAGAATGGCATTGAAACATGTAAAATATCATGTATGAAACGAGTTGCCAGTCCAGGTTTGACGCACGATACTGGATGCTTGGGGCTGGTGCCCTGGGACGACCCAGAGGGATGGAATGGGGAGGGAGGAGGGAGGAGGGTTCAGGATGGGGAACACATGTATACCTGTGGCGGATTCATTTTGATATTTGGCAAAACTAATACAATTATGTAAAGTTTAAAAATAAAATAAAATTAAAAAAAAAAAGTATCTTGCACACTAAAAAAAAAAAAAAAAAGACAGAAAAATAAGAAAGAAAAAGAATATTCCAAAAGAAAAAATAGTAAATTATAAGGAGAGAGAGTTCACCACAGAAACTATAACCAATGAAATACAATCAATGTGGTATTTTTAATGTTCAGCTTTAGTAATAAAAAATCAAACAGTGAGAGAACTTTTGTCTTAATAAATTATTAAATGATGGATATAACGCTCATATTTGTAGAGTGATGAATCGAGCACTCTCATACATTCTTGGAGTGTAAAGAGATAGATATGCAACTTTTGGAAGGCGATTTGGCATAGGTAACAAAAGTCTTAAAATATGCATATCCTTTAACCTTTTGATTTAGGAGTTTTTGTCCTTAGGGCAGTGGTTCTCAAGCAGGAGCATTTGCCAGCTGGAGGACATCTGGCAATCTGGAGATAATGATTGTCAAGATATGGGGAAAGGGTTATGCTACTGCTACTGGCATTTGTGCATGCGTGTTAGCGTCAATTTATGATAAAAACTCTCTACAAGCAGGACAGAAGGAACCTACCTCGACATAATAAAGGCTATATACAACAAACCCACAGCAAACATTCTCAATGGTGAAAAACTGAAAGCATTTCTTCTAACATCAAGAACAAGACAAAGATGTCCACTCTCGTCACTTTAATTCAACATAGTTTGGGAAGTCCTAGCCACGGCAATCAGAGAAGAAAAAGAAATAATGGGAAGCCAAATTGGAAAAGAAGTAAAACTGTCACTGTTTGTGGATGACATGATACTATACTTAGAAAATCCTAAAGATACTACCAGAAAACTACCAGAGCTCATCAATGAATTTGGTAAAGTTGCAGATTAGAAAATTAATACACAGGGATCTCTTGCATTCCTGTACACTAACAATGAAAGATCGGGATGACAAATTAAGGAAACAATCCCATTCACCATCACAACAAATAGAATAAAATGCCTAGCAATAAACCTAAGGAGGCAGAAGACCTGTACTCAGAATAAAACTATGAGATAGTAATGAAAGAAATCAAAGGTGACACATTCTATGATGCACGGAACAGCCCTCCAAGGTTAAGAATTATTGGTCCAGAACACCAATAGTGTCATTGTTGAGAAACCCTGACTTAGGGGGGGAACTCAAATAAGTACACAGGGATATGTATTCAAGAATATTCAATGCAGCATTGTATAAAAAGTTAAAAATTAGAAGCAGAGCACATCCATAGAGGACTACCTAACTCATACTCCCTGCATGCACTAGAATACCACAGCACCACTAAAAGGTAAATAAATCTGTGTTCATTGGTATGGAAATACATAGTGCTAAGTATCTGGTTTCAGAATCACATGCCTAATATGATAATATTTTGTGTTCATTCCCTGGTAGCTCAGCTGGTAAAGAATCTACCTGCAATGCAGGAGACCTGGGTTCGATTCCTGGGTTGGGAAGATCCTCTGGAGAAAGGATGGGATATCCACTCTAGTATTCTTGAGCTTCCCTGGTGGCTCAGCTGGTAAAGAATCCGCCTGTAATGCGTGAGGCCAGGGATCAATCCCTGGGTTGGGAAGATCTCCCGGAGAAGGGAAAGGCTACCCATTCCAGTATTCTGACCTGGAGAATTCAATGGACTGTATAGTCCCATGGGGTCACAAAGAGTCGGACTTTCACCACAACTGAGCGACTTTCACTTTTATATGTATAGAAAAGGTCTGAGTGCTTTTAACCACCATATCTTTTATTTGACAGTGGTTTTCTCTAAGTGGAAACATGATGTGTGTGTGTGCGCACGTGTGTGCTCAGTCGCTTAGTCGTGTCCAACTCTTTGCAACCTCATGAACTGTAGCCCACCAGGCTCCCTTGTCCATGGAATTTTCCAGGCAAGAATACTGGAAACATGATGGGTGATTGTAATTGTTTATTTTAGCTTATCAGTGTTTTCTATTTTTCTTTCAACAACATGGCTAATGGAGACCTTGTAATGTAGTGTAGTAATGTAGTGTTTAGGACCAAGGACTTTAGAATCAGACACCAAAAGGCCTGGCTTGGTCCTTTCCCTGAAATATGAAGACCCAAATGATCTAGTACCAGGGAGCCTACAGTCTACATGCCAACAAGCTGCTGGGACTGCCCCCCAGAATGCTTCATCCCAATCCCCATAAAGTCACCTCATGACATGATGTCACCTTATCCCTTTTCTTTTCCTGAAGGTCATCCAACAGCAACAATTTTTGTTGAACTGGGGACAAAACTTTAAATTACTTGGAAGAACTATCCAAAGCAGTCAAAATAGAGCAGGAGAATGAACAGGGGAGACTATGAGGAGGTGAGAAGCTGCAGACCTCCAAGAAAGCCAGTGAACATAATTCTGAAAATGAGGGACACCCCCTGACATGCAAAACTGGAGTAGCTTGTTTATTGCAGTAGGAAGGTAGGTGTTATCAGCTAGCATGAGGATGCTTTCCAGATGTAGTTTGGTTTTAAGAAGGCAGGATGTGGAGCTAAGTGAGGGATCACCCAAGCTAGTGGTATTTGCAGTCTTCCCCAAGAAGCTGTGAAGACGGAACCTGTATGTCAAAAATAAAATAAAAATCAGCGTCTTATCTCCACTAGCTTGGGAGCAATGCAATGCAGGAGACCCAGTTTTGATTCCTGGGTCAGGAAGATCCCCTGAAGAAAGAAATGGCAACCCACTCCAGTATTCTTGCCTGGAAAATCCCATGGACAGAGGAGCCTGGCTGGTTACAGTCCATGGAGTCACAAAAGTCAGACATGACTGAGCAACTAAACCATCACCACCAATAAAAGTTAAACAAACTTCTGTGTAATACCTTGTATCATTTTTTAAAAAATCATTATGCTCGGGACATAGTGGTGAAGCAATCAAACATGCTCTGCATCTTTGCAGAGTTTACAGTCTGCTCAGGGAGCCACAAGTTGGTCAAATAATTCCACAAATTGCAAATGTGACATGGTGAGTAAGAGCTTGGACTTTGGAGGTAGACAAACCCAGGATCTAGGCCTTGCTTGCCCATTTAACCTCTCAGAGAGTCATTGCTCACCTGCCAAATGCACAGGTATAATAGCCCTACCTCACAGGGCTGTTGTAATGCGTGCGAGACACTTAGCACGGTGCCCAGCATACAGTGGGTGCTCACTAGATGTTTTGTTTGCTATTACTGTTAGTACAACTGACAGTAGCAGCAACAAGAGCAGTAAAAGCACAATGAAGGGAAGACTAAATTTGTAAGGACTTAAAATGGAATGGGGCCGGAGAGGTCTCATTTAGATGGTGGGTCGTGAAAGTGTCTTTGGGGAAAAGCTAAAGGGGACAAAAAGAACATTCATCTCCAGGAATTTACCAAAACCTTGGGAATGTTTCAGATTCTCCTGGTCCATGGTACCGGTGTTCTAGCAAAGCTTAGGGGCTAGGAGACCCCCACCAACATGACATATGAACCATATGATAAAGCAGAGGCCCCTCACCCACCACATCCTGCCTCTCAGTCAGCAGGTGCAAGCAGCCTGGCAGGAGCTAATGAAATGTTTACTGAAAAGATTAGCTTGTCAGTGGAGCCGGACAGATGGCTATTGATCCTTTGCTCATCCATCATTCCAATCCCATCTGAGAGTAGGTATGGAAGCAATTCTCTCTGACCCAGAACTCAGGGTAAGACTCAGGCCCCAGGTACAGGGCAACAGGAAGCATGTGCAACATGAGAAGGTCTCTTGGATCTGTGATGTGATCGGGGTGATCTCTGAGTCACTGGAAGACCACTGTTCTGCTTCCTTGGATTATTGAGCTCTGGGATCATGGAAAAGGTATGGTGAGTCTCCTGTAGGAGTTTACATCCTGCCATAATTATATTTTGACCTCAGACTCTGTGAGACTCAATTATTCTCATCTGTGAAATGGAGGCAGTAATGCCTACCTCATGGAAGTGTTTTCATGTCTTAAATCAGGAAACAGATATCAAAGTTCTAAGATTGTTGCAGGGATGTTTGATTTTTAAGAAGAGAAAATTGAGGCCGAGATGAGAACACTTGTCCTAGTCCATAGATTTTTCCAGTGTGTGGTCTTGGAGAATCTGGCATTGTTCTAAAGAGCTTGACCCTTGACGTGGGGGCAGTACTGAGCCACTGAAGGGTGCAACTGGATAAAATATAGGTTTAGCAAGATCACTCTGGTAGTAGGGAGGTGAGACTGGAATTTGTCACAGCTCAAGTAATGGGAGTAGGGGTACAGAGGCCCCTTGGAGATTGAATATATAGGGTTTGATGATTAATTGATTGACTGGACAGGAGAGGTGGGGGAAGGGGTGACTCCCATGTGCATGGTGGCACTTTCAATGACACAGGAAGCCCTCAGGGAGAAGCAGACAAAGGAAAGATAATGAGCTCAGTTTGAACATGGTGAGTGTGAGATGCTTCTAAAAGTCCCAAGTGAGATGTCTGCCAGGTGGCTGGAGATGATCCTGATCCTCAGGAGTCAGATCTGGGTGCAGTATAATCTGAGACTCACTGCCGTCATCAGCAGCACCACCTCCACCAGCAGCAGCAGCAACGTCATCACTGAGTTGGCAGTGGGAGCCGCCCGACTGGATGGGGCTGAGCGTGGAGAATGTCTGATGAAGGGACAGATGGAACAAGACACCTGGAGGATGAAAGGTGGTTCCATGGGAGCCAAGGACCATGAGTTTCAGGAAGGAGGAAGGGAGTCATCAGCAGTTGAAAATTCTAAAAAATGGGGTCACATTTTAAAAAAAGAAACTAAAAGCACATCTCCTAATTTGATACAAGGAGCTAACTTTGAATTTAGGGAAGAGAATTTCCATAGGGCAATTGAGAGTGAGTAGGAGGTTGAGAATATACAATGAATGTAACCAGTGCAACAGGGAAGACGAGGAGGGAAGGAGGAAGGGAGGCTGGAGGAGGGTGCAGGGGAAGCAGGGCTGTTGTAGGATGGGAGTCACTTCAGAGTCTTCCAGTGTGGCAGAAGAATCCTGGAGAGAGTGAGATGGTCAAGACCAAGAGGCAAGAGAGGAGCAAGGTCCCAGAGGAGGCACAGACTGGGAGCCCAGGTGGGGAATGCGGGACACCTCTTCAACTACAGGGCAGCCCTGCAGGAGGCAGGCTGAGCCCAGCAGGAAGGAAGGGAATGAAGCAGAATCCCCTCCCCGACAGTGCCCACTTTCTTGAGGAGGGAGGTGCAGTTATCTGATAAGAACAGGGAGGGACGGGTGAGGTGCTTGAGGAAAGTCAGGAAAGTGTGTAACAGTCGCTGTGGAGAATGGAAGAGAGAGGTGACCTCAGGCACCGCCAGGCCAGGAGGAGGCCCAGCTGGGATGGAGATCGCGTGCGTGTGCAGGAAGAGAAGAGCTGGGTTTGCATGAAGCCAAGGATTCAAATGGACAGGGCATGGGAACAGAAGTGAAAGAGAAGTGTCTGCCAGGACCCTCGGATTACCGGTCTGGAGGATTGTGGGTGCCATTCAGCCCAGCTGCATACCTGGGGAGGGGCCAGGGAGTGAGCCTTGAAGGGCGTTTGTTTTACAGCAGGCTGCCCTGAGATACTGTGCCTGCTGCCCAACTTCGTCACCCCCCACTTAACTTTTTGCCCTGTGTCAACCAGCATGAAAGTTAACAAACTTGCCTGTCTGGCACCTGGGGACCAGAGAGGATGCGGCCCGCAGTGCACAGGGTGGCACAGAGAGGTCCCTGTGAGGGGGCACTGGCTGCTGTCTGAACGTGTGACCCTGGGCAGTCCTCTTCTCCTTTTTTCTCTGCCTCAGTTTCCCCATCTAGACAACAAGAAGATTGTTTTCAGGAACCTGTAAGGACCCAGTCAATGTGGACACACTTATGAGTGTGTTTTTTATAATCCGAGGTACTGGAGGCAAGGGAGTGGGGAGACCAGAATGGAGCTCAGAAACACAAACCCATGTTAACAGCGAACCAGTCAAACAAGATCTGAATGTGCTGCGTTTCCTGTTAATTAATGGCTTCTTTTGAGGTTATTAAGTTAGACTGGGTAGGTGTGTGGCCTTTCTTTCTACTGCCCTTCCAATTAACAGGCACTTTGCTTGGTAAATGTTAATTTAGAGTAATTGGGCGTGCAGATGAGGGAGTGCAGGGAGGTGGGGGGAACAATGCTCCCTCTACTGTAGGTTAATTGCTAGTAAGTGTTGCTCCTGCAGCCCTGGTCCCCAGTGATTAACGACCTGGGAGTCCAGGCTGAAATCCCTGAGGGTCCACAGAGGCTTAACCCCTCACGACCGAGATGAGAGCAGAGAAAAATCCTAGCAGGTCTTTCTGGGTTTGTAAACAAGGCCTGTGCCGTGCTTCTCACCTGTGAGAAATTGACCCTCAGATCTTTTGCCACTGGTCTGTTCTGAAAGTCAGCTCTCTATAAAGATGTGTTGGCAAATTGCAGCAATGAGAATGGACCTAACGATTATCATACTACATGAAGTAAATCGGACAAAGAGAAATGTGTGATATCACTTGCATACGGAATCTACAAAAATGAACTTAAAAGCAGAAGTAGTTTCACAGACATAGAAAACAAACTTATGGTTACCAAAGGTGAAAGGAGGGGTTATTAGCTATAATCACCCTGCTGTACATTAGGTCCCCAAAACTTGTCAATCATAATGGAAGGTTATAGCCTTTGACCAGTATTTCCCCCACAGCCCAGCCCCTGGTAACAACCATTCTATTGTGTTTCCATTGATTTGGCTTTTTAAGATTACATTTGCATGATGTATATATGAAGTACATATCATACAGAACTTGTCTTTTTCTGCCTGCCTTATTTCACTTAGCATAATGCCCTCAGGCTTCATTCAAGCTGTTGCAAACAGCAACAGGATTTTCTTCTGTTCTCATGGTTGAGTAATACTCCCATTGTATTAGTGTGTGTGTGTACATGAATAGCTTGAAAGGGCAAAAAGATAGGATACTGAAAGATGAGCTCCCCAGGCAGGTAGGTGCTCAATATGCTATTGGAGATCAGTGGAGAAATAACTCCAGAAAGAAGTAAGGGATGGAGCCAAAGCAAAAACAACACCCAGTTGTGGATGTGACTGGTGATGGAAGTCAAGTCCAGTGCTGTAAAGAGCAATATTGCATAGGAACCTGGAATGTTAGGTCCATGAATCGAGGCAAACTGGAAGAGTCCAACAGGAGATGGCAAGAGTGAACACTGACATTTTAGGAATCAGTGAACTAAAATGGACTGGAATGGGTGAATTTAACTCAGATGACCATTATATCTACCACTGTGGGCAAGAATCCCTTTGAAGAAATGGAGTAGCCACTATAGTAAACAAAAGAGTCCAAAATGCAGTACTTGGATGCAATCTCAAAAATGACAGAATGATCTCTGTTCGTTTCCAAGGCAAACCACTCAGTATCACAGAAATCCAAGTCTATGTCCCAACCAGTAATGCTGAAGAAGCTTAAGTTGAATGGTTCTATGAAGACCTACAAGACCTTCTAGAACTAACATCCATAAAAGATGTCTTTTTCATTATAGGGGACTAGAATACAAAAGAATGAAGTCAAGAGATACCTGGAGTAACAGGCAAATTTTGCCTTGGAGTACCAAATGAAGCAGGTCAAAGGCTGAGTTTTGCCAAGAGAACACACTGGTCATAGCAAACACCCTCTTCCAACAACATAAGAGAAGACTCTACACATGGACATCACCAGATGATCAGTACAGAAAATCAGACTGATTATATTCTTTGCAGCCAAAGATGGAGAAGCTCTATACAGTCAGCAAAGACAAGTCCGGGAGCTGACTCTGTCTCAGATCATGAACTCCTTATTGCAAAATTCAGACTTAAATTGAAGAAAGTAGGGAAAACCACTAGACCATTCAGGTGTGACCTAAATAAAATTCCTTACGATTATACAGTGGAACTGACAAATAGATTCAATGAGTTAGATCTGATAGAGTGCCTGAAGAACTATGGATGGAGGTTCGTGACATTGTACAGGAGGCAGTGATCAAGACCATCCCCAAGAAAAAGAAATGCAAAAAGGTAAAATGGTTGTCTGAGGAAGCCTTACAAATAGCTGAAAAAAGAAAAGAAGTGAAAGGCAAAGGAGAAAAGGAAAGATATACCCATTTGAATGCAGAGTTCCAAAGAATAGCAAGGAGAGATAAGAAAGCCTTCCTCAGTGATCAATGCAAAGAAATAGAAGAAAATAATATAATGAGAAAGACTAGAGATCTCTTCAAGATAATTAGAGATACCAAGGGAATATTTCATGCAAAGATGGGCACAATAAAGGACAGAAATGGTAGGGACCAACAGAAGCAGAAGATATTAAGAAGAGGTGGCAAGAATATACAGAACTATACAATAAAGATCTTCATAACCCAGATAACCACGATGGTGTGATCACTCACCTAGAGCCAAACATCCTGGAATGCAAAGTCAAGTGGGCCTTAAGAAGCATCACTATGAACAAAGCTATTGGAAGTGATGGAATTCCAGTTGAGCTATTTCAAATCCTAAAAGATGATGCTGTGAAAGTGCTGCACTCAATATGCCAGCAAATTTGGAAAACTCAGCAGTGGCCACAGGACTCGAAAAGGTCAGTTTTCATTCCAATCCCAAATACAGGCAATGCCAAAGAGTTTTCAAACTACTGCACAATTGCACTCATCTCACACGCTAGCAAAGTAATGCTCAAAATTCTCCAAGCCAGGCTTCAACAGTACATGAACCATGAACTACCAGATATTCAAGCTGGATTTAGAAAAGACAGAGAAACCAGAGATCAAATTGCAAACATCTGTTGGATCATCAAAAAAGCAAGAGAGTTCCAGAAAAACATCTACTTCTGCTTTACAGACTACACCAAAGCCTTTGACTGTGTGGATCAGGACAAACTGTGGAAATTCTGAAAGAGTTGGGAATCCTAGACCACCTGACCTGCCTCCTGAGAAATCTGTATGCAGGTCAAGAAGCAACAGTTAGAACTGGACATGGAACAACAGACTGGTTCCAAATCAGGAAAGGAGTACATCAAGGCTGTATATTGTCACCCTGCTTATTTAACTTCTATGCAGAGTGCATCATGCGAAATGCCAAGCTGGATGAAGCACTAGCTGGAATCAAGATTGCCGGGAGAAATATCAATAACCTCAGATATGCTGGTGATACCACCCTTATGGCAGAAATCGAAGAACTGAAGAGCCTCTTGATGAAAGTGAAAGAAGAGAGTGAAAAAGTTGGCTTAAAACAACATTCAGAAAACTAAGATCATGGCATCTGTTTCCATCACTTCATGGCAAATCAATGGGGAAACAGTGGAAACAGTGCCAGACTTTATTTTTCTGGGCTCCAAAATCACTGTAGATCATGATTGCAGCAATGAAATTAAAAGATGCTTACTCCTTGGAAGGAAAGTTATGACCAACCTAGACAGCATATTGAAAAGCAGAGACATTACTTTGTCAACAAAGGTCTGTCTAGTCAAGGCTATGGTTTTTCCAGTGGTCATGTATGGATGTGAGAGTTAGACTAACTATAAAGAAAGCTGAGCGCCGAAGAATTGATGCTTTTGAACTATGGTGTTGGAGAAGACTCTTGAGAGCCCCTTGGACGGCAAGGAGATCCAACCAGTCCATCCTAAAGGAAATCAGTCCTGAATATTCATTGGAAGGACTGATGCTGAAGCTGAAACTCCAATACTTTGGACACCTCATGCGAAGAGCTGACTCATTTGAAAAGACCCTGATGCTGGGAAAGATTGCGGACAGGAGGAGAAGGGGATGACAGGATGAGATGGTTAGATGGCATCACTGACTCAGTAGACATGAGTTTGAGTGAACTCCAGGAGTTGGTGATGCACAGGGAGGCCTGGCATGCTGCAGTTCATGGGGTTACAAAGAGTCAGACATGACTGATCGAGTGAACTGAACTGAACTGATGTGTGTGGGTGTACATCACATCTTTGTCCATTCTTCCTCTGATGGACACTTGAGTTGTTTGCATATCTTGGCTGTTGTAAATAATGCGGCTATAAACATGGAGTACAAATATCTCTTCACGATCCTGTTTTCATTTCCTTAGGGTATATATCCAGAAGTGAGATTGCTTGATCATATGATAATTCTGTTTTTAATTTTTTGAGGAACCTCCATACTGTTTTCCATAGTAGCTATACTATATGTGAATTCTTTGAGCATTATTTATTCAAAACATAAAATTTTTAAAATAATATTTGTCCCACAAGAATCTCCTAAGCTCCTAAGCACCTCTGTGATGGATTCTGTAAACAGAGAAATAAATCACAAACAGCCTCTGTGCACACACATGCACCTGTGTGTGTGTGTGTGTGTGTGTGTGTGTGTGTAAGACTGACAGACAAACATTGCCAGTTTGGAGACAGGCCTACCCAGAATGGAGGATATGACTTCTGATCTGGGAAGGATCCATTTCTTGTAAAGCCAGTTTATTGGTTCTGAACTCTTCTGCCTGTTGCTTGCCTGTAAAACACTTTATCTCTCCTTCAAATCTAAATGATAGCTTTGCCAAGTATTTTTGCTTGTAGGCCTTTTCCTTTCAGTACTTGAATTACATTGTGCCTCTCCCTTCTGGCCTGCAAAGTTTTTTGCTGAAAAGTCTGCTACAGTCTTTGGGGAGTTCCCTTGTTCATAACTGGTTGCTTTCCCCTTATTGCTTTTATATTCTTTTTTGTCGTTTTAATTACAGTGTGTCTTGGTGTGGTCCTCTTTCAGTTGATCTTGATCTGTGTGCTTCCTGGACTTGGATGTCTGTTTCCTTTCCCAGGTTAGGGAAGTTTTCAGCTGTTATCACTTCAAGTAAGTTTTTTCCTTCTTTCTCTCTGTCTCTCTTCTACTTCTGAGACCACTATCATGTGAATTTTATTATTCTTGATGCTGTCTTGTAGGTCTCTTAAACTATCCTCATTTTTGAAAATACTTTTTTCTGTTCAACTTAAGTGATTTCCATTGACTCTGTCTTCTAGTTCACTAATCCCTTCATCTGTATGATCTAATCTACTGTTGATTCCCTCTGGTGTATTTTTTCCTTTCAGTTGTTGTGTTCTTCAGCTCTATTTGGCTATTTTTTATGAGCTGGGCAGAATTCAGACAGGCAGCAGCAGTAAGGAAAATTAGGAAGACACAAATTTGACAGTTCCATGGGAACCAAGGCCACACAGGAAGCAGCCCCCTGTTGATCACCTCTCTGCTCTGAGACGGACCCCGTCTACCCCCCATACCCTTTCCAACACACACACCTTTTCCCTTTCCCCACCAACCCAGGTGGATTCCTGACTTCTGCCATCTTTTTAGAAAAGGATAGAAAGTTGAGAGGAGAGGCTTTCCAGTCTCCAGTACTTTCCCTCATAAGGTCAATTCAGGGCACTGGAATCCAGCATGGGGACACGGCAGTGGGGGGAGAGGACGTGGGCAGAGAGCAGAAAGACCACTCAAGGAGCATCCAACAATGTGCTTCATTGCTCAGCAGTGGCACCGGCATTGACAGCTTCCACAGGCAGCACCAGGGTTGGGATAATGGGTGGGACCCCTGGGCAGCTACTGGAGCACCAAACCCAGTCATGCAAAAGCTCCAGAAGGGTACAAGTTGGGGAAAAAGGGAATTTACTGGATGGAACTCCTCACAAGGAGATTATTCTGTGTGGTTGCAGCATTTCAATAAATCTTGCTTTTTAGGGGGAAAGAAGTAAGGAGTCCTCTGAAGAACATGCTTGCAAGAAACCATCATGGAATGGAGTGAGTTGAGCTTTTCTTTTGTTGGGGGTGGTGGTGTGTGTGTGCATGTTTAGAAGCAGAGCTCTAATTGTCAGCACAGAAGAGGAAAAATTGAGCTGAGGGCTGTCACTAGCAATCCTCCTCCTCTAACAAAGCTTGGCCTCTTCTTTCAATAACAGCTCTTTGGTACAGCACCATTTAAGTAAAAATGGAAAGGGGGCTACTTGTATGTATGTACGTGCACGTGTATATGTATAAACTCATGCATGTGTGTATTAGTCTACACATGAAATATCCCTGGAAGAGTTCAGCAATGTGTTCATGTTGGCTGGAGAAGATCTAGAAGGTCAACACGCATTCATTATGAGTTTGAGAAAGAACCAAGAAAAGGGCAAATAGCAGAATCAAAAACATAATAGAAAATTTTTCTGAGCTAGGGGATAACATAAATCGTCAGATTGAAAGAGCCCACCAGGTACCAAGCAGATAAATATTGATATCCATACCTAGACTCTCGTAGAAATTTCAGAACCCTAAGAACAATGATAAAGTCTTAAAAGCTTCCAGATAGGGAAACAGACATCAGTCTCAAAGGAATAAAAATCTAACATCAGATTTCCCATCAGAAACACTTTTAAACCGTGTCTTTAAAATTCCAAGGGAATATGAATTTGAGCCTAAAATCAGTGGGGAGAAAGTACTTTGAGCTCTGCAGAGAAAGCTTATAACAGATGTACTGCTGCTGCTGCTGCTGCTAAGTCACTTCAGTCGTGTCCAACTCTGTGTGACCCCATAGACGGCAGCCCACCAGGCTCCCCCATCCCTGGGATTCTCCAGGCAAGAACACTGGAGTGGGTTGCCATTGCCTTCTCCAATGCATGAAAGTGAAAAGTGAAAGTGAAGCCACTCAGTTGTTCCAACTCTTCGCGACCCCATGGACTGCAGCCCACCAGGCTCCTCTGTGCATGGGATTTTCCAGGCAAGAGTACTGGAGTGGGATGCCATTGCCTTCTCCAACAGATGTACTAATGTTTACTAATTACCCAGGGAGGTACTTGAACAGAGCAAAAGGGGTAGAAGAATGAGATTTCAAGAAACGTGAGATTCAAACAAACTAATAAAAACCAGTGATAACTGAGTAAAAGTAAGGAAAATAAAAGTGAAATTAAAACACAGCTTTGAACATTGACAATTGTATGATAAGCGTTAAGTACCTGTGATTCTCTTTCCTTCTCTATAGATCTGATCACATTTTGTTCTGCAGTGATTAATATTTATATAACCACAATATGGTAAATGCTATTTTTATTGAGTATTCAGAAGTTCAAGCCTAGAAGACTTGACTATAGTTCCAGAACAGAATGTAAATGTTACAAACAGTGAAAGTGTGAAAGAATGAAGATCGTATGTATTGATGTGGAGGAACCCGTGATGTAAAGAAGCAAGTTGTAGAATAATATGAATAATATGACCCTACACACATATATGTAATGTTATTAATATATATTATATGCATAGAAAAACACCTGGAAAACTTTCATTCACTTTTATTTTCTACATTGCTGTGTCTTTTGAATTTTTACAACCATGTCTAACTGTTGTAATTAAAACATTTTAAATAGAATACTAGTTTGAAGACTTACTTATTAGCCTATCCAAAGGACTTAGGGTTTTTAGGAAGGTCCTGAACAAAAAGACTGACTGAGTAAAAAGAACTACATTTTGTGGAACCCACAATCTAAAGCTAGACAGAAACCTCAGCTGTTCAGAATCTTAGAAAAACAAAACAGAAGAAACACCCCAGGCCCAAAACCGATAAAAGAGCAACACTGCCATCTACTGACGACTTTTGGAGAATAAGTTGCCTTGAAAGGCTTGTTTTATAAATATAAAACAAACAAAAATCCTTGTGAGATCTGCATAGACCCCAAATCTGGTTTATCTTCTCCAGGAGCATGAATTAGTAGCAGTATAAGTAAGAAATCAGGATCATACAGAGAGACGCTTGGGAAGGCATGGACAGCAGTTTTCCGAAGTGGAGTTCATTCACCCGAGTGAATATCTGACACAAGGGACTTGGGCTCAACTTCTGACACAGCTCTTCTGGGGCAAAGGCTTGATGTGTGTGACCAATGAAAAGGAGTGACAGTGTACCAGAAAGACCTTTTAAGAAACACTACTTCCTTAAAATAACTTCTGTTGTCCCGTGAAATAGGAGATGCACACCTGCTCACTGCAAATTGGTGCCCAGAGAGGCAGGACCTCTGTCCTGCAAAGTGGGAACAGAGTGTCTGCATGCTGGGAGAAATTAGAGCACACGGTCTTGGCAGGCAAGCAGGCGTCCAACAAATACTTATCAGCGTTCTATTATATGCCACATACTATGCAAGTCCCCTCACTCCCTGAGTCACAGAGCCTGACTTACAGGAGGACTTTGATGCATAGCCAAAGCATCAAAGCGTCTAAGAGAAATCAAACTATATCTGGGGAGCCATCCTGCCAAACCCAATCCAACCTGTATTTATCACGCTTACCCACGCCTTAAAAATCCAGGCTCTATAGTCTAATGAACCAAATTCCTGTTCCTTTTGGGGTTGAAAATATTAACACCCCCAATAAGATCAAAGCAGATTGCATTCACTTATTGGTTTAAGAAAGAAACAAGGTAAAAACGTATATTAGAATCACAAAATATTAGAGCTGGAAAGGTTTTCAAAATCATCTGGTTCGCTAAACTCATAAGCCTGACTGGGATTGGGAATGCTGTAAATAAGAATTCTGGTTGCTTTTTAATTTGGAAGGGCAATACAAGAAAAGAAATGGAAGATGACTGATAGGTACAGTTTGTTTTATATGGTCCAGGCTCAGTAAATATTTATTTATATTATAAATAAATACTAATATTTATTGAGCATGTAAAAATATTCTTCACTTTAAATAATTTAAAATTTAAAACCAAACTTCCATCTTACTAACAGTGCTGGATTCTAAGGAGAGCCCACTTTGTTTTGTTTTGTTTTAATGACATCAAGTAAGAGAAAAAGAGAAAGTAATAAAAGGGTAATAAAAGTAGTTGATGGAATTGGTGAACAGAATAGCAAGAGAGAAGCCATCTGGAGATGGGTGGGGTGGTGAATAAGGAAAATAAGAAAGGTCTTCTCTAAGAACACCTGAGAGGTCCTGGTGGGGGGGTCGGGAATGCTTTTTTAAAAAGCTGGCACACTCTTCATCTGGGGACTGCCCAGGATGAAGGACTTTGCTTTTATAATATTAATATCCAGCTTATTGGGTGGATTCCATCAGATCAATTATATTCTTTTAGGATTCCCTTAACTAGATGATCATTCATTCAACAAATTCTTCTTGGGGTTTGCTCTGCTCTGGGCTATGCAAGAGGTTCATGGAAATGAACGAGACACGGTCCTCATTCTTGAGGTATTCCTATCTAGTTGGCAGAGATATGCCTTGGAACCACTCAAGGACACAGAATTTATACAAGAGCTTAGAGGGCAGCATGTGTACGTATGACAGCTTCATAAACAGTGTGGTGGGAACATAAAGAAGACCCTCCTAGAAAGGGTACTGTGCTTCTGACGGGACACATCAAACTTAGGACAGGCTCCTTGAGAAGACGGTTCCAGCAGAGTTGAAAGTGAAAAGGGAAAGTGTTAGTCACTCAGTGTCCAGTCTTGGTGACCCCATGGACTGTAGCCCGCCAGGCTCCTCTGTACATGGATTTCTCCAGGCAAGAAGGCTGAAGTGGGTATCCATTCCCTTCTAAAGGGGATCTTCCCAACCCGGGGATCAAACCCGGGTCTCCTGAATTGCAGGCAGATTGTTTGCCATCTGAGTCACCAGGGAGTTAGCATCCAAATAGTCCTGCAGTCTATTTTGTTAGTTCTCATGTGAGGTACTTGGAAAAGTGTGAACACCATCTTCTTGCTTCAATGTGAAGAGGGAGAGAGTCCTAAATATCCCCAAAGAGGTTAAATCAGTAAAGAGGTGCAGTTAGAAGTTGAACCAAATGATTTGGAAATAATGCCGAGATCAGTGACCTGCTAGCAGGCAGCATGACTGAACGTGGAGGAAATGACATTTGAGCTGGGCGTTGGGGATGATCAATTGGTAAGGCAGAGGAAGGGGCATCTGTGGTCTCAGCAGCCCAGCAGAGCCTGCGCAAAGAGGCAAAAAGCAGGGTGTGCTGGCAAACACAAGGGTGACTCCATAGGACTGGCACATAAAGTATGCTGGGGGGTAAGAATGGCAGGAGAGTTTTTTTTTTTTTTTAATAGATTTGTGCTTAGTCATCTCCCACTCTTTGCAAGCCCATGGACTGTAGCATGCCAGGCTCCTCTGTCCATGGGGATTCTCCAGGCAAGAATACTGGAGTGGGTTGCCATGCCCTCCTCCAAGGGATCTTCCCAAACCAGGGATGGAACTCAGGTCTCCCTCATTGCAGGCGGATTCTTTACCAACTGAGCCACCAGAGAAGCCTCAATAAAAATAGATTTATTGAGGTATAATTTACACAGTATATGTGTATTACCCACTGCTAAGTCACTTCAGTCGTGTCCGACTCTATGCAACCCCATGGACTGCAGCCTACCAGGCTCCTCCATCCATGGGATTTTCCAGGCATACGTGTATAATTAATGAATATTACTGAATTTATAAAATTGAATTTATAAAATTTACTGAATTTATAAAATAGTGAATTCATCACCCAAATCACCCAAATCCAGTTTTAGAACATTCCTATCATTGCAAAAAGTCCTCTGGTGCCCATCTGCAGTCTTTTGGTCATGCTTATTTCACTAGCCATGATGGTGTTGAGGTCCATTCACGTTGCATCATGTACCAGTGGTCCATCCCTTTTGATCACTAAATAGTAACCCACTGAATAAATATAACACTTAAAAAAAAATCAGTATCAGTGGTAGACATTCTGATCGCTTCTGTCTTTGGCTATGATGAACAGTGCTGCTATGAACATTCACCTAGGATTCTTTGTGCGGATGTTTTCATTTTTCTTGAATTAGGGTGCCAGATTTAGCAAGTAAAGGCAGATGACTGAAACTGTGAGTTAAATCCATTTTATCTGCCTTCTCTAATCAAGGTCATTTAAAGACCTGCATGTTTTCCACGTGGCAAGTGAACCAAAAATAAGATGTTTGCCTGAGTTATTTTCGAGGAGCTTGTAGTCAGCTGTGTCCGGTTAAAGCTAAGCCAGTTTAAACCGGATAGACCCATCAGCCTTTCCACTGAGCATGAGCGAGTGTGACGTTTTGACCACGCAGAGGCTCACGTAGTTAGGCCTGCCTGCGCCGAATAGCACTACTGCTCCCGAGCCTCAGCCCCTCGCACCCCCCGCCGCCCCCGCTGTTTCTTCTTTAGTTATACCTCCAGTTTCCCAGCCTCTTGCCTTTGGGAGGACAAATTTGAGATTTATCGTCCGACCTCCTTGCTTGGCTGCCTATGAAATAAGCCCTCTCTTCGCTGCAAGCCTCGGTGTCTCAGGATTTTGGTTTCCTGCGTGTCCGGCAAGATAAGCCAGCCAGGAGGTAAGTCGAAACGGAGCTTTTGCCAGTGGTTTATCGGCCCCTCACGGTACTAAGAGCCTGTGCGTGAGTCCAGGCAGCGGCCTGGTCCATTAGTGCCAGGGACTGTCCTTTGGAATTCCCAGGTGAGATGCCACTGACCTTCGGCGCCTCCGTTTTGTTTAGCAGCGAAAAAATGGTTTTCGGGGGTTGGGTTTGGAAGATGTGTTTGGGGTGAGTAACCTCGTTAAAGAAACGCACCTGTGCACAGGTTTTTTGTGTGATCTTGATTGAACCGTGGGTTGAAGGCTACCTGGTGGGATGTGGGCAGTCAATACAGAAGGCTACAGCTGCTGACTGAGGTACCTGAATTTAAGGCCCAGGACTGTTTTTTGTTTGGGGGGGGTTTGTTTTTGTTTTGCTCTTGTTTGTTCTGCTCATGTTTGTCTATGTTTGTCTAGGTCGGTCTGAGTTAATTGTTAAGAATTGGCTATTAGGGATTGAGCTTCTTGGTGCCCAAGAAGCACCAAGCGGAGAGGACATGTAGAGAGATTTCGTTGCTATAACCACCCGGAAGCAGAGCCCCTTCCTAATGGGAAATGTTGGTTCAGGTCCCTCTCACAGCCCTCTACCCTGCATTCTTCGGAGTTAGGTGACTCTGGGTTATGAATCCGTGGAAGAGAAAGAAAGAGATGGTATTTTTTGTAACACTGTATAACCACAATATCCTTTAGACTCCAGAGCAAAATGGCCTGAAAATGGATCCATAAATTACAATAAAATCTCACAACTTGATTTATTTTGTAAATGGGAAGGAAAACGAGATAAAATATCTTTTATACAGTCTTATGTTATTGTGTCAGAATAAACCTGTGCAAAGACAATGCAAGATTATGGCCCAACAGAAAGAGCAGGAAAAGAAACCTATTATTTCCCTTGATTCTAAAGAAAAGAAGGAGGGCTTGCTATTAATTCTAACACTTGGACGGCTCCTTCCCCAGCCCCACACGCTGGTGCTGCTGCTGCCTCAGGCTCTCCTCAATCCCCCTCTAGTCCCTGCTGGTGTCTGTGGGTAGAGAAATAGGAAATAGGACTGGTCTTCCCCTCTCATACCTGCCAGGGTACTTCATTTGGCCAGGAAGCTTCTCAAACTCAAGTGGGGCAAAATCCCTTAAGGCAAGTCTACAATGAGGGATGTGAATGCTGAAACTGGGCAACTGGTGGGGTTGATCTTGGTCCATTTTCCTTTTCCACCTTCAGATTTATTTAATTGGAAGAACAATATGCCAACATATAGAGATGACCCAAAGAGTTGGACATTTTTTTTCATTAATTTTTTGCAACCTATTACCCATCCTAGGCCGATGTTCAAAATTTGTTAACCACCCTCCTCACTTCAGAACGCAGAAGGTGCGGATAAAGCCTGGGAGGAGGCAGATGGGCTTCATTCAGAAGCCCCTGGTAACTAGATACAGGCTGCTACAAGCACAGCTGAACCCACAGTGGGTCCTGTTTGGGATGTGATGCTGGGGACAGGCCCAAACTTGGACATTATCGAGGCTGCGTTGTTGCATGGTTGTGAAGACGGGGCCAAAACAAAGACACCTTAATAAAGCACAGGAGGGAATACAGAAACCAAATGAGGATCATTCAGAATTTCTAGTAAGCCTATAGGCATACACAGATGCAGTCCCTGAGGCGTGAGAGAATTTGAAGATGGTTAATATGACTTTTATTGGTAAGAACATCCCTGACAGGAAAGTGCAAAAGGTGGAAGGGGCTTTAGGAATGCATATATCTCAACTTGTTGAATTTACCTTCAAAAATTTTAACAGCAGGGACCAGGTTCCCCTCTACACATCCTTTCCAACATTTGCTATTTGCAGACATTTTGATGATAGCCATTCTGACAAATGCATGGGCTATCTTTCCATTTATTTGAATCATCCTCAGTTTTCTCTGTCAATGTTTTATAATTTTCATAGTATGCATCTTTCACCCCTTTAGTTTATTTCTGTTTTTTTTAATGCAATTTTAAACAGGATTGTTTTACTTTCTCCTATTATTAGTGTATAGATATGCAACAGATTTCTGTATATTAACCATATATCCTGAAACCTGGCCGAATTCATTTATCCTAATAGTTTTGGTAGAGACTTTAAGGATCTTTATGTAAAGTATTATATCATCTGCAAACTAGTGACAGTTTTACCTCTTCCTTTCCTGTCTGGGTCTGGTTTTTGTTTTTTTCTCACCTGATTGCTATGCTAGGACTTCCAGTACTATGTTAAATAGAAGTAGTGAGCCGTGTTTGGGATGTGAGTGAGTCCTGTTTGAGAGGAAGGTGGGAGAAAGGGTTCAGGATGGGGGAATACATGTATACCTACGACCAGTTCATGTTGATATATGGCAAAAAGGCATCACAATATTGTAGGCAAATAAAATAAATTTATCTTAAATAAATTAATTTTTTTATTGTAATTGCACACACACACAAAAGAAGTAGTGAGTGGACATCCTTTCCTGTTCCTGAATTTAGCAGGAAGGCTTTTACTTTTCACTGTTGAGTATTATATTGATGTGGATTTGTCATTAACTGATTATTATGGTGATGTCCCCTCTATACCCACTTTGAGAATTTTTATCATGAATGGATGTTGAATTTTGTCAAATGCTTTTTCTGCATCTATTGAGATGATCATATGATTTTTATCCTTTTCTTTATGTGGTATAAAATTGATCTTTTTGTTTTTATGATTGTTGAACCATCCTTGTGACCCTGAAATAAATCCAACTTGATCGTGGTGAACGATTCTTTTTATGTATTGTTGAAGTCAATTTGCTAATATTTTGAGGATTTTTTGCATCTATATTCATCAAGGATACTGGCCTGTAAGTTTTTTTTGTACTCTGTTTGGTTTGGGTATCAGGATAAAAGTGTCCTTATATAATGATTTTGGGAGTATTCTCTCCTCCTCAGTTTTTTTTTTTAAATAGTTTGAGAAGGATAGATGTCACACGCTAGTAAAGTAATGCTCAAAATTCTCCAAGCCAGGCTTCAGCAATATGTGAACCGTGAATTTCCAGATGTTTAAGCTGGTTTTAGAAAAGGCAGAGGAACCAGAGATCAAATTGCCAATATCCGCTGGATCATGGGAAAAGCAAGAGAGTTCCAGAAAAACATCTATTTCTGCTTTATTGACTATGCCAAAGCCTTTGACTGTGTGGATCACAATAAACTGGAAAATTCTGAAAGAGATGGGAATACCAGGCCACCTGACCTGCCTCTTGAGAAACCTGTATGCAGGTCAGGAAGCAACAGTTCGAACTGGACATGGATCAACAGACTGCTTCCAGATAGGAAAAGGAGTACGTCAAGGCTATATACTGTCACCCTGCTTATTTAACTTATATGCAGAGTGCATCATGAGAAACACTGGGCTGGAAGTAGCACAAGCTGGAATCAAAATTGCTGGGAGAAATATCAATAATCTCAGATATGCAGATGACACTACCCTTATGGCAGTAAGTGAAGAGGAACTGAAAAGCCTCTTGATGAAAGTGAAAGAGGAGAGTGAAAAAGTTGGCTTAAAGCTCAACATTCAGAAAACGAAGATCATGGCATCTGGTTCCATCACTTCATGGGAAATAGATGGGGAAACAGTGGAAACAGTGTCGGACTTTATTTTTGGGGGCTCCAAAATCACTGCAGATGGTGATTGCAGCCATGAAATTAAAAGACACTTACTCCTTGGAAGGAAAGTTATGACCAACCTAGATAGCATATTCAATAGCAGAGACATTACTTTGCCAACAAAAGTCCATCTAGTCAAGGCTATGGTTTTTCCTGTGGTCATGTATGGATGTGAGAGTTGGACTGTGAAGAAGGCTGAGCGCAGAAGAATTGCTGCTTTTGAACTGTGGTGTTGGAGAACGCTCTTGAGAGTCCCCTGGACTGCAAGGAGATCCAACCAGTCCATTCTAAAGGAGATTAGTCCTGGATGTTCTTTGGAAGGACTGATGCTAAAGCTGAAACTCCAGTACTTTGGCCACCTCATGCGAAGAGTTGACTCACTGGAAAAGACCCTGATGCGGGGAGGGATTGGGGGCAGGAGGAGAAGGGGACGACAGAGCATGAGATGGCTGGATGGCATCACCGACTCGATGGACATGAGTTTTAGTAAACTCCGGGAGTTGGTGATGGGCAGGGAGGCCTAGCATGCTGTGATTCATGGGGTCGCGAAGAGTCGGACACAACTGAGCAACTGAACTGAAGTTCTCCATATGTTTGGTAGAATTCCCCAGTGAAGCAGTCCAGTCTGGACTTTTGTTTGTAGGGAGTTTTGCATTGTTTTATTATTATTATTATTATGGATTCTGTTTCACTTCCAGTGATTTTTAGTCTGTTCAGTAATTAGTCAAATTATCTGTTTCTTCTTGGCTCAGTCTTGGCAGGCTGTGTGTTTCTAGAAATTTGTCCATTTCTTCTAGGTTGTCTATATTGTCTTTGTTGGCATATAACTGTAAATATCATAATATTTACTTAATGATTTTTTAAAATTTCTATGGCATTGATATTTCTCCTCTTTATTATTTCATGTGAATCTTCTCTCCTCTTAGTCTGGCAAAAGGTTTATCAGTTTTGTTTCTTTTAAAAAAATCTTTAGCTCTTGAAACTGGTTCTTAGTTTCATCTTCTCTATTTTTTTTATCTCATTTTCTCTCTTCTGTTGACTTTGGCTTTTGTTCCATTTCTAGTTCTTTTAGGTGGAAAGTTAGGTTGTTTGAGAATTTTCTTTTTTCTTGAGAAAGAGGGAAGTATGAACTTCCCTCTCAGAATTGCGTTTGCTGCATCCCATAGATTTTGAAAAGCTGTGTTTTCATTTTCGTCTTAAGGTATTTTCTGATTTCCTTTCTGATTTTATTGTTGACCCATTGGGGTTTTTCTTAGCAGCATGTTGCTTACTCTCCACATGTTTGTTCTTATCTTGTCTTTCAGTTGATTTCTAGTTTATTGCCATTGTGATTGGAAAAGATGATATAATTACTACCCTCTTAAATTTGTTGAGGTCTGTTTTGTGACCTTATGTATGATTGATCCTGGAGAATGTTTCATGCACTCTTAAAAATATGTTTTCTTTTTTTTAGATATGGTATCCTGTAGATATCAATTAAGTCCAACCGGTCTATTATGCCATTTAGGATCTCTGTTGCCTTATTGCTTTTTATCTGGATGATCTGTCCATTGATGTCAGTGAGATGTTAAGGTCTCCTACTATTACTGTATTCATTTCTCCCTTTATGTCTGTTAGCATTTGTTTTACATGTTTAGGTTCTCTTGTATTGATTGCATGTATATTAGCAAGTTTAATATCCTCCTCTTGTATTAATCCCTTTATCATTATATAATGCCCTTTTTCTTTTCTGTAGCCTTTGTTTTCAAGTCTGTTTGGACTGATATGAATATTGTTATCTCAGCTTTCTTACTGTTTCCATTTGTCTGGATATCTTTTTCCATTGTCTCACTTTTAACCTGTGTATATCTTCCACCCTGAATTGAGTCTCTTGCAGACAGCATATTGATGGATCTTTTCTTTAATCCAATCCTGTTTTTTGATTGAGCATTTAGTCCATTGGCACTTAAATTATAGGGATATACTTATTGCCATTTTATTTCTTGTTTTCCAGTTGTCCTGTTGTTCTTTTTCCCCATTGTGGTTTGATTTTCTTTTGTAATATGTTTGAGTTCTTTTCTTTTTGGCTTTTTTGCATCTCTTGTAGGTTTTAGATTTTGTGGTCAACATGGGATTTGTATATTTTGACCCATAATTATATCTGTCTGCTTCAAACTGATAGTCATTTAAGTTCAAACACATTCTAAAAGATCTACATTTTCTACTTCCCTCCCCAACATTGTCTTCAATGTCATATTTTACGTCTTCACATGTACCCCTTTACTGTTTATTGTAGTTATAGTTGCTTTTTGAATTTTTTTGTTTGTTTTGCAATCAGTGTACTAGCTATTTAAGTGATCTTTAATCCCTACTATATATTGACCTTTCTTACTTTCCTTAAAAGGAAAGGGATTTTTCCTTTTCTAAAGGCTTTTGCTTTTCCATTTAGAGAATTTCCTTCAGGATTTCTTTTAGGGTATGTTTCAGTTCAGTTCAGTCGCTCAGTCATGTCTGACTCTTTGTGACCCCATGGACTGCAGCACGCCAGGCTTCCCTGTCCATCACCAACTCCCAAAGCTTACTCAAACCCATGTCCATAGAGTCAGTGATGCTATCTCATCCTCTGTTGTCCCTTTCTCTTCCCACCTTCAATCTTTCCCAGCATCAGGGTCTTTTCAAATGAGTCAGTTCTTCATATCAGGTGGCCAAAGTATTGGAGCTTCAGCTTCAGCATCAGTCCTTCCAGTGAATATTCAGGACTGATTGCCTTTAGGATGGACTGGTTGGATCTCCTTGCAGGACAAGGGATTCTCAAGAGTCTTCTCCAACACCACAGTTCAAAAGCATCAATTCTTTGGCACTCACCTTTCTTTATAGTCCAACTCTCACATCCATACATGAAAAACCATAGCCTTGACTAGATGGACATTTGTTGGCAAAGTAATGTCTCTGCTTTTTAATATGCTGTCTAGGTTGGTTGTAGTTTATCTTCCAAGAAGCAAGCATCTTTTAATTTCATGGCTGTAGTCACCATCTGCAGTGATTTTGGAGCCCCCCAAAATAAAGTCTCACTGTTTCCATTGTCTCCCCATCTATTTGCAATGAAGTGATGGAACCAAATGCCATGATCTTAGTTTTCTGAATGTTGAGCTTTAAGCCAACTTTTTCACTCTCCTCTTTCACTTTTCATCAAGAGGCTCTTTAGTTCTTCTTCACTTTCTGCCATAAGGGCAGTGTCATCTGCATATCTGAGGTTATTGATATTTCTCCTGGCAATCTTGATTCCAGCTTGTGCTTCATCCAGCCTGGCATTTCACATGATGTACTCTGCATAGAAGTTAAATAAGCAGGGTGATAATTGGAACCAATCTGTTGCTTCTTGACCTGCATACAGATTTCTCAGGAGGCAGGTCAGATGGTCTGGTTTTCCCATCTCTTTAAGGATTTTCCACAGTTTATTGTGATTCACACAGTCACAGGCTTTGGCATAGTCAATAAAGCAGAAGTAGATGTTTTTCTGGAACTCTCTTGCTTTTTCATTGATCCAACGGATATTGGTAATTTGATCTCTGGTTCCTCTACCTTTTTTAAGTCCAGCTTGAACATCTGGAAGTTCATGCTTCACATACTGTTGAAGCCTATCTTGGAGAATTTTGAGCATTACTTGCTAGTGTGTGAGATGAGTGCAGTTGTGTGGTAGTTTGAATGTTCTTTGGCATTGCCTTTCTTTGGGATTAGAATGAAAACTGACCTTTTCCAATCCTGTGGCCACTGCTGAGTTTTCCAAATTTGCTGGCATATTGAGTGCAGCAGTTTCACAGCATCATCTTTCAGGATTTGAAATAGCTCAACTGGAAGTCCATTATCTTCACTAGCTTTGTTCATAGTGATGCTTCCTAATGCCTGCTTGACTTTGCATTCCAGGATGTTTGGCTCTAGGTGAGTGATCACACCATCGTGGTTATCTGGATCATGAAGATCTTTTTTGTACAGTTCTTCTGTGTATTTTTGCCACCTCTTCTTAATAGCTTCTGCTTCTGTTAAGTCCATACCATTTCTGTCCTTTATTGTGCCCATCTTTGCATGAAATATTCCCTTGGTGTATCTAATTTTCTTGAAGAGATCTCTAGTCTTTCCCATTCTGTTGTTTTCCTCTATTTCTTTGCATTGATCATTTACGAAGGCTTTCTTATCTCTCCTTGCTATTTGAACTCTGCATTCAAATGGATATATCTTTACTTTTATCCTTTGCCTTTTGTTTCTATTCTTTTCTTAGCTATTTGTAAGGCCTCCTCAGACAACCATTTTGCCTTTTTGCATTTCTTTTTCTTGGGGATGATCATTGCCTCTTGTATAATGTCATGAACCTCCATCCATAGTTCTTCAGGCACTCTATCAGATCTAATACCTTGAATCTATTTGTCACTTCCACTGTATAATCATAAGGGTTTTGATTTAGGTCATGCCTGAATGGTCTAGTGGTTTTCCCTACTTTGTTTAATTTAAGTCTGAATTTTGCAATGAGAAGTTCATGATCTGTACCACAGTCAGCTCCTGGTCTTGTCTTTGCTGACTGTATAGAGCTTCTCCATCTTGGGCTGCAAAGAATATAATCAGTCTGATTTTCTGTATTGACCATCTGGTGATGTCCACATGTAGAGTCTTCTCTTGTGTTGTTGGAAGAGGGTGTTTGCTATGACCAGTGCGTTCTTTTGGCAAAACTCAGCCTTTACCCTGCTTCATTTTGTACTCCAAGGCCATATTTGCCTGTTACTCCTGGCAACCTAGGATATTCTATCCATATTTGCCTGTAAGAATACTGAAGTCAAGGTATCTCTCGACTTTCTACTTTTGCATTTCAGTCCCCTATGATGAAAAGGACATCTTTTTTGGGTGTTAGTTCTAGAAGGTCTTGGAGGTCTTCATAGAACCATTCAACTTCAGCTTCTTCAGCATTACTGGTCGAGGCATAGACTTGGATTACTGTGATATTGAATGGTTTGCCTTGGAAATAAACAGAGATCATTGTGTTGTTTTTGAGATTGCATCCAAGTACTGCATTTCAGATTCTCTTGTTTACTATGATGGATACTGCATTTCTTCAAAGGGATTCTTGCCCACAGTGGTAGATATAATGGTCATCTGAGTTAAATTCACCCATTCTAGTCCATTCCAGTTCATTTTAGATTCCAAAAATGTCGATGTTCACTCTTGTCATCTCCTGTTTGACCCCTTCCAATTTGCCTCCATTCATGGACCTAACATTCCAGCTTACTATGCAATATTGCTCTTTACAGCCTCAGACTTGACTTCCATCACCAGTCACATCCACAACTGGGTGTTGTTTTTGCTTTGGCTCCGTCTCTTCATTCTTTCTGGAGTTATTTCTCCACTGATCTCCAGTAGCATATTGGGTACCTACCGACCTGGGGAGTTCATCTTTCAGTGTCCTATCTTTCTGCATTTTCATACTCTTCATGGGGTTCTCAAGGCAAGAATACTGAAGTGGTTTGCCGTTTCCTTCTCCAGTGGACCATGTTTTGTCAGAACTCTCTACCATGACCTGGCCATCTTGGGTGGCCCTGCATGGTATGGCTCATAGTTTCATTGAGTTAGACAAGGCTGTGGTCCATGTGATCAGTTTTGTTAGTTTTCTGTGATTGTGGTTTTCGTTTTGTCTGCCCTCTGATGGAGAAGGAGAAGAGGCTTATGGAACCTTCCTTATGGGAGAGACTGACTGAGGGGGAAACTGGGTCTTGTTCTGATGGGTGGCTCAGTAAATCTTTAATCCAATTTTCTGTTGATGGTTGGGGCTGTGTTCCCTCCCTGTTGTTTGACCTGAGGCCAAACTATGGTGGAGGTAATGACGATAATGGCGACCTCCTTCAAAAGGTACCATTCATGCACTGCTGCACCCAGTGCCCCGACCCTGCAGCAGGCCACCACTGATCCACACCACCACCGGAGACTCCTGGACACTAACAGACAAGTCGGAGTCAGTTTCTTGTGGGGTCACCGCTCCTTTCTCCTGGGTCCTGGTGCACACAAGGTTTTGTTTGTGCCCACCACGAGTCTGTTTCCCCAGTCCTATTGCTGAATTCTTTTGTTTTTTGCTTGTCTGATAAATTCTTTGTCTTTCCGTCTAGTCTAAATGATGATACTGCTGGATAGAATATCCTAGGTTGCAGGTTTTTCCTTTTCAGGAGTTTAAGTGTATCATACCATCCCCTTCTGGCCTGTAAATTTCTACAGAGAAATCAGCTGATAGCCTTATGGAGGTTCCCTTGTAATTAACCCTCTGTTTATCCCTTGCTGCCTTTAGAATCCTCTCTTTAACTTTTGCCATTTTAATTATGATATATCTTGATGTGGACCTGTTTGGGTTCATCTTATTTGTTACCTTCTGTGCTGCTTATACCTGCATATCTGTTTCCTTCTTTAGGTTTGGGAAGTTTTTCAGTCAAATTTTCTTCAAATAGTTTTTTATCCCCTTCTCTCTCTCTCTCCTTCTGGAACTCCTGTTAAGCATATGTTGGCACATTTTATATTAACCCATAAATCTCATTTGTTGCTTTCTTTTTGTTTGTTTGTTTTATCTTCAGTTATAATTGGGTGATTTTCCTTTATTCTTTCTTCCTAAAAATGCCTTGTGCATTCTTCTGTGCCATTGAGTCAGCTCCGTATTGCTTCTAGAGTGCTTTATGTCAGAAACTGAATAACCTATTTTTGATTAGGTTGTCTTTGTAGTTTCTAGTTTCTCATTAAAATGACCTGTGTTTTTATAAATATTCTTAATTCAGTTAGCATTTTTATTACTAATTTTTTTATACTCAGGTGTCTGGTAGGTTGATTATTCCTGTTTTCTAGGGTTTTCCCTTGCTTTTTCTATTGGGAGTAGTTTCTCTGCCTTTTCATTCTATTTTCTCTGTGTCTGTGAATTTAGGTGACACATTTATTGTGGTCTAAGTGTTTTTGTGTGGGAATATCCCTATGTAGACAGCATGTGTCTAGTGTCAGCGGTGTGAAGTCTTGATTCGATGTGGATACCAGTCACATCTTTCCTGGCCAGGATCTGCTGGCCGCTGTCACTTTGAGAGAGAGTGTGACTAGTGTTGGAGGAGCTAAATCCTGCGCAGGATGTGAGGTGGGACTTCTCTGCTCAATGTCTCCTGCAGCCCTGCCAGGGGTATGGGTCAGCTCCCAAGTTTCTGGAATAGAAACTCTGAGGGTCAAACTAAGGTAGGATCTGTTCCCTCTAAGTGTTTTCCCTTCTCCCCACACTGGGGCTTTTGGTCCAAAGGAAGGGAACGTGAACTCAGTGACATTTGTGTGCTTACAGAGGTTGGAAGTGCTGCCTGGGTAGGTATTTTAGACTCTGCTCAGTTGTAGCTCAAAGTCATGTCTTTTGCACTTTGTGGTTTTCCCAGATTTAGTGCAAGGTCGTGTCGTGGAGTGAGCAGAGCCAGAACATTCACTAGGCTGGGACCAGGGCTTGGGGCGTTGTGGCTGCAACAAAGTGGCTTGCACTGCTGCTGGGGGTCAGCACTGCTTTCCTGGGGCTGTTTGAGTAAGTGACAACAATGGCCACCACCTCCCCTCCTGGACCACCTCCCAGGCCACCTCTGTGTCACTAGATAAAGTATTTTCCCAGGACCTGGTCACCCTAGATACTCTGCTAAGCTGTGTGTGGAGTGAGAAGGGCAAGGGTTTTTGCCCAGCTCAGACTGGGGAATGCAGAGAGGCAGCAACCACTAGGGCGGACTCTCTTTGCCCTGCCTTTCGGCAAGCCAGCATCTGCACTCCTAGCAAGGAGAGTCGAGGTTTTCCAACCTTTCTGTCTGTCGCATTGGTTTTCTCATCAGCAAAGGGTGCTTGTCTCCTCTGTGTAGGACCCCAAGCCTAAGATACCCAGACTCTGGCCCACTCACTCTTCAGAACAAGAGTCTGCCTGTGCAGTCTTTCTTTTCCTCTTAGACTCCTTTCAGAAGCATTGGTCCCAACCCAGTGCTTTTTTCCTTGTCCTACCCAGTTACTTTGGGAATCTCCTTAAGCCTTGGTCATGTAGTTCTTCTGCCAGTTTCTAGGTAGATTTCCATGAAAAATTTTATATATATCGATGTATTTTTGATGTGTTCATGGGGGAAGGTGAGCTTTACATCATTTTACTCTATCTTAATCCTTATCCCATCCATCTGTATTTAACTTTTGAAGAAACTGTTCTTCAAAAATGAAACTTTTCCAAAGGGACTGTATACCATTTTACATTCTGTCAGTGTATTAATATTAAGATGCAAGAGACACAGGTTCAATCTCTGAGACAGGAAGATCCCCTGGAGTAGGAAATGGCAACCCACTCCAGTATTCTTGCTTGGAAAATTTCATGGATAGAGGAGACTGGCAGGCCATGGTCCATGGGGTTACAAAGAATTGGACATGACTGAGCACTCACTCATGCAGTCTATTAAGATTCTAGTTTCTGATCCTCACCAACACTTACATTGTCTTTTTAAAAAAAACTATTACAGTCATTCTGGTGTGGCGTGGTTGTTTATTATGGTATTAATTTTATTGATAGTCATAAGAAATTGTTTATTAGCCATTCATGTATCCTGGGGAAATATCAGATTTTTTAAGACTTTTATAATTGGATCATTTGTCTTGAGTTACATTCTCTATTATCAGATACATGATTTGTAAACGTTTTTGCTCAATCTTTGGTTCATTTTTAACAGTAAGTTTTAAAAATTCTGTTGCAGTATAATTGATTTACAATGTTGTATTTCAGGTGTACAGCAAAGCAATTCAGTAACGCATATACGTATATTCATTCTTTTCCAGATCCTTTTCCAAGATGAGTTATTACAGAATAATGAGTAGAGTTCCCTGTGCTATACAGCAGTAGGTCTGGTTGGTTATCTATTTTATATATAGTAATGTGTAATGTTAACCCCAAACTCCTAATTTGTGCCCCACCACCATGTTTCCCCTTTGGTAAGCATAAATTTGTTTTCAAAATCTGTAAGTCTGTTTTTGTTTTATAAATAAGTTAATTTGTATCATGTTTTTAAATTAGATTCCACCTATGAATTATACTGTTATTGAAATTACAAGTCCATGTGCTCAACGCACAGTGAGGCCCATCAATGCTAAACATTGTTTGGAACAGAGAAAGATTTATTACAGATTCATACAAGGAGATGGGTGGCTCATCCCCTGAGAACCCCAAAGTTAATTACTAAATGCTTTCATCAAGTCCCTTTAAAAGCAAAAGGTGAGAGATGGACATGGTTAGTTGTTGCAGACTTCTTGGTGTCAGATCCTTTGTTCTTGAGGTCCAGTCATGTTAAGTAACAACGTTCCTATAAATCTCTACCGGATAAATGTTATTCTCTGTCCTGATGGGAAAGAGCAAAGACCTAAGGCACAACTTCCACCCTCCAAGGTCCCAGCCCTGGCTAAGAGGAGGCAGATCTCAGTTGGCAGCTCCTTCAGAGCCAGGTTCCCACATCCTGCCCAGCTGTCATCCCTGAGGGAGCCGCGTACCCAGCCCAGCTAACCCTCAGCCTCCTCAGGCCACCCAAATAGGGAAGGGCAGGGCTCACAGATTGTGACCCAGACAGCAATTGCTGTTAGGTTGCAGAAACAGGGATGGGCGAGAGATCCACCGCTACCACAAGGCCTGGGCCACGGCTAGTGGAGGGCCTTAGTAAGGACTCTGGAGCCCTCAAGGACATAGTCCCCAGTCTGTTTCCTGGGCCCTCCAGCCCACCCACTGGCCCAGGGCTGAGTAAGCTGGAGGGCCTCCAGGAGAAGGCCTGAATCTACCTCTTACCTCATTCTCTACCTGATGACCCCCACACCATCGACCCTTGACCGAATTACTCCCCCAGTGGTTCCTCATGACGCTTGCTTGTGGGCAGGGCCCATTGAGCCACTGAGCAGTGGCTGAACAAGACCTGCTGCCTAGTTACAGTGAGCAGAGTAAGGAGGCACAGCAATGGCTGTTACCTGCTAAGGACTGTGCTCATCCTGCTCTGCCACAATATCATATGTTTGTCTTTGTCTGACTGACTTCACTTAGTATGATAATCTTAGGTCCATCCGTGTTGCTGTCAATGGTATTATTTTGCTTTCTTATGGCTGAATAATACTCTGTTGCATATATGTACCACGTCTTCTTCTTCCAGTCATCTGTTCATGGACATTTAGATTGCTTCCATGTTTTGGTCATTGTAAATAATGCTGCAGTGAACAGTGGAATGCATGTGTCTTTTAGAATGATGTTTTTTTTCCAGATACATTTTTCAAGGAGCCTCTACACTGTTTTCCACAGAAGTTTAACCAATTTACCTTCCCACTAATAGTGTAGGAGGTTTCTCTTTTTCTCCACACCCTCTCCAGCGTTTATTGTTTATAGACTTTTTGATGATGGCCATTCTGACTGGTGAGATGTAATAGTTTATTGCGGTTTTGATTTTCATTTCTCTAATCAGTGGTGTAGAGGCACCTTTATATCTGTATGTCTTCTTTGGAGAAATATCTATTTAGATCTTATGCCCATTTTTGTATTTTTTTTTTTTTTTTTGGACATATAGCTGTGTGAGCTGTTTGTTTATTTTGGAGATTAATCCCTGTTGGCTGTTCATTTGCAAATATCTTCTTCCATTCTTTTCAGTTTGTTTAGGTTTCATTTGCTGTGCAGAAGCTTTTCAGTTTAATTAGGTACTATCTGTTTATTTTAATTTTCATTATTCTAGGAGGTGAACTGAAAAAGATCTTGCTGAGATTTATGTCAAAGAGTGTTCTGCCTATGTTTTCCTCTAAGTTTATAATGTCCAGCCTCACATTTAGGTATTTAATCTGTTCTGAGTATATTTCTGTGTATAGTGTTAAGAGAATGTTCTAATTTCATTCTTTTACATGTAGCTGTCCAGTTTTTGCATTACCACTTATTGAAGGTACTGTCTTTTCTCCACTGTGTGGTCTTGCCATCTTCGTTATAGATTAATTGACCATAGACGCATGGGTTTATTTCTGGACGTTTGTCCTGTTCCATTGATCTATATTTCTGTTTTAATTCCTATAGCTTTGTAGTATAGTCTGAAGTCAAGGAGCATGATTACTCCAGCTCCATTTTTCTTCCTCAGGACTGCTTTGACTATTTGGGATGGGGGGGCTTTAACTATTTGGGATGGGGGGGTTGTGTTTCCATACAAATTGTAAAATTTTTTGTTCAAGTTCTGTGAAAAATGTCATTGATAATTTGATACAGATTGCACTGAATCTGTAGATTGCCTTGGGTAGTATGGTCATTTTGATAATATCGATTTTTCCAATCCAAGAACATGGTATATCATTCCATCTGTTTGTGTCATCTTTAATTTCTTTCATCCAGCATCTTATAGTTTTCAGAGTATAGGTCTTTTGCCTCCTTGGGTAGGTTTATTCCTGGGTATTTTATTTATTTATTTATTTTTGATGTAATGGTAAGTGGGATTATTTTTTTAATTTCCCTTTATGATCTTTCATTGTTATTGTGTAGGAATGCGAGAGATTTCTGTGCATTAATTTTATAACCTGCAACTTTACCAAATTTATAGAACTCTACTAGTTTTCTGATAGCATCTTTAGGATTTTCTATGTATTAGTGTCTTGTCTTCTGCAAACTGTGACAGTTTTACTTTTCCAATTTGGATTCCTTTTATTTCTTTTTCTTGTCTGTTTGCCATGACTAGGACTTCCAAAACTATGTTGAATAAAAGCAGTGAGAGTGGACGTCCTTGCCTTGTTCTGATCTTAGAGGGACTGCTTTCAGCTTTTCATCACTGATAATGATGTTAGCTGTGGGTTTGTCGTATATGGTCTTTATTATGTTGAGGTAAGTTCCCTCTGTGCTCACTTTTTGCAGAGTTTTATCCTAAATGGGTGCTGAATTTTACCAAAAGCTTCTTCTGCATCTATTGAGATGATCATATGTTCATTTGGTTTTTGTTCTTCTGTTTGTTAATGTGGTATATCACACTGATTGATTTACATTTATTGAAAAATCCTTATATCTCTGGAATAAATCCCACTTGAACGTGGTATATGATCCTTATAATGTATTAATATTGTTGGATTCTGGGTTTGCTAGTATCTTTTTGAGTATTTTTGCATCTCTGTTCATCTATGGCCTATAATTTTCTTTTTTGTATCATCTTTGGTTTTGGTATCAGGGTAATGGTGGCCTCATAGGGTGAGGTAGAGAGTGTTCCTTTCTCTGCAATTTTTTGAAAGAGTTTCAGAACAATAGGTATAACTCTTCCCTAAATATTTGATAGAATTTTCCTATGGAGCCATCTGGTCTTTTGTTTGTTGGAAGTTTTTAAATCACTGTTTCAATTTCATTACTTGTGATTGATCTGTTCATATTTTCCATTTCTTCCTGGTTCAGCCTTGGAAGATTGTATCTTCTAAGAATTTGTCCATTTTTTCTAGGTTTTCATTTTATTGGTGTATAGCTCTTTTAGTAGTCTCTTACAGCCTTTGTATTTCTGTGGTGTCAGTTGTAACTTCTTTTTCATTTCTAATTTTATAAATTTGAGCGCTCTCCCTTTCTCCTTGATGAGTCTGGCTAAAAGTTTATGAAATTTGTTTACCTTTTCAAAGAACCAGCTTTTAGTTTCATTGATCTTTTTTGTTGTTTTCTTTCTCTATATTGCATTTGTTTCTATTCTGATCTTTGATTTATTTCCTTCTACTAACTTTGGGTTTGGTTTGTTCTTTCTCTAGTTGCTTTAGGTGTAAAGCTGATTTATTTGAGATTTTTCTTCCTTCCTAAGATAAGGTTGTATGGTTACTTACTTCTCTCTCAGCACTGCTGTTGCTGCATCCCATAGATTTTGAGTTGTCTTTTCATTGTCATAGAGTTTTCAGAGTACAGATCTTTTGCCTCCTTGGGTAGTATATTCCTAGGTATTTTATTCTTTTTGTTGTGATGGTCAATGGGATTGTTTCCATAATTTCTGTTTCTGATCTTTTGTTGTCATATAGAAATGCAAGAGATTTCCATGGATTAGTTTTTTTATCTTGCAGCTTTACCAAATTCATGGATGAGCTCTGGTAGTTTTCTCCTAGCATCTTTAGGATTTTCTATGTATAGTATCAAATCATATGCAAATAGTGACAGTTTTACTTCTTCTTTTCCAGTTTGGATTCCTTTTATTTCTTTTTCTTCTCTGATTACTGTGGCTAGGACTTCCAAAACTGTGTTGAATAAAAGTGGCAAGAGTGGGCATCCTTGTCTTGTTCCTGATCTTAGAGGAAATGCTTGTATCAACTGCAGGTTTGTCATATATGGCCTTTATTATGTTGAGGTGTTTGCAGCTGAACAACATGTTGAGGTATGTTCCCTTTATGCCCACTTTCTTGAGAGTTTTTTATGTAAGTGGGTGGTGAATTTTGTCAAAAGTTTTTTCTGCATCTGTTGAAATGATCATATGGTTTTTATTCTTCGGTTTGTTGGTATAGTGTATCACATTGATTTGCAGGTATTGAAAAAGCCTTTCATCCATGGAATAAATCCCACTTGATCATGGTGTATGATCCCTTTAATATATTATTGGATTCAGTTTGCTAGTATTTTGTTGAGTATTTTTGTGTCTATGTTCATCAGTGATATTGACTTGTAACTTTCTTTTTTTGTGGTATCTTTGTCTGGTTTTGGTTATCAGAGTGATGGTGGCCTCATAGAATGGGTTTGGGAGTGTTCCTTCCTCTGCTTTTGGAATAGGTTCATAAGTTTTCATAGTTTTTTTTTTTTTTTTTTAATAGCTTCATAAGGATAGTTGCTGCTGCTGCTGCTGCTGCTGCTAAGTCGCTTCAGTCGTGTCCGACTCTGTGCGACCCCATAGACGGCAGCCCACCAGGCTCCCCCATCCCTGGGATTCTCCAGGCAAGAACACTGGAGGGGGTTGCCATTTCCTTCTCCAATGCATGAAAGTGAAAAGTGAAAGTAAAGTTGCTCAGTCACGTCCGAGTCTTCGCGACCCCATGGACTGCAGCCCACCAGGCTCCTCTGTCCATGGGATTTTCCAGGCAAGAGTACTTTTGTTACATGGTCTCTAAATGTTTAATAGAACTTTTCTGTGAAGCCGTCTGGTCCCGGATTTTTGTTTGTTGGAAGTTTTTAAATCACAGTTTCAATTTCAGTACTTGTGATCGATCTGTTCATATTTTCTGTTTCTTCTTGGTTCAGTCTTGGGAGATCGTACCTTTCTAAGAATTTGTCAATTTCTAAGTTGTCCACTTTATTGGCATATAGTTGCTTGTAGTAGTCTCTTATGGTCATTTGTATTTCTGTGGTGTCCACTGTAACTTCTTTTTCAATTCTAATTTTATTGATTTGTACCCTCTTTTTCTTAATGAGTCTGGCTAAAGGTTGATCCATTTCATATATCTTTTCAAAGAACCAACTTTTAGTTTCATTGATGTTTTTATTGTTTTTTATCTCTATTTTATTTTTGTTGTGATCTTTATGATGTCTTTCCTTCTGCTAATTTGGGGTTTTGTTTGTTCTTTCTCTGGTTGCTGTAGGTATAAGGTTAGGTTGTTTATTTGAGATTTTTCTTGTTTCATGAGGTAATATTGTATTGCTATAAACTTCCCTCTTAGAACTGCTTTTGATGTGTCCCACAGGTTTTGGATCGTCATGCTTTTGTTTTCATTTGTCTTTAGGTATCTTTTTTTATTTCCTCTTTGATTTCTGTGGTGATCCATTGGTTGTTCACTTCAGTTCAGTTGCTCAGTCGTGTCCAACTCTTTGCAACCCCATGAATCGCAGCACGCCAGGCCTCCCTGTCCATCACCAACTCCCTGAGTTCACTCAGACTCACGTCCATCGAGTCAGTGGTGGCAACATATTATTTAGCCTCCATGTGTTTGTTAGTTACAGTTTTGTGTGTGCTGTTGATTTCTAATCTCATATCACTGTGTTTGGAAAGAGGCTTTGTATGACTTCAATTTTCTTAAATTTACCAAGGCTCAATTTCTGGCCCAAGATGTGATCAATCCTGGAGAATGTTCTGTGTGCACTTGAGGAGAAATCGTATTCTGCTGATTTCAGATGGAATGTTCTATAAATATCAATTAAGTTTAAATCTACTATGTCATCTAAAGCCTGTGTTTCCGTATTGACTTTCATTCTGGATGATCTATTCCTACATGAATGTGAAGTGTTAAAAGTCCCTCTTTATTATTGTGTTACTGTCAATTTCTCCTTTTATGGATGTTATAATTTGCCTTAAATATTGAGGTGCTCCTTTGAGTGCATATATGTTTACACTTGTTATATCTTATTTGTGGATTGATCCTTTGATCATTATGTAGTGTCCTTTTTTTTTTTTTTTTTTTTTTAAGCCCTCATAGAAAAACTTTATTGGAAAGCAGGGAAAACTACCAAGATATGAATGAAGACAAAAAATAAAGTTCAGACATAAAGTGTATGACCTTGGTTTAAGTGGAAATGGAATCGTTTGGTGGTTTGTAGTTAGTGACCTATATTTTCACTTTGTGGCACTGCTGCTGCTACAGCTAAGCCGCTTCAGTCGCGTCTGACTCTGTGCGACCCCATAGACGGCAGCCCACCAGGCTCCTCTGTCCCTGGGATTCTCCAGGCAAGAATACTGGAATGGGTTGCCATTTCCTTCTCCATGTAGTGCCCTTCTTTGTCTCTAATAACAGTGTTTATTTTAAAGTCTATTTTGTCTGATATGAGTGTTGCTACTTAAGCTTTCTTTTGATTTCCATTTGTGTGGAATACCTTTGTCCCTCCCCTTTCAGTCTGTATGTGTCCCTAGATCTGAAGTGGGTTTCTTATAGATAGCATATATGTGGGTCTTGTTTTTGTATCCATTCAGCCAGTCTCTATCTTTCGGTTGGAAATTTTAATCTATTTATATTTAAGGCAATATTTATATGTATGTTCTTATTATCATTTTGTTGTTTTTATAGGCCTTTTTTCTTCCCTTATTCTCTTATGATTTGACATTTATCTTAAGTGTTGTATTTGGATTGCATTTGTGTGTGTGTGTATCTATTGTAGATTTTTGGTTTGTGGTTCCCATGAGGTTTTGATACAGAAGTCTATGTATCTACAAAATTGTTTTTAAGTTGCTGATTTCTTAATTTACAATGCATTTCCAATATTCTGCATTTGTACACTCCTCATGATTGCTGGTTTTAATATATTTGTGTGTGGATGATTTCCTATCTTTATGTTTGCTTTTCGTGGTAAGCTTTCCCATTTGTAATTTTTTTGTTTGTTTCTAGTTGCGGGCTTTTCTTTTCCACCTAGAGAAGTTCCTTTAGGATTTGTTGTGAAACTGGTCTGGTGGTGCTGAATTCTCTTAGCTTTTGTTTGTCTGTAAAACTTTTGCTTTCTTTGTCAAATCTGAATGAGAGCCTTGCTGAGCTGAGTATTCTTGGTTGTAATATTTCTCCCGTTCATCACTTTAAATATAGTGTGCCACTCATTTCTGGCCTGCAAAGTTTTTGCTGGAAAGTCAGCTGATAGCCTTATGAGGATTCTCTTGTACATTATTTGTTGATTTTTTTTCCTCATATTGCCTTTAATATTTTTCTTTGTCTTTAATTTTTGTGAGTTTGATTAATATGTGTCTTGGCATGTCTTCCTGCAAAGACGGGCTCAATAAAGGACAGAAATGGTATGGACATAACAGAAGCAGAAGATATTAAGAAGAGGTGGCAAGAATACACGGAAGAACTATACAAAAAAAGATCTTCATGACCAAGATAATCACGATGGTGTGATCACTCACCTAGAGCCAGACATCCTGGAATGTGAAGTCAAGTGGGCCTTAGGAAACATCACTATGAACAAAGCTAGTGGAGATGATAGAATTCCAGTTGAGCTATTCCAAATCCTGAAAGATGATGCTGTGAAAGTGCTGCACTCAATATGCCAGCAAATTTGGAAAACTCAGCAGTGGCCACAGGACTGGAAAAGGTCAGTTTTCATTCCAATCCCAAAGAAAGGCAGTGCCAAAGAATGCTCAAACTACTGCACAATTGCACTCATCTCACACGCTAGTAAAGTAATGCTCAAAATTCTCCAAGCCAGGCTTCAGCAATACATGAACCGTGAACTTGCAGATGTTCAAGCTGGTTTTAGAAAAGGCAGAGGAACCAGAGATCAAATTGCCAACATCCGCTGGATCATGGAAAAAGCAAGAGAGTTCCAGAAAAAAAATCTATTTCTGCTTTATTGACTATGCCAGAGCCTTTGACTGTGTGGACCACAATAAACTGGAAAATTCTGAAAGAGATGGGAATACCAGACCACCTGACCTGCCTCTTGAGAAACCTGCAGGTCAGGAAGGAACAGTTAGAACTGGACATGGAACAACAGACTGGTTCCAGACAGGAAAAGGAGTTCGTCAAGGCTGTATATTGTCACCCTGCTTATTTAACTTATATGCAGAGTGCATCATGAGAAACGCTGGGCTGGAAGAAGCACAAGCTGGAATCAAGATTGCCGGGAGAAATATCAATAACCTCAGATATGCAGATGACACCACCCTTATGGCAGAAAGTGAAGAGGAACTAAAAAAGCCTCTTGATGAAAAGTGAAAGAGGAGAGTGAAAAAGTTGGCTTAAAGCTCAACATTCAGAAAACTAAGATCATGGCATCTGGTCCCATCACTTCATGGCAAATAGATGGGGAAACAGTGGCTAACTTTATTTTTTGGGGCTCCAAAATCACTGCAGATGCTGATTGTAGCCATGAAATTAAAAGACGCTTACTCCTTGGAAGGAAAGTTATGACCAACCTAGACAGCATATTGAAAAGCGAGACATTACTTTGCCAACAAAGGTCCATCTAGTCAAGGCTATGGTTTTTCCAGTGCTCATGTATGGATGTGAGAGTTGGACTGTAAAGACTGGTGAGCGCAGAAGAATTGCTGCTTTTGAACTGTGGTGTTGGAGAAGACTTGAGAGTCCCTTGGACTGAAAGGAGATCCAACCAGTCCATTCCTAAGGGAGATCAGTCCTGGGTGTTCATTGGAAGGACTGCTGTTGAAGCTGAAACTCCAATACTTTGGCCACCTGATGCAAAGAGATGACTCATTTGAAAAGACCTTGATGCTGGGAAAGATTGAAGGTGGGAGGAGAAGGGGATAACAGAGAATGAGATGGTTGGATGGCATCACTGACTCAATGGACATAGGTTTGTGTAGACTCCGGCAGTTGGTGATGGACAGGGAAGCCTGGTGTGCTGTGGTTCATGGGGTTGCAAAGAGTCGGACACGACTGAGTGACTGAACTGAAGTGAACTGATGTGCTTCCTTGGGTTTATCTTGTATGGCATTCTCCGTGCTTCCTGGACTTGAGTGTTTCCTGTCTCATGTTAGGGAAGTTTTCAGCTTTAATATCTTCAAATATTTTCCCAGGCCCTTTCTCTCTTCTCCTTCTGGGACGCCTACAGTGCACATGTTGTTGGTTTAATATTGTCCAGTGGTCCCTGACACTGTCCTCATTTCATTCTTTTTCTTTGTTGTCTCACAGTAGTGATTTCCAGCACTCTTGTCTTCCAGCTTACTTACTCCTTCTTCTGATTCAGTTCTTCTGGTATTAATTTCTTACAGTGTATTTTTCATTTCAGTATAATATTGTCCATCTCTGTTTGTTCTTTGAATCGTCTAGCTTATTATTAAAACATTTCTTGTGTCTTCTGACTGTGCCTCCAATCTTTTTCCAAGATCTTGGATTATATTTACTCCAAATTCTTTATCAGATAGATTGCCTATGTACACTTGATTTAGTTATTCTTCTGGGTTTTTAATCATCTGGAACTTCTTTCTCTGTCACCTAATTTTGTCTGACTTTCAGTGTTCATGGTCCCCTTTCCACAAGCTGCAGGATCATAGCTCCTCTTGCTTTGGATGTCTGCCCTCTAGTGGGTGAAGTTGGTCCTAGGTCTTGTGCAGGCTTCCTGTTGGGAGTGACTGGTGCCTGCCCACTGGTTGGTGGAGCTGGGTCTTGTCCTTCTGGTGACCAGGGCCATGTGAAGGTGTGTGTTTAAAGGTGTCTGTGACCTCAGTATGGCTTTAGGTGGCCCGTCTAATGATGGCTGTGTTCCTATCCTGCTGGTTGTTTGGCCTGAGGTGTTCCAGCCCTGGAGCCAGCAGGCTTTTGGGTAGGGCCAGGTCTTGGTGCCAATATGGCGACTTCCTGGAGAGCAGATGCTGATCAGTATTTCCTGAGGCCTCTGCCACCAGTGTCCTTGTCCTCCCGTGAGCCGCAGCCAGCCCCCACGTCCCCAGGAGGCCCTCCAAGCCCTGGATGGGTCTGTCCCAGGCTCCCATGGAGTTAGTGCTTTGTGCTGGGTCCCAGTGCATGTGAAGCCTTGTGTGCAGCCTCCAAGAGTGGAGCACATTTCCCCAAATCCTGTGGAATTCCTGCCCTCAAGCCCTGCTGACCTTCAAAGCCAAGTGCTCTGGGGATTCCTCCTCCCGACATCAAACCCCCAGGCTGGGAAGCCTGATGTGGGGCTCAGGACTGTCACTCTTGTAGGAACACCTTTATGATATAATTATTTCCCAATTTGTGGGCTGCCCTCCTGATAGGTGTAAGATTTGATTATGTGGCAAAGGTACCCCTCCTACCATCTCATTGTGGCTGCTGCTTTGTCTCTGAAAGTGAAATATCCTTTTTTGTAGGTTCTGGTCTTTTCTGGTTGTTCAGCAATTAGTTGTGATTTTCGTGTTTTTGTGAGAGGAGGTGAGCTCAAATCCTTCTACTCTGCCACCAAAATCACGGGGCTGCTTTTAGTTTGGAGGCTTGCTGCCTCTTTCCTCAGTGTGTGAGCCGTTATTCCCTTGATAGGAGTGTGCAGGTACAGCGGCACCTGTGTGCTCCTGGGGCAGCGGGGGCGGGGTTTGGTGCCTGCTCACGGGTCTCGCAGTGGCAGTGATGGCCCACGCCCCTCTCTCGAGCCCACCATGGTGTCCATGACTCACCCCCACGCCCAGAGCTCCTGTAGGAGGTGTCCTGTTGCCTGAGAGCACTCACAGGGAGAGAAGCTCTTATTGCGGTCCTGCCCCATCCTTGTACGTCCCCCAGGAAGGGTGGCTGACCTCACTGGTGAGCCCAGGCTCCTTCTGAGTATACCCTCTGTGGCCACCATCCAGACTCTTCAGGCTGTCTCCACACAGCCAACTCCGGTCTTCTCCCTGAGTCTCAACCTCTGAAGCCTGAGGTGGTTTGATGGATGAGCATCTCATGCCACAGAGCATGGGGTGGTGGTGCCAACGTTCTGCACAGGTTACTCTGTTTTGCTGCACTCTCCTCCTAGGCTCTGAAGCTCCCCCTCCATCCAGGCTGGTCTCTCTGCCAGCAAGGGGGCTACCCAGGGTGCAAGAGCATTTCCTCCTTCACAGCTTCCTCCCTGCAGCGGGGCTGCCCCAGTTCCTTTATTTTTCTCTTTCCTTTTGTCCTACCCAGTTACGTGGAGGTTTTGTTGCTCTCTTTAGGAAGTCTGTGGTCTTCTACCAGTGTTCCATAGATGTTCTGTGTGAATCATTCTATTTGCAGATGTGGGGGGCGGGGTTTAAAGATTTTTTGATGTGGACCATTTTTTTAAAGTTTTTATTGAATCTGTTAAAATATGAATCTGCCTTATGTTTTGTTTTTTTTTGGCCCTGAGGCATGTGGGATCATAGCTTCCTGAGCAGGGATCGAACCAGCACCCTTGAAGGTGAAATCTTAACCACTGGACCACCAGGGAAATATCTGTAGGTGTGTTTTTAATGTTTTTATGGGAGGAGGTGAACTTCATGTCCCACTTCTCCACCACCTCAATCCTAACTAACACCAATATTTTTAAGCTCAAAAGATTTTAATTCTGAAGTCCAGTTTTTCAACATTTTTAATTTTGCTTCAGGTATCACACTGACACCATGAAGATTCTCTCATTTTTTTCTAGAAGTCGTTATGTGAGGTGCCAGGTCGCTTCAGTCATGTCCAACTTTCTGTGACCCTATGGACTGTAGCTTGCCAGCCTGCTCTGTCCATGGGATTCTCCAGGCAAGAATACTGGAGTGGGTTGCCATGCCCTCTTCCAGGGGATCTTCCCAACTGATAGATTGAACCCGAGTCTCGTGTCTCTTGCATTGGCAGGTTGGTTCTTTACCACTAGCGTCACGGGGGAAGCTCTAGTTGTACATACAGCCTTTGCTTGTATCTTTAGGTCTATAATGAGCTAAAGGTCTAAATTTTCTGTCTTCGCACACCTCCCCCCACCCATCCCCCACCCCATTTTGGTATATGTTGTCCCAGCACCACTTGCTGAAGACTGATCTCACACTGAAATGGCTTGGCACATATGTCAGATCAATTTATCATATATGTAAGGGTTTATTTCTAGACTGTTAACCCTATTCTATTGCTTTATCCACCTATCCTGATGCCAGCAAACACTGTCTTAATTATTGCAGCTTTATAAACTTGAAATTGGGTAGGGTAATTCCTCCAGTTTTGTTCTTTTTCAAAATAATTCTGGCTATTTTAGATACTTTGCATTTCTATGCAGGTTTTAGGATCAGTTTGTCTATTTCAAAAAACAGAAAAGCCTGCTGAACTATTGATAGGGATTAAGTTGAAGCTAGAGAATAACTGGAGGAGAATTACCATTATAAGAGTATTGAATCTTTTAGTTCAAAAATATGGGATGTTTCTCCATCTATTTAGATCTTTAATTTCTCTCTGCAGTTTTTATACTTTTTCAATGAAATTTATTCTTATATTCTTGATTCTATTGTGAGTGGAAGTTTTTAAGAGGACTGTTTATTGCTAATAGGGAATTTCAGTTGATTTTTATATATTGATCTTGCATCATACACCCTTACAATTTTTTCAGTTTTTTTTGTGGATTCCTTAGGATCATAGGAAATCATCATTTGTGAATAGTTTTACTCGTTCAAATTTGAATGCCTTTAATCTTTGGTGGGGGTTGGGGGCAGGTCAGGAGCTGGATAGAACCTCTGCTACAATGTTAAATAAAAATGAGTGGATATTCTTGATTGCTCCTGATTTTAGGAGAAACACTCTCTTTCACCCTTATTAGCTGTAGGATTTTCATAGGTTGAAAATATTCTTCACTTAGGTTGAGGAACATGCCTTATATTCCTAGTTTGTGTTTTTATCACAAATGGGTGCTGAATTCTGTCAAATGCCTTTTCTTGTATCTATTTAGCTGAACATATGGGTTTTGTCATTTTATTAATATGGTGTACGTTTTTAGGGCTTCCCAGATGGCTCAGTGGCAAAGAATCCATTGCCTGCCAGTGCAGGAGACCGGGAGACATGGGTTCAATCCCTGGGTCAGGAAGATCCCCTGGAGGAGGAAATGGTAACCCACTCCAGTACTCTTGCCTGGAAAATCCCATGGACAGAGGAGCCTGGTAGGCTGCAGTCCATGAGGTCGCTAAGAGTCGGACACAACTGAAGCGACTTAGCAGCTGCAGCTACTGTTAAGTCACTAAGTTGTGTCTGACTCTTTGCAACCCCATGGAATGTACCCTGCCAGTTTCCTCTGTCCATGGGATTTCCCACACAAGAATGCTGGAGTGGGGTGCCATTGCCTTCTCCATAACAGTAGCAGTAGCATACAACTTTTTGGATGTGAAATCAAGCTTGCAGCCCCAGGATATAGCCGATTTAGTCCTGGTGTATAAACCTTTTTATTTGTTGCTGGATTCAGTTCGCTAATAGTATGAAGGACTTTTGCTTATATCTTCATGGAATTTAAATATCTTTTCAAATATAGGTATTTAAAACTAAATTTCCCTTTCAATATTGCTTTAGCTGCATATTATAAATTTCAATATGCTGTTTTACTTCATTAAAATTCTCTTAACGTTCCTTGATTTCTTCAATACACAAGTGTTTAGAAATGCATTAAATTTCCAAGTATTTGGGGATTTGCAAAATGTCTGTTGGTGACTCCTAACTTAATTTCAAATGGTTGGAAAATATATTGATACTTCCTATGACTTCAGTCCTTTCAAATTGTTTTATAGCACAGCATGTGGTCTTCCCCTGGAGAATGTTCCATGTGGAGTTGAAAAGAATGTATGTTTTGCTGTGGTGGTTGATCTACAAATGTCAGGACAGGTTGGGCAATGACATTTTCTTTTTTGCCTTTTTTCCAGTACTATCAGTTATTGAGAATGTGGTATTAATCTCCAAATGTTATTGGTGAATTATCCATTTCTCCTTTCAGTTCTGTCACTTTTTTTCTCCACATATTTGTCTTTAAGTGCGCCTTTTTAGGTACATTAATATCTAGGACTTCTTGATAGTTCAGTTGGTAAAGAATCCTCCTGCAAAGCAGGAGACCCTGGTTTGATTTCTGGGTCAGGAAGATCCACTGGAAAAGGGATAGGCGACCCACTCCAGTATTCTTGGGTTTCCCCTGTGGCTCAGCTGGTAAAGAATCCGCCTACAATGTGGGAGACCTGGGTTCGTTTCCTGGGTTGGGAAGATCCCTAGAGAAGGGGACAGCTACCCACTCCAGTATTCTGGCCTGGAGAATTCCAAAGGCATTGCAGAGTCGAACATGACTGAGTGACTTTCACTTTCACAACCACCAGTTGGAGGAAGTTAACTACATGCTGACCACAGGCATGTAGGCTCCAGACAGCTTGGAAGCAGAAAGTTGATGATGGAGAGTCCCCAAACATCACCCTGTTGGCTCACCACTAACCAACCAGAACTGTGCATGAGCTGATCAATAACCCTGTGACCCTCTCCCTCACTTTATCTTCCTTAGAATCCAGTGGGGAGTTTGGGTCATTCAGGCATGAGCTACCACTCTTAATTTGTCCCCACAGTGGGTGCCTCGCAATAAACACTGGAATTTTCTTCACCACAACCTACTGTCACTAGGTTAGCTTTACTGAGTGCACATGCGTGAACCCGTTTGGTAGAGTAATATATGTCCCTGATACACTGACCCTTTATCATTTTCAATGTCCTCTATTTCTCGTTTATTTCCAGTCCCACTTTGTCTGATATCAATATATCCATTCTGGCTCTGCCTTATGGTTACTATTGGCATGGGCTCTATTTTTCATACTGTTACTTCTGTGCTATTTGTCTTTGAATCCCAAGTTTCTCTTGTAGACACCATATAGTTAAGTCTTGCTTTTTTTATCCATTGTAACAATTTCTTCTTTTGGTTCAAGCATTTAGTCCAGTCATTTTTAATGAAATTATTGGTATGGTTTGATATGATTTATGGCTACCATTTTACTATGTTTTCCAAATGTCTCATATGTCTTTGCATCTCCATCTTTCTATTGCTGCCTTCTTCTGTGTTAAAATTTTTTAGTGTGCTGTTTAGATTTCTTAAACTGTATTCTGAGTGTTTTAGTGGCTGTTCTAGGGACTACAGTATTTTAGTTAACCACAATCTTCAGATTAATGCTAGTGTAATTCCAGTAAAAAGCAGAGTATTTGTTCCAATATAGCTCCATGTCCTGCCTACTCCTTTGTGCTGGTATTGTAATATACATTGTGTGCGTGTGTGCTGTGACTTCAGTCGTGTCCGACTCTTTGTGACCCTGTGGACCATTGCCTGCCAGACTCCTCTGCCCGTGGGATTCTCCAGGCACACGGAGTGAGCCGCCACGCCTGAATGTCTGGTGGACGTTTAGGTGGTTTCCCTGTCTTGGCTGTTGTCAACAGTGCTGCAGTGGACATTGGGGTGCATGTATCTTTTGGGGTCATGTTTTCCTCTGGATATATGCCCAGGAGTGGGATTGCAGGATCATATGGTAGCTCTGTTTTTAGTTTTTAAGGAACCTCCATACTGTTCTCCATAGTTCGTGTACCAGTTTACATTCCTACTAACAGGGCAAGAGGGTTCTCTTCTCTCTGCACCCTCTCCAGCATTTGTTGTTTGTGGATTTTTGATGATAGCCATTCTGACTGGTGTGAGGTGATTTCTCGTTGTAGCTTGATTTGCATTTCTCTGATAAGGAACGGTGTTGAACATCTTTTCACGTGCCTGCTGTCCACCAGTATGTCCTCTTGTGAGACGTGTCTATGCAGGGCTTCTGCCTTTTGAGTGGGTGTTTGTTTTGATGCTATTAAGTGTCATAAGCTGTTTGTAAATTTTGGAGACTAATCCCTTATCAGTAACATCATTTACAAATATTTTCTGCCAATCTGTGGGTAGTCTTTTCGTTTGGCTTATTGTTTCCTTGGCTGTGGAAAAGCTTTTGAGTTTAAGTAGGTCCCATTTGTTTTTATTTCTATTATTCCGGGAGATGGACTGAAGACGTTGCTGTGACTTATGTCATAGTGTGTTCTGCCTGTGTTTTCCTCTGAGTTTTATAGTGTCTGGTCTAACATTGAGGTCTTTAATCCATTTTGAGCTTATTTTTGTGTATGGCATTAAGGAATGATCTTAATTTCATTTTTTCACATGTGCTGCTTTTTTTTTTTCCACCTCTGTTTTTGAGAGCTGGTTTAGTTGTATCCAAATCCTGTTATTCTTGACAGCCTTTGTTTCCTTTCTCTTCTTTGAAATACTTAAGTTGCCAATATCCCGTTCTTATAATTCTGTTCTTTTGTATTAGGAAAGAAAATAGTCATCTTAAGTTTCTTTTTCTTTTCCATCTCACATTAAGAATCCTTCTTTTTCACAATGATTTAATATTATTTAACTGAATATTTTCTAACCCTTACAAGTCATACATGACTGAGCCCTCACTTTTATAACATCAAATTTTTCTACTCATTTTTCAGAATAGCGCCAATGTTTTCTCAATTATGAAATAAAGCACCGAGTTGCAAGATCTGTCCATCGGGTCATATGTGTAATATCACTTTCTCCAAATTGGAAAACCCCAAGGGCTGAAGAGGTGATGAAAAGACAAAGCTAGTTCTGTTTTCTCTGAATCTATGATGTTTTAAAAGTAATCTCACTTTCTTCTAAGTTACAAGAAAAACCTCTACTTCTGCCTTTATTATGAAGAAAAATATGAAGAAACATAAAATCGCTAAATCCGGTCTCTGAATTGAGGTGACTAGTCTTTAATGCAAGAACAATGCAATCTACAAAACCTCACCCAGAGTATGTTGCGGGCTTGGGGATGACATCTCCCCTCTCTACTTCCTCAGTTCTCTTATCAGTGAAGTTCTCACTCTCAGGAGACTAACTTCAAAAAAACTCAAAAACAAAAACTTATTTCTACAAATTATTTCTCACAATCCTTAATTGAGGAAAAGAAGGAAAAATTTGGAAAGAAGATGAAAATACTTTAAATTTTCTTTGGAAATCATTGAAAAACTTTAACACAAACTTAGCAGATTGCTGAGCCAGAGACAAAGCAGTTCACGTGTAGACATGTCACTTCGTGTCCACCGACAGATTAACAACCCACAAGCATGTGGAAAGAAGCTTCTACACACAAAGATGCACCTTTGGACAGGTGGGCAAGTCTCAAACACGTTCTAATACTGTAACTTGTACCGAGCAGTCATCCAAAGATTCTAGTCTGTATGTATATCAGTTACATGTCATAATAGCAGGACTCTCTCCAATATACACCCTTTATTTTAAATTATGCCACTAGCACTTGGGAAAAAAAGTAATTTATTTGCATTGCTTCCATTTTTCTACTGTAGTGTTAGGACTTGACATAAGCATTATTCTTCTACCTCCTATTTACAGTTCATTCAGAATATTACTACAAATACAGTATACAATTTTAAAAAATTTATGGGGAACTGCAGTTTTCATTTTCCTCACCTCTTTACAGGTTTCTCAAAATCATCCAACGTAAGTGAAAATTTATATGGACATTTTCTGTACACATCTTAAAGGGGCAGAGATTACAGTGATAAAGCCAAAAGAATTCTGCACAAATACAATAAAATACAGAAAACAAAGTATAGATGTTATTTGGGGTACAAATATAAACAATACAGTACCATTTGAGTAATTTAGCAACATAATACTCATACTTTATAGAAATAAAACTGCAAACCCGGAGAATGCTCTGACAAATATTAAACATCATATATACAATGAGGTAAATGTACCTTGGTCTCTTGAGAGGTAATTTAAGTTTAAAGCAATTGACGTTTTGAAGCATCTCCTTGACATATAAAGAAATATCAAACACCCCTTCCATTGGCACAATGTGAAAAAGGGATATCAAAACACAGTTCATGATACTCAATTCACAAATCTTGTTTAAAAATAAAAACATTCACTGAAGTTCTTTTTAAGCTTTAAGAAACTGGTTGAATGTTGTTAACCACTTTTTTTTTTAAGTTTACAGTTACAAATAAGACTGCATAATAGGGTTAAAGGTTTAAATGTACTGACAATCCTCAGAATGTCCTAGAAGTCCAGCATTTCTGGAGAGGGCCCATGGGAATCACAGCATTCCAAAACAGACACAAGATGCTGCAGGACACGTCATGAGCTATTTTTTTAGAGTCTCAAAAACATCTGAACTGGCATTTTTCTGCCAAGCTGTGACAGAACCATTATTTGGACTCTCACCATCTGGAGCCAGAACACTGCCATGGTCAAGAAATAGTTTACTAACAATCAGTCTTTCATTGGAGGGGTAAAAATAAACTCTTGATATGACCATGTCTAATGGGATCCTCATGTTGTTTTGAGTTTTAATTAGCACTTCACCATCTTGTTTTACAAAATACTCTGTATGTGACAGTTCTTTAAGGTAGAGGGGGAAAAAAGGTAACTCAGGCATGAGCAGCAAAATGGCCAAGTGACCACTGAAATTTTTTAAGAAGAGAAATTTGGAGTTCTTGATGACCATGGCACTGTATCCTGACTCAAGGCACTTCCTGAGCACTATCATTACAGCATAACTACAGGCTCGGCTCTTTGGACCTTACCCTGTCCTAGGGAAGATACAACTGGCCATTGCTTCTGGCACAACTCCCACTGCCAGAGCTACCCTTGCTGCCAGCCCACTCAGAGGCAGGACCAGCAGGAAGGCAGTTTGGGAAAGAGCGAGCTAAGGGTGTGAAGAAAAGACCAGGGATGTCTACACCCCAGTAAGCCGTACGCACCCCTCATCCCCGTTCCTCTGGGGGTACTGACTGACAGACAATCTGCCTGAAGGTATACTTTAGCCAAGTTGAACCTTGGAAAGTGAGCATCTGAAGATACTAGTATAAACACAAAGGCTTGTGTTTTTAAATATAGTTCTTCAGTCAAATTTTTCTGCAGGAATAGCCATAGCAATCATGATCCATAAATATTTTCAGTTACTTTCATTTTCAGTACTAGCCAATTGGGGTTTGTCAAACCATCGTTAGTCGGGGGAAAAAAAAAAAAATGGAATCAGCTAGAGTAACATGTAAACCCAATTTAGAACTAAATTCCAACTTTTAAAAAGTTCCCTGATTCATCAAAAGTAGATTTTATCCATTTAGGCTGAACAGTAAAACTGTAACTCACTTTTTGACTTAATAAAGAATATCTTCAGCAAAAGTTGATTACCTTATATGAAACTGAGAAATCATGTATCACAACTTTAAATCAGACAAGAACTTTTGGTATGTTCTTAAAATTATATAAAAATAGTTTTAGTGATTACATGCATTGGTCCCCTGGATTTCATAAAGCAGATCTGGTAGGCTTGTAAATGGCCAAAAAAAAAAAAAAAAGTAAAAGTACCTGATCATAGAGCTAGAGATTATTAAACAGGAAATGTAACACAATTATAAAACAAACCTCTCAAACTCACTCATTTGCTTTGATGAAATCATGGTAACTACAGAAAAAACTCAAGTTTGGACTCAAAATATTAACCTCTAAACAATATTTTCCCCATGTTTTTAAACACATGAAATTGACACTAAATTCCTATGAAGTATGTCATTCATTCTAAAATTACTTTGGCTTTAAGACCAAATAGTCTTTCAAATTTATTCTATTTATAAGAAATAAGACGTTATCAGAATGCAGCTCAGTCAGCATAAATAGCCACTATCTCTTACCAAAATACTGTAAAGGTTATTCTGACCCTTTCATCAGGAAATTGACAGCTCTATAAGGTATGTCTTGCCTCACAGCTATGATAGACTTTCCTCCCTCAGATTAAGATCACAGTGATAAAGAGGACTTTGAAAAATTGTAAAAATCCTGCAAAGACTTTCAGCACTGGAAGTAAGACCAGTTATTATAAGCTACTCTCAACTGAATGTGAGAAGGCCGTGACAGACTTGCTTTAAACATTTAATTTCACCATAAACATCTGTAAATGGAGAATCTATCCTTGGAATATTCCTTAGCTATCGCTTTCCCAAATATTGAGGGTGCACCAAATTCACTCCATAGCCATATAAATTAGGCAGTTGTGATATCTGCACAGAGAAGGAAAGACTGAGTTAAAAGCTGCCTTCCTCAAAGTGTAGTGCGACCTCAAAACCACACTAACCTTAGCTACAAAGACAAAGTCCACAGAACAGTGACTCCTACACAACAATGTGACTCTCACACACCTGTAACTATTCAAATTATCAACTACCTTTACCTTCCTAGAAAAAAGCCTATTTAACATTAACCATATTCTAATTTTAAACATAATTCATTTCTTAAAAAAATAACACTGTCTTTGATCAGATAAAGAAAAAAATGGCTTACAGAATGCCACACAACTTTTCACAAGCAGCTAGACAAATTTTCCCTTTTAGAAAAATTCGTCTGTATGCTACAGATTTTAAGTTATTAAAGTACTATAAGCATCAAGAGTGCCACTTGAATTTTTTAAAGTGTACTTAGACAATACAATTAAAATGCAAAAACTTGATGAGAATACTTAATTATGACCATGATAACAATTTACCAATTAATGCCATTTCATTTCTTTAGTGGTTTAAGCACATTTTGGCAGGAGAAAGGCATATTCAGAATGGAATACCAAAGAACATACCAGAAAAACTCTTCCAGAAAACAAAACAGAATAAGTCTGGGTTATCCAGGTAAATAAACTTTTGAATTAAAACATGACAGATTTAACACACACAGAGACTTTAAGCAATTCTACTCATTTCCATTAGAAAGACACAGAAGTGGCACTTACTGGTATAGTACAATCCCATTTTGAAGGCATGTGATGTTCTGAATATGTGAAAGAACAATAATATACAAAATACAATTGCATAAATTATGTTCCTCACTACTATATGAGGTCATTTTTAGACTCAAGAGTTTATAAGTGTTAGTTTTAAGATCCTGAAAATTATAGAACAGTACATTCAAAGTCTAAATCAAAGAAACTCTTTAGTGGTTCAGAATCCTCTGAGAATGTACTAACCAGGAGAAATCACTTTCTTTAAAAATAAGAAATGTTTCATATAACTCAGCCATCCAGCTCCTTTACCCTTAAAGATGATCTTCAGCACAGCAGTTACCTAAAGTTAAGACCAGCAATCATTTAAAAAAACAAGTTTTGTGTTAATAAAAAATAAAGGTAGACTACACAACATTTTGTAACTGTCCTGGGAAAGAAGCGTTCATAGTGCACAGAAAGGAACCCACATGGCGGTTTCCTGGGTCTGAAGAAATCCTGGGATGTTTTAGTTCACCTTGTTACATCGTCGTAAAAGGAAGCAATATCCTTCTGTTCCCTCTCAGTGAGGTAGAACAACTGACCTCCCAAATTAAAACCCAGGAGCAGATCTGAAGAAGAAGTAGAGTTCAGGCAAAGCCACAGAATTTACATTTTGATGCCTTCCTGCTGACTGAGTTGTGACAATGTTTTCTTAATCCGCAAAGCTGTAAGCCTAGCTGCCCCATTGGCATACCAACATTCTCTCATAATTTTAGCCATTACTCTCAAGGCCTACAAGAAAAGAAAAGAAAGATCATTAATGCATGCACCACTTTTCAACGACCTTGATAATAATCTTTACCTGTAAATTTTCTTTTTAAACGACATACAAGTATTTCTGTTTCAGCATTATTTGTAATAGCAAATGAGTAAAGACGACCTAAATTCCCATCAGCAGGATACTGGTGCCAGCAGCTGGAAAGCAGATGAACAAGGGAGGATTTACTTAGCAGCCTGAGAAAGCTGAATCCTCAAATAGAGCTGTGCAAAGCAAAAAGGGAACCTGACTCACATGAAATGGCCCCCAAAACTGAGGAATTAACTTATATCCTGTATCCCTGGGGTGAAGAAGTTCAGGGTAAAAACAGAATCAGCCAAAGAAGCTAGAAACCCAGATACCTGCCCTGCCCCAACTTCACACAGCTGGGTGACCATCCCACCCCAGCCCAACAGAGGACAAGAGATTTCAATCTGAGACAGCAGAACAGATTCCCATCTTGGGGAAAGAAGGGCAAAATTCCACACTGACAACACACTAAATCCTAAGACAATAAACTTTCTCCCCAGAACATGGCCAGTGACTTTACATACTCCTCCAGGTAGGAGACCAGAAGAGTCTTCAGCCCAAGAAGAAAAGCCTAAAGAGAGGGACATCAGTGATTCCCCAAGGAAGCAATCCAGTTACTTCACCCTCAGACTGAAGTTGACGATAAGCTCCATTCATGTGCACAAAGCTTCCCATCAGCTTTCAGTGCTGCTTTTATACAGAGTATGAACTTGATCAACATTTCAGGAAAGTAATATGAAATGCAGAAACTGACACAAACAGAAAAAAACACCTTGGAAAAAACAAAAGGTGTACAGAAGACAATATCAACAATCCATCATTAATACCTTCAAAGAGATAAAAGAAAATACTGATACTGGACTTATCAATACTTTTTTGGGTTTTGTTTGGTTTGGGGAAAGTTTTATAGAACTACAAGATAAACCTGAATAATAATAATAAAACCAAAAGATAAAAGCAGATTCCCAGAAAGTAGAGAAAAGAAAACAAAGAGATGGGTAATAAGAAGGAAAACACAAGAAAATCAGAATGCCTGTTCAGGATGTCTACATTCATAACCAGAGTTGAAGAAAAAGAACAGAAGAAAATGGAAGGGAATACTTGAGGAAAATTTCCTAGAAATGAACACTTGTTTTCAGGTAAAAATGACCAAGGGTTCAGGACATGCATAAAATCATCCAGCAAACTGAGTGCCATGATCCAGATACCATCCTACATGTATCTAGTAGGATACACTAACAGACACAGCAGCGAACTAACAGACAACATCTCTGCTCTCACAAAGCTTACACTGTAGAGGGCTAAAGCACATAATAAATAAGCAAAATGCATGGACTGTCAGTGGTAAGTGCTAAGGAGAAACATCATTTAGGGAAGGAGATAAAATATGCCAGGGGAAAAAGTGCTATTTTAAATAGATTGACAGGTAACGACTCACTGACAAGGTAATATCTGAGCAAAGAGCTGAAGAGGAGGATAATGAGCAAACCAAGAAACGTGAAGACATGGGATTCAGAAAGGCAGTCACCACAAAAGAGGCAAGAGAGATCACAGGTGAAAGGTAAGGGATATCCCGAGCCAGCTTTCCAGACTGGAAAAGGTCAGAGGGCTCTGAAAAACACTTCCGTAGGTATCCTATCAGTTTCAAATTCTCGATGCGTTTCAGCTACTGAGGGGAGATTTGTAAAACCCGAGAAAAGTGAAAGATTCAGTTAGTGATACAAAACTAGCTAAATGACACCGATGGCATTCATTCAACATGCTGCGACAGTAATTTCAACTTGCGTGTATGTTTTTAACCTTAACTACTAACTTTCCTTCCTGCTTAATTAGCCATCTGTTTAATATTAATTTGCTCTAATTTGCTTATTGACTGAGTGCATGAATAATTCCAGTTTGTAGTATCAAAATGAAATTTTTCAAAGACAAAATCTAGCCCAATTTCATTTGTTAAACATGCAGGTTCTGTGAGCACACAATATATGTTGTCTGGGCCTGCATACTTGATTTCATTGGAGGTAGCCAAGGAACTCTCTTGATCTCACAGGTATCTAATGAAGTCTGCTGCTGCTAAGTCACTTCAGTCGTGTCCGAATCTTAAGATGTAAGATAAACTACTTAAGTGAACAGCTTTTTATTCTTCCTAAACTACAAAACATCAACTCTAAAGGGAAATGCTTTGTTTTACCAATATTATAATAGTATCATAATAATGGTTGTTGTTAACACAGTTGTGTCTGACTTTTTCTGACTCCTTGGAATGCAGCACGCCAAGCTTCCCTGTCCTTCACTATCTCCCAGAGTTTGCTCACATTCATGTCCATTGAGTCATTGATGCCATCCAACCGTCTCATCCTCTGTCACCTGCTTCTCCTCCTGCCCTCAATCTTTCCCAGTATCAGGGTCTATCTATCCCAGTGAGTCAGCTCTTCACATCAGGTGGCCAAAGTATTGGGGCTTCAGCTTCAGCACCAGCCCTTCCAATGAAAATTCAGGGTTGATTTCCTTTAGGACTTGGTTTGATCTTGTTGTTCAAGGGACTCTCAAGAGTCTTCTTCAGCACCACAGTTCGAAACCATAAATTCTTATGCACTCAGGCTTCTGTGGTCCAACTCTCACATCCATACATGACTACTGGAAAAACCATAATTTTGACTATACAGACCTCTGTTGGCAAAGTGATATCTCTGTTTTTAATATGTTGTCTAGGTTTGTCATAGGTTTTTTTCCAAGGAGCAAGCATCTTTTTTAATTTCATGACTGCAGTCAACATTCACAGTGATTTTTGAGCCCAAGAAAATTGTCTTTCACTGTTCCATTGTTTCCCACCTATTTGCCATGAAGTGATGATACTGGATGCATGATCTTAGTTTTCTGTATGTTGAGTTTTAAGCCAGCTTTTTCACTCTCCTCTTTAAGCTTCATTAAGAGGCTCTTTAGTTCCTCTTCACTTTCTGTCATTAGGGTGATGTCATCTGCATATCTGAGGTTATTGATATTTCTCCTGGCAATCTTGATTCCAGCTTGAGGTTCATCCAGCCCAGCATTTCACGTGATGTACTCTACATATAAGCTAAATAAGCAAGGTGACAATATACGGTCTTGACAATACTCCTTTCCCAATTTTAAACCAGTTCGCTGTTTCCATGTCTGGTTCTAAGTGTTGTTTCTTGACTGCATACAGGTTTCTCAGGAGGCAGGTAAGGAGGTCTGGTATTCCTATCTCTTTCAGAATTTTCCAGTTTGTTGTGATCCACATAGTCAAAGGCTTTACTGTAGTCAATGAAGCAGAAGTTTTTTTTTTAATTCCCTTGCTTTTTCTATGATCCAACAGATGTTGGCAGTTTGATCTCTGGTTCCTCTGCCTTTTCTATATCCAACTTGTACATCTGGAAGTTCTCGTTTCACGTACTGTTGAAGCCTAGCTTGAAGGATTTAGAGCATTATCTTACTAGTATGTGAAAGGAGTGCAACTGTGTGGTAGTTTGAATATTCTTTGGCATTGCCCTTCTTTGGGACTGGAATGAAAACTGATGTTTTCCAGTCCTATGGCCACTGCTGAGTTTTCTAAATTTGCTGGCATACTGAGTGCAGCACTTTAACAACATCCATCATCTTTTAGGATTTGAAATAGCTGGAATTCCATCACCTCTACTAGCTTTGTTTGTAGTAATGCTTCCTAAGGTCTGCTTGACTTCACACATCAGGATGTCTAGCTCTAGGTGAGTGATCACACCATCCTGGTTATCTGGGTCATTAAGACCTTTTCTGTACAGTTTTTCTATGTATTCTTAATACCTTCTACTTCCGTTAGTAAAAGTTAGCAATTAAGGATAAATTAAATAACATTTTTCTTATAAATTCTTTAAAAGTATAACTACAAAAATATTTCTAAAACTTTCTGTAAAGAGCTGGGGTTGAAAAGCTCAGATACTGCTGAAAAGCAGTTTCCACAAATTCCTGATGAATAGTCAAATGAGCAGTGAAATGAATAAAATATAAAATCATCTGAACCATCTTCACAATCATCCAAATCCCTTATTTTACAAAAAGGCATATTAAGGTCCCAAGAACTGAAGTGCTTTGCCAGAAGTCAGCCTCTGAAATATATGGTAGCCAGGATCTAGAATATAGGCCTCCTGATTCCAGCCAGCACACAGCCCACTGTTCTGGGCGGCCCTGGTTGAAAGGTAGCTTTAAAAAAAAAAAAAAAAAACCATTTATTTTTTGGCTGTGCTTGGTCTTCATTGCTGCGCTTGGCTTTTCTCTACTTGTGGCGAGCAAGAGCTACTCGCTAGTTGTGGTACTGGGACTTCGTGTTGTGGTGGCTTCTCTTGTTGCAGAGCCACAGGCTCTTGGGGCATGTGGGCTTCAGTAAGCTTCAGCTCCCGGGCTCTAGAGCTCAATAAGTTGTGGTGCATGGGTTTAGTTGCTCTGTGGCCTGTGGGGGTCTTCCCAGATGAGGGATTGAACCTGTGTTAACTGCAATGACAGGCAGATTCTTCACCACTGAGCCACCAGGGAAAGCCAGGAAGCTTTAATTTAAAAGGCAGGAGCCTTGTTTCACTGGCAGATCTAAACACTGTTCTAATAAACTGATGGCCACTAAAAATGTTCCATCGCCTTTGCAATGTACTTGAAATTGAACATAAAAATCAAATTACTCTGTTTTTACTCATTGATTTAATTAGCTATGAAAAATAAAGGAATGGGAATTCTTACTTCTGTTTTCCTTAAAGAAAAGTAGCAAATTTCCACATACTAACCAGAAGCAGTTTAGAAAACTGTATAATATCCAAAATAAATACTCACTTCACAGCTCTGCCATCTGTTTGGAATATTTGGCCTTAACTTCTGTTCACAAACAACTTTTCTCATTTCTTCAACTGATGGATCGGAAGGTACAAGATCATAATAAGGCAGCTGGTAATCTTCATGTATTCCTACATTGGTAAAGAATTTAAAAAAAACCTATTTTGAAAGGTTTATTCAGGTAATGTCAGAACAATCTTAGACCAGACACAAAAGGAACAGCTGGAAGTCCTGTTACAGTGTCCCATTACTAAAACAGGTAAGTGGAACAGCCTGCTCTCTCTCATCCATGTCTGCTCTCTCTTATCCATGTCTGCATCAACAACCCACCTCCTTGAGTCAGTACTGAGCCCACACTTTGAAACTAAATTCTGCAATGTAATCAGCAAAGGCTATTTTAATAATGGTTAACTATGAGTTGTGATGACCAGATAGACATTTTCTTCTAGAGCCCCAATGTGCGAGAAATGAAAGCCTTTATTCTGCAAGTGCACAGCCTCAGCTGGTAAAGGGATGTACACTCTCACTAAGGTGTGACTCCTACATGGCAAGCCTGAGGTGCAAGTCCCTTCCTCTACTTGTGTCTGTTAATAACCTGTCCTATTTGCTACTCCACCCCTCACTGCCTCAGAAACCTGAGGCCCTAGTCTCGGGTGAGCCTGGGTTCTCAAGGATAAGACTGTTTCTCAAGTAAACATTGAAAGTTCTCAATCTAACACAAATGTACTTTAAAAAGTAATGCAGTGACAGTCTATTTGCATTTTGTATATGTAATTTCCACTCTCAAGATGGAGAAAATCCCTACAATCTCGGGGTAAAATCAGTTTGACTCTGGTACATGCTAAAAATAGCTTCCTGGGTGGCCTCACAAGCAGTCATTCATTCTAAATATCTATACTGCAAGATAACAAGGGGTTGGTTTCTATTGCTTCCGAAAATTCAAGTGGAACTAGAAAAAGACCACACTGGAATAAAGCTGTATATTAGGATAAAGCCATGCACAAGGATAAAGCATGTTGTGTCATCTCTCTGGCACTCTCAGTGATCACTGGGTAAACAATTTCATTCAATAAAAAAGACAATTCTTAAGCAACTTTTGTTTGTGACAATATATTGGGGGAAGGGAGAGAAATTTACCACCAATGGAACATCGTCGAGCTACTTCCCAGAATACTAGTCCCATTGCATAGATGTCAGCACGTTTGAAGGATTCAAAGTGTTTCATATTTATGGAATCATCTAGAACTTCAGGGGCCATGTACCTAAAAAAGAAGTCAGCACTTCATTTTATGCAATATAACATTACTTTTTAAACTATTTCATCATCTTTCTTTTACTCCTGGGCGGGAGGTCAGGGGGGTGGGGAGCAATATTAACTTTGACCTTTCCTCCTTTCACTATGGTTCTGCTGCTTTTTAAATTAAAAAAATAAAAAAAAAATTATTGAAGTATAGTTGACTTATAATATTGCTAATTTCTGCTATACAGCAAAGTGAGTTATATGTATATATACATTCTTTTTAAAATATTATTTTCCATTATTAGATACTGAATATAGTTCTCTATTCTGTACAGTAGGATGTTGTTGTTTATCCATTCTATATGTAATAGCTTAACATCTGCTAACTCCAGCTTCCCACCCCATCCCTCTCCCAACACCCTCCGCTCCAGCAACCACAAGTCTGTTATTTATGTCCCACAATCCATTTTGCAGATAGGATCATTTGTGTCATATTTTAGATTCCACACATTAATATCATATTTGTCTCTTTCTGACTGACTTCACTTATTATGATAATCTCTCGTTGCATCCATGTTGCAAGCAAATGGCACCATTTCATTCTTTTTTATGGCTGAGTTGTATTCCATTGGATATATGCACCACATTTTATCAGCTCATCTGTCAATGGACATTTAGGTTGTTTCCATGTCTTGGTTATTGTGAAATAATGCTGCTGTGAACATGGTACATGTATCTTTTTGGATTAGTTTTTTCTGGATATATAGCCAGAAGTGGGACTGCTGGACCATATGGTGATTCTATTTTTCTCTTTTTCCGCTGTTTTCTATAGTGGTTGTACCAACTTACATTCACACCAACAGTGTAAGAGTTCCCTTTTCTCCATATTCTCTCTAGCATTTGTTATTTGTACAGTTTTTAATGATGGCCATTCTAACCGGCCACTCACTGCAGTACCTCACTGCAGTTTTTATTTGCATTTCTCTAATAATTAGTGATACTGAGCATCTTTTCATGTGCATATTGGCCATTTGTATTTCTTCTTTCGAGAAATGCCATTTTAGGTCTCTTGTCCATTTTTTGATTAAGTTGCTTGGTTTTTTTGTTGTTGTTGAGTTCTATGAGGTATTTACATATTTTGGAAATTATTAAGCCCTTATCAGTTGCATCATTTGCAAATGTTTTTTCTGATTGTGTAGGTTGTCTTTTCCTTTTTTTAAATGGTTTCCTTTGCTGTGCTGAAAAACACTGGTATGATTTATGTCAGAACGTTTTGCCTATGCTCTCTCTCTTCAAGGAGTTTTTGATGTCATGTCTTATGTTTAAGTCTTTAGGCCATTTTGAGTTTATTTTTATGTATGGTGAGAGGGTATGTTCTAACCTCATCAATTTCCACGTGGCTGTCCAACTTCGCTACCACCACTTGCTGAACAAACTTTTTCCCATTGTATATTCTTGCCTCCTTTGTCGAAGAGGCCTTAGGGGTATGAGTTTATCTCTGGGCTCTCTATTCTGTTTCATTGATCTGTATCAATGTTGCTGTGCCAGTACCATGCTGTTTTGATTACTGTATCTTTGTAGTATTGTTTGAAGTCTGGGAGGGTTATGGTTCCTGTTTTGTTCTTTTTCTCCGGGATGGCTTTGGCAATTCTGGGTCTTTTATGATTCCATATAAACTTTAGGGTTATTTGTTCTAGTTCTGTGACAAATGTCATGGGTAATTTGATAGGGATCACATTAAATCTGTAGATTGCTTTGGGCAATATGGCCATTTTAACAATATTAATTCTTCCAATCCAAGACATGGGATATCATTCCATTTCTTTGAGTCTTGTTTCCTTTGTATCCTGCTACCTTGCTGAATTAATTTATCACCTCTAGTAATTTTTGTGTGAAGTCTTTAGGGTTTTCTGTATATATATATACACACACAGAATCATGTCATCTGCATATAATGACGATTTAAATTTTTCCTTCCAATTTGGATACCTGTTATATCTTTTTCTGATTTGATGCTGTGGCCACAACTTCCAGTACTACAGTGTTTACTAGAAGAGGTGACAATGGGCATCTTTGTCTTGTTCTAGATTTTAGCAGTAGGGCTTTCAGCTTTTCACCTTTGAGTATTATACTGGCTGTGGGTTTGTCATAAACAGCTTTTATTATGTTATGTTCCCTCAATACCCACTTTTTGGTAAAGCGTTTTTGCAATGAATGGATGTTGAATTTTGTCAAATGCTTTTTCTGCGTCAATTGAGATGATTGTGTGTTTTTTGTCTTGTTTATGAGGTGTATCACATTGATTTGTATATGATGAATCACCCTTGTGAACTTGCAATGAATCCCACTTGGTTGTGGTGTATGACATTTTTTTGTGTGCTGCTGGATTCAGTTTGCTATTTTGTTAAGAATTTTTGCATCTATATTCATCAGCTATATAGGCCTGTATGTATTTGTTTTGGTGGTTCTTTGTCTAGTTTTGGAATCAGGGTGATGGTGGCATTATAAAATGCCTTTGGCAGTGTTCCCACCTCTTCAGTTTTTTGGAAGCATTGATATAAATTATTTTTTATGTCTCGTGGAACTCACCCATGAAGCCATCTGGTCCTGGACTTTAGTTTGTTGGAAGTTTTTTAAATTACAGATTGTATTTCACCTCTAGTAATCAGTCTGGTCAAATTATGTGTTTTTCCTTGATTAAATTTTTTGGTGGAATGTATGTTTCTAGAAACTTGTACATTTCTTCAGTTTAGTCACTCAGTTGTGTCTGATTCTTTGCAACCCCATGGACTGCAGCATGCCAAGCCTCCCTGTCTGTCACCCAACTCCTGCAGTTTACTCAAACTCATGTCCATGGAGTTGGTGATGCCATCCAACCATCTCATCCTCTGTTGTCCCCTTCTGTGTTGTCAAATTTGTTGTCATGTAATTGTTCATAGTATTCTTTTATGGTTTTTTTGTATTTCTGCAGTATCAGTTGTTATGTCTCCTTTTCCATGTATTTGGGTTCTCATTTCTTCTTGGTGAGCCTGGCCAAAGATTTGTCCATTTTGTTTACCCTTTCAAAGAACCAGGTCTCAGTTGTAATTTTTTTTTTCCCCAAAAATCTCTATTTCCTCTCTGATCTTTATTTTTTCCTTCCTTCTGCTGACTTTAGGTTTTGTTTGTTCTATAATTAAGTGGTAGGCTAGGTTGTTTATTTGATATGTTTCATGTTTTTTGAGCAAGGTCTGTATTGCTGTGAACTTCCCTCTAGGAACTGCTTTTGCTGCGTCCCATAGGTTTCTTTTTTGAAAATATCTGTGCCAGCTCTCAGCTGCTGCACACAGGGTCTAGTTCACAGATTGAACCTGGGCTTCCTGCATCGGGTGCTTGGAGTCTTAGCCACTGAATCACCAGGGAAGTCCCATTCCATAGGTGTTCTATGGTTGTTTTTACTGTCATTGGTCTCAAGGTATTTTTAAATTTCCTCTTTGATTTCATCCTTGACCCACTGGTTTTTTAGTATTGGCAGTCTGTTGTTGAGTCTCTGTGTAACTTATTTTCTCCCCTTATTTCTTTTTCTGTGGTTGATTTCTAGTTTAATGCTGTTATGGTCAGGAAAAATGTGTGAAATAACTTCTGCACTCTTAAATTTGTTGAGGCTTGTTTTATGCCTGAGAAGGTAATGAATCCTAGAGAATGTTCAGGGGCAGTTGAAAAGAATGTGTTTTGTTTTTTAATGTCCAGAAAATATCAATTTACCGTAATTCTATTGTGTTGTTTAGGATCTCTTGCTTTACTGGTTTTCTGTCTAGAAAATTTATCCATTGATGTGAGTGGGGTGTTCAAATCTCCTACTCTTATTTCCCCATCAATTTCTCCCTTTACGTTTGTGGCTATTTGTTTTATGTATTTACATACTCCTACATTAGGTGTGTATATGCTGATGAGTATAAGATCCTCTTCCTAAATTGATCCTTTTTTCAATATAGTGTCCTTTTCTTTATGGTATTTGTTTGTAAGTCTGTGTTGTCTGACTTGAGTGATTCCACACTTTCTTCTCATTTCAGTTTACATGAAATATTTTTCCATCCCATCACTTTTGATCTCTGTGTGTCCTCTGCCCTAATGTGGGTCTTAGAGGCAGCATGTTGTAGGCTCTGGACTAAAACAATACATCTGCCACCCTGTCTTTATTTTTCTGTTTTAAAAAATTTATTGTATTGAGATGGTGACTGCAAGGAAAGTTATGACCAACCTAGATAGCATATTCAAAAGCAGAGACATTACTTTGCCAACAAAGGTTCGTCTAGTCAAGGCTATGGTTTTTCCTTTGGTCATGTATGGATGTGAGAGTTGGACTGTGAAGAAGGCTGAGCGCCGAAGAATTGATGCTTTTGAACTGTGGTGTTGGGAGAAGACTCTTGAGAGTCCCTTGGACTGCAAGGAGATCCAACCAGTCCATTCTGAAGGAGATCAGCCCTGGGATTTCTTTGGAAGGAATGATGCTAAAGCTGAAACTCCAGTACTTTGGCCATCTCATGCGAAGAGTTGACTCACTGGCAAAGACTCTGATGCTGGGATGGATTGGGGGCAGGAGGAGAAGGGGACGACAGAGGATGAGATGGCTGGATGGCATCACTGACTCAATGGACGTGAGTCTGAGTGAACTCCGGGAGTTGGTGATGGACAGGGAGGCCTGGCGTGCTGCGATTCATGGGGTCTCAAAGAGTCGGACACGACTGAGCGACTGATCTGATCTGATTGTTGATACACAATGTTAATTTCTATTGTACAGCAAAGTAATTCAGTTATACATTCTTTTCCATTAAGGTTTACCACAGAATATTGAGAGATCTACTCTGAGAGTTTATGTTTAGTCTCATTTTTTATATTTGGGGATAGCTGATTTATGTGTTAGTTTTAGGTGTACAGCAAAGTGATTCATTTACACACACACACACATATATATATATACATATCTATTGTTTTCCCACATAGGTTATCACAAAGTACTGAGTTGAGTTAGTTCCCTATACTATATAGTAGGTTCGTGTTGACCATCTATTTTATATATAGTATTGTGTGTATGTGCTGTGCTATGTGTCTGACTCTGTGACACCATGGACTGTAGCCCACCAGGCTCCTCTGTCCATGGGGATTCTCCAGGCAAGAATACTGGAGTGGGTTGCAATGCCCTCCTCCAGGGGATCTACCCACCCCAGGGATCAAACCCAGGTCTCCTGCATTGCAGGCAGATTTACCGTCTGAGCCACCAGGGAAGCACAAGAATGCTGGACTAGGTAGCCTGTCCTTCTCCAGGGGATCTTCCTGATCCAGGAATTGAACCAGGGTCTCCTGCATTGTAGGGAGATTCTTTACCAGCTGAGCTACCAGGGAAGCCCATTGTGTGTATGTTAATCACAAACCCATACTTTATCACTCCTTTCCACCTTTCCCCTTTAGTAACCGTAAGTTTGTTTTCTAAGCCTGTGAATCTGTTTCATAAATAAATAAGTTCATTTGTGTCATTTTTTTAGATTGCACATGGAAGTGATATGCTCTTTGTCTTTCTCTGATTTACTTTTACTTAGTATGATAATCTCTAGGTCCACCAGTGTTGCCACAAATGGCATTTTCTTTTTTAATGGGTAACATTGTGTGTGTATATATATATGTATATGTGTGTGTGTGTACATACACCATATCTTCCTTATTCATTCATCTGGACATTAGGCTGTCTTTTGTCTATTGTAAATAGTGTTGCACTGAACACTGGGGAGCATGTATCTTTTCAAATTACAGTTTTTTCCAGATACATGCCTAAGAGTGGGATTGCTAGATCATATGATAGTTTCATTTTTAGTTTTTTAAAGAACCTCCATCCTGTTCTTCAAAGTGACTCTACCAGTTTTCATTTCTACTAACAGTGTAGGAGAGTTCCCTTTTCTCCACACCCTCTCTAGCATTTATTGTTTGTAGATTTTTTTTTTTTTATGATGATGATGATAATGGCCATCCTGACAGGTCTGAGGCGATACATCTGTAGTTTTGATTTGGGCTTCTCTAATTAGTGATGTTGAGGACCTTTTCATGCGCTTTTTTGGCCATCTGTATGTCTTCTTTGAGGAAATGTCTTAGATCTTCTGCCCATTTTTTGATTGGGTTGTTGTTTAATACTGAGCCACATGAGCTGTTTGTAAATTTGGGAGACTAATCCCTTGTTGGTCACTTCATTTACAAATATTTTCTGTCATTCGATGGTTGTCTTTTTGGTTTTGTTTATGGTTTCCTTTGCTGTGCAAATGTTTGCCCCTCTGTTTTTTGACTGGAGTATTTAGTCCACTGACATTTAAAGTAACTATTGATATATACATATTTATTTCCATTTTAACTTTGTTTTCCCATTGATTTTACACTTCTTCTTTGTCCCTTTCTTTGTTTTCCTTTAGTGGTTTGATGATTTTCTTTTGTGTCATACTTATTTTCTTCTTGGTTTCTGTGAATCTATTGTATGTTTTTCATTGGTGGTTACTCTATTTTTCAAATACATTAATCCCATCCTATATCTACTTGCCTTAGATAGGTAGGCATACAGGCTCAAACATATCTAGGAAATGAAAGAAAAAAAAAACCCTAAATGTTCTTACTTTCCTCCCCCATATTTTATGATTTAGATGTCCACTTTTATATCTTCATGTTCTTTTGCTGTTCATTGTGGTTATCACTTTCACAGAAAAAAAAATTTTTTTTAATCTGTGTACAGGCTTATTTCAGTAATTTGCTTTCCAATTGTGATTTTTTTCCTCCCTTTTTATTCCCCTATAGAGTATTACTCCTTTTCTATTTAGAGAAGACTTTTCAGGACTTTTCAGTATTTCCTTTAGGACAGGTTTAGTATTGCTGTATACTTTCAGTTTTCTGAGAAATTCATCTCTTTCTAAACAATCACCTTGCTGGGTAGAGGATCAGAGGTTGCAGATTTTTCCCTTTTAGGACTTTGAATCTATCTTGCCACTTCCTTCTAGGCTGCAACATTTCTGTAGTAGGAAGAACAACTGATAGCGGAATCCCTTTAATTAACTTTTTGTCTTGCTTCCTTTGGAATTTTCCTCTTTAATTTCTGTTATGGATAACGTGTCCTGGTGTAGGCCTGTTTGAGTTTACCTTGTCTGGGACCCTCAGTGCTTCTTGTACCTGAATATGCATTTCGTTCTTTAGGCATGGGAAGGTTTCGGTCATAATTTCTTCAAATTCATTTTCAACCTCTCTTTCTTTCTCTTCTCCTTCTGGAATTCCTATTACGCATAGATTGGCATACTTTATCTTACCCCATAGGTCCCTTTTTTTCGTTTGGCTTTCTGTCTGCTGTCCTAATTGGGCAGTTTTCATATTCTGTCTTCCAGGTCACTTATTTATTCTGCTATTCATTGCCTTTACTTCAGTTTTTGTCTTGGCAAGTGAGTTTTCTTGGTTCCTGTTTATAGTTTCGAATTCCTTTTTTACAGTACTCTGTATTTCTGTTGATAGCCTTTTTTAATTCCTTCAGTATTTTCTGTCTTCTTTTTGAAATCAGTGCCTACTAGACTGAAGAGGTCTGTTTCATTGCTCTTTCAAGGGAATTCTCTTGGTCTTTCAACTGGGAGTGGTTCCTCTGCTTCTTCATTTTACTTAATATTTCTCTTCTTCAGTTCAGTTGCTCATCATGTCTGACTCTTTGCAGCCCCATGGACTGCAGCATGACAGGCTTCCCTGTCCATCACCAACTCCTTGAACTTAATCAAATTCATGTCCATTGAGGCGGTGACGCCATCCAACCATCTCATCTTCTGTTGCCCCCTCTCCTCCCACCTTCAATCTTTCCCAGCATCAAGGTCTTTTCTAGTGAGTCACTTCTTCCCATCAGGTGGGCAAAGTATTGGAGTTTCAGCTTCAACATCAGTCCTTCCTCAGGACTGATTTCCTTTAGGATGGACAGGCTGGACCTCCTTGCAGTCCAAGGGACTCTCAAGAGTCTTCTCCAACACCACAGTTCAAAAGCATCAATTCTTCAGCACTCAGCTTTCTTTACAGTCCAACACTCACATTCATATGTGATTACTGGAAAAACCATAGCCTTGACTAGATGGACCTTTGTTGACAAAGTGATGTCTATGCTTTTTAATATGCTGTCTAGGTTGGTCATACTTTCCTTCCAGGGAGCAAGCATATTTTAATTTCATGGCTGCAGTCACCATCTGCAGTGATTTTGGAGCCCAGAAAAATAAAGTCTGACACTGTTTCCACTGTTTCCCCATCTATTTGCCATGAAGTGATGGGACCAGATGCCATGATCTTCGTTTTCTGAATGTTGAGTTTTAGTCAGCTCTTTCACTGTCCTCTTGCACTTTCATCAAGAGTCTCTTTAGTTCTTCTTCACTTTCTGCCATAAGGTTGGTGTCATCTGCATATCTGAGGTTATTGATATTTCTCCCGGCAATCTTGATTCCAGCTTGTGCTTCATCCAGCCTGGCGTTTCGCATGATGTACTCTGCATGAAAGCAGGGTGACAATATACAGCCTTGACGTACTCCTTTCCTGATTTGGAACCAGTCTATTGTTCCATGTCCAGTTCTAACTGTTGTTTCTTGACCTGCATACAGATTTCTCAAGAGGCAGGTCAGGTGGTCTGGTATTCCCATCTCTTGAAGATTTTCCACAGTTTGTTATGATCCACACAGTCAAAGGCTTTGGTGTAGTCAATAAAGCAGAAGTAGATGTTTTTCTGGAACTCTCTTGCTTTTTCAATGACCCAATGGATGTTGGCAATTTGATCTCTGGTTCCTCTGCCTTTTCTAAAACCAGCTTGAACATCAGGAAGTTCACGGTTCACATACTGCTGAGGCCTGGCTTGGAGAATTTTGAGCATTACTTTGCTAGCGTGTGAGATGAGTGCAATTGTGCAGTAGTCTAAATGTTCTTTGGGATTGGAATGAAAACTGACCTTTTCCAGTCCTGTGGCCACTGCTGAATTTTCCAAATTTGCTGGCATATTGAGTGCAGCACTTTCACGGCATCATCTTGTGAATTTAGGAGAAACAATTATCTACGATGGTCTCTGAGGACTGTTTATAGGTGGGAGCCCCGCTTTGTACCTTGTGTGGGTTTAGTATTTTTGGTGCAAGGGCTGTTTTAGTATGGATGCCTGTCACCTCTCCCCTCAGCATGTACTGGTAATTATCCCTTTGATAGAGGGCATGCAGATATCTGGTCCTGGTGTTCTTGGCAGTGGTGGCAGCTCATGATTGTTCCTGGAGGTGGTATCCTGCTGCCTGAAAGCTAATGCAGGGGAAAACGACCCTCACACACGGCCCACATGATGGCGCCTGGATTCTAAGGCAGCCCAGGCTTTCTCTGCGTACGCCCTCAGATGCGGTCACATCAGACTCTAACCCCTTCAGACTGTTTCTATACATCCCACCCCCGTGCCCCCCAGGTCTGATTTCTGAAGCCTAAGCTTCCACGCATAACTGAGATCATATTAGACTCAAGAAAAATATCTCCACTGGTTTACTCCAAATCCCATGAAAAGCTGAAATAGCAATTTTATGCTATTTGCCTTATGATCTTTGTTTCCAATGACCCACATCCTAGGTGTCCTACTATACACCACCTGCTTTGCTGTGTACTATGCAGGGACTATGTATTTCAGTCTAGAAGTCTTCGCACTAAAACAGGATAAAAGGAAAGGCAAGGACATACTCCAGGGAACAAAATAATAGATAAAAATGCATGCCAGTCCTTAATGATACCATATTGCACAGTTCTGAGGTTTCAAAAATCCTACTAAGGTTACAGATTCGGACTCACAAAGACCTGCAGCAGCCACTGCCTGGAACCCTGAGTCAAAAGATCTGAGAGTCCCCATTGAATCCATAAATACAGCTGAGACAGAATAAAGCTCAGCTCTATTCAAGTCCAGCATAGCAGTTTGATGGTATGTGGTGGCAAAATGCTGTGATACATAATGCAAAGCCTTTTGGGTCAGAAAGGCCCAGGTTCAAATCTCAGCTCTTCAGCTTACCTAATCCAGGAGGTTGGTTGGCCACATTAACCTTCACAAGGTGGTTTCCTCATCTGTGAACTGAGGGCAGTGATACTTACCTACTTAGGTTCTTTGAGTACTCATGTGTGTGTTAGTCACACAGTCATGTCCGACTCTCTGTGACTCCATGGACTGTAGCCCACCAGGCTCCTCTGTCCGTGGGATTTTCCAGGCAAGAATTCTGGAGTGGGTTGCCATTCCCTTCTCCAGAGGATCTTCCTGACCCAAGAACAGAACCTGGGTCTCCCACATAGTAGGCAGATTGTTTACTGACTGAGCTACCAGGGGAGTACTCATAGATTCAACAACTACTTATTGAGGACCTACTATCTTCTAGGCACTGTGATAGATGCTGGGACTACAAGGCTTCTCTCAAGCAGCTTACGATCCAATGGTATATACAGATAAGTGAACAGTTATAATGTGCTAAGTGGTCCAGATTTAGCGTGCAATGTGGGTGCCTGACAAGGACATCTAACAGTCCAGAAAAAGATTCCTCTGAGAAAGGAAGACTGAGTACAAGTTAAGGAAACAGGAGGGGAAAGTATGCTCTAGAACAGAAGTCAGGCCCACAGACTGTGGCACCTCCTGTCAGATCAGTGGCAGCATTAGATTAAAAATAAAGTACACAATGAATGTAATGTGCCTGAATCTTCCCTACCCCTGGTCCTTGGGAAAATTATCTTGAAAACAATGAGTCCCGGGTGCCAAAAAGGGTGGAGACTGCTGCTCTAGGATATAGCACATGTGAAAGTTTGAAGAGAGAAAGCTATGTTTTCAGGAAATAAAAATATAAAAACAGTTGGGCTAACTACATCACAACATTTGAAGAGAACATTAAATGATGTAATATACATAAGAGACACATTAAAATGACTGGTACACAGTAGGTACCCCATTAATATTAACTACTGTTATGATAACATAACTAATGGTAGTATTTTCTGGAAAGGCTACCTTTCATCAGCAGTAACCTTTGTAAGTTAGCTAACCATGATTTCAGAGCAGGCAAGACCATGAGATCTTCTACCTGTGAGCAATCTAATAAAGAACAAGGTTGAGTTTCAGAAAAGTTATGTATCTAGAAATGAGAAGGAAAAGAAGTCAACTTCAGAACATAAAAATAACTGTGTTCACTCTGTGATAAGTATACCTTTTTGTTCCCACTCTGTGGTTTGGAGCAATGTCAATTGTATCTGTGGCCGAATCATGCCTTACTGCCAATCCTAAGTCTGCAATACAGCAAGTTCCATTCTTCTTTACCAAGATATTCTTTGATTTCAAATCCCTATGAGCTATGGCTGGTTTTCCTGAAGAAAAAGAAAGTTAAACATGGTTGCTTAAAGGGTAATACCAATCACAAACCCCCCCCAAGTCCTCCCATCCCAGGGTCAAAAGCATTTCATCCCCATCACTGCAATACCTGGGCCCTTACCAAACCAACTAACATGAATCAGTGCGCAAAAAGTTGATGAGATTACATTTCAAAGAAAACAGATGATGTTCAAAAATATGTCTAACACTCAAAAACCAGGAGGTTAAAGATACTAGTTTGTTGATACCCTATGAATCTTTTTTTATAGGACGCCTAGGTACTAATATTCCAATCCAAGAACCAAAAATCTAGATCACCTTTTTTGCCTATCAACTGGAATATATTCATTAAATGTGTAATGCCTTTAATACTAACTACTAGAAAAAGTGCTATTATAAAATAATTACAGTGTGTAAAACTTGGAACCCTCAGAGGCTACTGGTGGGAATGTACAATAAAATAGTACAGGCCCTTTGTGAAACTTGCCAGACTTTTTTTTTTTTTTTTTCCCCCAAATCATTAGTTACTGTCTGATCCAGTAACTTCACCTCCAGGCATATACCCAAGATAATGGAAACGTATCCACACTAAAACTTGTACATCAGTGTTCATAGCAGCATTATTCATAATAGCCCAAAGTGGAAACAACAAATGATACCCAAAATGTAGTAAAATCCATATAATGAAATATTGCTTGGACATAAAAGGGAATGAATTTCTGATAATGCTGCAACATGGATAAACCTTGAACCTATACTAGAAAGCAGCTAGTCATAAAAGATATATTGTATGATTCCATATGCTATGTCCAGAATAAGCAAATCTATATAGATGGTCATAAAGAGTCAGACACAACTTAGTGACTGAACAATAGATGGAAAATAAGTTAGAGGTTGCCCAGGGCCAGAGAATTTAGAGGGAAATGGGGGGTGACTGCAGAGAACTACAGGCCTCACCTCTTTTGAGGTAATGAAAATGTTAAATGTTCTTAAAATGTGGTGATAGCTATACAAAACTGATTATACTAAAAACCACTGATTTGTACACCAAATGGGTAAATTGTATAGTATGTGAATTACAACTCAATTTGTTATTGTTCAGTCACCAAGTCATGTCTGACTCTTTGCGACCCATGGACTGGAGCAGGCCAGGCTCCTGGCCTGTCTCCTGGAGTTTGTTCAAACTGATGTCCATTGAGTTGGTGATGCTATCTAACCATCTCATCCCCTGCCACCCCCTTTCCCTTTTGCCTTCTATTTTCCCCAGCACCAGGGTCTTTTGCAATGAGTTGGCTCTTTGTACTAGGTGGCCAAAGTATTGGAGCTTCAGCATCACTCCTTCCAAAGATATTCTGGGTTTTCTTTTAGGACTGACTGGTTTGATCTCCTTGCAGCCCTAGGAATTCTCAAGAGTCTTCTCCAGCGCCACAGATCGAAACCATCAATTCTTTGGCGCTCAGCCTTCTTTATGGTCCAGCTCTCATATTCATACATGACTACTGGAAAGCCACAGCTTTGACTACACAGACCTCTCTCGGCAGAGTGATGTCTCTGCTTTTTAATACGCTACCTAGGTCTGTCATAGCTTTCCTTCCAAGGAGCAAGTGTCTTAATTTCATGGCTGCAGTCACCGTCCACAGTGATTTTGGAGCCCAAGAAAAGAAAATCTGTCACTGCTTTCACTTTTCCCTTTCTATTTGTCATAAAGTGATGTAACTGGATGCCATGATCTTCCTTTTTTGAATGTTGACTTTTAAGCCAGCTTTTTCACGCTCCTCTTTCACCTTCATCAAGAGGCTCTTTAGTTACTCTTCACTTTCTGTCATTACCATCATTCTGAGGTTGTTGATATTTCTTCTAGTAGTCTTGATTCCAGCTTGTGATTCACCCAGCCTGGTATCTCACATGATGTATTCTGCATATAAATTAAATAAGCAGGGTGACAATATACAGCCTTGCTGTACTCCTTTTCCAATTTTGAACCTGTTTTTGAAGTCTATTTTGTTTCATGTCCAGTTCTAACTGTTGCTTCTTGATCCGCATACAGGTTTCTAGGGAGATAGGTAAGGTGGTATGGTATTCCCATCTCTCTAAGAATTTTCCAGTTTATTGTATGTGACATAGTAATGTGAATTATAACTCAATAAGGCTATTATAATCAACAATGATTTTGCAAAGATGGGGCAGGCTGAACTAGTAAAACAGCATGTGTGACGTATATAGTAAAGCTGGTAATGGGGTTAGCAAGTGGATAATCATCAGAGCAGAGACTACACTGGCATCTGATCTCTTATATAGCACAATACTAACTCATGCAATCTCCTTATCCTAGGATCAAACACAATTATCAGATGGTCAGATAACATTTATGTAGCATGTTGGATGTTTACAGAGCATCTTCACATTTCATTTGGTACTATACATAAATTCCAAAATCAAGATCCTCAAAATCACAAGACTAAACACTACTTTTAAGAACTTACCAAAATATCAGTATTGTTATAACAACTAGAGAATCTCTAATCAAATTCCTAGATTCCTAACTCTACGTTAGATTTTCAACAGAAAGTTAAAATATTCTCATATAAAAACTCATTTTAAACATTTCTACTTCAGCTGACTTCTTGCAAAAATTTTCTGAATAGACATTAGACCCATAGGAATTTAAAGCTTAAATAACAGGACTGCTTTGAGTTACCTTGGGTACCAACTATCTCCATGTGAAGATGGGCAAGCCCACTTGCTGTGGACAGAGCAAGTTTTATCATTCCTTCCACAGTAACTGTGTATCTGTTCAAATAATCAAAAAGGGATCCGTGCTCATGATAATCTGACACCAACCAGAGCTGAGTCCATGTGCCATTGTCTGCCAAGTAGAAAAACAATATTTCAGATAGGCTATAGAATATTTATGATTTATCTGTTCAAACATTATGACTTTTTACTCAGTCCTGAATCACACAATGGCAACACGTTGGTACCTTACATTTGTATAGATTTCTTTCATATTTTGTTTTTCTTGTTCATATATTTTCATTTATTTTCAGTTTTCTTATACGTTTATGTTTATATCCTTTAGGTCCTTAAATTAAGTTGCCTATTCTTGAGATTGAGGCAAAGACAACTAGTCCATTCAAGAGACAAAGAATCACAGTGTAAAGACGCTGATCTCGAGTCCACACAAACAGTAGCAGGGATGGGACTGTTTAATACATAGAAGAATGCCTGGTCCAGGTGAGGTGCTCAGTGATTGTTCCTGGAAGCTGGGAGGGAAACAAGGGAGGAGGAAAAAGAGAAATACCTTGAACCTAGCACAGCCACAGTGGGAATGGAATATTATGAGACAAACCATATGTGACCTTAAATGAGAAATGCAAGCTTTAATTACAAACTGTGTATACAGTTCAACAAGAAGCCAAGTAAGATTATTACAATTCCAAGGTATCCAGCTTAGAAAACTATAAAAACAGTAGTATCACTGACACGTGGAGTAGCTGAGATAGGAACTAAAAATGTCAGGAGGGGAAAAGGCTGGGACTGAATTTAATTTTACACAAGGTAGTTTTAAACGTCACCAGCTAAGAATGTGCCTTTTTCCAAAAGTTCAATTAACTGTAAACCAGTATGTGAAATGAAAATGTATTTTCCCTCAGGAACAGGTTCTGGCTGGGCTTCTAGGCTAGGCTGGTCCACAAAAGTCCATTAGCTGGAGAACCATATATTTCACAAAATCGTGATAGCAAAACAGTATTACAATACTAGGAGGCAGGGCATTTCAGTAAAAGATGCTTTACTTGGAGTCATTCTGACCTGGGTTGGAATCCAGGGCCTGGCTGTTACTGACTGCGTGACCTTAGACTGGTTAAGAAACTTCTTAACAGTGAGCCTTTGTTTCCTCTTTTACACTACAAGAATACCTTAACTTTTCAAGACCACTAAGGAGATTTTAAAAATAAGATAATAGGTTTTTAAAAAGCATTTAGCATGGCACACAAGAACTAAAATGTGCTATTTCCTTCCCTGTTAGTTGTAAAATGAAAGAAACTCAAAGTGACATAAAACACTTTATTTTGAAGGTTGTTTCTTGAAAGAAAGCAACTCTGATTAGAAGAAATGAAGGAATGAAATGTTTTCAGAAGATTCTGGAGGAGGTTGCTGAGTATTTTTGAAAGGATTTAGATATTCATGATACCAGTTCTTTATAAATTTGTTCATAAACTTTAATCAACTGATTCTGTTCAAACTTGTACCTTTCCTTTTCCTTGATACAGGTATATCACTAAGTACATCTGCATGATAAACCATAGCTGAATTCTGGAAGGTTCACAAATAAGAAATAAATTTGGAACACAGTAAGATGGAAGACTGGGAGATTTTCTGAGGTAATTGACAAGAGAGGTGGAAGGATATACTAGAGGCTATGCCCACATAAAGGGTTGTCTGAGTTGGAATTAACTAAATTAGGAGGAAAATAAAGGAAAAGGGAATGGGGGCTGGAGGTGAAGGTGGTGGGGGAGCGGCAGCCCTAGGTTCTAAGCAGAGTCCACTGCCCCCTAACACAGAAGAAAGGAGAGCAGGGAAGAGCCAGCAGGGCCACCCGTTCCCACGGTGACCACTAGGTGACAGCACTAGCTTGGCTGCCGCTTGAGCACAGAGAAGCGTTCAGGGCACAGTAGCAGGAGCGCTTTTTGCCAGTCAGCATGTTAACAACTTAGAACAAGCCTAAAACATGCTGAGCCTGGTAAGAGCCTCAAACTGCAGTTTTTAGAGTCACTGCCACCACTGAATTTGAAACCAAAAATATGGGTGAGTTCTTTGAGGGAGAAATTACTATTTGTAAAATTAGAGCCTTCATATGAGTTAACAAGGGTTTCAGAAAAATCAGAAAGTGGAGAAAAGACCTAAACAGACATTTCTCCAAAGAAGACATACAGATGGCTAACAAACGTGAAAAGATGCTCAACATCGCTCATTAGAGAAATGCAAATCAAAACTACAATGAGGTATTATCACCTCACACCATTCAGAATGGCCATCATCAAAAAGTCTACAAACAATAAATGCTGGAGAGGGTGTGGAGAAAAGGGAACACTCTTGCACTGTTGGTGGGAATGTAAAGTGATACAGCCACTATGGAAGACAGTATGGAGATTCCTTAAAAAACTAGGAATAAAACCACTGTATGACCCAGCAATCCCACTCCTAGGCATATACCCTGAGGAAACCAAAATTGAAGAAGATACCTCTATCCCATTGTTCACTGCAGCAATATTTACAATAGCTAGAACATGGAAGCAACCTAGATGTCCATCGACAGCCATAAAAAGGAATGCATTTGAGTCAGTTCTGATGAGGTGGATAAACCTAAAACCTATTATACAGAGTGAAGTGAGTCAGAGAAAAGATAAATATCATATTCTAATGCATATATACAGAATCTAGAAAATGGTACTGAAGAATTTATTTACAGGGCAACAGTTGAGAAACAGAATAGACTTATGGATGTGGGGAGAGGAAAGGAGAGGGTGAGATGTATGGAAAGAGTAACATGGAAACTTACATTACCATATGTAAAATAGATAGCCAATGGGAATTTGCTGTATGGCTCAGGAAACGCAAACAGCTCTGTATCAATCTAGAGGGGTGGGAAGGGGAGGGAGGTTCAAAAGGGAGGGGATATATGTATACCTGTGACTGATTCATGTTGAGGTTTGACAGAAAACAAAATTCTGTAAAGCAATTATCCTTCAATAAAAAAATTTTAAAAACTCCATCAGTTCAGTTAAGTTGCTCAGTCGTCTCCAACTCTGAGACCCCATGAATCACAGCACTCCCTGTCCATCGCCAACTCCTGGAGTTCACCTAAACCCACGTCCATCGAGTCGGTGATGCCATCCAGCCATCTCATCCTCTGTCGTCCCCTTTTCCTCCTGCCCCCAATCCCTCCCAGCATCAGAGTCTTGTCCCATGAGTCAACTCTTCGCATGAGGTGGCCAAAGTACTGGAGTTTCAGCTTTAGCATCAGTCCTTCCAAAGAACACCCAGGACTGATCTCCTTCAGAATGGACTGGTTGGATCTCCTTGTAGTCCAAGGGACTCTGAAGAGTCTTCTCCAACACCACAGTTCAAAAGCATCAATTCTTCGGCGCTCAGCCTTCTTCACAGTCCAACTCTCAAATCCATACCTGACCACTGGAAAAACGATACCCTTGACTAGACGGACCTTTATTGGCAAAGTAAAAACTCCATACTCACAGAATATATTAAGACTGTTTTAAAGCATTGGGGAAGAATAAAAATGGTGTCTAAGAGAGAAGAAAATGAAAACTAAGGACTTGGGTCAGACTATGAGTACTAGTTTTGTTTGTTTTGTTTTTAAATAATACCAAATTAGTAGTATCTATTGATAACAGCTGCTTACATCCATCATCACCCCAGGTCACAAAAAGTAGATAATCACATATATATGCCTCCTGATGAGATGCAATAGAAAGAATACAATATGTAGAAAGTATATAATATTTTCAGTCAGAAAACCAATAAAATAATCAGATTCAGTTTCTAATTTTAACTACCAGTTTTCAAATTATACAAGGAGCAAGTTCAGAGATACTGTATGAATTCAATTAGCAAATCTAGAATATGATAAGCTCTATAAGACAAGTAATCCAGTTTAACAAATAAACTGCAAGAAGGGAAAAAAAGTGGGGGATCCCCAGTGTTTTTAAAGGATTTAAGATAAATATCAACCAAATGCAATGGATCCTAAAAGTGAATAACCAATAAGTAGACAACTGCAGAAATATGAAACTGACTAGGTATTTGATGGCATCTTTTAAATTGACAATGGTAGTATGGTTATGTTTCATAAAAAAATGATTCCCTATAATCTAAAGATGCAAACTGAAATATTCATAGTGAAAAGATGTATTGCTGGTATTAGCTTCAAATAATTCAAAGGGGGCAGAGTAGATGGAATCCAAACTCAAATATGATTTGCAATGAGCTGATAATTTTTGAAGCTGGGTAATGGGAATCCCCATCTATTTCCCATGAAGTGATGGGACCGGATGTCATGATCTTAGTTTTCTGAATGTTGAGCTTTAAGCCAACTTTTTCACTCTCCTCTTTCACTTTCATCAAGAGGCTTTTTAAGTTCCTCTTCACTTTCTGCCATAAGGGTGGTGTCATCTGCATATCTGAGGTTATTGATATTTCTCCCGGCAATCATGATTCCAGCTTGTGCTTCTTCCAGCCCACTGTTTCTCATGATGTACTCTGCATATAAGTTAAATAAGCAGGGTGACAATATACAGCCTTGACGTACTCCTTTTCCTATTTGGAACCAGTCTGTTGTTCCATGTCCAGTTCGAACTGTTGCTTCCTGACCTGCATATAGGTTTCTCAAGAGGCAGGTCAGGTGGTCTGGTATTCCCATCTCTTTCAGAATTTTCCACAGTTTATTGTGATCCACACAGTTAAAGGCTTTGGCATAGTCAATAAAGCAGAAATGAGAGTCCCTTGGACTGCAAGGAGATCCAACCAGTCCATTCTGAAGGAGATCAGTCCTGGGTGTTCTTTGGAAGGAATGATGCTAAAGCTGAAACTCCAGTACTTTGGCCACCTCATGCAAAGAGTTGACTTATTGGAAAAGACTCTGATGCTGGGAGGGGTTGGAGGCAGGAGGAGAAGGGGACGACAGAGGATGAGATGGCTGGATGGCATCACTGACTCGATGGACGTGAGTCTCAGTGAACTCTAGGAGTTGGTGATGAACAGGGAGGCCTGGCGTGCTCCAATTCATGCGGTTGCAAAGAGTCAGACACGACTGAGCGACTAAACTGAACTGAATGGGAATCCACTATCCTATTCTCTACTTTTCTGTATACTAGATATTTTCTAGAAATAAAAGTTAAAAAAAAAACAAGTAATGTTCGTTGTAAATAAATTTGAAAATACAGAGAAACAACAAGAAAAATCAAAATCACCCATGAACACCAAGATTAAACACTATTAACATTTTGAAGAAATAAATATTGTTGAAGAAAATGGGAAGGGAGAAGAGTAAAAAGATGACTATGGTTATGGCCTTTAAAAAAGAATGAAAGCATTTTTCTAAAAAAACAAATAGCAATCCTAGGAAATACATTTGATTCAAAGCAAGTACGACGAGAGTTGAGTCTAATACAAGTCTCTGACAAAAGCTAAAAGGTAGGGATTGTGGGCGCTGCTATAATAACTGAAGCCAGAAAAGTAAGTACAGTCTGAAGTGACTTTTCAGTCACCGCTCATCCTGACTGTCTACACACATGGCTTCCTCACTTGCTTCAGCATCTGATCTGACCCCTGGCCTCAATCACCTGTGTACCACAGGCAAGAAAGGGTTCATCCACATGGTTACCAAGATCTAGGTGGTTTTAGAGAAACCATTTCTCTAAGTGAGTTTACTTAAAAGACTAATCTATTTAGCCCTAGAAATTTAAACACAGAATACACTTGAGAAGTTATTTTTATTCTCCCTATAAATAAGCTCATTAGGAAATACTAGAATGCCCTAATGGTCAGGAGGAGATTAAAAGGAAACATATCTGAGCTCTAGTCTATCTCAGAACTCTGGGCAACAAGAGCTTATGAATTTTTTTTCTCTGTTATGACTATATTCAATATCTAACTTCCCAGAACCAAATTCACAAAAGCATATAGTTTCATTTTTTGTTTTTTTTTAAATAGCTCTTTATACTTTATGAAGTAATTAGAGGTTTAGGAACATGTTAAGAATCAAGAAAATCTTTTAGAAGTTTCTGTTTCTAAAGGCTTCTAATGTATTCTGTTTTACTTAATAGGTCTAATCAATATGACAAATATCCATTTCTCATCAAATATAACAGTGTTTGGTAGTCTTATTTGTAGAATGAATTAAAATATATTTTGTTACACTCAGAGGAGAAGCAAATGTCACTGACCTTTATTGTCTGCTGCTATAAATCCCAAGATGTTTTCGTGACGTAACATGACTGTCTGATAAATCTCTGCTTCACGGAACCATGAACGTTCTTCTCTAGAGGAGAATATTTTAACAGCAACTTCTTCTCCTCTCCATTTTCCTCGCCAAACTTCTCCAAAACGACCTTTGCCAATACTTTCTTGTAACACAATAGTTCTCGCAATTGTTCTCTGAACAAGCAATGGTAAACCTAAGGATAAAAATAAACAATATTCAATACAAAATATTAGTATGTGTTTCTAACCCAGGATAGGTGTTAAAGAATGACCCAGAAACTTAAAATCTCACTTAGGAAATACAGAGTAAATTTGTGAAATCAGTAATTCATGATAAAAAGGAAACTAATAAAAGGATCCAGAAACTCCTGCCTAAGAGTCAAGGTAGGCTTTAAAAGATAAGCTGAATTTAGACTGGGTTTACAGAAGGGACAGGACTAAAGAAGAGAAGGTAAGGTGTTTAGGTAGGAGGAATAAACAAGCAAAAGTAGAAGGAAGGAAATCGATGATACATGTTTAGGGAACCAGCTTAGATAAGCAGAACGGGGACGTGTGTAGTAAAACAGTAGAACAGGAGGGAAGCAGCTTCAGAATGTGAGGAGTACTGAATGCCAAGCTCCAGATGACCAGTGAAGAGCTGTAGGGGAAAGAGGAACTGGTAAATATTTCTGAAAAGGGGCCATGAATGGGAAGAAATGATTTACAAATCTTATTTCAGAAAGATGAGTCTGGTAAGTTTTAAGAATGGGAGGAAAAAAGTATATAAACACCAGAAACAAGAGAAGTGAATTCTGGTCTAACTTTAAAAATGATCACAAAAACCATCTCAGGACAAGCAATGTACTAATTTATGTGCTAGGACAGCTCCTCTAGGCCCTCCTGTGCCCGCGCAGCCACGGCTCCTTGGACATGGGGTTGGTCCTCCCGGCCACCGCCCCTGGCCTCGGGCTTAGGGGCGTGGGCTAGCTCCTCCCGCACGCGGCGCCTGGCCTAGGGCTTGGGGCGTGGGGTATCTCCCCCTGGCTGCCACCCCTGACCTCGGCGCTGGCTATCTCCTCTCGGCCACCCCCTCTGACCTTGGACGCGGGGTAGCTCCTCTCGGCCGTTCAGTTGGGAAAACCACTAGACCATTCAGGTATGACCGAAATCAAATCCCTTATGATTCTACAGTGGAAGTGAGAAATAGATTTAAGGGCCTAGATCTGATAGATAAGAGTGCCTGATGAACTATGGAATAAGGTCCGTGACATTGTACAGGAGAGAGAGATCAAGACCATCCCCATGGAAAAGAAATGCAAAAAAGCAAAATGGCTGGCTGGGGAGGCCTTACAAATACCTGTGAAAAGAAGAGAAGTGAAAAGCAAAGGAGAAAAGGAAAGAGATAAACATCTGAATGCAGAGTTCCAAAAAATAGCAAGAAGAGAAGAAAGCCGCCTTCTGCGATCAATGCAAAGAAATAGAGGAAAATAACAGAATGGGAAAGACTAGAGATCTCTTCAAGAAAATTAGAGATACCAAGGGAACATGTCATGCAAAGATGGGCTCGATAAAGGACAGAAATGGTATGGACCTAACAGAAGCAGAAGATATTAAGAAGAGATGGCAAGAATACACAGAAGAACTGTACAAAAAAGATCTTCACGACCCAGATAATCACAATGGTGTGATCACTGACCTAGAGCCAGACATCCTGGAATGTGAAGTCAAGTGGGCCTTAGAAAGCATCACTACGAACAAAGCTAGTGGAGGTGATGGAATTCCAGTTGAGCTATTCCAAATCCTGAAAGATGATGCTGTGAAAGTGCTGCACTCAATATGCCAGCAAATTTGGAAAACTCAGCAGTGGCCACAGGACTGGAAAAGGTCAGTTTTCATTCCAATCCCAAAGAAAGGCAATGCCAAAGAATGCTCAAACTACCGCACAATTGCACTCATCTCACACGCTAGTAAAGTAATGCTCAAAATTCTCCAAGCCAGGCTTCAGGAATATGTGAACCATGAACTTCCTGATGTTCAAGCTGGTTTTAGAAAAGGCAGAAGAACTAGAGATCAAATTGCCAACATCCGCTGGATCATGGAAAAAGCAAGAGAGTTCCAGAAAAACATCTATTTCTGCTTTATTGACTATGCCAAAGCCTTTGACTGTGTGGATCACAATAAACTGTGGAAAATTCTGAAAGAGATGGGAATACCAGACCACCTGATCTGCCTCTTGAGAAATCTGTATGCAGGTCAAGAAGCAACAGTTAGAACTGGACATGGAACAACAGACTAGTTCCAAATAGGAAAACGAGTTCGTCAAGGCTGTATATTGTCACCCGGTTTATTTAACTTCTATGCAGAGTACATCATGAGAAACGGTGGGCTGGAAGAAGCACAAGCTGGAATCAAGATGGCCAGGAGAAATATCAATAACCTCAGATATGCAGATGACACCACCCTTATGGAAGAAAGTGAAGAGAAACTAAAAAGCCTCTTGATGAAAGTGAAAGTGGAGAGTGAAAAAGTTGGCTTAAAGCTCAATATTCAGAAAACGAACATCATGGCATCTGGTCTCATCACTTCGTGGGAAATAGATGGGGAAACAGTGGAAACAGTGTCAGACTTTATTTTTCTGGGCTCCAAAATCACTACAGATGGTGACTGCAGCCATGAAATTAAAAGACGCTTACTGCTTGGAAGGAAAGTTATGACCAACCTAGATAGCATATTCAAAAGCAGAGACATTACTTTGCCAACAAAGGTTCGTCTAGTTAAGGCTATGGTTTTTCCTGTGGTCATGTATGGATGTGAGAGTTGGACTGTGAAGAAGGCTGAGCGCTGAAGAATTGATGCTTTTGAACTGTGGTGTTGGAGAAGACTCTTGAGAATACCTTGGACTGCAAGGAGATCCAACCAGTCCATTCTGAAGGAGATCAGCCCTGGGATTTCTTTGGAAGGACTGATGCTAAAGCTGAAACTCCAGTACTTTGGCCACCTCATGCGAAGAGTTGACTCATTGGAAAAGACTCTGATGCTGGGAGGGATTGGGGGCAAGAGGAGAAGGGGAAGACAGAGGATGAGATGGCTGGATAGCATCACTGACTCGATGGACGTGAGTCTGAGTGAACTCCGGGAGTTGGTGATGGACAGGGAGGCCTGGTGTGCTGCGATTCATGCGGTTGCAAAGAGGCGGGCACGACTGAGTGACTGATCTGATGTGCTAGGAACTGGCTCCCCACACAACACTAATATCGTAAAGAATGATGCCAAGTAACTTACCTTGGTGATGAGATTTTGGCAGTTTTCTCACCAAATGAACTTGCTTGATTATAACATACAGAGTTTTCAATATTTTACCACATTTCATTTATATAAAAGTATTTAACTACCTATAAAATTTAAGTAACTGTATTTTTGACTATTCTAATTCACTTAATAGTTCATGGACTAAGAACTGTCACCTTAAATTATACTGGCATTGACAATTAAAATATCAGTGTACATCATGTTCTACACTGTTTATGTAGTCTAATATGCATAAATCTGTGTCACATGTAATCTATATTGAGTTGCCTACTATAGATCAAATTAACCCAACAGGGGTAAATGAAATTATCTGCTCTCTTTGGTTTCTAGTGTGAAATGCATATAAATATAAACATTAAATCTTTGTCTCTTTTCATCTTTAAGCTTCTCAAATAGGTCTTTCCTTTCCCTTGCTCTATCCATCCACCCCTCACTTCCTGCAAAGTAGTTAGCAGTCTAATTGTAAACAGTTGTTTTTACAAGGAGACTGCTGGTTAAAAATAAACCTGTAGGAAATTAAACAAAGGAGCTCATTTGTATTATGAATAACCAATTCCTAATTATGTTTACAGTAGACACTAACATACTGAAAGTACATACAGTAGACACTAAAGCCTTTGAACAGGGCCACACCACGTACTTAAAAAGATGTAAAGTATACATAAGAGTTCATTTCAGGGACTTTACTGGTGGTCCAGCAGTTAAGAATCCCCCTGCCAATGCAGGAGACACAAGTTTGATCCCCTGGTCCAGAAAGATTCCACATGCTGGGCGGCTAGGCCCATGCACCACAACGACTGAAGCCCATGCACCTAGAGCCTGTGCTTGCAGTAAGAGATGCCACTGCAATGAAGAATAGCCCCACTAGCTGCAACTAGAGAAAACCAGCTTGCGGCAGTGAAGACCCAGTGCAGCCATAATTAAATGTGCTGTGCTTAGTCGCTCAGTCATGTCCGACTCTTTGTGACTGCATGGACTTAGCCCGCATGGAATGTAGCTCCTTTGTCCATGGAGGTTGTCCAGGCAAGAATACTGGAGTGGGTTGCCATGCCCTCCTTCAGGCAATCTTCCCGACCTAAGGATCAAACCCAGGTTTTCCGCATTACAGGCAGACTCTTTACCGTCTGAGCCACCAGGGTTATATTTATTTATGTACTAATAAATAAATATTAAAAACACACAGGGGAAAAAAGGTTCCTTTCAGGAGGCTGATCTTGAAGTCAGCACGGCAAGGAATAAAAAAGAGGAATAGCAAATGGGAAGTCTGGAAACGCCTGACACGTTCAAGACTTGTGTAAAGGGTACTGTCAAGAAAGGCTAAGAGGACAAGGAAAAGTCTGTCTTCCCCTTCACCATTGACAGATGCAGAACTAGAATTCAAAGTCAAGTGTGAAAGTCCCTGGGTCGTGTCCGACTCTTTGCAACTCCATGGACTATACAGTCCATGGAATTCTCTAGGCCAGAATACTGGAGCGGGTAGCCTTTTTCCTTCTCCAGGGGATCTTTCCAACCCATGGATTGAACCGGGGTCTCCTGCATTGCAGGCAGATTCTTTACCAACTGAGCTATCAGGGAAAGTCAAGATTTATCATATTTTCTGTATTTGGTTACCACAACCCACATAAGTATCTGAGCATTTAAAAAAAAAAAAAAAAGTAATAGTTTTCTTGTAAAGACAAAAATAAACAGGCCTAAGTTAGATCTCAATGTTCTCTGCTTCTGTACCTTTTAGAACTGCTTGAGAGGAAGCTACAATAGGGAAAAATGCATGGTCCAAGCACCTTTACAAGCAGTGAACAATGGAAATAAGACTAGAACAATATGCATACATTAAAGAGATCATAAGCATGAACAAGACATGATGAACACTGGGCTAAGAGATCCACATTCTCAAAAACGGACATACCCATGTGCATGTCCACACACACTTTTCAGTCTAATGACTGCTTAGAGGCATATGCTTAAAGACAGGCACATGCACAACCTGCGGTTCAGATTCCTGCAGCAGGCATAAGGTTAGCTTTAAGTTTAGAGGCGGGTACCAGAACCCAGCTCTCTATTGGCTCCCACAATTCCTAAGTTAAAAAGTACAGTCTTTGAAAGAGAGAGATAGGCCCCTTCCTCAATATGGTACTGAGTAGTAAACATTTGAATTCATAACATAAAATGTTGTTTTACCTCTTCCTCAATGACTGAAAGAACTAAAAAGGGTATTACTCACAGACATTTGACTTAGACGCATGAGTTCCATTCATGAAGTGGCATTCAGGCTTTGTAATAAATAGCAGGAAAAGCACTTTCTGCTATCATTCAACAGAAGATAGCTTCTGTCTGGATAAATCTGGAAGCCATTCAGCACAGAATAAACTATGACAGGGAAAGAGGCCTTAAACTAAGCTTTTTTGTAAATTGCAGCAAATTCATATTGTATGTCAGATTTTTTCCCAAATACCTTTTCAATAAGAGTAATAACACTTGTCATTTGGATATAACTTTATACCAAGTGCTTAAGTGCTTTCACGCAAACATATCGTTTCATTTGAATCTCACAACAAATTCAATGACGTACACAAGGCAGGGTTCATTATTTTCATTTTAAAGATGAAATAACTCCAGCATGAGACATCAGCTAACTGCCCAAAGCCACGGAGCTGGCAAACAATGCAGACAAGTTTTTACATGGTGAAAGGAGGCATAAAAAGGAGAGAGGCTTTCAGACAGTGGAGCTGGGTCCCTGAAAGATCTAGACATATAGAATTCTTTACTTCATATCTGTATCTTAAAAGGTAAATATATTCTTAATTAGAAATCAACTGCCATCCAGACAGCGATTTCTTTTAATCCTTTAGGAAGCAAGAGACATAACACTGTGCCAGGTGGCATGAGCTGCTTTGATTTCCTTCGGTTTAAGTTTGGCCACAAGAGAGCAGGTCCGAGGGATTAATTCCAAATGATTTAAAGCCACCCTAATTTTCCGTGACTTTGGTCCTTGCTTAAGATATTATTTTGTTCCAGGATAACTCCTGGAATGAGCCAGATATTCTTTGAGAACCCTTTAACTCAGAATCAAAGGGGAACCCCAGGGAAGCTGTAAAATAATCTCTCGCCACTCCTCCACCATTTCTGCCCAGAGTGTCACATCTTCAGAACTAAGGCTGCTCCTTCTAATCCAACTTCTAATTGCCTCCCTCCTCATAGGAGTCTCAGGAATCCCTACAAGGCTGCCTTAAGAGACGTGGGCTCCTTTGTAAGCCTGTATGCATCCTAGCAGTCATGGACAGAACTCATGGAATATTTACGGTCAAATTCTATAGAAGAAAACTTTAGGTCATGAAATCAGTTTCTTCACACTTAAATGAATGAACATATATACATATACATCCCTTAAAATATACCTTCATTCCCATATATACATATACATCCCTTAAAATATACCTTCATTCCCTTGAAATAAAGCATCTTTCATTATGTGAACTTTTTGTGTATCTGTGATTTTATGCTTCAGAGCCATATGCTTACCCTAGTCATAATTTCTGCTTTAAAGTTCCTTTAATCACTTGATATATAATTTGTGAAATTGTCTTTACATATATATATTTAAATCTTTGTATCCATTAATCTAGCCCTTATTTGAAGTTAATTTGCTTCAGGCAATTGGGTAATCTATTTCTGATCCCACATAAATCAACAAACTGAGAAAAGCAAATATCAGAAGGGCCATGGATCTGTAAAGCTGTATTAAATAAAAAGGTGGTCAGGCATTTTCTTAAGGGAGAAAATGACAAAAAAATTCATTAGTTTAATAAAAACAAGAACTGGCCTGAGCCAAAGACAGCAATTTCATGTTGAAAAAGCAAATAGCCTTCACGATTTCAAACACACTCTCTGTCATACCTGCTTTCAAATATAAAAATAAAGCTGCTAAACAGTCCTGAAGAGAATGGGTAACTGCAGATTATGTGAACATCTCTGAACTTCAGCCTCAGCTACAGAAGAATAACTTTCCTTATCCTTTTTATCTTACACAGTCATGAGAAGGTGAGAATGCTTTGAAATTTACACAAATGTGAAAGTGACTTACTGATGAAATGTTGACAAGTCAGTCACTTCTAATTTGTCCTTCCTAAACTAGCCACAGTCAGATATAAACCTAGCTTAAAGACCTATATTAAGGTTCAAACCTGGGGTAATATTCACACTTGCCCTAATTTTTACAAACTTAGCCAACTGGCTTCAGTTCAGTTCAGTTGCTCAGTTGTGTCCGACTCGTTGTGACCCCATGAATTGCAGCACGCCAGGCCTCCCTGTCTATAACCAACTCCCGGAGTTCACTCAGACTCATGTCCATCAAGTCGGTGATGCCATCCAGCCATCTCATCCTCTATCGTCCCCTTCTCCTCCTGCCCCCAATCCCTCCCAGCATCAGAGTCTTTTCCAATGAGTCAACTCTTCGCATGAGGTGGCCAAAGTACTGGAGTTTCAGCTTTAGCATCATTCCTTCCAAAGAACACCCAGGGCTGATCTCCTTTACAATGGACTGGTTGGATCTAGGTCTGATAGAGTGCCTGATGAACTATGGACTGAGGTTTGTGACACTGTACAGGAGGCAGGGATCAAGACCATCCCCATGGAAAAGAAATGCAAAAAAGAAAAATGGCTGTCTGAGCAGGCCTTACAAATAGCTATGAAAAGAAGAGAAGTGAAAAGCAAGGGAGAAAAGGAAAGATATAAGCATCTGAATGCAGAGTTCCAAAGAATAGCAAGAGATAAGAAAGCCTTCCTCAGCGATCAGTGCAAAGAAATAGAGGAAAACAACAGAATGGGAAAGACTAGAGATCTCTTCAAGAAAATTAGAGATACCAAGGGAACATTTCATGCAAAGATGGGCTCGATAAAGGACAGAAATGGTATGGACCTAACAGAAGCATTAGAGGTGGCAAGAATACACAGAAGAACTGTACAAAAAAGAGCTTCACGACCAAGATAATCACGATGGTGTGATCACTCACCTAGAGCCAGACATCCTGGAATGTGAAGTCAAGTGGGCCTTAGAAAGCATCACTACAAACAAAGCTAGTGGAGGTGATGGAATTCCAGTTGAGCTATTTCAAGTCCTGAAAGAGGATGCTGTGAAAGTGCTGCACTCAATGTGCCAGCAAATTTGGAAAACTCAGCAGTGGCCACAGGACTGGAAAAGGTCAGTTTTCATTCCAGTCCCAAAGAAAGGCAATGCCAAAGAATGCTCAAACTACTGCACAATTGCACTCATCTCACACGCTAGTAAAGTAATGCTCAAAATTCTCCAGCTGGCTTAGCCAACTAATAAATAGTTAATTTTAAAAAGACATTTTAGGAAAAAGAAAGAAATACATTACCTGATCCAGAACCTGATGTTGTCATGTCGTAAATTAAATCTTTTAACGTTGTACCCTCTGAAATAAAAGGGCGATCTAACGAGGGATCCTCTTCATTTGGCACTCGATGGTGAATGACAGTGCGGTTATGGCAGATATAGACCATCAACATGAGTGAGATACAGACAAAGCAGACTGGTCCAGCAATGACAGCTGCCAGTTCAACAGGACCAAGGCCAGATGATGGCTTTCCTGTAAAAGGGCCTCAAATGAAATAAACAACAACAATAACACTATAGGCGGCATCCACAGTTTCCTAATCCTCCCATTTCCTGTAGTTGGTCACTACCGTTAGTCACAGCCTCATTACAGCAGTTCATGGAGCTCAAACCCATAACAAGTGAAGCACTTCATCTTCTCCCACTAGCTCTCCTTTTATGGTCACTAGCTCTGTCAACATCCACTTAGTCTTCCTGTAGTCTTGAGCCTAAATAACAAGGCCAGGTACTACAAACATTGTACACCCACTCTCCGCCTCCCATCACTCTCAGATTACTAATAAAAGTACCAATAATCTGGAACAACTCTCATTAAATATTTCTTGAGTCACTGTTCTTTTCTTAAAAAGCAGTTTGGTTTATCTTCTTATTCCAAGGCCAGTATATGCTCATAGCAAGAAAAAAAATTAATAAGTATAAATACAGATGAGGAAAAGTTAAATTTATCTATAGCCTCACAATCCCCCTAAAATTCATCTGCATGTTCTGTGTTTCTGTATACCTCCACCAATTTTTTGTCCATGCAAAAATATACCCTGTTTTTTTCAATAGAGTTTGCACATGTATACTTTTTATTTTAATCACTGAGCCTTTTAATTCATAAGATCGTTTTTTTATAATTTAACAATTAACAATTTGCATTGCTTCAGAAACACATTAATTATTAACTATTTAGGCATTCATTCTGATACTTGCTGGTTCATGGCCCACTACCATTTCCTTCACATCACATCTTTATCATATTGAGATCTTTAGTGGACTGATTTCTTAGAACGAATCCTATCTTTCAGGAGTACATGAGTGCGTACACAATGAATACTTGATTATCTAAAGTTAGCTGCTGCTTTTACATTATGAAAAATCTTGGCTCATCTAAAGAATTTTGGGTAACAAGCAAGATATGATATTTCATTGCCTTCTGGTATTTTTTTAAAAAAGCAAAATTATTTGACCTTTTTCCTTTTATAGGTAACCAGTGTTTACTTGTGCTGAATGTGTACACGGTTTTCCTTTATTCTTGAAAATTGATGGGTTTTTCATTATATATATATTTGGTTAAGTAACTCTTCATTAATTTTACATAGTATTCTTCTCTCTTCTGTCCATTCTTTTGCCTTTTTCTGGTTTTACAGTAAGCACATTGGATCACCTAGATCTGTCCTCTATATCTCTTCATTTGCTCACCAACTGTCTTTTTTCTGAATTGTAACAGTTTCTCAAGCTTGTCTTGCCTTAAGCTTGTCTCACACTTGATTATAAAATTATAGTATCCAGTCTGCTGTTCACTTTCAATACTGCATTTTTTAAAATAATTTATCAATTGAGCCTTTCATCTGAAAGCGATCTTTAACAACTGTGAAATGTTCTCATTTCACTGTCAACAGCTGACAACAGGCCTTGGACTCTGGAAGTTCTTCCCTATCGTGTGCTAAGTCTGTTTCATAGGATGACATCTACTCTCATTTATCCAGTTCAGTTCACTTCTTTTGAACCACGGAATCTTTCCATTTGGTAAAATTATTTGCTGTCTGATTATCTGGGACCTGGGAATGAGGGATCTGTGTATTTTAGCATTAGAAATAAAGTAAGTTCTTCATAAGGTTTTGTGAGTCTCCATTCTGATATTTCAAACCATTTCAAACAACAAAAATGGGAAATTCCGAAATTATTCTTCTCTTCGTCATATTAGAATTGCAAGTAACTATAGAAAAGTCACAAAAATTACAGTCTGACAGAGCTCTGCCACAAGGACCTTCTTTATGTTGAAGATCTGGTTTTACTTTGCTGTCGTCATGTGAACTAGGTGGAAGACTGCCTGCCTTCTGTAACTGGCAGGACTGGCCCTTTTATTCTGAGCTCCAGCAGTGTTTTCTACTTTAACTAGTATGATGCCTAGACCAGCTCTGAGTGGAAACTGAGCACTGGGGTCTGTCCCTCTGAGCAATGAAAGCCATGCTTCTAAAGGAGAATTGACAGTCTGCCCCTGGGAGAATGGCATTGAAACGTATATTATCATATGTGAAACAAATCGCCAGTCCAGATGCGATGCGTGATTCAGGGTGCTCGGGGCTGGTGCACTGGGATGACCCAGAAGGATGGGATGGGGAGGGACGTGGGAGGGGGTTTCAGGATGGGGAACACATGTACACCCGTGGCAGATTCATGTCAATGTATGGCAAAACCAATACAATATTGTAAAGTAACTAGCCTCCAATTAAAATAAATAAATTTATATTTTAAAAAAAAAGAGAGAGAGAGTCTGTCCCTATAGCCTAGTCTCACGCCCAGCCTCTCAGCTTAAAGTATTGGTAGGATTCTGCAAGAAGTTCTTTCACCTACTTCTTTTCCTATAGTTAGTCAATTCTTCACTAGACAATTATCATCTGCACTATAAACTGCAGAGTTTGACAACTCTAAATGCATGTAGGTGGCACTTCTTCCATTAATTCTCCTAGCATTAATATAGCTTTTCCTCATTTTTGTATTCCTTTATTATAGTAGGTATTTGGGAAAAGTGACAGATCACCACATCACATCATACAGTCGCTCAGTCATGTCTGATTCCTTGTGACCTCATGGTCTGCCAGGCTCCTCTGTCCATGGGATTCTCCAAGCCAGAAGACTGGAGTGGGTTGCCAGTTCCTTCTCCAGATCATCTTCTCAACCCAGGGATCGAATCTGGGAATCCCACACTGCAGGCAGATTCTTTACCATCTGAGCCACCAGGGAGCCCACCAGGGAAAAGTGACAGCAGAGTTAAATATATGAGCTCAGACCAACATCTTTAACCAGAATCTTTAATCTAATCCTAACTGTTTATGAAGTTTTCAAATTTCTGGCTCTCCTGCTGCTGCTGCCAAGTCACTTCAGTCGTGTCCGACTCTGTGCGACCACATAGACGGCAGCCCACTAGGCTCCCCTGTCCCTGGGATTCTCCAGGCAAGAACACTGGAGTGGGTTGCCATTTCCTTCTCCAATGCATGAACGTGAAAAGTGAAAGTGAAGTTGCTCAGTCGTATCCAACTCTTAGCGACCTCATGGACTGCAGCCTACCAGGCTCCTCCGTCCATGGGATTTTCCAGGTCCTAGGACATTTTAAAATGTAAACTATGGTGAAGGACCAAAAACCTAGAAATCATATGTAATAGTTTATACATAAAGATCATAAAGCAAGGTGAAATTACAAAGTGAAGGCATCTGGATTGTTGAGTGTTGCTCTCCATTCCCCGTCCATTACTGACTGCTTTCAAAGGCTGGAGCATTATACAAGCAGGGACACTCTCAGGATATACTGCTGTGGTGGCCTCTATCAGGATTCTCTACATGTGCCTACCCTTTTAGGCACAACAGACCTCAGAGAAAGTCTGTCTTGGTACCACCTTCTCAAGCAACATACACCCAGGAGTAAGAATTTTGGCTCCTCTTATGACTCTACTAGCATGGACTAGTTCCTTTTTGCCTCTAAACTGAATACACTGGGAGAGTCAAAGAGCTTTCCTTACAGTATCAAGAAAAAAGGCTCACACAACTTACCAACAGTTGGAAGTTCTATTTTATTGCAGTGGTCCTGGTTGCAGCAATATGTTGTAGTTATAGACCCAGTTTTTGAAGATGGTGCACATACAAATGGCCTGTCTCGTGGAATTAGGTCAATTTCAGCTATACACATGCTATTATGTATAACTTTGTCTGTGGTCTCTGTGACAGAGACAAAGCAAAGCCCATCTGTGACACAAGTAAAATTGTCTTTTGTACAAAGGTGGCAGAAACACTGTAATGCTGGAAAAAAAAAGAAAAAAAGATCCTATCAGAGAAAATTATCAAGGTTAACAATTTTAAATTATCCCATAGTCTCTGTGCTAATATTGACACATTCCTGATTGTATTATAATTATACAGTTTTTTGTACACTGTTCAAAAAACAAAACTCTTGTTATTCTGAGAAGTTCCAAATTCTATTAAGAAGCACATATATGTAGGAGTCAAATATGTTGAAATTTGGACCCAGATTTTTTTCCTAAACCTTTTTGGCTTCCAAGTAGAGAAAAACTGTTACATGCAATTTTATTTGTGCAAGGCAAGCATTTGTCCTCCCATTTAAAATGCAGTACACTGAAATTTACAAAGGTTATACTTATTCTTATCAGTCCAAAATTAGGGATTCATATATTCCCTCCACTGGGGAGGGCAGTGTGAAAATCCTACCTTCTCCTCACTGTAGGTTGGAAATCTCAGGGTAAGCTTATGGTAATAGAGTAATGGAAATAGATTTGTATTGAGCCAGACATTCCCTTCTCCTGTGCAAACTCCAAAAGACATGTATCTTCTAATCAGGATTAGAGTACTTTCTCATAAGCAAGGTAACAAGACATATGTGCTCCAACCACAAAGGCAACTGGCTATAGAAATAACTGGAGAAACACTTGCTCCATGCCCACTTTTATCTATTTGATCTTTCTAGTTCAACTTGAAGAGTAATTCCATAAGGGAAGTCTTGCTAATTATAATCAACACCTTCCCATACACACAGAACCCTTCACTAAGCTCGCCAACAAGGTTAAGTGTTCCCCAAAGCATACATACACTGCTTACCGGAATTATCTCCTCCTTTCCCTCATGAAACTCTAAGGTTCTTGAGGGCAGATTCTGTAAATCCACATCTAGAACTAAGCTTGGTACACAACATTAAAAAAAAACGTGAAATGAATGCGAGATCACTGTGATCTCATGAAAAGCACAGATCTATCCTTGAGTCCAATTACACATCAGTAAAGGAAAAGGGAAGTGTCCACGTTTGCAGAATGGCCATGTGCAATGAGACCAGGGAGGTCTACTGTAACTAGAAACAGTGGCTAGGCAGACAGGCAGACCAGGAGAAAACTAGCTACTCTGAACAGCTAATTTGGTGTGCAGGAAAGGGTTCACTCAGCAAGTCCAAGCTGCTCAAACCTTGCACATCCTGAAGAAAGAAAGGCTTGTCTTCAGGACTGGTCCTTGGCCAGTTCCTGGGAGATGAGCTCTGACACCCTGAAATATTCTCTCTCATAAGAGTGCTATGTGACTGAGCCCCTGGACACCAAGGCTCCAGTGAACTTCGCTGGCTGGCAACACTTCCCACGTGCTGTCATCCCTGACTGCTAAGTTATGAGTACCCCTATGTTTAGGTTAGCACAAATCAGTCTATTTACAGTTTGCTGTTAAATTGTCTCTCGTTAAATTAAGAATGGCCAGGTTTTTAAAATTTGTTTTGTTTTCCCATCTTTGAATTCTGAACTTGTGACAACAATCAGAAAAACATTTGCCAGGGACTTCCCTGATGGTCTAGTGGGTAAGGCTCAGTGCTGCCATAGAGGGGATACAGGTTCCATCCCTGGTCGAGGAACTAAGATTCCACGTGCTATTCTACACAGCCAAAAAAAAAAAAAAAAACCAAAAAACATATATGTATAGGTTAGGGTTATATACATATATATATATATATTTTTTTTTTTTGGCCAAAGAAATGTTTCCCAAACAGGAGGTCACAAATATGTTGGGAGAAAGAGAGTCTAAAATAGTGTACAAAATTTTAAGTATATTTATTTAAAACATACTCTAAGATGAATAATGAATAATCAGTACGGAAAGGCAAAAAGAAATGACACTGAAAGACGAATGCCCCAGGTCTGTAGCTATCCAGTACAATACTGGGGAAGAATGGAAAAATAGCTACAGAAAGAATGAAGAGGCTGAGCCAAAGCAGAAACGAAGCTCAGTTGTGTTTGTATCTGGTGGTGAAAGTAAAGTCTGATGTTGTAAGAACAATTCTTCATAGGAACCTGGAATGTTAGGTTCATGAATTAAGGTAAATTGAACGTGGTCAAACAGGAGATGGCAAAAGTGAACATCAACATTTTAGGAATCAGTGAACTAAAATAGACGGGAATAGGCTAATTAAATTCAGATGACCGTTATATCCACAACTGTGGGCAAGAACTCCTTTGGAGTAGCCCTCAGAGTCAACAAAGAGAGTCCAAAATGCAGTACTTGGTTGCAATCTCAAAAATGACAGAACAATCTCAGTTCATTTCCAAGGCAAATCATTCAGTATCATAGTAAACCAAGTCTACGCCCCAACTGCTAAGGCTGAAGAAGCTGAAGTTGAACAAGTCTATGAAGACCAACAAGAGCTCCTAGAACTAACAGCAAAAAAAAGATGTCCTTTTCATCTGGAATGAAAAGTAGGAAGTCAAGAGATACCTGGAATATCAGGCAAGTCTGTCCTTGGGAGTACAAAATGAAGCAGGGCAAAGGCTAACAGAGTTTTGCCAAGAGAACGCACTGGTCATAGCTAACACTCTCTTCCAACAACACAAGGGACGACTCTACACATGGACATCACCAGGTGGTCAGTAGCAAATTCAGACTGATTATATTCTTCGCAGCCGAAGATGGAGAAGCTCTATACAGTCAGCAAAAACAAGTCCTGGAACTGACTGTGTTCATTAACTCCTTATTGCTAAATTCACGCTCAAATTGAAGAAAGTATAGAAAACCACTAGGCCATTCAGGTATGACCTAATCAAATCCCTTATCATTATAAACAGTGGAGGTGATGAATGGATTCAAGGGACTAGATCTGGGAGAGAGACTGCCTGAAGAACTATGGACAGAGGTTTGTAACATTGTACAGAAGGTGGTGACCAAAACCATCCCCCAAAAAAAGAAAATGCAAGAAGACAAAGTGGTTGTCTGAGATCTTACTAGCTGTGAAAAGAAGAGAAGCGAAAGGCAAAAGAGAAAGGGAAAGATATACCCAACTGAATGAAGAGTTCCAGAGAATAGCAGGGAGAGATAAGAAAGCCTTCCTAAGTGATCAATGAAAAGAAATGGAGGAAAACAACAGAATGGGAAAGGCCAGAGATCTCTTTAAGAAAACTGGAGATACTAAGGGAACATTTCATGCAAAGATAGCCACAGTAAAGGACAAAAACAGCAAGGACCTAACAGAAGCAGAAGAGATTAAGAGGTGGCAAGAATACACAGAAGAACTATACAAAAAGATCTTAATGACCCAGATAACGACAATGGTGTAGAGCCAGACATCCTGGAGTGTGAAGTCAAGTGGGCCTTAGGAAGCATTACTATGAACAAAGCCAGTGGAGGTGATGGAATTCCAGCTGCTGCTGCTGCTAAGTCGCTTCAGTCGTGTCTGACTCTGTGCGACCCCATAGACAGCAGCCCACCAGGCTCCCCCGTCCCTGGGATTCTCCAGGCAAGAACACTGGAATGGGCTGCCATTTCCTTCTCCAATGCATGAAAGTGAAAAGTGAAAGTGAAGGCGCTCAGTCGTGTCTGACCCTCAGCGACCCCATGGACTGCAGCCTTCCAGGCTCCTCCATCCATGGGATTTTCCAGGCAAGAGTACTGGAGTGGGGTGCCATTGCCTTCTCCAGGAATTCCAGCTGAGCTATTTCAAATCCTGAAAGATGATGCTATTAAAGAGCTGCACTCAATATGCCAGCAAATTTGGAAAACTCAGCAGTGGCCACAGGTTAGTCTTCATTCCAATCCCAAAGAAAGGCAATGCCAAAGAACATTCAAATTTCCATACAATTGCACTCATTTCACATGCCAACAAGATTATGCTCAAAATCTTTCAGGCTAGGACTTCAGCAGTGCATAAACCGAGAACTTCAAGATGTACAAGCTGGATTTAGAACAGGCAGATAAACCTGAGATCAAATTGCCAACATACGCTGGATCACAGAAAAAGCAAGGGAATTCCACCCCCAAAAATCTACTGTTTCATTGACTATGCCAAAGCCTTTGATTGTGTGGATCACAACAAAGTGTGGAATATTCTTAATGAGATGGGAAAAGCAGACCACATTACCACCTGCCTACTGAGAAACCTGTATGCAGGACATGCAGCAGCAGAACTGGGCATGGAACAACAGACTGGTTTAAAGTTAGGAAAGGAGTACATCAAGACTGTACATTGTCACCCTGCTTATTTAACTTATGTGCAAAGTACACCATGTGAAATGCCAGACCAGATGAATCATAAGCTGCAATCAAGACTGTCGAGAGAACCATCAACAACCTCAAACATGCAGATGATACCACTTTAATGGCAGAAAGTGATGAAGAACTAAAAAGCCTCTTGATAAAGGTGAAAGAGGAGACTAAAAAGCTGACTTAAAACTCAACATTCAAAAAATGAAGATCATGGCACCTGGTCCTATCACTTCATGGCAAACAGATGGGGAAAACCGTGAACAGTATCAGGTTTCATTGTCTTGGGCTCCAAAATCAATGCAGATGGTGACTGCAGCCACAAAATTAAAAGACACTTGCTCCTTGGAAGAATAGCTACGACAAACCTCGATAGTGTATTAAAAAGCAGAGACATCACTTTGCTGAAAGAGGTCCATATAGTCAAAGCTATGGTTTTCCCAGCAGTCATGTATGGATGTGAGGGATGCACCACAAAGAAGACTGAGTGCCAAAGAATTGATGCTTTCAAACTCTGGTGCTGGAGAAGACTCTTGAGAGTCTCTTGGACAGCAAGATCAAACCAGTCAATCCTAAAGGAAATCAACCCTGAATATTCATTGGAAGGGCTGGTGCTGAAGCTTAAGTTCCAATACTTTGGCCACCTGATGCAAAGAGCTGACTGGAAAAGACCCTGATGCTGGGAAAGATTGAGGGCAGGAGGAGAAGGGGATGACAGAGAAGGCGATGGTTAGATGGCATCACTGACTCAGTGGACATGAGTCTGAGCAAACTCCAGGGGACAGTGAAAGACAGGGAAGCCTGGAGTGCTGCAATATGGGGGGGTCACAAAGAGTCGGACATGACTTTAGCAACTGAACAACAGCAGCAAAGATGAATGATAAGTAACCACTCCTGGTGGCTCTGCAGTAAAGAATCCTTCTGCAGGAGACATAGGAGATGCAGGTTCAATCCCTGGGTTGGGAAGATCCCCTGGAGGAGGAAATGGCAACCCATTCCAGTATTCTTGCCTGGAAAATCCCATGGACAGAAGAGCCTGGTGGGCTACAGTCCTTAGAGTTGCAAAGAGTCCAGACACAAATGAGCGACTGAACACATATACACACATATCTAAACAAGCACTGTCAGTCAGTTGGCTTTTACTGCTGCTTCTTCAGCTGGGTTAAGATCTCTTTCAGGTCAGATTTCCTCATGAAACACTCTGAGCGAGAGGTTTTTGTAATTGAAATGGTAATTGTAACTGAAAGAGTGAAAAGTACAGGGAACCTGAATCATCAGAGCAGATGAGGATACAGGCATGGTATATTTACTGTATTTTCAAAAGTCAATACCATATACACACTACAAGAATTACATGGGTCCTATCTTAGTAGTACAATCCACAAAAGCTCATTAGCAGTAACTGTGGTTGTAATGGCATTTTTCCATTCTCACTTCCAGCACTGTTTGGGAGAGCCACTTAAAGATTCAATAATGTTAACCTCGCCTGCAAGTGATTGTGACAGTTGACATCTCATTAAAACTGGCATTTGAGGAATGCATGCTGGCAAGTGTTTGATGAGGTATGAGGTCTGATAAACCTGGACTTACAAAGCCATCAAGAAATTAATACATAACCACCTTGCACATTACCTCTGAGAACTGGCACTTGCAAGCTTTTAGTATCACTGAACTTAAAATATATAGATACAGATTTAAAATGGAATCAGACCCAAGGCTATTTTTTCTACTGTGAAACCTAAATATCATCTGTCACACTGAATAACTGTATTAATTTGAATTTTGTTGGTTTTGTAGCTCTCTTTAATTTGCAGACTTGGTTTACAGTTGTCAATGAGCCAAGAACAAAGATTTTATATCTACTTTCATGTCTATACAACTTTCAACACTATGAAAAATACATTTGTATTTTTCTCTTAAAAGTATTGCAAATTTGAGACAGTCTGTGCTAAAAGGGGGCTTCTCTTATTAAGAGTTTTTCAATAAGAAGAAAATGTCTCTAGACAATGTTCAGTCGCTAAGTTGCCTTTGACTCTTTGCAACCCCAGTAAATTATCATCATGAACAGGAATAAATATGTGTGGTTCTTCTGTATACTGGTATCCGTATGTAAGTAACTCCAACCTTTCAGTAATACAGCTTCTTGCTGACTTTTCTACTTGACAGCAAAGGGAAGAACTCAACTCCTTGCTGAGTGCCTTTCTGCTACCTTGGCCCGTTGCTTCTGTGCCCCAATCTCCATTAGTAGCCACAGCTGCCTCAATCATAAGATGCACATTTTCCCACACTTTTAACATTGTGGAAATCTACACACCGTGTCACAATCAAGGTCAGAAAAAACCCACAAAACTCCAGTCTCTAGAAAAAAAGGTAAGGCATGATAGAGCTGTTACAACCTATGCCTGTGCAAACTTGGCTATGCGTGGAAGGTATTACTCAGTTAATCATCACTTTATCTGCACTGGCAGCTCTCCTGCAACTTAAATTTAACTTATGCTTGACCCCTATTAAGATGTCTTCAGAGATTTCTCTGTGATTCAGCACTGCAATGAAGTTACTGTGTTCACAGAAAACTGTCAGCCCCGTGCCAGGAATACAATTACTAGGAGAATTTTTCAAATATTGCAGAATAAATCATACAGTTATCGAGTTTGAAGATGTTGGTGAGATGTGAAGGACTGTTAGAAACCAAACATCTAGCTCTCAAGGGAAGTGGCAAGAGTAAAAAGAGCAGAACACATGGGGTTATCATTCTGATTATATTCCAGTATCGGAGAAATTCCAAGTTGAGATTCTGGTTCTTAGTTTCTTCTATAAAGGAAATTTCCATGATTGCTTCATTTCATTGTATCCAGAGGTCACACTTCAAGGCACTATTACTTCCACCTAATACCAGGGCTATCAACGGTTGAGTCACAAGCCCTTACATCTGGCAATGAAGAGACTATGAATAGTATATGAAACAGGGCCTACTGATGAATTAAAATTAAAATTCCTATGAGCCCTACTACAGGCTTCCCTGGTGGCGCTAGTGGTAAAGAACACACCTGCACATTAGTGCAGAAGACAAGAGAGATGCAGATTCGATCCCTGGGTCAGGAAGATCCCTGAAGGAGGGTATGGCGACCCATCCATCATTCTTGCCTGGAGAATCCCATAGACAGAGGAGCCTGGAGGGCCACAGTCCATGGGGTCACAAAGAGTTGGATATGATTGAAGCAATTTAGCTCATAAGCCCTACTGCGGAAATAAAAATTAGTACCAGGAACTTTGTCTTCCCAGACCTTACACTTCTTTTTAGGCATATCCTTCAATACTCTGTCCCTTAACCTCACACCAGTCAGATTAGCCATCATCAAAAAAATCTACAAACAATAAATGCTGGAGAGGATGTGGAGAAAATAGAACTCTCTTGTACAGTTGGTGGGAATGTAAATTGATACAGCCACTAGAGAACAGTATGGAGATTCCTTAAAAAACCAGGAATAAAACTACCATGTGTGAAAGTGTTAGGCGTTCAGTCATGTCTGACTCTCTGCATCCCCATGAACTATAGCCTGTCAGGATCCTGTGTCCACAGAATTCTCCAGGCAAGTATACTGGAGTCATTAGCCATTCCATTCTCAAGGGATCTTCCTGACCCAGGGATTAAACTAACCCAATAATCCCACTATAGGCATATCCCCTGAGAAAACCATAATTGAAGAGAGACACATGTACCGCAATGTTCACAGCAGCACTACTGACAACAGCCAGGACACGAAAGCAACCTAGATGTCCACCAACAGATGAATGGATACAGATGTGGTATATACACAATGGAATATTACTCAGCCATAAGGAAGAACACATTTGAGTCAGTTCTAATAAGGTGGATGAATCTAAAGCCTGTTACACAGAGTGAAGTCAGAAAGAGAAAAATAAATATCATATATTAAACGCATATATATGGAATCTAGAAATATGGTATTGATGAACCTATCTGCAGGCAAGGAATGGAGACGCAGGAAGAGACTGGACTTGTGGACACAGCATGGGAAGGAGCGAGTGGGACGAATGGAGAAAGTAGCACCAACATATATACATTACCATGCATAAAGAAGACAGCTGGTGAGAAGCTGCTGTGTAACTCAGGGAGCCCAGCCTGGTGCTCTGTGATGACCTAGAGGGGTGCGATGGAGGCTCCAGAGGGATATAGATAATTATGGCTGATTTGTGTTTTGTTGTATGGCAGAAACCAACACAACCTTATAAAGCAATTTTTCTCCAGTTAAAAAATAAAAGAAAACATAAGAAAAAAATACTCTTCTTTTTCAATACTTATCACCCTTTCATCACCCATCCTCGCCCATCAAGAACTAGGCTGAATCATCTTGGTGAAACTCACTAGTGATGCCCCTTTGGCTGAATTTGTTCTTCTAATTATTTTAGGACAGGAGACACACTGACAAGCCTGTCTGCCTCAGTCACGTGACACTGCACACTCAGTCCTCTGCTGCAGCCCACATCTGTCTCCACACTCCTCTCCTTGCACTTGTGCTCTAGACTCCAAACTGCCTGCCCGGGCATATTCTGCTTGGCTTACCTGTTAGTGCAAAGTCAACACATTCAAAACCAAACACAGCATTATTACTCCAAGAATAGTATCTGTGACAAAAAGGCCCCTGGAAGGATTCAGAGGTTTCTTCCTTGCTAAGACAGAAGACAGATCAGCCACGAAAACGGAAAAAGGGGACAAAGACTTCTGACCAGACCCTGGATTCCAATCTTTTCACCACTCTGGTTTTTCTAGTAATGACCATTCTTTCCATTACCCCATTATATCACAATTACTTTTTACAGCACAGACTATTTCCAAATGTAACAAATACTCACCAACAGGTAGGTAAAGGAACACACACACAATGCCCTTTATTCAGTCTGCTTAGCTAGACTAAAAGCAGACCACACCACTGCTGGCAAAGGTGAAGGCAAAAGTTAAAAGTTAAATCCTTTCCAGTACTAACGTCAAGCCCTGTTACCATCTAGTCTACTGGTCCACTTGAGCTTCGCAGAGTAACCCACCTTACTTTCTCTCCACACCCCTCTAAAGGAGGCCTATCTTCTTTTCTCCCTCTTTCAAGTCTAGGGAACCACACAAGTTCTCTTCCTCTTAAAATATGCGGCATATCTCTATAAAACAAGGCTAAAATCCTGTCTGCAACTCCCTCCAGCCTACTGCTAAGGGCTTTGTTCCTCAAAAGACTCAGTAGTTCTTAACTCCATGCCTTTTGGTTGCCCTACAGCTGTAATGTCAACATGAGTGTTAAAAATAACAGCACCATACGTTGTGAGAGTAAGTTCTCCTTCAGTATGGATAACATTTCACTCCCAAATGTTGGGCTTCAAAACAAAAATCTGATTTATCCAAACATTTCTTCAGATAAATACCATTTACTTCTGCCACCTTTAAAGCACTTAAGAAGCATCATTTATATAATTCAATACATGAATGTGGGCACTTTGAAATTCTCAATCACTTGGTTTTCCACAATACTTGCATTTTCTAGTCTCCAAAGCTCCATGGAATTAGCTGATATAACGTTAACTAGTATCAGAGGAAAAGCATGCTAAGAAAATGCTGCCTGAATGGCAAGATGAGATTTAATAGGGGCAATTACTACAAAGGCCTTCATTTAGGTTCAAAATAAACTGCACAAGTACAGGATAATTGCCTAGCAGATTTGGGGAATCTGTTTAAGAACAGATTTAGAGAGAGTCAACAGCACTTACTGTTAACTGTAGCCATGGTGATGGGGGAGACAGAGGGAGATTTTGGGCACAAAATCCCACAAATGTCCAATATAACAAGTAATCATAAGCGTTACTTGAATATCAATCTGCCATGTAAATGAGTAAGAGAATCAAAGAATTAATTCAACAAAGTTTGATCTGAAAGATACCACAGATGTGAAGACAACCTCATTTTATAGATGTAGCAACTGAGTCAATTTCCCTTACTCCAATACTAAATCAAATCATGAGATTAGGATGTGGTAAATTTTGTTTCATAAAGAGTCACTTTATAACTGCAGCTCCTCCCTACAATGGACTTGGCTGCTCAAAAGGTTATGACTTCCCTGTCATTAGAGATATTTAAGCAGAGGCTTAATGACCAAGTCAGATTTTTTGAAGTAGGGATCCTCTGTACTAAATGAAAAGTTAGTCTAAAACTCTACCATCCTTTAAATAGTAAGATTCTATTACCTTACAAGTTATATCAAACATTAAGTATCTAGGTTTTCATTTCTTGACCTAGTTCAACTTAACATCTTCAGGGTACCAAGATCCTGGTACACAGGAGAGATCTAGTATGTGTTTCTTAAGTAAACATCCAAGCAGTATCTCCTTACTACATGGACGGTTGCTACTAGCAGTGTGTGCTTGATTGCTCAGTGGTGACCAACTCTTTTGTGGCCCCATGGACTGTATAGCCTGCCAGGCTCCTCCGTCCATGGGATTTTCCAGGCAAGAATACTGGAATAGGTTGCCATTTCCTCCTCCAGGGGATCTTCTGGACCCAAAAGGCCTCAATAAAATGGCCACACAAGCAAATTTTCTCTTACCACTTTCTACCTTACTACCGGCATTTTTTTAAGTCCTTTCCCCATTTCTCAGTGCTCTCCTTTCAACTGTCCAAAATTCCCATGTAGATATCTCTTAGGTCCATTTGATGTAAATACTCATTGCCCAGAATAACTTCTTTCATTATATAAATGGAGGACGAGCTGGCTCTGTCAAAATTACAGATGAAGATACCCTCTGGTTCACAAGGAATGTAGCCTATGGATAACTCATACATGTGTAAAGTGGCTTACATATACTTACCTAATAGATAATGTCCTCATCAGTTCTACAAGACTATAATCTTCCCTATGCATCTATCAATAGAAGTGGTAAAATCATTATAAGATGGAAGATCATGCAGCCACACAAAGACTGACCCCAATGAGTATCAAGTAAAAATCCATAGTGCATAACACTGAATTTGATATAGTAACAACATTTGTGCTAAAAAAGGGAGAGGAAAATTCATACATATATTGGCTTGTAAATGTTACAAAGTATCTCCTTTCTTGTTGTTGCTCAGTCCCTAAGTTTTATTTGACTCTTTGCAACCCATGGACTGCAGCACACCAGGCTTCCCAGTCCTTCACTATCTCCCAGAGTTTGCTCAAAGTCATGTTCGAGTCAGTGATGCCATCTAACCACCTCATTCTCTGTCACCCCCTTCTTCTCCCTGGAAGTCTATAAAAGAAACAGGTAACGCTGACTTCCAAAGAAGGGAACTGGGTACCCAGAAGACTGGAGCAGGAGGAGACTTCTCACTATAAATCTACTTTTTGAATTTTGAAAAATGAATGTATTGTATCTATTCAAAGTTACAAAAAAATGTTTAATGTGCCCCTCTGTACTCCATCCCCTTTCCCTGTTTTGTCTTCAAAACTCCAACTCAGGATATTTAACCCTGAGGAATACAGTCACTTCATGTCAATTTCAAGACTGTTCTTTCTTGAAAATAATTTGCAAAGATATAGCAAGAGCCTTTAAAAGTCTGTATCTTTTAACTCATTAATTCTACTTCCTAGAATTTAGTCTAAGGAAACAACAGATGATAACAAAGATATAAGCACATCGATGTTTGTTACAGCATTTGTTGAAAACAATCTATATGAGTGACAACAGGGTTAGCGGAATACTATATAGCCTTTAAGGCTGATAATTTATAGAAGTATGTTTAAGGACAGGGAAATAATCATCCTACTGAAGCTGTATACCATGTGATTATAATTTCATTCCTATCAAGCGATCTTATTTTTGTTTCACTTCAATGAGTTGAGGGGGGTATGTTAATATACAGAGCAGATGTGTGTGCTCTGCCTCACTCTAGCCCTTGGAAAAAAAGTGGACAAACTTGTATTTATGATGGTGAATGATTAAAAATAAATGAATTTATTTTCCTCAATCTAAACACATTTTTATAGTTTCTTACTGGATTTTATGTTGACTAGTGGGTATTACAAGAATACAGTAGTTAATTTCATGGAATTCAGAGACAAAAAAAAGCCTCATGTTCGAATCCTATCTCTGCCAGTTAGCCTTCTAAGTTGCTTAACTTTTGGAGCCTGTTTCCTAAATGCATGACAATAGCAGTCTCAGAAAGTTTGAGGGTTAAATCAGATAACAGAATATTTAGTATAGTGCCTAGCACATAATAAAATGCTCAAAAAATTCACTTATACACTCATTTTTTTAACACTACAGTGTGTCAGTTCCTGTTCTAGATGCTGGACAGAGAATCAGAACAAACCTTTATATGGCTCTAGGAGGCAGCACTGACAATATAAACACGCGCACACACAACACTCAGCATGCATGGTAGCTATTTCTCACTCCATTCACATATATCCATTCAGTTTTTCATCAGTGTGCCTGCCTGAGCAAAGTTATTTAGTCCAAGAACTTCACTCCCACAGCATGTGAGAAGTACGTACACGGAACCATGTTTGCAGTTCCAAGCCAAATTAACAAGTAAGTATGTATACTCATTTACATGTAATACCCCTAATGATAAAGAATCACACCTCATTAATCGTAAAACGTTCATACTGGGAAGGCAACTGATAATTACCTGATAGTAACCCTCTGGTGGCTCAGATAGTAAAGAATCTGCCTGCAATGCAGGAGACCCGGGTTCAATCCCTGGGTTGGGAAGACCCCAGGAGAAGGGAATGGCTACCCACTCCGATATTCTTATCTGGAGAATTCCATGGACAAAGGAACCTGGTGGGCTACAACCCATGGGGTTGCAAAGAATCAAACATGACTGAGTGACTGACACTTAACAGAGTGACAATAACTATTTTATAGATGAGGAAACAGGAGTGCCCTAAGAGTGATAGCAATATAATCTAGATTTATTCTAAAAACCACAAAAAGAAAAAAAAAGGGGGGGGGGGGGTATCAGATAATCTAAGGTGGTCCTCCCCCAAGTAGGACAAGACAAAGGATTCAACCACTTCCACTTGGAAAGCAAGAGTAACTGTAGGAGACATTGTGAGTTGGTTGCATAGACACCAAGATACCACGATGAATGTCACTAAATGGAAGTGACAAGTCATTCTCGGCTAGGGGAATGAAGTATGCAACAACTGCGGTGAGAAGGGGTGGTAACCACCCACCGGCTGCCTCTGAAGTGAGGGCAGAGGAGAGTTACACCTGAGCCAGCAAACAGCAAAAGACCTACTGGAGCCACAGTTGAATATGAGGCGAAGGTCTGTGCAGCTGGTAGTTTCAGAAGCAGACAGTAAGGCCTGAACACACTTTACCAGAACAGAAAACGGTGTGTTATCTGTGGAGGAGGAAAGAATGTGCCTCTAGGAGGACAGAGATGATTAGGATGAGACTCGTGCTCTCAAGGAGCTCTCACGGTAATGTGAAGAACACACACACAGCTGACAAAGGGTGATGCAGACCAAGTGCTGAGGGAGCGCAGAATAGGGAGACATCTCAAAGACAACATCTGAACTGAGGCTTACGCAAGGCTAAAGAAGTAAAGGAGGTCATACATAAAGATATTGTACATAGACTCAGGAATAAGAGAGTCACAGGCAGTTTAGGAAAATGTAAATAGATTACATCAACAAAAAAAATGGATAAAACTCAATACCTACTCAAAACAAAAAAGTCACTATTACAAAATGTTGTCACCTTTTCTTAAACCAGCAACAAACAGAAAACAAAAATTCTAAAATAAATCATTCACAAAGCACCCAAAGAAATCAGTGTCTAGGAACAACATGTAAGACTTTCATAGTGAAAGCTTCAAAACATACATATAGCCAGTAAACACATGAAAAGATGCTCAACATCACTCATTATTAGAGAAATGCAAATCAAAACTATAATGAGGTATCCCCTCAGGTCAGAATGGCCATCACCAAAAAAATCTACAACCAATAAACGCTGAAGAGGATGTGGAAAAAAGGGGAATGCCTGGCACTGCTGGTAGGAATGTAAATTGATACAGCCACTATGGAGAACAATACAGAGATTCCTTAAGAAACTAGGAATAAAACTACCATATGACCCAGCAACCCCACTACTGGGCATATACTCTGAGAAAACCATAATTAAAAAGACACATGTACCTCAATGTTCACAGCAGCACAATTTACAATAGCCAGGATATGGAAGCAACCTAGATGTCCATCTACAAATGAATGTATAAGGAAGTTATGGTACATATGCAGTGGAATATTACTCAGCCATAAAAACGAACGAATTTGAATCAGTTGATAGAGCCTATTATACAGAGTGAAGTTGAGTCAGAAAAAAATTGTTGTATATTAATGCATACATATGGAGTCTGGAAAAAATGGTAATGATGGACCTATTTTCTGGACTTGTGGACACAGCAGGTGAAGGAAAGTAGGACAAACTGAGTGAGTAGCACTGACACGTGAACACTACCTTGTGTAAAACCGAGAGCGAGTGAGAAGCTGCGTACGGGCACCGAGAGCTCAGCGCAGTATCCCGAAAACCTAGACGGGTGGGATGCGGTGGGGAAGAGAGGCTCAGGAGGGAGGGGATATATGCACACTAACAGCTGAGTCACACTGTTGTACAGAAGAAATCAGCACAACATTGTAAACCAATTATCCTCCAGTTAAATTTTTAAGATTACTTGATAGAAATTAGGAAAAATATAAAACAAAAATTTACATATAAATGGAGGAACATGTCAGTCTTCTCGCTGGACAGTTCAACACTGCAAAATATTAATATTCTTCAAAGTGATCTGTACATTTGACAAAATCAAATCAAAATGCTACAGTTTGGGGTGTGTGTATGTGTATGAACTGATAAGTTGATTCTAAAACTTATATGGAAAAACATCCCAAGAATGGCCAAAGCAATCTTGAAAAACAATGCTTTTGGAAGACCTGCAGTACTAGATATCCAGACCCATTATAACAGTACAATACTAAGACAATACGGTATTGGCACAATGGCAAACAGAACGATGAAACAGAATAGAGATTCCAGAAACAAACTCTCACATATAACTCTCACATACAACTACTTAATTTATAGTGAAGGTGACGACATAATGCACTAGGAAAAGGCAGGCATGACCAACAAATAGTGCTGGGTCAACTGGAGATACATATTTTTTCGATGAAAAAAAAAAATCTCATACCAAAATCAACTCCCAACAGACTGCATCTCAATGTGAAAGGTAAAATAAGAAGCCCTTTAGATGAAAACACACAGAAAAACATTTTCAAGACATTGAATCCAGAAATATAATCAAATAGGATTCAAAAAGCACTCACCTTAAAGAAAAAAACCTGAAGCTGGACTCCATTAAAATACATTACAGCTCAACAAAAAGATCCCATACCCTCTGCCGTGTTTCTATACTGCCTCTTTTTCTTCTGAAAGTGAGTTAGTTGCTCAGTTGTGTCAGACTCTTTGCAACCCTATGGACTGTAGCCCACCAGGATCCTCGGTCCATGGAATTCTCCAGGCAAGAACAATGGAGCGTGTTGCCATTCCCTTCTCCAGGGGATCTTCCCGACCCAGGGATTGAACCTGGGTCTCCTGCATTGCAGACAGATTCTTTACCACCTGAATCACCAGGAAAGCCATCAGGGAAGCCCAAATAAAAAATTTTCTTTTTTAGAGTTTCCAAATATTTATCTATTTTAATAACGTGTCTACAAAGAACTAATTTGGAGTTTTATGTATCAAATCTATTTTTCTTAATTTTTTTTCTAAATCCTTATTTTGTTTGTATTTACTTAGTCTCCAGATTGATTTTCAATCTTTTCACTTTCAAATTTTCCTTTGGGGATTCCTTTACTGACACTCCCACTAGGTTTGATAAACTCTTGTTCATTTCTAAATGGTTCATAATTTGCAACTGCAACAACAGATACATGATTGATTTTGTTTTTTTTTTTTTAGGGGGGTTGTTAATTTTTAATTTGAGTTTTCTTTGTAGATTTCCATATTATCAAATCATCAATTTCCTGGAAAACTGCAGAATTATTTTACAAGATTATTAATGATTATGAAATTGGAATAATTATGTTATTAGTCAGATACTGTTTTCTTAATCTACAAACAGTGAATTTATTAATGTCTTTTTGCATTTTTAACAGTTCTGCTCTTATGTATTTGGACAATATTTTATTAGCTCATAAAGATTCATGACATTTGAAAGATGGTACCTCTTTATCAAAATAAAATCTTTTTTCTTCCCTTTAATGCTTTGTTCAGTTCAGTCGCTCAGTCGTGTCTGACTCTTTTCGACCCCATGGACTGCAGCACACCAGAGTTCCCTGTCCATCACCAACCCCCAGAGCTTGCTCAAACTCCTGTCCATCAAGTTGGTGATGCCGTCCAACCATCTCATCTTCTGTCATCCCCTTCTGCTGCTGCCTTCAATCCTTTTGAGCATCAGGGTCTTCTCCAATGAGTCAGTTCTTTGCATCAGGTGGCCAAAGTATTGAAGTTTCAGCTTCAAAATCAGTCTTTCCAATGAATATTCAGGACTGATTTCCTTTAGGATGGACTGGTTGGATCTCCTTGCAGTCCAAGGGACTTTCAGGAATCTTCTCCAAAACAGTTCAAAAGCATCAATTCTTCAGCACTCAGCTTTCTTTATAGTCCAACTCTCACATCCATACATGACTACTAGAAAAACCATAGCTTTGACTAGATGCACCTTTGTCAGCAAAGTAATGTCTCTGCTTTTTAGTATGCTGTCTAGGTTGGTCATAGCTTTTCTTCCAAGGAGCAAGCATCTTTTAATATCATGGCTGCAGTCACCATCTGCAGTGATTTTGGAGCCCAAAAAAATAAAGTCTCTCACTGTTTCCCCATCTATTTGCCATGAAGTGATGGGACCGGATGCCATGATCTTAGTTTTCTGAATGTTGAGCTTTAAGCCAACTTTTTCACTCTCCTCTTTCACTTTCATCAAGAGGCTCTTTAGTTCTTCTTCACTTTCTGCCATAAGGGTGGTGTCATCTGCATATCTTTTGTAGCTTAAATTTTGTCAGGTACTAATCTTACCATATCTACTTTTTTTTTTTTTTTTTTGCGTCAGATTTGCCTTTTTCTATTTCATTATTTCAACCTTTGATGTCATTTCAAGTGTCTCCTGGAAAGGTATGCTAGATTTGCAGACCTCTGTGTTTGTATAATTCTAATCTAATAATCTGTTTTCTTGAATTCAAACCTTTGTATTTACTAAACATTCATGAACTTACAACTGCCATATGTTTATCATTAACTTTGATTTTATTTTGATCAAAGTTGTGTATGTATAAAGCTAAAGGTTGTCAAATAGTTCTACAAGACTGTTATCCACCTTCCCCCTCCCCCAGACAAAAGGTAACAATTCCCCAACACTCAATCCTTTCTATTTCCTGCTCCACAGAGGTAATCACATTTTTTTTTCTACTCTTATTTCAGTCTCTTGGTATTTAGTTTTATGTCATTCCCACCCCTTTGCAAAGCGAAGGAAAAAATAACAGAATTTAGCCAAAAGAGGGATGATAAATACTTTAGAAATCTGAGACTTGGTGAACCACAATTTAACGTTCTTGTCTTCTCTTGTCTGAAATGTTCATCTCTCTTGTCAAATAAAATATCAAAGAAAGCAGTTCAATTCTAATTACAGTCTCCTGGAGAAGGCAATGGCAACCCACTTCAGTACTCTTGCCTGGAAAATCCCATGGGCGGAGGAGCCTGGTAGACTGCAGTCCATGGGGTCGTGAAGAGTCGGACACGTCTGAGCGACTTCACTTTCACTTTTCACTTTCATGCACTGGAGAAGGAAATGGCAACCCACTCCAGTGTTCTTGCTTGGAGAATCCCAGGGACGGCGGAGCCTGGTGGGCTGTCTGTGGGGTCGCACAGAGTCGTACACGACTGAAGCAACTTACCAGCAGCAGCAAAGAAATATAGCTGAACCAAACCAAGCAAGGACAGAAAAGTCCAGCCAAAATGGAGAGGCGTTTATTATGTGTATATTGTCATAATGTTTCTAACCTTCGGAATCTGTGGGCTTCAAGCAGCTAGCGCTGACTTCTTTTAAGAGGAGTACTTACTCTTTTAAGACTAAATTATGTGTATTTAAAAACTGGAGCTTTGGGGATGTATTCAACTCAATAACGTTTTCACACCTCAAAATTTAGAGTCCCAAGACTTAGCATTAGGAATACAGGTTTCAAATTGCTAGAAGCATTTTGGTTACTGAAGAAGGACTCTAGTAGGGATTGGTTATTAGAAGGTAGGAGTCTGTTAAGGCTTGATGTTGCTTATCCTTTGGAGAATAGAAGACACAGCACAGAACTATGTTCTACAGAAGCATGCAGCATACAAAACAGTGGCAGAGTTATGATGCCTACACGTCAGTCAATAGTGCCTAGACCCTAGCAGTGGTTTAAAATGGTTCATATTTAAGTATTCCCACTTTCTCCATGGGAATTTAGGATTCCCTGGTGGCTCAGACGGTAAAGCATCTGCCTGCAATGTGGGGGACCTGGGTTCAATCCCTGGGTCAGGAAGATCCCCTGGAGAAGGAAATGGCAGCCCACTCCAGTATTGCTGCCTGGAAAATCCCATGGACGGAGGAGCCTGGTAAGCTACAGTCCATGGGGTCGCACAGAGTCAGACACGACTCAGCGACTTCACTCACTTTATTTGCTCCATGAAAATTTTTTTCCTAGTTCCAGGATCTCGAAGCTAAATTAGATGCAAGAACCCAACTGTTTAGAGCAGCTATTTCCTTAGGGCACACCATCTGTTTGCAATGCACAGCTAATTCTGAGTCTGTTGACCCTTTAAGAGTATCCCCAGACTCCTAAAACCCAATTTATTAAAACTCCCTCCTTCCACTTCTCCTACCATAAGGAAAGGGTAGGCTGCATCTAAAATCTAAATGTTACATGAGAAATTTAAGTGTTATATGAGAAAGAGTGGAAAGGCCCCAACTAAAAGAATACTGATGAGGCCATGTTTGGGTTTGGTTTTTTTTTTTAAGGATAAGGTAGAAGAAACGATTGCAATCTTGGGGAGAAAGATATATAAGAACAAATACTCAAGATTATAAACTAAAACAAGAAAGAAAAGAACAAGAGTGAAATTTACCATGCAAAGTGAGAAAGCGAAACAACAGAAAGAAGAAAAATAGAGGAAAGTCATACACAGTGCTAACTGTGCCAACCGGCTTGTTCGTTGGTGCGCACTTTCTCATCTGCAACGTTTGCAATTTAAGAAAGGAGTGAGAGTAAAGAAAGAAAAGAACAGGAAAATGTGAGACAGACCTGTGGTTCTCACTCACTGAAGGATGTCAAGCAAAGGGCCTAGAATGTACACACCAGAGGAATCTGGACCCCCCGGTTGTTTTATTTCCTTTGGCTGTAGCAAGTACTGCTGATTTGTCTGTGTTCAGAGACACAGATATCTGGGGTGAGGAGATCATATAATTTTTTTTAGTCCCCCGCACAACATTATGAACATTTTCAAACATTCAGAAAAATTGACAGAAATGTGAACATCTCTATACTTACCATATAAATTCCATAACAACTATTTTGTTATATTAATTTTATCATTATTTATCCATCTATGCATCTATCTAATAAGGGTCTGATTTGATAGTATTTATAAAGAAATCTTCCCAGGTGGCTCAGTGGTAAAATATCTGCCTGCTAATGCAGGAGACACTGGAGACACAGGTTCAATCCCTGGGTCAGAAAGACGAGTAGAAAATGGCAACCCACTCCAGTGTTCTTCCCTGGAAAATTCCATGGACAGATGAGGAGTATGGCAGGCTACAGTCCCTGGGGTCACAGAGGTGGACACAACTGAGCACACACACCACACCAAAAAAACCTTCCACAAAGTTAGACATTAAAAAAAAAATCATTCTCCCTAATGGAGGCTTGAGTCAGAAAAGGGATGCTAAATAAAACTGCAAGTGAGGAGGGAGCTGGATTCCTGTTCAGTCATTAGCTGAATTATTATTCTGAGATCATTTTGCTTATCCTGAAATGCCACATAATGTCTGAGCTTCAGTTTCCTCACTTACAGAGTTAGACAAAATGATAATCATGGTCTCATGGTTCTTCTTTAGTCTAAAACTTCTAAGATTCTATGAAAAACAATTTTCTTAATAATAACTATCATTTACTCCAGGTTTTCTAAGTGCCAGGAGGCATGCTCCAAGCTTAGGAGTACAATCTTATTTAATCTTCACAGGTTCCTTACAATTGCTGAGACACCACACTCATGAAAACCGTCACCTGTTTTAGCAACATGCAGCCAGCCCGGCCTACTTCCACTGCACTTCCTCTCCTCATGCTCAGTGCTCTCTGACCAACATCAACTGTGCCTGGTTCTGTGGAACCAGCTGGAACTAGCAATCAGAAATTAGCTCTCCTCATTGAGAAACATGAGCAAACTCTAACCCCTGCTCTGTAATTTTTCTCCAAATGTGAAGTGAGATAAAATAGCTAAAACTACATTAACTTGTTTATTTTGGTAAAATAATTACATATAATTATGTTGAAGGAAATATACAATACACAATCTTGGTGTTTTTATTTAAATCTGTTGTACACTGAATAACAAAATTTAAATGTCAGTTTTTCAACTGGAGCAAGTACTCAAATCAACAGCCATGTGCTAAACAAAGAGACTCAATTAGAGCACATTATGGTTTGGTTTGGGAATGAATACATCTAGGAAAAAAAAATAGCCCCATACACATATTGTGTGTGTGTGCGCGCGTGCACACGTGCATGTGTATAAATGAAAAGCCACTGTTACTGCTTTTATCTCTATATTCCTCTTCAGGTTTAACTATCTCTTTCATGTTCAATGGTCCCAAATATGTATATTAGTCCTCATTTCCAGTTAAAAAAAAAAAACTTGCTTTTGCTTTTTCCCATGGGAGCTATTTGTATTCCATATACTGGAAGATCTTACATGGGAGAAATGTAACAGGACGCCTGTACAAGGTGTCCCAGAACTATAAATATACACTATTATGTAATCAGTGAGTGTCACACCTAGGAAATCTAGATGGAATGGTTATCCTAAGCAAGTGAACGAAAATAAGGAGGTTCAGCCCTATTGGTTAAAACAAGGAAACACTGAAACAGGCCTAAGTAACTCAGCAACTGCAGAATAAGCAAGGAAAGTGATCTTCTCAAGTCATGGAAACTGATAAACCCAAATTCTTCCCTTTTTTCCCAGTGCCTCTTATACAAAGCCCTTTTGGGCGTCCCTCGTGGCTCAGCTGGTAAAGAATCCGCCTGCAGCACAGGAGACTAGGTTTGATTCCTGGATTGGGCAGATCCCCTAGAGAAGGGAATGGCTACCCACTCCAGTATTCTGGCCTGGAGAATTCCATGGACTGTATATAGTCCATGGGGTCGTTAAGAGTCAGACACAACTGAGCGACTTTCACTTTCTTATACAAAGACTTCTATAATAGATTCTGCTAAAGAGCATGGAGAAACTGTTTTCTCCAGTGAAATAATCATGTCTCTAACCAAAGAATGCAACTTATGGTAACATGTGTCAGTATCTTTTACATGAATATTGAGGTTACTATACAACCAACATATGTAAGGCCATGATCTCCAGGTAAGTGCAGTCTCTCCTAAAGGAAGTCATCATTCCTATAATTTATCACCCAGAAAGGCAGCTCTTCAAACAAGAAACCCAAGCAAAGACACTCTGTGGACCCTGCTGTCTTGGGCCTGTAGGAAGAGCGGCAAATACCTGGCTCTGTTCACTTGGTGGCAGTATTCAGACTCTGTCTGCCAAACAGAGACAGGCCCAAAGATAAGGATCTGAAGACAAAGTCTTCATAAACCAGGATGAACAGTTTTACGTTGCTTTCCATCCATTATCCTCTAGCTTTTGGGAAAGCTTGACTTAAACATTCCAGTCTTACATCAGTCCTTCCACTGGAATTGCCTGATAGGCTACAGTCCATGGGGTCGCTAAGAGTCAGACACGACTGAGCAACTTCACTTTCACTTTTCACTTTCATGCATTGGAGAAGGAAATGGCAACCCACTCCAGTGTTCTTGCCTGGAGAATCCCAGGGACAGGGGAGCCTGGTGGGCTGCCATCTATGGGGTCGCACAGAGTCAGACACAACTGAAGCGACTTAGCAGCAGCAGCAGCAGTGTGTCCTTATGGAGAAGGCAATGGCACCCCACTCCAGTACTTTTGCCTAGAAAATCCCATGGACAGAGGAGTCTGGTAGGCTGCAGTCCATGGGGTCGTGAAGAGTCGGACACAACTGAGCGACTTCACTTTCACTTTTCACTTTCATGCATTGGAGAAGGAAATGGCAACCCACTCCAGTGTTCTTGCCTGGAGAATCCCAGGGACAGGGAAGCCTGGTGGGCTGCCGTCTATGGGGTCACACAGAGTCGGACACGACTGAAGTGACTTAGGAGCAGCAGCAGCAGCAGTGTATCCTTTAGAGTGAGAAGAAAAATGGTAGCAGCAGCACTAAACTAAATGCTCCAGCATGTTAAAGAGGAAGGCTGAGAACAAGAGTCAGGGCTGCCAGATCCACCAAACTCTTACCACTTGAAGCTACTCTCTACTTTGCATTCTTCATGTTTGGGAGCGCTATTTTATTAATGAAGGTGGCAGCCTCCTCATGTGTTCTCAACTATAGGCAATGAGATCTATGTAAGCTCTCAGGTTCCCGTATGGCCCTCACGGCTAGAAAACTCAAAGCTAATTATTAGCTCTACTGCTAACACTTTCCTCAGGTGAAAAAGTTATGGTCAATTGTTCTCCTTATTTTCCCCTTTTACTTACTGGTTCTTATCTTTTTGATCACTAGCTTTGGACTTACTGCATATATTTTTATTTCAAGCTTCCTAAATCCTTTTATGGAAAATGGCCAGAGGACAAGCCAAGCACTGAATTTTTCCCAAACAGTAAGCTACAAAAGGTGCTCATCTTGAAGTCATGAATGCTAGGGAAGTGGAGAGCCTGTACGCTGGCTAAAAACAGCAAGGAAGCCTGGACTACAACTGTAAGTACAGAGTTCTGGAGTAGAAAGAGAGCTTAGATATAATCAATTCCATCCTCTCACATAATGCAAGAAATGTTTTCTACAACTTCTGGACAGGAGGTTTTCTCTGCCTACCACCTCTGCCTGAACATTTCCAGTGACAGGGAACGTAGTACCTTGTAATGTTTCACTTTATGACTGCTCCCCATTGACATAATGTCCTTTCTTATACTGAGTGAAATCTGCTTCTCAGTCTACCAGTTAATCATAACTCTTCATTACAGAGACATATATTTCCTCTTCCAAAAGACATTCCTCCACTTATCTAAATGTATAATAAGTCTCATTTATTGAATATTTATCAGTATCAGGCTATCTGCCAGGTACTCTAAATATGGACCTGCAACCCAGGAGAACAATATAACATGAACTGAGCGAGTCGCCAGATCTAAGCTAGGAATTCAGGGTCAAAATACTTAAGGTGGTTTGCGGGGCATAAGAATCCACAAGAATGAGATGGAAGGCAAATGCTGATATCACTTCTCTCCCTAAGGTGCTCTCCCATTCCAACCATTTTTCAGTCTTTTATGGGTTCCACCTACTGAACCATTTCACTTTCCTATTCTATTTTCACCTCAAACTCAACATGCTCAAACCAGAATTCACTTCTCTTCAATCTTTCTCTCACCAAATTCCTTACTAGTTAAAGGAATTATCTAGATATAAAAACCCCTGGAATCACTTGTTTTTATATCATGAAGTCCTTCTAAAAACCAGTACTCCACCTTTTTACACTTAAGAGCTACTTCCTTAAATATTCAATAAATATTTACTGAGTGTCTATGATGCACCAGGCACTTTCTTTGCACTCGAGATAAACTGATGAACAAAACAAAAATAGCCACTTTCATGAAGCTTATATCCTAGTAGTTAGAAGGAAACAATAAACACAGTAAATTAGTAAGTATGATACATAAACAGTATTTTAGAAGGCAGTGTAAAAAAAAGAAAAAGAAAAGATAACAGCAGTTATGAAGTGTGGTCAGGGTTAGCCTCTTTAGGAAAAAGGTGACATGTGATCAAAAACATACAAGAGGCGAGGGAGGAAGCCATGCACATACGTGGGGGACAGTCATGCAAATGCCCTACTACCCAGTCCTCCTATTTCTTTGAAATGTCAAAGCCATTCCCAAGGTCATCACACCTACTCCAAAACTCCTAGGTAGCCACCCTGCTCCATTTCCTCTTTGGTATAGTTAGACATTCTCTTTCCACATTAAATTATTAAAACCATCCACCTGATTTTCAAGGCTCATAATTCTCTTGAGCCTACCCATAATGTAAACATCATAAATTTCCATTCCTCCCCTTAAATTCTTGAAATTCAGCAGGCTCCTTCTTCACTCACATCATCTTCCCCTACCCAGGAGTGCTTTCCCTCTGCCCCTCATCCTGTCTAAACGGTCCCTGTCCTGAAAGGCCCGAGATCAAGTCCTATCACCTCTATAAAGCAGTCCCTGAAGTTCTATTACTGAATCTGGATTCATCATTATTACCCCAGCATCATACTCCTTGAAAGCAAGTGCGCCTCTTTTTCTGTATTTCCACTGTGTTGACCATTACTAAATATGTGCTTATTTTAAATGAGCTATTTCTTCTTCAAGTCAAAGTTCTGCCATCTTAAAAACATATTTATTAGTTTTGATAAACTACTAAAATGGAATGATTAAAGAATGTTTATATTATACAAAAAATGTATGGAGGGGGAAGAATAAGCCAAATGTTAATGATGGACAATGATAGCTTTTTTGTTTTCTCTGACTCAAATTTTCAGGTCTGTGCCTATGTTAATTTGAGAAGCATAAGAGTTTGCTAGGAATATAAATAAATCAACACAAATAGTGAGTGATCAATTATCACTAGACTCACTGGAGAAATTAAAATTATCTATCTCAAAGACTGCAAGATCTGAGTAACCTGTAGTTTCAAAGAGGCGAACTGCAATAAAGACCAGGGAATCCCATAATAAAGACAAAGTGAAGCAAATTCTCATGGTTTAAAAAAAAAAATCCTTCCTGCCACAGTGACCGTAACAAGGTATTTACTGTGTATGAAAGCAGCAAGATGTAGAGGAAAGAGTCCACACTGTGAAAAGCTCAAATACAGGCTCCATTCATTAACACCATGACCTCAGTTTCCTAGTCTGTAAAATGGAAACACAGAAGCTCTATTTACCAACATTCATCAATACAAACTAAGTTCCAATCTGAGCAAAATGCAGACAACTCTGCCTACTCAGGCAGATGGAGTTAACGGTAATTAATGCACAATCATTTGAGTCTCAGTGGTTGGATTACTGTTAATCATTATCTGTTTCTTCTGAAGGGTCTTCCTTTTACAAATGTGTTTATGATTAAAATATGAATGACAAATGTTAACATCTTTGAAAAATATTTAGGAGAACTGAAAAGAATCCTGGGTTAAAACCAATGTCATCAAAATCTACAGTTATCTCCGGAGCACTGGTCACTAGACTTGGGAACAAATGGACTTAAAAAGACTCTTCTGGAAATTAACTGGTACATAGTAAGTTTTTGTACTATTACATAGCTATCATCTATGGCTGGTTATTGGAATTAAATGAGACAAGGCAGGTAGAATTCCTGGCACATTCTTAAAATATGTTCCTTTCAGATTGATAAGATGATGCAAGGCCCACTAAACCTTTGAGAAATGTCAAAGCAACCTGTTTGTATATCCTGTAAGTCATAATTTAATTTATAAATCATTCTTTATAATGTTTATTGCTCTCAGATTGCCAAACTGAGAAAGCAGATTTCAAAAGGCCAGATCTGATCTATAAAACTGGACCCATAAAACCAATCAGGCTTACTCCTCTAGCATTTGAGAAAGTTTCTAAGGCAAAAAGCCTACAAGTCAATCAATCCTAAGTTCATACCAGAAAAAGGTAACCGTAAGAAACCTACTTGCACTATCTGGACTGAAACTGTACAGCTAAACCTGGATCTAATTCAGAGTAGCAGGAAATCTTAATATTTACGGAGACTGCTTGGATTTGATACTGAGAAAATTACATTAAGAAAGGCATTAAATGTTACCTTAAGTATTGTAGTTAGGCTGGGTCAAGACAGACTATACATTTTTAGAAGATTCCAAAAGTTTTCTTGAGCCAGTTTTATGGGACAAGGCACGAAAATTTCTAAGAAACATGCCAGTATCTGCCCTCAATTTCCAGAACCAGGAAGCAAAGATGTGACCCAATCACATGATATCAAACCACAGTCTGTCTGTTCAGAGAAAGTTGCATTATGCAATCCACGACCAAGAAAGAACAGCAAAAGGCATGAGGTTTTTTGACATGTGCAGGGGATTCTGTGGCTTGAAAAGACATGTTCCCACATCAAAAGGGCAATCCATTGGATACTGGCATTTTCAAGACCCACTTCATTAGACATAAACATATCTGATACAATACAGCACTACTATAAGAGTGGTACTGAGTTCAGGTAATTGTTCCCATTAGGCCTAGGAGCTTTCATCTCAAGTCTTCACAGGAGCAGCCTTCCCCACAAGAAAATTGGTTTCCCTTTTGATTATTTTTAACATATCAGTTCCCCATTTAATTTCAACAACAAAGTAGATCCTGGTGTTCCAGTGGTTAAAACTCTGCACTTCCACTGCAAGGGGCACGGGTTTGATCCCTGGTCAGGGAACTAAGATGCTGCAGGCCAAGTGGAAAAAAAAAAAAATAAAAATAAAACATATTTACAATGTATTACCCATTAAAAAATGTGTTTGTTTTTTTTTTAAAAAAAGAGTTGATCTAAAATTCTAAACCTAACCACCATGTACTACAAGGCCTATACCCCACTTCAATTAACCCAAAATTTCTTCCAAATTAATAAGTCTACATTTCTCAATCAAAAAACACTACACCAGGTCCTCTTTTTATTTTTTTCCAGCAGTATAAAGAAGATACTGACATTCTCTTGAGGACTTTATAACCTATAATTATTCCCCCTCTCTCCCACTTTTGGAATTCACTTTTCTTAAGCTCTGTGAAATTCAAGGTAACTTCACTTAGGAAAGTACTCCATTAACTCTGTTCCTCCCTGATCCAAGTCCTTCACATCTTAAAGTGCCATATAGGACACAAGATCCAGGATCAGAAAAATCAAAATTCCTGTTCTGGTTCTTCCCTATCCTGAAAAATTCACCTAAACCATGTTTTTCCATCTGTAAAGTGAGTGACTTATGACTTTCAATATTCGAATGCCTAGCCCTAGTGGGCATCCTATTACATTATTCTCTCTTATTCCACTTATATTTCATTTCTGCTTCAGTCACATATTAGAGAATTTTTAGAATTGGGGAATAAATAACAGTGGTTAATATATCGAAACCCCACATTTTAGAATAAGAAAATTATAAATATAGAGTAATTTGCCAGCCAGACAATAAAAGCTTTTGCTTCCTGCCCTAGGGGAGTTGGGGGACACAGTTTACAAAGAGAGAATTTAACCCTAATCACATCCCCCACTCTGCCTCAATGAATTCCAGTTACCCTTCAAAGTCAGTTTAAGTCCTGAAGTGTCCAGGAAGCCTCCCTCCCCCAGTCACTTCAGCCTAGACTACTCACTTCCCTCTTTGAATACTGATGCCTCTCTGCAGGGGTGATATTAAAAGTATTAACAACTAGCACCACAGTGGGATCAACCAATCAGAAAGGATGTCTGACCAATCAAAACACAGGTGGCCCAGTGGGAATTTCTGGCTGAACATCAGCCCTATTAATAACAATACAAAACAGCAACCTCAAACTCTAATACCATTTTCTAATTCAATCTCCACAATCTCAAACTAGGCAAAGTAGGTACCATCCCCGTTTTCTGCATAACTATAAGTTACATGACTTTTCTGATTATACACAGAATTCTCAATACTGTATAAACTGTACTTACATATAACAGTAGAATTACTAAAGGAATACTCAAGTCAAATAGAATTCATTTAATCAACAAGTACTTAAATGGAACAGAATATAAAATATAGTGCTCGGTTCTAAGACCAAAAGGAAATTAAATGCATAACCCTTGCCCTCTGGGTACTTATAACATGTTCAAGAGAATATTTAAGTGACAGTGTAAGGTGGTAGAAACAGAAACACAAAGTGTAAGTTCTATGCAGTTCAGGCAAATAGTTCACAAACTAAACCAGTGTAGGAAGTCAGGACTAAAAACTTCTCACACTGCCAAAAGGGGCAAAATTAAATATGTAGTAAAAAGGCTGAGAAGTCAGGAGTGGGTGGGAAAACAGAAAACACTGGAATCGAGGGTTTGCAGCAGCAGGATGAGAGATCTCTAGCTGGATACAGAAATGGCCCTAATCATAAGCCTCAAGTTACTGCTCTAAGCACTGAATACAAATGGGAAATCTTGTAAACCCCTTGTGGGGATGGCTAAAGAAGGTTAGCTTGGCAGCAGCCTACAGAAAAGCCTAGGTGAGAGAAACTCTGGAAAGCAAATGGATTTGAGGGATAATAGGCAGGACTAAACCTGATAGCTGCATATGAAGCAAGGAAGATACATTCAAGAGGCATTAATGTAAAGAATAGTTGGGCTTGGGCATGTTTTCCAAGAAAAAGTTACAAAATGACAGGAAGCTAAAGCATTCTCACATGGGAAATCTATGTAAACATAATGGTACTAAACTGTGTACCAAGGACAAGGGACCAATTTCCCCAAAGAAATCTATGTTGGACAGAGCAGAAGGTGGGCAGAAAAATATAAAACTGATACCCAGACAATAAGGAACAACTGCAGACTCTTAAAAATGAAGGTCAAATTATTTAAAAAAAAAAAACAACAAAACTGTATTTATTTGGCTGCACGGGGTCTTAGCTGCAGCACGTGGGATCTAGCTCCCTGACCAGGGATCAAACCCCAGGCCCCTGCATTGGGAGCTCGGAGTCCCAGCCACTGGACCACCAGGGAAGTCCCTCAATTTATAAATTTTAAAAAGCATTTGAGCTTCTTCAGAAGGTATGAAAGGATGAAGGGAAACATCAACACAACCTAGGAGAGCAGGCAGACCAGCTGAGGTAGTCTAGACTTAAGGATAATAGCGCCTGGATCAGCTTTGTATTGTATGCATGCCAGTGTAGTCTGTAAGCTCCTCCAGGGCATGAACTGGGCAATGCTTTGTGTATACAGTAAGCTCAATTCTGTTATTTGAATACATGAACACTTTCTGTGCTAAGCTAAGTGGAAAAGAGTGAACTATGCTATTTGAGTTAATTAGTGGTGTGGAAATGTTACTTATGCTTGATGCATAATTATACTGATTCTCCTACCTATCCACATATCTCTCTTGCCCCCCTTCTCAGGCAATGTCAAAAATCCACTGTTTCCTCAAAGGTAGGCCTAGCCTGAAGGGACTATAAGAGTGTACTCGAAGGGAATTTCCTGGCAGTCCAGTGGTTAGGACTCCTCGCTTCTACTGCAGCCATGCATGCCAATGCAGTGTGGCCAAAAAAAAAAAAAAAAAAGTATTTGGAGTCAGAAAGAAGCCAAACTGTTTTTCTAATTTTGAGTACAAAAATCTAGAAATGAATATGGGCAATGCCAGACAGATATATATATATATTAAAGTGTATAGGTTTTGGAAACCCTGAAACCTTTGCTGCAAATCCTAAATCCAGCTTTTAGCAATTGAGTACTTATCCTCTCCACACCTGTTTTCTCTTCTGTAAAATGGAGCAAACGCCACCAGCCCTCAGGGTTTAGCTGTGAGGATCAGATAATGTACTTTGGTGTACTTTATGCATCTGTATCATAATAAGCTCTTAAAAGACAATAGCTATTAATAATAACTGGCACCCTAAGTCTTGAAATGTTTTTAAAACATTCTGTGTTCGATTAGAGAAATAAAAATGTATTCACTTTATTTTAGTTGCTTTCACTAAGGCTCTACGTTTCAGTTTCTAGTAGTACAGTTAGAATGCTAACAAAGTTTTTCACTCCCCCTTCCATTGGGTAGGTGATGACCACATATCCCATCCTGATTTAATATTTTGGAAAACGTAACAAATACTGTCCCTCGAAAACCAGCTACACAGACAACCGATTCAAACTACTGTCACTCAAGAAATGGAATCTACCGATGTTCCTTCGAGGAAATAAAAGCATTTGATCAATTCAGAGTCATTTCCATTCAAACATTCCAAACCCCACAGAGTGAGCAAACGTTCAAGTTTCTACTACCAAAACAATCCGCAGCCTTCTGGTGAGTGAATTTCACTTCAGCGTTCCCCAGACGCACGAAAGAAGAAACATTCCACACATCTTAGTGCCTCCTTGTCCTCACACAAAGCTTCGCAGCAGCTCCTCTTCCAAAGCCACCCCCAGCTGGAGAAGCAGCCCCACTCGGCGGGGTCAAGCCGATGTCAAAGGCCAGGGAGGCCTCGCTGACCCCGAGGGTCTCTGCCACACACATCCCCTCCCACTGCTGGGGGAGGCCTGGAGGCTCAGAGCGCACATCCCGCCCTGGAAGCTTCCTCCGACCCCCTAACCCCGCCCGGGCCCCCGGAGCCTGGAGGACCAACTCGCTCGGGGTGCGGTGCCTGGGACAACGCCACGCAGCGCCTCGCGGGAACCGGGGAGCAGCCCCAGCTCTGCCGGTTTCGGCCAGCCTCAAACCCTCCGCCCCTCGGCCCGCGCCCACTCGCTCCCCAGAGGGCAGCCCCGGACCCCGGACGGCTTCGCCCGACGCCACCTCCCCGCGAAGAGCCAGCAGCCGCGGCGGCTGAGGGCTGCCGGGCACGTTCACCCGCGCTCGGACCCACGCCTCTGCCCCGCCTCCGCTGCCCGCCCGCGGCTCGCGAGGCGGCGGCCGGACCCGGAAAGCCCGGCCCGGGTGCCGCCACCTGCGCCCCCAGCCCCGCGCCATGTTTGAGAAAGAGAAGGAGTGAGCCACAGGCCGGGCCCGGCCCGCGCGCCCCGAAGCTTCCCGCCAGCCCTGCCGCGCCGCTACTCACGCGTTGCCTCCGGGACCAGCGTGGCCGCCGCCGCCAGCATGAGGAGGAACAGCCGGGGACGCGGAGTAGCGGCCGCTGCCTCCATAGTCTAGCCGCCACTGCCTGTGGCCCGGCCCGGCCCGGCCGCCGCCTTGCCTCAACAAGCCTCGCCTCGCCCCACCTCCCCTGCCGCGGCGGCGGCCTCGCTTCGGCCCTTTGTAACTGCTCGGGGGCTGCCAGTCCATTGGCTGCAGGGCTCCCGCCGGCCCCGCCTCCCCGCCGTCTGCGAACTGCCGAGCGGGACCCAACCCGAAACCCCGCCCACGGGCCCGCTGGGATGCCAATCCGGAGCCGCAGGCTCCGGGCTACTGGCCACGCCCCCAGACTCCCCCGGGGCTGAAGAGACAGACCCCTGCCCCAGTCAGAGCCGCTGGGAGCTAAAGGCCGGGTGGGGGCAGGGTCTAGCGAGCCTTACCTCCAGCCACAGAGGGCGAGGGCTAGACGATGGGTGTGTCTGGGTGTGAGTCGGTTTTGGAAAAAGGCTGTGGCAGCTCGAAGCTCTATTCTTCTAGCCTTTTTTCTTCTTATTTAAGATCTAGTACTGAGCCTGACCCCGATTCACAGTCCTGCACCGTCAATCCCCACACATTCACCCACATCCTTAGTATCATCGGGCAGGCTTCAACTTCCCCTCTCCAGATCCACGCCTCAACTTTCAACACCATCCCCCCACCCCAAGATCCTACCTCAGTGCTTTTCAGATACGACCCAGTCTCCTGTTTCCTCCCACTGTCATTGTCCACCCCCAAACCTAGATTACCCTCACCCTGCAAAAAAAAAAAAAAAAAAAAATCTAAAGAAAGTCTCCAAATCCTGGCCTCAGGTCCCCGCCTCAGGCACAGATCCCGAGCTCAGACACACCCCCGAATTGACTCCCGCCCCTCTCCGGAACTCGGAGCTGAGCCAGACAGGACTCCAAACCACACTCCTTTCCCCTTCTCCCTTCCTGATCCAGGTGAGAAAGGGAAGGTTCCCACCCCCATCCCCCAAGGAGAGGGATTCCCCCTTCTTAGCAGGCAGCACCCCAAGAGCGGAGGAGGAGCAGTCATTACTTTGAGCTGCCTCTGACACGCCTGCACAATAATTCTGAGGTGTCACTAGAAACCTAAATAAACTCAGCTACGTTTTCATTCTGAATTCCTAATTTACTGTGAGACGCTCCACCCACCTTTCCTCTGGGACGCCAAAATGAGCTCCAGATTTGTAATTCTTCCTGTCAGACTAGTCCTCTCTTCAGACACAAACACAGCCGAGGAGGCTGTTACACAGAACAGAGAACATTTTTCCACAGAACCTTTCAGGGAGAAAATTTTATTTTCTGTGTGATTCGAACTTGGAATTAAATAAACCTTGGTAGCAGGAATCAGAACCAGCCTCTACTATCGATTTGTAAATTGGTTTAGGGCTACCGGGGTGAGCATTTTACAAGCCTGTGAAGACCTCCCTCCTGAGTAGTAAAGGGGCAGGGTGGGGGTGTTGGAACTGAGATCTGAGATGGGCACTATTCCGCTTCTGGCTTGAACACCTATTTGAGCAAGCCAGTTAACCTTTCTGAGCCTCCATTTTGTCATCTATAAAATGGAAATAATATTTATCTCCCAAGTTTTAGTGAGAGACTATGTTGAGACTTGGGGGCTCCCCTTCTTCCCTCTGAAATTCTGCTGATACACCCTCTCTCTGGACCCCTCACCTGCTCCTCTCCTCTGGGCAAGTAAGGAGCTGGTATTTGGAGAAGGAAATGGCAACCCACTCCAGTGTTCTTGCCTGGAGAATCCCAGGGGTGGGGGAGCCTGGTGGGCTGCCATCTCTGGGGTCGCACAGAGTCGGACATGACTGAAGCGACTTAGCAAGCATACATACACCAGACCACCAGGGATGTAGCTACTGCTGGAACCAAGGAACCTGCTCTCTTGGGCTGCCTGAGATCACCAGCAAGAAGCTTTGTTCTTAGCTCCCTGCAGCAGGCAGGCGAAGCCCAGAGAGCCTGTTCTGCCAGGGTCCAGCCCCAACCTGCTTTCTCAGTTCTGGTTTCTTCAATGGAGACTGGGTGGGTCAATCAGGACTTGGTGACACCTGCAGTCTCTAGACCTCTTTTTGCTGCTCTACTCTCAATATCTTACTTAAGATAAACACTCAAGAGATATTTACTGTGTGAATGAATGAATGATTTATCTCAGACAAGCGGTTGTTTTTCTCTCATCATTGTTTTTCATCTCTAAAATGGAAATATAAGAATACCTTCCCCATTTATAAATAAAACGGATCAAATCACATGTCTTAGGCCCCTTAAATGACGTAATGTGTCTGAACAGTGTCTGGAACATAGTAAATATTTAGTAATGTCATTTCCTTTGCCCATCCTATTCCAGCTCTCTGTGATTCTAATCAGCATTCGCATTCATAGTAATCCACGCTTTTGCCTTATAGAGCCTCAGTTAATCAGTGTTGGGATATCTTCTGTGACACACTTCCAGGCCCTTCACATTTTCCATGAATTGAGTGTGTTTATTAGGAAACTGAGGAACAAGAAGGAGAAACAGACTATTTTTAAATTGTGTTTTCCTGATACGTGGAGGAAATTTCCATGAGCCACAGATCCATAAATAAACTACATTAGAATGGAATGATAAATTATAAGTTTATAACCATGGTTCTCAAATTTAAAATGTCTCCAAATTACCAGGGGAGCTTTTTAAAATGCAGATTTCTGGTTTCAGTTCTGCTCCAGTTCATCTGAAGGAGGTCCAGGAGTCTGCATTTGTAATAAAAACCCCCAGGGGATTTAGCTGCTGGTGTCACCAGGTCACGCTTTAAAAGACACTTGGTTTAGGAAATGTGACCTTAAAATTCAATTTGTAAAATGCATGTGCTTATTTCCCCTTTTGAAATAGGGTGGGCAATGGAAGGAAGGCTCTGCTGAAACTCTGGCTCTGCCATTTCCTAGATGTAGGATCTGTGCATTCTACCCGATCTCTCTGAGATTTTACATCACCCTGGTGTAAAATGAGATAATGACACTGACTCATATATTTGCTATAAGGTCTAAATGTGTTCTTGCACATGAAGCATCTATGATGTGACTTCCCTTCACAGTATCTACAGGCCCTCAAAAAGAAACACAGTTTGTTCCCTCCAACGTTGTGATTTAAAGGGGAAGAAAGTGAGGACCAGTCCTCCAGCAAGTCACCTTCAGAGCTAAGACTTAGAGATTCTCACTCTAGTCCCTACACAGTACTGTCTCTCCATCTGTATGCGGAGTACATTGCTTGCTTTGCTTTTCATCATTCTTCATGTAAGATGTTTTCTCTCAAGTAGAGAGCAGAGACTGCTAGTTGCCTAATCTACATCCATTCCCACATTCACTTTATAACAGATTCCTCATTTCCTTTGGCAAAGGAGTTCACCTAACTAAAAATTTCCCAGGCTTGGCACCTAGATATGGTCATGTGACAGATCTCTGGCCAAATAAATATAATCAGAAGTCTACCAAGTAGAGCTTCTGGGAAAGATGCTGTTTTCCTCATAAAGAAGAGACAGACATACCACATTCTCACCCTCTTTCTGCCTGGAACACAGTTGCAATGCCTAGAAGTGCAGCAGCCATCTTGTGAACGTCAGGATGATGGCCATGACTAGGAATAATGAAGAGGAAAATAAAAGAGAGTCTGGGTCCTTGATAAATTCCTTAAGCAACTGTACCAACTCTGAAATTAGAAAAATAAACATCTTTTTTAAAACTCTAGAACACTTCAGTTCTCAGTTCAGTTCAGTTCAGTTGCTCAGTCATGTCCGACTCATGGCGACCCCATGAATTGCAGCACTCCAGGCCTCCCTGTCCATCACCAACTCCCGGAGTTCACTCAGACTCACATCCATTGAGTCAGTGATGCCATCCAGCCATCTCATCCTCTGTCGTCCCCTTCTCCTCCTGCCCCCAATCCCTCCCAGCATCAGAGTCTTTTCCAATGAGTCAACTCTTCGCATGAGGTGGCCAAAGTACTGGAGTTTCAGCTTTAGCATCATTCCTTCCACAGAAATCCCAGGGCTGCTCTCCTTTAGAATGGACTGGTTGGATCTCCTTGCAGTCCAAGGGACTCTCAAGAGTCTTCTCCAACACCACAGTTCAAAAGCATCAATTCTTCAGCACTCAGCCTTCTTCACAGTCCAACTCTCACATCCATACATGACCACAGGAAAAACCATAGCCTTGACTAGATGGACCTTTGTTGGCAAAGTAATGTCTCTGCTTTTGAATATGCTCTCCAGGTTGGTCATAACTTTCCTTCCAAGGAGTAAGCGTCTTTTAATTTCATGGCTGCAGTCACCATCTGCAGTGATTTTGGAGCCCCAAAAAATAAAGTCTGACACTGTTTCGCCATCTATTTCCCATGAAGTGATGGGACCAGAGGCCATGATCTTAGTTTTCTGAATGTTGAGCTTTAAGCCAGCTTTTTCACTCTCCATTTTCACTTTCATCAACAGGCTTTTTAGTTCCTCTTCACTTTCTGCCATAAGGGTGGTGTCATCTGCATATCTGAGGTTGTTGATATTTCTCCAAGCAATCTGAATTCCAGCTTGTGCTTCTTCCAGCCCAGCATTTCTCATGATGTACTCTGCATGTAAGTTAAATAAGTAGGGTGACAATATACAGCCTTGACGTACTCCTTTTCCTATTTGGAACCAGTCTGTTGTTCCCTGTCCAGTTCTAACTGTTGCTTCCTGACCTGCATACAAATTTCTCAAGAGGCAGATCAGATGGTCTGGTATTCCCATCTCTTTCAGAATTTTCCACAGTTTATTGTGATCCACACAGTTAAAGGTTTTGGCATAGTCAATAAAGCAGAAATAGATAGTTCTAGTCCTACGCTATCTATTGCTATATATTTTCTACCTTAATTTTTAACCCACCAGACATGATCGATTTATACCATTATTGAAAGTGAAAGTCACTTAGTCGTGTCCAAATCTTTGCCACTCCAAGACTATACAGTCCATGGAATCTCCAGGCCAGAATACTGGTGTGGGTAGCCTTTCCCTTCTCCAGGAGATCTTCCCAACCCAGGGATTGAACCCAGCTGTCCTGCATTGCAGGCAAATTCTTCACCAGCTGAGACACAAGGGAAGCCCATATCATTCATTATTATCTATTGCTAACTCGTGGTGCTCTGAACCAAATGACAAATCACCTCAAAACTTAGAGGCTTAGCATAGTAATCATGTATTATTTCTCACCAGTGGGTAGAAAAAGGCAGTGGGTAGGCTGGGCAGTGTTTCTGATGTAGGCCAATTTAAGCAGATCTCAGCTGAGCTCACATATGAATCTGCTGTCAGATGGCAAATCAACTCGATGCCGAAAAGATCTATAATAATCTCAACCACTTTTCTATGCGGTTTTTAATCCTAACAGGCTAGCCTAAGCCTGTTAACATGACAGTTTAGGGGTCCAAAATAGCTTTTAAATGGAAGTTTACAACTAACACAACATAATTTCTGCCTTGTCCCATTGGTTTGGGCATGAATTAGGCCGAGCCCAAATTCAAAGGGTGGAAAAATAGACTCCATCTCTTGATAAATGGAGATGGAAAACCAGATTGCAAAGGGGCATGGAGACCAAGAGAGGAATAGGTGTGCCCATTTTTAAAATATTTTTACCACCTTTTCCCTGGTGGCTCAGACGGTAAAACATCTGCCTGCAATGCGGGAGACCTGGGTTTGATCCCTGGGTCAGGAAGATCCCTGGAGAAGGAAATGATCCCTGGAGAAGGAAATGGCAACCCACTCCAGTATCCTTGCCTGGAGAATCCTGTGGACCGGGGAGTCGGGTAGGCTACAGTCTACAGGGATCGAGACTGAACTACTTCACTTTCACCACCTTTTCTGATCCTCATTTCTTTTTACCTCTAGATTTTTCCATCTCAGGTCACCTTCATTCTGCCTGAAGCATATCCTTTTGAATTCCCTTTAGTGAGCGTTAACTAGCGGCAAACAATTTTGGTTTTCGTTTGACTGAAATGTCTATTTTTAATCTTTATTATGGGAGGTGTTTTCACTGGATGTAGAATTCTAGGGTGATAATTGTTTTCTCTCAACAATTGAAGACATCATCCCACTGTCTCTGGCTTCTATTGCTGTTTTTATGAAATCAGATGTTAGTTGATTTCTCCTTTGTAGGTGATCTATCTTTTCTCCCTGTGTTTTAAATAGACTTTATATTTTAGAAATAAAATATTTATAAATAAATAAATAAAAATTATAAATAATTTGTTGACTCATTGAAAAAATTTCTTTCCTCATAAAACTACACTGGTAATTTTGTCAAAAATAACTTGATTGTAGGTTATTTCTGGACCTTCTTTTCTTTTACAGGGGTTTATTTGTCTATCTTAGTGCCAATATCACTGAAGTGAAGTGAAGTCGCTCAGTCGTGTCTGACTCTTTGCGACCCCATGGACTGTAGCCTACCAAGCTTCTCTGTCCATCGGATTTTCCAGGCAAGGGTACTGGAGTGGGTTGCCATTTCCTTCTCCAGGAGATCTTCCCAACCCAGGGATTGAACCCAGGTCTCCCGGGTTGTAGGCAGATCCAATATCATTGCTGCTGCTGCTGCTGCTAAGTCACTTCAAATCTTGTACTATTAGCTCTCCAACTTTGTTCTTCTTCAATGTTGTTTTGCCCATTCTAAGACCTACATAGTTCCAAGTAAATTTTAATAACAACTTGTCAATATCTACATAAAACCCTGCTAGAATTTTTATTGGAGTTGCCTGGAATCTATAAATCAATTTTAGGAGAATGTACATCTTTATAATATTGATTATTCTAATTTGTGATCATGGTATATTTCTCTATTCAAGTCTTTCATTTCTCTCAACAACTTTTTTTATTTCCAACAACATTTTGTAGTTTTTAATTGGTAGGAGCCTTCTGTAACATTTATTAAATTTATTTCTAGGTAAATTTTTACATTATTGTAAGTAGAGTTAATTTTTTTTTTTTTTGCTGTGCCACACAACTTGAAGGATTTTCTTTCCCTGACCAGGGATTGAACCTGGGCCCTCAGCAGTGAAAGCACCAAGATCTAACCACTGGACCACTAGGGAATTCACTGGAATTAATTACTAAATTTCATTTTCTAATTGTCATTTCCATTAAGTTTTCATTTTCATTTTATTTTTTATTTGTAGAAGTTGTATTTGGACCTTGTCTAAATCTGCTTGATCTTTCCTTATAGTTCCTCATTTCCAACATGTTTTTCAAGTTGGTCTTTTTTCAAAAAACAATATAGCAATCATAGTTATTTCAGAGTTTTGTTTGTGCATGATATTTCCAGTATTTGAATTCTTGCGGGTCTCTTTCTGCAGTCTGTTTTTTTCTCATTTATAGCGCCTCTGTGTGAGGATCATTTCTTTTTATTGAAAGCTGTGCATTTCCCTGAGATTTTATTTGTGGAAATTCTTTAAGGTCTGAAATAAAGGCAGGTTCCTCTATCAAAGATTTGCACTAGTTCTTGCCAGCAATACCACTACCAGTCTCGGATTAACCTAACAAAGTATTGGCTTAAGTGTTGGGGGTGGAGGGTGGTTGGTTGTTTACTATTTAGAACACACAGATAGTATGAAATTGGGCCTCAAGCTACATGAGGGACAGATTGTGGTCCCAGATGCTCAGTAATGACATTAATTTTCCTTTTTTGCTCAGGACCTAGGGTCTTGCAACTCCCTGATGGTTAAGGTGGTTAATAACTATTTCCAGTTTATACAATCTGGAAGTGTAGGCATTTGGGGTCTCACCTTTATGGGCGAGGTGTCCAGGTGCCTTGGATGGCCCTGATCTCTGTACTTCATGATTCTCTGTCCTCTGTGAGGCCCAACAACAGAAGCTCAAGCCCACCTGGTTCAACCAGTGGCCACAGCCAGCGTAGTCCTTCTTTCACTTAGAACTCACTTAGGATTTTGGCCTGAACCTCTTGCTTTCTTGCCAACTCAGAAATGCACTTAGGAAGATATATTTTCTCTGCATTTGAAATTTTTTCCTTAGGAGGGTCAATCCACTACTTATCAGGAATGAAACTCCTACTGCCTAACATCCTACAGATACCTTAAAAATCGCTATTCAGTTATCTCTTACCTGTTAGAATACAGTTGTAACTGTTATAGATCTCACAGGGTTTCAAACAAAAGTTGTTTTGCAATACAGAACGCGAACAACCAGCTTCTGGCAGCCTCTCTACTGCTTCTCAAACATTCAAAATATGTTCACAGGCTGTCTCTCCACTCGCCTCTGTCAAGCTGGTTCCCCCAAATGCTTGGGTTACTTTTAAGAGAATGTTTTGTTTTCTGTTTTGTATTGTTTTGTTTTCAATTGGACCTTCATTATGAAAGTCTAATTTTAAACACACTACTGACAAAGAATTGCTCCATGGAAACTTTCTCTACTTTGAAAATTTTATTTTTTATTTAGATTAATTCAATAAATGCCCCACAGATACTGGAAAACAAGTGGACTCTCTTTTACTCATGTGAATTTGTGAGTGTGTATGTGTGTGTATATTTAATCCTGGTAGTTAACCTTTGCTTATTTTTGACTGTTTGATCTCTCTTCTTCTGCTTTCCCTCTTTCCCCAGAGACACATCTTCTGGTCTTGACCAGGTTCCTTACCTCATCAGAGAAGCAAAAATTAATGCCAATTTCCTGGCTTTTGTAGATTAGGGCTGAGGGCTTGCAGGCTGGAGCTGTCTTCCGTCTGGCCATGAGAAGCAGTCCCAAGCTGCAGACTGTGGCTCCCTTTGCAACCATCCTGCCCTCAGACAGCTGGATGTTAAGCAGTCCTCCAGCTTCCCTCTCTGCGACTCAGTCTCCAGCCGACGGATAACTAGGTTCTGCCTCGTTCCCAAGTCTAGGCCACTGCACCGGTGCCCTGTATTGCCCACATCCTCCATTTGGCCAAACTCCTTTTTATCACCCCCTTTCTAATACTGGAATCTCTGGCCAAAACCAAGCTCAGTGGATGAGTGTTTGCTCCATGCAGATGAACGTTCTAATATGATTGCCTACGCTTTACAGGTATATGTTGCTGCTCTCTCTTTGTCCTGGAAACATCTCGCTCCTTACAGCATCTCTGGAACTGACTGCTTACCCATGGTCATGTTCTTCCCTTGGTTGCTGCCTGCCCCCACTAAACTCAGTGCCTCACGAAGGTCACAGAATCTTCCTCTGGGTTGGTCTGCCCTGTCCAGTTGCATTATCTCAGCGAGAGCCTAGCTTTTCCCCCTGATCAGTCAGGAAGATTCCCTGTGGCCAAGACAAATTGGAGGTTTTCAATAGGCTACCACGGCCCTTTCCCCTTGGATCAAATTTCCCTTTAATCACAGTGCAACCCCTTCCCCTTGGATCAAATTTCCCTTTAATCACATGTTCTTAAAAAGTATTGTGCAAAGAGAAAAAAAGCCAGAAAACATAGAACACATGCCCATGTGGCCTTTTAGTAGGAGATCTGCACAAGTTTAATTTTATACACACACACACACATGCAAATTCACTTGCACATTTAGAACTATACATAAAAAAATAGCACCCACATTCAATGAGATAATTAAACAGAAACACAGAAGTGCTGGGAAGAGCTTAATACAACTCTATTTGGCAGATCAAGCAGTCAAGAAACAAGCAAGGATAACTTCCAAGGCTAAGTATGCACTAATGCTCTCTCTGTCTCTGTCTCTCTCTCCTCACACACACACACACACACACACACACACAGAGGTTCACAAGCACAAAATGCAGAGTACTTTCTTCTGTTTCCCAATATCAAAGAGACATTTACAAAATTGATCATAAATTAAGAAACCTCAACAAATTCCTTCAAAGCAGAAACAGTAGAGGATAAATCCTTGTGTCTCTGGTGTGTTTAAAGTTGGGCATTTTTAACAAAAGTTCAAGTGAAAACAAAACAAAATATTCTAAACACATACAAAAATTTCCAAAGTAACCCAAGTATTTAGAGACATCAGCTTCAAAGCGGGAGGAGAGACAGCCTGTGAACACGTTCTCACAGTTGGAAAAGGGGAGATAATGGCAGAAGCAGAATTTTTCTTGGACTGTATTGCCAATAGCTTTTATTTGAATTCTCTTCGATACTGATAACAATGAAAACGATTTTAGTGCCAGAAAAAACTGACAGTTACTTTAAGTTTATGCAGTGGGTGGGGAGGTGGGGAGTGAGAAGGTTGGGGGCAGAGTGGACAGTGAACATTCCAGAAGATCAGGTCTCTGGACAGGTCAGGATCCAAGTTAGCACTTATAGGCAAGCAGGTGCCCCACAGTCTCTAAGGCAGCCTCCACCCACCCAAGTCAGCAAGCACCAGCCTTCCTTACATAATGTCTTCCTACCTACAGGGGAAGGGCAAAGGATCTCATTCATCTAATTATAGTGTCTTGGCCACAAACAACCTCTAAAAATTCTCTGGGCCCAACAGAGATGCTGACTGTCTCCTGATGGTGTTTTGCAAAGGAAATGGGTGAACATACAGAGCCATTAAGTTACTTAAACTGGAAAAACTAGGATGAAGGAAGGGGAGCCTTAGCCAGTTTGAAATTCCCTGCCCTTTAGTTTGGATGTCCTGTATTTCCAATTCCATCTGAATATTTCACTTTTTAAGCCAAACCAACAGGATCCAGGTAGCCATGGTGGTCCCAATTAGGTTGGAATTTCCCAGAGGTCCTGAACCTCCCTCTGGTGTCTCTTAGCATTCCCTTGAGTGCCAAATGGCATGTTAAAGACATAATCGCACCCCTATCCAGATGGCAGGAGCTTAGATTTGATCTCATTAAACAAGAGTAGGTTGTTCTGTTCCGAGCTCTTCGGCAGGAGACTTGACATATGGCATGGTCCCTGTCATTCAGTAGCTGTGTGACCCTTCTCTGGACCTGTTTCCATATTTGGAGAAAGAGTTAAAGCTGCTTTCTAAAATTTTGAACCCCTATATCTGTGCCCAGTAAGGAGGAACATTGCTAACTGAAGCCTCATGGTGGTTGAGATTCTTAGGGTTATGAGAAAGAAACCAAATTCAAAGGCATTAAGCAAAAAAAGAAAAAAATTGGCTGTCATAGCTGAAAAGGATAAGGGCAGATGATGTCATTAGATCTCAAGCTCTCTTTCTCTATCTCTCATCTCTGCCTTTTCTCTGCCTAGTCCTCATTCTCTCTTTCAGACATACTCTTGCATGCCTTGGGGTAGAGGAGTGGCTACTTGACACCTGACAGTCATTCTGAAACAAAATCTCAGGGATAGACTCCGGCTGCCCACCTGGCGTCAGGTGCCCATCGTTTGAGTCATTTGGGTCAGGGTTTCTCATTAGAGAAGCTGTTGAATAGGCCAATTCTTTGCTCTGAAGCACTGTTCAGGGCATTTCTAGTATTCAGGGTCCCTGGTCACTAAATGCCAAAGTGATTCCCAGACGACAACAGTCAACTGTACCCCTCCACTTCCAGGGCCAGGGCTGTGGGCTGCAGTACTACCCTAGGCGGAGAACCACTGCCTTGTGCCAATTGCTGAAGCCAGGGACTCGGGGCATGGTGATGGGTGCCCTTGCCACCTGCCCTTTCCTGTGGTAGGGATCAGGATGGATGGGCCACTGGGCTTGGCAACCCTGCCAGACCCATCACAAAGCACCAATGGTTGGGAAGGAGTCATTTTCCAAAGGAATCATCACCAGGTTCCTATTACCAGAAGGATGCTATGTAGACAAAGACCCATTGCTGTTGATTGCAGACGACTGCCCTCATCTTTCAGGGGAAATGTGAGTGCTACCAAAGGGAAAAATTTTCAGCCCCCTTTTGCTAAGCCAGGCCTCCGCCACTCCACATCCTAAAATCTCAGGACTCCAGCTCAAAACCAATCCCCCTTCACCCTATCATGGGGGCCTTCCTGGTCCCTTGAGTTTTTGACTCCTCCATATGCGCCCTGGAGTTTGGCCCCAAGAAGTCAAGGCTCCTTACGTCCCTGGTCAGCACCAACAGTCAGCTGGACCGAACATGCTGGACCGAGGGAAAGCCAGGAGGGAGGTTCCGTGGAAGCGGAACCCGAGCAAGCGCCATTTCCCTTGGGTGAGCCTATCAGAACCAGGTCATGTGGTGTTCCCAGGGCCCTGGCCACCTTCAGACTTCTAAGAAAGAGGGAAGGAGGAGCCCCAGTGTCTTCATGGCTCCACAGCTGGGCTGAGGGATGAGGGATGTGGCTACAGGAGCCAGACTCTGGGAAGCATCTCACATGAATCAAAAGCAAAGGCTAGGACACATTTTTAGGAGAGATTTCAGAGAACACTGCTCAGGTCGGGGCAGACCATGCCAGCATCGCTAGCTCTCCCTCCCCCTACCCCGGGGCTCCACCCTAGAGGACAGTTCTTGACTCCTCCTTCAGACTCCAGAATATAACGCAAACTTCTTCCTCATTTCCAGTTAGATAGTTGAGACAGTATGGTACTTTCCAAGGAAATTTAACTGTAAAGCTAAATGAAATGAAAGAAGAAAATGCCATATATCCGCCAGGCTTATAGAAATCTATGTGTCTCAGCTTCTGGAAGGTTCTGCTCCACACTCTATTTGAGTTCCTTTTATGCATGACTCCATAGTATTTCTGAGGTGGATTTCTTCCTTCCAACCAAAGCCAGTGTGGGGTCAGGTCTCCTGGGTGGTTCTCATGGGACAGGTTGAGTGGAGGAAGGGCAGTGGCCGCTGGAGGGGTGAGACTTCAGCATAAGATCTTTCCACTCAACTCTGCTTTCCTTTATCAAACACAGGCAGGTCACCTCCTCTGAGTCGAGCTCTTTTTCCCTTCTGGGAGCCCATAGTATAGTGAGGATTATACACAGTTAATACCTATCACAGTGTCATAACTCCACTAGAGCTGACCACCTCCTAGTCCCCTCATCATGATGTTTCATCAAAAGAAACAATGGTCTGATTTCCCCTCAAACACAAAAAAAACCATTTCAGTTTTTGTTGAAAAATGTTAAATGGTGCCAGAAAGATTATAGTGAAATCTGTACATATGCCACCTTCCTTCTGAGAGGTCCTCTATCCATTCTAACCTATGTCCAGTTAGTCTCCTTCCATGTCTCCTGCTTACCCAGATCTCTATCCCAAAAGCCTTGCGAATCTGGCAGGCGAATGTGGACCAGGTCTTGGCAGGCTGGAGAGGTTGCAGGAGGGAGAGTCTGCTCCTTTTGTGTCACCACGATGCTACAGTACAAGTGTGGTGGTGGGCACTTGTCTGTAAGTGTAAGAGGAATCTTACCACTGCCCTCTCTGTCCATCCCCAAGCATTACTGCTCCCCTCCCCCTACCCCACCCCCTGCCGGGGTCTATGCCACATCTTTTCACTTCGACTCAATTTACAGCTCTTCCTGGACAACCTCAAATGCTCTCCTGCCTGCCACCCACCCCTGGCATGGATGTGCAGCTGACTCCCAAAGCCCTGTTTCCCCAGGAAATCAGCCCCCTATGTGCCCAGGTTCTTCTAGTATGTAAACTACTCCTTAGGGTAGCCTAGAGCTTGAGATGGACCTGTGGTTGCCAACAAAGCTCTCTTTAGGGCAGCAAAACCATGACTTTTATAAGTAGGTTATTGATGATGTAACTTGGAAATTACCCTGTGTCTTATTTGTTTGCTCATGGTCTCTCCTCTCTACCCAGCAAATTTTGGCCTGGGATGGGGGTGGGGTGGACAGTGAATAGCCCCTTTGTGTTTCAGACCAGATTGGGCATCTCCAAAGTATTTATTTTTAAAATTTCCAGGCCCATCAAAGGGTTTGGTTGGATTCCCTAAGGGACAGAACCTTGGATTAACTTGGACATGTGTCCCCCCACCCTGTGGCCAAGGAGTGGTACGTTCTAATTGGTCAAGGCCTAGGATTACTGCTCATCCCTGACCCAATCATAGTGGCAAGTGCCTGGGATTACGGTAATTGTTAAGGTCAGTCATGGACACTCAAATGCCTAGAGCCCATCCAAACCACAAGGTAATCCCACTGTGGACTTTCACAAGATAGTATTTACCACTTGCTCCTGGGAACACACACTCATATTTTGTAATTCTAGCTTCTTGACCAGGTAATGTTCAGTTCTGTTTCAATTTTTAAAAATCCCGGTCTGAGCCAGTAGATTGACTTCACTACTCACTAATGGTTCGTGGGCCACAGTTTGAAAAATGGCACTCTTCAGGCCTGCACAAACTGCTGGCATTGTTTAAATAGCTGTTAAACGTGTCATAAATTCTCCAGGAATTTAAGGGGGAAATGTGTAGGGAAGTGGAAGTTGGGTTAATAGAGTGTACAAGGTCATTAAGTGGATACAGGTGGTACTTGCCACTTGTGAAAAGGCCTTGGGAGAAGACACTTTTGAGCTTTAAGGTGGGACTCCAGCTTCAAGGAGTGAGACAGTCCACCAGGACTATTCCCCTGATTAGGTTGGACTTGGGCTACAAGGGACTCATCTGGAGTGCCAATATGCTCATGCCACACAGCTGGGTGCCCTGAGATGTTTTGTTCTGTGATTTTTCTTACCCAGAACCCACTCCAACTAGACTAGACTTCTTCAATCCTTTGGAGAGCACAGGGAGCACACAGATGCTTTTTGGTTATGCGAGGGCCAGGCTAGTCTGAGCACCTACTGTGTGCCGGGCAGTGTCTGTGTATGTAGAGGATGTGCGGGAGGAATGAGAACAAACAGGCCATGTGTGCATGTATACAAAGTGAAATGACATACGCAAGTAAATAGTGATAAAGACAACATTTGGAATAGCAGCTGAGACAGAGAGAGAAAGCTCCAGGGGAGAGACAGAGACGGTCTTTCTACAGTTACAGCAATATTTTATTTCCTAATCTAAGTGGTGGATTTGTGGCTGGTTGTTTTGTCATTAATATTTATTAAACATTAATGATGCAATGTGGACACAATGTCTGTATACACATACACACCCCTATTGGTATGCATGACAAAAACATATAGTAAGCCATGAACTCTACTTAATGACTTCACAGATTTGAGTGGAAGACAGCCATAATCACAAGGAATATATATCACAATGAAATCATAAGAAATATAAAGAAGCAATCCATTTTGGCTAAATATATGAACTTGGGTAAGTTACTATTTATTGAAGCTTCAGGCTTTTCAGATACATTTTACAGATAGACAAATAGCTACCAGATAGATACACAGATAACAAGACAAATGACAGATATATATATATATATATATATATACATACATACACACACATATATATTAGGTTTATTGTGAGAGTCAATTGATATGTGATGCATGAAAAAAATCTCTGACAAACTGTGAAACTGTAAAAAATGTGAGATAATATTTTCACTTTGGGCATATTTGCAACTGTCTATTTCTCCTTCTGTGAAGGCGCTACCCCACAGTTTTGTACCCAAGTGGTAGTCTGAAGGAAGCAGGTTGTAAGCAACTGTAAATTATTCTCAATCTAACATATTTTGTGTCTAGCACAATGAAGAAGCAAATAAAGATGACATTGGCTACCACTGAATAGCTTGCAATTATCGGAACAAGGACTTGGAGTTTAAGAGCTTCATGGAGGCCAGGGATTATCGGGCGTTTAGGGGGCAGGGGGCAGAGCTGAGAGGAGAGTGCTGCACTTCACCTTCCCTGGGGGCTCTTTCAGTCCAGCTGGCAGATTCCCGCCACCATGACCGCAAGGCCCCGACAGGTGCTGCTTCTCCCCAGGCCTCTGGCGTGAACGTGGACATAAATCCCTCCCCCAACTCTCCTGGGCCTCAGGGACACTGGCTTCCGATACTGCCAGAGTAGGCTCTCTTTCAGGAGTGCTGGTCCTCTTTCACATGTCACACCTAACACCAGACAAATGGCCAGCCCAGCTCTGCAGGCTCCTACTCCAGGTCCTGACTTCTGGCTCCTTGCCATCTCCTTTCCACCTTAAGGTCCCAGAGGCCTGCTCTCTAGAATAAGGTTAGAATTTGTTATTAAAGCATAGGAGTTCAGGTTCAAGGACCCCACAGACAAACTGATACCTGAAATGAGGCTCTGAAGGTTCTCTCTCTTGGGATAGAATATATCTCAGAGCTTGGGGAAGATTGAGACCCCAGGTTAGAATCAGGTCGTTTATCAGCCCAAGTCCCAGCTGGACAGGTGGCACATTCAATGGGGTCATTTGACGGGAGTTTAAAAAAGGGTTATTTTTCAAAGGCATGGCAGGGTATGGAGAAACCACAAGGGAGAATACAGAACCCCAGGGGCTCATGGAGGCACTGGTAACAGAAGGTGCTGTCACCAGTCCAGGCTGAATAGGGGAGGGGAGCAGAGCTGTTGGTTGGTGCCTAGAGAGAGAGTCATGTGCAGGGAGCTGCTTGACAGGAACTGAGCTTTTCAACAGAGGGAGGCAGCCAGACCTGGAGAAACCACAGACATGGAAACTGGCAAATAAGTACCCTGAGCTCACTCTCCTCCCTTCCTCCCATCACCACTTGGCCAAACCTAACTGGGCACCACGGGGCAAGAGAAACCTACTGCTGTGTTCCCGTGGACCAGCTTGCAGGGCACAGAGCCAGGTGGTTCTGATGGAATAACTGGCTCACACAGCCTCATTGTGAAACTGGGAGGCAGCTCAATGGGGGCCAGTCTTGAGCAACAGGGCCCAACAGTCATGGTGGGGGAACCCAGAGGGTACCAGAGGACAAAAGCACAATCAAGGAGGTGATTCAGAAAGACTACCTTCAGACCACAGGAACTCAGAGACAGAAAGGCCATTGGGAAGTGAGGGCACATCCTTGATGGCTGAATTCAAGTGTCCTGTGATTAAACCATGACGAAGTCACATCTTTGCAGAGATATTTTTGGCATGCAAGAATCAAATTCATTTAGCAATTTCACTTGACGCGGCAGGCTGAAATTTCCTGTCAACTGCTTTCAAGGACATTTAGAAGCAAATTTGTAGCAGACACTCCCTTATAAGCATCTTTGAGTGACATAATGGAAAGATCTTTGTGCAACGATTCAGAAGACCTCAGGGTTAGGTTTCACTCTGTCTCTAACACACTGGGTCCTTTAAATCCCCCTCTTCCCCTCTCTGGGCCTCAGTTACTTCTCTAGAATGTGAGAGGGTTGGCTATGATTTCTAAGATCCCTTCTGATTTTGGCATGCTAAGATTTTCATAGAAACTATATGATCAGAACAAGTTTTGACACACTGGTCTTGGCAGTAATTTTTTGGGGGGATAGGAAACCAAAAGCTGAGGCAACAAGAACAAAAATAAACAAGCGGGACAACATCAAACTAAACAGCTTATGCACAGCAGAGGAAACAGTCAACAAAATGTAAAAGTAACCTATGCGATAGGAGAAAATATTTGTAAACTATATATCTGGTAAGGGGTGAATACTCACAGTATAAGGAACTCACACAACTCAAAGCAAAACAAAAACAGTCTGATGGGCAAAGAATTTTAATAGAAATTTTCCAAAGAAGATATACAAACAGCCAACAGGTACATGAAAAGATGCTCAACATCACTAATCATCAGAGAAATGCAAATCAAAACCACAGTAAGACCTCACACCTGTTAGAATGGCTGTCATCAGAAAGACAAGAGATAATTAGTATTGGAGAGGACGTAAAGAAAACGGAACTTTTGTATGCCATTGGTGGGAAGGTAAATTGGTCTTTATGGAAAATGGTATGGAGATTCCTCAAAAAATTTAAAATAGAATTACCATATGATTTAGCAGTCTCTCTTATGGGTATATATCCAAAGGAAATGAAATCAGTACCTTGAAGAAATGTCTACATTTCTGTGTTCATTGCAGCATTATTCACAATAGCCAAGATATGGAAACAACCTGTGTGTGTCTTTCAACGAATGAATGGATAAAGAAATTATATATATAATCCAGTCTTTAAAAAGTAGGGGATCTGCCATGTACAACATAGATGGACTTAGCTGACATTATGCTAGGTGAAAAAAGCCAGAGACAGCAAGACAAATGCAGTATGATCTCATTCATATGTGGAATCTAAAAATGTCGAATTCATAGAAGCAGAAAGTAGAATGTGGTTACCAGGGGTAGGAAGGTGAGAGAATGTTGGTCAAGGGGTACAAAGTTACAATTAATAGAATGAATGCATTCTAGAAATCTAATGTACCTCAGGATGACTACAGTTTATGATATTGTTTTGTATACTGGAAACTTACTAAGAGAATAGATCTCAGGTACTCACACCACACACACACACACAAATGGTAACCATGTGGAGAGATGTATACGTTAATTAGCTTGACCAGTAATCATTTTACTAGGTATACATCAAAACATTATACATCAAACATTTTACTAGGTATACATCAAAACAAGTACTTTTTTTTTTCCTGTTAGGCTATACCATGTGGCATGTAGGATCTTAATAGTTCCCAAATAAGGGGCTGAATCTGGGCCTCGGCAGTGAAAGCACTGGTCTTCACCAGTGGACCACCAGGGAACTCCCAAAACGTGTACATTTTAAATACATAGAATTTTAATGATTTTTTTTAATGTATATGAAAAGGAGAACCAGTCATGGGACAATCAGCACAGCCAACTTTGTGGTTACTGTGATTCCATTTTGTAAGTTACAAAATTGTTTCTTTGAAATGTCTTTAAAATTGCTCCATTCCTCTGATGCAGCAATTCCTCCATTTCTCTGATGTAGCAAAGAGGCAAGAGAGAATACTTGCTTTCCACTGGATTCATGCCCAAGAAAGCAAACCCAAGTGTACTGCAGCTAAAAAGAACCCAGTCTACCACACTTCCTATTTATTTGGCTTTGGAGAACTGGACCAAGCAGAACTGAGGACGACGTGCTACACCGCACTGAGTCATCACCTGCAATGGCGGCCACCTCCTAGAGCCTCCTGCGGGCCGGGCTGCAGGGCAGGCCTCCTCTCAACTTCCCCTTCAGAATCTTTCTTCACGGAGTAAGACCCCTGCGCTCACTTCCTCATTACAATTCCTGCCCACAAAGTTCATTTCTCTGGTCTCACTTAGAAAACAAAACCAGCGTCTGAATGTGTACTCTTTCTTTGGTTCCTGGCATTAAACGTGACTTCCCGTAAAAGGGATTTGTTGTTTTTCCCCATCTACCAACTCCTTTTTTAAGGGACAGCACACTCACCTTCTTCCTTTACAGATCTGTTCCTCCCCTGCTACAGCCAGGTGGTAGATTTAGTGAGGCTGCCAGTCACTGATTCTTGACCCCTGGCCACAGAGGGGTAATCATTTTACTATGTATATGTACATCAAAACAAGTACCTTTTTTTAATGAGAGGTCGAGGTCCAAAGATGTTAGCATGTTTGGATGTCAAAGGGGGTTGGCTATGTGCTACCCAAAAGTATGCTTCTGTCGAAGCTGGGCTGTTTGAAAACAGAAGGGAGCAGCAGGCAGATAAAAGAGAGGCCCTTCTCCTTGCAGCGAGATTCTCAGGGTGCAGAGAGTTTGATGATCTTTCTCCTTAAAGTATTTCAACAGCAGGAATCTGTGGCCTTGAAGAGGGATACCCTGGGGGAGCTGGGGGAAGAGGGAGAATCTCATCCCAAACCCACATGGACTAGAACAGAGCCCAGGGCCTGTGGGGACCTTTGTCATCACTTGGAGCTCCAAGGAAGCTCAGGCCAAGGGGCCAAGTCCCCAGAAAGTGGACCCTCTTCTAGGCCTGTGGTGAATAGCAAAGGCGATTCCACTCTGGGGTCCAGGTTGCCATTGCTCAGTGAAATGCTCCCAAGTCCCCCAAGAAGAAGGACCTATGGGAGGACAGAGGAATCTGTTCCCCTGCCAGGGAAATGAGTTTCTGCTGTCCCTTGGCAAATGACAACTAATTGGAATTGTTCCCCCTTCCCTGTTTTGAATAGAAATTTGCAAAATATATGGAGTGGTTCACTCTACCATTTAATTACAGGTGGCAAGAGCATGAGTGTAGCCATTTGGCGTCCCATCTAGAACCTGATCAAACTATTGCTTTTTCAATTATTCAACACATATTGACTGAGCACTTACCAGTGACGGATATTCTTCTAGACCCTGAGGATATTATAATGAAGAAAACAAACAACCAAAAGCAAATTGCATGCCCGTATCTTCCTTCCCAGACCAGGAATAGTACCACCAGCCAGGTACCCAGCCAGGCTCAAATCCCAGGAATCATTCTCTCATAACTGAGACCTTTCAGCAAAGCTCCACCTAAATCCATCCCAAATCTGCCCACTTCTCACCCTCTCCAGTGCTTCAGCCCTAACCCAGGACATCATTACCAATCAGCTAAATTATGGCAACAGCTCATTAACTGGTCCATTTGCTTCCAGAGTCCATTCAGCATACATAAGTCACAGTGGTCTTTCCAAAAAAAAATCAGTTCATATACTTTTAAACCTAACAGATTTGTTCACAGCAAAAATCTAGATAGTTGTATCTTTCTCCACAATAAAATGAGCACTAGCTGTAGGAGGTATGTGTTTGTGAGGACTCTGCTTATGTATTTAAAGAGTCAATGCCGGTTTTGTATTTTCTAACCATAAAAAATGCCTTGATGATATTACTGCCTCAAAAAATAAAAGTAAAAACCGCTTCATGTCCCTCTCTCTCTTGAAGGCCTCCAGGAGCTTCTCAGAGCAACCAGACGTAAAATCCATACCGTATGCCTTCATCTACAACAGCAAGGTGACCTGCAGCTGCCTCCCCTGGCCTCCTTGGCTTGCCGTGTCTTCTCTCCCGTTTACTGCCCCTCCAGCGCCTTCCAGCTTCTTCCTGTCCCTTAGACACACTAAGTGAGCTTGCATCTCAAGACCTTTACGAAATTTGCTGTTCGTTCCTGAGACACTCTACCCTTAGGTCTCTGCAAGCTTGCCTCCCTTCCATCGTTCAAAGGTAACAGGATACTCACTGGAACTTTACCCGTCGTCCAGTAATTCCAGCCAAAGCCCAGAGATGAGGACCAGAGCATGGCTCTATCTTGAGACAGCAGCCCACCATGACACTAAGTTCCTTTCCTGGGACACCCAGGAAGGTGTCCAACAGTCCCTCCCCACCATCCCTCCTTCCTAATCTTCGCTGAGATGACAGGGAAGGAGAGAAGGAGGGGAGTTAGAGTCAGCACCCTCCGCCTTGTGGGGAATGCAGTGCTGGTAGTGAGAGGTAATTCTCCCCCAAGCCAAAGATTGGAGCGGCTTCAAAGATTCAGCCATGGGGGGTGGTGCCCCCAAGAGGAGGGGAAATTGATGTGCTGCTCCAAAGTTGGTTATCATTTTCTAATTTGCCCTTGGGCTTAGCTGAGTCAGGGTGGAAGAAGATTGATTTTGCTTCAAGGAGGGAACTGGGGCAGAAGTGGAACTACGTATATGTTCTGTTGTTGTCCTGGTGAGATTCCCAGTTGGGCTAAGCGGACATCACAGAAGGCAGTTGGTCCTATCTCCTATAGGAAGGTCCTCCAGAGGATTCACCAGCGTCCGACTGCCTGCCGCAGAGGGTATCAGTGGCCCCCCTGTAAGCCAGGCAAGTAGGAACATCCAGCCTCGAAAGGACCCATAGCCCTGGCCAGGTGAGTAAAGAAACTCTTGTCCTATTTCCTCTCCTTCCTTCCATGGCAAATACACCTGAAGGGCTGAGCCTTGATGAAGGAAGAGAAGAAGATACCTTAGACCCTAATCACATTCCTCCCCATCTTCATCCCTAGAAGGCAGGGACTTAGCTCAAGAATGCTCAGCGTGAGAGGGCAGGGGAAAAGGGAGAAGAGATTGTAATAGTTTGCAACTGAAATAGTAAACTTTTAATAACCAGGAAGTTGTGGACTCTTCCTGTGTCTGTCTGGGCTTGTTTGCCCTCAAGGTGTATTTCTCTCTCCCAATTCTGCCCCGTTTTGAGGGTGGGGACCTGATCCTGGCTGGCCATGCTGCCCAAGCTGTTGGCTCAGATGACTACCTTTGATAGGTGAGGGATTGGAAAGCAGGAGGAAGGAACGAATCTAGGCATTTTTCTTATACCTTATCTGCATCTACTGCAGCTTCCGGCTGTGGGCTCTTCTTCCTTTACGACTCCAGGCCCGATGCGGTCCAGCTTTCGCTGTTTGGTATTCATCTCTAAGCTCTGGTAACACATCCTCCTTCATTTGCCCCACTTTTGGTGATATCTGGATAGTCTTACTGTGTCCTGTTCAGTTTCTCAGCTTCCCCAGAACTTGGGTAACTAATTGTCTGCATCAGATTCCCTCTGTTTCAAATATTAAGAATGCTTTTGGTCTTTTGGATGGACCTTACCTCATATACTTCCCCAGAGGTTCATGAGGGTCTGTAGTCTAATAGTTCCATGCTTTTATCTTAATCAAGATATCTCAATACACCAGTTGCTAACATCTCATCTTAAATGCCATCTCTTCGGAAGGGTATCTCAGCCTCCTCCCCACTTCCAATCATACCTCATTAATTGGCCTACTTTTAGCAATAATCAGTACCTGATTTCATCTTATCTGTTTATTTGTTTGCATGCTTATGATCTATTTCCCCTCACACTGAAATATAAGATCTTTGAGGGCAATTACTCTTCCTCTATACCCCCAGTTTGGGTTTTCCAGGTGGCACAGTGGCAAAGAAGCCACCTGTCAGTACAGAAGACATGGGTTCAATCCCTGGGTCGGGAAGATCCCCTGGAGAAGAAAATGGAAACCCACTCCAGTATTCTTGCCTGGGAAATCCCAAGGATAGAGGAGCCTGGCAGGCTACAGCCAGGGGTTGCAAAAGAGTCAGATACAACTAAACAACAGCAACAACAATATCCCAATTTGCTCAATAAATACTTAGTAATTGAGTGACTAGCATAAGGACCTGGTGGAATGGATTGTACATCATCCAGAGACCCTCAACTTGCAACAGCTGGGTGTGACAGCTGAATGTCACTTTGGTTGTCAAATCTTAAGGGGGGAAGCTGAGTACATTTTTATGAGTTAACTGTATTGTAGATATGGGAGAAAGAGAGAAACCCAAGAGGCCAAATGTAATAAGCACCTTTTATTTTCTCATTTGCCAATTCACTTTTCCTTTCTTCTGTAGCATCCCCCTTTCTTTGAGGAATCACTCCTATCCTGGCCATAAAACTAAGAATGCAGGATATGGGGAGGAGAGATTTTTTATAATGTTTTACATTTCATTTGTGGTTAGAATATTCAGCTTTTCTATGTATTTTTGCATTAGTTTTGATCATTGTTTTCATATCACATGATTGATTATATCTATATTTTATAGAACAGTGTGGATACTGGGGCCCTGATTTGAAACTTACTCTAAGGAGAAGGGGAGCTGACCTGCTGAAGGGATTGTAGTAGACACCTCTGCATTTGCACCTTTAGCAGTCCATCCAGGCTTAGCTGTAGTGGGTAGTTCCCATTCACCTTCTGCTGCTGGCGTTCTGCCTTTAGACTCACGTCACTTGTCTGCTCCATACTGTGCCAGGGCCTTCTCTCAATGCCAGGGAACTTTCTGGGCTGGCTTATAAGCGCAGCTTAGAAGCGAAAAGCAGTTACTACCCTATGGGCAACGCTTGACCAATACAGAATGGCAGCCAATGGACAAAGCATCTAGCCTCTTGTCCAGCAGATGGATAATTTGAAGAACTACTCTGTACACTTCTCAGAGGTCCTGGTGGAACTGAACTCCCTTTGCTGACAGTAGAGAGGGTGATGATACGCATCCTTAGATGGGCTTTTCCCCCTTCTCTGTCTCACTCTCCCCATTGTCTCTCTTCTGCTCCCCGAGATCACCTGCATCGAGAGACACCAGCACAGTTCTCAGCACCATGAGGTCCCCACTCACTGCGGATGGAGCACTGACACCAGGCAAGTGAGTTTGGCGCCAGGGACATCCCTGTTCTTCTCTCCCGGCAGGGACCCACAGGCAAAAATGAGGAGACCTGACTGCAGGGGGAAATATAAGCACGCGTGGATTATTGGAAGGTGGAGTTATTCACGGGTATTTGGGGAAGAAAAGGACTGGACTTTGTGTTATTTTCCCACCGAGGACATCAGATTTGTAATTTGAGTTTTAAAAGAAACTTGAACCTATTCTGTCATCACAAACTGCTAAGTCTGGAACTTGTTTTATAACCACAATATCAACAATTGTTTAGTCCACTTTCTCCAAACTTGCTCATTTTCCTACTATCTTAACAATATACCATTTGTACTGTTAATTACTTAATATTTTTCTTTAAGCCAACATACTTTAAAATTTTTTTTGACTGTGCTTCATGGCATACAGGATCCTAGTGATCCTATATGATCCTAACGGGGGATCATACCTGCACCCCCTGCATTGGAAACAAGAAGTCTCAACCACTGGACCACCAGGAAAGTCCTAAATCAACAAACTTTTGTTTTTTATTTTTTTTTCAACAAACTTTTAAAAACTTAACTACCCACTAAACACTTCATATTAAATTAAAAATAAATGTGAAAATTTTGATTTGGTGCTCCCCGTATATTTCAATCACATGTGAAAATAAGTATATAACTATTAAAGGAAAAATCAATCTAGGTGTGGTATACATATTACAACTTGGGAAACACTGATTAGATAAAGCTGAAAATTACTTTGTTTCTCTTTAGCTTTCTAGTGTATTACAGTGCCCTCTACTTGGTGAGATCTTAATTCTCTGTTCATTTTTATGGGGTTATAATTGTTCTACTAAGTTTGTTTCTCAGGACATTACCTGGGGGTTATATTTTCAAGTCTTGACATTTCTGGAAGTATCTCTCTTTTGTTCTCAGTTTGGCTGCAAAATTTTAATGCTATAATTCTTAATCAACAGGATTATTTATCCATTGTTCCATTGTTTTCTGTCTGAGCCACCAGTAATATGACAAACGAGCACTCCAGTGCCAGTCTGAATCTCTTCCTGGATCAAAGTTTATAGGATTTTTATACTAACCTTGGAATTCTGAAATTTTACCAGATATGCCCTTGGGTGAATTTTTTGCAACAATTTTGCCCAGGACTAGTGAATCTCTTCAATCCATAACTAAAACTCTTTCAGCTCAGGAAATCTCCTTTCATTATTTTGTTAACTAATATTTCACTTCTATCCATTCTTTTCTCTTATTCTATGACTCCTGCTATATTAACATTGGGACATTATATCTATCACTCTATTTTTATCTCATGAATTTATCTTCTTGTCTGTGTTCTGAGAGGACTGTATTAATTCTTACAAGCTTACTGATAATTCACTAAATCAGTTTTCAATGGTATATATATTGCAGTCCTGTCTTATTTTGGGCTCATACAATCATGTACTTTATTTTCAAGGACTGTTTCTTGTTCTTCTAGTATCCTATCTTATGCTTCTTTTATCCTCTGACATTTCAAAAAGCAAATTTGAATTTTTCAAACATTTGCTCCAGTTTTCTGTAATAATTCTTTTTAATAAAAGCCACTGGCTCTGAATGATCTCCTGGTTCCCTTATTCGAGACTGCTTAATCTTCTCAGATGACTGGAGACTTGTCAAATCAAATATATGTTGCTATTTAAAAGTATGAAAGCCTGTATTGAAAAGGATGGATAGCTCTTCTCAGTGTTGGCAGCAACCTCCCAGGTCACCATGAACTTCCTTTCACAGGTCCCAGAGTATCTTTGCCTCCAGCCCCGGCTGGCACAGTTCTGTGCAAACCAGCATCCCAGGACAGATTCACAGGCAGGCCTTGCCTTTGCTGTGGCTGTAAGATATCCAATCACACAAGGTTCACTTCTTCCAGGAAGTTCTCGAGGCTTCTGCCTGGTTGATTTTGTTCTTCCTTTGCAACAATAGTATTTCAGAACTTTCTACCTCCTCTTATTTTTATTATTTTTATCACTTCAATGAGATTTGGGAAAGTTATTGTAAGCTCAAATTATTATCGTGAAATAGAAGCTGCATGGCTTCCCGTTAAATGAGCCTGATGAAATGGGCTCTGTGGTGCTGGCCCTCAGACCGCTGATTGCCAGCATTTGTGTCTTTGCCTGAGAGCTTTCTCCGGCAGTCAGAGCCCGCCGTGACTGAGCTCAGCAGGCCAGATGTACCAGGTGACGCACTCCGCCTTTCAGTGACTGCTGTGGGTTGGTGTATAAATACCATAGCTCCTTGTCCCTTAGGTGGGAAACTCTGCGGTGCCTGTCCTACACTGAATCCTAGAGTTCCTAAAAGGAGAGGATTATCTGGTCACTCCCAGCAGAGACTAGATGCCCCCCTTCAAAGCCTGCCTTCCTTTCCCTGTCTCACACCCACATTCCCCTATCCGGTGTCCTGGGATCACCTCCCACATAAACTACTGGCAAATGAATCCTCATCTAAGAAGGATGCCAATTCCAAACACTGACAGTGTGGCAGGTTTTTGAGAAAGATGTCTCTCCTGGTGTAGAGAATGAGCTGGAAGGGAGAAGCTGTGGGCCAGGAGATCAGCATGATGGGAGATGCAGTCCTACAGAAGTAAAAGCAAGCTCTTTATCTCAAAGGAGGACCAACATGCGCAGCAAAGCAAGACTCACCAGAGATATCTTTTTAAAAACACTTTGACATTTAGAAGAAGTAGCCATCATGGAACAAGCCATACTTTGCTGAACTTCCTTGCACCTACTTTACATTGTAATATTATTGTTTCTGTTATTACTAAGAAAGCACTCAGAAAATATCCTGATTAGTGGATAAGCAAATGACTCTTAGGCTACTGGTTGGCCGGTGGCACCATTCCCTGAGAGAAGGACCAGAGGAGAAGGAGCAAGTCTGGAGGAAGGGGAGGGGCATCTCCTCTATGAACATATCAGGTAACAGGGCACTCTGGGTCCTGCTTGGAACTAAGGGTGCTGGGCAGGCTTAGGCAGGGGAATAATCAGATTATCTCACAGTCATTATGGCACATGCTCCTGTCAATCTGAAGGAATCCAGCCCCAGTGCCAGATCGGAACCGTGGAGCTCCTACTGGGACAGATGATAACATTTTAGTTGTAGAATTAGGGGGAGAATGAGCAGAGAGGCAGGACAGCCAGGACCCCCAGGGGCTGGGGACAGTGGATATTCGTCAACAGGTAACAGCTGCACTAGTGTATACGGGTTGAGTCAGAGCCCTGGGCTTGAAGGCAGAAAGCCAGATTGGAAGATGCCACCCGGCAAGTCTAGAGAAAGGGCCCCCAGCTCATTTTGAGAGACACCTGGGGCAGGTCATAAGGACAGTCAGCACTTACTGGATTCTTACTCACGGTCACAACCCCATTCCTAGAGCTTCCAACAACTTAACTCAGTGGAGAGTTGTTTCATTTACTATCTCTGTTACAGATGAAGAAACTGAGCTGCAGGGAAGTGTTGAGTGTAGGGTAGGATTTTCAGTAACATGCCTATGATTACATGACTGGTAGGTGGCAGAGCCCAAATTCAAACCCAGACAAAGACCTGTCTACATTCAACTGCCCTGTAAGTTAGAGTACGGATGGAAGGTAAAGGGGGAAATCAGCCAGTGGAGATCAAAGAGCTCTGAGGAGGTTCAGTGGTGTCTTGGTGACTCAGAAGCTCAAGGAATAACCAGAGAGGTACTCCTCCATCGATGGGTTAGGCAAGAATTGCACACATACACTTGGCAAGGTCTTTGAGGATTTGGAGGAAGAGAAGATACACATGGGATTTGAAACAATCTGTGGCAAAATGGGCTTGGTGGATGTGAAAAGTGGGGGCACCATTTATCTTGTCAGTGGCTCAGTCATGTCTGACTATCTGCAACCCCATGGACTGTAGCCCACCAGGCTCCTCTGTCCATGGGACTCTCCAGGGAAGAATACTGGAGTGGGTTGCCATGCCCTTTTCCAAGGGATCTTCCTGACCCAGGGATCGAATCCAGGTCTCCCACATTGCAACCAGATTCGTTACTGTTTGAACTACTGGGGAAGCCAAATTTATGTCAGCATCTCCAAATTTAAACATGGTTCTGGGTAAAAAAGCATTACTTAAAAATATCTCTGGATGGATAAATGAACAAACCAAAGTCCTGTTTGATCTTTCTCAAACATAAAACTGATCCCAAATCTCAGCTTCTTGTCTTCCAAAGGTGCTCTATCAGTAGCAGGATGAAGTCCACACACCGCACCCTAGAATTCAAGGCCAGTGTGCCATTTACCACCACATCCCCCACCCTCAGCCCTTCCCTGTTGTTGGGTGTTGGGATCTGTCTCTCTCCCTCTTTGGTCTTCTTAACCTCCTGAGCCCTATCTTCTGGTCACTGCAGCCCCCCTTCACATTTTGGGTGGAGGAATAGTTTTTTCTGCACAACTCATCTTGGGTGGAGCTGCCAATTGCAATCATAGGCACACAACATGAGCGGGACTAAACAGAATTCTTTCTGGGAACTAATATAATTTCAGACAGGAGAGAGTCTTCTCTTTCCTCTGAGGCCACTCCCTGGGGTGCTGGGATAATGTAAGCCTTGAGCTGGGAGCAATCCCTGCCACATGAAGGAATCTTGTTCTCACCATAAGAAGGAAGCCACATACAGAGAAAAGCAAAAGCACAACAGACAGACATATTCACACAGAAGAAAAAATAGACGAAGTGACTACGTTGCTTGAGTCTCTTGGATTCCCTGTCCTTCCTGGTTTCACAAGCCAATACACTCCTTTTTGTTGGTTGTTCATTTTTTGGCTTATGCATTTCCTTCACCGATCAATATTCAGCCATACTGGACTGCTGACACTCCCTGGGGTCCATGCCATCTCCTACTTGCCCTTCCTACAGGTTCAAGCAACACAGTCTGAGCCATCTAAGTTCAAGGGTGCAGGAAATCTGAATGACTCTTGTGATCCGTTTTCCTCATTCTCTCAGTTCTTCTGCAGGCACCGCCGTGTGGCCACATTCAGGTCGGCCAAGAGCTCACCCTGCACGTCCCCCTCTGCACTCTGTCTCCCATGCCTCCCATTCCTTGCCAGTCTCTTGGCTGCTATGTGCCTTCCAGAGTCTGCCTCCCCATGGGACCTGGTGTGGGTGGATATGGGACAGCTGTTTCTGTCCTTCTGCTTCTGAACAGGGGACTGTGGATGCTGTCAGCTTCGGACCTTGAGAGCCCACAATATGGGCTCAGAGCAAGTACCCCAAGACCTCTCACACTGTAAAATCCAACAACTGAGGAGTATCTTCCATGCTGTATTATGCCAGAGAATGCTAGCCTGCTCCCCAGACTTGAAGGACACTCAGGGGTAAAGTGAAGGCTGGAGACTTTTCAGTCTTTACTTGTGTGACAAGATCCAGGTGTTAAAAACGCCAGGTGTTCAGAGGCGGAAGCATGATAAAAGGTTGGCAGGTTCAGAGAAGCAGGGGATGTCACAGAGGAAGAGAATCTGCACTGGTTGTTGGCTAGAGGGCCAGGTTAGACCGAGAGCAGCTAAGGCTTTCCCAAGATGAGGCAGGGCATGGACAGCAGCCCCACACAGGGGTCTGTATGCTCACATAAGTAATCGTGAGGGCCTCAGGCTGGTGGCCTTTGGCAAGTGACAGGAGACCTGATGTTCAGTGAAGGGCCTTGAATGCTAGACCCAGGCTTTTGACTGTCATTCTGAGCCTAGCCAGGGCTGGGGTTCATTCAAGGCCTCTGCTGGGAGGACAGTTGGTCATACCCTCCTTCAGTACACAAAGAGGACTGAGGAGCCAAGGCATGAATGTCAACCTCCTTCTTGGGGTCAGCACACCCCGAGCCCACCCTGTCCCTTCTGTGGCCCAGGGCCTCGGCGGGCTCTGGCTAAAATGGATGGGATAGCACCTTCACTTCATGACCTCAGCCCCTCCCACTCCCCTCCTCCCTCAGTTCCTGTGCACGCCAGGCACCCCATCACCCGCCCCAGTCACTGTCCTCAACAGTCCACCTCTGGGTCTTTCCAACCTATATGTGTCTTCAGCCCATGACTCAGATTCCCACCACTCTTCCATGTAGGAAGCCCCTAAGTGGAGGTCCTGGGCTGTCTGCTTTTTTTTTGGTCCTCCACTTCCTTCCTACCTCAAGGACCATTAGCGTGGATTCACTTTGCTGAGTTTCTGGACCAGCCTGGCTGAATGGGAGGAAATATCCTGGCATGCTACTTGCCTGGCGATTCTGTTTCTCCTGCAGCATCAAGCCAAGAGCCAGAGTCACAGCCTAGGAGCTGAGAGGGAGCGAAAAGGCAGCCTTGTGCAGTTGCTCCTTGAAACAATCCTGGGCACTGGAGTGAGATGGACCCTGGGCGTGAAACCAGCCCTACCACTCAGCAGCCTTGTGACCTGGAACAAGTGACTTCCTGAGCCTCAACTTTTTAACTTTGTTTTCATTTGTAAAGCAGAGATATAAATACTTACCTTGCAGGTTATTGCGAAAGACAAATGAGACTTATGTAAGTCTGATATTTAGGAACTGAGAGCTGATATTACTTATTTGATCTCAACTTCCTTGAGAGAAAAAGGCAGATCTGCCCAAATCATGTGTTGAGATACAGTTGATCCTATTTGTCACACTGGGACTCTTCTGCATGCCCCACGCTGCCCTCGCTGCGTGGAAGACAACACACAGGAGAAGAAGAGGATGATGGGAAGATCTTCCTGTTTTCCGATCATCTCCTGAGGGGACAGACAAGTGGCAGTGACTTGTGCGTCACATCACTTCCTCGCAGGGTTAGCAATCCTGCCTGGGGCCGCTTCCACATCAGTGATGAGGAATAAAGGAACCAAGGGGAAAAAGCCAAACAGAAGAAAGCGCCTGGAAAAGATGTTTTTATGTTCACTTATCACATGGGAAAAAAAGAACAAAAGTATACAGCATGAAGATATATGTGTCTCAGAAAATTTATCCTCATGAACCTGTTTGTTCAAATGGAGTTATAATTCAAGAATTGCCAAATGGAAGTCATAAAATCAGGGTAGGGGTGGGGAAAAGGGCCCCCAAGGGAAAGGAAGTAATTATGTGGTATTTCTTCTCTAGTTTCAGATCATTGGGAACTTAAACTTTTCCAGCAAGTCATTCACATAAACAGATGTCATACTGAAATATGATTGTGTAAAAATGTAAAACTCCTAAAGTATGATGGCAATAATATTTTAGGAAGAAAACATTAAAGTCTGGTAATATCAGAAAATACAAATAGGATCATTTGGAGCAGTTCTGTCTATATAAACAGCAGTTGCAAACAATGGATGTATATTAAAGAACAAAGTGTTTGGTCTGCACATAACTTAGAAAGGGGTAACATTTCTAAACACTGACTTTGTAAGAAAACATGAAGGACATCTTATACTCAACAATGGTTAAAAGGAGGAAATCACTTTCTGAAGGATGCAGTGGGCAGAATGCCAAGGCCTTTGTTTTTAACCTGCTCCTTTTTTAACTTGCTCTTAACCGTCTTGGGATGTGTTTACACTGCATGGGGTTTCCCGCAGAATCTAGCACCAATAGATGAATCAGATTTTGTCTTTGATCTGAGTCCTTTATGTCTTCAGTTTTGAGTATATTGAGGTATGTTTTCTTTGCTTGCTGTTGTGACGAATGTGTAATAAAAAACTAATATTTACAACGCTTAAACATTTTAGATTTCAGTGTCAACTCTTCACATAAAAAAATTGATAAACTCTTAAGAAGCATGGGAAGGTTGTTACTTCCTCGCATCTGTCATGAAACTGTTTTCGATACACAGCACAATTAGCCTGTTAGCACAGCTGTATGCTTTCTGGTCCAGAATCTTCCCCGTGTTCAGCGGGGAGGCCAAGCCCATGACTGCCATGTCGGCGGTTCTCCACGCTTCACAGTACTGATCCACAAGACGGACTCCGTGGGTGCTGGAGCCATGCCAAACGACCTTTTGGGGCCTACAAAGGAAGTTTGTTGTGTTACTTTTTGAAATGACCCTTCTTTGTGGCATATCTTGGTGAGGAAATCAGCCTAAGTCTAGTGAGTTAAGTCAAACTCCTGAACTCTCCAGGGTCTGACCGCACATTACTTCTCTGTCTTTATCACTGTTTCCAACTTTCTGAACACACTACATTCTGACCATATCCAGTTTCTACATGCTCCGAAATTATACTCTCTACTTTTGTGAATTGGAAACTTTGATGAGTCCCCTTAGGCTGGAATGGCCTCACTTTCATTTTCAGCGATTCCTTGTCATCTTTCAAAGTCCATTAAATGGACTTACAGGAAGCTTTCCTTCTTCTCACTGCTAAGGAATGTTGACTGTTTCCTCTGTGCTCCTACCATCTTATCTGTTTCTTCATTTTCCAATGACAATATCATGTCTAGAATGGTAGCTAGTCTGTGTCTGTCTTCCCACAGACTATAAGCTTTGAAAAGGGAGGAGCTGTGTAGGTTTATTACTGCGCCTTCCAGGCCTGACATCAGGCCTGGCATACAGTAGACAATGAGGAAAGATTTACTGAGTTGTTGTATTCTTAAAAGCATACATAATTTTCAAAGAATTAGAACACAACTCACAGGAGAGAGTTAAAGAATCACCAATAACAGCATTACTTACCACTAATTAAGTGCCTACTGTATCCTAGATATTCTCACACTTACCTTTTTATTCTCACAGCATTATTATGGTATGGATATGATTATTCTGCCCACTTGACAAGTGAGGCAACTGAAGCTCAAATAGTGGAAGTGCCTTACCCAAGGTCCCATATAGTTATTGGACCCAGGTCTCCTAACTTCAAGGCCAGGCTCTCTCCAAGGCCTCTGGCTGCCTCACTGGGGTTTTATCCTGGCAGCATCTTAGAGGAGTAGCTGATAAGGGCATCCCATTGTTAGACTGTTTCCTAAAGCTGTCTATCATATGATATACTTCAAAGGCTTCAACCTCTACTTACCAGGAAGGATCTGTCATTACATCTCGGCCATCAAAGGAATATATTGGAACGTGTGTATTGAACTGACCTCCGTGGCCAGAAAAAATTGAGTCCCAGTTATTAAAAAGTACTTGGCCCTGTGGAGACAAAAATGCTACATTAGAATCATTATACAAACAGCTTGCAAGTATTTATCCATTCTTCAAAGCTCGGAAGCCCCCAACTCTAATCCTATATCCTGGACAGAGTGAGAACTTGGGAAATACTTTGGTTTGATTTTATAATCTATCCTTGGAACCCTTTCAGCTTTATGATCTTATTTCTTGAGGTAATTTCTTTTACTATATGTGCATAATGTCTCTTCCCCATCAAAAGTGTGTTTTAGGTCTTTATTTTATTATTGCTATTTTAAACATTGTATAATTATATGAAAATGAAACTGTTAGTCGCTCAGTCGTGTCCGACTCTTTGCGACCCCACAGTCAGTTCATGGAATTCTCCAGGCAAGAATACTGAAGCGGACTGCCATTCCCTTCTCCAGGGATCTTCCTGACTAGGGGATCAAACCTAGGTCTCCTGCTCTGCAGGCAGATACTTTACCATCTGAACTACCAAGGAAGCCTTTATAATTATATTCTGAGCTTCAAATTTGTGCTAATATACAAATGGGTGAGTCTTCCTTGGTGTCTTAGATGGTAAAGAATCTGCCTGCAATGTGGGAGACCTGGGTTCAGTCTCTGGGTTGGGTATGGCAACCCATTCCAGTATTCTTGTCTGCAGAATCCCCATGGACAGAGGAGCCTGATAGGCTACAGTTCATGGGGTCACAAAGCGTTGGACATGACTAAGTGACTAAGCACAGCACAAGTGGGTGATGTGGAGATGAATCTTTTACTCCTTTTCCTTCAGTTATTTATATTCTAAGAATACAAACAATGTGAGTGGGTGAAATGGTAGAACAGACCCTTGGAAGAGAGGATAGGAAGTGCTGTGTGTGGGGTCAGGACGAACTTGCCAGGCTCAAGCTTCCAGGTTGGAATACTGGGATCACAGGGACCATAGGGTCTCAAAGAACCTTTAAGATCTGGTTAGGAATCAAGACCCAGGATATGTGTGAGCAGCAATGAGCTGCTCTTCTGTAGCCTTAAAGGAGTAGGCTATTTCCATTGTGTAACTGAAGGATGCAGTGAGGCCCTGCCTTGCCAGCGAACAAGGGCACAGAAATACCTGAGGGTAGCAAACCAGGGTGCCGGACAGAGTGGTTCTGGTGCCACTCAGGTAGTTCTCTACAGAAGGCACCCTTGGGTGGAAACAAGAGCCCTGGACATGGGGATCAAGGAAACCAATTCCAGTTTATAGTTACTCTGAGTGAACTGTTTCTCCCTGTAAGCCTCGGTTTCCTAACAAACTGAGAAAAGAATAACTCCGATTTTTATTGGAAGTATCTATTAGAACAGATATGAAGTGCTTTATAAACTGAAAAGCTGTATGAATGAAAGAGGTCATTACTATCCCTCCTGTTTGCTCCAAGGATCACAAACCATCTAAGCAGGAAGGGCTATTGCAAATATAAGGGAACTGAGGCCCAGAGAGGGAAGGTAACCACCCAAAGTCACACAACTAATCAGGGCCTCGAAATAGCACACTCCTGAAGGTGTGAGGAGTGGCAACTGCCCTAAGTCCCTGTGGAGAACAGTACATCCAGGAGGCAACGGGAACCATATTTAGTTTTACCTTGAGGTTCACTATTGGAAGGCTATATCTCTCTGCTTTCCTTACAACTGTGGAGAGATCTTGCAAATGGGAGGATAAGAATGCTCGGTAGGTGGACAACAGTCCTGCAGCCCTGGCCTGCTGGAAGCACTGGAAATCAGCTCGAATGTCCCCAGAAAACGGCGTGTTCAGAGCAACCAAGTGTAGCTGTAAAAAGTGAGAGAAAAGACAGTGCAGTTGGAGAACTGATAGCAAACTCCAACTCCTATAATCACACGTTCCTAATAAGATCCCCGACTTGCTGCACTGGAAGGCACGCTGAGGTCACCTTATTCCACCTCTACCTGACACTGGATTCCCAGCCCAGGTGTGACCATCTCCAGGGAAGGAGAGCCCAGGTCTCCCAAAGCAGTCTGGCTCAGCAGTCTGAACCGCTCTAACTAGTAGACATTTCTTATGAAATGTACGAGAAAAACAAACTAAAGCACTTCAGAGATCTGAATTCAGCCTGCAGGCAGGCCATCTATTGGAGACTTCTGGGTCTGCCCTTCATTGAGCTTCTACGAGGTTTTTAAACTGGCTTTGGTTCTAGATCTCAGAGGTGCATCAAACTATCTGCCTCCTGCCCTTTCTTCCACCTCCTGAGTAGGTCTGGGGCTGATCCTGGGGGACCAGAGGAAAAAGGCCTTGGAAGGAGAAGGTCGTGACATTTATTATGAAGACTGTTCAGATAGACTCTTAGAAACCAGGGATCATACAATAATTCTAGCCTCACATTCCTGACACCTTGGTCAGTAGCCCAAATAAAAGCCATTCCATAATCTTCTTCCTCCACACTTTCTCTCCCCAAACCCAGACTTCTTTCCCAGTCCTTTCTGCTGTAGCCTCTGAATTACATTTCATAATCAAGGAGCAGTCATCCCCCTCCTCAACCGCATGTCAGAAGTAATTTTTATCTCATTAGTATAGAGCTGGGGAAGCACAGAGCTGATGCAGGACCTGGGCCCAAGTCTCCAGGAAAGAAAAATATCTTAAGCCCATCTTCCTCTTCTTATATGTCTGAACACCGTGGCATGTGAGGGAAGAGGCCCTATGGTCTCATCACCCTCCAGCCACTGTGCCTCTGGGGACTACACCCAAGAGCAGTCACAAGAGGCCTCAATAGAACGAGCTTTCCTGGGGGACACCCAGGAAAGGAGCAGTGGTGAGAGGGGGCTTCCCTGCCACACCCCTGACCCCATCACTACCACTTCTTCCTCTCTAAGGAGATGCAGAAAAAGGCCTGGAACCATGGCTACTTCTGAATGGTGGGATTGGGGGCTTTTATGTTCTCATGTTTCTGTATCTTTAACTGCTGGAACATTTCTATAATGAATAGCTATCATTTTTGTGAAGACAATGACATTTCAATAATCAAATGCTAAAATAGTTATTTTGTGGATAGTTATAGTTTTGTAAAATTATAAGTGATTAGTTTCTTCTCCATTCTTTTTATTCATTGTCTAGACTTTCTAAAATGGATATGTATTACTTCAGAATTTATAATACACTATTTAAAACCTTTTTGTAGCTACTGCCCTTATGCCTCCCTGCATAGCTAAGCTTTTTGAAGGTTTACCTATACTTGCTTCTGTTCCCTCACCCCCCACCTACTCTGCCACCACCTAGAATCTTGTTGGCATCCCTCCATGCTACGGAAATGCTTTTCCCTAGTTTCTCAATTTGAACAACACCTATTAGCTCTTTGCATGGGCCTCCTGGCAGCATTTGACACTGTTGGCTTCTACCTTGCTTGGCATTCCTTCCTCTCTGGCAATAGCTTCTCGGTTTCCTTCTCATCTTTCTCCAGTCAGTGCATTTTATTTTTGCTCCTCACAATCCAGTCTCTCCTCACCATATAGATTCTCTTTTAGGAATCCTTCCATCCCCAACACAACGGCCATGGCTTTACTGAAGACTCCCAAGTCTGCATTTCCAGACTAGACCCACTGCAGGGTTGCAGACTTTCCGATGCTGCTTCCTTCTGGGGGTCTCCACTCAGGTATCCTACAGGTACTGCAGACTCACCATGCCCCACAGGATCTCCTGCTGGGCAGAGGGCAGCACTACAGGAAACGTGTTCCCAGTGCCCGCCAAGTTCATGCCTTGTGCTCTGAAGAGTGTCCCCACAATACTTGCTAAAGAGTCGCCTTAGGCCATTCAATTTCATTCTCTTGGCTGCTCTTGATTTGGCTGGGAGGGAGTCTGAGCCATGTGGACTGGCTTCTCCCAAGACTCTGAATTGAGCCAGGTGGTATGGGCTCTGCAGCTGTAAGATCACATAGCGCTGGGGCCAGGATCAGTGCCATGGCAACCCTAAGCTGTGTGCAAGTTTTGCAGATGTAATCTATGTCTGTGTCCTGGGGTGGGGTAGAGAGGAGGCAGGAGGAAAGACCTTTGCAGAGGCTGGTCTGTAGAGATGGTGGAGCAGACTCAACAGGGACAAGAGTCCACAGGCCTTGTATTTCCTGCAATTGAGGTTCCGGCAATTATCTAAACAAACTGCATGTCAAGCATGGGGCCTGGCACATGGTAGACACACTTTCGGCATTTGTAGAGTAAACGCATGAATGGTACTTACTGCGGGTCTGCCGTAATTGACATTTGAAATAGACGTCAGTGAAAGTTGAGGTTGATGAGGCTGTTCGGTAAAAAAAGAAAACAAACAGTCCTGAACATACATTCACTCTGCTCTTTACCGTACATTAAGGTACAAGTGCACTGTTTCTTAAAAAGCTGTCTTAAACAGTTTGTCATGGTCTTTGGACCACACTTAACTGAAGAAAGTTCATGCATGAACGAAAAATGATCCTCAGAAAGGGAGCAATATTCTCAAGACTTTTAGAAAGAGCACTGAACCAAAAAGCAGAATTCCCATGTTTTACAAACAACTCATTCACTTTATAGAGCAAGGCACCCCTTCAGAGCCTCAGTTTCCTCACGTGCAAAGTGGGAATGATAGTACCTACCTGAAAGGGTAGCTGTAAGGTTGAAACAGTGGACAATGCAAGTTGTTAATGTTCTAATCAGGTAAGGAAGTCTCAGCATCAAATATTAAAGGGTTCTTCTAGATTGCTTATGCCAACCATGTTTTCACAGATCAATAAACTGATGCCAAGAGAAGGGGAGTCCCTTGCCCAAGAGGATTCAGCTGTGACATGGGAATGGCAGGTCTCCAGCCTCTGGGTCCAGCTCCACCCCCCTCCCCGACCCGCCCCCCTGCCCTGCCGTCCAGTGTGAGAACCTTCTTTTGGCACTTGGTAATTTCTGGGCTTCTGCCAGATAGTGAACCCTGCAGGGCTGGCTGTCCGGAGTCAGAGAGCTTGATACTGGATGCCAAGGGGATTCAGTCAGGGCTAATGAATGAAGGAGCTAGAAGTAAGGCGGGGAGAGGACTCACATTGCTGGAAAGTGCAGGGGGAGGAGGGCTGTCATCCGGAATGGGAATCAGTTCTCCCAGCTTTAAGGAAAAGAGGATGTTGAAAATGAAACATCAACTGGAAACTGTTTGTGCATTTTCAAATCAGAAAAATGGCATTTACAGGAGCAGACTGTGATTTTTAGAGGGTACTTGGAGGCAGTCTGTTAAAAGGAGTTTAAGAATTACCTGTAATTTTTTCCAACCATCTCTGACCCGAATGAAAAACTCGGTGCTGTCCTTCAAGTAGATGAATGTCCCTTCTATGACCAAATGTGCTTTCTGTAACATGTCATCCATGTTGCTAAACGTTGTAACCTGTTAGGTAATTTTAAATACCAAACGCTGCAGTTACCATTAGAGTGATGGTGCGATTTGAAAGCCCAGCCTCTTTGTAAAGTCAAATATGAGCCATTCCCTCACAGGCAAGGAAAAGGTTATTGTGCCACAGAGAGATATATAACTTCATCAATAACCAAAGGACTTTCCTTTTGATCAAATAAAAACATTCATTACCTTGAAATAGAAATCTCATTTACAATAAAAAAATTAAACAAAGAAGATAATATCCTGTGAGTTTGAAGACATTTAAAAACTGTCAATAGACTTGGCTCTGCTGGGCATTGGTACTGGGAAAATCATGGGTGGGTTTTGCCGCTTCCATTCGCGTGAGTTGCACCATGGCACAGGCATTGTTACATATGTTACGTTAGCTCATGCTGCTCCTTACAGGGTTTCAAAAGTGTTTTCATTTGGATTCAGAAATATAAACAAGAGAGTGACTCTACCTAGGTCCTGAACCTTTTTTTTGCCTGGCTGAGTAGTTCCAATAATAAATACATACAAGAAAATAGGGGTCTATAATTTCTCTGTCTAGACAATTGCCAAAGGTTAGAAAATCATGTTGGCCTCTCTAGGCACAGACATAAAAGCAGGAAAACTCTATCAAGAAGTATCAAGTCTCAGAGAAATATCAGAAAAGGAAACTCTTATTTTTCTCTTCAACTGTAATTTTTGCCTAGCTTTTAATGACTTTGTGCATTAAAATGACCCAGACATCCCCCAAAGGCACCAAATATCAAAATTTCATCAACTGCTGGACAGTTTTTCATCTGGCAGCCCAAATTTCCAGCTAAAATCTATCAAAGACCAACGTACATTGCTAGGCCTCCTGACATCCTAATGAGGCATTTGTTCCTCTTTCTGTGCATCACAATAGTCTCCGTGTGCCATACAGAGTCAGGCGATCAGGGTAATGAAGGTACAAGAGACCTTCTTCGGTAAAATGGAGAATGCGGCATTACCCAGGGGAAATGTGACCAGCGCAGGGGCTCCTGTAATGTTGTTTACACTCTAGTCTTGTGGTTTTTGATGTAATACAATTGGCTCTTGTGGAACCTGAATCATAAATGATTTTGTCGTCTGTATCTTTTTACTAAGTCATCCAAAGAGTATAATAAATATCCTGTTTGTGGAATTATACCAATTCTGTTGTCATGGAGGCCCAACTCCAACAGAGAAGGTGTGCCAGCCCATAAACACTGTAGCCACAGTTCTAAACAAACTCATCCAAAGCAGAAGGATGAAGACTCCCTGATGATAATACTGACCAGGTTTCTGGATCCAGGAAGCCCTGGTTGTCCTGGAGGGCCAGGTGGGCCTGGAAGGGCCACAGCTAAGATAAAACAGGAAAGAGAAGTTACAGAAAAGCACACTGTGCAAAATGCCTCTGATGTTAGCCGATCACTGAGAGTGTTCACCACCTTACTCACAACGTTCGCAACTGCAAACGCTGCACCTTGTAACTGAATCTTAGGAGCTCTGTGCCCAGTTTATGACTCAGCCGCATTTGGCTGGCTTAGGGGAGGGCTGAGATTCTTAACTGTAGCCCTGAATGAAGTCATGCCTAAGACTTTCCAGTTTTGTAAGTGAATCCGTTTCTTTTGTTTCTGCTGTTTGTGTAAGTCAGTCTGAGTTGAGTTTTCTGTCACTTGCATCCCCAAATGTCCTGATTCATACAACTTACTTGTCCCAAGAAACAAACAGGTAATTACTGAACAGAGGAAGAAGACTCAGAAAAAAGAGAAGGTGCCAAGCTACAGGAGGGCAGGGTAGGGCAGTGCCAGGGCCCTTGCCTTCCAGCCAGAAGACTGAAGACCCTGGTTTGTTGATTCTCAGCTGTGTGAGCTTAGGGAAGTAACAAGCTCTCTGAATCCCAGCTTCATCAGTGAAATATAAACAGATATTTCTTCACTAGCCTATGTTGAGAACTGAGAAAAATACAAACTAGGAATGTGCTTTGCACACTGTATAGTATCCAACCAGAGATTCTTAGCTTTTGAAAAGTCAAAGTGCCCTTAAAAACCAGATCAAGGCCCTCTCCCCCAGGATAGAGATACACACACACACACACATACACTTTTCTACTTAGAATGTTAGTGGGATGATAGCTCTCTGAGGGCACATCCTTGAAATTCCTAGGAGTTTATGGTTCCCAAATGAATAGCCCTTACTTTAGGCAAACACAAATATCATTACAGCTATTTTGTTGTTCTCCTTCTATCTTTCTAACCTCCTGTCTCCCCTCAAAATCTGCAAAACTCTTGGCAGGGTTAAGGATATTTGTAAAAGTCCCAGTAAAACTTGGGGCTTCCCAGGTGGCGCTAGTGGTAAAGAACTCGCTTGCCAATGCAGGAGAAGTAAGAGATGCAGGTTCAGTTCATCCCTGGGTCGGGAAGATCCCTTGGAGGAGGGCATGGCAATCCACTCCAGTATTCTTGCCTGGAGAATCCCCATGGACAGGGGAGTCTGGCGGGTTACAGTCCATGGGGCTGCGAAGTCAGACACAACGGAAGCGACTTAATACAGCACAGTAAAACTACTGCATGAGATTTTTCAGGTTGTGCACAGAAGCCTGCAGTTCTGACATAGGACCTGAACATTCACACACAGGTGGTGAATGTCTCTAGTGGAAAGAGGGCCTGAGGACTTGGGTTTGGACCCCAGCCATGCCTCTTCCTAGCATTTGTGACCTTGAGTTAGTCTCTTAACCTCTCTGAGCTTTGGTGCCTTCATCCATAAGATGAGTTTTATAATCTTATCCATTTCATCTTCCTCCTGGGGTTGCTGTGAAGATGAAATGGGATAATGGATATGGGAGTGTTTTGTAAACTATGAACCGTCATGTATTGTGTGAAAGGTAATTCTTTCCAATGCAGCAAGGAGTTCCAGGGCCCTAGTTTAGGGCTACTGTGGACAACAGAGTCTGCATTCTGTACTCGCCCCGCAATGTCCCTCCACCTCTTGCAATTCCCTTCTATCCCTCAAGGTTTTGTGGGCACCTGTGGGACCAGCATCCCTACCTGCTCCTGAGAGCTTCCCCTTCACCTCTATGACCATTCAGGTCCAGAAGCAGCTGCCACGTTCTCATGTGAGCCCACCTCCTGGCCACGGTGACTGCTCCAAGGTTGGGCATCTGGCCCAGGACAGGTCAGTCAGAATCTGTCCCCAGAACATCCCTATGCCAAGGCTTTTCAAATGAAAACTGAGAAAGAAGGCCAAGATTTGTAGATGACAGTGGAAGCTGTAGGTTGTTGGTATTTCCCACCATGCAGAGGATGTGGTCTGTGGTGAAGAAGCACGAAGCTGCGCCCAGAGAGAAGCCTAGCAACAGATGGAGAATCCTCACAGGGACTGAACCCCTGGTTCTGGCTGTATCTGAAGTCTCACTGCATGCCTGCCCCTCCCACAAACTGTTCACCCCTCCTTCACATGCAGTAAGCTTCCCTGTTACTTGAACTAGTTTGAGTTCCATTTCTGTCACTTGCCCCAGAGTCACTTCCTGTGTAAAGTTCTCCCAGATGCCCCAGACATTGTAGGTCTCTTCCCAGGTGTGCTTCCGCCACACCTGGCTCATGCCGACCCAAACAACAAAAAAGGAGGTATTCATGCTATTACTGCCACTGCTGTTATTTTCCACCATGGGCACAGTGGAAAGAATGTAGGCTTCAGCGTTACTCTGACCTGGGTCCTGATCTGGGTCCTGATCTGGTGCCACTTATTGGCTACGTGACCTCACAAAGGTTCCTAAACATCTCTGGGCCTCACTTTCCTCATCTATAAAATGGGGATGCTAATACTTTCCTTGAAAGGCTTTGTAGGACTCCACAAAATATTGTAGGAGAGTGACTAGCAGATGGCCTGGCACTTAGTAAGTATTCAATAAATGGAGACTTTCTTCTATTTCACACAGTTTTCATTTGAGGAAGTGAGGTACCAAGGGGTAAAAAAATTTTTTACATAGAGGGTTAGAATCAATTCTGGTCCTCAAGTCCCTTAAGGCCCAGGCATTGACAAATCAGCCAAGAAGTTCACACACACACACGAAAAGATGTCCAACATTATCAGTCTTTAGGGAAATGCAAACCAAAACCACGATGAGATATTATTTCACAAGAATGAATGATGGTTAGAATAAAAAAGATATAATAATAACAAATGATGATGACAACAAAGGGAAATTGTAACTTTTGTACACTGCTAGGGGGAATGCAAAATGCTATAGTCACTTTCGAAAACAGTCTGGCAGTTCCTCCAAGGGTTAAATATAGAGTAATCACATATATTGGGGATTCCCTAGTGGCTCAGACGGTAAAGCGTCCGCCCGCAATGTGGGAGACCCGGGTTTGATCCCTGAGTCAGGAAGGAAGATCCCCTGGAGAAGGAAATGGCAACTGACTCCAGTACTCTTGCCTAGAAAATTCCATGGAGGGAAGAGCCTGGTGGGCTACAGTCCATGGGGTCACAAAGAGTCGGATGCGACTGAGCGACTTCCCCTTCACCTTCCATCACATATATGACCCAGCAATTCTACTCCTAGGTATAAACCCAAGAGAACTGAAGACATATGTTCACACAAAAACCTGTATATAAATGTTCACTGCAGCACTACACAAAATAGCCAAAACAGTGGAAACAACTCAAATGTCCATCACCTGATGAATGAATAAACGAAATGATACATGTGACATGGGGGAACTCTCAAAACATTGCAGTAAGTGAAAGAAGCCGAAGGCCACACCCTGTGTGATTCCACCGCCATGAAATGTCTAGAATAGGCAAATCCATAGAGAGAGAAAGTAGATTAGAGGTTTCCAAGATTAGGGAAAGATCAAGGTTTGGAAAGAGGAGTGACTAATAACTGGTACAGGACTTCCATCCGAGGTGATGAAAATGTCCTGGAGTTAGGGAGAGGCGAAGGCTGCACAACCTTGTGAATATATCAAAAACCATTCAGTTGTCCACTTCAGTGAGTGAATTCTTTGGCATGCAAATGATATCTCAGTTTAAAACAAAAGAAAAGAAAGAAGGCTCAATCCAAGGCTCAACACAGCCTCTGTCAGACAGTGTGGCTCCGACATGCCACCCAGAAGTGGCGACTCACGGTACTGACCTGCTCCTAGGATAGCTGGAGGTCCTGGTGGTCCCGGGGGTCCTGGTGGCCCAGGGGAACCAGGTCTCCCAAAGCCAGGTGGCCCAGGCAGGCCAGGAGCACCTGGGGGTCCCTGGGGCCCGACAACGGCTTCCCCTTTCTGGCCCTGTCAGGTGCATGGTAACAGAAGAGAGAAAGCACCATCAGTCACTAGAAGTCTGGTCTTTTTGTCAGGACATTGGTAAGAAGTCAGTAAACTCCCGCTATTGTTATCTTTGTCCTCAATCCTGGGCACAAGCTAGGTGGTGGAAGACTTAAAAGAGCAGTGGCCTAGCTGTTATGTTGAATGACAGGAGAGAAGCCCAGGAAGCCCTGGACTTACAAGGTCCACTGGAGGTCATCTAGTTCAGCCTTGGCATTTCACAGATGGAAAAACAGAGGCCCAGAGAAAGGTAGGGCTTGGCCAAGGTTTCAGAGCAAATTGGCAGCAGAGCTTGGAGGAGAATCCTGGCCTCCCGGCTTGCTTTGTCTTGCTCATGGCGAGTTCCACGCCCCTGAGGGTCAATGATCTCGTCATAATCTCACTGGAGACGTAAACTGAATTTCTTTCTTGTGACCTGGAGAAGCTTCTCATCCTAAGAAGACCAAGCTGACTTAGGGGCTTCTTGTTTGATGAAATTCCAGAAGAATCAAATAGCCACTCTAAAAATATCTTCCTCACCTTTGCTTCTACCTCTATTATCTGATGAGTCTACCATTAACAACTCTTTGCATTGAGTGAATTTTCCACCACTGGTGTGAATAAGGCAATGCAGTGGGTGACATGGAAGCTACCTGCATGCACATGGCCTTGGCCAGCTCCCCTTCCTCCGTGGCCTCAGTCAGGCTCCCCACCAGTTAGCAAGTATCGGGGGGAGAGGCTGACACCCAAGGCCTGCCTCTAGCCTGTGACTGGCCCTTGCTTCCCAGCTGCCTAGTCACACTGGGAGGCTTCCAGGAACTCCAGGATTCACTGAGGAAAGGGACTCGGAGGGGTCACTACTCACCACCAGACCTGGACTTCCTGGCAGGCCCGGTGGCCCTGATACAGAGAAGCCAGAGAAGCCACTGTTAGCGTCTCCTTTTTCTCCTTTGATTCCCTTGTCTCCATTCTCCCCCTGGAAGATCATTCAGAGAACATTCAGAAATGAGCCAGTCTCTGACATAAGCCTGAGAACTTGGAAACACAGGCCAAAAGTTCAGAAAAGCTCACCTTCAAGCTGTTCAGAAAGTGCCTCAGGTAAGCTGGATCCACAGGAGGGCCTGAAAAAGAAATGCTTTCTAAAATTTGCAATCAGTCTCAGAAACTCAAACACCAAAGCGTCTAGGAACATGATGAGTGCCTAGCCGAAATGACCTCATATTGGTTTAGCTGGTAGAGGGGACACAGCTTGGAAATGAGCCCCAGTCCAGGATCTGTGACCCTGTGGGATCCTAGGCTCTCCCCTGGTATTCTCTGGGGCTCGTTCTGCATATGAAGCTGGAATGATGGGAACTTCTGGTTTCTCCTGACAATGTTCCATCTTGAACACGCATCACCCATGACTGGGTCTCTCTGGAATTTCATGGAGCTTGCAGGCAGGGTGGTAATGTAATTAGCCTCACTTACTGGCTCTGTTGGCTTTCTCGAGAACAAAAATAAAGGGCAATATCCAGAACAAGAGTTGGGATACCTGGTGGTCCCTGGGGTCCCTGGTCGCCTTTTTCTCCTTTTGAGCCGGGAAGGCCCCAGGATCCTTTTTCTCCTTTAACACCTGCCACCAAATACACACATGTTTTTAAAAAAATAAGATAGTGGAAAAACACCTTCATTCTACATAAGACATTTTTGAGACAGGTTTTGAAATGGATCCTCTTAAGTCCAATCAACAAACAAAAGCTTATTGAGGGTATAAAATCCTTTGCTGTAGGATGGAGAGGCAGAGGTAGATGCAGTAGACACAATTCCTGACCTTGGGAAGCTCTCAGGGAGACAGACACAGTCAGGGTAGCACCAGGCAGGATGGAATAAGTATCATCATCAAGGTACCAGCAGTGCATCATGGGAGCACAGCAGAGGCTACAGTGAGCTCCCTTGGATGGCCTCATGCACGTGGACTGAGACTCAACACCAAGTCAAGCACTCAGTCCCATATCACCTAAGCCTGGGCAGCACAGCGGTGTAAGGGGAAGGGAAGAATGTCCCAGGAGTGCTGCAGAGGACAGTTAAGGGTGGTCAGTATTCCACTCACAGTTGGAAGAATGCCAACAGTGCCGTATCCCACTTCCCAGAGGACTTATGAGAAGCACTGTTTCTGTAGAATCAGCCTTAGAGCCTTCCCTTCTCCCTCAGCTCTTTATCTTGAAGACGGGCTCAGAGGGAGCCTCCTGGGAGTAGAGTTTGGAAAAGGAGGCAGTGCCCTTTCCCCACCTGGATAAGTGGGTGGACACTAGAGCTTTGAACTCCTGGTTCCTGAGAGAGACTAACCAATGTGTAGCCACACACAGGGGATCTGACAAAAACAAATCCAGCTCCACCTGCTCCTCCCCAAGGTCAACTTGGCACCAGAGGAAGGGAGAACCTTGAATTGGATCTGAACAAGAAGTCTGAGAACATCCTGGATTTTGTAACCAAAAGTGACCAAAAACCCATGACACTAGATACCATCAGGGAGACCACCACCTGGCAGGCCAGGGGTGACAGAGCTGAGCCAGAGATCAGTATTAGGGGGGAAAAATGGGCCTTTCCCTGTTTAAACTGCAAGTGTCCAGACTTCTCAATCAAAACGGGCACACATGGTGTGACATTGTGTGGGGACAGAGGACCAGAGTCATTGCTCACCCGCGGCTCCCGTCTCCTAGCCTATTTCCTGTCTGATGAGTGGTAGATAAGCTCCCACCAGCCGCAAACATGCTGAAGTTTACGAATCACTCAGAGCCAGCGTGTCTCACAACGCACTGTGTGTGAATACACCTCAGAGGGAGCTTATGAAAACGAAGCTTCTGACCCAGCAGGTCTGTGATGTGGCCCAAGGGTCTACATTCCTAACGAGCTCCAGGAGTGCTGATGCTGCTGGTCCAGGAATGCTCTCAGGCAAAGGCCTTCTGAGCTGCAGGGACCCCCTGCCTTAGCTCTTGGTATACTGCATTGTAATGACTTTTTAAATGGTTTCTCCCAGCAGAATCTAAGGGCCTGGGTGGCAAGAAGAGCATGGGGTCCATCTGTCTCAGCCCAGTGAATGGGACGGCACCAGGCGAGGAGAAGCTATCAGTGGACACATTAAGAACAAACTAACACACGGATGGAAAAATGGAGTGCTGGCTCCTAGCTAGGAGGCCCAGACAAGATGCATAAAATAGGCAGCTGGGTGACACAAGCAAACAGAGGTGCCCTTGGCTCAGCCTTGGTTCAGCCCCCCTCCCACAATGCAGTCAGACTTTTCAGAGCACCTAGTTTATGCCCAGAACTGGGCAAACAGAAACCACCTCTGCAGAGATAGGAGGGTCAGGAAACATCCCAGAGAAACATAAGGTGAAGACAGGAGTGTGTACCATGAAAAGTGATGAGTTCTGAATTCCCAGAATACGTGGTACCAACCTAGAGAGAGAGAGAAAGCCAAGGTCATACACTGTAAACCCTGTTCTGGTTTTTGTATGCGCAGGGAGCTAGTCCCCTGTCCCAGGGGCAAGGGGCAAGGTCATGGAGTTAGGCCTGCCCTGGATATTGGGGCCCCCAAAAGCCCTGAGCTCCCCAGTGCCCCTCAATGCAAAGCATCTCAGGTCTTCAGTTAGCAGGTGTAGGGGTCGGGGGTGCATCATGTAGCTGAGCCAGGGTGAAATCTATGGGCTGAACAACTCTGCAAAGGGAAAGATAAGTCATGGCAATGTTGGTCTGGCCAACCATGAGCATTCTTGGCCTCCTTTCTGATCAGTTAGGACTGACTCATATGAGAGGTGAAGAGATGGTAAGTGATGTACTCAAGTCATGAACCTGGGCCAGCCGTTAGCTTTGCTACCATGTGTAATCAAAGATGAGCACCCAGAACAGGAGTTGATGGTGGTGATAATTAATAAAGAGGAGTTATCCTTAGATTGGGGTGCTATTCTGGACTTCCCATTAAGTGCCATGGGTCTGGGGTCTAAGCTGTTCAAGATAATATTCCTTCACAGTTCATCCCCAGTTTCCTGCATTTTTTTCCCTCTTTTTTAATAACAGAGCTATCTGCCACCTTCCTTTTATAAGTCCAGCTTTTTCCCAGTTAATATGTGAATCAAAATGATCCCTCTGATCCCAGATCCTCCCATACTTTTGGGTGGAGGGTCACAAGCTGCTCAGGGGTCACCAACAGAAGATGTGGGAAAGGGACAGTAATCTTCCAGGAAAAACATTTCTAAGTTAAAGACAAAGGCGGCAGTGCCAAGCAGGTATCTTATAGCTGTGCTGATCAAGTTCCTCCACTCCAGGGGTGAGCTGTTAATTGTTACGGTATTAGAAAGGGGATGAAATGAGAAGAAGCCCATGAAATGCTGGATGTGAGAGGAAGCATTTCTTATTCAACTGTCCACTTTGAGAGCTGGTCAAGAAACATCCACACTCAAGCCTGCATGGTGTCTAGCCAGGCAACATGAAATCAAAATCAAATGCTCTTAGCTCATCTCTGGCTTTTTTAAAGTAACATCATGAGCCCCAGTGGCCATGGTCACTGCAAAGGGTCCTCGCATAGGTCACAGTAATTGCAGTAGCATTATGCAATACTCTTGAGTTTTCCAAGTTCTGTCCCACGGTCAGTCCATTTGAAGCCTGTTTGTTGGGAGAGGCTTTGGGCACCAACTCAGAGAGAGACCTGGCCTCTCTAGGCTATGATTCCTTGTCTATGGTGGGAGGCAGCCATCTCTCAGGTCACCTTACACAGGCAGGTCCCTATACAGGTGGGTCCCATCCTCTGCCTTCAAGACCAGAGTTCCCAGGTCCTGGGTTGCAGAATTGATTGTTTCAAAGTTTAGACGTGGACAGATGTCTGAGCAAACACTCAGTCAAACTGTGTCATTTTAAAGCCCTTGACCCAAGTCTCATCACCACCCCTACAGACATCAATTAAGAACCCGCTTCAAAGAACCTTTCTAAATTGTAATTTGCAGGCTCCCGAGAACAGAGCTCACGCCTGTCTAGTTCACCGCTGCAGTTCTAGGGCCTCACATGTACTTGGCATTCGTAAATCTTTGATAAATACTTGCTGAGTGAACGATTGTGTTCAGTGACTAATGCCTGTGCATGGGGAAAGGCCCACCCTCCTGCGTTTCCCCACAAAAACTAGACCCTCCTCACATGGGTGAGGCCTCCGGGACAGTGCCCTGACCAGTGGGGTGAACAGGCATGTGCCTGACCCCTTGGGGTTCCCAGGGGTGCCCGGGGACCTGAGCGATGGCCCAGCTGTGTCCTTCCTGTGACCTTAGACAAGCTGGTGAGCTTGTCTGAGTCACAGATTGTTTTGTCATTACAAAGGGGGAGAGAGGAAGTCCCTCCTCTCAGCGTTATGTACTGTGCAGAAACGTGACAGGTAAGAAAGGATAGTTATAGATTTTAGCCTGCAGCTCCCAATGTGAAGATCACTAGTCAGAATTGCCTCTTTATTCTCCTCTGTGTTTTAAAGTATCTATTTCCCCCTTTTTTTATACTGCTCCAAGCACAAAGCTAACGTGTCCACATGAAGATAACAAAAGACACTGCTTATTGATTGCAAAGAAACATTGTCCACACGTGTGCCCTTAGAAGCCCTAATATGACTCAGAGCCACCTACTCAATTGAAGACATCAGAGAGAACGCTGACAGAGTGGCCCAAAACAAAAACTAAAAACTTCTCTTCTCTGAGTTGCTTTCTATGCCAAAGCCTGCTCTTTAAGGCCATGACTGTTTTCTACTTACTGGTGTTTTGCAGTGTGGCCGGACTGGAATTGGGAAGACAGCCTGTTGGAAATGAGAATGAGAGAAGAGATTGAGGACACCCGACTCCAGCTCAGGCCAGTAGGGGACCATTTCCCGCTTTCCCAGGAGGTCTCTCTCCCTTCCCACCCCAACTTACTCCTTTGATGTTAATCACAGCTCCTGGTGGTCCTGGGGGGCCTGGAGGGCCAGGTAGGCCAGGTGGACCCTGAAGAGGGGCAAGAAAGGCCATTCCTGAGTTCAGCTTGATGTAAGCACAGAGGCAGCTGCAGGGTACTTCCCCAGGGTTTGGAGACGAGGAAAGGAGGGTCTTCTAAAGTCAACTAACTCCTCCCACGGGTGGGCCAGCCTCTTCCAGAAGCGTGTCCACCTCTGTGTCCTCACTGGATTTTCACAACAGCAGAGCAAGTATCACTGCTGGTTTACAATTGGAGGTAACAAGGGCCAGAAAGGGGAAGTGACCTGCTAAAGGCCACACAGCAATTCACAGAAGAATGGAGACTGGAAGCCAGATTCTGACTCCCAGAGCAGTGCTCAGCGGATACAGAGCCCACCACCTCTACCCACGTATCCCTCATATGGAGGGAGTGGTGGGGTGGGGCCTTGCTGGGATACGGTGCCTGAAAGGGCCCCTCATAAATGTAACAATAAACACCAACTCCTGTTACATGGCAGAGTCCATGGCAGAGCCAGGTCAGCCTGGCAGTGACACCATGCGATGTTTTCTCTGCTGATCCTGAAGCCCAAGCTGCACCTGAAGCAGACGTGGGGGAGGGCGAGGCTCTGACCGAAGGTGAGAGCCGCCCGGCCCACGTGGAGGCTCCACCTGATCACTAGACTGGCTGCTGTACCTGCAGCCCCAAGGGCTTGGTGAGTGAGTCAGTGCCCAGTGATTCAACACCACCTCATCTCTGCAATTCTGGGCATGCAGAATTGGAGACCAATTGGAGACCTCCTGGAGACCAGGAGGTGCAGACAGAATCAACAACATACTTCAAGCTGCATTTGCATGTAGCAAATGAGGGGGCCTCCAGCGGTGACTAACTTCTACAGGCCCTGGTTTCCTTTTGTGTAAAACAAGGACTCCACAGAGTGTCTCTCAGGAGAGCTACTATCAAGACTGAGATCTTGTCCTCAAAAGCACCAATAAACACTGGCTTCCTTCTCGCAGATGCGGGACACTGTGGATGTTCCAGGGTCTGCCATCTTGTGAGGCTCTGCGTACGCAGCTGATTGAGCTTCTGTGTTCTCTCAAGAATGCTCACCAGCCCCACCCCATCTACACCAGTGACCTGTGAAACCCCCAGGAATGTGTAATCCAGGAAAGACATGATATAACCCAAGTCAGAAGACCTGGGATTTGAAACCAGACTTCTTGAGGATTCCCAGATCGTGTTCTCCCACCCTCCTCTGGGTCTGGATGCAGAAGCTTATGCTCCACTAAGGTGGATTTGGTGCAGGACCTCCTGAGAATGAGCCTGAGGACAGGGCTGGGCTGCGGATCTTTGGAAGTGGCAGCAAAGGAAGAAGAACACTCCTGAGCATTCTGTCTGCTCACTTGGACCTGGCACCCGACCAATCCTCCTCAATCCACCCTGGGGCCATGTCCCTGGGTGTTGTGGGGCTGGGCCTCTGGTGTGGCACTTACCGGGATCATGACCCCTCGATCTCCTTTGGCGCCTTTGAGGCCATTCAGTCCTGGGCGACCCTGAAACCCATGAGAGAGGCCTTAGTAAACCCACAGGCCAGCCTGGCCCACATGTCCTTCTTCCACCAGCAGTCTGAGGAACTCAGATACCTACAGGTCGTCCAGGGAGGCCAAATTCTCCTTTGTGTCCTGGTGGTCCTTTGGGTCCCTGGAAGCAAAGTAAATGCCAGATTAGAAAGAGAAAAATAGTGTATGATGTCACTTATATGTGGAATCTAAAAAAGCCAAAATAGTAAAAAAACAGTGTATAAAGGTGGTTTCGGGGCAGGAGGGCGGGGGAGTAGGAGAGGTCTGGCTTAAGGTTCAAACTTGCAACTAGTACAGCGAGGTCCTGGAGAGCTAACAACGCACAGTACAGGGAATACCACACTGTATTATAATCCTCAGACTTGCTAAGAGTCTAGATCTTTATTCCAGCCGCAAAGAGAAATGATAATTATGTGATGTGAGAGAGCAGCTATCTCTACAATGGCGATCATATGACAATATATAAATGTATCAAATTACCATGCACACCTTAAATGTACACAGTGCTGTATGTCACATATGTTTCAACTAGAAAAGAAACAAAGGAACAGAAACTAAAAGGCCAGGGAGATGGGAGGTGTCCAGCCTACCTCTGTGGGCAGTGGTGACAATGAACCACTGCTGGGAGGATGGAGGACAAGAACCTACGAGGCATCCCCCTGCCTGGCTCCTTGGCTGCTGGTCTCTCTGAGTTCAGCTGGACCCACTTGCTCCATCCCTCCTACAGGCTCTACCCCATCGCAGACATGGGACCCAACCCTCTCAGCCAGTCAGGAATAACAAGGAAACAAGAGGTCAGGAGCCCCAGGCCTCAACTCCCAAGGAGTTGTGTGCTGGGCCAGCTCAGAACGTGGACCTTTGCCTTCAGTCTTAAGTTCCAGGGCTCTCCATATCCCCTGCTGTAATAATGCAGCCCAGACCCACTCCTCACGTCAGCCCAGTCCAATAATCTGCTCCAGGATTTGGTTCCTGGCTTGCTCCCACATGTCCCTAAGGACCAGAGTCTTAGCCTGGCATCCCAGTTCTCCAGATGAGCGCTGCCCATGGACCCCATTCCAGTGCTGGCTTTCTGTGTCCCCTTGCTCCCAGAGACACTGCTCCACCCTCCTGCAGGAGCCTTCATGCCTTCCAGTGCCTGGGATGCATACAATGCATGATCTCCTCCTAGAACAAGCTCTATGTCCAGTGGACACCTCTTTTTTTTGAAGCTGGGTCTGTCCTGTCTCTCAGGGGAATGACTGGTTTAACCCTGGGACCTATCAAGCCACTTCTTTCTGCTCTAATAACATGTTCATCCATGCCCTGAAAAAATGGCAAATAGACTGTGTTGAGACAGGCTATGTATGCGAAGTACTCAGATGTGTACAACTCTTTGTGACCCTATGGACTGTAGCCCACCATGTTCCTCTGTTCATGGGATTTTCTAGGCAAGAATACTGGAGTGGGTTGCCATGCCCACTCCAGAGGATCTTCCTGACCCAAGGATGGAATGCAAGTCTCCTAAGTCTCCTGCATTGGCAGGTGGGTTCTTTATCACTAGCACCATTTGGGAAGCCCTGCTGCTGCTGCTGCTAAGTCGCTTCAGTCGTGTCTGACTCTGTGCGACTCCATAGACGACAGCCTCCCAGGCTCCCCGTCCCTGGGATTCTCCAGGCAAGAACACTGGAGTGGGTTGCCATTTCCTTCTCCAGTGCAGGAAAGTGAAAAGTGAAAGTGAAGTTGCTCAGTCGTGTCTGACTCTTAGCGACCCCATGGACTGTAGCCCACCAGGCTCCTCCATCCATGGGATTTTCCAGGCAAGAGTACTGGAGTGGGGTGCCATCACCTTCTCCGTTGGGAAGCCCTAGTAAGTGGTTAACCAGTGGTTAACACAAAACTCTCCCAGTCTGCCCTAGCCTGCAGCTAGGACCAAGGACGCCTCTCCAGGGCATCCATTCTGCCTGACTTAAGGGACCAAACTTCGAGATAATCAAGCTGGATTTAGAAAAGGCAGAGGAACCAGAGATCAAATTGCCAACATCCACTGGATCATTGAAAAAGCAAGAGAGTTCCAGAAAAACATCTTCTGCTTTATTGACTACACCAAAGCCTGTGACTGTGTGGATCACAACAAACTGTGGAAAATTTTTCAAGAGATGGGAATACCAGACTACCTTACTTGCCTCCTGAGAAATCTATATGCAAGTCAAGAAGCAACAGTTAGAACTGGACATGGAACAACAGACTGGTTCCAAATCAGGAAAGGAGTATGTCAAGGCTGTATATTGTCACCCTGCTTATTTAACTTATATGCAGAACACATCATGTGAAATGCCAGGCTGGATGAAGCACAAGCTGGAATCAAGATTGCTGGGAGAAATATCAATAACCTCAGATATGCAGATGACACCACCCTTATGGCAGAAAGCAAAGAGGAACTAAAGAGCCTCTTGATGAGGGTTAAAGAGGAGAGTGAAAAAGCTGACTTAAAACTCAACATTCAAAAAACTAAGATCATGGCATCCAGTCCCATCACTTCATGGCAAATAGATAGGGAAACAATGGAAAAAGTGACAGACTTTATTTTCTTGGGTCCAAAATCACTGCAGTTGGTAACTACAGCCTTGAAATTAAAAGACACTTGCTCCTTGGAAGAAAAGCTATGACCAACCTAGACAGCATATTAAAAAGCAGAGACATTACTTTGCAAACAAAAGTCTGTCTAGTCAAAACCGGTTTTTCCAGTAGTCATGTATGGATGTGAGTTGGACTATAAAGAAAGAAGAGCGCCAAAGAATTGATGTGTTTGAACTGTGGTGTTGGAGAAGACTCTTGAGAGTCCCTTGGACTGCAAGAAGATCCAACCAGTCCATCCTAAAGGAAATCAGTCCTGAATATTCATTGGAAGGACTGATGCTGAAACTCCAATGCTTTGGCCACCTCATGCGAAGAACCGACTCATATGAAAATACCCTGATGCTGGGAAAGATTGAGGGCAGGAGGAGAAGGGGATGACAGAGGATGAGATGGTTAGATGGCATCACTGACTTGATGGACATGAGTTTGAGCAAGCTTTGGGAGTTGGTGATGGACAGGGAAGCCTGGTGTGTTGCAGTCCATGGGGTTGCAAAGAGTTGGACAGGACTGAGCAACTGAACTGAAGGGACCAAAGGCCTTAGAAAGTCCTTTGAAGGACGCACCTTGGAGTTTATGCACCATTCATCAAGGACACATGCCTGTTAGAGCAATGTGAGGTCCTTTCTCCCCAGTCCAGAGTTCCAGCTTCAAACAAACCCCACATTCAAATCCCAGTGTGCAATTCCCCAGCCCCAAATGTTTCAGAAGAATGAAGGCATTCACGGGAGGCAGTGAGGTGTGCTGGGAAAAACCAGGACACAGACTCTGACAAGTTCGGTTCAAATTTCCGCTTGTTATTAACAAGCTGTGTGGCAGTGGGCAAGTTACTTAACTGCTTTGACCTCAGTTTCCTGGTCTATAAAATGGGCATTCTGATATTCACCACTCAGGGTGGTGAAAATTAAATGAGATGATCTGTGTTGAAGCATCACTGTCCAACCCATAGTGGATGTTGCATGAGTTTTCTTTGTTCTTTGAGGACAAATGTATGACAGGGAAGTTTAGGGTTCATCTGGAGAGAACTGGTAGTTTAAAACTGCTCAGAAGCCTGAATGAGTTATAGGTTCCTGGAGCAGTAAAGCAAGAAAGGCCCAATCATGTCATTCAGTACTCAGTCAACACCCTCAATTGCAGATGGGAAAACAGAAGCCCAGAGAGAGAAGAGGACTTGTCTGAGGTCATACAGCAAATGAGCATCAGATCTAAGACCAGAAGCCAAAAGGCCCAGGTTGCCTGGGCAATGGTAGTCTACAGCTGGCAAGACCCATGGTACAACTGGGGGCTCACCACCATCTGCTTCCCCACTTCCTTCTGGACACACAGCTCCCCCACCACCCACCCCACTGTCTCCTGCATCAATGGAGGCCAGAGGTGGAACTCATCATCTTCCATGGTCTCTCCCCTCCCCAAGCTTGGCCTGCCAGCTGAAAGATGCCAGTGTGAATCTAAATCCACCAGACAGTGAAGTCACAGGACACAAGCATCATGGGCTCCCGAGTCACTGCTTGGAGGGGAGATACCCAACTGGCAACCACCACAGTGGATTTTGTAAAACTCAGAACTAAGCCACGACTATGCTAAACCACTGAGATTTTATTTAATCGCAGTCAGCCTACCCTTGATACATTGATACACACACACATTGCCATATCATTATTTTCACAACTCAATCTAGTTGAGCCAAAGTACGATAAATGCTTCAAACCCCAGTTTAGGGGCAACATGCTCTGGCTTACCATTGGTCCCGGGGCTCCGTGCTCTCCAGGTTCACCCTAAAACAGGAAGACAAAGACCTGTCACTCAGATGAACACAGTCAGCAGCAGAAACAAAGATGGGATTTGGAGCAGACATGTGCTTTCAGGGTCTAGTGGAATAATTACCTTTTGGCCCCTCAGCCTTTCCAGAGGAACATCCCCTGTCAGGATGGCACCCGGCTCTCCCTTCTCACCCTGTAATTCAGAGAACCTTTCAATGAAGCTGGGCCTCACCTCGCCACCTTATCCACAAGCTCCCCACCATGATTTCTTTGGCCTTCAAATCGCCTCTCCAACCCCCTGCCCTGACATGACCTCTTGCTGAAATATTGCACAGCCTCCTAAGTGGTTAAATATCGTCTACTCTTTTGCCTCCATCTACTTCAGTTACTGTCTGAAAGCACAGGTTGGGGTCCTGCAAGCCCCTCCAAGGCTCCTGCTGCTGCCTGCTCAGCATCCCCACCTTAATCCTCCAGGAACCTCAATCCTCAAGGTCCACCCCACCTCTGGCTGTATGCTCCCCGCTGAGAACCTGTGGCTCCTAACATTAATATATTTGGTGGCTTGTGCTCCTAACAGCTCAACTTGAGATCTGTTCTCGCCTAAAATCCTTATTCTTGTTAAAAGATCTAAAATTGGGAAAGCCATGAGAGCATGATCAGTGGAGACTTCTCTCAATACAGGGGTCCTGAGTCTCTATGTGGAATTTTGCCTCCAAGCTCCAGGCTCCTGTACAAACACTCACCTGATCAGGCAAAGTTATCTCAGTTGCTGGGACATACGGGGGATAGGGAGACCGGTGGCAGGGACACAGAATCCTGCCCCCAATTCTGCACTCCGCAGGGCTACCTACCATCCCAGGAGGCTTTCAAGAAGATATATGTCCAGAGAAAGGCCAGAGAAAGGAGCCATTCAAGGCTCTGGCTCCAAACTTCAATGCTGGCCCCTGAAGAGCTGGGCTGGACCACACGAAAGTCTCCTTTCAACAGGGCTGGAAGCAGCCAGGGCAGTGGCGCCAAAGCAATCCGAGCAGCCTCTCCTCTCTGTCCCCCACGCCCACACTTGATATTTGGATCTTACCACTCAACTGATGAGGAAAAGTGGTCCTGAGCACGCCAGCAGCAAGAAGAAGCAAGCACAAAAGCATTAGAGGTAAAGCCAGAGAAAGTGCATTTGCCGCAGGGGTCAGAGCAGAGCTGTCTGGGTGTTCTTCCCAGTTTTCAAGGTGGCAGGGGATTGGGGCAGGGATGGCAAGTAGGTCCTTCTTGATCCACCTGACCTTGCCACATGGAAAACAGAGTGTTTAAGGCAAGAGCTGATCTGATTTGACCAGGTTTCCTCGCAAGCCAGAGCTGCCCTGACCCCACACCCTCTCTGCAGGCCCGAGGCAGCAAAAGGCACCCCAAGACAAGGTCTCATGTAGCGTTAAACTCAGACCTAGCACACTGAACCCTCCATCCCCTGGACTGTAGTCCAACAGACACTAGAGACTCTCTCCACTTCCTTGGGGCCAGTGTGAAATGGTATGGGAAGGAAGGAAAGAGAGTGGCTAATGGTCCTTTCTCTTAGAGATGCACCCACCTTCCCTGACACCGCAAGGCAGGCTCAGGGTTTCTCCTGCTGGCTTTGTACAGACCCCCGTTACAGCAATAAAACCAGTCTCTCTGTGGCTCTCTGCATGTCTGTTCCTCACATCTTATCTCACTGCTCCTAGCGCCTAGCATAGGAACCTGGCTGGTACACCAAAGGGAATGGATGTAAGCAGGATTAGTATATAAATGGATGGATGAACAGATGAATCCAATGCAGAGTCACTGCAGTCTGTGTATGAAAATGTTACTCTCCCCTTACCTATAAAAACCAACTGGGAAATCAATTCTAAGAGGCAAATGTGGAAAGGTACAAAGATCATTTCAACGTCCTAGAAATCTCAGGAAGTGCTCTGCATGCTAAATATTTATCCCAAAACTTCTGGACCAAGACTGCTAACCAACTGTAGAATGCCCCAGCTTATAATAATCATAATAATTTAATAGCATAATAAGAATTTCTAAATGTTAGCATTCATTGCATTCATTACTCATACATCCTTTCATCCAGCAAATATTTTGAGTGCCATTCATGTACCAGCCACAGTGCTAAGTACTGGAGCTACAGAAAGGAAAACGGATGTGCCTGCTCTCAGGGAGTGCATATTCTAATGTGAAAGCCCGGCGGAGGCATAGACCGAGCACAGAACTCGTGGGAAGAGCATTCAGGGGAGTGTTGGCTGAGTTCTCTTTCCAACTATGATGAGAATCTATTTCTCCATGCACCGCACCTGCACCCTGGAGGAATCTTGAGATCATGAAAGTGAACAGCTGGGGAGTGACTGCTACAAGACACAGTGTTTCTTCCAACATGATGAAAATGTTCTATAATTAGGTAGTGGTGGTGTCTGCATGACCTTGCAACTATACTAAAAATCACCGAATTTCACAATTGAAAGGGGTGCGTTTTATGGTACCTGAGTTATATCTCAAACTTTAAAAAAAAGTTAACAGCTACTTTCAACCCACTTGAAATATTTAGCAAATTGTCCCACCCACATACCTGGGCCTTCTTACCTGTTCTCCTTTTAGTCCTGGAAATCCAGGTACGCCAGTGTCACCTTTCGGACCTCTTGGGCCCTAGAAGGAGTTATTGGAGAATATTTGGTTGGTTGTTAAAATTAAAATGCTTTAACTAAACAAAGGTTTCTTTTTTTTTCCCCCAAAAGTAAAAGAACACAGAGTGTCAGTGGAAGTCACAGTTACGATGTTTTCCTAATTTTAAGTGGTCTGGAAATTGTGGTCTGGGGGAGGAAGACAGCATTGAGTGTTAGGAGCCCTAGAGGCCCCATTTCTCTTTGAACTATGGTTTCCTCCAATGGGCATCACTGAAACGGCCTTGCCTGCTACCTCTGCTCACCCATGGGTCCTTGGGGCTGTCCTGCAGCCCACTTGCCCCATCATCCATCCTCCATGATTCCCACCCCTTCTCTGGCTCCCCACTACCTAAGGAATGGGATCCAAACACCCTAGTCTGACACCCAAAGTGTTCCCAGCTGGTCTCGGCACTTCATCCTCCACTCCCGTCGCTCCACCAGGGGCGAGCCTGTCCCCTTAGCCTCTCTGCACCCACCCCCAACCCCCACCAATGCCTCCACTATTCCCTCTGCAGAACTAAATTCTGCACATCCGGTGAGACGTGACCTCGTCTCAACTCCAACAGACACTTAAGATCTGCGACAATGACTCACACAGCCAGACGTCTGTCCCCAAAAAGAGTTTCAACACTTTTTATGTAATTTAGCTTTTCACAAGTCCCTTTCTTCTGGGTTAATGCAGTGGTCCTCAAATAGTTGTTATTTTTTAGCAGTGAAACTCTTTTCATTCCTTTTTTCAAGTAAAGTCTTAAACAAAAGCCCAATATATAAAATACATCAGATGAAGCCTTGTCAGTGCCTTGGATCCTGCTTACTTGGCCCCCTCCTTACTCTTGAAGTGGTCCCAAAGGTTCCTCTGAGAAGCCCAAGGCTCCCTCGGGAACACAGAACTAGTCATTCAGAGGCAAATGTGTCTGGAACACGCTCTGGTTTTGGAGAAGCCAGGCTGGGCCTGGAGCTCAGAGGTCTCGCCTCCTCTTCCTAACTAAGAGGTCTTCCCTGTGGCTGTCACTCTCTCCTGTTTTTTAATGTCAAGTTCTCCTGTATTTTCAGTGTCAGCATAGCATATGCTCCTTTAAAAAAATAGAAAACCTCGGAAAATATAAAAAAGTAGAAAAAGAAACCACTTATAATTCTACCATCAATGACAAATTCCCATTACATTTTTTGATAAATTTCCCTCACCTATCCTGGAAGCAGCACACACATCATCAGCGGCATTTAGGCCTTTTCATGACTGCACTGTACAGAGAAATGGTGCAGACTTCACTCTGGAGCCTTGGGCTTCAGAGCAGACGCAAACATTTAGACTCAACTGATCACTTCCTGCACAGAGATGCACTTTCACCTTCCATGGTGGAAGTCCCATAGCATGGTGCACACAGACTGCTAATTACTGGACTTGCAGGCTCTGATTCCCCCCTTTCGGTCCCCCATCACCACCATCCTCTCTCTCTAGGAATTTTATCTACTTTGACTCTCAGTTCAGTTCAGTTCAGTCGCTCAGTTGTGTCCGACTCTTTGCGACCCCATGAACTGCAGCATGCCTCCCTGTCCATCACCAGCTCCAGGAGTTTACCCAACCTCATGTCCATTGAGTCAATGATGCCATCCAACCATCTCATCCTCTGTCATCCCCTTCTCCTCCTACACTCAATCTTTCCCAGCATCAGGGTCTTTTCCAATGAGTCAACTCTTTGCGTGAGGTGGCTAAAGCACTGGAGTTTCAGCTTCAACATCAGTCCTTCCAATGAACATCCAGGGCTGATCTCCTTTAGGATGGACTGGTTGGATCTCCTTGCAGTCCAAGGGACTCTCAAGAGTCTTCTCCAACACCACAGTTCAAAAGCATCAATTCTTCCGTGCTCAGCTTTCTTTATAGTCCAACTCTCACATCCATACATGACTACTGGAAAAACCATAGCCTGACTAGACAGACCTTTGTTGACAAGGTAATGTCTCTGCTTTTTAATATGCTGTCTATATTGTTCATTACTTTCCTTCCAAGGAGTGAGTGTCTTTTAATTTCTTGGCTGCAATCACTATCTGCAGTGATTTTGGAGCCCCGAAAAATAAAGTCAGCCACTGTTTCCGCTGTTTCCCCATCTATTTGCCACTCTAACGCTAGCTACCTGAAATGATTGATTGATCTACTCGCATTTATAGGAAGCCAACCATGGGCTCCAACTCTGGCTCTGGCTGGCCTAGGCTAGAAAGAGATGAACAAGACCCGATCTTCTGCAAGCTGATCATGGTACAGTTGAGGAAAAAAGAATAGGGGCATAAGTAACTGTTATTCAAAGCAGAAAAGAGGTGAAAATAAAGCCCTTTTAGACTCAAAGGTGGGAACAATCACTCTAGGTGGGGGCAAGTAGGAAAGACTACATGAGCAAGAACTACTAGAGCTCAGCTGGGCAGATGAAGAGGAACAGCATTCCAGGTGGGAGGAACAGAATGTACATAGCCACAGGGCACAAAGGAAGATGGCTACCATGGTACTCACTGGGAATCCTGGCAGCCCAGGCATGCCCTCGGGGCCCTGTGACACAGAAAGACAAAGAGGTAGCTCAGGAGCAGCACTTCCAGGCCAGCAGGAACCTGCACCCCAGAGGCTCACTTCCTCTGCTGCTGCTAAGTCGCTTCAGTCATGTCCGACTCTGTGCGACCCCATAGACGGCAGCCCACCAGGCTCCCCCGTCCCTGGGGCTCTCCAGGCAAGAACACACTTCCTCTAGCACCTCCCAAAGGCCCAAGCGTGTCCCCACCCAGTGGGACTCAAGACTCATTCCACAGAGGGAGGAACCATGCAGTCACACAGCTAGTTGGCACGGAGCCAGGAAATGCCCAGAAGCCTGGAGCCTCTGCACCCCCAGTCAGGACTTGGGGCTCTGTAAGTCCCAGCCTCCCCCACCCCCAACCACTCCTCCTCCTTCTCGACCTCAGAAACCCCTGGGGCAATGAATGCAGTGCTTGACCTTCACAAATACCCTCAAAAGTTCCCAAACTCTGAGGAGTGGGCCCCAAGGGTGTGCTGGGGTATTTGGGGTTAGATGTGGGGGCAGTTGGTGAGACTCAGTTCTCTTCCCTCAGCGAGAGGGATTATTTTAAATGGCCAGCGGCTTTAAAGGCTCTAGGAAACAAAATTTGTGTTTCACTCCACATGGTGCCAGGACACTTTTTCCTCCAAGCCCAGCTACCCACATACCTATTAAAGGCATAAGAGTTTGGCAGAATATACATACAGAGATATAACTGAACGACAACAACTTTCCTAATGCACAGTCATCCCTGGGGTATCTGAGGGGTACAGGTTTCAGGATCCTCTGTAGATACCAAAATCCTCAGATGCTCAAACCCCTTAATAAAATGGTCAGCATATAACCAATATACATACTCCATACACTTTAAATCATCTCTAGATTACTTATAATACCTAATACAATGTAAAAGCTATGTAAATAGTTGCCAGCAGGCAGCAAATTCAAGTTTTGCTTTTTAAAACTTTCTGGATTTTTTTTTCAGTCTTTTTTTTTTATCCAAGGTTGGTTGAATATGTAGATGCAGAAGCAACAGGTACAAAGGACTATATACTAATACATACTAATATATACATATATATATAGTGTACAGACAAAAAGTGATGAAAGTGAAAGTCGCTCAGTCATGTTTGACTCTTTGCGACCCCATGGACTGTACAGTCCATGGAATTCTCCAGGCCAGAATAGTGGAGTGGGTAGCTGTTCCCTTCTCCAGGGGATCTTCCCAACCCAGAGATTGATATAATGGAGTGGAAAAGCATAAGGGTGCAACTGGGAGGGAACTATCTGAATAGGAAAATCTTGGTCCTCCCTTAGAGATACCCTTGAAGGCCCGGATTTGCCAAAGAGAAAGCCAGGGATTGAGACAGAAAGAAGATTCTTGGGGTGGGAAAAAGAGAAGGGGTGCGGGCAGACAAGGCCTAAGGCCTCAGAAAAGAGATGCCAATTCTTAGATCTTAGGCTGTGTTCTGCTTTAGAATTAAGCCACCTAATGCTCTAAACTTCCAATAATTAGAAGACACTTTTCCCACCCACTTTGGGAAATGACTTTTGCTTCTTTGCTTTAGGGTTTGCTTATTGGGGTGTTTTGGGTGGTTCTAGCAGAAATCAAGGAAAGGGAGCCCCATTAGATGTAGGGAAGAGACAGTGGAATGACCCAGGAACAGAGGCACCTGGCAGGAAACACTGGCTCTAGAGGAATCTCTCAGATATTTGGTTTCAGGATATATATTGCAAGAGCCTTGGGGAGAGAGCTGAGTTTTCCCCAGGATGTGGATGGCAGGGGTTCAGGCCAACCCCACTGGGGACTGGGAACCCAAAGCTTTCAAGGCCAGAGCTCTTTCCTCTCTCCCCAGCTGTCACCAGCAGATGCGGAAGATGCAATGGGAATCCACCCCCCGGGCTGCAGGAGGAAGCTTCCTTCCTCTGAGGTCCTACTGTGTCACAAACTGACTCTGTGGACTTGAAGAAATGAGCTAGCTTCTTTGTGTGTCCCTGATCTCTAAACGGGGCCAGGAAGACTGAAGCCAGTCACATTCCCTCTTCATGTGCCAGTTTCCCCATTAGCAGTAGGCTCATCCCCTTCTGGGAAATGAGACCACGTAAATAAAAGCAGGCCCAAAGCATTGCTCAGACGTCAATTAACTTGTTAGTTATGAGTCTCTGATTTCCATTACACATATTTCTGATGCAAGGGACTGGAAGCTTCCACCGCATTGGACAAAACTCCCAACACAATCAAATTAATGTTGCAGCAACTTCTCAGAGACACAAAGCTCTCTTTCCATTCCACTTTGAGACACTTAAGCTCTGTCCTTCAGGAGCGCAAAGATTCCAAACCCACCCAACTTAGTTTCAACTGGGGCATCTGGGTAGGACCCTCATTCCAGGGCAGCTGTGGATACACACCGGAGGCCCGATGAGCTCAGGAATGTCCGAGAAATTCATGAATCCTTGGGTGATGTTGGTTAAAGACTGAAAAGAGAAAAAATCAGACAAAGAGACAGAGGGTGGCACATATCCCACCTTGTTCCTGGCAGTGAGGCTTTAACTGAAGTCACCCCGCATGGCAGATGCAGGTGGACGCTGACAACACCCGCCCACTGCCAATACACACACTCCACCCACTTCTTAAGGTGGCCCTGAACCACATTATCACTTTTCTCTTTTGATAAATCTTAAAACTGCACAGTATATGAATGTCTTCTTTCTTGTATAATTTTAAATATTAAAATTTTATTAATTTTTAGAATTTAAAATATATACATGGTAAAGGAGATAGTGAAGGACAGCGAAGCCTGGCATGCTGCAGTCCATGGGGTCTCAAAGAGTTGGACATGAAAGAGTGACTGAAACAATTAATATTATATGTATGTTATTAATATATAATTATAAATTAATAATAATATTAATACCCACAGAAAATAGCATTGTTGGGATGTGTATGTGTGTTTTATGTGTATCTGTCCAAGTGGTTATTTTATATAAATGGTACCAGGCTATATGCATTATTCTTCAACTTGCCTTTTTTACTCAATCATATGAAATGGACGTCTTTCCATGTGGAAATTTTCAATATGAACATATTAGCAGGTTGCCAAAGAGCTGTCTAAAGGGACTGTACAATTTATACTTCCAACAAAGAGATTTTTCTATTTCGCCACATCCTTATCTACATTTGATATTTTTGAATTATACTTAAAAATCTCTAGTCATTGTTTTTTTCAGTTATTTGGGACTTTTTGTCTTTCTGTCATCTACCAGTATGACGTTATTTCTCTCATAAGCACCACGATTTTTCACAAATGTGATGTTCTAATGTCCAGTGGGCTGCGATTGGGTCCCAGCCCACACCCCAGTCTTCTCTACAAATTTCCATCACTCTCCACATACCCCCAAGCCCATCAGCTCCCTGGGCATTGGATGCACCCATGTTTTTCTATTCTGTGCTTCGGCTCTGAGAGTTCCAACCCCCTGAGTTCTGGAAGTCCTGTCCTCCACACCTACCTGGTAAATCCTGCTTAGCTTTCAAGTCCCTCTTAAAAGATACTTCTTCCAGAAAATCTGTCTTGACTTCTCATATTCTAAACCATCTTTCCTCCCTGGTTCCCCCACTTATGTTCCTTGCCTGTCAGTTACAGCTCTGTTACACTTATTTTCCTGACTGCAAATGCTGCCAACCAGAAGAGAGGGTTGGGGACACACTATGTGAGACAACAGAGGTATCACAGTAGGCATAGACAGATGGCCCACACTGGCAGGTAGAAACCCAACACCAGATGCCAGCTACACACCCCCTGCGTAACTAGCAGCCCTGAAGGCACCAAAGTTGTAGACAACCCTCCCTCCCCTTTAGCAAAGTCACAAAACATATAGCCATGCTCTGACCTGGTAATACTCACACTAGACAGGACCTCGATGCGCCCTGGTGGCCCCCTGGGCCCAGGGGGTCCCACAATGCTGGCTCCGTCCATCCCTCTGTCACCCTGGATATAGCAGTGAGAGTGGGAAAAAATCACTGTATATGGGTAATGCTCCTAGAACCAGGATGAAACCTTCTCTCACCCCTACTACAGATCTATGACCTCACCTTAGGTCCCCGGTCTCCTTTTTCTCCTTTGGGACCCTGGCAAAACAAACAAATATTCTTTGAATTTTTTTCTATTCACTTTGCCCACTTTCCATCTACCCTTCCATCTTGCCATCTCTCCCTAAGCTCTCACAAGGATTTTATCCCTGATAATGGTAGCAAAAGATGAAGGGCAAATTCCCCTTACAGAGTCAGAAGGAAGGAACATCTCAGACAGCAAGAGGAACAAAGGTCTTCTCCCAGCACTGGCTGAGTGTCCTTTGACCCTGAACCTCAGAGCTCTCTGCATCTGGGGGATGGGGGAGGTCTTCCTATTCAACCATGGAGGGGGCAGTGATGCTCTCCTCTGTGGGGCTCAGCTCCTCCTGTACCAGTGTGCTCAGCTCTGGGTACCACTTGACAAACATAATGAGATCCTGGGGACTGGTCTTCTTGAGAGAAGTATCATAGCAGAAGATGGACCACACCTCCCTGGGGGAAGAGGTAGCGGGCAGGGGTACCTGTTAGGAGCATGGGATTCTGAAATGGGGCAAAGTGTGAGTCTTGAAAGGGCAGCAGAAAGGAGGCAATGAAGCAGAGATGCTTGATAGTTAGGGACTGGGGAGAGAGAGAGAAAGGTAATTTTCAAGTTTCCCCATATTATATCTTGTGCAAAACCTCTATGCTGTTCCTCAAAGAAACAAGCTATAAAGACCACCTGGTCTCCCCACTGCACAGCTGGAAGCTGGAGGCTCAGAGAGTGTGAATTATTGAAAGTAACAGAGCAGGACAGCACCCCACAGCTTCCCCGCTCCAGCATGACAGCATGACAATCCTCAAAGTGAAGGTTTCAAAAGTCAACCTACACTTGAAGCCGTTGGCCCAGAGATGGGCTCATGTAAGTGCCTGATACTTCCTGAGCCCTCGGTATCCTAGGGAAGGAAGAAGAAGAATTTCAGACCTGACTCCCAGACACCTCCTTGTGCCAGGTATGGTGCTGGGAGCTGGGGCTCAGCAGGGAACCAGCAGCACCGTGGCGTCCAGTTAGCTGGCCTTTCCAGTCATCCGTAATGCATGTTGCTCTTTAACCACAGGGATGAAGGAAAATACCTCAAATCCAAGTCCTGTTGTACATCCAGGGCCTGGGGGCCCAGGGGGTCCAGGAGGCCCTGGGGGTCCCATGACCCCAGGAGCGCCAACTTGTCCATTTTTCCCTGGGGGTCCTGGTAAGCCTCTGTTGCCGGGATCACCCTGTGAGGAAGAGGACAGGCTGACTATCTAGTCTTGAGTTCATTCATGGAAGGAATAACATTCACACCTGAGTCAGAAAATTGTTCTTTGAATTTCATTAGATGGATGGATTTTCTGATTGGTGCTGCTTAATGGTACAGAAACAGCCGTCTTGCCAACTAACATTTTACTTGGAGATAAGCTGACAGCACTCACTGAATGCGTTTGGGTGGAGGGAGTGACAGAGCAGAGAACCTGGCAGGCTATTCACTCTCCTCCAGCTCCAGATGTTCCACCTTCCCCAAGCAGTTCCATCCAGATGTTTTTCTCTGATCCATGACATTTACATGTTTTGTACTTCAGCCCAACAGTTCAGTTATACTAAACCCAGAGAGACAGGAAGAAGGAAGAGAAAATTTTTCTTTTTCATTTTTTACCTTTTCACCAACTGAGCCATCAGGTCCTCTAGCTCCCTGAAAAAAAAAAAGATGGCTGATTATATATAATATAATAATATATCTTCCATTAGGTACATTTAGAAGAAAATGCAGGATTACAGACACGTAAGTAACAGGACATTAAAATGGGACTCCTCCTGTGCAGTTTTGACTGATGTCTCAAACCTGAGCCCATTACAGTAATTGTGAGTTTGCTAGGCAGGTCATGCTGAAAGCTTGTGAAACCCATTTTTCAACCATTAGTTCATTACCTACCTCAAGATTGAAAAGCAGAAGTTGAAGATGAACCAGGGAAAGATGGTAAAGGAAGGATTTCCCTGGAGAGCTGTCAGTGTTCTGAGTGGACCTTCTCCCCACCTTCCCAAGATGGAAGTAAAGGGGTGCCTCTCCTCCTTGAAGCCAAGAAAAGGGGGTTCAAGACTTTGATATATATTCCCTAGGCTTTTGGAGATAGGTATATAATGGCTGACTCTCTTCTGGAAAAATCTAAAGAGCAAAAGCTGGCTGGAATAGCCCCAGAATTGAAGGGGAGGGTCTCTAAAACAACTTATGTGTCCACCACCAGTGGGGGCCACGGTAGAGGTTTTCTAGGGGGTTAGATGTGGATCCCGAGGTAAAGAGCCAGGTGTGAGTTCAAAGCAGAGGGGAGGACCAATGGGAGCTGATGGCAAGGCGTGGTCAGCCACAGTATACACTGCCCTGAATCAGAGGACTGCAGTCGGGGTTCCCAGCAGGAGAACCTCCAAGGAGACCACCCAAGCACCCTCAAGAGAAGAAGCCAGAAACCGCATGGCCACACAGAAGGCTCTCGACACCATGACAAAGCCACAGTCTAAGGCTGCACCTTCTCCCAAACCCCTCTTCCCCTTCCTATATCAAATCCACAGAAGTGACAGAGTGGATAGTTAAACAGTCATGCTCAAAACTAAGATGGTGAGTGACACTTGAACCTGAAACAGTGAAGAATGCCAACGAGAAAACATGGGAAGCTGAAGCCAGAGGCTTCAGCCATGGAGACAAACCACAGGGAGAAAAATATCAGGTAAGGGAGGAGTGGAAGCCAAGAGCAGACCATGGCTCTGCTAGACAGAAGTTGACATTCTGGAGCTAGATAGCCATGGAGCCCTGCCCCTCTCCCCTCACCTTCCATTTTCACTACAAGAACAATAAGAGTTGTTTATTGAAACAAAGGGATATGGCAGAGCCCCAGGTGGCTAGCAGACTCTGGGAGGTCCAAGGGTACCCCAAACACCTAAGATCAGCTGTTGAGGCACATCCTAGTCCTCCTGTCCTAAAACCTGCAGAAGTAGCTACCACCCAACTCGCCAGTACTTTGTATAAACAGAGGCAGAAAACAGATTAAAGAGGGATTCCAATTTCTAAAGCATAAACACACAAGCAAGAAACCCTACACATCTGAGCAAAAGCACACTCTGAAAGAGAACAGCATCAATCATGGAATGTCTCCTGAGGAAACAGAGCTAAGAACACAAACCAATCAGGACTCTAAGTAAATACTATATATTCTCAGGGAGAAAAGGGAGGATACTATTACAGCCAAGAAACAAGGACAAACTATTATGAAATAAGAACAGTGGTTAGAGAAAAAAATCAATTAGAGATCTCAGACAAAGATATGTAACTGCTGAGAAGAAATACTCTATAGAAAGGTTGAATAACAGAACAGACATACTTAAAGAGAGAACCCCAGAGTGAACCCGGCTACTCTGTGGGGTGGCGGGAGGAGAGGAGTGCTTGCAGAAGGAAGTAGAGGTAACTGGGGTCCTGTGGCTTCCCTGCCTGCCAACCTGACCTGGGAAAAACTAAGTGTGATCTTACATCCAGAGCAGAAACAGAAAGAATTGGGTTCCAGTTTTGCTGCCCAACCTGCAGGCTACAGTTTCTGTGTCTGTTTTTCTTGGGTGTGACCAGCCACCATCGTCTGCTATCCGATGCAATTTGTCCTTGAAGGAAGTACTGTCCTTATGTATTTTTCCAGTAATAAGTCAAATCTCGGTCAGAGATATTGTGAAATAGAAGTTAACTTGGCCCAGTCTCTTGATTTTTGGACTCTATCCTCTGAAAACATTATTACTGTTGACTCCGTTCAAGAAAAGGATGCTCATAAGATGAAAAACTGTACTTTTTCAAGTGTCTTTCTGACTTTTCAAATCAAGAGTACATCTTGTAGAAGTTTCAAAGGAAGTTCCAGAAGATATGTTACCCTTTCATTTATCTGTCTCAGAAACAGATGGTTTTATCTAGCTTGTAGGTATGAAGAGATAGTATCTGGGCCCATTTCATTGGCTCACAGATTTGGTGACCACCATTTTGGAATATGAGTAGATCAGTTCAGGGATGGAAGAGCTTATGTTACTATAACATACATGAATAGGCAGAGTCAAAGTGGTAGCTCCAATTTAAAGGATCAGCAAAGACCCCATAGCTAAAATGGTGAAGGCAGACCTATACTTCACTCCTCAGTGAGAGAGCTGTGTGGTGAGGCTATGCACTGTCCTGGAATTCCAACCAGCAGAGTGGCGAGTCTGAATATGATGATGGTATGGAGAGACCAGTTCTACAGCAGAAACACTGTGAAAGAACCAGGTATGGGAGTGCTGCCTGTTGCAAAATGATGGTCTAGAATTTATTAGAAATTCTGGGGACTTCCCTGGTGGTCCATTGGCTAAGACTCTATGCTCCCACTGCAGGCAGCCTGAGTTCAATCCCTGGTCAGGGAACTAGATCCCATGTGCTGCAACTAAGGGTTTGAATGCCACAATTAAAAGATCCTGCATGCCATAACTAACTGAAGATCCCACATGCCTGGCGCAGCCCAAATAAATATTTTTTAAAATTCTGGCTCATTATGGTAGCTGGGTTTGCTAAGGACAATGTTAGACTTCATCACACAACATCAAAGACCTTTTCAGTTGTGGTTTCTTACTCAGTGCCTTATCAAGTCTGCTGGTTTTGTGTATAGTGTTACACTGATAACTTCAATTTGTTACAGTTAAAATTGACTATGCTCTATATGGTTTCATGGAGGCCTACAATTCAGATTTTTTACCAAATACATTTGATGATTAAAGAAGATATAAAATAGGAAATCCAGCCAATATCATAGCATTTAATTGAAACAAGCTGTTATAAGCTCTAAACCCATTACTAGATCCTATTTAAGAGCAGCTCACCACTCAGGTTCTTGGGAAGGGGTACACTGTTCCTTACTACACAAGATTTAGAGAATTGATCGAAGCCAATTTGGAACTGGTTGGAGAAAGGGAAGGTGATGGTCATTTACTTGCATTCCTCACATATCTCATGCAAAAGCTGGTTTTACAGGGCCCAGCAATGACATTTCAGGAGCTCAGTGAGGTTACTCACAGCCAGTTACTGGGAGCTTAACAGTCCTCAGCAATTCTGGGCACTGAAGAAAATTTGAAACATAAACTCTCTTCTGCCTGGGCATCCCAGTGCCTTTTGAGACTGAAGAATAACATGTATCAGTTAGATTATGAAATAAGCAAAAGAATGACAACCATTAGTCCTAGGTCTGTGCTGAAGACGGCAGAATCTACAGTGCAAAAGCAGAAAGAAATTTTTCAGAGAGCCATTTCCAGCGTGTTCTTCAGCAGCCTTTCCAGAACCATTCTATAGATGAGAAAGCAAGCCATCCCCTGCCCATTCCTTCATGGGCTAAAGATCTCAGAGTGGCTGCTCATCTTAATTTTGGGAAAATAAACTATGGAATATTCCTATGATCAAACTCAACACAGAATAATCTATTTGATGAATTCTTAATGACACCCACATTTTGATGACAATCTCACATTTGAAAATGATTATCTATAACAATATTATTTCCAGCCAAGTAAACCAAATCTTATTCTTCAGGGTTTTCAACTATCTGGACTGGCTGATACTTGAGGGTGAAGAGAAGAGAGCCTGATGTCCTGGTGACAACGAGGAACGACCTCCCTGCAAGTGTCCACCTAGCCGTGGAAGGCACTGCCTGGGCAGGAAATGAGTCCTCTGGCACTGGAGGCATGTAAACTGAAGCAGGGATCGGAGGAGACTCAAGGATCACCCGTATCATTGGATTTTATGTGGTGTTACATCCCTGAGATTATTCACTTTCTTTAGCATGTTTTTGTTGTTATTTCACCTTCAGACTATTCTGCTTGGTTTACTTTGCGCGGGTGCAGGTAAGTGTCATATTCAAGGTTTCCCTTCAGTTCTCCTGAAGCAAATTTCCAAGTCTTTCTAGAATCTGCTTTTCCTTGACCAGAAACCATCATAGACACACAGGGCAACAAATTAGATCTCATAGCAAATTCCAGGAAGAAAAAAGTGATTTATCTGCCACAGTTATTCTGGGCAAGCCTGCCACTTTTGTGCATGACCGAGTGTCTGAGCAGCTGCAGAGTGCGCCTGCACGGGTGTTTGCGGGCGGATGTGGGCGTGGGCTTGGGCATTTGTCAGTCTGAGACCAGAGCAGCAAAGGGTGTGGACGGGGTAGAAGTGTGAGGGGAAGGGGTGTGGGGCGGGGGCAGGGGAGCTGGTAAGAAGAGGAGGGAAGGCGAGAGTAAGTCTTGTAATGTTTCCTGCGAATTTTAATTTCTTATGAAAGAGCTGGTCCATGTACAACGAGTTCTGTAAAACTCAACAATTGTTTCTTCTTTTTCTGAGAAATGAGCTTTCCATGAAAACTGAGTTACTGTTTCAATTAAACACACTTGAGAGCTGACTGAAAACGGAAATTCAGTTCAGTGATGATGGGGGTGTCTAGGGAGTCAGCATTTCCCACAGCTTTGTCCCGGTGGGGTACACAGAGGGTCTCCACTCCCCTAGCCATGTGGATGAACCCTCCCTCCTCTGAACCCCAGTGAAGCTCAAGACTACATCTCTAGAAGGAAGCTCACCTTATCTTTATTGTCTGCCTGGCAGAACACAGCTTATCTCATCAACCAGGCCAGGAACACAATTGGCAGGAACCCCACCCCCACAGCACCAAGTAGACTTAACAGACAGAAGATTACATGGGTTTATGGAGAAGGAGGAGAATGAAGACGTGTGAGACTCGGAAATGGAGGATTCATCAAACTGCTCACAGAAGCCTGTGCTAGATTCTAAGGAGACACAGACAATGCTTCTGCTCTGGTTGTCAGAGTAGGGTGGGGGGCAGACTGGTAAGCTAACAGCTATAGTGTCCCTGGCTGGAGGGCTCCCAGCAGAATCAACATTGAGCTAAAGGCAAGTGGAGGAAGGAGCGTGCTTTCTACTCATGAACAGTCCAGGAGAACTTTCCAGAGGATAGATCTGAACTGGGCCTAGGAGGATGAGGAAAGGGAAAGGACAGGAAGCCCCGCGCAGAGGCCAGGAGGTTGCGCAAGCCTGGGGCCTTTCAGTAGTGCTGGCTGGCCCGGAGGCGGGTGTGCGAGGGAGCAGTGGTAGGGAACAAAGAGGTAGGTCAGGAAGGGACTTGAAGATCTGCACACAGTGAAGGTTCCATCCTGCGGGCATGAGGGAGCCAAGGGTGCTTTCTCAGTGGAAAGACAGTGAGTGATGAGAGCTTGCTCTGGCAAGATGGACTGGCAGGTGGGTGGAGGCTAGACTGTGAGTGGGAGAAGGGGCATCAGTGAGGGGCCTGATGCCACCCTGTAGGCAAGGAAGAAAGAATGTCAGGTCAGGGCAGAGAGAGGGGTGAGAGATGTGGACTTAAGATTGGCCACTCCTGGCCACGGACTGATGGTGGCAAGAAAGGAGAGGAGGGAGGACTTAGAGAAGACTCTGTTTTTGAGTCCAGGTGACTGGGCGGATGGCGGTGCCATTCTTGGAAGCTGGGAACATGCAGGAGTAGACGGGAGAAGATGCTGAGTGCAGGTTTGGGTATAGAGAGCCCTGGGGAGAGACATCCAGCAGGGAGGACCAGGATGGGGTCAGAGGCAAGGTCGGGCTTAGAGGACAGAGGCAGGATGGGCCTGGTGGTTCCCTATGCAACACCCCTCCCCTTTTCCCCGTACCTTCTCTCCTTTCATTCCAGGAAGACCAGACGCTCCATCAAGTCCAGGTTTTCCCTCGGGGCCCTGAGGAACATCAAGGACAATCAGCCTACAATATCTTTGATAAGTATCAAATACGAACCCTCTTTGGAAAAGGAGGCCAGAGCTGAGAAGACCCAGCGGGTGAGGCGGGTGGGTCTAAAGCCTTGTGTCAGTCTGTAGCGGAACAACTGTCCTGGCCACAGCTCGGCCACTGCTGGCTGTGCGCCTGTAGACGAGTGTCCTTCACTCTCTGGGTTGTGCTTTCTCTTCTGCAGGGCAGTCGGGGGCAGGGCTGGACTAGACGGTCTCTGGGGCCTCCCACCCCAGGCCGAGCACTGATGGACTACGTTTCCAAGATTTTACATGAGCCTGTATTTCCTACACAGACTAAGATGAAGCAGTGAAACAACGTGTAGGATGTTATTTTCCTTGGCTGTTGCTTCTTATCTGGAGTCAGTAAAAGCAATGTCTTGGCTGAGGAGGATTTTGTTTACAAGTGCCAGCTAGCTGCTTACACCTAGTCATAAGCCTTAGCACTGGGGTCTGCAGTCTGTACCCCCTCCCTGGCTAAAGGAAGCCCCATGGGTACTGAGAGGGGGCGGTGACTTCGGTAGCTCACCGGGGGACCAGGTTCACCAGTAGGTCCATCTTCTCCAGGAGATCCAGGGGGTCCCATGAAAACATCAGTTCCTGGTTTTCCTGGGATCCCAGGTAAGCCAGGTGGGCCTGGGGGACCTGGAGGACCCTAAAAAAAGACACCGTGTTAAAAAACAGGGCAGGAGGGGACAAATGAATATGTTCCACTCACTCCATTGTTGACAACGACCCTACGGGTACAGACTGGTGTTGCTCCTTAGAAGATGGGGAAACTGAGGCTCAGTGAGATGATGTGACTTGCTTAAGAGCTCACGCACACAGCTAATTAGGAGAAGAGCTGAGATTTGGACCCAAGTCTTTTTAAGCCCATTATATGTTTTCTGCCCAGATGTATGTATACGATAAAGATGCAATTTGTTGGAATTCTCAGAGGTGCTCTACTTTAGTTTTCTGATTACCTGAGAGGTTAGTCTAAAACTGCCTATTGTTATAAAGTGAAAAGGTTAGTCACTCAGTTGTATCCAATTCTTTGTGGCCCCATGGACTATATAGCCTGCCAGACTCCTCTATTCATGGGATTTCCCAGGCAAGAATAATGGAGTGAGTTGCCATTCCCTTCTCCAGGGGATCTTTCTGACCCAGGAATCGAACCCAGGTCTCCTGCATTGCAGGCAGATTCTTTACTGTCTGAGTTAAGGCTTACTTGTTAAGCCTTATTAAAATACCCCTGCAATGTACTAGTCTTTTTAGCCTGGGGCTGGGTTTGCTGATGCCACCAGCTTGGATGTTCTAAGTGGGTCCTGTCCCACTCATCCAGTGAGTCCTGAACCCTTCCAGCCCTGTCATGATGAGCAGGCAGAAAGGCAGCTGAGCAGAGCCCTCTAGGTGGGGATTCTTGACAGGGGCTCAGAGGAAGGGATGGAATGAGGTTGCGGCTCTGAGGACAGATGCATGAGATCCAGGTGAGAGGAGAGGTGCTCCCAGGGGGAGATCTAGAGGGAGCTCTGGTGGCCCAGCCTTGGGCAAGAGGCTGGGGGACCAAGAGTTGCCAAGGAGGCAGAAAGAGTGGTCTGCAGAGGTAGAAAGGGGGCTGCCTCAGGGTAGGGAGGGTTTTGAGAAGGGTCTGGAAGTCAAAGTGTGAAATGCTGTGTAGAGAAGAGGCCAGCAGGTCTCTGTGATGGGTAAGGGGGTGGGGGGTAGAGCTGGTGGTAGAGGTGAAGGTCATGGGCATACCTGCTGTGGAAGACGTGCTGGAGAAGGCTGCCAGGGGAAGGAGGCAAGTGTAAAGTGGGGCTCCTAACTATAAACTAAGGTCAGACTCACTTAAAACTGACCAAGGATGGAAATGCCGGGCATACATAAATGTAGATGGGAAGTATAGTGAGTCCCAGGAGCCCACCGCCAGCCTCAGCAGTCATCTACAGAGGCCAGGCTGGTTTCATCTGTTATCAATCCCTGTGTCCCCCCTCCTAGATCCTCATGAAGGCTGCCCTCCCCTCACCACCCAACACCAGGCCTTTTAACCCTTCACACTCACTCTCAACAGCTCCTCACTGTGCACCAGGTCACCAGAGCCAGAGCTGACATCCAAGCCCCAGCCCAGGCCGGAGCCCTCAGCCTCCACTTCCACCTGCAGAGAGAAAAAGTTCCCATGCTGGGTTTCACCATCATTCTCCAAGGACAGGCATGTCACTGAAAGCTTTCCAGTATTCTGTGCCCCTGTAACTGCTGCTGGTGACTTCCCTTCTGGCTCTTTCGCCCCGTCCCCTCTACAGCTGCCCTCCTTCTCTCCCTCCCAGCTGTGCAGCCAACATATGGCCAGTGCTCAAACACAGGACACTTTCACAGCCTCTCATCCTCTCTTTTCCTGCATTTCCAATCCCTACTCATCCTTCAGGGTCCAGTTCCATGGTCACCTCCTCCAGGAAGCCCTGCCCAACCCCGTTTTCAGACAGAATTCATCTCTCCTGCTCTGTGTTCCCACCAGCCTCTGTGGAAGTCTGGATTTGGCCCTAGGGCCACCTGGCTTTGAAGCTCAGTTGTGTGTATCTGTCGGCCCCGCTAGGCTAAGACTCCAGAATTGGCCCAGTCCTGAGACACCTCTGGGTGCCCAGGGTCCATCATGAGATCTGGCACCAAAAAGGCACTCAGTGTCTACTTGTTGAATGTCATCAAATTCCTCCAAAGAACAAAAGGAAACTTCCAAAACACCTTTCTGGTACTTAATTCCTGAGGATGGAAACCAGGCAAAGCCTCCTTCAATCATCAAGTAAGGAGGATCTGGGTTAGGGGTTAGAGCTGAGTCTGGGCAGGTTGTGTGTGTGTGGGTGGGAGAAGGGAGGTGATGACATGGAGGTGGAGAGACAGTTAGGAGGCTGCTGTCGCCATCTGAGGGATGAGGAGGTGTTGCACAACTAGACTGAGGGGCTTGGGGACTGACTGGATCAGGGAGGCGGGGGAGGCACTTGAGGACATTTCCTGGCTTCTCTCTTGGAGATCAGGAAGATGGGGTACCATTCCCAGAACAGGGGAGCCCTGCAGGGACAGCAGGCCTAGGAGCATGGTGACAAGTTCAGCTTGGGATGTGAGGGACCCAGGGGCCTTTCAGGGCACAGGATATAAAGGAGCTTTATGAATATAAAACTCCTGGGCTCCAGGAGAGAGTCCCGGCACAGGAGTGAGCACTGAGCTCTGACTGGAGGGCACTTGAGAGGAAGAATCCTCTGTGGCTGTTGTGTGCATCCCTGGCCCCGGCACTTTGTACACGTGACAAGCATGGGTAGGAATCTCACCGTGGGTTCAGTAGGCCCAGCAGGTCCAGGGGCGCCAGGAAACCCCTCCTCAGCTTCACCCTAAAGAGAACAAGATGTCAGTGGAGCACTGGGCACCCCTTCCTCCTGTCCCCTTCTCTCTCCAGAAATTACGCTCCTCTTCAGAGGAGGCTTATGCAGGAGTTTTATATACCTAATCTGTTAAGCATGTACCACATGCCAGGTAAAATTTCCAGGTATTAGCTCATTTGATTCTCATCCCAGGGAGAAGGTCTACATCCCCATTATACACACGAACAGACAGAGAGAGGGGTGTGGCAGGGCCAGATGTGGGTATCCCTCTCACCCATTACCTTGGGTGAGTCTAAGATTCAAAATCATCCAAAAGATACTTCAGAGTGGGTAGTCCTGTTACTGTCTTTGTGGTGTTTTTAAATCATTTCCTGAGGAATCAGGGTACCTATTTCAGCTCGTCACAGATTCCAGACACAGGCACTTAGGGTGAGGTATCTTTACAGGTTATATGCCAGGATGAAATGCTGCAAGCTCGTCTTTCCCTTTCTCCTTTCTCCCCCTCTCTCTTCTTTTTTCTTGTTGCTTAGACACTAAGTCATATCCGACTGTTTTGTGACCCCATGGACTATAGCCCACCAGGCTCTTCTGTCCATGGGATTTCCCAGGCAAGAATACTGGAGTGGGTTGCCATTTCCTTTTCTAAGAAATCAATCCTGACCCAGGGATTGATGTCATGTCTCCTGTGTTGGCAGGCAGATTCTTTACCACTGAGCTACCTCTCTTCTTAGAAATTTTTTAAAATCTCATTGGAAAAGTCAGAAGCACCCTTGGTGGAAACACCACCATATATTAGGAAACTATCAACCACCACAGTTCTGCTACTTTAAGGCCATACTTGCTGACATTTAGAAAGGGTATTTCCTTCCCGGGCTTTTGCATGTATCTATTTTTAATATGTTAAGACCACACAGTATACTAAATTTCATAACCAATTTTTTTCACTTAGCATTATACAGTATTTTCCTCTGTCATTAAATACTCCTAGTAAGTTTAATTTTAATAGCTGTATAATGTCCCATTATTTGAACATCCTTTAATTCAGTTAACTCCCCTATTGTTGGCTAAACTGTATCCAGTTTTCTTTTTCCATTAGGGACAATACTAAGATTAATATCCATGTACAGAAAGCTTTTTTTAATATAAGATTACCTCTTTTAGGATTGATTCCTAGAACAGAAGTGTCTGGGTCAACAAAATGCAATTTATGGTGTTTATATGTGTTGACACAGAACTTCTCAGAAGTAGTCAGTCACTGACACGGCCACCAGCATAGCTGGTCTCACCAGGCCCTCACCAAACACCAGCTTCTCAAAGCACAAAATATAAAGGATCTAAGGACAACTGAACCAGGCTGCCCAACAAATCAATGGCAAAAAGAACAAAGTAGGTGGGAGAAAATCAGACTAAAAGAGACTTAAGAGACACCAACCAAACAATGTAGACCCTGTTTGGATTCAGATCCAACCTAACCATAAAAAGGCATATTTAAATAGCCAGGGTATTAGATGATGTGAAGGAACCATTGTCAGCTTTGTTAGATGGATAATGACATCCATTATCACCCACTGATGGATGATACTGTGGCAAAGGAGAAAAGGTCCCAGATTAACCTTTTAACAATACACATTAATGTGTTTTTTAGTTAAATGATATGATGCTTGGGATTTGCTTTAAAACACTCCAGCCTTCCCTCCACTCCAAAAAGATAGCTGTAGGAGGTGGATAAAAGCAAGGCACATTATGTTGCTGACTGATGTATATGAGGGGGTTTATTATACTATTCTAAGTCCTTTCGGGAATTTTTAGAGTTGCCATAATAAGAAAGTTTAGAAGAAGGAGAACTGGCTCTGTGAGAGGGCACATGGCCAGCCAGCCCTGCTGCACCCGATGTGGCATCTCTGTGGGGAGACGCAGTCTTGGGGTTTTGCGTGTTCCTTGGGGTGAGGAGCAGAGGAGCAGGGGGACTTCATTTAGGGAGTCACAGCACAGGAGCTGGGGGCCACAGGCATCCAGCCAGCCTGGTGGGTTCCATGTTCATTTCCCAGTCGAGTCTCCCGGGAGCACGAACCCTGGCACCAAGAGCTCCTCAACTGGCTTGGCAGTGGACTCAGACACCTGCAGCAACCTAAGCATCCAGGTGTCTCCAAGATGCAGAAAAGTTAAAAACCAGAGCTCTTGCTCATCTTCTCCTTTTACAGAAAGCAACACCAAGACTCACCACAAGTCAGAACCTCAGCCTCCCGGCTCCCAACCTGGAGCCTCTTCACTACACCACACTCTCGGGGATGCGCCAGGGCATGAGCTTTGCAGGCCAGTATGCCCGGGTTCAAATCCTGGCCCTGGTCTTTGGGGCGCGCCACAGCAGGCAGGTTCCTTTACCTAAATGTCACTCCCCTTGCCTGGGAAACAGAGATGACTCTCCTTGCACCACAGAGTGGCGTTGTATAGATCAACTTGGAACCCAGAGTGCTTAATAAATGTCCATGCAAAAGGCTTATTTCTTGCCCCTTCACTGTGAGTTCCTTGGGGACAGGAACGAGGTCATATTCATCTCAGTTTCCAAGTGTATAGACTGAAGGCCCTGAGTTGCTGTGCACTGAGTCATGACAAGTGAACGAACAAAAAATAAAGAGACAGAGCAGTGCTTGGCAAGCACCAGGGGCTGGCGCAGTGGGCATCTGGGACTTGCAGCTGGCTCTCGGGTGTACCATCCCATAGTCCCTCCAGTCCCGGGTCAGCACTGTGGCTGAGGGACCACGTGCCTGGAGGTTGACTCAAGGCTCTGAAAGCATGTGTGACCAAGTGCTACTCGGGGAACTGGCAAGCCCAAGCTGGTCACCAATGGAACACTTTCCTTTAAAAATATCAACACTTAAAGGGCAATTTAATTCCCCAGTTCACACAAGCCCATGCCGAGGACTGGCTCTGGGTTTCCCACTTCTAAAAGACAAAGTCACAGCCCTTAAGTAGTGACAACCTCACACCTGTGCACAGAACTTTCCAAACAGTCTCTGACCTGCATTTCTGACTTGACGTCACAGCTACCCTATTTTACAGATGAGGAAACTGAGGCCCCCAAAAAAGGATTTGCCTGAGGTCATATAGTTGCAACACAGAATTATAGAAACTTGTGTTACACGGCACCTGAAGGTAATTGGACCCTCTCAACACACACACACCTTTGATGCTTCTATTTCCTTTATAGTCTCTGCCACAGCTTATAAGCTTTCTCACCTCCAGAATGGGAATCTCATGACATTTGAGATGGGCCTTTGTACCTTTCGGCAGGTCTGCCTGTTAGACTCACTTCAATTAAAGATGTGGGCAACTTGGAACACAAAGCCAGGTGCCCTAGCTTCTTACCTCGTGCTTTATCTCTACAGACTGCAGCTTCCTCATGTGTTCTCTCAAAAGCCCCAATTCTGCATGTTCCAAACCAAGATGAAAACCCACGCCCTTCCCACGACTCTGGCCTTTCTTTCCCTCCTCTGTAAGACTGGCCAAGTCAAATCTTCACACCTCTGTGTGAAGTGAAATCTTCACTTACCGGAAGGGCCCCGCTTTCAGGGGCTACTGAGGGTAAGGGGAGTGGGGGCCCCTCAGGGGGAGTGCTGCCCAATGCGTCTGCCCCAGCCGCAGTAAGGGGCTCCTCTGTCGTGGCTGCTGCTAAGTCTTCGTCGCCAGGACCCTGAGAAGCCAAAGCAACATAAGGACTCGTGTCGCCTCACCCACAACGCCACGCGCACACTGCTGCTGGGGAGTTTTGTCGACTGTCCTTTGAGTGGTGCTAGCCCAGTTTCAAAGCACTTGCCTACCTACAACTGTCATTACTCCCGACATACTCACCAAAGCACAGGTTCACGATCCTCTTCTGAAACGTGCATCTCCTCTGAGCCCTCCTCCCTAGCAGTGCTCACTGCCTCCCCTGATCCCAGCAACGCTGTCTAACTTTGGACCACGCTCTGAGAAAGTTCTCCTAAGACAAAGCTGGGCGTAGTAGGGTCAGGACCAAGCCTGTTCCCCTGACCCCCTCTGCCATGCTCCTCAGTTACATCCTGCCTCCCTCTGTTGGTGCCAACCTAAATCCGTGCCCTATCGAAGTCGCCTGTGCATTTGGCTCTGGGAAGGCCAGCAACTGCTCCTGTCCCATGACCCTGACCTCCCTCCCCGCTGTGAGCTGGAGAGGATGCTAGGAGACACCTACAGAAGTGACCCCTTGCTCGGAGGCCGCTGTCGGTGTGATGAAAGCCAGGTCATTGGTGGGGACCCCGCTGGCCTCTTCTTCCTCAAAAGTGCCGAGTGGCACATCTGTTGCAGCTGCTGCTGTTGTAGAGCCTTCTTCACTGATTGGACTCTGAAAGGAAATTGGCACAAGGGCTCATCCACCTCATCCATACCCCGGGTCGCTGGGTGTGTGACTGCAGGGAGGAAACTACTGAGGTCATCAGACAAAAGCATGGCCATAGCTCATCTAGCACCAGCCTCAGCCCACAGACCCCCAGAACTCCAGGCTTAGAATGCACCCCTCAGGTCATCCCCTCCCTGCCCCGGAGTCCCCTCAAAGACGTTTCTGCTGGATGCACAGCTTGAGTAATGGGAGCTCCCCACCTGCACAGGAAGCCCTTCTATCTCCAGACAGCTCTGCTAGCTTAGTTTCTTTTGAGTAAAGACTGGAACCTGATCCCCGGTTTTCTCACCCTGTGACAAGGGATTTGCCTTTAAGAGGAAGGAAAGGTAAGGGGGGAGGGAAGCAAGGTGAAGAAGAGGAAGAAAAAGAAAGAGCAGGTGGTAGTGACGATTAGTTAATTAAAATAATCCATGTAACCAGCAAGTGGCTTGGGGCACTCCATCACCTGGTAGGGGCATGCCCTCTCCACTGTAAAGGTTCCTTGTCTGGACATTAGTACCAGAGGTGAAAGGCTGAGAACGAATGTGTGGAAGGATCTCAAAGACCAGTGTTGGTATGTGACGGCCTGACGACCCCCTCCTTTCACGCACCCAGCAAACATCTACTGAGGCCCAAGCATCTGTAGGGATGCAGACAGATCTATGAGCAAGATGTGTGTGCTCCCCAGCCTCACAGAGCCCACAGCCCAGCTGAGCCAGAAATGAGCAATTTACCCAGTCTACTCCTAATTACAATTGTGATGAGACCTTCCAAGGAGACATTCAGGGGTGCTGTGAATGTGTCTGACAGGCAGACTTCACAGTCTGGGAGGCGCCTTCCTAATAAAGTGATGTTTGAGCTGAACTCTAAGGATAAGCAGGAATTAAATGAGGGAAGGAGGAGGAGGAAAAGGTCCAGGCAGATAAAAGAGGGGGTGGGAGGGTTCTAAGGCAAGGAGGAGTGAGGTATGATCCAGAAATTGAAAAAAGACCAGTGATGCTGGAGCACTGAGAGCAGGGACAGTGGCCCAAGATGTGGCCCCAAGGCTGGTGAGGCTGAACCCTGCAAGCCGTGGCGGCCAGGTGGGGGAGCAGGGCCTGCAAGGAGGACAGTGGGAAGCCTCCCACAACAGCTGCCCCCACCAGGAGGAGCTGGGAGAGAGGGTGGAGGTGGCCAGGGGAGGCCTTAGCCATCGTCTGGGCTGGGGATGTCTGGGCTGGGCTCGATCCAGGGGGCTGGCACTGGAGAAAGGTAGAAAGAGGCACAAGTGTGATATGTTGAGGCAGAAAAATCAACAAGACTTGACACGTGACAGAATGTGGGAAGTATGGAAGAGGGAAGAGAATTCTGGATTTGGCAGCTGGTGGATGAGGACTCCATCATCTGAGACAGGAACTCAAGAGAATAAGGAGTCTAGGTTTGAATCTGTCGAGTCTGAAGGTCGTGCAGGACAGCCATTATGACAGTGTTACAGGACAGACTTGCAGTGTCCTTGGATCCTTGCATCCTGCCTTCAGGAGATGGGAGCATCTCTCCATGATGCCTGAAAGGAGGGTTGAGAAGGCCTGGCCAGGCCATTGGACCATGCCAGGGCTTGCTTGAACCTGACCCTCCACTGTGCTCTGACCACCTGTGCTTGTGCCCACAAATGGGCGTGGCTGTGGCCACCATCACCTCCTCCATTCACATCCAGCACTCTTCCACTCCCGCTCCCAAGCCCTGCATCAGCCCTGCGCTGTCCGCATGCCTCCAGGGGCCACAGCACTCTCCACAGCACGCTCATGGGCACCGGCAGACCCCACCTCTGAGGGAGTATTTGTCAGGTGCCCCCTCCCCATTCAGGTTCTTCTGGATTTGCTAGACAGAATGGAGACTGGCCCTCTCAGAAGGCTGGGATCTGCTCCCAGCTGTGACCCACAGCCTTCCAGCACTTTACACTCTTTACCAGAGTGACCATTTCTCCAGGGTCCTGGGTGGGCATAGGAAGGGTCAGTCCCCCGGTGGGCACGCTGCTGGCCTCTGCTTCCCTGGCAATGCTCACGGGCTCCTCGGCCTCCCCTGCTGCTGTCGCTGCTGAACCTTCTTCGTTTTCTGGACCCTGAATAGGAAGACATCACCAGGGCCACCATCACTGACCTGCTGCACTATGGCTGGAAGGAACTGAACTGCCCTCCCTGAGGGCAGCAACCATCATTGTGACAGATCCGATGGATGTTTTCCAGGCCTTTACTCATTGGGATTCTTGGCAGGAGGTGGCATCATTGACTACTCCTACAGCAAGGCAACATTCCTGTTCCAGACCTAGACATAGCCCCCAAACCCACCTGCCTACCTCCCGGCTTGTTTACTTCCTTCTTTCCCTACTTAGGAGTCAAGGGATCCAAGATCCTGCTGTGACTAGGTCACTTCCTCTGAAATGCCCTTCAGTGACTCCCCACTTCTGCTGAGCGTTCAGGTTCTTTTTCACAGCACCCGTGGTCTCAGAGGCCTCTCCAGCTGAGTTTCCCTTCCCTACTGCTCACGCCTGGCCCTGCAGGCATGCTGCACTTGGGTAGGTCTTTTGTGTTCATCTTGATGCCTCCAGCTTCTGCTCCTACTGGCCTACCTCCTAGAACACCTGTCTCACTCCCATCACGAGGCTACTTCTAAGCATCCCCCGGTCTCCCCTTCAGCATCCTTTACCCAGAAAGGCCTCTTGGACCCCCAACTCTGGGTTCTGGGCCCCCTTTTTTGTGCTCCCCTGTGCTTCTCCTATCGTACCTCTCCCCTCTCTGTCCCCCCAGGGGCTGGATCTGTCCTTTTCACCTGGTGCCCAGCACAGTGCAGTACTCCACAAACACCTGCTGAGTCAGTCAACAGAGGCCTGGGCCTCCAAATCTGAGTCTACTTGGACTTGGCCCCACAAGGCCATCGCTCTGTACTTTGCAAGCAGGTGAGGAAGACCAGTGACTGCTCCCACCCGAGACACCGCCAAACTCCAGAAACAAGTGAAGTAGAGCATGCACTCTGAGCTGCTTACCAGAGTGACCCCCTCCCCAGGGTCCTCAATGGGCATGGAGAGGGTCAGTCCCCCGGTGGGCACGCTGCTGGCCTCTGCTTCCCAAGCAGTGCTGATGGGCATCTTGGCCTCCCCAGCTGCTGCTGTTGCTGCCAAATCTTCTGTGTATGGACTCTGGGAACAAAGACATCACTAGGGACCAGATCACTTGCCCATACCCCTGATCAAGATGGCTGTGGCTGGCAATTTGCATCTCTGTATCTTCTTTCCTCAAAGTACTTTCTTATCTATGATGTTGCCCCAGCTCCACAAAAGCCCCCAGAATCCCTGTGGCAGGAGAGACTGCAAGGCCCCTGTGTCTTCCACCTGATTCCAAGCATCTGTTTGCCACACCAGTGACTGGGAGATCGCTGCCTCCTGAGACACCTGCTCGGGTACTAGACACTTCAGTCCAGCCCCGTCTGCCTCCCTGTGACCTCTCCTGCGTGCCCGTCCAGGAGCATAGGAACAGGGTGAGTGTCTTCCCCCATGACACTGCTTCAGAGGTATGTAGGCAGAAACCCTGTCCTCCTCAGCCTTCTCAAGACTGGACACCACTCTCTTTCCCTGTGACTCAGTTTCCTTAGAAAATTCACAGGCAGATTCTCTGAAGGTTACACAGCAGATGCAGGATATGATGCGAGAGAGCAACTTATGCGGCTGGTGTCACCAAACCAACTGCGCTTTATCTCGGTTTCACAAAGGTTTGTTTTTTTAAAAAAAAATATTTGGGTGGGGTTTTGCTCTGTTTCATTGCAGAAAATAGTTCTTTTGATACTAAAAACACTAACCTGATCAGAGTTAGATTTCTTTGCTGCAAGACTTAGAGCCTATAACCAGAATACAGAGAGGAGCATTTCCCAAACCCACTGGGCTACAGAACTCTTTTCCCACATAACATTAAATCCTTATAGAATTATTGTCCCCCCCAAAAAGAGAAAAGATGATGTCATAGGATTTTAACATATTATTGACCAGGGGATTTTTGCAGAAACTAAAGCCTTTGGTTGGCGATTTGTTATATAAGTGAATATTGAAACACTCCAGTCAATAATGTTTGGGCAGCGAAAGACGCATTAATAAATCTTTGGTCAATAAGTTGTTAAAACGAGATTTTATTCTGACTCAGTGTCAGCTAAAGTTCCAAAGGGCAAGTATAATTCAAGAGGCTCCAGATACCCTCTGTTAACCTCTAAAAAAAAAAAAGAGCCAGACCACTTATGTGGGACATGCACAGAGACAATGAAAGGAAACAGAATCAGTTCTATCCTATCCTATCGATATTTGCCCTCCACCTGCCTCCGGGCTATGTAAGAAAAGGGAAAGAATTCATTTAGGGGCTAAGCAATTAGAGAACAAGAATTCCTTTCGGCAATTTCCTAGTAGCCTAGTGGATGGGAATCAGCCTACCAACGGAGGACACAGGTTTGATCCCTGGTCCAAGAAGATTCCACGTGCTGCTGGGCAGCTAAGCCTGTGCACCACAACTACTGAGCCTGCGCTCTAGAGCCTGGGAATTCAACTACTGAAGCCCACTTGCCCTAGAGACTGTGCTCCGCAAAAAGGGAAACCACCACAATGAGAAGCCCACGCACTGCAATGAAGAAACCCTGGCTCATCGTAACTAGTGAAAGCAACGAATACCCAGCACAGCCAAAAATAAATAAATAAACTAAAAAAATTATTTAAAAAAGATTCCTCTAGAGACAATTTTCTGTGTGCTGTGGCTTCCCCCCACCCTCCATCATTTGTTAAGCACAATACGTAGTCCTCGGACTTTGGGAGACAAAGGGACTGGTGTTTGATTCCTCTAGGGAAATACCAAAGGCAAAAGCAGGGAGCTATCTAGACTCAGAGTGAAGAGAGAGAGAGACAGAGAGATAACTGTCCTGCTGTTGCTTTCCTGGTGATAGAATGATAACAACCGCTCCAAAAAGAGCCATTAAAGCCATCCTGAGATGAACTCACCCCACAGGGCCCCCTAGAGGTTCAGGGTGACCAGAGGGTGGAAGCCCAGGAGGAAGTTAAAAGGTCAAAAATGGACTTGGGTCCTAGATCCCTTGCAGGACCTCTGGGGAATCACAAAAGCCCCCATGAGAGAATATTCTAGCAATAAGACATCTTCCCCACAAAAGGCCCAGATCACAGTCTGACCAGACACATAAAACTGTGCCGTTTTCTCCAGATGGGCCAGGCTCTGCAGATGTTGAAAACAGCTGCTGGGGGGTGGGTAGTGATGAGAGAGAGGAGAAAGAAGTAAGAAAATATACAGGAAGTTCCTGTGCTTCCTTCCCTGCCTGGCTCCTGGTTGTATCTGTATTTTTATTGGATTTTTTATATTATGCTGGACTGGATTTTGGAAATACCTGTGAAAATAGGCTGTTTACCAGACAGTGACTGGGAGAGGAGTGTCTTGAATTTTCGTCCCAGGATAGGGGAAGGAGTGAGCTGACACACCGTTCTTAGTAAAGGTCAGAGGTAAGAAGGTTCTGAGTTGGAGAAGGAAATGGCAACCCACTCCAGTATTCTTGCCTGGAGAATTCCAAGAACAGAGGAACCTGGCAGGCTACAGTCTATGGGGTCTCAGAGACGGACACGACTGAGCGACTAACACAGAGGAGAGAAACATAATGTTTTAATTTGGCACCCTCCCATGTCCAGCATTTTAAACAACTGGCTTTGCATGTGTAAAAGCCAATTTCCAAACAATACAGTGGACACACTGCAAAAAATCTGATTCTGTCCTGAAGGGGCTCAAATGGCAGAAGAGGCTGTGCATCTTCACAACAGGAGGGAGTCAGGTTCTGTGTTGAGAGCCCAGTATTCACCTCTGGGGAGGTCTGAGGACCGGCCTGAGCTGTGTCTCCTCCCCTGTCCTGGCACATCCTTGGGGAGCATCTTGGGCCCTGGGACTCCCACCTCCTCTGTACCAGAAAGAGGGAGGCAGTCTCCATGGTGTTCAACTAAAACTCTTGCAGCCTTCTGCAGTGCCCAAGACAAGTCACCATCAGGTCTGAAATAAGCAAGCAAATGTACTACCGACTTACATGAAATTTACCATTCACTCACCTCTTCAGTGACATGAAGGAAGACCCCATCCCCTGAGCCAATGTCTGCAGTCGGGGAACCGTCCACAGTCTGAACTGCCTCCAGTGTATCATTCAGGATCTCACCAGACCCTACAGGAAGCAGGCATTTTTCAATGAGTAACTGCACTTTGCAAGTGAAAAAGAATGAGGTTTCTTTTCATCTATGACTTGAAAAGATGTTCGTAATACAGGATTAAGAGGGGAAAAGTGCTGCAGAAAGACAGACGCTGAAAGGCAGTATTGCAAGGTGGTTTCAATTACAGGCTCCAGCATCAGCTGTAGGGTGAGAACCCAGCGCTGCCATTTACTGGGCATGTGACCTGTGGCAAGTCATTTAACTTGTGGCTCAGGCTGCTTGCCTATAAAGAAGGGATCGTAATTCCTATCTCATAGGGTCATTTTGAAGATTATGTGTTACAAAGATTAATTAAGCTAACATAAGAAAAGCATTGAGGACGGTGCCTGACATACAGTTAGTGATGGATAAATGTTCATTGTTAGCGTGGTTCTATATTTTTAAAAGGAAAAAAATATATGTATGAGAATACACACTTCATTATCATTAGATATATCATCATCAATATGTAATTAATATATTGTTATACATAACATATAAAACATACAGATACATACATATATATGTGTGTGCAGATAAACCACACATACTAAGCTAAACCACAGTACTTAATATTGGTTTCCTCCAGAGGACAGGAGAGGAAACTACCATTTTTTTGGTTCGTACAACTCTGCATTGATTGAACTGTTACCGCAAGCACATATTTCTTTTGCAATTTAAAAAGCAAATGGAGTCCTAAAGCAAAGAAAAAGACATTAAACTACACAAATGCCTGCCTGTTATGGGCTAGGTCCCAGGCTAACTCGTGCCATGCACTCCTTCCTGGAATCCTCTGGCGGGCCCATCGATGCTCCCTACAAGGACCTCCCACCACCTCACAGTCGGTGGGCAGAACCAAGGTAGGAGTCCCACGTTTTCAGTCTCCCCGTTGTCACCCCATGGCATGTGTCCTGCTCTGATCTGCATATTAGCACCTTGTGATTATTAGTCCCATTTTGCAGAGGAAGAACAAGGTCCCACACAAGAGGCTGGGAGGGGCCCTGAAGCCAGCCATTTACACACATGCTGTGCTCAGCCATATCCCGCCGTAAGGACGGTGTAAGGACGGTGTCGAAGGGAGATGCTGAACTATTCAAGGGAACCTGTGCCCGTGTGCACTTTAAAAAACGGAATGTCCTGGAGTCATCAGCCCCTCGCCAGTCACTCTCTCATTCTCCCTACTCTGGCCACCAGAGGGTGCTGTGCAAGCAGCCAGAGGGACCCCAAGCCTCTGCTTCCCCACCCCTTGAAGAATGAAGGTGAGGATGGCTCAAATGTCCTGTGCCGGGATGATGTCAGCGACCCTTGGAATACAACTCTTGGGAGGCTTTCCCTAGCCAGAGTTGGGGCTCGGGGTCCAGCTCCTTCCTCTAAAGGTCTCTAGCCAGCTCTGCTGTTTCCGCTTGGCCTCTGTCTGCCACAGAAGGAATCTGGCAGATGCTGGGAACAGGCGAGCTGCGCTCAGACTGGGTCCCACCTCCTACGCACTCACTTCTCAATCTAGGAGAGGCCTCGCCTCCCAACCCCGCAGTCTCTGCCCTCGCCTTGCTCCTCTCTCTGAGATCCTAATCACCCTCTGGAGAGCAGCATGCGCAGCTCACAAACCACTTCCATACCCGCAGAGGCAACATTCAACCCTCTCATCCACCCGGGAGGCAGGGGTTGTGAATGCTCCCAGTGGACTGAGGAGGAATCCAAAGTTTGGAAAAGTTGAGCAGCTTGCCCAGACAGCAAATAGGTGGCTAAGCAGGGCTTTCGTCCAAAGGATCTACTCTCAGCCAGCAGTCTTTCCATAGCTACACCCTGACTCCTTGCTGGTATTGTGACTTTATTAAATTATTATACAATTTTTTTAATTCAGTACTGTATACCTTCTCTCACGAACAGACTTCCCAAGTTTACTTGCTAAAATAACATTCATTTACTGATGAAAGTAAAAGTGTTAGTTGCTCAGGCTTGTCTCACTCTTTGCAACCCCATGGACTGTAGCCCACCAGCTCCTCGGTCCAGGGGATTCTCCAGGCAAGAATACTGGAGTTGTTAGCCATTTCCTTCTCCAGGGGATCTTCCTGACTCAGGGATCGAACCTGGGTCTCCTGCATTGCAGGCAGATTCTTCACCATCTAAGTCATCTTTTTAGACTTATAAAATACAGAAGAAAAAAGAAAATGAAAACCACCTATAATTATGCCTACTCTCAACATTTTGTTGTATATCATTCTAACACACACACACATACAAACACACACACAGCTCTATGTGGCAATATATAAACAGATATAAGTAACATATATTCAAATTTAGGGTCATAGCACACATAAAGTTTTGAAAGCTGCTTTTCCTTCGGAGTTCACCACGACCATGTCCCTGTGTAATTAAATCTTCTGTGTCACCAGTTCCAGGGCTGCATGTGTGAATATGGGGGGTTTTGCACCTAAATCTCGGTGCTCTGGTGTTGGCTATAACTTACTTCAATTTGAATGGCTACCCCTCTGATAAAGGGCAGAAAACGCAGGTTGATCTCAGGCTATGGGCACATGTCCAGCTGCTGCCTGGGGGATCTGTCAGACCCTGGACTTCTGCCGGGGCTCCTCTGTATGGCTGAGCAATGGTGAGAGCCTTGGATGGGTAACCAGGAGGCCAGGCTTGCTGATAACCTCCTGGGTGTCTGCCATTCTCTGGCCATCCGTTAGTTTCCGATAAGTGCCAACAGGAGTTTAGATGGCCTGATCCTCTGAGAGTTGGTGAGTTTGTGGCCAAGGCTGGAAAGAGTAGGGATTCTGGAGTCAGGCCTGAGTGTTGGCTCAGTTCCACCACTCACTAGCTGTGTGACTGTGGACACGTTGCTCACCTTTCCAAGCATCGGTTTTTCCATCTGTAAAATCCTGGCTAATACTACCAACTAGGAGATGTGTTGTAGGGATTGGAGAGGAAGTATATAACACTTGGCACACAGTAGGTATTTAATAAACAGTCACAATGATCACAAGCTTTTCACACTCCAGGCCCTCCTAGAGGGGTGGAGTCTGGGGGTTAAAAGTGCTTGGTATCAAGATTAAATGCCAGCTCTGCCATTTATGAGCTGTACAATCTTAGCTGGGTGACATCACTTCTCCATGACTTGACTTCTCCATCTTATTTGTAAGTTGAGGATGATTGCAGCTCCTTACTCAAGGTTGAAGGGAAAGGCAAGTGAGATGCTCCACACACACATCATCTATACATAAACACATCACCCAGTCATCACTCAACATAACCCACTGAGTATTAAGGAGCTCCAGGGACTTGCCTTGCTCGGGGCTGCTGTGCAGGTCAGCGCTTAAGTTGCTGGTTTCCTTGGTCCCTTCAGGTACAGGTTCACCAGAAAGCTCTGCATCCTCAGAGGCAGGGGATGGAGTTGGAGGTGTGTGTATGGGTTCAACTTTTGCTTCTTTAGACTGCAGGGAGGAAAAATGAGACCCAAAAGGATTTACTTGGCATGAGAGCAGAAAAGACGGCAGTGAGTATCACTGGAGAAAACAGTATCTCCACAAAAGCTGAATAAACCCAGAAAGCCTTATCTTGCCTATTATGTACCTGGGTCATCACTGATCTTCCTCAGTCCCTGAAAAAGGTGCATGTTGGGATAATTAAATTTTGTTCAGTTTACAGCGAGACCCTGCTACTCTTGGATGAAGCTCTTGGAGCACAGAGATCACATTCCTGTGATCCCTGCATCCCAGGCCAGCACAGAGGAGGTGCTCGGTAAAGATGTGTTAGAGGGAGGAGACAGAGGAAGGGATGGAGGAAGGAAGGATGGGAGGAAGGGGGGGAAGGAGGGTGAGAAGAAGGAAGGAAGAGAGGGAGCGGGGGGAAGAGGGCTGTGTTCAGCGAAAGCTGGATAAATCCCATCCCAGATGTATACTAATCATGCATGCCTATGAAAATAAAAGACAGGTATGATTTCCTTTCTAGGAAACTTCAGTTTTTGTGTAGCTTTTTCAAAGCCAACCTATATCTTAACCACCTTTGCCAACTAGGAAACAACAAACAAACAAAAAAACCAACAGTTGGAAACAACAATTCAGAGACCTAGGTAGGAATCCTGATAAAGGGTAGCAAAGGTCATCCCCAGACCCAGAATCAAACAGCAGTTCCTGTGATCCAGGGCTCATCAGGGGTCAGACAGTCTCATCATTTTCTGAGCTCAAGGGACTGGGGTGAACAGAAGGATCCTGCCGACCAGTGTTGGGTCTGTGGTAAGAACAGGAAATAACTAAGACATTAAGGTTTCAGGGTAAATTTCTTACCACAACCATCACTTACCTATCCTGACTAATAACAGAAAGCTATTTTCTTAATGTCAGAACCTAGTATATAAATGATGAATCTCTGGTCCATCAGAACAAGGAAGATTCTTATGGGCCCCATAACTTAGGACTTAATGGTTCAGTTCTCATAATCAAACTCAGGTCAAATCCCAACTCTCCTCTTATTAGCTGTGTTATGTTGAGTAAGTCATATAACTTACTGAGCCTCAGCTTCCTCCCCTATAAAATGGGGCCAATAATAACTACTTAAAAGGTATAAAGTGCATGGAGGTGCTTGGTGCAAGGCCAGGTCCAGAGCATGAGCCCATAAATGGTAGCCACCATCCACATCACTAGATGTGATTTCTCTGGGTATTGATATTAAAGGTAATAATTGTGTTTTTGCTCACCTGCACTTGTTTTTTCAATAATGAATATGGAATATTTCTGTACTAAAAAAAGATGTAGTTTACTGTACTCTAAAGTTTCCAAGGTGAGAGCAAGGATGGAAGGCTTCAAGAAGTTGAGCCTTGAAGAAGAAACCGTTTCAGAAAGCAGGAATGGAGGAAGGCATTGAGGTAAGAAGGGACAAAGCACTGACAGGGCCTGAAACCTGATCTTGGAGAGGGCTGGCGGAGTAGCAGGGGGATGAAGCCTGGCGAGGCAGCAGGAGGGATGGCACTGGCTCTTAGGTGAGAGGTCTGGGCTTGTAAAGGAGCAACAAACAGCATCCCCTTGGGTGGCAGGACGGGGGGATCCGGGCAGGTGTGAACTTTAGGGAGTTCACCCTGGTGTTCATGAGAGCACGGATCTGGGGCGTTGAGGTTTAGGCCAGGAGACCAGGAGGATGCACCAAAGAAGCCTGGTGAGGCACGAACCAGGAGGGGTAGTGGGAGCAGGACACAGGCACGCTCCCACCCAAGGAGAGGCTGGGAAGAGCACCAAGAAGGACTCCTCATTCCCAGCTGTATAGTGATCCAGCAGAGCAGTAAGCACCTCTGCCCCAGGCAGGTCCTCTCCTCTCCTCTCCCTGCCAAGGGTCCAGGGGAAGCCACTTCACATGGTTCCCTGATGGGGCCAAGAAAGCCCGTGTTTATCCTGGAGCAAGGCTGCTGGTGGCTGGAAGCCAAGTGGCTTCATAAGGGACGTGGGATTTGAGATGAGGTAGGCAGGGCAGGTCAGGGTTCAGGAAACACAGGACAGTCAGGAAAGGGGGGGCTAAGCTTAGTAACTCAATGTGGCAAATGCTGGGTTACAGGGAATCACTGACTCCAGCCTGTCAGCTAAAAACCTCTTTAGACAAACTCCCACCAAGGCAGCCATGAAGCCTGGGTTCAAGGCAGAGCTGGTGAGCCAACCCTTGGTGGTCAAGGTCAGGGGTCCTGCCTCCAACAGACTGCTGCTGGTTTTCAGGGGTTAGTGTAGATGGAGAACCAGTGTGGCCTGTGACAAAATGCGAATGTTGAGTCTTTAATTTTAAATTAAAATGTGGTAATTTGCTGGCCCTCATTCAACATATATTTCTTGAGGCCCTACTGTGTTCCATGGCTTACCTGATCCCTGGGATATGGAAATGAATTAATAAGAAGGGCGTCTGTCCTTGAACTTGTCCTTGTTGGACAATCGGGGAGACACAGACCCAGACACTACTTGCTGTAAGATTACAGGATGGAGAGCCACACGTGAGGAGGGGAGCGAGGCCGTGGCCTCCAATGAGGGGCTTTGGACTGGACCCTGAAGGAGTGGGAACTGGCCAGGTAGAGATGGGATGGGGGAGGGCCCGCCTGGCAAATGGAACCGCAGGAGCCAAGGCATGGAAGAGGGGTGAAAGGGAGGGGTGTGCTGGGGATCTGTGAGCCTTGGGTGTCGCTGGAAGAGAGGTCCTGGATGTGGAAAAGAATCCTCTGCAGAGCTCTGTGTAAGACAGACCCTAGATCTCACTCCATTCATTCACGAATCTGAACGTCTGGGCATGCGCCCAGACAAGGGGCTTTTTTTAAGACCGACTCCTAGTTCCGCCCACCCCCCACCCCATCCCATACATACACACACTATACATAAACACATACATACACACAGACATATACACACACATATACACACACACACTCAGGACTCTGATGCACAGCCAGGGCTGAGAACCATAGGGTATTAATTCTAACTCAGCAAAGATAGAACTTTCCAGAAATGGAAAGGTGTGTCAGCAGACACTGACACAGAAGGAAGAATGGGGCAGCAGGGACTCCTACCCTAAATGGGGAAGGAGGTGAGGAGGGGCTGGCTTTTTAAGTCCCTGACCGCTCAGGCAGTCCATGATTCAGTCTGAGGGTCATGGTTTGTATCTTAGAGGGTGGCAGGTTGCAAAGGGTGAGGACAGGGAAGTGAGATTCATTCCAAGAGAAAAGCCAGATAGAGAAGGGAGGGGAACATCTGAGCCAAAGAGGGAAATTCCCCCATCCTGGGGTGGGGAGCCGGGGGGGGGGGGTAGTTTTCCAGGGGAGGGTGAAGGGGGGGCAGTCCCCAGTTTGGGGCTGATGTGACTGACTGTGGCCTGGACCCAGGCTGGAAACCTGGCTCTGCCGCCTCCAGACTGCACATCCTCAGGCAAAGCTTTGCACTCCCGTGTACCTCAGTGCCTCCCCCGGGGAACGAAAGGAAAACACCGCCCTGCGAAAGAGGTTACAGCCGTGCCTGACTCGCCTCCACCTCCATGGCGTCCCATGCTCTTAAGCCCCACTTCATGTCCGTCCCTCAGTACCACCTTGGGTTATTAGTCTCTCTGCCCGAGTCAGCCTCACTCCTAGCTGTGAGCTGGTACACTGGGGGGCAGCATCAGACCAGAAAGCCTAGAGGATCATGGCTCTGTGCCCTGCTGCCCTACGTCCTGGACATGCCAGTGGGGTGGCCAAGGGATGATGGGCTCATGGGACTGCAACACTGCTCAGCACAGCTACCCCGAGTCACCACCCAGGCAGGCACCTTGGACCCTTCACTTTCTCCATCACAGCTACCCCCAAATTGGCTGTGGTCCTGGGGGGGGCACCCCTGCAATACCACGCCGGCCAGCAGCACAGGGTCATGGCCAAATCCTTGATGGGGCATAATGGGACTTGTGCTCTAGCCTCAGCTCAGCCACACACCCTAGGCCCAGTCTCTTTCCTTCTTTGGACCTCACAGTTTGTTCAGTAGTACCAAGGGCAGTTTTCTGTACCTCTCTGAACAGGAAGAGGTGACCGTTAAGGCCCTCTCACAGTAACAGACTCTGGTCCTATTCTGCCCCACCCAAACCTCTGTCACCGGAGGTCTGTGATTTATAGCCTCTGCCTTCTTTCCAGCTCCCTGCTTTCTTCCATCAGAGATGTGTCCATAGACTGAGCCAGACCAGTCTAGGAGATGGCTGGGGCTTCCGTGTTCAGTGACTCAGACACTGCTGGCTGTTTTTATTAGAACAGGCTCCTTGGTGTCTCCACAGTCTGATTCAATGCTTTCAAAACCACTTCCTTGTCTCGGCCACAGGGCACATTCCCAGGAGGGAGGAGGCCCACACCACCGCTGCCTTTCCCATGGGACCAGAAATGAGCTCCTAGGAGGGCTCTGCATCTCACAGGAGTGAGGGCCCCAACTTCCCTCTCATAGCCAGAGCCCCGAACAAGGGCAACAACAGCCACTTCCCTTGTGCCAGGCACTGGGCTGAGACCTTTTCCTTGCACAGCCTCATCGGACCTCGCAAGGACCCCACAAGATAGCACTCTGATTATTGTTTGGTGGAAGAGGGGCTGAGGCTCAGAGAGGCTGAGTAAGTCACCTAAGCTCACACAGCTGGGAGGCGATGGAGCAGAGTTCGCCTTTGGAAAGCCCTCCCCTGGTCACAGCACAGGGTGGCACCTGGGTATCGGCGTTCCCCTACACTGAGTGAAGTGAGGTGAAGTTGCTCAGTCATGTCCGACTCTTTGCGACCCTGTGGACTGTAGCCTACCAGGCTTCTCCATCCATGGGATTCTCCAGGCAAGAATACTAGAGTGGGTTACCATTTCCTTCTCCAGGGGATCTTCCCAACCCAGAGATCAAACATGGGTCTCCCGCATTGGAGGCAGACGCTTTAACCTCTGAGCCACCAGGGAATCCCCCTATACTGAGGATTTTGCAAAATGCCCACTGGCCAGTATTTTCCTGACTTCCCCAGGTGAGCTGTCGAATGAAGTCACAGACGTGAGGACAGAGACTTCAGACCAAGACTCTGGGTCCTCTTGGACAATGCCTAGCCCTCTAAAAGCTGACCAAGATGACATAGCACAGTACCCGGTACTCACTGGGGCTTGAGTGTAGGTGACTGCTTCTAAGATCTCAGCTACTCCATCCGTCTCCTGGAGCCCGCTGGTCTCTCCAGATGCCTGTGTGGAGACAAATCATGTGGGCAGAGGGGGAGAAAAGTTTATAATTGGGGAGTCATAGAAACAGACTCCTATGGAGAAGCAGGGTGCATGTAAAAGGAAAGATGTAGATGGAGGTGTACAGAGAAAGTGGGATGAAGGGGAAAGCATGTGATTGAGCTATTCTTTTTGTCTCCTTCCACATTTTATTGCTCAAACAAAAAATACAATCAATGTAGTCTCTCCAACATACCTACTAACATTTTGCCCAAGTGCCCTCCTATCTTGATCAAAAGGCACTCCCTCTGTGGTGACTGTCATCAGAATTTCTCACTGAAAACCACTATATTTGAAGAACATCCTCCCCTTGTTACCTAGTCTTCACAATTAGCCCCCTGATGGCAGCCAGGACACCGTGTGCCAAGATTTTGTAACCTGCTTGTGGACCCTTGGATTGTTTCTGTTTGTTCAATATTAATAGCACCATAGAGATGAAGCAATATATACACACAAGTTTTCCCTTCTCTCAGCATCATGGGAATGCCAGGCTGGAATCATGGACTCGAGGAGAGCAAATATTTTCCCAGGGCCAAGTTCTACCTCTGAGGGGCTGGCTGTCCAAGTACACTGGCAACATTTTTTACTGAATGAATGAAAGAAGTTTATGCTTAGCTTTGGGGCTGACAGATAGAGGATCTGAAGGTCTACAAATACGCCATGCTCTGCTGGCCTATGACTTTCCTTCTTTGTGTGGTGTCTTCTGCTGGGAATACCTTTTCTTCTTCATCTGGCTGACTCTTGCTTGTCACTGATCAGGAATCAACTCCTTCCTGACCGGCTTCCTGTTCTTCCTCTTCCACCTTCCTGCCCCCGCCTGACTTGTAGAATTTGGGTCTGAGGACCAATTACACTCAGGTCTATCACTGCTTTTGGGTATGTCTGAGCATCTTGAGGATGCAGACAGTCCCCAGTTCATCTCTTTATCTCCCGCATCTCCCCAAGTCGGGTCACCTTGCAGGTACTCAGTCAATCCTGGAGGGAGGGGGAGGAGGAAGGAAGAGGGAAAAGGAGCCATCTTTTTTTCCCTGCTCACCACCCCCTTTAACTGAGGAATTGATTCATTTGTCAAGCATAAAAGCTAAATTTAGGTTTGTTTTTATAAGAATTTACATTCAGAATGTCTTGGAGTTTTAACTTTTATTTTAGAATCCTGACACCCTTTCTTGGCAGGAAGTGTGGAAACCAGGCCATTGACTGGCACAGCCATGGAAGAACCTAACACCTTAGAAGAAACACAACTCCCTCCGCCACCAATCCTCCACCAAACACCAAAGACATGGCTGAAGTTCTCAAAAATAATAACGAAGCCAAAAAGCTCAAAATAGGACTTGATGGAGCACTTGCCAAGATAAGGGATTTCAGAGACTCCATGACGTTTGGGGTGAAAAACTGCCTGGGTGCCGGGCCCTTCTCTGGCTGCTGGGGCTTCAGGGCCCACTGTGGGGGTGACGGGGAGAAGTGGGGGTGACGGGGAGAAGTGGGGCGGCTCACCGAGGAGTCTTCAGCTTCACACATCTCCTCGGGAGTCCTGGGGTCAGGGTGGATGATGAGCTGCTGTATGGAACCCTAGAGGAAAGCAGAGGGGTCAGAGGCCACGTTTACAGCACAAGCGCCACTGGGACACACGACTGTTTTTATACAGAGCAGAACCAGTGAAAGCACAGAAGTGAGAAGTGCTGCCCGAGGCCATGAAAAGAAAACCATGCCATCCCCAGGCCTGCTCTCATTAAGGGGAACTCTCCCTGGGACAATGTAAAATGAGCCTCACTAACCAGAGAGGTCCTTGGAGAGCTCAGTATTCAAAGTGCAGAATAACAGCAGCCTCCTAACAGGTCCCCAGGTCCCTAACTTGTCAGCAAGGAACCCTAAAGTACTCGCCTCCCCCATCAGAAAGTGTCTCTCCCCCATGGCTCACAGCTCCCCAGCTGGAAGGACTTGTCCCCAGAGTGGCTGTCAGCCAGGCTCCCTGCCTCCACTCTGCCTCCCCTCCCCACCCCCGACAGCCCATTCTGCATATGTGGTGGTGGTGGGAGTCACTCAGTTGTGTCCAACTCTTTGTGACCCCATGGACTGTAGCCCGCCAGGCTCCTCTGTCCATGGAATTCTCCAGGCAAGAATACTGGAGTGGGTTGCCATTCCTTCTCCAGGGGATCTTCCCGAGCCAGGGATTGAACCCGGGTCTCCTGCACTTTGGGCAGATTCTTTACCATCTGAGCCACCAGGGAAGCCCATCTCCAAGTGAGAGTTTCAAAACTGTTCATTGGAGTCTACCTTCTTAAAATCCATATTCCACTGTATTACAGATAAACCCAAACTCCAGCTCAGTCCTGTCTTGAATCAATTGGGAAGGTATCAGTAAGAATCAAAGTGAAATTGAAAGTTGCTCAGTCTTGTCTGACTCTTTGCGAACCCATGGACTATACAGCCCATGGAATTCTCCAGGCCAGAATACTGGAGTGGGTAGCCATTCCCTCCTCCAGGGGATCCTCCCAACCCAGTAAGAACAGTGGTGACTAAATGAATGACCACAATAACTTGGGATTTGCTTTAGAATGGCTCGTTCATAAAAATCCATTTTGACAGTAAAATCAGTCTTCTGATATTTTTTCAAGACACATTGTCCCAAAGGAGAGACAGCAACTACTTCACACCCTCATCTCAGCTCTTCCACCTTTGCAGAAATTACATGCAGCTGCCACCATTTTCCAAAGATAAAATCACTGAGTGAACCTTGAATTACAAACCTTACCCTTTTTATAATGCCTAGAAACAGACAAAGTGCTTTCACACAGGCTAGCTCACATGATTCCACAACCCTATAGCCTAAGTTTTCTAATCCCCACTCACGGATAAGAAAACACAGAGAGGATCAGAGAATTCAGCTGTTGTTTAAAATCATCAGGCTACACTGAAAACTCAGGAATAGAATCTAAGTTCTGAGTTTCGAGCCTAGCTTTCGTCCCACTAGAACGCATGCCCGAGGACATAAGGATAAAAGGATAATAAGAAGAGTCATTCGTGTTTGCTGCAGTGTCCAGCAGCCTCCTCGTCTGGAAGACTTGAACTCACAATGAATCTCTCCAGCCCCGTAGCTCCTGCATTGCCCACAAAGATTCCCGCACTGGGCTCGAAGGTCAAGGCCTGGGAGGACCTTGGAAAGGGGACGCGGCCATGCTCCTCACAGTCCACGAGGAGGGTCACTTCCTCGCCCTGGACGACCACAGCAAAGTAGTTCCACTTGTGGGTCATCACGGGCACCAGGAAGGCGGCGGCCTCGCGGGACACCTGGGAGCTAGGCTCCGTGTAGTAGAGGATGACCCGCTGGCGGCCGTCCTCCACGCCCGAGAGCCGCAGGCCCAGGTAGATGACCTTCTGGAAGCCGTCCGTGATGGCAAAGAGCACACCGCCTTGGGGGCTGCTGGGCTTCACCCTCACGCTGATGGCGAAGTCCCTGAAGAAGGTGGACGGGATGAGGGTCCTGGCCGGGCGGCCGACGTTGGCACCAGGCCCAAAGCTGTAGGCTGGAAAGCCACCATAGCCAGCAACAAAGGACACAGAGGAGGGCAGCGGGACACCGACGAGCTCCGTGAGGTCCAGGGGGCCCCGGGAAGCCGATTCTGCGGGGAGAGAAGAGCCCATGCTTCATACATACGTTCCTCTCTGCTTGGAAATAAGGAGGAAATATACTCAGGAAATGAAATGGGATCCTTCAAGAAGCCCACTGCAGCATCTGAATTTCTGTTTGTCAAACTTTTTTGACAATGACCCACAATAAGAAATACATTTACATGGCCACCCACTATGCACGTTTAGACAAATATATATCTGTAACCCTGAAACAGATGTTTCATAAAACATTATTTACTTTTAATACTCACCAGGCACTATGATGTTTTCCTTTCCATTTCACAATTCTTTTTCTCTTTTATTTTATTAAAAACATGCTGGAAACAACCTACTAAATTGATTTCATTACCCACAAACAAGTCATGATTAGCAGTTTGGAAAACATATCAGAATATTTCTACAATGTTCCCCCACATCAACATAGGGATTTCCCCCCATTTCGCTCTGTAAAAGTGGGCAGGTTTGTTTTGTTGTGTTTTGAGTGAAGTCTACTGTTCAAGTGCCTCAGGATATGGGGGAAAGCGGGGACAAATCAAAGTGCTCCCAGACCTTAGGACAACTGAAATTCGCATCATTGTCATGCACTGTCAACTCCCTATGTCACTGTCGTCGTTATGAGAGCATCACCACATTCCCTGATCTCTCATTTCTAGCAGGCTCTAAGCTCTTCACGTACATTAGTTCATTTACTCCTCACAACCACGCTATGAGGATCGGTACTATTATCCCATTCTATTCCAGAGAGAACTTGTGTGTGTGTGTGTTCAGTTGCTCAGCTGTGCCCCACTGCAACCCCATGGACTGTAGCCCACCAGGCTCCCCTGTCCATGGGATTCTCCAAGCAAGAACACTGGAGTGGGTTGCCATTTCCTACTCCAGGGCATCTTCTGAACCCAGGGATTGAAACTGTATCACCTGTATTGGTAGGTGGATTCTTTACCACTAGCGCCACCTGGGAAGCCCCAGAGAGAACTTAGAGAAGGTAAAAAATTTGCCCAAAGTAAGCCCATCAGAAGTCTAAAGCCAGAGCATCTGACTAAAGAGGCTGTGCTCTTAACCACCACCCCTTGCGGGGAGAAATGTAGGGCTCCATTGTGGTGGCCTGGAGAGGACTTAGGCTCATAGCCTTGAGGCACCCAACCACTATTCCCTGGGAGAAGGCTGCAGGCTGGCTTAGTGACCTGCACCCACATGCACCTAGAGTGATGAGATAAGAATGCAGGTCCCAGGGAGAGGTGGACAGGAACCCTGCAGATGGACATAGATACAAACTGGATTTTGAAAAAGTAATGTTTGAAAAAAGGAATGTAAGATTGTCATTTTATTTAATCTGTTTAGATTGATTACACGTTGACATGATAATTTGGGGACACTCTGGGCTATATGAAATATATTATTAACATTTTTAAGACAAGAATAACATGAGGAATAGGCATGGGCCCAGAACCCCACTTAAGAAAGGAAATATCAACTCAGCCGAAGCTCTCAGGAACTCTCTGATCCTTTCCCCCTGCCCATGCCCCAGAGGCAGCCACTCTAGGGGTCTGGTGTTTATCATCCCCATGCATGCCTTTGTGTGTTTACTACACGAGTATATGTCTCTAACAGAACTCAGCACTGCAGTGCCTGTCTCCTAACCTCATGTAAGTGTTGGCAGGCTGCATGTATTCTGCAACTTTTTTTTCCCACTCAACATTGTATTTTTTTGATTTATCCCTGTTGAGTGTGGCTCCAAGTCTTATGTTTTCATAGCAGTATCCTATGTATAAATAAGTCGCTGAGGATTACTTCATCTTTCTGCTGATGGAAAGTGAGGTTTCCCATCACTATTACAGCCACTGCTGCTATGGACTTTCTTACTCACATCTCCTTGTGCTTACCTGTGCAAGTGAGTCCACCGCTTAGGGGTGGAATTATTCAATGATATGGACATTTGCACCTGTAACTTCACTGAGTATGGCTAAATTGCTCTCTTAAGCAACTGTAACATTTAAAAAACCTGATATATAACCAATAAATAACACTGTATAAGTTTAAGGTGAACAAAGTGTTGATCTGATACCCTTGTATATTGCAATATGATTACCACTCTAGTATTAGTTAATGCCCACCTCACATGCTATAATTATCATTTCTTTTTGATGTAATTATTATCTTGATGATCATTAAGACGCAACTGTGCCATTTTGCATACCCTCTAGAAGCATGTTCCTGCCAATGTTTAGAGGAGGTAGAGAGATGAGATTTGGGGAGAAGTCCATGGGGCTTTTCAACTACAGCGATGATATTATTTCTTAAACTAGGTGATATTCGAAAGTATTCCTTGTAGTATTCTTTGTTAAAAACGGTCATGGTAAATATTTCACAACACTAAAGAAAATGATTATTGCATCTTCAGCAAAAGGGCAAGTCTGATCATGTTGAGGCCTTAATGAGAAAGCGTCTCCGGTTATCTGTGCTCTCAGGGTGCCCAGCGGCCTGGGCACCTGGCTGGAGGCCTCTTGGTCTAGACCCAGCAGCGCATCGACTCCCCAGCAAGCCTGATGGTGTCCCTCCAGCGCCCCAGGCCATCACAGGTCCTCTCCCCGCATGTCAAATGCTCTTCCCTCCACACCTCATCCCACTGGCTATTTTTACCAGAATAACTCCTCATTCTCCCCACCCCCGAAATCCCTTGTTTCACCTCCTGACCTATATCCTCCTCCTTCAAAACACACTAGGGTCCCCCACTTTCACCCCCTGTACGCTACAGGTCACTGTTGGGTCACTTGTCTCTCTCCCCATTGGACCACACCATTCATCTCTCTGTTCCCGCATCCAGCTCAGTGCTAAGGAATGAATGAATGAAAAAAAATGAACAAATAAATGAAATTCAACCTCTTCAGTCTACAGAAAGAAGGCAAAACTGAGGTTAAAAGAGGGGAGGGGTTTAGCAATTATAAACCGACCTGATTCTCAATCCAATGCTTTTTCTGTCCAGTTTGCAATTTGCATTAAAACAGAAAGTAAAGTATAGCAAACCCGAGAAGGCAAAAATAAGAAGATTCATAAATTTGGTTAAATTTAATGACACACAAATTTTTTAAGTTCTGCATAGCAAAAATAAATTCCCACAGTGTCAAATAAAATCCCAACCTTGACAAAAATATTTGCTACATATATCACAGACAACAAACAAATTACCTTATTACACAAAGCAAATGAATAAGCAGGAGGTCAATAATCCGAAGATACTGGGAAAGACTGAAGAAGAAAGAAGGGGAGGACAGAGGATGAGACGGTTGGATGGCATCACTGACTCAATGGACGTGAGTTTGAGCAAGCTCCAGGAGATGGTGAAGGACAGGGAAGCCTGGTGTGCTGCAGTCCATGGAGTCGCAGAGTCAGACACGACTGAGAGACTGAACAACAACAAAATAATCCAAAAGAAAAAACGGGCAAAGAATAGGAAAGGCTTTCCACAGTAAAAGAAAAAAAAAGGGCTATTAAACATACGAACAGATACTTAGCCTCATTCAGAACAAGAAAGATACAAGGTAAGATTATGAAGAGACAGCATTTTCCCTATCAGACTGGTAAAGATCAAAATGTTGGCTAACATCCTGTTTAGCAAGCGTTTGAGGGAACAGGCCATTGCACACACTGCTGGTGGAAGTGTAAAGGGATAACATCTGTGGGAGGAGCACTCTCACTATGTTTATCAAAATTAAAAGTGCACATGTACTCTTTGATGCAGTGGTTACACTTCTACGAATTTTTTAAACAGATAAAGTTATATATGTGACATATAAAGAACTTAAAAGAATATCCATTGCAGCACTGTTTAAAATGTATCTGAACATATCTAAACCGTTCCATCTTGGAATTCTCAGGGAGTTAAATAAATACTAACTTTTGTTATAGTCACACAATGCAATCCAATGCAGCCTTTATTTATTTTTTAAAAATATTTATTTATTTGGCTCCCTCGGGTCTTAGTTGATCATGCTTAGTTACGCTGTGCCATGTGGGATCTTGGTTCCCTAATTAGGGGCTAAACCCACAATCCCTGCACGGCAAGGCAGATTCTTAACCACTGGACCACCAGGGAAGTCCACTTGTGAAGCCTTTAAAAAGGTGTGATTCCTTAGGTGTTAATATGAAACAAGAAGAGCCGACTCTTTGGAAAAGACCCTGATGCTGGGAAAGATTGAGGGCAGGAGGAGAAGCGAGCAACAGAAGATGGCATTATCGACTCAATGGACATGAATCTGAGCAAACTCCGGGAAACAGGGAAGGACAGGGAAGCCTGGCAAGCTGCAGTCCACGGGGTCACAAAGAGTCAGACACAACTGAGCAACTGAGCAACAACAACAAGATGTATTAACTAGAAACAAACAGAAAAACAAGGTGCAGAATAGAATTGCTATCCATTCAGTTCAGTTCAGATCAGTCGCTCAGTCATGTCCGACTCTTTGTGACCCCATGAATCGCAGCACACCAGGCCTCCCTGTCCATCACCAACTCCCGGAGTTCACTCAGACTCACGTCCATCGAGTCAGTGATGCCATCCAGCCATCTCATCCTCTGTCATCCCCTTCTCCTCCTGCCCCCAATCCCTCCCAGCATCAGAGTCTTTTCCAATGAGTCAGCTCTTCGCATGAGGTGGCCAAAGTACTGGAGTTTCAGCTTTAGCATCATTCATTCCAAAGAACACCCAGGACTGATCTCCTTTAGAATGGACTGGTTGGATCTCCTTGCAGTCCAAGGGACTCTCAAGAGTCTTCTCCAGCACCACAGTTCATAAGCATCAATTCTTCGGCGCTCAGCTTTCTTCACAGTCCAACTCTCAAATCCATACATGACCACTGGAAAAACCATAGCCTTGACTAGACGGACCTTTGTTGGCAAAGTAATGTCCCTGCTTTTGAATATGCTATCTAGGTTAGTCATAACTTTCCTTCCAAAGAGTAAGCGTCTTTTAATTTCATGGCTGCATTCACCATCTGCAGTGATTTTGGAGCCCAAAAAAATAAAGTCTGACACTGTTTCCACTGTTTCCCCATCTATTTGCCATGAAGTGATGGGATCAGATGCCATGCTATCCATTGGAAGTACATATATTAATACATATTAAATACATAAAATATATATTAGAATATTTCTAGAATGATATATAAGAAGCTGAGGCCAGAGACTCTCCAGGGAAGGAAGCTAGTGGCTGGGTGACAACAGACTTTCATCTCAGTGGATACTCTTTTGTACTTTTTGAATTTTACCTCAAGCACATGAAGTGAAAAATAGACATTTACATATTTTTAAAGATATTAACTCTTTACATCCTCTTTTAGAAAGTACAAAATCTTTTCTTTATGTTTTTCCTCACTCAAAGATAGCCCATTTCTGCATAGAAAGGGGGAAAGAGTGAAAAGAAATGAAACAGAAATAAAAGCAAGCACCCCACTGAGATTTCTTTTCTCCCCTCTACAGTTTAAAGATAAAAACAAATAAAAGCATGAGTACCCTGCTGATAGCTTTCTGTCTTCTCCATCTGATCCAGTGAAAGCTTTTCCTCCAGCTCATCTCTCTCTCCTACTGAGAACAGGAGAGGAAGCCCTTTTCCGGTGGGATGCTCCAGGTCTGCAGAATGTGTGGTTCCACAGTGGGTATATGACCCAGGCCTCTCATCCAGAGGCTTGTTTCTAAGTGGTGTTCCAAGGGCTCAAGGAAAAGGTGGGGGTTCAGGAACTCCGGGACAGGGGTTGAGAGGTTTCCACCCAGAAGCCTGCTTAAACCAGCCCAGTGCTGCCATGTAAAGCAGTAAAGCCCAGGCTTCCACATGGCCATTTTGGGAATTCTTAGTTCCAGGAGGATTCTGCTTCAGGGAAAAAAAAAAAAAATCACCCATCTAGCAAACCTCCTTATTTTATAGACAGGAAAATAACGGTCAAGGAGAGAGTTTCATGACCAGGACACACATCCAGGAAGTAACAGGTGGAGCAGTGAAGCAAGAATGGGCTGAGGGGAGATGTGATTCTGCCTTGGGGTGACTTGGAGTGGCAGGTGACCCACAACTGGCGCCCCTCCACGACCCTTGGGCTGCCCTAGCCACGCTAGGCACAGGCCACTGGTGGGCCAGCTCTAGAGTGGACGGAAGAGGCAGCCTGTAGAGAACTGCCTTGGCGCTGGACAGAGCTGGGTTCGGATCCAGCCTGTGCCAGTTACCGAGTAGGCAGCTTTTGGGCAGATAACTTACTGGTGATGTAGGAATGTCCCACCCATCTCACACATGGGGACCAAATGAGATAATGGAGGAAAAGTATACGTGCTCAACAAATAGTAGAAACTGGTCTTCTGCTTGATCCAAAGGTTTAAGCTTAGTAAAAACCAAAGTCTGCAAAGAGATCCTTTCCTAATCCTACCTGCTCCCTGCTGCCCAGACCTCGGCTATGAGGGAGAACCAGCATGCAAGCAGCAGGCCTTGCTTCCACTGGGTCAGCCACAGGGGGAGCCAAGCTACAACCTAAAGGAAGTCCAAGTCAGCCCCTGCTGTGCTCTCAGCAACCACCCCCTCCCTCCACACACACTGTCCCACGGCATGCTGTGGGATGGCAGGGAGTGACCCCTGGCCTGGAGTGACCCATGCTCAGGGCTGCGCCTGGGCCTACTGGCTCACTTCCCCTTGGCCTCTGGCAGGAGGGCCACCTGCTCAGGCAGCCACCAGGGAGGGGAGAGAAGCCAGGAAGCCAAGACAAACAGGCCCAGCAGCTAGGTCCATAGGCTTGTCCTGGGATGGCTCTGTGCTGGGTGGGAAGCAGGGGGATGGAGATCACAGCTGCTGGGAGGACGTTCCACCATCCTTGAGGGGCAAGACTGGAGGGGTGGTGCTAATAGGGGACTGATCACAGAACTCTCTAGCCTCAGGAAGCTTGGGGCCTTTTGTGGGAGGGTGCCACAATTCTCCACAGACAACTGCCTATCTCAGAGGACATCTGACCTCAGTCTTAATCTCACTTCATTAATGCATAGGGATAGCTTCATTTCTGGGCTTCCCAGGTGGCACTAGTGGTAAAGAACTCACCTGCCAATGCAGGAGATGCAGGAGATGTGGGTTCGATCCCTGGGTTGGGAAGATCCCCTAAAGGAGGGCATGGCAACCCACTCCAGTATTCTTGCCTGGAGAATCCCATGGAAAGAGGAGCCTGGTGGGCAATGGTCCATAGGGTTGCAAAGAGTCAGATACGACTGAAGCGACTTGGCACACACACTCGCAGCTTCATTCAGTGGGGGTTCTTCAACCCACTTTTCCATTCGTGAATTTGATAACATTTGTGAAGCCCCCACATCACGCCTTGTGTGCAGCTGCGGATGTGGAACTGAAACCAGAATGCAGGCTCTCAAGGAGTTCCTGATCTAGATGTCTCTGTTAGCAGTCAGCCATTTATGCTACTCACAAACTCCAGAGCCTTCAATGGCTCCCCGGCACGCTCAGAATCAAGTCAAATTTCCACTCAAGACATCTTCTGATTCCTCTCTTCATTCTCCCCCTTTTCCTGTTCTTGCCTTTGCTCACTGTCCCTTCTATTGGTAATACCTTCCCCTATCTTCTCACAGCTGAATCTTTCTAAGCTCACTCAGCTGCACCCCAAGACCCCAGAGCTTCACTCCTACACTATACACAGAGCCACAGGCATGACTCCCCCATTCAAATACCCACATGAGAGCTTGGAAGAGAGCAGGCACTCAGAGCTGTGGCCTGAGGAAAGGGGGCAGACAGATGCAACTGGGCCTCACTCTCCTCAAGTCTTTGGTTTGGGCACTGGAGTACAACTTTGCAGCAGCCCCTCCCGGGGGCACAGGGAAGAGGAATCAGACGGCTTTAGAGGTGGACTGGGCAGAGGAAAATCTGAACAGTCACCACATGGTGCAACTTTCCTCCCAGGGGTCCAAAGCTAGTTTCCATGGAAACTGGGACAGAATTCTAGTGATGAAGAAACAAACAGGGCAGGGTTCAGGTTTTCTTTCTACAGAGATGACAGTGACCAGAGGCCAGAGGAGGTGAAGAACTGGAACCCTTCCCTCTCCTCCTCTCCAGGATAGCTAACACCTCTCTTCCCCAAGCAGACCTCACTCCTTCTGTGTAATGGGCTGGTTCAGCCTTTCCATCTGTGGGGTCCTGAAGCAGTGCCTGGGGTTAGCCTGGGCTATGGAGCTTTGCCTCCTTAGGGAACTGAATCTGGCTTTGCAAAACTCCATCTTCATCTCACAGATGAGTATCTGGGACCTGAGCCCAGTGTTCGTGCTTGTCAGCCCCAAGGGACTGAGGAGCATTCCTCTGGCTCTAGGTCAAAGAGGGTTGCAGAGAGCCAGACAGGGAGGCTGAGGACACTTCAGGAACGCGCGCGGCAGCGGCCCCTGGTGGCCAGACAAAGAACTGCACCCATGAAACGCAAGAAGGGCTTCCTGGGCTGCAGCTGAGAGGGACACTGCCTGAGCCTAGGGAAACTAGGAGAATGCAGCCCCAACAACAGACTCAAAGTCAGGTCTGGAAGTGACCCAAGAGAGCAGGCCTGAGGTCAGTGGGGAACTGTGGACAAGACAGGACTAGAACCCAGGTGCCTCCCTCCCATCCTCTGCCCCTTTCCTACCCCGGCTGTCTGGGAAGGCAAAGGGTGTTCCCCTCCCTACATCCCATTTCCACCTGCAGCTGTGAAGACTACAGAACACTTCAGTCAGCTTAAACAGCAACTCACTGACTCCTGCTGCTCCCACTGGGGCAGGCACAGGGGTCCAGATGACCCCAGGTTACTGGAGCCAGCAGGCTAAGTATGTATAGGTAAAGTGCGCGTGACTGCCCTGGGGGCCCCAGCAGGGCATCTCTCTCCTGGATGTCCCTGCACTCAGAGGGGAGATCCCCAATACCTCCTATGCTGCCTGCTGCGAGTGCACCAAGCCACAGACTTGACGCAGAAAATGTGCAGCTCACCATCTGGAGAAGGAGCCTCCTCCGCCACATCCCCTTCCCACGACGTAAGTCCATCTGGTTACTGCTTGCATATGTCCACTGTCCAGGAGCTCATCCCCCACACCAGGGCAACCCTGGCCACTGCTGGGCAAATCGAAGTCAGTAAGCTGAGGCGTGTCCCTCTGTAGCCTCCACCTGCCTGGCTGGGCCTAACTCTGCCCCCTGGACCACACACGAGTCAGCCTGGACTTCCACACCATGGCCTCTCGGACATTATACAGGGTTGGACCCCGGCCTGTGAGGCAGACTCTGCCACCAGCCCAATGTGGCCGTCTCCTTTCTCTCTGAGCCTCAGGTTCCTCATCTGAAATGAGAGGCTTGCATCAGATGGCTTCCAAAGGCCCTTGCCAGGTCTGAATGTCTCCAATTTTGCATCCTCATCTCCCATCTGTTTTCCAGTTTCTCTAACCACTCTTAACTGCCGGTTCCCTCAGCCTACAGCCTTCAGGCCTGGAAGGAATGACTCCAAAAGGGGCCAGCACAAATCCAGCCCTCCCCTCACAGATGTCCTTGCCTTTGGGCAGCGCAACCTGGCCAGAGGCGATGAGCACTGTGCCCAGGAAAATGTCATGGCTCTGCCTGGGAGGAAACGTCACCCCACCCAGCCTGGAGTCCCCGAGGCGCCCAGCTCTACCTGACTCCTTTCTCAAGGAAAATGAGTGCAACAGAATTCCTGCTGCAGGGGCTCTATCTGCACCCAGCAAAGATTCAAGAGGTTCTTAGAAAAACCTACCACCCAATGCATTTCTTAGAAAAAAGAACTGTTTCCCTGCCAGGGAAAAAAATCCTGGATCAACTTAGAAGGGAGACCTGGGCTTGCCAACAATCAAAGACCTCATTTTTCTGAATTACAGAAGAGCATTTTTCTACATGTAAACTTAGAACGCCTCTTTCCCTTTTCCGGTTTTCATATATAGTGCAAGAATTTTCCTGCTCAATGAAGTTACTGTATGAGCCTTCCTTTCTCTCGCACACGCTCTTTCTTTCAGGCCTCTGACCTCAACTGAGAAAAGGATGGTTTTGAAGGGGCCTGAAGGTGGTCAGAGACCTAGCAGGGTGTGGGCTCTGCAGCCTGGCTGCCCTGCCTGGCAGCTGGAAGGAGCTGGGTCCAGCTGGCAGCCCCAGCAGGAATAAGTCTGTACCCAGCAGCATCCCCTGTGGTTTCTGAAGCATCCTCTCATCTGCTCCCTCTGCCAGAAGGGAGGCAAGATGGGGGTCATTCTCCCATTTGGCAAAGGAAGGAATCAAGCCCCAAAGAGGGAAAGTAACTCGCCCGAAGCCGCAGTGCAGGAGCCAACCTATTATAGCCCACCGCCTCCTGGCTTCCCCCATGGCCTTCCATCTGTGTCCCCACAGTACCTGACCATCCCTCCACCTCAGCACACTCCTCTCTGCATTCTGGTGGTTAGTGCCCTTCCTTCCCTGATACGCATAGACATGGGCTCCTGGGCATGGACCATGCAGATCCATCTCTTGGTGCCCAGTACCAGCACAGTCTGGCAAGGGTGACCCATAAAGGGATGAAAAGAAACAATAAGATCTGTGGCTAAGATTTACTGTGGGTGTGCTGCATGACAGGCACTATTCAAAGAGCTTTCCATCATTTCTTCACCCTTCTTTATGAAGTAGATAATATTATTAACCTCATTTTACAAGACAGAAAACTGAGGCTTGGAAAAGTCAATTACTGCCCCCAAGGCCATGAAGATAATGAGCAACTGGAGTCAGGATTCAAATCTGACTATGTAGTATGATGTGGTATGAAGGTCCCAGCCCTAAGCACTCATCAGAGTCACCCAAGGAGCTTCTGAAAAGACAGGGATCTGCTCTTCCTGCCCGGCCCTATCAAATCAGAGTCTTCCAGAGTCTGGCCTGGGTGAGTTAATGCCCTCGCCTGGTTGGCAGACACAGGTAAGGGTTAACCACCTGGGCTTTGGGAGCAGAACAACCTGGGTGTGAGCCCTAGGTCCACCACTAACTGGGGTGGGCAAGCCAATTGGCTTCTCTGAGCTGTAGACTAATCTGTAGAGCAGGGCAGCAATAGAAGAGACTGGAGAGAATGGACAACATTCTATTGTCCTGGAGAGAATGGACAACCCGACAAGGGCTGTGCTCAGCACAGGGCTCAGCGCATCAGGAGCACTCAGGACCCAGCAAATAGACCGACTCTGAGCCAGGTACCCTTGTGGTCTCTGCAGTTCCCCTCACAGCCATCCCCCAACTGTTAGCCATTTCAGAATAGATAATAGAATTGGATAAGCAGGCCCAGAGACCAGGGAACTGACGAGTTGAGCCTGGAGAGTGGTAAGACTCTCATCCTGTGGCCAGGGCCTGCACTACCCGCTACACACACACACACACACACACACACACACCCTGTGAGCTAGGTGGAACTGGCTCCAGTGTCAGAGCCACACTTGAGCCCCAGGAAGCAGGCAGTGTGTCTTGCTCTCCTGCTGCAGTGAGGGCCTTCAGACCCCTTCTTCATGGCCTTCCCTGAACCTGGGTTCAAAGCCACCGCAGGGACCACATGCACCAAGTGGTACAGCAGAGGCTGGCAGGTGTGGCGGCATGAGGGCCGCGGGCATCTGGGAAGAGTCTTGCAGTAACTTCTCTCAGTTTATGGCCCGTCCTTTTCCATTTGGGGAACAAAGCCTCTTTGAGTGTGATGGGGGCCTGGGCTCCTGAGGATGACATCAGCTGCAGTGAGTCATCACTCTGGGCAGCAGCTCTGGAGGACTGGGCCCCTAGCTCTGCAAGGAAAACTCACTGGCCTGGAGAAGGGGCTTGCCCGGGGCACACGAGGGGTCCAGAAAGGAATAGGTGGAGACCAGCTGGGTCTCCACCAATTTCAGGAACTCCTGGCAATGCCTGGCTCAGTACTGCAAGGGGACACAGAACCAAGGCTGGCAGGGTGGTGGGGTCAGGACAGATGTGTGGACCAGATGGTTCCTAACTGTTCCCCAGGGGTAGGGGAGGCAAGAGTGCAGGGCAGGATGTGGAGGAGGCCACAAGCAGGAGAGGGGAGGATAAGGAGGAGGCCTGCCCCCAGCCCGTAACACACGTGGACATATATGCATCCCACACATTCGTACAGATTCACACTCGAAAACCACACACATACACACACTCTTACCTATTCACAACAGTCCCATGAACATACTCACACTCTGCTACAGGTACTCATACACACACATTCACACAGACACATACCTTCACCTGCATTCATCCCATGCTCAAGCACCCTGACGCCTTCACACACTCACACACATATCCACCTGCAAATTGTTCGTGGAGACTCTCACACATGCTCACTCACCTATCCTGATCCACACACTCACACCAAAGCAACTCAGATCTGATTTGCTTAATATGCTGTTGTTTAGTCGCTAAGTCATGTCCAACTCTTTGCAACCCCATGGGCTATAGATCACCAGGCCCCTCTGTCCATGAAATTTTCCAGGCAAGAATAATGGAGTGGGTTGCCATTTCCTACTCCAGGGGATTTTCCTGACCCAGGGATAAAACCCACATCTCCTGCAGCTCCTACACTGCAGGCAGATTCTTTACCACACCCCCAGGGGTTGCATGGCAGGGAAGTTCTTGCTTAATTTATTGGGTTCCAATTATGGTCTCATTAGGAAAGAATTTTGCAGCTAAAAACTAACCCCTCAATACAGAGGCACCCAACAGAAACCTTTCCACATTATAGATATTGAAGTGAGGGCACTGTAGGGGCAGGTATTCACCAGGGGACCCACAGAGAGTCTGCGGCCCACTCTTTCTTCTCCAGTTGCCTCTGTAAAGGGCTGGAGATCTTTGACTGCTCTTCCTACACAAAGGGTTTCTGTTTCTCTGATGTGGGCACATTTTCCAGATTCTCCCCCTTGTCTGTAAAACTCTTTTTAGAATATTAGATTTGGACCATGTCTTCATACAGCATTGAACCCAATTAACTGACGCTCTTGGAATCAGTGCTAGAAACGGCTGAGCAAGAAGTATGCACTGCAGGTGATACGGGCACCTCGTAGAGCCTGGCACAGGTAGGACCCCAATAAATGTTAATTTCATGACTGTATGAGGGACGTATAATGACGGACCTACTGAGCCTTTACTGTGTCTTGGGTGCCATGTACTTTAGCTGCAGAGCAGTGGTTCTCAACCCTGGCTGCACAGGATCACTGGGGAGATTTTTTGAAAATGCTGATGCCAGCAGCCCACTCCCCCGAGATGCTGATTCAGTTGGTCCAGGCGGGGCCTGGGCACCAGCACCCCAGCTGATGCTGATTCACAGCCCCCCTACCCAGTTCTCTACAACAACTCCACTCCTGCTGTTCTCAGTCAACAGATGAGGTAACAGAGGCACACACAAGTTCCACAACTTGCCCAAGGGCACACAGTTATCAGGGCCCAGAACTAGCAATTCTAAACTCCCATCTGCCTGAGGCAAGGAGTGGAGTCTCCCTCTGCTGCCCAGGAATGTCACTTCAAGCCAAGGGTGGCCCACTCCAGGGAGCACACCCTGACTGTCCCAGCCCTCAGTGACCTTGGGCCCATCTGCCTCTCTATTCCCATTGCCCTGCTGCCCCGCCCCACCGCTCTGAGCATCAGCACTCAGCACCAGAGAGAGACAGTCTCTTACGAGCTTCATCTCCTGAGCAGATCTGGGGAGGGACCTGGAGAGCCACCTCTCCCATCTTGGCTGCTCCGAACTATCTTTCCAACTGGAAAAGGACCTCCAAGCAGCACAGTAATGGGGAGAAAGTCTCAGCCAGCTCTGGCTTCAAGTTCATCATTTAAAAGCTGTGCATCTTTGGACATGGCAGTTCATCTCTCTGAGCCTTGGAGTCTACACCCATAACACAGGAGTAATGCCACCTGCTTCAGCAGAGAGTTTTGAGAAATAGACATAAAATACTAAGCAGAGGGCCTAGCAAAGCATACGCTGTACACAGCACAGTGGGTGTTGTTATTGCAGTCATCGTCAATGACATTAGCCTTCTTTTCTCCCCGCTGAACTACTGTCTATAATTGCCAGGAAAGGTAGGTTTGTGCAATTTTCCCTCTGGGTCTCAGTTTTCTCACATGCAATATGGGGTGATATGATCTCCTTCAGCTTAGTTGCAGTGAGGGTCAAGTGTGGGTCTGCATGTGGAAATGCTTTGTTAAGTGTACCCTGCTCGGGTATGAGGAACAACTAAAATGGACAGGGGACTCTAAACTGGTGTCTGGAGGAGGAGCGTGCTGTTTTTCTCAGAGTAGTGAAATTCAAACCTGCTGAAATGCTATAATGTGGCCAGTGTAACTTCAAAAACAGAATTTCCTGCCCCAGCCTGGAGATGGCTTGAATAAAATGGGGCTGACCAAGGGGAGCTGGAACTTAGAAATTAGTATAACATTCCCACTCCATCCCCTCCTGACCCCAAGGCAGGCTAATGGCAGCAGCTGGAAGAAACAGTAACTAAATAATAATAATAATAGTTCATGTTCACTGTAGAGGACCAAATGATGGCCTCTAAAATGATAGGTACCTGGAACCTGTGAATGTGGCTTTATTTGGAATAAAGGTCTTCTGAAGATACACTTAAGGATCCCAAGATGAAGAGATGATCCTGGATTACCCGAGTGGACCTTAAATCCAGTAACCCGTGTCCTTATAAGACAAAGGGGAGATCTGACAGAGAGAAGACAGAGGCAGAGACCGGAGTGATACAGTGATGCAGTCAAGGATTAGGGACAGCCCTCATAGCTGGAAGAGGCAAAGAAATATTCTCCTCCAGAGCTTCCACAAGCAGTGCAGCCCTGCTGATACCTTGATTTTGGACTTCTTGCCTCTAGAATTTTACCAGTTTGTGGTAGTTTGTTACAGCGGACAAGGAACCTAAAGCATTCATTGACTGCTTACTGTATGCCAAGCATCCGAAAGGAAATCAGTCCCGAATACTCACTGGAAGGACTGATGCTGAAGCTGAAGCTCCAATACTTTGGCCATCTGATGCAAAGGACTGACTCATTAGAAAAGACCCTGACGCTGGGAAAGATTGAAGGCAGGAGGGACGACAAAGGATGAGATGGTTGGATGGCATTCCTGACTCGATGGACATGAGTTTGAGCACGTTCTGGGAGTTGGTAATGGACAGGGAAGCCTGGCATGCTGCAGTCCATGGGGTCGCAAAGAGTCGGACACGACTGAGCGACTGAACTGTATGCCAGTCTTCTTCTGAGTACAGTCAGTGCCTGGACTGAGTCAGTGAGGAAGGTGTTACTACCTGTGTATTCTTTATGAATAGACCGAGATGCAGAGGGAGGAGGTCACACAGCTAAGTGTGACAGAGACACTAAGTGTGACAGCTAAGTAAGTGGCAGAGACAAGACGAGAACCCAGCCTGGGTCCATGTTCCATAGCCCACCTGCTTAACCACAACGGTGGTTCTCAAAGTGCAATTCCCGGACCAGCAGCATCAGCCTCACCTGGGAACTTACTAGAGATTCAAATGCTCTGGCTCTTCTCCAGACCTGCTGAATCAGACCTCGTGCAGGGAAGAGGGCAGCAGCACCCTGTGTTTTACCCAGCCCCGCAGGTAATGATGCCACTCAAGTTTGAGACCCACTGCTCTACACTGTGCTGCTGAGCAGAAGCTGGAGGCCTAAGACCTGCATGGCCAGCAGTGGGGGAATCACGGAGCAGGAGACACGAGCAGGCAGCCAGCAGCAGAGAAGTCCACTGTAGGGGCGGAGACCCGGGCATGGGGCTAGGCAGGGCCCCAACTGAGATGGGGCTTCCCTCGGATCACAGTACAGCCACAGTGAATGGGCTGCTTCCCAGACAGGCTGATAGGAGGCTGAGTCCCCTGAGTGACTAGATCCCACTAACTAACAGGGAGAGGCAGCCAAGTGAACCCAGCTGTGGGAAGGAGGCTGGTGGTCTGAGGATGCAGAGAGGCTTGGGAGGTCAGCCCAGGGGAACTGGGCATGTCGGCAAGGGTTCTGCAGCCAAGAGGAAGCTTGCGACTCCAAGGGGGCTGCTCCCCCAGAGAAAGCCTGTCCCAAGCAGGAGGAGCCCACGCCTTCCAGGAGGGGTAGCAACAGCTATTTCCCTTGCCTCCCCATTGTCCCCTTGCCCTGCCCGGAGCTTAAGGGGCCTGAAGACTCCAGGAACTCCTCTCCAGCCACATGGGAAGCCGGGCCTCAGAGCTGACTTTTTCTAAATGCCTACAAATGAATTACCCAATCTTGCCAAGAAACCCTCCCTTGGTAAATTTCCCAGGAAGGTCCAATTCCTCAATACTCTGTTATTATCTGTTTATTTGCCGATGTTTCCCACCAGTCTGTGAGCCCTTGGGCAAGCAGGCATCATCTGTTTCATGTTTATATCTCCCAGCTTCACCCCGACCCCTTAAGCACAGGGCTTGCCTGAGTTAGGCAAGAATTGAGCATCGATGGAGGAATGAATGAATGAATAATGCACATGTAAGTGAATAAATGAGCTTAACGGATTCTGGACCAGAGTGACCATATATCTGTCTTGCCATATTGCATTTATTTTCATCAATAGATAAAATCAATAGTCTTTGTCATCAATTACGAAGAACTCTAAAGAACACCAGCTGCTGTCGCCGTCATCCCACCAGCACCATTTAGCTCAATATGCACTTAATAGTCTAGCTCTCCGCTGATCCCACTGTTGAAGTACAACGTAGTCTTAATAGCCACACAGAGGCTTGATGTTAACTTTTCTGAGTGCTGCGATTTTCCATCCTTTTGGCTGACCCTTAAGTAGGAGGGCACAGAATGACCAGTCTTCTGAAGAACGCCTGCCTTGGCTCTCACCCACCGACTGAGCTGGGAGTGCCGCTCTAAAACACACTGGCCTCTTAGACTTCAGACTGAATTCCAGCTTCCTCCACCTCCTGCCTCTCTGAAACAAGCGTCTGGGTAGGGACTGTGAACCACATATGCTTCCCCTTCTGGTTATATACCGTAAGGTTCTTGAGGTTTGGCTGGAGACCTCAGGGAGGCTGCTCCTTGCCACCTGGGGGCTAGGGCATGAGCTGGGGCCACTGGGCAAGATGGGATGGGACAGGCCAGCCCTCGTGGTCCTGGAAGAAGGATAAGACTCCTGCTCCTCGCTGCCATGTCCCACTCTCCCCCGACCCCAGCCTCTTGATGTAAGGTACTGAGGTGGGAGGGGCATCATTGGGATGGGAGGAGCTTGAAAGAGTAATTCTGGAGCTTTCTAAGTCTCTAAGTGAGGCATGTCCTTAGGTATTTGAGTTCTTTTCCCATGGTAGATACCACATGGTCCATAAAATCTCCTACAGAGTTGCTAACCACATGCAATTTGGTCATAATTTACATTGTGTGCCCTGAGAGAATGCAGCCACAAGGGGAGGATGGATCTTGGAAGGGAAGGCAGGAGCAGACCTCCCTGTCTTTCCCTCTATCCTGGTCCCAGTAGAGGGTTTCAGCATTGCACACAACCAGTACCCAGTGGCCACCCTCTTCTGGACTTGGGCCTGGGCTGGACTTTGAGAGATCATGAAAACTCAGACTCTGGTCCTGAATAGCTCTCAGCCTAGAAAAGGGGGCAAGACATCAACACACAGAGCCCCGATACAGGTGTCTGAACCAGAGGACTCTGCACAGGCGAACATCGTGGAACAAGCAGAGCACAGGCAAACCCATGGGGTTAGGAAACTGAGGGGTTTGTGAGTGGTCCTGGAGGAGGGGAGCAATGGAACGCTCAGGTAACCTCCACCATTAGAGCAGCAAGGAGAGAATTACGAAGCCAGATTCAGAAGTGTAAAGCCAACATCAGCTTATTCACTCTCAGGACAATTTGATAAGGTGGGGACTATTGCTCTCCCATTTTGCAGATCAAGGCTGAAGGAGATCAAGACCACAGAGCTGGAATGGGGTGGTTGCAGCCCACGTGTGGGTCATCTGAGGTCCTTCCTAGCTCTTTCTACTCTTAATCACTTTTTCACTTGGGAGATTGGAAACAGATTAGGGAGGGCCTTGAATGTCAAGCTGAGGAGACTAAAATTTATGCTGCAGGCTATGGGGTGCCTTGAAAGGTTTCTGAGGAAGGCTGCTGCTGACCATTTTAGGAGCTATCACCACTTCACCTCGAGCTGCTGCCCCCGGCAGTCGGGGCCCTTCCTTTTCCTTGCCAAGGAGAGGGTGGATTGGGTGATTTGGAATGCGGAGCGAAGGCGGTCTTTTGGCAACAGCAGGAGACATACTTTCCTGCAGCCTCTCAGCACTTGGCATGTTATGCCCTGGGCAAAATCAAGCTGCCCTGGGAATGGCCCAGGGCGTCCACAGATGAGCTTGTGTGAATTTAGCCAGAGCAGGGAGGAAGCCAGCAGAATGAGCTCATGGCATCAGCAGGGACTGTGCAATCTTGCCTACACTGATTAGGCTGATAGAGGCTTGGAGAGTTGGGGTGACCTCCAGAGCTGGGAAGGACTTCAGTCCAGTGTCCCCGAGATGAGAAAACCAAGGCCCAGACTGACAATGTGACTTGCCCAGCAATTCATGTTCCCACCATCCAGGCTACTCTCACCCATTTCCCTAAGAAAGTGAGGCATGGGGAAGCGTATGGTACACAGTAGGTGCCCAATATGGGAATGGATGCATAGTGGCGGGGGGTGGGGGGGGGTTGTGGTCCACACATATAATGACCTGATGCCACTGCATAGGGGGAAACGAACGACATAAGAACTTAGTCCTACAGCTGTTATCAAGCACACCGCTGCTTTATACAGGTTCTCCTGCTCCACTGGGCCGAGACGTGCTCTCTGCATGCTGCTGGAGCCCTGTGTGGCCCTGAAATGGGACTGGAGTTTAAGAGAACAGCCAGAACAGATGGTGACCCTGAAGTCATATTTTGAAACAGGCTGACTCTTGTTCAATCTAGATGAAAGTACAGCTTGATGGCCTCCAAATGTTAGCTGGAGGAAGAGCCTGGGCACTCTGGAGTAACGGGAGAGGGAATGAGGCCTTCCAAGCTGGGTACCCAGGAGATGCCCCTAACTGGAGACCCAAAACTGAGGGTGACCTTGGGCAGAGGGCCCCAGGAGTTTGAGCCCAGCAGATGCTGGGAAGGACATGGAATTCCATTCCAGGGAGAACTCATCACTTACAGCTGGTGACCTTGGGCCAGTTGGTTTACTCCTCTGAGCCTTAGTTTCATTATCTGGACATAGAGAGGACAATGCCAGTTCTCAGGGTGGCGGTACAGAGTAATGGCAGATGCTGAACTCACGAGCCTACATACTTATTCCTGAAAAGGTAAGTGTAGACAGAGATAGGGAAGCTTGCCTTGTTCATCTGTTTGTTCATTCATTCATTCACAAATATTCTCAAGCACCAACCACCACACGCCTGGCACTGCTACTGTGGAAGATTTACGAGTGAACAGGACAGACGTGTCCCCTGCCCTCATGGCATGTATGCTCTAGCACTGAGCTCCTAGCTGGGCTTTAGAAGAACTACTTGAGGGCTTTAGAAGACTGATACCCAGCTCCACCCCAGTCAGGATCTCTGGGGGTGAGGCCCAGGCCTCAGTATGTCTTAAGAGCTCCCCAGGGATGCTGTTATATGTACAGGGTGAGGTTCATGGCTTCAGGGAGAGCCCTCACCCACCAAGGCCCTGCCATCTCAGGCTCTACGCTGAGTGCCTCACACAGCCCGGGAGGCAGCACCTTGACTATCCCCTGTCCCAATGAGGGAACCAACCTTCCTTCTGAGCAATCTGCCCAAGTCACTCAGCTGATACATGGAAGAATTGGGATTTGAAATCCATTTGATGTTTCCAAGGGCTTCCCTGGTGGCTCAGGTGGTAAAGTATCTGCCCGCAATGCAGGAGACCCAGGTTCAATTCCTAGGTCGGGAAGATTCCCCTGCAGAAGGGAATGGCAACCCACTCCAGTATTCTTGCTTGGAGAATCCCATGGACAGAGGAGACTGGCGGGCTACAGTCCGTGGGGTCGCAAAGAGTGGGACACAGCTGAGTGACTAAGCACAGCACATGATGTTTCCAAGGCTTACTTGTAACCACAGGCTGCCAGGCACAGAAGAGACCCACAGCATGTGCGAAGTCCTGTCCCTACCTTTCCTCCCCCATCCCTGAGGACGATGGGACAACGTGTCTATGGTGAAACAGCAGCAAAACCTGGGACTTTGAGGGTGGCGAGATGCCAGCCACCTGGACATCAGAAGACCCAGTTCTGGATCCAGCTCCTTATATCTGAACTGTGTGACTCTCATCATGTCCCTTGTTCTCTCTGAGCCTCCACCCGCCTCTCTGTAATTTAGGAGAGCCAGATAGAGGACCCTGAAAGCCCAACATTTTCTGGGTCCTCAAGGTCCCCAGTGGGTTTTGGTGGGAGCGAGGTGTTTGAGGGACACATGGACCCTAAGAAGGAAGCTTAGGATCCCCAGCTACCCTAGGCACATGAATGGTGATCTGTGCCTTCCCCCACAAGGAGCCGCTATGGGCACGGACCACACTGGGTAGGAGGCTGCCTTCAAAAGGATTCTTAGAAACCTTGAACTTGAGTGGGACTGGCCAGTCTCCTGCATGCATATGCATGAACAGCATTTTTCACATTCCACCCAACGTTCCCATGCTCATGCACCCCACACACTTATTCCTGGAAAGGTAATTCCTGACTGAGAGAGGGAAGCTTTTTATAGCCACCAACACACATACTATTCATTCAACTAGCATTTATTGAGCACCTACTGTATGGTGGAGAAGGCAATGGCACCCCACTCCAGTACTCTTGCCTGGAAAACCCCATGGACGGAGGAGCCTGGTGGCCTGCAGTCCATGGGGTCACTAAGAGTCGGAAACGACTGAGCGACTTCACTTTCACTTTTCACTTTCATGCATTGGAGAAGGAAATGGCAACCCACACCAGTGTTTTTGGCTGGAGAATCCCAGGGACAAGGGAGCCTTGTGGGCTGCTGTCTATGGGGTCACACAGAGTCGGACACGACTGAAGTGACTTAGCAGCACTGTATGTGGCTCTGACCCCCAATAAGCACTGGGGCTCCAGCAGTGACAGACAAGTTTCTTCCCTCGTGGAGCTGAAAGTTCTAGTACAAGAGCTATGGAGAATAGCGACTTCCATCTTATCAATAGCTAAAAACACATCCATAGCCTTTTCCACACACAAGTGCATTAGGTAACTATCGATGGAGGAAATGTTCGTACAAGAATGGATTCTGGCAGCCACTACAATAATTTCAAGCCTCCCACCAGTTGGGGATCTCAAATCTATATATAACATCTCCACTAAAGCATCCTACCAGCAGAGAGGGGACCCTATTCTGCGGGGCCTGGGTCTACCCAAAGAGCCACCCTTCCCACCCCCTGCCCCACCCCCATTCAGAGCTTGGAAATTTAATTAAAGTCTCCTGCTCTATTGTTAAAAGCACTTAGGTTTTGCACTCCACTCCATAATAACTGTGGACTGTTTAGTATAAAAATGTTCTAAATTACTTCCCAGTTGTCACTGGACTCCCCAAGTTACCAACTGCTGGGTAAAATGGATGAGGAAATAAACAATGTGGCTTTGCACGTCACTGTCACACAGCCAAGGACCACGAGCACACCCTGTTTGAGAAGCAGGTCTGTAAAGGAACGGCCAGGACAGAAGTGGGCAATGCATCACTCTTCTGCCACCATCTCTAAAGGACTTGGTCCCCAAGTGAAAACATATAAAAACTTCCCACCTGAGTTACTCCCGCAACCTCCATTCCCTGGCAAGAGAATTCTGTGTTGTGCTTGTGGATACACATTCTGAACACAGACATCCAGAGAGAGAAATCAGAAGAGATAATATCTGGATGAGCCTCAGGGCGGGTCCAACCCTTCATTTCAGACAGGAAGAAGCTTTTCAGAGCCAAGACTAACTGTAGACTAACTGCAGAGGGCAATTCTTAGAATCCTTTCCCCATGACCTTCCCGAGCTCTCAGCTGGGCAGTTGGGTTGGCCTAGGAGGCTCTGGGTGGCCGAGGTGGGACCAGAGACTCTGCTCTGGGCTCTCATTCATCCCTGCTTCCCTATCATTTTACTGCAAGTCTCTCACAAACATGTCTCTTGGGCAACACAAAGGTGGAGACCCTGTGCCGCTCGCTGAAGCCATTAGCTCTTGGATATGTAGAGGCAAGAGCCAGGCAGGAAGGAGCACCCAGAGGCCCTCACCCAGGGCTATGAGCACTGGGAAGGACCCAAGGCATGGCAGAAGCCCAGAGGCTCGCCCAGAGCCAGGGTCAGGAAAGCAGCTACTGGACGGAGGCTCTGCTTTCATGCTGGAGACTGGAGACCACCCCCCGACACACACACTCCAGCCCCATCCCGTCCATCCTGTCCTGTCCCATCCCGGCCTCCCTCCCTGCCTGGGCTGGGAGAGTTAACTGCTCAGGCCACACACCAGGAGGCTGCTTCCATCTTCTTCTCATTCAGTCGCCTCTACCTAGAACACTCTCCTTCTCTTTTAGTCCACCAGCCCCACCCCTTTCCTGGCTAAACTGTCATAGCTTGGGGAGCGTTTCCTGACACCACAGTACAGATCAGAGTGGCCACGAGTGTGCTCTCATAGTTCCCTCTGTATGTGTGTGCTAGGTTGCTTCAGTCGTGTCCGACTCTTTGCAACCCCATGGACTGCAGACTGCCAGGCTCCTCTGAACAAGGGATTCTCCAGGAAAGAATACTGGAGTGGGTTGGAAAGTTCCAGTGCCCTCCTCCAGGGGATCTTTCTGACCCAGGGATTGAACCCGCATCTCTTATGTCTAACCTGCACTGGCAGGTGAGTTCTTTACCACTAGAGCCAACTGGGAAGCCTCTCACAGCTCCCTACTTCTCCATACCTCTTTTTACTCTTCATAGGTATTTAGGGCTTTTTGTACAACCCTTTGTTTAGTGTCTGTGTCCTGCATTAGAGTCTAGGCTCCACAATGTGGGGAACCACGCCTACGTTGTTCATCATTTTATACCCAGGATGTCCCACACTGCCTTGCACACAGTAAGCAGCTAATAAATCTTTATTAAATAAAAGTGAGGGAACAAATGAGTGACTGAAAAACCTACCAGGCTGTGACAGGCAGGATGACCATCAAGAAATGTTGGCATTAAATCTATCCAACTCACGCAACCATACTTCCAAAGTCCATGCTTAACTATATCTCATTTTTCCCACATTGGATTATGGCTGTTTATCTCCCTCCACTGCAAGGTCAATGACTCTGAACTCCAAAGATGAATGGCATTGCCCTGGCTCTCCCCATCCTTGGAGAGATGGACTTACAAGTGATTCTGATGGAAGAAACCAGGTACAAGCTATGCTCAAAGAGGCCACAGGAAGGTTTAGGGATCGTCCGTTAGTTTAACTCATCAGTTAGCATTGAGTTTGAACCTCATCACCATGGCCATTACCCTTCACTGAGGGTTCATGGTGTTCCAGGAATGCTACTAAGAGCTTTGGGGTAGAATTTCAGGTGCTGCAATGAAAAGCAGGGAAGGGTTCTAATGGGATGTGACATGATGGCATCTGCCACTCAGGTTGCAGTGAGAAGATGCACTAGAGGTCAGAGAGATGGGGGGTCTTAGGCCAGGACAGGGAGCCGCTGTGACAGTCCCTTACTGAGCATGACACAGGCCTGGACCCAGTGGGGTGAAGGAATGAAAGGATGAGATTGGATGAAACCGACCTTGCAGGGGCAGAATCCATTTCTCTGAAACAAAGTCACAACACTCTTCCCAGGCGCTGAAAACTTCTCAGTCATCCATGCACTTCCAGCGACAGTGCAGAGATGACAAAGCTGATGGCAAATATAAACTTAGGTGCACATGATTACCACAAAGTTTCAAACAAAACTACTCTTAGAAACAGGGCCCACCAATCGGTTCTTCCAATGGGCCATGCAGTCTCTATAGTGACCCAGCCTTTCCCTCTCTGCAGATTAAGTGTCTGAGTCCAAGAGTGGAAGTGACTTGGCCAAGCTCCCCACAGAGAGTCCAGACCCCAGGAATCCTACTATTAGCTTAGTGCTGTGCACCTAAGAGCACTTCCTCCAGCAGAGAAAATAAAGACATTCAGCTGCAGCTTGATAGCAGCCCACATTTGCAAATGTTAAACAAGCAAAACCATTCCACTTCTTCAACTGGGAGCTCATATTCTAAAAGGGGAGGGGGAGACGCTGAAATGGCACCACCTACTCTAGACAGTTAAACCTGAAATAAAATTAGAAAATGTGTCACATGGAAAAACTCTGCAGTGAGAAATGGTTTCTTTTTCCCTCCCTTTTTCGTCCTGTGGAGAGTGAGTAATTTGACATTTTAACTCGAGAGGAAAGGAGAAAATCTGTGGTCGCCGTTTTGTACCAAATACACACAGCCATTAGGCACAGTTCTGTACCCTGACCATGGAAAAGGATGTCAGGGAAGGGCGGGAACCAGACTGAGAGCTGCTGAGCTGGATCACCTCCCACAGCCACCACAAAGTTTGGGCAAAGTGAACTCAGATATCCTAGAAAGTTCCAGCTAACAGTGCATTTAGGGTTCATCTAGTCCAACTCCTTTATTTCCAGGATATGGAAACTGAGGCTCATAGAGAGCCAACCATTTGCCCAAAACAAAAGAGCAGGGGAAACATCGAAGCAGAGCCCCTCTGTTGCCATATCTGCCTCCAGCCTACTAGGGACCCTATGAGGCTGGTGGCGATCTGAAAGAACACAGCAGGCTTCAACTGGGTTATTCATTTAACAAGCATTGACCAAGTACCTGCCAGAGCCAGGCATGGGGCTAGGTGCTGGAGGTACAAGGAGAATAACGTTAGTCCAGACTCTCAGGATGCCTCCCAACGTTCCAGCCACCCTGGGGACTGTGCAGTTTGAGATAAGGCTATGAGGAGGGACACTCCAGGAGATGCGGCTAAAACAGCATACTGGGAGGACTTCAGAGGGTCTCAAATGCCATGATAAGGAGAGTTAAAATCATTTTCTATGGTTGCTGTAACAAGTTACTGCAAATTATGTGACTTAAATCAACATAAATGTATTAGTGGGTTGGCCAAAAAGTTTGTTTGGATTTTTCCATACTGTGTTAAGGAATTGACCAATACCTTCCTGTTTTGTGGGTCAGAAGTCCAACACAGATCTTAGATCAAAATTAAGCAGATCATGCTCCCTTCTGGAAGCTTTAAAGAAAAAAATCTGTTTTTGTTTTCTTTCGATTTTTCCAGGTTCTAGAGGCTACATATATTCCTTGGCTCATGGACCCTTCCTCCACCTTCAACATCAGCAAATACAACTGATTTGCTGAAGGTCAAGTCCATCTCACATCACCTCCCTCTTCCACTTCCAAGGACGCTTGTGATGGCACTGGGCCCACCTGAGTAACCCAGGGTCCTCTCCTTTTTGGAAGGTTAGATGATTATCAATGTTAACTCCATACGCACTCTAATTCCCCTTTGTCTGGGACCCTAACATATTCACAGTTTCTGGGGTCATATTAAGACGTGGACATATTTGGAGGGCCAGCACTTTGCCTGTCACAGCTGGTCAGCTTGGGAAGATGACGAGAGGTTCTGCAGCAGGGGTGACATAGTAAGAGCTGGTTTCACACTGCCGCTGAAAGGCTGCTGCTGCTGCTGCCGAGTCGCTTCAGTCGTGTCAGACTCTGTGCGACCCCATAGACGGCAGCCCCCCAGGCTCTCCTGCCCCTGGGATTCTCCAGGCAAGAACACTGGAGTGGGTTGCCATTTCCTCAAAGGTTAAGATCCCATTAAAATGCGGATTCTAATACATTGAGTCTGTGAGCGGGACTGGAAAGTCTGCAGCTTAACAAAGTCCCCAGGTGATACCAATACTGCTGGTTGGTGGGTCACACCTAAGTGGAAAGAAGCCAGAAGACTCCTAAGGCTGCAATACAGAGGGGGAGGTGGGGAGAACGGGGGCCTGGAGACACTCTTGCTGGCCTAAAACAAAGACAGGACAAGCGAGCACTAAGACTGTACAGCTGGAAGGGGAGAAGCAGCTGGCTGAACCAACAGTGTGTGGCACTGTTGAAACTTCATGGATTTAGGTTGAGTTTGTTACTTGCTTTTGGACTCTGTTCTACAGAATGCAATGGTTATAACTTTTTAAGACCGGAAAAGCGTCCCTTCAATTTTCTTTCATGGAATGTACTCCATCTCTGACGTATCTGTTATACACAGCCCCTGCTCCCACCCTGCTTTGGCCCCTCCACCACCACCACCGTCGGCAGCAGCAGCACCCTCTTCACAGTGGATGGCTGTGGGTGGTCTTCCAGCAGAGCTGGAGGTTCACACAGACTCCGCTATGGTCCAGGGTTCCTAATGCTGCGTTTTCACTCAGATCTCCACAGTCCCAGGCTTTGAATGATTCTTTCATAAATGTGTTCAAATGCTCATTGTGTCCATTCAGTGCCATGTCAGACGCTGAGGAAACATGGATAAATAATGTAGGGTTCATGCCCTCCAGGGACTCACAGAGATGTGGGAGCAGGAAGGAAAGAGGTACTGAACTGTACCAATTACAGGCCCCATGCTTCCCTCATTATTCCTCATAGTGGGAATTATTGTCCCAATTGACAGACAAGGAAAATAAGGATAAGAGAGGGCACTCAACAGGGAGTAGCAGTGCTGAGATCTGAACCCAGGGTGTGGGCTCCCAGAGCTCGTCTGGGGTCCAGTGGCAACTCTGCCTCTCATTTGCGTTACAATCACGGGTAAGACCTTCCCTTTCTAGGACTCAGGACTGTCACCTTTCAAACGAAGTCACTGGACTGCACTGCTTGTTCTCAGCTCTGGCCTCACTTTAGAATCACACCAAGAACTTTTAAAACCTGCAGAAGACCAGACCCCAGACAAATGAAGAACCCTGGACATGGGGAGGATGGGCATCAGGGTCTAAGGTACAGCCAGGGTTGAGAACCACCAAAGTCTTTGTGACCTGAGCTCGTGCATTCTAATTTCCTGAATAACCCTCTTCTCCTCTAGCCCTGCCACAAGGCCCATGCCAAACTGATGAACAAATGGTAGGGAGGAGGAGGAAATCCCCAACACCATTCAGCTAAGGACAATTTGGAGCAGTAATGCTGGGCACTGTCCATTGCCCTGTTGTCATTTTCTCCTTTCAGTGAGCAAAACAGCAGCAGTGGACAACAGTGGAGTAAGCTAGGCGGGTATTCTCTTACACCGTTGCAGGGAATATAAATTACTACACCTTTCAAAAAAAAAAACACACAATGAAAGACTTTGAAAAAATTGGGCAAGCACCAGACCCAACAGTTTTAGGAGTTTGCGCTAAGAAATAATTACGGAAAAGGTCAAATACAGAGATACAAGAACAGGGTCATCACTGGCCTTCCCTGGTGGCTCAGTGGTAAAGAATCTGCCTGCCAATGCAGGAGACACAGGTTCAATCTCTGGTCCAGGAAAATCCCACATGCTGCAGAACAACTAACTCAGTGTGCCACAGCTATTGAGTTTGTGCTCTAGAGTCCAGGAACCCCAGCTACTGAAACCTGTGCGTCTAGAGCCTGTGTTCTGCAACAAGAGAAGCCACTGCAATGAGAAGTCCGAGCACCGCATCTAGAGAGTAGCCCCCGCTCTCCACAACTAGAGAGAAGCCCGCGCAGCAATGATGACCCAGTGCAGCCAAAATAAATAAATAAAAATTAATATAAAAAATAAATAAAAAAAAAGAATAGGGTTATCACAACAGTGTTTATGGAAAGAACAACTGGAAACAGCCTAAAGGATTAAACGAGGCCTAGGTTAATTATGGGAAATCCACATAATGAAATACTGTGTCAATTACAAAGGATTTAGGGAAGAATATTAAATGTTCCAGAGGAAGTGTCTAGATAATAGTTAAGGGAAAAAATGTCAAGCAACAAAATACAACGTACAGAATGATCTATTCATGTTATAACATATATACGTGCATATTTAGGCATGGAAAATAAACTTGAAAAACAGTCCACAAATGTTAGCAGAGTTTATCTCTGAGTCATGAGATAACATGTGACCTTTCAAAACTCCTTTTTTTCCAACCTAGATTTGTACAGTGACTATTATTTTTATTATCAAAATATTTTAATGTTATTGAAAAATACAAATCTCTTCTTTCAAAGCCTGCTTACCTCCCTCCGCCTCCCCCATCTTCTGGTGTAAATGGACACCCCCACTTCAGTGGTGCAGAGGCTTGCTTGTATCCACACTAGGACACTCAGGACAAGCTCCATAGCATTCAAGCCAGCTGCTGCACCTCGGTCTCTACTACTAGATTATGAGTCCCTCCAGGACGGTCACAGGGTCCCATGTGGCTCTTTGGTCATCTCGCCACCCACCCCAGTGGGCCTTAGAGAGGGCAGGCAGCCAGGAAATACAGGAGAAAGACAGAAATTTATAGTAGTAGCTAGAACACAGAACAGAGCTGACAGTTTTAAGGACCTCAGCAGACATTTACTTTGGGAGGAGATTAGTTGCAAAGACCTCCCAGTGGTGAAGCGGGCTTTTAAGCTGGGCCCTATCTGAGGTGCTCAGTGATAGGAGGGGTGACTCCCGGAAAGACCTAGGCAGCGCTGCTTTCTGCAGGCCAGATTATAGCCAAGCTCTCCAAACTGAAAAAGGGCTCCCCCAACACCTGAAACCAAGGGTCCTGCTCACTCAAGAGAGACATGAAGGCCCTCAGAACAATTTTCTGCCCTGTCCAGTTCTTTAAGTCATCCATGTAACAAGGCATGTAACAAGTGTGAGATGAATTGGACTGGATAAAGTTGGGTTGGGATGGATTGCGCTGGGATTAGGTTGGGCTGAGTTGAGTTGATTCTGATTGGAGGTAAGGAGTGGGTTGTACTCACTAGGTGACCTAAGCCTTATGTGTTGCCTCGTTAGATCTTGCCCAGAAAGAGGTCTGGGCCTTCTCTAGGTTCTGCTCTAACCCTATACTTTTTTTTCTCTTGAAAAGGAGAGGAAGAAGGAGGTCAGTGAGCAAACTGGGCCCCTCCCAACACCTCTGACCCATCTCAGCAAACTGTGCTCTGTATCAACAGCAATAACTCAGGCCCCACAACCTGCTCCTCTGACTTTGAAGTCTTAGTTGCTTATCTGTTCTCCTTACCGCATATTAAGGTCTTAAATTGAATCTTATTGTAAGATTACCTCACTTTTTATAACCCTCACCCACCCACCACCATCACAACACTCCCAGTATCCAATCAAATCATGAGAAAATTATGTGATAAATCAGTCTATGCTAAGGATTTATGACTTAGTGAAGAAGGAAGGGGTAACTTCCCTTACCAGATTTTAAGACATATTACAAAACAATAGTTATCAGGACCATGTGGAATTAAAAAAAAAATAACACATATGCATAAGAATAGTATAAAGATTACACAAAAAAATTCTATCATGAAAAGGAAAATTTTATAAGATAACCAGAAGCAATGCTATGATAGAAAAATAGTTTACATTTTAATTAGTATTTCAGGGAATCCTGGGTACCAGTTTGAAAAAGAACTAACCTCAGCATATACTCTATGTAATCTATTTAATCAATGGTCCATTTTAAATGGATCAAGCTGTGGACATTCAAGGAAAACTTGAAAATAAGCTCATATATTAAGCTAGCAGAGAAAGACACAGCTTTTGACAAAATAGAGGCTTTTCAGGTATGAGCGGGATAAGCTAGAAAATAAATTGTTTACACAAATAGATGTAATGGAAAAAAGATAAAGAGCAAAGTAACATTAGGGAAAATTCCAGCATAACTAGTTATTAAAGTAATTAAATAAAACTAAAAGCCCTATAACATGCCCTGATTACTCAGCCATGGCCACTCCACAGTTGGCAGAGCTGTGGAAAAATGGGGAGGACTTAGACCTAGCAGAGGACATGGTAAATGGGTGCATTTTCCCTAGACCACAGGCTGGACCTGCCCATTCCTTCCCTTTTTGAGTCATTGAGCACCTACTCTGTGCCAGGCCCAGTGCTAGGTTCTGGGATTCAGAATCTGGGCAAGGCCCAGTCCCTGGTTCACAGAACTCCCTGTGTAGTGGGGAGGGGGGGGGTGGCAGCGGGTGGCGAACAGATGAGTAATCAATGGTCATGGTCCAGCCTGGGAAGCCCTGTGACTGAGAGGTGGTGATATATAGTGTTCGCCCAGAGGAGAGACAGTCAACATGCCTGGTAGAATAGGAGGGCTTCCCAGAGAGGAATCCTAAAGGATGAATGAGGGGGTGCTAGGTGAACAAGGGGAAAGGCATTCTCAAAAAGGGACTGGCCCATGCAAAGACACAGAGGTGGGACACAGGGGGACTTGGAGGCAAGAAGCATAACTCCATCCTAGGTGCACGGAGAACCCAGGAGGAGCAATTAAACTAAGGAGCAACACGATTCAATTTGTATCTCAGAAAGACCCATCTAAATATATATTAAGAATTATCCAACTAGTCTGTTATTTGATGGGCAAATCTGTTTGCGGAAATCTAGTTAAAGGAAATAATCCCAGAAGAAAACAAAGGTCATTTGTCTGAAGATGTTCCCAACAGCACTATTTATCATAATGATGAAATGGCCAAGGTCCAAGTGGCAAATTCTGGATGAATAAGGCATGATCCACACCCTCAAGGTGCTCTCATAGAAAAAAAGTGTGAAATAAATACATTGTCAGCACAGGGTGAGACAGTGGCTGGTGCTGGAAAGATAGATGAAGGGCTGTGGTGGCTTAGTGATGAGAAAGATCAGCTGGGGAGACCTAGGGAAGGCTCTCTGTAAGAGATGCTGTTTAAGCTGGGAGGTAGAATTAGACCCTAAAGAGAAACAGGGTGAGGAGGTGCACTCTAGACAGGGAGATTCATTCACATCTTGTGCACAGCCAAGGAAACTACAAAATCCCAAATATACATGGGGAGCTATGAGTGGCTCAGTGTGCTGGGGGTTTTCAGCCTCAATCTTCTGTAAAACAGTTTTCAATCTGCTATAAAACATATAAGCAGGACCTTATGCCACCATAGGCATTCCCAACTTTAGGGAAAACCAAAAATTTAGCCAGTAATTAAAATACTACAATCATTCATATTCATCACAACTTCTAATGGTACGTGGACAACAGGAACTCATTACAGGCTAGAGCACAGGTAAGCCAGGAGGCCAGTGATGTAAAATCCTAGCTGTGACTCTTATCCCCTTGTCTCTCACTCAGGAAAGCACATCAGCTGGCCACCAGCAAGAGTCAGAGGATTAGTGGGAAATCCTAAACCTGCCCTGATTAGTATTCAGAGTTTCTCCCAGAAAAGACCCACAAATGACCAAGAAACACCTGAAGAGATGCTCAACATCATTAGTCATTAGGGAAATGCAAATCAAAACCACAGAAAGCTACCACTAAGATGGCTGTAACCTAAAAAGCAGAAAATAACAAGTGTTGGAAAGGATACGATAAAACTGGAACCCTTGTACACTGCCGGTGGGAATGTGAAATGGTTCAGCTACTATGGACAATAGTTTAAGAGTTTCCTAAAATTTAAGCATTGAATTATGATATAACCCAGCAATTTCACTGTTGGGTATACAACCAAAATAATTGAAAACAAGTACTCAAGGCCTTGTACCCAAATGTCGCAAAACCACTAACCATAACAGCCAAAAAGCTTAAACAACACCAATGGCTCCATCAATGGAAGAATGGATAAACAAATTGCACTATATCCATACAATGGAACATTATTTGGTCATAAAATAATGAAGTTCTAATACATGCTACAACATCAATGAACCTCAAAAACATGCTGAGTGAAAGAAATCAGACACGAAAGGTCGATGTGGGGGACAAGGGGCCCATTGACAAGGGTCTCTTTAAACAGGGTGGGCCAGGAAACCCTTGGGAGCTGAGAAGCCTTGGGACTTTGGGCCTTGTTTCCTCATCTGAGCACAGTCCTAGTACCCAGCTCCTGGAGTGATTGTGAGGACTGGATGAATGAAGTATGAACGTATCATGCACACCTATGAAGTGGTTTACAAGCATTAGCCTCAATAAACTTCATGCAAGATTTGACTTGCAGAGGATATTCCACATCTAGGAAGAGTCTCTCCAGAATCCCAGAGGGACATTGAATATTCATCAATTACCCATCAATTGCAAATGGCCCTCTCCAGGCCCTTTTCATCTCCTGAGGGTTTCCTGGCAGGCCCTTTTTACATTATGGATATTTACAGGACTTCTTCGGTGTTAGAAAAACAGCCCTGACCTGGCGTTGAGGGAGCCAGTCTACAAATGCAGGAGGAGAAAGAAACTCCAGAACCTTCTCCATTTGGGGGATGGGGTTACAACAAAGTTCACAAAAGACCACAGAATCTGAAGATGCCCTCTGCCGCTGACTTGGAAGTACCCTATATCACATGCAAAATTGCAACGTTCTGACATGGGCCACAGTGCTGAGAAGCCAAAACTGTGCTCCAGCTGCCCTTCGATCTGTAAGAAATGCCAGTCTGGATGCTCTGGCAGGAAAAGTTGTCATGGCCTTTGAGTCTTGCTCCCAAGGAGACACAGTCTGGGCTGTGCCAGCTTTCCTCTGGCACACAGAGAGTTAAACACAGCCAGCGAGGCGGTTCTCAGTTTCTTTCAAGGGATAGAGGTTGTCTCCCCCACCACAGTCTCCCTGCACACTGCTCACTTACTCCTGTTGAGACTGTGTACTAATCTCCTAATTCCAAACGCAGTCAGAGACTACTCTTTGGAGCGCGGTAGTTCTCCTGCAAAACTGCATGGAGAAAGGGCTGAGCAGGGAAAGAAAGCCTAGAGACCTGGGCCCAAGCCCTGCCTTTTGCACAGAACCGTTTCTAAAGCCTGTCTCACCCTGAGTATCCTCTGCTGTAAAAATGCCTGCAATGCTTTCCAACACAGCTACTGCAAGGATCAACTTGCAGTTTCCATCACTTATATTGTGTCATGGTGTGGAAAGCATATTATTTCTAATTATCTCTTTTAATCTTCACAGCATCCCTAGGAGGAAAGGTGGTCTAAGTATTTCCCTTTTTCAGATATGAAAAGTGAGGCACAGAGTAGTAAAATTCATTGTCCAATGGCACCTAATCCAGCCACACACCTTAGGTCAAAACTATTTTAACTCAGATTCTTTTCATACAACCGCCTCTGGGTCTTGGTGGGGAAAGAAAGACCCAGGAACAGAAAGTACCAGATCCCCTGGTTCCCAGTCTATAGCTCTTCCCATCATCCATAGAGTCACTGCCCACGATGGATGGGGCTCTCCAGGTAACTCAGAGCTAAGTTAGTATCAGAGCAATTCGGTCCCGTTATTTCTTGCGCGGCAAAGCGCCAGGTGGTAGCGGTCTGCTTCTGCACCTGTGTACAGACGGGTCATCACATCTGCCCTTGCAATGAGCCAACCAGCACGCACCACCTGAGCGCGGGCGCTGGGTGAGCTGGAGCGAAATATTCCAGTGGAGACCGCTGGCACTGTTACTGGGCTTCCAAAGTCCCTCTATGCCCAAGATTGAAAGGGCTGCGCCTAGCTCGGACGCCTCGGGTTCCAGGATACTGCTCCGCCCGCTTCGGCCGCCCGGAGACTCTTTTTCAACCCTCGAATCCCCTGCACCGCCTGGGGAAGCCGCAGCCGAACCACCAGTGCGCCCCGAGCGGCGAGGACTCCCTTTTATGTCCAGGAATGAGGCGAGCACCGCAGCCGCTCCCGCCGCCAAGACCAACTATTCTGGGGCGCGGAGGTTGCCGGTGCAGCGCTCGGGCCGGGCTGCTTACCTGTCGCGGAGCGGGTCCGAGTGACACCGGGCAGAAGCGCGGAGGTGGAAAGCAGCAAAAGCAGGCGCCAGCACTGTGCGTCCCTCCTGCAAGAAGTGGTCGAGGGAGAAAGGTGAGGCGGGCGGTAGGGGCCGGGGGCTGGGGCGCGGGTTAGCGAGTCATACCTGGGCGCCATCCCGCCGTTCGGCGGGCCCCCTAGGGCACCGGGCCGCCGAGCTCCGCAGACGGCAACGGACCTTGCGCGCGGGCCGGTCGTCCTTCCTGCCTGGAACAAAGACGGCGCTGGGCAGGGGCAACGGCAGCGGCAGCGGCGGGCAGGATCCCAGCACGGCCCGCGTCCTGAGTCACCCGCGCTCTGAAACCCGACTCCGCCGCACCCAGCGCTCCCGCGCGAGCCGCGCCGCGCCCCACCTAGGGCAGAGCCGCGCCCCACCTAGGGCAGAGCCGCGCCCCACCTCGGGCAGAGCCGCAGCGGCGCACTCAAACCCCGGGACTCCTGGCTGCAACTACCGCCTGCCCACGCCCCTTTCCCCCTCGACGGATGCGCGCCCCCCAGCCGCAGCTTCCACCCGGGCGGCCTTGGGTAACCAAGAAAAGCCCCGCGCCCGCGCTCGTCTGGGTCAGCGGGCAGCTCCCTCCCGCCCTCTAGTCTGTCAGTGTCCGGGCTGCCCGGCCGACAAAACACTCCCTTTTTACGGGCCAATGGAATCTTCTCACCAGCCAAGAGAGGCTGGAATCGCTGTGATTTCCCTAAATGACAACGAAGAACCTGGAGGCTCAGAGAGATGCAGGGAATGTCCCAAGGTCACACAGCTGGATTGGACCCTGCCCTGCACCCCTGACTCGCAACTCCCTTGAACGCCCAGGAACCGCACATTTGGTGGGGGTGGGGTGAAGGGGAATAAGTGATACATATAAATAAATGCAATAAAGAGAATCCTAATTTTTAAAATGTAAATATATCTAATATTCCAAGCTTCTCCTCTTTGTGCTTTGCCTGCACCACCATCTCCCGCCACCAGAACATAAGCTCCGGGAGAGCAAGAATTTACATCTGTTTTGTTCTCTGTCTAAAATAGTAACTGGCCATAGGAGATGCCAATAAACAGGGGAAGGAACACAATTTTTAAGTGAAATACCACTCCAGGCACTGTGATGACTGGGTAAAGATGAACCAGTCTCAGTCTCCAAAAGCCATCAGGAGAGTTCACAGGGGAAGGAGGAGCAAAGGGTAGACTGTTCCACATGCACTAGGCATAGCACAGGGCCTGGCACTGGCTAAACCCTCAAATGGTGGCTCTTTATTATGATTACCACCAGGCCCAGTAGTGTAAGATATTTGGGGGAGAGGAGGCGCAGCTGAGATGAGCTGAGACTTGGACAGTTCTGAAGCCAGGCAGGCGCAGGGTTCTCTCCCCCTCGTGTACGAAGTAGCCACACTGGGCTGTGGCTCTGTGGTCAGTTCCTGGTTTTCATTTCTAGATGACAGGTCACCACCTGCCAAGTGAGACAGTAATATGAGTTGGCCCTGCAGAGATGGGATGGTGGTGGACATAGTAGCTAACATGTATTGAGTGCTGACTGTGTCCCAGACCCTGTGCTAAATGCTTTACTCACAAAGGTCAATCCATGCAACAGTCCTGGATAGGTGGTACTTCAGTGATCCTTATTTCATAGATTAGGAAGCTGAGGTCTAAAAAGTGCCCGAGCTAGTGCATGACATTGGCCAACACCCATGCTCTTCACCACTCTGTCATGCTACCTGTCTGTAACAACAAGATTAGACCCGTTTCCCCACCCTTGAGAGCAAAATCGCACTGGAGTTATGGAGCACTCAGGCATGAAGGGGTTAATACCCACACAGGCAGTAAGGGCTCCAAAGGGAGCTCAAGCCTGGAGTCAGGAGCCTGGATTCCCAGCCAGTTCTGGCCCACATTGGGCAGATCCTGTCCTTATCTGACTTTCCATTTCATCATCTATAAAATGGATGTAATGATCCTGCTGTGAGCGCATGCCTGTGAGTCTCAGTGAGGTCACATGCATCAGCAGTGCTCTGTCCACTGTAAAGTACTGTGCAGATGTGAGGGGTCAGGTCTGGGGTTAATGCACACAGTCTTCAAAACAGACAGAAAATTCAGCATGGCCTGGAGAAGGCGGGCGAGGCTTCAATAGAGAAGTAAAGTTAACCCAGACGGGGGGGGGAGGGGGGGGGGGTCTGCGGGTGCAAGCAGGAGGGAGCAGAAAAACAGCCAAGGCAGCTCCAGAGCTAGGATGGCCCCACGTGAAACTAATACACCAGATCCAGTGCATTCTAACAACACGGTCAGGCTTCTTTCTTATTCTCTTCATATTGTCTGTGAAGATGAATTCTTTCCCACTTGCAGTCACGGTGCGCTGGACATACCATTTTATTATGGTTTCCTAACCATAAGGAATTTGCCTTCTTAGTTCTATATTTTTTATTCTGTATAAAGTACCATAATGACTGGGAATGTAATTGACTTTCTTAGAACTATAATTCTATATTGCTTCGAAAGAGCCACATTGACTATGATTATATAATAGTTCTATTGTTCTGTTTAACACTTAAAACTGAAGGCTATGAACTGGTGGCTTAGCTTGGCCCATAGATAGGTATTGTTCAGGTGCCTGGTATCAATCTCCAAATTAAATTAGTTAGCAATATATTTGATAATTTAGCTTGGATGGTAAAGCATCTGCCTACAATGCGGGAGACCTGGGTTTGATCCCTGGGTCAGGAAGATCCCCTGGAGAAGGAAATGGCAACTCACTCCAGTATTTGTGCCTGGAAAATCCCTTGGACTGAAGAGCCTGGTGGACTACAGTCCATGGGGTCGCAAAGAGTCAGACACGACTGAGCGACTTCTCTTCACTTCACTTCATATTTGATAATTAGTTGGTTTACATTAAAATCCAGATTTCTGGCTTCTTTTTAAATTTTTGGAAAACCTGGTAACATGGGACTTGTGTTCCTTGTGCCAGTGATTGATTTGCATTGAAAGGGACTGCTACCTTCAGTCAAGGCCAATTTCTACAGTTTGCCATGGTCCCTACCATCCCTGGCTTCCCTGATAGCTCAGTTGGCAAAGAATCCACCTGCAAAGCAGGAGACCCCAGTTTGATTCCTGGGTCTGGAAGATCTGCTGGAGAAGGGATAGACTACCCACTCCAGTATTCTTGGGCTTCCTTGTGGCTTAGCTGGTAAAGAATCCACCTTCTATACCAGAGACCTGGGTTTGATCCCTGGATTGGGAAGATCCCCTGGAGAAGGGAAATGCTACCCACTCCAATATTCTGGCCTGGAGAATTCCATGGACTATATAGTTCATGGGGTTGCAAAGAGTCAGACCTGACTGAGTAACTTTCAGTTTCACTACCATCCCTATTGTTCCCCAACACCAAAGCTAAGAATCATTTGCCATTTATCATCACATATGCACTCTGCCTTTTATAAGAAAGAAAAAAGTGGAATAGATTGAGTGCTCATGTCATGTTAAAAATAGGGGGGGAAAGATATGCAGATAGAGAAGGGGGGCATGTTTCAAGAAAGATGTGGAAGAACATATTTCTTCATGTTTAATACACAAATTAAGTATATCTACATTGAAAGAATGAAAACTAAAATGCCATGATGAAACAAACCTGGTCCCCCTCAGTTATGCATGTTACCTGATGTGTGAAAGAACAGGTGCGTTTTGATTGGTGGGCATGATCGTGGTCCAATTTATCAGTCCAAGATACATACACATAAGGCAGCAGTTTCCTTTACTACTCTGGCAGGGAAGTCCTGTGTACACATTTTATATTTTGTTGGTTCTGTGTAAATATCTGCTAATATCCAGTTCACTAGAATCTAAACATCCCAAGAGCACATTTCTTTCCTATAAATGACGAGATAGATGCATGTTAATATTTCTAATTTTGTACTTATTTCTCTTGGGAAGTCAGACCATGTTCGTCAGCAATCAGGGCTTTCATTTTAAAGCTGGGCCTGGAGAGGGGAACCGTGAACTGACTGATGATGGAGGACAGAGAGGGTGTCTGGCCTGGGAGTTGAAGGGGACCAAATGGTCCCAGCTGCTCGTGTGGGAGGGATGAGGGCAGCATGCCAAGCAAGGCAGTTCGCCTCCTGCCAGACTGTGTTTTGAGGGTTTAAGCGATTTCCTTCTATTCAATATGAAGTTGTAGAAATAGCCAAGAGGAAGCTTTGTGTCATACTGGAACTGGTCTAAATTGTTTACCATGGCTTCAGTACAATCTACAAGATCGAGACGTGTGGAGATAGGGGATCTATGTCCCAGCTCTTCCAGGACTCAATTAAATTAATGGGCTGTTGCATTTTCCTATATACCACTCAAGTGTCCCAGTAAACTCGGTCTCCAAAAGCATCCTCCAGACTGTTTCAATCAGTTAGAAGGGGCACAAAAACCAGAAGGATTCTGGGTTGTGGTTTGGGATAAAGTGGGGCTTCCCAGGTGGCTCAGTGGCAAAGAATCCACCTGCCAACGCTAGAGCTGCACGAGACACAGGTTCGACCCCTGGGTCAGGAAGGTCCCCTGGAGGAGGAAATGACAACCCACTCCAGTATGCGTCCCTTGGAAATCTCATGGACAGAGGAGCCTGGCCGGCAACAGTCCATGGGGTCACCAAGAGTCGGACATGACTTAGCGACTGTGCACATACACATATAAGCACATAGCACACCTCTTTCTGAACCTGTTTCCTCAGAACATGGGGATAACATCTCTCTTGTGGAGTTGTGGTGAGGAAGTTCACAAGAGACACTCAAAGCTTGCACCCTCATCTGGTTTCAAGAGCAGAAAAAGAAGAGACCTAGCTAGTGGACCAGAGAAGAATTAACTATTCAGAGAAAAGCACTGCCTTTTGGGTAATCAAGAGGAAACAATGACAGTGCAATCCCAAAAGTGCCTTCCACGGAGGATGCTTTAGTTCTGAAGAGCGCCTTGATGTGTTTGGATACACCAAAGGGGACCATGGGCTGAGAAGAGTCGATTTGTTCTTCATAAGTAAGTAAGTGAAGTCGCTCAGTCCTGTCCAACTCTTTGCTACCCCGTGGACTGTAGCCCACCAGGCTCCTCTGTCCATGGGATTTTCCAGGCAAGAATACTGGAGTGGGTTGCCATTTCCTTCTCCAGGGGATCTTCCCAACCCAGGGATCGAACTCAGATCTTCTGCATTGCAGGCAGATGCTCTAACCTGTGAGCCACCAGGGAAGCCCTCTTCATAAGTGAGATGAATTTGAAAATCTGACAATCTTAGTGGGAAGAGGGCAAAAGCAAAGGAAGGGAAGAGTGTGTAAAATACCTCTTAGGTGCCACTGCCAGTGCCTACTCTCTGCCTCCATCACTCATGTGCAGTATAGACAAGGCCATCCAGCTGTCAGCGACTGCTGCCCTTCGCCTGAGCGTTTTCTCTGGCTGCTGGGGAATTAACGCTGACCTCCCCGCTGCTCTCAACCAATGGCCTGCAGGAGCTCATGGATAAAAAACTCAGCTTCCTTTCCCAGTTGGCGGGAATTTCCAGACCCCTGGAGTCCCTGCCCATGTCATAGCCCCTGCCCTTTCTGCACACTGAGCACTTCTCCCTTCCTACTCAGGGCCGTCCTGTGGGCGCTGACCTGTGACACACTGTATAACCTGCTCTGAGCAACCTGGAAGTAAGTAGAAATGACACCCCAGGAAGCAAATATTTAGCCAACGGAAGCCAGAAGATATACTTCTCTCCCTATTTCTCCCAGATGCACTGTCCTGAGATGGTCATTTATAAGGCATCTGAGAGACACTCTCACAAGACTAAGGGATCAATCATATAATCTCTCTCATCAGCAGTTTCTTCTTCCCTGCCTCATTTCCCTTTTCTTTACTTCTGCTCCCTAGGATTTTACTCCCTAATACCAAAGAGGCACCTAAGACTGAGTAACACTTCAGTGTGTGAGCCAGGATAAGCTAGATGGTGGAATTTATCTTTCACATTCATGATAATAATGGGGTTTCTAAACTGGTTGTCACTTCCATCTTACCAGGTCCAATCATCATGATGTTACCCAATAGGGGGTGAACATTAGGATGACAAGGTCCCTATGGACTATATTATAACAGAGAACAGGAGAGTTAACATATTTCTAGGAACAAAAAGTGAATATGGACCACACTCCTTACCATATGAAAGCAAATTGCTTTTGATTTCCCCTTCCATGGAGACCGTGACTGCATTTGCCAAATCATCGTGCATCCATATGTCAAATGTTGTTGATATGTTCCAGTAGCTACCACATCTGGCACGGCAGCTGCAACTGAGGCTACCATCTGGCCAAGTTTATAGCAATCCATTATTATCCACCATAATCCATTTGGCTTTTGCAAAGACCACACTAGTGAATTAGTGGAAATATAATGGACCTATTGCCCCTGTACCATTTAAGTGTTAATAGCAGCTCTGAGGGCTTCCCAGATGGCACTAGTGGTAAAGAACCTGCCAGCCAATACAGGAGACATAAGAGATGAGGGTTCGATCCCCGGGTCAGGAAGAGCCCCTGGAGAAGGAAATGGCACCTCACTCTGGTATTCTTGCCTGGGAAATCCCGTGGACAGAGAAGCCTGGTGGGCTACAGTCCATAGGGTAGCAAAGAGTTGGACATGACTGAAGTGACTTAGCATTTATGCAGTAGCTCTAAATTCTGCAATACTTCCTGGGATGTAGTATTCGTTCTGATTTACTCTTGGAGGTGGAAAAAGGGAGATAGATTCAAGGACTTCCACTTAACCTTTTTGTAAGTCAGGTAGTTAACATAAGGGTTCTGCTGGAAGCTGAGTATTATGTGATTATGTATAGGAATGGGCACAAAATGTGTTCGTCTTTGAATCTCATAGTGCTCACCAGAGAGCTTCCAACACAGAGGAGACGTGCAACAGCCAGGTGGACAGAGTGACTCATCCTGCGGATGTTAGCTAGCCTCTCACCTTGGCTATCCCAGGGCTGACATGGTGGAGCCTTAAGAAGAGTGACAGTGATGGCAGGGGCAAATGGTAGGTAAAGACCCAGCAACATGGGCCCCATCCTTCTGAAGCTGATCTACCTCCCGACTTTGTGGAAAGGCCAACCTGCTGGCTACAGGGACTGACACTGACTCCTCAATATGGTACCATTCCTCAAAGAGACCACCTGGCCACTTGGTGACAAGTTGATTTCTTCAGACCCCTTCTGAGCAATTCCTCCTCACCAGAATCAACACCCTTCTGCTAAGTAGAGTATTCTTGGTTGCAGGTTCTTCCCTTTCATCACTTTAAATATATCATGCCATTCCCTTCCGGTTTGTAGAGTTTCTGTTGAGCAATCCGCTGATAACCTTATGGGAGCCCTTGTATGTTATTTGTCATTTTCCCTTGCTGCTTTTAATATTTATTTAATTTTTGTCAGTTTGATGACTGTGTGTCTCCATGTCTCCTTCCTTGGGTTTATCCTGCCTGGGACTCTCTGTGCTTCTTGGACTTGGTTGACTATTTCCTTTCCATGTTAGGGAAGTTTTCAGCTATTATCTCTTCTAATATTCTCTCAGTCCTTTCTCTCTCTTCTCCTTCTGGGACCCCCAGAATGCAAATGTCGGTGTGTTTTAATGGTTGTCTCAGATGTCTCTTAGGCTGTCGTCATTTCTTTTCGTTCTTTTTTCTATATTCTGTTTTGCAGCAGTGATTTCCACAGTTTTGTCACATGTATGTTCCTCTGCCTCAGTTATTCTGCCATTGCTTCCTTCTAGTGTATTGTTCATCCTTCCCTGTTGGTTCTTCAGTTCTTCTAAGTCTTCAGTAAACATTTCTTGCATCTTCTCCATTCTTTTGCCAAGATCCTGCTCATCTTCACTGTCATTTTCTGAATTCTTTTTCTGGAAGGTTGCCTGTCTCCACTTCATTTATTTGTTTTTCTGCAGTTTTTATCTTGTTCCTTCATATGGGATATAATCCTCTGCCTTTTCACTTTGATTAACTTTTATGATTGTGGTTTTCATTCTGTGGGCTACAGAATTGTAATTCTTCTTCCTTCTTCTTTCTGTCCTCTGGTCAGTCAGTCAGTCAGTTCAGTCACTCAGTCCTGTCCAACTCTTTGCGACCCCATGAATCGGAGCACGCCAGGCCTCCCTGTCCATCACCCACTCCCAGAGTCCACCCAAACTCATGTGCCATCCAGCCATCTCATCCTCTGTCATCCCCTTCTCCTCCTGCCCCCAATCCCTCCCAGCATCAGGGTCTTTTCCAGTGAGTCAACTTTTTGCATGAGGTGGCCAAAGTATTGGAGTTTCAGCTTCAAAATCAGTCTTCCAATGAACACCCAGGACTGGTCTCCTTTAGGATGGACTGGTTGGATCTCCTTGCAGTCCCAGGGACTCTCAAGAGTCTTCTCCAACACCACAGTTCAAAAGCATCAATTCTTCAGCGCTCAGCTTTCTTCAGAGTCCAACTCTTACATCCATACATGACCACTGGAAAAACTATACCTTTGACTAGATGGACCTTTGTTGGCAAAGTAATATTTCTGCTTTTTAATATGCTATCTAGGTTGGTCATAACTTTCCTTCCAAGGAGTAAGCGTCTTTCAACTTCATGGCTGCACACACCATCTGCAGTGATTTTGATAGATGAGGCTAAAAGGCTTGTGCAAGCTTCTTGATACCTTTCTGGGTATGGGTTTGCCTTCCCTGTCCAAGTACCTTAGCCAGCACCATCATTCAAAGAGTAGCAGAATGCTTGATATATCAATGTGGTGTCTCATATAACACTGTCTCAAATGAAGGGACCTATTTTATGGCAAGAGAGGTGTGAAAATGAATGAATGACCAAGGGATCCATTGGTTTTAGCTTTACCACATCACAAGAAGCAGCTAACTTCATACAGTGGTGGACGGGCCTATTAAAGGCTCAGCTAAGGCATCAGCTTAGGCGCGATACAGTGCAGTGTTATGGCACTCTGCTCTAGAACATGGAACTCATGGTCACTGTATGGGCCTATGTCCCCAGGAGCTAGAATACTTGGGTCTGGGAATCAAAGGATAGTACTAGGATTGAGCCCTTTACCTCTTCCAGTGATCCACTGAAACCCTAGACTCTTTTGAGGTAAAGGTGCTGATTTTCAGGGGAAGAATTTTTCCAAAAAATATAGTAAGGCCACTCAAAGCTGAGAGTACCACCTGACCATTTTAAGTTGTTCTTGCCAGAGAGCCAGTAGACAAAGAAAAGTGTGGCTGTATTTGTGGGGATAAGAACCCTGATTACCATGAGAAGTATTACCAGTGACTACCTTATTGGGGACAGAGAGGAACTCAGGTAATTTTGGGGGAATTTCTTGGTGGTTCCATATTCCATAATGATGGTAAGTGAGCAAATGAAATAAACAAGGTACCTAAGAGAGCAGACCCTTAAAGGATAAAAGTCTTAGTCATTCTGCCAATCAGCATCAGTCAGCCTCAGTCCAGACCAGTGTTTCCTAACCTGTGGCCCATGAGCATCAGAATCATTTCGTGGAGAAAATATTAAAAGTATAGCTTCTGAGTCTCTACTCAGCACCTACCAAATCAAAATGTCTGTAGGTAGAACCAGGGATTTGAATTTTCAGAAGCTCCTCTGGTCTATCTTATGCACACTGAAATTTCATTTCCATTGGCCTAAAATTTGCATCTGTATTTCTTATAGCACCTGGTTTCTGACCTCTATCTTGCCATTTCTTGCCTTAAGACAGTTCACTGTTCAAATATAACCCCCTACAATGATGCCTTTGCAGCTTCTAGCTCAGACAGGGCTGCCACAACCTCTCTTGGATGAATTTTCCCATTTGCCACACCCTTGATAGAGCAAGAGATCCTGCATTGTTAACGCCAAGATTTTGGAAACAAAGCAGCCCAAAATGGAAGGGACCTTGCACCTGATCCCAAGTCCTATCAAATCCATCTCTGCTATGCAAATTTAAAGAAATAAGGGAACCAGGGGATCCCCTGTCTGCCATTTGACTGGAGAGGGAAACCTGTTGAAGAGGATGTGTGGGCAAATCTCTCCTCTGGGGGCTACCTATTTTCCACCCAACCCCAAACACCAGATAATAACTGTCCTCTCCCCAATATCTGTAAAGAATATGGAATATCTGTCTTGAATATGGAATCATGCTATTTTTATCTGAAGGAGGATGAGAGTTGATAAATATGTCCTTGTAATAAGTCAGAGAGGGCAGGACTTGAAATCTGCCCAAAGTAACAGGGTTTTATCACTGACTAAAGACTGATGAACCCAGATGGCAAGGCCACACTTTCCTTTTGAGAGTGGCCAGTAAGTGGTACAGCTTCCAAAATCTATAGCTTCTCTCTCTCCTCCTTTATGTGCATCCCGCCCTGGCTCTGCTGGCCTGGACTGCAAATCTGCAGGAGGTCTTAAATCAGCAATAGATGGTGTCTTCCTCTTTCCTCAACCCTACAGGTTCAAGTATTTGATCAGTTGCACCTTGTGTTTGGAAACGTCCAAATAGGGAAGTTTCTTTTGTCATTGAATGAGGATGCCACTGGCATTTGGCAGGCAGGGACCAGGGATGCTGAGTTCTACAATGCAAAAGGCAATCTATATAACAGCAACAAAAAATAGCCCTGAAAAATTACCAACTGTGAATGATAGCAGATTGTGACTTCCAAATTTTTTTGATCAAGACACTTGGTCTCACAGTCCCATAAACATACCCTTCTGAAACAAAAGTTTCATGGAACAGTATTTGCCCTTATTACATGTATGAACTTGGGTATTTTCTACTCTATTCTGTACTATTCCACTGAATTAAAAAGACAGAGAGAGACTGGTCAAAACCTACCAAAAAAAAAAAAAACTTACCCAATAGATTTCACGACCTCCAAATGGGCCAAAACTCATTTTAGGATGTGATCATGTCAAAATTGTGATCAGCAGCAGCAGTAGAATATGGAATGACTCTCACTGTAAGAATCATTTGCTTGCTGTCACCCACACTACTTGACACGGGAAATTTCAGAGCTAAAGTGAAATCCCCAGTGACTTCTGATGGGCTCAACTTGTCATGCTCTGTCTCCCAAAAAGATGCCTAAAGAGAGACAAACAATGGTCCATCATTGAGGCCTGCGGTTTTCACAGGACCCTGCTCTGCGCTAAGTGGCCCATATGTTTTGCATTTGCCCACAGTGGGAACAAATGGGTCCAACAGTGAAAAGGCTCTTGCATCACAGTGGACAGTGGAACTAGCCACGGTGAGAGGTGTTGGCTGTAGGGCTGAGGACCCTGAATTCAGCTGAAAGGCTCTAAGACAGTTCTTCTCACCTTCTCTGAACTACAACCTGGCACCTATGGCAGAGGTCAACCTGGTTCTCCAGCTGGATCCCACCCTGCCCTGCCACTGTGTGCAAGAAGGCTAGGCTCTAAAATAGAGGGGAAAGTACAAGAGTAGATGCCACCTGGGAAGCCCAGGGCAAGGTTAGACTCAAGGGGTGGGGTTGTCACACTAACTAGTGGGACACTCAGCTACCCTTTGACATCTCCTAACCACTAAAGTCAATCATAGACTGATTCCTTCTTCCAACTGCTTCCTCTAATATTTTATTGCACTCGTAACAACCATCATATTAACATATTACTTTAAATGGTTGAAATGATACCTGAAAATGTGGCCCTCCTCTTTCTTCTCCATGGACAATCCCTCCCTATATTGGTTTATGCTTTTCCTGCTTCCTGGGTTTTGCGACTTGGTGTTCTCACATGCAGAACCTTGAGAAGAATATCACACTCTCTCTGCGGCATCTCATTGCCACCAAGGATTCAGACAACTCCTCAAACCCTCCCCTCACCCACTCTATGCTCTGGGGATCCCAGCCCTGCCAGGGCTCACATTCTTAATAACGCATGAAATGTCATACGTTTTCCCACCAAAACGCTGACAAAATAAAATGTCCTCTTGCACTGACCTCAGCAGTCTGTATTCTTACAATCTGAACAAGGTTATGATGACCCACATAGGTAGGGGCCTTCATAGCTTCCTTACCACTGATCTCATGTTATCATCACAATAACGCTGGAGGTGACAGGGCACATCTTGTTATCCCTTTCAGAGATGAGAAAACTGAAACTCAGAAGGGTTAAGTAACTGACTCTCTCAAGGCTAGTAGGCTAGTGAAGGGCAGAGCTGGAACTTGAACTTGAGTCTTCTGGCCCCGCCATGAATATTCCATACACATTTTACTGTCTCTACCACCTCAGTAAAGCACCCAGGCTTTATTCAGAACTCCATTCACCTACCTCGTTATCCAGAAGAGACACATAAAGACAACTGGCAGTTTTTCACCTTCACGTGGGAAGTTGTAGGAGTCTCACGGGACTTCAGTGGGAGATGGAAGTTTCCAACAGTGAGTCCAGGGAAATCCTAACATGCAGTTTTCACCATTTTAGTATTTGTGCTTCACAAATAGTATTTGCCAAGAGGGACAATTGCTGATGTGCGTAGCTTGCTGTCTGATGGGAGCAGATCCTTCAGACCAATTCCAGTAACTGCCTGTGGCCTGTGAGTGAAAAGGAAAGATCAGAGCAGCCATTGGCATCTTTGGCCAGATAAGTCTGTGTCTGAGAAGGCAGCTCACTGCAAGTAGCCAGCAACTCAGATGCAGAGCCATGAAACTAGAGATTGGGACAGATTTCCAGAAGTGCTCCTGGTCTGTGGCTCCTGGTCTGTGAAGGAGAGCAGTAGCCTCTCCACCTGAAAAATTCCTGAAAGTCTTAGGGTGTTCAGCCCAGGGAAACAGCTGATGGTGATACTGATCACGTGAGTCATCAAGAAAAGTTTAAACTGTGCTCTGTGGGTTCTTTTTAGAAAAGCTCAGAAGTGTAAAACATCTTAGCAAAGACTCTCGTCAAAAACAAATAGAATCAAAAGTAACTTTTAAAAATAAAAGGGCAAGCTTTAATAACTTAAAAAACTATTAAAACAGCTCTTTGCCCAAATTTTTATGTACATGTGTTACAAGGGATTTTTTCTGAAGCAAAGTTTCCTCTTTTATGTTTGTGAACCTCATGAAATGGAACACCTACCTTCTTCAAAAGATGCTTTGAAGCCATAAAAAATGTTCATACACTCTGACTCCATAATCCCCTTCTGGGAAGCTAGCCTAAGAAAACACCCTGAAATATGGAAAAAGCCATATACAGAAAAATACTCATCAAAGAGTTGCTTAGTGAAAAACTGGAAGCAGCCCAAATATTCAAAAAGGGGAGAGAGGATGGTAAAATAAATTGGGGTATAAGCCTTGAAGAAATATTCTATAACCATTAAAATGATGGTATGAAGTTTATGAAGGATCAAAGAAAATACTTATGATAAAGTATTAAGTTAAAAAATGGTCTGGAAAATACTTGCACACACGATTTATAAAAACAAGCAGGGAATATAAAAATGTACTTGTCACTGTGTTAATATGGTAGTCTTATAGATTTTTTTACCTTGTTTTCAAATTTCTCTTTTAGTATTATCAGTTCAGTTCAGTCGCTCAGTCGTGTCTGACTCTTTGTGACCCCATGAACCGCAGCACGCCAGGCCTCCCTGTCCATCACCAACTCCCGGAGTTCACCCAAACCCATGTCCATTGAGTCGATGATGCCATCCAACCATCTCATCCTCTGTCGTCCCCTTCTCCTCCTGCCTTCAATCTTTCCCAGCATCAGGGTCTTTTCAAATGAGTCAGCTCTTCACATCAGGTGGCCAAAGTATTGGAGTTTCAGCTTCAAAATCAATCCTACCAATGAACACCCAGGACTGATCTCCTTTAGGATGGACTGGTTGGATCTCCTTGCAGTCCCAGGGACTCTCAAGAGTCTTCTCCAACACCACAGTTCAAAAGCATCAATTCTTTGTCGCTCAGCTTTCTTTATAGTCCAACTCTCACATCTATACATGACCACTGGAAAAACCATAGCCTTTAAAAAAAAAAAGTTCAATCCCTAAAAAAAAAAGAAGGCAATCAATGCTATTATTAATGCTTTAAGTAGGAAGAAATATCATTAGTAGAGGCTGGGGGGTAATCTGAGAAACTGCCCATCTTATTGCCTAAATACTGTGTTATAATAGTTTCATGTTTTATGAAATAAATATAAAATATATGCAAAAAGAATATATAAAAATATAGTCTTGTTTAAGAAACAAAAGAGTCCAAATTATATTACTGCAGAAACCATTCAGGGTTTAAAGGTTCTCTTATTTCTGTGTTTTCAGGTTGTTATGGATCCACTTACAAGGGGCTTCTTGTAAAGGAACACTGAAATGATACTTAGTGTCTAACTACAGTTTTTATATCATCTGCAGCACTTGATATGCCATGATCCAGTGGATATGGGTGTTGGGTTTAGAAAACAAATCTCATTTTATCCCTCCACCATCCAGGACACTTAGAATCATGGAAGAATTGGAAGGAAACTCTGGGTCATCCAGGTCATTTAGGTAGAAATCTCCTTGTTGCTGCTGCTGCTGCTAAGTCGGTTCAATCGTGTCCAACTATGTGCAACCCCATAGACGGCAGCTCACCAGGCTCCGCCGTCCCTGGGATTCTCCAGGCAAGAACACTGGAGTGGGTTGCCATTGCCTTCTCCAGAAATCTCCTTGGCAGGAGCACATGTCCCAGTGAGTTGGGGGGCAGGGGGCTGGGACATGCAGGGTCCCAGACACGATATATAAATGTGAATCCAGAGTCCAAGTTCTACTCGGGGGCAAAACAAGGTCAATTTACAAAAGTGAATTTGTGTGTGTGCTCAGTCACTTCAGTTATGTCGGACTCTGTGCGACCCTATGGGCTTTAACCTGCCAGGCTCTTCTGTCCATGGGATTCTCCAGGCAAGAATACTGGAGTGGGTTTGCCATTCCCTCCTCCAGGGGACCTTCCCAACCCAGAGGTCAAACTCAAGTCTCCTGCATTTCCTGCATTGCAGGTGGATTCTTTACCCACCGATCCACCTGGGAAGCCCACAAAGGTGAATCAGTTCACTTCAGTTCAGTTGCTCAGTCTTTGTCCGACTCTTTGTGATCCCATGAATTGCAGCACGTCAGGCCTTCCTGTCTATCACCAACTCCCGGAGTTCACTCAAACTTACATCCATCGAGTCGGTGATGCCATCCAGCCATCTCATCCTCTGTTGTCCCCTTTTCCTCCTGCCCCCAATCCTTCCCAGCATCAGAGTCTTTTCCAATGAGTCAACTCTTCGCATAAGGTGACCAAAGTACTGGAGTTTCAGCTTTAGCATCATTCCTTCCATAGAATACCCAGGGCTGATCTCCTTTAGAATGGACTGGTGAATAAAATCCCACAAATCCAAATCGCTGGGAAAAGGCAAACTGGAAATTTAAACCAAAGGAACATAGTTCTTAACACAAGAAACATACAGGGGAGGGCATAAAGGCACCTGTTCCAGTCTCTCTTGTTGCATAACAAACTACCCTAACGTTTAGCAGCTTAAAATAAGAACTGCTTTATTGTATTTCACGATTTTGAGTCAGGAATTCAGGCAAGGCTCTTCATGGCATCTGAGGACACTCAGTGGTACACAGCTGGCCACTGAGTTTAGAGGATTCAAAAGTTCCCTCACGTGCCTGATGCCTGGGGAGGCTGGCAGGCTGGGCTGGGCTGGGTATGTTGACCACAGCTGCTACACCAGGCCAGCAGTCTCCTCTGCAAGTTGGAGCTCTAACATGGTAGCTGGCATTGCCCAGAGCAAGCATTCAGAGACCTAGACTTCTTGCAAACTAGCTGGATATTCTAGAACATCACTTCAGTCACATACCTATGGGTCAGATAATCAGTAAGTCTAGTCCAGGTTCAAGGTGGGGTGGAATAAGATTCCACCTCAAAATAGGAGAAATAGCAAAAAGTTGTGGTCGACTCTGATGGACAACAGCTTCATTTTACATACATGGAACTGGGGGGAAGTCACAGGGAGGAAGCAGTGTAAAGACCTGGAGGGAGAGTTCGTGCATACATTGCTGGTGATGATGTGAATGGGGACAACATTTTGAGAAGACTCCTTGTTGTAGGTACAGAATACATGAAACTGTTCATCCATTTTGAGCCCTTGTCTCACTCCTGGGCATCTATCTACCCTAAAGTAATTATACCAGAGACATAAAAGATTTACTATTATCAATCAGACGTACAAAAATACACAAAACCTAAAAGTTCAACAGTAAGAAAATGATTAAGGCTTGACACCACTATGGAATAGTAAGTAGCTAGTAAGAATGTTAATTATGAAAATTTTACATAGAAAAATGGAAAATGTTTACAGTGTGGTGTTAAACAGAAAAAAAATCCACCAAAGATTATATGCATATAAACAGGGATCAAAGGAGAACAGACAGGAATAAAAATAGTTTTATTAGGGCAATGGCATTAGATCATTACATTTCCTATTAGACTTTTTTTCCTTTAAAATATAAAGAACATAGAATCACGTTAAACAACACTGTAGGGGATACAAACAGAAAAATTCGGTTAGTGCATGACACTAACTCTATAGGACATGATGATCAGTTTTCTTTACACAAATAAATTACAAGGAAAAGAAAAATAAGCAGAAGGGGAATCTAGAGGTTTGAAGAAACTTAAGAGATTGGTCAATCCATTGCAATAATGGGGCATTATTTTGATCCTGATCCAAACAAATGAATTATTTTGTTTTTGTTGTTCAGTTGCTATTGTGTCCAATTCTTTGCGACCTCACGAACTACAGCACTGTCCTTCACTACCTCTTGGCATTTGCTCAAATTTATGTCCATTGAGCCAATGATGCTATCTGACTATCTCATCTTATGCCGCCCCCTTCTCCTCCTGCCTTCAATCTTTCCCAACATCAGGGTCTTTTCAAGTGAGCTGTCTCTTCACATCAGGTGGCTGAAGTACTGGAGCTTTGGCTTCAACATCAGTCCTTCCAATAAGTATTTAGGGTTGATTTTCTTTATGATTGATAGGTTTGATTTCCTTACAGACCAAGGGACTCCTAAGAGTCTTCTCCAGTACCACAATTAGAAAGCATCACTTCTTCAGCGCTCAGCCTTCTTTATGGTCCAACTCTCACATACATAAATACTGGAAAAATCATAGCTTTGACAGACCTTTGTCAGCAAAGTGATGTCTCTGCCTTTTAATATGTTGTCTAGGTTTGTCATAGCTTTTCTTCAAAGGAGCAAGCGTCTTTTGATTTCATGGCTGCAGTTACTATCAACAGTGATTTTGAAACCCAAGAAAATAAAATCTGTCACTGCTTCCACTTTTCCCCCTTCTATTTGCTATGAAGTGATGGGACTGGATGCCATGATCTTAGTTTTTTGAATGTTGAGTTTTAAGCCAGCTTTTTCACTCTCCTCTTTCACCTTCATCAAGAGGCTCTTTAGTTCCTCTTACTTTCTGCCATTAGAGTGGTATAATCTGCATATCTGAGGTTGTTAATATTTCTCCTGGCAATCTTGATTCCAGCCTGTGATTCATCCAGCCCAGCATTTTACATGATGTACTCTGCATATAGGTTAAATAAGCAGAGTGGCAATATACAGACTTGTCATACTCCCTTCTCAATTTGGAACTAGTCAGTTGTTCCAAGAACATTTAAGAGACTTTGGGGGAAATTTGAACTCTGGGCTTTTGTTTATCTTGAGGAATTGTTTTATCTTGTTAAAGATGATAATGTTTATTGTGGATACTTTTTACAAGTCCTTATCTTTTAAAGACAAATACAGAAATGTTTACAGATTAAATGATATGAAATCTGAGGTTTGCTGTCCAAAATATGGAGGGGTGGGAGCAGTGGTTGGGGGGTGAAGATGAAAAGATGTGAGGAGTTGGTAGTTAGGGGAAGGATGTTCTCTATTTCTTTGAAAGTTCCTGTAATAAAAAAAAACTATTTGTTTTCAATGTCATTTAAGTTTGCTGAATGAAGGAATAAGCCAGGCAGTGCCTTGGAGGGGTGAATCAGACATGATGTGGAAAGGATGCCATGAGGAACTTGGGGGTAAAGAATGAGCAGTGGAGATCTTAGAATTCTAGAGAGGTTCTTACAGACAGGGGACCTGGCCCTGGTCCCAGGGGAGCTGCTTCAAGCCCTATGCCCTCAAAGTCTCAGTTTCCTTAGCCATTAACCAAGGATAAAGATCTTATCTTGCAATGCACCAGTGAAGCTGTTTGACACCTTAAAGATTCTTTGAAAGTATGAAAATGTTAATCGCTCAGCCGTGTTCAACTTTTTGCAACCCCATGAACTGCAGCCTGCCAGGCTCCTCTGTCCATGGAATTCTCCAGGCGAGAATACTGGAGCGGGTTGCCATTCCCTTCTCCAGGAAATCTTCCCAACCCAGGAATGAAACCCAGGTCTCCGGCATTGCAGGCAGATTCTTTGCTGTCTGAGCTACCTTTTCCAGTTTCCAAAGTGTGGATGTGTGTTGGAAGGGGTGGGTTCCACCTCTCATACCACCAAACAATTCTCTGGTACTAGCTGGATGTCCTAAAATTCAACTCAAGGTAGCATCAAGTCATAGGTGAAAGGTTTAGTCTACAAGATTGCCCACTTCCTCCAGCCCTTTCAGAGGCCGTTGCACGTCCATGTTGTCACCTGTGCTTCTGACCGACTGGTTGTAGACAAGGTTCCAACTCTTCTTGGGTTTGAATTTGCTAGAGCTGCTCACAGAACTCATGAAACATTTTACTCACTAGATCAGTGGTTTATTATAAAAGGATATAACTCAGGAACAGCCAGATGGGCAAGAGGCACAGTACAAGGTCAGGGGAAGGAGTGTGGAGCTCAGAGCATACAGCCCTCTGGGAGTGCACCGTTCTCCCCACAGTCCCAAGTGTTCACCAACCCTGCTGGGAGCGCACCATTCTCCCCACAGTTCCACGTGTTCACCAACCCTGAAGCTCTCTGAATCCCACCTTCTGGGTTTTTACGGAGGCTTCAATCATAGGCATGATTGATGAAATCATCGGACATGGGCAATTGATCTCAGCCTCCAGCCCCTCTCCCCTCTCCAGGGGTCTGGAGGTGGGAATGAAAGTTCCAACTGGCAAGGAGCCCCCATTCTTAGGTGCAGGTCTAAAAGTCACCTCATTAATGTAACAAAAGTCACCTTTATCCCTCTCACCACAGGAAATTCCAAAGATTTTAGGAACTCTGTGCCAGAAATAGGGATGAAGACCAAATATATATTTAATATTATAAATATCACAACCTGTTTGGGGGAGAAAAGCTGTTGAGTGCTGTGCATACATTAGGAGCAGCAGAAGGCACAAGCTCTGGCCATGCTTGGTCAGGTCATCCAGAGCCCTGGTTCCTGATCTGTGAGAGAAGAGAGGACACGTGGTGACCTCAGCGGCTGCTGAGTGGCTGATTACTGGTCAGATCACAAAAAGGAAGAGGATGCCAGAAGAGAGAGTCTCAGGGAGAAGCCAGCAGGGCCTGTGTCACCTACCATCTATCTTTCAGCAAGTCCTGGGGACGTGGGGATGGGAGAGGAGTCCTGACCTTGGCCTTTAGCTACAGAGGCCTAGAAGTGGAGCAGGTCATGAACTGTTTCCAAGCTGGGCACAGGGGTCCAGGTGGAAGGACAGAGAGGCGTTGCCTTACACAGGAGGGAGCAGGCAGAGGATGTCACAGGAATTCTCATCTCTCTCCTCTCTTCTGAGGAGGAAAGAGTGAAGCCTGCCTCCACATTCCCGCTTTGCCACCTTGAACAAGTCACTCCACCTTCCTGACTGGCAGCTGTGTCCTCTACAAAGTGGACACAGTAATACCTGTCTTGTAGGGCTGTTAAGTGGCTGGGACAAGGCTGGCATCAGAAGATCTTCAACAAGGAAGAGTTCTCTCCCAATTCATCACCCCTTCAGTCAGAGCGCTGGGCAGTAGCTGTCTCCATATTCTAAAGCAAGCGGCCTCACTTTAAGGGAGATATTTAGGATTCACAAGCTTCATTAGAGCTCTGATGTGCTTGGTCTGGGATGTGGCCAGGAGCAAAGAGATTTTTAGAAGCTCCCCACGTGACTCCAGTGGGCCACCAGGGCTGAGCATTCCTTGTGATACTACTGATAAAGATCAAGTTAATGAATAAAATTAGCTTTTTTTCTTATTGCACTTTAGGGATAAGTGCAGCTGAATGAGGGTCTTGGGGTCCGAAGACTTGGGAAATTAAAGAAATTTAACCCCTTTGGACACTAGGGTCAACTCTGAAATGTTGTTTAAAGCTTGGACGTTTTGCCAAACCCGGTTTAAGTTTGCTTTTTTTGAATAACATGATGAATAGTTCTGTGTTGGTTTTTTTCCCTTCCCTATTATTTTGCAATGGCCCTTATTCAAAGGCTTGTAAAATTTGATGAATGATATCCCTCTGATACACATGTCTAAGAATAAATTAGAAAATATTTGAAATTCATTGAAATATATATAGGGGCAAGTGTCATTTGGTTCTACAAGGATTGAGGGTCTATAGAAAGACGGCTTTCAGAATAAATGTCAAGCATTGTTTTCAGATGAATAAGTCCCTACAGAGGTCCATCATGACTGGTCAGTTAATACCTCAGTTCAACTAATAACTGTTCACTGATTCTTTGAAAGGAGTTCTGGAATGGGGTTGGGGCTCTAACAGACGCAAGAATGACATAGAAACTCTTGGTCCAGTCCTGGGAAACTGATGCTTTCTTTCCTTTCATAAGCCAGAGGGATCTGGCAGTGTTTTCTTAGACTTCTCTCTTTTACTCTTGGAATCTTCATGCCCTCTGAGATTTAATGAGTACTTTTCAAAGTGTGGTCCCCGGACCAGCTGCATTAGCATCATCTGGGCACTTGTTAGGAATGCAAATTGCCCTGCCCACACAGCAGACTGACTGAATCAGAAATTCTGGGCTAGGGCCCAGCCATCAATGTTTTCACCAACTTTCCAGGAGATTCTGATCCACTGGGGTTAAGAACTACTGATTAAGAGCACAGACAGATCATGGACAGACTTGGCTTCAAAATCGGCTCTGCCACTTATCACTCAGGTAAGTCACTTCACCTCTGATCCTGTTTCCTCATCTGCAAAATAAGAATGATAATAGCACCTACCGCTGTAGGCTTCTTGAGGGTTAAGGGAAGGAATACAAGTAAACTGTTTAGCACTGTTCTTTGTGGGGCTGGGATGACGGTGAGGCGAATGAGATGCCTGTGGTCCTATGGGTGCAGTGAAGTGAAGTGAAGTCGTTCAGTTGTGTCCGACTCTTTGCAACCCCATGGACAGTAGCCTACCAGGCTCTGCTGTCCATGGGATTTTCCAGGCAAGAATACTGGAGTGGGCTGCCATTTCTGTCTCCAGGGATCTTCCCAACCCAGGGATCGAACCCGGGTCTCCTGCATTTCAGACAAGACGCTTTACTGTCTGAGCCACCAGAAAATTCTGCATCCAGAGATGGTTCACTCAGCCCACCCTCATCCCAGCCTTGATTCTTTTTTTTTAATTTTATTTTATCCAGCCTTGATTCTTGATATTCTAAAAGTGCTCTGTAAATGGCTACTACTATTTTATATTCCTGAGGGATCATCCATCTTTGGGGCCTCAACCATGTGATGTTCTGAAGTCAAAGACTGTAGACATCTTAGTGTAGAGGCAAGAGCACTGGTTTTGGAGTTTGCCGGATAGGATCTGAACTCTAGGAACACCAGCCAAGGAGAGGGGTGCAGAGCAGAAGTGGAGCAAGCCCAGCTCCCCAAAACAGGCTCCTTTCACTGGGCAGGGCTCTTTCTTCCCTGTTTTCTTCTTTCTGAGAGAAACAGAGGCCACTCTTGAGTTTGGACTCTCTTCCATCTGTGATCATGGTATATTCTGTGTCAGTAGAAACCAATGAAGCATTTGACAAAATTCTTAATTTAAAGTTTCAGCAATTTAAAAATTGAAAGGGAATAAAAGGGTACTTTCTCTTTCTGTCTAAGGACACCCACAAACTTCACTGCTAATATCTTCCTGGAAGATGCTTCTCTCCACCTTGGATCAGGAACAAGATAAGAATGTCACTCTCACTGTGACTCTATGCTATACCAGAGGCTCCAGATAGTTTATTAAGTCAAGAAAAAGAAATGAAAGGTATATATGTTGGAGAAGTAAAATTGCCTTTATGCACAAATGACATGACTGTTTACGGAGAAAAGCTGATGGAATCTACAGTAAAGCTTCTAAAACTAAGTGAGTTTAGTGAGGCTGCAGGGTACCAAATCAATGTACAAAGATCAACATTGTTTTTATACACTAATGGAAATAAAAATTAGAACTTAAAATGTAAAAATCATTATTTGTAATAGCATAAAATAGGTATAAATCTGCAAAAGATGTGAAAGACCTGTACTGAAAACTATAAAACATTGCTGAGTGAAACTAAATAAGATCTAAATAAATGGAGAGATGGCCCATTACCTAATCTAAGTGCCCAAGGATTGACCCTTATGTTTCTTCTCAGAATCTTATAGTTTTGATTCATTTTGAATTCACTTTTGTATATGGTGTGAGGCAGGAGTCCAACCTTATTCTTTTGTATGTGGATATCTGGTTATCCCAATACCATTTGGTGAAGACCCTGTTTTTACCCACACTAAACAGTCTTGGCACCATTGCAGAAAATCAATTAACCATATATGTGAGGGTTTCTTTGTAGATTCTCAAATTATTTTCCATTGTGTATACGTCTATCTTTATGTGAGTACCACACAGTCTTGATTGCTGTAGATCTGTAGTAAATTTTGAAATCATGATGTTTGAGTCCAGCAACTTTATTCATCTTTTCCAAGATTGTTTTGGCTCTTCAATTTGGACAACTGATTTTTGACAAAGCTGTGAAGGTTGTTTGGTGAAGAAAGCATAGTCCTCTCAACAAATAGAATTCTGGAACAACAGTATATCTATATGTCTTGATTTTTTAACTCTCTTCTGCCTATGACCTCTGCTTTTGGCTCAACCCCTATTATTCTTCTAGAGATCTTTTTTCTTATTCCTTTTAAAAACCATAAATTTAATTAATATTAATTAAGTTTAAATCTTCTTGGCCTATGCTTTCTCTTCTTGCAAGCTATGTCTTATCTCTCCATTCATAGATGATTTCTGAAATCCGAGAGTGTGACCAGCTAAAAGGGCAAAGCTGAGGGAAGCTAAGGAAGCAGGCTGTGAATCTGTTCTCTGTGTCTTCCTCAGACAATGGCCTCCCCTCCCCCTGGCCAGCTCTGGGGAAGAGTCTGAGCAGCCAGAGCTACAACGATTTGGGTAGTGGCAGGGCCATCAAGCACTGAGCAACTTCTCTCACTTCGCTTCTGAAGAAGTCAGGGTCTCCTCAGCGTCCTCATCTATTTTTCCCATTAGTGTAACAAATGTCTTCATGACATAAATCACCTTGTGCACACAGATGTCCAGCTCACCTGTGCAAACAGGCCTCAGAGATCCTGATTTAGACATTGATGGGGCAGGAAGTACCAGGAGAGCTCTGTGTGACACAGAATTCTCACCGTGTGGCCCCCAGTCCAGCAGCATCAGCGTCACCTGGGAACGTCTTAGAAACCAAATTCTCAAAGCTATTGAATCAGAACCTTGGGAGTGGGACCCAGCAATTTCTGTTTTATCCAGACCTTCAGGTGGTGTTGAGGCATCTGATAGTTAAAATGCTCATTTGCTGGCACTAAATTACCAAGACTTAATATTCTGACCCCGCCATTTGCTGTCTGTTACTTAAAATCTCTGGGTGTCAGTCTCTTCATCTAAACTGGAGATGATAAAGGTACCAGCCTCCTAAAGACTCTTGTTTAAATTAATGGAATGAACCATGTAACTCTTGTTCAAATTAATGGAATGATTCATGTAAATTACTCAGGAAGCACTTCATAATCATTAGCTTGTAAATGTGAATTTACCTTGCCTTCCCTGCTTATGAATATTCATTGTCATGTGTAACAGTTGTATAACTAATTCTCAAAGAAATTTATGTGTGATGGTCCTGCTCGTTTTCATAAGAAGCAAGGTAAGTATTATCATCACCTTCATTGTCCACTGGGCCACAAGGCTCAGATGATGACAATGAGACAGGAACCTCTTCTGACTTGAGCATCTGTGTATTTGCATCACATCATGAGTTCTCAGAGTGCAGGACTGCACTCTTAGTTGACACAGGTTTAGCTGTTTTAAGTGAGGTACCTGTATTTGTACATAATACAGAAAGAAAGATACGGTTAATGGAGATGTTGTTGTGCTTAGCCGCTCAGTCATGTCTGATTCTTTGCAACCCCATGGACTGTAGCCTGTCAGGCTCCTCTGTCCATGGGATTCTCCAGGCAAGAATACTGGAGTGGATTGCCATTTCCTCTTCCAGAGGATCCTCCCAACCCAGGGGATTGAACCCATGCCTTCTGTGTCTCTTGCATTGCAGGCAGAGTCTTTACCCACTGAGCCAAAGTGCTTTGCAGGACACTGCTTAGCACCTTACTCATCACTGCTCCCTGAGAGTCCTCATTTTTTTTTTTTTTTTTTTTTGAGTCCTCATTTTTAAAGGGGCAAGACTGTTTGGTGAGGTGGGACAGGCCGACTTAGCTCCAGCTTCTGGCTCCATTTCTTAGCTGAGCGTGTGACCTTGAACAAGGTACTTGCCTCTCAGAACTTCCTTTTCCTCTTCTGTAATACAGGGCTTCATCCCTGCCCTGCATAGCTCCCAGGGCAGCCTTGGGTCTCAAATGAAATAATAGATGTGGAAACGCTTTGCACACTCTAAAATGCATGCACAAGTATGGAATTGGAAGTCACAGAGGTAGTGAAGGAAGAGTTTGCTGAAGACAAATACCACTGGCCCCCGACTCCAGCATTCAGCGGCCCTGTGGAGTAGCAAGACCATAGTCTGTGCAGCTGGTGGGAGTATGTGGGGACTAGTGGAGAATTAGTCAGGATGTGTGGAGGAGCAGCCTGCCGCATGGGGGGAGCTCAGAGTCTCTGCCAGGAAGAGCCACAGGCCTATGCCATCAGAGGCATGAGCCATCAGCTTGGAAAAACCCACTGCTGGCCTGCTTCCTGGCTAGCCAAGGACACTCTGGAGTCAGGCCCGAGGAGTCCACTTGAAGTAAAAAAAGAAGTTCTTGTCCCAGTCACCAATTCACAAGAATACCTTGGGCGAGACCTTCACTTCTCTGGGCCTTGGTTCTACAACACAAGCCAGCATAAGGAGGCTGGTTCGCACTATCTCACTACCTCTGTTATTATTCATCTTACACTGAATGCTGGCATCTGAAAAACTTCCCTGCCAGTGCCTTTTCCTGAGTAATGACGAATGTCTTTCCCTGTTGCAATATTCAGAGACATGTAAGAGAGCTTCCAGGAGACTAGGCCTAGTGGTTGAGGGTGGAGCTGGGCTTCAACCTGTCTGCACGGGAATATTGGCTAGCTGTGTGGCCTTGGGCAGCTTGCTTAGCCCCTTGACACTCAGTTTCTCCATCTACAAAATAGGAATCATGAACGCACCTACCTTGCTGGATAGAAGATCAGTGAGGTGATATGTGTAAGGGCTTTATCCAGTTCCTGGCAGAGGAGAGGCTCAATAAGAAGCTGTTATTGTTTCTCCAAATGTGAGGGTACAGAGGGGCCATGCTGAATTGACTTTGGAAACACGGAAGCACCTGACACTATTAAGAGACTGTGAGCCCTCACACAGGGGCCATAGTCTGTTTCCTTTAGGCTTTTGAAAGAACTGGAAATAATCTGAGGAACCCAGCACCCAGAGGCTCCCAGCCTGGGAGCCCAAGTGACTGAACTGGGCTGAGACTGAACTGAGACTGCCCAAGAGTCTCAACAACTTTTCCAGGTCTGATAACACCTCCTGCTGAAAAAATAGCCAAACCTTTTAAAAGAAATCCAGGTGGTCAATAGCAGCTGGGCTTGTGGCAAGTCCAAAGCAGACACCAGGAGGAGTGGCCACAGCCCAGAGTCCTGTCTCCCAGGGGCAGGGCCCTTGGACAAGGGGGCACATCAGAGGAAAGCTTGCAGCCTCCTGTTTAGTTAGTCCAGGAACTGAACCTCCACACCCCTCCAAACTCTCTGATCTGAAAATGCCAAGAGAGAAGGAAGTGGTTATTTCAAAGGCTGGGCGAGCCTACTTTGCAAAGGAACCTCAGTCCTGAGTCCCTCAAGGATTTGTTGAAAGAGAGAACATTGCCTGTTTCCTTTCCTTCGTTTCCTCCTTCCATTCCTTGCAGACCTGTTCTAAATATATTTCTTAGATGTCAGGATATAAGATGGCAAGACGCAGACACCCAGCATCAAAGGTAGAGAGAAAACTTGGGATCTGGGTGGGGTAGGAGTAATTTAGGGGGGTCAGCCATGTGATGAGGTCTCCCATGGCAAAGGCCACAGCTGGTAGGAATAGAACACAACCCTCCCCTCTATGGGTTCAGTTCAGTTCAGTTCAGTCACTCAGTCTTTGAGATCCCATGGACTGCAGCATGACAGGCCTCCCTGTCCATCACCAACTCCCAGAGTTTACTCAAACTCGTGTTCATTGAGTTGGTGATGCCATCCAACCATCTCATCCTATGTCATCCCCTTTTGCTCCCACCTTCAATCTTTCCCAGCATCAGGACCTTTTCCAATGAGTCAGTTCTTCATATCAGGTGGCCAAAGTATTGGAGTTTCAACTTCAGCATCAGTCCTTCCAATGAATATTCAGGACTGATCTCCTTTAGGATGGACTGGTTGGATCTCCTTGCAGTCCAAGGGACTCTCAAGAGTCTTCTCCAACACCACAGTTCAAAAGCATCATTCTTCAGCACTCAGCTTTCTTTATTGTCCAACATTCATATTCATACATGACTACTGGAAAAACCATAGCCTTGACTAGATGGACCTTTGTTGACAAAGTAATGTCTCTGCTTTTTATTATGCTGTCTGGGTTGGTCATAACTTTCCTTAAAAGCATCTTTTAATTTCATAGCTACAGTCACCATCTGCAGTGATTTTGGAGCCCAAAAAAATAAAGTCTGCCACTGTTTCCACTGTTTCCCCATCTATTTGCCATGAAGTGATGGGACCGGATGCCATGATCTTAGTTTTCTGAATGTTGAGCTGTAAGCCAACCTTTTCACTCTCTTCTTTCATCAAGAGTCTCTTTAGTTCTTCTTCACTTTCTGCCATAAGGATGATGTCATCTGCATATCTGAGGTTATTGATATTTCTCCTGGCAATCTTGATTCCAGCTTGTGCTTCATCCAGCCCAGCGTTTCTCGTGATATACTCTCCATACAAGTTAAATAAGCAGGGCGACAATATACAGCTTTGACATACTCCTTTTCCTATTTGGAACCAAGCTGTTGGTCCATGTCCAGTTCTAACTGTTGCTTCCCAACCTGCATACAGGTTTCTCAAGAGGCTTGTCAGGTGGTCTGGTATTCCCATCTCTTTCAGAATTTTTCACAGTTTATTGTGATCCACACAGTCAAAGGCTTTGGCATAGTCAATAAAGCAGAAATAGATGTTTTTCTGGAACTCTCTTGCTTTTTTGATGATCCAGAGGATGTTGGCAATTTCATCTCTGGTTCCTCTGCCTTTTCTAAAACCAGCTTGAACATCTGGAAGTTCACAGTTCATGTATTGCTAAAGCCTGGCTTGGAGAATTTTGAGCATTACTTTACTAGCATGTGAGATGAGTGCAATTGTGCGGTAGTTTGAGCATTCTTTGGCATTGCCTTTCTTTGGGATTGAAATGAAAACTGACCTTTTCCAGTCCTGTGACCACTACTGAGTTTTCCAAATTTGCTGGTCTATGGAGCGCAGCACTTTCACAGAGCTATGGATGCCTCTCACCTGTACTCTCTGGCTCTTCACACCAACCACCTGAGACGTCTAAGCCAGGTGTTCTTAGTCCCATTATACAGAAGAAGAAACTGAGAGTCAGAAAGGAGGTGGTAACACTATACATCATGGTTAACTTATACTGAGCACTTATAATTTGCTAATAAGGTACAGCAACCCACTCCAGTATTCTTGCCTGGGAAATTCCACAGACAGAGGAGCCTGGTGGGCTACAGTTGATGGGGTTACAAAGAGTCAGACACGATTGAGTGACTAGCACTTACACTTTTCAATGAAGTACTGAGAACTCATAGGCTCCCCACAAGGATCCTCTGAGGAAAGCACTATTATTACTATCCCCATTTTACAGATAAGAAAGTTAAGGCACAGAGATATCAAATAACTGTTAGACACCAGAGCCCACATTTAAAATTATTGGCTACACCAGCCCTGCCCAAGGAGCCACATGAGTCAGTGGCAAGTTCAGTGGTCTTTCCCTGCCTCCCCTCTGCTTCTACGTGGTCAGTATAAGGCTGGCTATTCTAACAATCAGATCTACATAAAAAAGGGGTCAGTGTGTGAGAGGGAGGGGGCACCCCATCACTGAAAGGCATCCCAACCAAAAGTACATGATGCCTTGGTGGGGTGTTACAGAGGTGATTGGGGTTAATCTTAAGGTTCTTTGCAGACATGGACATTCACACAGGATGGAAACGCATGTGTTCATGCTCAGTCATGGCCGACTCTTTGCAGCCCTATGGACTGTAGCTCACCAGACTCCTCTTGTCCGTGAAATTTTCCAGGCGAAAATACTGGAGTGGGTTGCCATTTCCTACTCCAGAGGATGGGAGAATGAAATCCGTTGTAGGTGCTAAACAAACCTCCAAAAAGATTTCTAGGTCTCATCTTTTCCTTCTGTTCTCGTGTCACTGATTCATTCTTAAGCTACAATTTATAATCTACTGAGCACCTATTATGCACCGGTGCAGTGTCACGTAACAAGGGACAAGACAGACACAGCCCCTGCCCTCCTGGAGCTTATACTCCAGGGACCTACACAATCCGGGTTGCCTTCCCACAACTTCCTCTCCTAAGCCAGTGTTTCCTGCTCTGGAACTTGTCTCCTATGTTTCTCTTCTGCCAACTCCTCCTGCTGAAATCAAACCCAATTCAAATGCCACCTCTTCTAGGGCACCTTCACTGGCGCTCCCAACAGCAGTGCCATCCCTCCTGCCAGGCTCCTGCGACCAGTACAGGGTGTCTACATATCACATGGGGAGTTATGTTGATCTGTTTTGAATTTCAGATGTTATGGGGAAGTGGGGGTGTTCTACAAGACCATGATCTCATGGTCAACAGGGTGATTGTGTCCTAGTCTGGCTTTCCAGTGCCAGGCATCCTGACACACAGATGCTCATTCACTTATTCATTGAACAAGTATGCCCTGAGCACCTTTGATGTGACAGGCACTGTTCTGCCTCTGGGTTTACAACTGTGAATAAAACAGACAAAAAGCCCTACCCTCGCTGACATTCCAGTGGGAACGAGTAAGTCGACAGATTGATAACTGAGTGAATATGCGTTGAATCCTGAAAATCCTTTTAAGACCTTATACCTAGGAAAAGGTACATTTTATAGGACTGTTTGTATATCCACAAGGCCAAATATTTAAGTAAACTAAGTGAGCTCTTGAAGGAAGCCTATCTTCCTCTGTGCTGTGAGTGTTTAAAAAATCACCGGAAAGAGATTGTGTTGGAATGAGTTACTACAAAATGACCCTGTTTGGGAATCCAAAACCATTGAGGTACTAGTCTGAGGCTTGGATAAAGTAAAATAAACTAAGCTTTAGAGTCACAAGAAAGATTCAATTTGAGGAAACACCAGACCCAGGGGCAGTAATAACAAAAATAATCATAGCAAACACTTACACAGCACAGTCTGTGTGCCAGGCCCGGGAGAAGCCCAAGTTCCCGACAGATGACTAGGCTGTGTCAGAAGGAAGGGGAAGCTACCAGAGGGGTGACCCTGACTGGAGCTGTCCCTCGAGATCGGGCCATTGTTCACTTGGGCTGTGACTATCCTGTGAACCTCAGCGAGCTTGCAGCCTGGTGCCTTTGAAATTCCTGGGGATTCAAGGGCAGAAAAGACAGGTTTTCCCAAATGAAAGGAAATTTGATTCCCTAAAATAGGAAAATCATGTTCAGGGGAGGAAATTCCTTGTTACTATGGAGGCATCTTTATTCCCTGAAAAGAAGACTAGAAGCACACTTATCGAGAGCCTGCTAAATACCAGGCGCTGTGAGGGGATCTGACGTGAAGTCTCATTTACTCAGTGCGGGGCAGTATTCTAGGGCTTCCCAGGTGGCACTAGTGGTAAAGAACCTGCCCGCCAATGCAGGAGACATAAGAGATGCAGGTTCAATCCCTGGATCGGGAAGATCCCCTGGAAAAGGGCATGGCAACCCACTCTAGTATTCTTGCCTAGAGAATCCCATGGACAGAGGAGCCTGGTGGGCTACAGTCCATAGGGTAGCAAAGAGTTGGACGCGACTAAAGCAACTTAGCACGCATGCACAGGCATTATTTTAATGTGAGGTCACAGCTGGGAATGAAATATATACATACAGTCAGTCCCCAGGGCTGACATGCAGCCAGGATGTCCCTATATAACTGCCTACTTGTTAAAAATATTTACATGTTTTGTAATGCTCTGTTTTATAGAGCAGCTGCCCTGAGCCCCCGAGTGTCTCCTTCCCTTCTCCAGCTGCCCCAGGCCCTCCTCCCATCCTTCCCCACTAACTTCCCTAAGATCCAGCTACTCCAGAGTTGACTCCAACACAGCTGCAAGCCCAGAAGACCTGGCACATGTTGGTAGCTCGGCCGGATCTGACTGGCCGGTGCCTGTTAAGTGTTCTGTTTATCACCTTTGCCTGACCCTCCTGAGCTGCCAGGCCATGAGTATTTCATTTAACCCCCGGCAGCCCAGTGAGCGGGAACATTGACCCTCTCGGTATCCTGCTTACAGCCCCTTAAATGCCGCTGTCCCCCAAACTTCCTTCTCCTGCTGCCCTCTCCTTCCTCACTGTGTCCTGTAGTGAGATGATCCCAGCTGGTGGTTTCATACCTTTTCTACATACTCACATCCCCTGAGTTTGCTTCTCCAGCCTGGACCATTCTCCTGAGTTGGCTATCTGGCCAGCTTCCTACTGGACGTCTCCCTGGGACGTTCCCCTTCTGCCTCAGACTCAAAGTCTCCCCAAGTAACAGGACAGCTTACTTCCCAGACCTTGCCTTCCTTTCTCATCTCCTCCTTGCCTCCTCCTGGGTTCCCGTTTCTCTTATTCATGTAAGCACGTATTCGTGCCATAAACACCAAGAAAGTATCCATTACATGCCTAGCACCGAGGCTGACACTGAGGATGAGGAAGGGAACAAGACAAACCCTCAAGGAGCCTATAGCCCATCAGGTGCCCAAGGGAGAAAGTAACCTCCACTCCTCCTTCCTTAAAGCCCCAGCAGGAACATGAAACAAGCCCTGCAATCTGCCCCTTTCCCTCCATCTCCACTGCCAAGGCCTGAGCCCAGATCTTCATCCTTATCCTCTCTCACCGAGGCCTCCCTCCCAACATGCTCAGCCTCCTTGCCCTGTGAACCCCTCCAGTTCTTACTTGGTCACACAGTCAGATGTCCATCTTAGCACACATTTAAAGCTTCCCATCCCCAGCCTATAGTCTTCATGGCCCTTCATTGCCCTCAGGAGAAGGTGCAAGCCCCCTAGCCTGGTGTTCACAGCCCCTCCTGACCTCATTTGCTCCAGTGGGGTTGGCCTGGCCAGTGATGAGCTTTTGGGTGGTGGACCGGTTTATTCCTAACCACTTGCTGTCTCCTCTCCAGCCAGGGTACACGTGCACACAGATCCCCATGAGCACACGAAAACACGCAGACACACCCATGCTCAGATTCACATGAGACACAAATGAGCAAGGCTATTTATACCTGCACACATGCCTGCACATCTGGAGTTGCCAGATTTATCAAATAAAAACACAAGGTACCCAGTTAAATTTGAATTTCCGGTCAAAAACAAACTATTTTTAAGTATAAGTATATACCAAATATTGCATAGGACAGACTTACTACACTAAAAATAATTTATTGTTCATATGAAATTGAAATTTAACTAGGTGTCCGTATTTTATCTCATGACCCTGCACATCAAGGAAAGCTTACACAAACAGCACCACATACAGAACCCAGCTCACACACACGTTACACACTGACAGTTCAATACATTTGTGAGTGTGCATGTTTCATGTCACGCCTCCAGGACAAACGGGCATCTCACTACCTAGACCGAACTGTGGCAGGGCCATAACAATTGGCCAGCTGTGGAGAGTGCTTCAGGGAAATGTTTATTCCGCGAATAAATGCCTAATTGACGGGAATTCCTGGACGTCCAGGTTCCAGAATGTTGTGTGCCCAGAGCAGTCCCTGCGGAATTTGAAGGCAGACAGAATTAAGCTCTAAAACTTAACCTCAACACATCTGTACTGTGTGTCTTTGTGCAACTCACTCAGCCTCTCTGAGCCTCCATCATCTCATCAGTAGAATGGAAATGTTCCATTAATAATCCAACTCCTTGGGGTCATGGCGAGAATTACTAAATGACATCATATATGTGGAAGACATTTTTAGAGTTTTGGAGACAAATCAGTTATGACTTACTGTCTTACTGTCAAGTGCATATGCAAAATCAAAAAACATTAACTGCAATTGGATTCAGAGATGAAATGGCCCCTAAGAGCTTAAAAAAAGCACAGAAGAGAAGGCAATTAAACGTTGGAACAATCAGGCAGTTAAAGACGGTGGGAAGAAATTTTTGGAAGTGATGGGCATACTTATGGCATAGATTGTGGTGATGGCTCCTTGGATGTGTCAGTTCAGTTCAGTCACTCAGTCGTGTCTGACTCTTTGCGACCCCATGAATCGCAGCACGCCAGGCCTCCCTGTCTATCACCAACTCCCGGAGTTCACTCAGACTCACGTCCATCGAGTCAGTGATGCCATCCAGCCATCTCATCCTCTGTCGTCCCCTTCTCCTCCTGCCCCCAATCCCTCCCAGCATCAGGGTCTTTTCCAATGAGTCAACTCTTCGCATGAGGTGGCCAAAGTACTGGAGTTTCAGCTTTAGCATCATTCCTTCCAAAGAAATCCCAGGGCTGATCTCCTTCAGAATGGACTGGTTGGATCTCCTTGCAGTCCAAGGGACTCTCAAGAGTCTTCTCCAACACCACAGTTCAAAAGCATCAATTCTTCATCGCTCAGCCTTCTTCACAGTCCAACTCTCACATCCATACATGACCACAGGAAAAACCATGGCCTTAACTAGACGGACCTTTGTTGGCAAAGTAATGTCTCTGCTTTTGAATATGCTGTCTAGGTTGGACATAACTTTCCTTCCAAGGAGTAAGCGTCTTTTAATTTCATAGCTACAGTCACCATCTGCAGTGATTTTGGATCCCCAAAAACTAAAAGTCTGACACTGTTTCCACTGTTTCCCCATCTATTTGCCATGAAGTGATGGGACCGGATGCCATGATCTTCGTTTTCTGAATGTTGAGCTTTAAGCCAACTTTTTCACTCTCCACTTTCACTTTCATCAAGTGGCTCTTTAGTTCCTCTTCACTTTCTGCCATAAGGGTGGTGTCATCTGCATATCTGAGGTTATTGATATTTCTCATGGCAATCTTGATTCCAGCTTGTGCTTCTTCCAGTCCAGCGTTTCTCATGATGTACTCTGCATGTAAGTTAAATAAGCAGGGTGACAATATACAGCCTTGATGTACTCCTTTTCCTATTTGGAACCAGTCTGTTGTTTCATGTCCAGTTCTAACTGTTGCTTCCTGACCTGCATACAGATTTCTCAAGAGGCAGGTCAGGTGGTCTGGTAGTCCCATCTCGTTCAGAATTTTCCACAGTTTATTGTGATCCACACAGTCAAAGGCTTTGGCATAGTCAATAAAGCAGAAATAGATGTTTTTCTGGAACTCTCTTGCTTTTTCGATGATCCAGAGGATGTTGGCAATTTGATCTCTGGTTCCTTGGATGTGTACTTATCTCCAAACTCATCAGATTGTATTCATTACATTGTACAACTCTTTGTATGTCAGTCATACCTCAATAGGGGCTTCCCTTGTAGCTCAGTTTGTAAAGAATTGCCTGCAATGCGCGAGAACTGGGCTCGATCCCTGGGCTGGGAAGATAGCCTGGTAAAGGGAATGGCCTGGAAGATTCCATGAACAGTATAGTCCATGGGGTGCAAAGAGTCAGACACGACTGAGCGACTTTCACATACCTCCATAAAATGGTTTAAAAAAACAATAAAATCAGGCACTAGTATTAATACTATAGAATCACACCCTAACAAGTCAGGTCCTAAATTCAGCACAGACAGGGAAAACTATGTATGCTTAAAACAATTTGGAAACCCTTTAGCCTTGTATGGAGAAGGCAATGGCACCCCACTCCAGTACTCTTGCTTGGAAAATCCCATGGACGGAGGAGCCTGGTAGGCTGCAGTCCATGGGGTCGCTGAGAGTCGGACATGACTGAGCGACTTCACTTTCACTTTTCACGTTCATGCATTGGAGAAGGAAATGGCAACCCACTCCAGTGTTCTTGCCTGGAGAATCCCAGGGACAGAGCAGCCTGGTGGGCTGCCGTCTATGGGGTCGCACAGAGTTGGACACAACTGAAGTGACTTAGCAGCAGCAGAAGTAGCCTTGTATACACAATGTTTTGAGAAGTCAAATAATAGTTCTTGTGCACAAGGGAAACTGAGGACCAAAGAAACACAATAAAGGGAGGGACAAAAGAAACTTCTTTGCAAATATCTGAGCATATCCTGCTTTTCAAAGGACTAGCAACTCCCTAGGGGTAGATGGCAGGGGTGGAATCTGTCTGCCTGCAGGGTTTCCTCCATTCTTCTAAAAACATTGAGATTCCAAGTGGTTGACAGTACTGTTGCTGTTCATCCGTTATCTCCCACCTTAAATACATTAGGATTGGATGTGCCTGTTCTCTTGAGGTTAGGCACGATCATGTGACTTGCTGTAGCCAATGAAATATGAAGTGATGTGTGTTACACCCCGGCAGAGGCATTCCAGTTCTGCTAAGTGCTAAGCAGCACTTCTCCTCCCCCAGCTGCAGAAGTAAACAACACTCCAGATGGTGAACCCTGAGTATCTAAGAGAGGTCAGTGTTGGGCAGAGACTCCACTGACCTACAATGGATTTGCAGCTTGAGGGAGAAACAAACTTTTGCTGTCTTAAGCATTTTGTATTTGGGAGGTGTGTGTTACTGCAGCAAAATTCAGCTGACCCTGACTAATATGCTTTATAATCTGAATACATATTCATTTATTTGTTTGTTGTTAAGATTTTTTTATGTCATTACCTCTTATGGGGGAATAAAGTAAACTTGTAAATTAAATAACACTGCTGTGACTTCAGGTAATTATACCCTTCCTGAATAATAGACTGGTTCCAAGTAGGGAAAGGAGTACATCAAGGCTGTATATTGTCACCCTGCTTATTTAACTTATATGCAGAGTACATCATGAGAAATGCTGGGCTGGAAGATGCACAAGCTGGAATCAAGATTGCCATGAGAAATATCAATAACCTCAGATATGCAGATGACCCCACCCTTATGGCAGAAAGTGAAGAAGAACTAAAGAGCCTCTTGATGAAAGTGAAAGAGGAGAGTGAAAAAGTTGGCTTAAAGCTCAACATTCAGAAAACGAAGATCATGGCATCCGGTCCCATCACTTCATGGCAAATAAATGCGGAAAAAGTGGAAACAGTGACAAACTTTATTCTGGGGGGCTCCAAAATCACTGCAGATGGTGACTGTATCCATGAAATTAAAAGATGCTTGCTCCTTGGAAGAAAAGTTATGACCAACCTAGATAGCATGAGAGACATTACTTTGCCAACAAAGGTCCATCTAGTCAAAGCTATGGTTTTTCCTGTGGTCATGTATGGATGTGAACGTTGGACTATAAAGAAAGCTGAGCACTGAAGAATTGATGCTTTTGAACTGTGGTGTTGGAGAAGACTCTTGAGAGTCTCTTGGACTGCAAGGAGATCCAACCAGTCCATCCTAAAGGAAATCAGTCCTGAATATTCATTGGAAGGATTGATGCTGAAGCTGAAACTCCAATACTTTGGCCACCTGACGTGAAGAACTGACTCACTGGAAAAGAACCTGATGCTGGGAAAGATTGAAGGCAGAAGCAGAAGGGGACGACAGAGGATGAGATAGTTGGATGGCATCACCGACTCAATGGACATGAGTTTGGGTAAACTCCAGGAGTTGGTGATGGACAGGGAGGCCTGGCACGCTGCAGTCCATTGGGCTCACAAAGAGTCAGACGTGACTGAGCGACTGAACTGAATTGATGGTATAGTCACCTTCTAGGTTTCACTGGTGTCTCAGATGGTAAAGAATCCACCTGCAATGCAGAAGACCTGGGTTCGATCCCTGGGTCAGGAAGATGCCCTGGAGAAGGGAATGGCAACCCCTATCCAGTATTCTTGCCTGGAAAATTGGACAGAGGAAACATGGTGGGCTACAGTCCATGGGGTCGCAAAGAGTCAGACACGACTGAGCGACTAACACTTTACATTTTTCAGTCTCCTTCCAAACAAACTTTGTAGTAGCTTAGCAAGTCAAAATATATATTGGTAAACAGTGTAACTAACGTAACCATGGAGGAGAAATTGGAACCCACTCAGGGAAAAACCAGAGAAGACTGTACCTGGAACCTTGCTAGAAGTCAAGAAAGAAATATTAAATTATGGATCAGCAAAAGCATTTAAGAGTGGGTAATAGAAAAAAATAGTACCAAAAAGCTCTGGACCAGAGGTCTGGGAGGGAAGAAACCAATATTTATAGAGTGCCTGCTGTGTAGCAGATACTGTGCTACATGCACTGAAGATACAATTTCTTTATCATTCTTACTAAGGCCCAGAGAGGTCAAAGAAGTTGTCCACAAGCAGAGGAAGGATTCAAACTCACATTGGCCTCACTCTTACATCAATGCTTGTATTGGAGCCACAGCGAGGCTGAGTTTGGCAGGGCATACTGGTCACCATTCTCTCAGGGATGGTTTTAATTTAATGTGGAAACAGGCTAGCATTCAGTTTCCCAATAGCTTAGACGTGATGGTCTCTTGGTGAGGACTGCAGTGTCCAGAGGGCTTGCCCCACACAGTGCGGCCCTGTTTATGGCTTCCTGCTCTGCACCCACAAGGGTCCCCGATTCTTGGGAGTGTCCTCAGAGGAGGAAGCAGCATTCCAGGTCCAGATGCAGACAGCTGTGAACTAGGGTGACTCATTTGGGGGCAAGAAAGCCGCTTCTTTGCTTGGATTCCCTGTCCCCAAATCCTAATCTAGGGGAAAGCTTCCTTAAGCTCCCTGAACACAAAACTCAGTCTGGGTGGCTGGCGCATGAAAGGGGCGGGAAACCAATGATGTCCAGAGAGAGCAAGGTCCAGAACAAAGAGGAAATTCAGGGTGGGAGATCAGTTTTTCTCCCTGGCAAGGCTCCTGCGGCCATCTGGCTGAGGGGGCTGTTATTCAAACCTCTGGATCGTAGTCTGTTTGTTTTTGAGCAGTTTGCAGCTGATTATTTTCATCAAATTCCCTATGACCAACTGCGCTGGCTCCGATAGCAGGCAAACCTGTGCAGCCAGCACGTCCTGTCAGCTGGGTTCATGGATCCCCTCCCAGGGAAGCAGCAGCATTCGTCTCTTAACAACAAGTAGCCCCTTGCCCAGGACGGAGCTTTCACCTCTGGATGCCCGGGCCAGCCTTCCAGCTCTTTCAGTGGACATCAGCGGGACAGACTGGGGTGAAGGACAGCATCTGGGAGATCAGAAAGCCCCAGGTGGTCAGACCAGCTCCAGGGGCCTTTAATGTTGTCATTCCAGCTCTGAAAAGGCAGCACCAACCTTTTCTGGATGTCATCAGTGTGCAGAAAGGCTGGGTGGAAAGATCTCAGAGAAGACTGAATTGAACATTCAGATCCAATCTCCATTACTCTTGCTATCAGGCAGCTGAGCTTCCTTTTCTTCCTCTGGGGATCAGGGAGAGCCCAGGATCTGTCCCTGGGCTATTGTATGCAAATGCATACACACATATTACAGCCGCATGCATGCATGTGTATCCTATGTCACTTCAGTCGTGTCTGACTCTTTGAGACCCCCATGGACTATAGCCCGCCAGGCTCCTCTGTCCATGGGATTCTCCAGGCAAGAATACTGGAGTCGGTTGCCATGCCCTCCTCCAGGGGATATTCCCAACCCAGGGATCAAACCCACGTCTCTTATATCTCCTGCATTGGCAGGTGTGTTCTTTACCACTGGCGCCACCTGGGAAGCCCCTGTATTACAGGAAGACCTCTTTTTATTGCACTTCACTTTGTTGTACTTCTCAGACATCACTTTTTTTCTTTTTAACAAAGTGAAGTTTTGTGGCAACCCTTCAACACTGAGCAAGTCTGTTGGCACCATTTTCCATCATTTATTCATTTAGTGTCTTGTATCACATTTTTAGTAATTCTTACAATATTTCAAACCTTTTCATCATGATTATGTTTATTATGGTGATCAGTGATCTTTGATGTTACTACTATAACTCTCTGAAGATTCTAATGATGGTTACCAGTTTTTGTTCTTCAGTTGCTAAGTCGTGTCCACCTCTTTGCGACCCTGTGGACTGCAGCACACCAGGCCTCCCTGTCCCTCACTATCTCCTGGAGTTTGCCCAAGTTCTTGTCCATTTGAATCGGTGATTTATGCAACTATCTCATCCTCTGTTTCCCTCTTCTCCTTTTGCCTACCCTTTTTAAGCAATAATGTATTTTTAATTAAAGTACATACTTTTTTTAAAAGACACAATGCTGTTGTACACTTATTAGACAATAGTGTAGTATAAACATAAATTTTATATGCACTGGGAAACCAAAAGATTTGTGTGATGTGCTTTATTTCAGTATTCTCTTTATTGTGGTGGTCTGGAACTGAACCTGGGATACCTACCTCCCAGGTGTGCTTGTATATGTGAAAGTCTAAGACCACACCTATACAAGCAGTTAGGCATGTGTCCCCAGTCGTGTCCCTATAGACTACAGCCCGCCAGGGTCCTCTGTCCATGGAATTTTCCAGGCAATAATACTGGAGTGGGTTGCCGTTTCCTTCTCCAGGGGATCTTCCTGACCCAGGGATCAAGCCCAAGTCTCTTGCATCTCCTGCATTGGCACATGGATTCTCTACCACTAGCGCCACCTGGGAAGCCCAGTCCTTGAGAAATACTATTAGTTTCCTTCTTCCATTTCTCTAAGCATGTCCTACGCTGGCCTCTCAGCTCTCCTGGCTGGAAGGATAAGTGAGGCCTGGTGTTGCTTGCTTTGGGAAATGGGATGCAGGGATGTTGGTGGGGGGGCTTTCCTTCCAGAAGCCATAAGAATGATCCATGTCTGCAAAGTAACTGTAGTGGCCACAGACTGATAACTTTTTACCCAGAAAGTAAAATCCAAATGATTTAGTAAGATGTAAGCTCAGTTACTCAATCTGCCTTCTGGACGTCAGCCTGTCCTTGGGGTTAAATGAGCTCTTAGCAAGCCTGACATTTCATTATCTGCTTTCTCTGGCAATTGTTTTTCAGTAAAGAAACCCCACCTGCGCAACAGGAACACAGACTCAGGGTCCTTCAGAAATGTTCTTGCCAGGCAAGCTCAACGGCATGGTGGGTATGGATGGGGCTGTCATTTTGAGAAGAGAGGGAGGGAAGTGGGGAGGGAGGGAAGGAGGGAGGGGATGCTGTCTGAAGGGAAGGGAAATGCTCACACTTGCCCAGTGCTAAAGGAAACTTGGGGAAGGCAGCAGGTGTATACACACCACTGACCTGCCCCCGACCTCTCCAAGAGAGGCCCAGGGCAGGAGAACTCTGTAGGGGAAACAGAGCTGGAAGTGGCTTTCAGTTACTTTCAACTGCCCTATGTGGGAAGATAGGAAGAGAGTGATCAAAGCAGGGAGCTCTTGGAGACAGAGGTGCTTAGAGCTGGCAGGAGACCCACTGACTTTGGGGGTGGGCATGGACAACTATGGAAGAAAGGCCCACTGCTGACCTGGCAGAAAGAGACATGTCCTGAGCTGGGGCTGAACTGAAGGTGCAGAGGGAGCAGTGTTGAATCTGAGTTGGTGATGTGCTGTGTGCAGCCCAGGTCAAGTTGCTTCCACCAGGACTCATGAGAAGCTAGAGGATTAGACTGTGCCATCTCTAAGCAGTTCCCAGAACCAACTCACATAGTCTCTGATGCACTTGTCAGGTGAAGAAACCAAAGGAATGGAGGTCACTTAAGTCCACACCCCTTTTCTCTGTCCACTAGATGTTCCACATTGTCCACATTCATTTATCAAGTTCCTGACAAAAAAAAGACTACTCACCAACACTCATACAGTTTTACAGGTTTGTCCACCATATGATCCTGTAGACTCCTCCCAATAACCCTGTAAAAAAAATAACTACAGTTGGGTAACATTATGTGCTGAGAATTATCCTAATCCCTTTACGTATTTCATTTTACTTAATCCCACCATAATCACATGAGACATGGGTGTTATTGTCCCTGTTTTACTAATGTCCACTTGCCCTGGCACGTGTGAGCTCCTCTAGATGCCTGATAACTAAATAGAGTCTCTGAACCTGACCCGTGGATTCTCCATTTGGGCCCTCGGCCCTGGGCCAGCTTTTGCCTGTTTGTGTTAGGCTCCTGTTTATTCCCAGCTGTGCTTGGCTCTGGTCTCCCTCTTACCAGAGGGGACCTTGAGAAATCATTCTCCTGGTGCAGCAGGAAGAGGCCACTCAGGTGGGCTGGGTGCTGAGGGAGATACTGAGTTACTTTCCATAAGTCTGCTCCTCCCCAGAGAAGGGCTGACCCATCCAAGTCTCCCAGGGCGGTCTGAACAAGTATCTGATCTAGAAATTTGGCCCAATGGTCTTCCTTCCTCTCTGGCTCAGAAGATCCAGGGTTGTAGCTGCTGGGCCAAGCCCTCCACCTGTGTCCTAGATCCCGAGGTCTCCCTCTCCAGTTCAGCCTTCCTTCCTACTCTGTTGGCTCCTTCCCATTGGTTGCAGCTGAGGGGCAGCAGAGAGAGTCCAGACACAGAGTCAGGAGACAGGGAATCAAAGATGCTCTGTCACTTATTAAATGCACGACTCTAGAGAGGTCAGTCACCTGCTGAGTCTTGGTTTCCTTTCCTGGAAAATGGGGTAGTGAAGGTGGTGGGCATGATTTCCCAGTCTGATTTCCAGCTGCTCCCCTTTTTGCCATCTCTGCTCCAGCCATGGATTATTTAACAAATCCATTCAATAAGTAGGTTGGGCACAGAGCACACTCCTGTGAGAAGCTCTACACAGGCTCTGCTATCAAAGAGTCTGCAGACTAGTGGGGCAGAAAAGTGACAGGCAGCTATAAGACAGTGCTCTGAGAACTGAGATGCCAGAAGTCAAGGGTGTTGGGGGAACATGAGGAAAGTCCGTCTGGGAGGCTTGCAAAGACCTCCCAAAGGATGAGACATCAAGCTGAGATCTGGTAGAAATCAGCTCTCTGAAGAAAAAAAGAGAATATTCCAGGCAGAAGCAGTACCTTGAACCAAGGCCCAAAGACAAGAGAAGTTTAGGCAACATGAACAAACATGGTTTGGTTTGACTGAACAGTAGCCCATGAATGTGTGTGGGTATATATATGTATGTATGCATGCATGGGTTTGTGTGTGCACTCATGAGTGTTGGAGTAGGAGAGGATAGAGAGGTGACCCTGGAGAAGTGGGCATGGACGAGCTTTTGCAGAGCAAGACTCTGGGTGGTACACAGAAAGAGAAGTGGGGGAGGATTGGCGGGATTATAAGCAGGGAAGACACACGGTCAGGCATGACTTTGGAAAGATCCCTCTGTCTGCCATGGGAAGAGGGTCTCAGATTAAAAAGAAAAAAGATTGACAATACCAAGCCTCTCTGAGGTTGTGGAGCCATTGAAACTCCCATACTCTGATACAATGGGATATAAACATATAACCTGCACCATCAATTTAAAGAACCATTAGGCAATACCTAGTAAAGTTGAAGGTCGGGGTATTCTTAACCAATTCTTTGGTTCCTACCCAAAGAGGCATATGTGAGGATATTCACTGAAGCACAATTTGTCTTAGTAAAAGAAGTAGAAATAAGTTATCCAGGCATTTGTGGACAAACAACTCTGCCAACAGCAATTTGCTTATTGCTGGAATACTACCCAATAACTAAATGAATGAACTGGATCTCCATGTATCAAGGACAAAGCTGAAAATATAAAGAGCAGTGGGGGAAAATATGCAACTTGCAAAAGGATATGAATGTAATACCTTGTGGTTTGTGGATCATAAGTAGAAAAAGATATGAAAATACATATGACAATCTATCACAACAAATTAGGATATTATTTACTCTCTGGAGGGAAGGTTGAGCTTCCCAGTTATAAAGACCCCACCTGCCAATGCAAAAGAAGTAAAAGATGAAGGTTTGATCCCTAGGTTGGGAAGATCCCCTGGAGGAGGGCATAGCAACCCACTCCAGTATTCTTGCCTGGTGAATCCCATGGACAGAGGAACCTGGCAGGCTACAGTTCACAGGGTCGCAAAAAGTTGGACACAACTAAAGCGCCTTAACATGTATGGATGGAGGGAGGGTTAAGGGATAGGGTAGGAATTTAGCTGAAATTATATTCTTATAATTCCATAAAAGACAGAATTGAAGCAAATATAGTGAAATGTTATTATCTATTGAGTAAAAATGGTTACTATCTTGTGGCTCTTGCATTGTTCCCTCTACTTTTTGATATGTTTGAAGTTTCTGGCGATTGAACTTTTTACTGGATTTGTGGACAATGAGGCAAGGAGGTGGCAGTTCTGCTGGGGAGGCTTTTGCTGTGTCTAGGTGAGGGGAGCTGGTGACATGGACCAGGGGAGGGCACAGTGGGGAACAGAGAGAAGTGGATATAAACAAGCAATACCCAGAAGACAGAATTCAGTGTAAATTTCTGCCTGCTGGAATTCTTCCTTCTTTCTCTATCCTCAAACACCTAATTAAAGTTCTGCCTCCAGGAGGCGTCTTCAATCATGCCAATCTGCAGGTATCTCCCTCTACTCTGACATCTAGCCCTCCCAATGTCGGTCACTCCTGGAGTCATTTCATGCAACATTGCCTGAACCTGTGGTGTTTGTATGGTATGTCTCATCTCCAGTAAAACCATGTGTTTGAGCAGGGCAGGAATCCTCTCTTATGCTCTTGACAAGTGTCCTTCTAGACATGTCTATGTGGTTAATTACTGCATCCCACACCCTCATGTAATGCCAGACATGTGGTTGTTGCTGGAGAAATTTTAGTTGAATGAATATAAGAATAGATGAGTGAATGACTAAATGAATTCCAGAAAGAATTGCTGAGGAAATGCAGGAAGAAAATGTGGCAATCTTGAATCCAAACCCCAAGTTTGCCATTAACCACCACTAACTTTGGCAAAGTCACTTCACTTCTCTAAATCTTTTTCTCCCAGATGGAGAAAATGCCCATCTTCCAGGATTGATGCTTATGGATATTTTATATAGCTTATGTATACCTATGGGTATTACATATCATGAAGATTACATCTATGATATATCTCTAAGATGCCTACCATTTCCTCCCCAATGTCATTCATACTCCTCATGGAGCTTTCCTTGTTCCTAGTTCAAAAACTGTGGCTTTTCATACCAGCAGATGCAGCCTCTTGTGAGATGCTGCAAGAGGTGATGGAGCCAGGTGGACCTTAGACCCAAGCTGAGCCAATCACACTTTCTCCCAGGAATTTGAAACACAGAGACTTAGTCAACTGACATGCATTCATCAAATATTTGATGACTAGCCTACTCTAATCAGGGTTTCCTTAGTGGCTCAGATGGCAAAGAATCTGCCTGCAATGCAGGAGACCCTGGTTCAATCCCTGGGTCAGGAAGAGCCCTTGGAGAAGGGAATGGCTACCCACTCCAGTATTCTTGCCTGGAGAATCTCACGGACAGAGGAGCCTGGCAGGCTACAGTCCACGGGGTCACAAAGAGTCGGACATGACTGACTGACTGACACTTTCAATTTTTCTACTCTAATCATGCCCTGAGATTGTATAGTCATGTATTTTAGCCAACATGCTGCACTGAAAGATGAGAACCTGGGAGATCTGGGGGAAAATAGGAGACTGTCCCTCCTCTCTCCTGTCCTGTATCACAGCCCATTTTCTTCGGCATTTACAGACAAGCCCTCTCTCTCTTACAAGACCGAGGCTGACTTGCTCCTGTCTTCCCCACAGCACTAAGCCTAGTGACTCCTGGCACTGAGAAGGTGCTCAGGTGACATTGGTTCAGATGAATTGTGTTGATGTGGATGGAAATGGACTAGGACTGATGAGGGAAAGAGAAAATGAGCTAGTGAGTGCAGAAAAATCCAAATCATAGGAGGAATGTTTTAAGTAACTGGAGATGTTTAACTTGTTGCAGAAAAAGGTTCAAGGACAGCAAACAGAAAAAGGGATCTCCTGCTCTCTAAAAGTTACTGAGAAGCAGGTGTGGCTTCACACCAGGAAAATCTTGCTGTTGGAACTGCTCACAGGTGTGCTGGTTGTCTTCTAAGGCTCCCTGTTTTGGGATATGTACAAGCAGAGACTGGGTACCGCTTAGCAGCTGTTCAGGCAGTATATGAGAGGACTGGGCTAGTCACCTCTAAAGTTCTTTTCAACTGGAAGTGTCTAGGTCTATATTTTAATTTATTGATGCACCCTAGATGAAATGGCTAGGCAAAGTCCTAGCTATTAATGAGACCTCTCAGAAACATGGCCGTGTGTTCTGATATACATATCAGACAAAGAGCAGCCATGGAATAACTGCTGTGATTTATCATTTCAGTTTTCTTTATACAGTTTTATTAATATTGGATAAAGTTTTAAGAGAAGTGTTTTTTCACCCTAAAAATGTTAATGGGTTGCCTGTCAACTTCAAAAGAAGAAAAATGGCTAACAGAAAAATTATGCAGTTACAGTGTTAACCCCGAAGTAGAAACAAGAAGTGAAGTTCCAGCAGAGTGCAGGGCACGTGCTCAACACATAGGCATGTCCCACTGTCTCTCTTTTTAGTCTTCCCGAAGTTACCAAGAGGACAAAATCAGGATGAAGGTCAGGATGCAGAATCCAGTGGGACCTTGCTGTGTGTGTGGGACCTTGTTCTATGTGTGGTACCAGCTAACTGAAGACAGAAACATTTTCAAAATTGTTATGGAAAAATAATTCCCCCTGCCCCACAGTAATACCTGCACCGGTCCACTTCCAGCTTAACACTCCCGTCAGCATAACAATCCACTCCCTGCCAGGTGGCTCAGAGGTGTAGAATCCGCCTGTCAATGCAGGAGATGCAGGATCATCCCCCTGGTTTGGGAAGATCCACTGGAAAAGGTTATGGAAATCCACTCCAGTTATCTTGCCTGGGAAATCTCATGGACAGAGGAGCCTGTGGCTACAGCCCATGGTATCACAAAGAGCTGGATGTGACTAAGCATTCCATTGTATGGATGTGTACAATTTATTTCTCCATTCAGCAGTCAATAGACATTTTGGTCATATCTAGTTTCTGGTAATTCTGAAGAAAGCCTCTATAAACATTCACAAGCAAGTCTGTGGGGACATACATTTTTGTTTCTCTTGGTTAAATACCCAGGAGAGATGTTGCTGGGTTATACCGTAAGTAGAGGTTTAACTTTATAAGAAACTTCCAAACTGTTTTCCAAACTGTGCAAATTTTACATCTGTTCCAGCAATGGATGAGAATTCCAGTTGTTCCACATCTTTGCTAGCACTTGTTATTGTCAGTTTAGTTTTTTGAATAAACTTTTTATTTTAGAACACTTTTAGATTTACAGAAAAAAATTGTAAAGGTAGCTAAGAGAGCTCTTATATATCCTGCACCAGTTTCCCTTATTATTCACACTTAACATTTGCTATACTTAGTCAACCATTGTAAGCATGTTATTCTTATTCAGGTTTCCTTAGTTTTTATCTAATGTCCTTTTTCAGTCCCAGAAGTTCACTCACAATGCCACATTACATCTAGTCAGCATGTCTTCTACCAGTCCCCTTTTGGCTGCGACGGTTTCTCAGATTTCCCTTGTTCTTGATAACTTCGTCAGCATTGAGAAGTGTTAGGTACTTTATAGGGTGTCCTCAGTTGGGATTTGCCTTATGTTTTTTCTCAAAATTAGATTTGGATTATAAATTCTGAGAAAGAAGACCACAGAGATAAAGTATCACTCTCATCACATCATATCAAGGGTACATACTAATAATGTGACTTCTAACAGTTGATGATGACCTCAATCGTCTGGCTGAAGTACTGAGAAAAAAGTCTTTCAGTGTGTCCATATATTTATATACCTTTTCCATTGGTCTTTATTCCTCCTGCAGTGTACAATTTGTTATTATCCAATCTAGTGAGTTTTAAAATTTCTGATCTTGTATTTTTTAGTTCTAGAGTTTCTATTGAGTTTTTTATTTGTTTCCATTTCTCTGGTGAGATTTCTCCAGCTGTTTATTCATTTTGTCCATCTCTTCCTTTTCTGAGCATATTGATAATAGCTATTTTTAAATTCTTATCTATTAATTCCATCCTTTCATCATCTCTGGACCTGTATTTACTAACTGTTCTTTCTTTTAGTTTGGTATACATTTCCTGGCTTCTTCATGTTTCCAGTCATTTTTGTGTTGCTGGACATTGTAGATACAATGTTAAAAGTCTAGATTGCTATCTCCTTTAAAAGAGTCTCATTTTTTTCTGGCAGGCAGTTGACATTATTTTAAAGACAGAAAGGCACAGCCTTTCTGGGGTCTCAACTAAATATCCAGAGCATTCAGTGATGTCTCTCTAAAATGGCTAGACAGAAATCCAGTATCCATCAGCACTGTGAGACTGCTTAAATCTCTGTTGAGCTCATAACCTTCCAGTAACTGTTTCCTGCCATGTCTCTCAGAGCCTCGCTCTGTGCATGTACAGCTTAGTACTCAGCAAAACACTTCAGGCCATGAAAATTTCCCATCAGTAATTTTTAAAGCTCCCTAAGTGATTCTTATTTACAGCCAAGGTTGAGAACTATAGAGTATTAATTTCCTGATTGTGAAGGAGCTGGAAAAAAAATGCCCTAATACCAAAGAAACTGTTGAACCCCCCCCAAGGTGGCCTGGCCCTGGATAAAATTATAAAAGATGTTGTTAAAGAGCTCTATACTAAAATGGCTAACCTGGGAGATGTAAAGGAACAGAATCCAAGATAAACCAATGAGGCAAGTTTTGAGTACCTCCTGTCCTTTAAAAGTATCAGCTATTACAGCTCATTCTTGCTCTATTTAAGTAGTCCTTCTTTAAGACTTTCTTATCACCTAGACTGATAATTTTTGAGCTGGGTCTCATTAAGGATAAAAACTGTGAAAGCAGTGAAGTGAAGAAAGAAAGGGAAGAGAACATATGAAGGGAGAATAAAAAGAACATTAGGAAATTCGGTGAGTTCTTTAATGGAGCAATGAGAAATAGAAGTTTAGTTGATAAAAGAGCAGAAATAAGATGATTTCACTCTTTCCCATCAGTTGAGATGAATCAAATTTAGGAAATTTAAAAAATAACTTATAAATAGTTCCTGTTGGTTTGTAACGAATCTCACCTTCTTTGGGCTGGAGTAGATCTTTAGCAGAAGTTTAATAAAGGTCTGTCAACTTTAAGTAGGGAAATCTAAACAGTGTACAGAGAACTGGAGATGTCTAACCATGCAAATCTAATCTGAAGATTGTAAATTCACTAAAGTTACATGTGGCATTTCAGCATAAAATTGCAGAGAGTGAGCTTTACACATGGACGGAGATTATTCTCAATGTTTTGTATATGTACGGCACTGCAAAAAAGCAGTAATCACTGAGTAGACAGGGAAGCTTATGGATCAAAGACACTTGGCTATATATGATTTGGAGATCTTCCCTGAAGCCAGGAAACAAGTCTGAGGTCTAAGGTTGCCATTTACTGTACATCGTGCCCTTAAGAAAATCCTTTAATTTCTTGGACAACTTCGTTCCTTTTTCTACTAAAGAAATGGGTATATTAATGCCTGCTGATCCTCCTATCTCCACAGACTCTCAGGAAAGACCAAATGACCTACTTTGTGTGGAAAAGCCTTATAAGGTTAGAGCCCACTTATGATGCAAAGTTATTATTACTAATAATAAACAAGAAGAATGTGTGACAATGCCCAGAATTTCCTGTTGAGACAACAACTTCACTAAACCATTAAGAAAAGTAGGATGTTTGTTAATTCCACAATGAGAGTTATGCACTTGTATTGTTTCAACAATCTCCAGGGAATAAAGGGTTTGATAGCAGTAAAGAATGAGCCAACTTGTCCTAAAGATTCTTGTTCTCTTTAGAATCTTTTCAGCAGCGTTTGTGCCTTACCAAGACTTTCCCTGCCAATTCTGCCATGACTGAGGAGAACTGGGTATTATTCAATTAAATTTTTCCTTAAAAAATTTAAGGAAAATCTTTTCCACATGCTACTACTCATACAGTTTAGGTCTGTGATTTCCCTGCCTCCTCCGAGGCAGCCCTCAGGCATAATACTGGAGCCCCAGAACATCAGTGATCATAGAAGTCTCTTTTACTCACCAAGGAAAGAGGGAAATTCATGCCTGACACAAAACCAGTCTCTCAGAAACCCTTCCCCCTTCTGTCAGCTCAGGACAAGAGGTTTTCATGTGGATACCAGTTGGCACTTATGAATTTGTTGAAGAACTGTGTGGGCAAAGCCCTCTGGAGAATACACACTGCTCTTCAGAAATGCAACACAAGGATCCTTTCTTGTTGGGCTAATGATGCCTGATTTTGATGACCTTTGAGATGTCTTTATTTCACGTCATCACACACAGTAACTGACTGCCCTTTCTCATGTGTGTATCTGTGTGTGTGTGTGTGTTAGTCTCTCAGTAGTATCTGACTCTTTGCAAGCCCATGGACTGTAGCTCCTCTATCCATGGAATTCTCCAAGCAAGAATACCAGAGTGGGCTGCCATTCCCTTCTCCAGGGGCTCTTCCCAACCCAAGGATCAAACCTATGTCTCCTGCATTGCAGATGGATTCTTTACTACTGAGACACCTGGGAAGCCCAAGCTTCCCCATATCCTGCCACAAAGAGCCTGTGGGTTCTGGTCCCAAAAAGTGACCTAAAGCCTTGCATTGAACTTCTCCTTCCAAATTTACACTACTGTAACAACAAACTACGGTAATAATGGGGAAAGTCTGAAACTTGGCAAGAGCGATTTTAAGGCACCACACAAATCACCTAGGAGTCTTATTAAAATGCAGATTCTGATTCAGTAGGTCTGGGATGGGACCCAAGAATTTGCATTTTTAAGAAATCTCAAGTGATGCTGATACTGCTGGTCCCTAGACCACACTTTAAGGAGTAAGAAATCAGAAGACACACGTGGACAATTCTCCTAGAATGCAAAAGAAATAGTTAAAGAGATAAAAAATGGTGAAAGAAAAATTGGAGAACCAATAGGTGCAACGGAGTTTCTGCATATAGAAGAGAACAGAGGAGATAAAGAAAAAAATTGAAATTGCATAAATGTTTCAACTTTAGGAAAACATATTAGTCTAATTCATCATACCAGTAAGGCAAAGGAGAAATATCACAAAAATTTTTGATAGGTGACAAAAAACACTTGAGAAAATTCAATATTCCATCATCATCAATCATCATTATCTCAAGAAGCAGAATATTGTCTTAAGGTGACAAATGTATTCTATAAAATCAAAGTCATTGGGATTCTTAATGATCCATTCCATTCACATAAGTAACCAGAGGTGTTATTAACACTGTTCTGCAAATCCTAATCCAGCCAACCAAATACAAAAATGAAGTTAGAGGTGATATTAATGAGGGTTATGTTCAATTTTATGTAATCATTGGCCCAAACAAAACAGAAACGTCTTTGACACTCGCCTAAGCTGGAGGGAGCAGACCCAGCTGGCGGAGCAGCAATTCTAGGACTCCAGAGACCCGAACCTTCCAGTTCTCTGCTCAGTCATCACCAAGGTGGCTCTCATATCATAGCTCTATTATAGCTGTCACATATATCTGATGTCTCAGACCTCGTGAATATTTAGTGCTTCCTTGGTCCTTCTGTCCTCCCCATCAACATAAGGCCTGTACGTGCTCTACTAACTTCATCTGTAATATGTCACACTGCTGCTTGTTTCTATTGTTCTCTGAGTCAGAGTTTAAAATTTTTAATAGCATAATAATACACATCATACAAAACAAGTATGTCATTTTAACAAATAAGGCTAAATTAGAAAAATAAACATATGATAATAACAAGGCATGTTTTTAAAATGAGTGATAATATAAACGCATCCAAACAATTATTAAATTGTATCATAAAAGGGCAAAAGATTTAACAGTATGCTAGCAGCTTAAGAAAAGACAGATAAGTGCAGAAAATAAAGTTCCAAAATAATCTCAACTGTATATAAAAAGTAGTAGATGCTAATGCTATTATTTCCAAATCAATGAGAAAAAGATGTCTGGTGGTGCAACTTGCTAACCACACAGGAACACTTAAAATTAGATGCCTACCTCACATCATTCACAAATTCCAGATAAATTAAAGTTATAAATAGAAAAATAAAGCCATAAAACTATGACAAGAAAATACATGTACGTTTAAATAATCTTGGGTTGGGAAAAAAAATTAAACTTGCCAGCAAAGATGAAACAAAAAATTCATTAACTTGACTTAATTTTAAAGATATGTATAAATCTTTTAAAAAGGCAAAAAATGGAACTGGAATAATGAAGTAAGGAGGACCTAGCTAGCCTTGTTCTTCATTAGGTCTACAAAGATGAGCTGGTGATCTCACCAAACTCACACTACAGTTTTGCCTCTGTGCTAGCTAGAAGTTGATACGCATATGTAAATTTTACTTGTTCAAAAAGTATACAGTCAACGGGGATGAACCTTAAAACATTATGCTAAAATGAAAGCAGTCAGACCTGAGAGGCGACATGTTGTAAGATTCTTTTTTAATGAAAAGTCCAGAATAAGTAAATCCATAAAGACTGAAAGCACGTTAGTGGTTGCTGGGCACTAAGGTGAGAGATGAATGGGGTGTGACTGCTAACGTATTCTTTGGGGTGATGAAATGTTCTGGAATTAGTGCTGATGGTTGCATAACTTTGTGAATATACTAAAAACCACTGAACTATACACTTTGAAGGGCAAATTTTATGGTATGTGAACTATATCTCATGTGCTTAAAAAGTAAATGTTGCAATTCACTACTGAGAGTGGGCTCAGTTCTCTACTGACCCTGTTGTTGCCTCTACAACAGTGAGTTAGAAGAACTTTGTCACATAGCAAATTCCCATTGGCTATTTTGCACATGGTAATGTATGTTTCCAGTCTGTCTCATCTTTCCTCCCACACTGTGTTCACAAGTCTGTTCTCTGGGTCTGCATCTCCACTGCTGCCCTGCAAATAGGTTAATTGGTACCATCTTTCTAGATTCCATGTGCTCGTGCTCATGCTAAGTCACGTCAGGCATGTCCGACTCTTTGCAACCCCATGGACTGTAACCTGCCAGGTTCCTCTGTCCATAGGCTTCTCCAGGCAAGAACACTGGAATGGGTTGCCATTCCCTTCTCCAGAGAATCTTCCCAACCCAGGGATCGAACCTACTTCTCTTTTTGTTTCCTGCATTGCCAAGTGGATTCTTTACCACTGGCGCCACCTGGGAAGCCCTCTAGATTCCATACACGTGCGTTAATATACAATATTTTGTCTTTCTCTTTCTGACTTACTTTACTCTGTACAACAGGCTCTAAGTTCATCCACCTCATTAGGACTGACTCAAATTCATTCTTTTTTAAAGCTGTATGGCAGAAACTAACACAATATTGTAAAGTAAATATTTTGAAAAAAAATTTTTTTAAAAAGAACTCCTTTAGGGTGTCATTAATACCTGGTGCCTGAATAAGACTCCCTTAAGGGATTTTTACATTCTGATGGCCAGGGTAGACTCACCAGGGATACGCTTCCTCACTTTACGATCCAGAGAAGCTCTCCCTCATTATGATGAGTCAACCCAAACATCCACTACCAGGTTATATCTAGCCATGCATCCTCCCAGCAACTCAAGAAACTCTGCATTTAGTTTACATATTTGAGTGAGTCTGTTCTTAACTTCCAGTGGGTGGATTTCACCATCTGTGGTTTCAGAGCATTTCTGAGCTTTTGGTTCCATGGCCATGAACTCACAAGGACTGGGATTCTCTCCAGAACTTCACATCACTTTCCAGCAACTCAGTGTCATGGGCTTTTGGTCAACTTGATCATGTAAGTTACAGATATGGCTTATCAGAGCTGGGGAAGAAACCTTAGAGAGTACTAATCTGTCTCACCACCCTAACTCTTGCCTCCTACAATCACTACTAGGTCCAGAAAGGAGAAAGAGTCATCCCTAGGTCACCCAACAAATAAGTGAGGAAACTAGAATTAAATAATTAAATTTCTGTATCCCAGTCCCCAAAGCACATGTGGTTGTACACCCAATTATTTCTGTTGCAATATCAGCATGAGCAACTCCACTTCCATTTAAATAGTCTCTCTCACAAAGTGAAAAGAAAATGGAACAGCATAAGACCAGCACCAGGACAAGGGTCATAACCCTTTCAGGATGCTCCTGATGATGTTAGCAACTTGAAAGCCACACTCAGGAGAGCTTTCTCAGGCAGATACTGCTGCGAACATGCACTTTCTCCAAGTTTCCAATGATTATATAAACTTATCCTTGTCCATAAATGAATTAGTAGGAGGGATCCAACTATCTGCAGAGCAGATAAAATACTGTTACAGGAAGGAAGCATCCTTCTACTTCGTCTCCCTGTCAATGCAGCAGTTTCTCCTATGATGTCAGGTGCCCTTCATTCATTCACTCATTCACTCGTTCAACCACAAACACTTCTTAAACATCGACAGTGCACCTGGCCCTGTGCTGTCACAGAGACATGGAAATGGGCCAAGCATATACTTGCCTTCAAGGGGCTTGCAGTCCACTGGGAGACGTTTCTATCTGATCAGCTCTGATGCAAGTGGAAAGGCTAGAGTCAGAGAGCTTGTGCAGAGCACTAGAGACAATGGTGAGGTCATAATTTGGGGATCAGGAGGGCTTTACAAGGTTGATGCCATTTAAGATGCATCTTGAAAGGCCTCAAATGGCAGAGAATGGGGGGAAGATTTATTGACAAAAGGAACAAGTGAGCAAAGGCACGAAGTATGATAATTATTATTATTAATATTATTATTGTTATTCCCCTTTAACAGAGGAAATGACTAAGGCAAAGAGGGGTGAAATAACTTGCCCAAGATCACACAGCTAGTAAGAGGTGTAGTTGGTCTTCAAACCTAGACCCTCTGTCAGAAGAATGTACTCTCTGCTTCATGTCTGTCTCCCCACACCCCTAGGGGCCAAATCTGTGTCTAGTCCCTGAAGTTTGTTCTCTTAAATGCTGCGCTCTCACTGTAGTGAGGATGAATGGTAGGAGATGGAGGCAGGAGCCAGGTAGTAAAGAGCCTTGACTACCAGGCTCTGAACTCAGGACTTGATGAAGGTTTAACATAAGCCAACAGGGGAATTCCCTGGCAGCCCAGTGTTTAGACTCTGTGCTTTGATGTTGTCGTTTAGCTGCTAAGTTGTGTTCGACTCTGCGACTCCACGGACAGTAGCCCACCAGGCTTCTCTCTCCATGGGATTTCCCAGACAAGAACACTGGAGGGTGTTGCCAATTCCTTCTCCAAGGGATCTTCTTGACCCAGGTACCAAAGCCACATCTCCTGCACTGGCAGGCAGATTTTTCTGAGCCACAAGGAAAGCCCTTTCATTGTGAAAGCCCAGGCTCAATCCCTGATCAAGAAACTAAGATCCCACAAGCCATACCATGAACTTAGAATCCAGGAAAGATTTCCTGGGAAAGGGAAAATGGAAGTTTAAAACTCCTTTGCTTTGTGTCAAGATGGGCACTAGCAGATAATCTGAGAAGTGGTGAGTAGGACAAATGCCCTAAAGGGTTAATTCTTCCTCCATGTGATAGTCTCAAACATCTGGCTCTTTTCTGTGCTCTAAATTTGGAACAACTATCCACTTCCTCCTAATCAAGATAAGGTCTGGGTCCAGAATCCAGGCAATTGTGCTAGGTCATTTAATTGCCTTCCTCTTGAAAACCTTGAGCCAGCCATAGGGAAATTCTCTGGCCAAGGCAAAGAATAAAGGTCAACGACATGTCGCATCCTGATGCCTTTTACAGACCCCAGGAGCCACAGGAGAAATCAATTCCAGTCAAATGAGTTGTGAAATTCTTTTAAAAAGTAGAGCCAGTATTTTAAGATTCTCTAGGTCATGGAAAAATATACACTAAGAACATGAAAACAATACCAAGTGACTCCAGCAGCACATAATTTACTTCTCATTGTTGTCTAAATAAAACCAAACTAATCCAATCAGGGCCTAGGTTCCCTAACCCACCATCAAATGATCGTTACGAAGCATTAATGGGAAAAAATAAGATTACCAGTAACTCCTACTTTTTCCGGCTGCCCAGAATTTTGTTATTAACCACTCTCTCTTTTTCAAAATTCTTTTTTTTTTTCCTGACTATAAAAGCTGTACATATTCATTGTTAAAATTTTGGAAAATAAGGAGAAAAACAAAGAAATAAAAATCACTGTAACCCACCATTAATAACTCAGGGTTTTTTTCTTACAAAAATTGAAGCTACACTGTATGAGTTCTATTTTCTTTTTTCACTTAGCATTTATCAGTAGCTTAATCCTATATACACAATATCCTTCAAATACGTCATTTTTATCATTTATACCAGATTGGTCAGTGTGAATGTGCCATAATTAATTTAACTAGTCATCTGTCTGTGGACAATCAGGCTGTTTCCAGTCTTCTAATTCTATAAGTGAATGTGCAAAATGTCCTGATACAAATATAGTAAGTCCCTTACTTGTGGGTGCAAGCTCAATCATGTCTCACTCTTTGCAATCCCATGGACTATAGCCCACCAGGCTCCTCTGTCCATGGGATTTTCCAGGCAAGAATACTGGACTGGGTTGCCATTTCCTATTCCAGGGGATCTTCCTGATCCAGGGATCAAACCCGCAGCTCTGGCATCTCCTGCAAAGGCAGACGGACTCCTTACCATGAGTGCCACCTGGGAAGCCAGTCCCTTACATAAGAGCCTTCAAACTGCAAATTTTCCAAGTTGCAACCATGCCCAGTTGTTGTACTGGGATACTGTACAGTATCTCAGGATACTGTACGATAAGATTTAAATGTTTTCTTTATTTTTTGTGTTTGGTTTTTTGTTTTGTGTTGTGTAAAAAGTATTATAAATCTACTACAGTACAGTATGAAAGTGAAAGAAAGTGAAAGTGAAGTCGCTCAGTCGTGTCCGACTCTTTGTGACCCCATGGACTGTAGCCTACCAGGCTCCTCCCTCCATGGGATTCTCCAGGCAAGAGTACTGGAGTGGGTTGCCATTTCCTTCTCCAGGGGATCTTCCCGACCCAGGGATCGAACCTGGGTCTCCTGAATTCCAGGCAGACGCTTTAACTTCTGAGCCACCAGGGAAGCCCCACAGTATAGTATAGTACCATATAACTGTCTGTATTAATCGAGTACCTAGGTTAACTTTTGAACAAATTGGACTTACAAACACACTCTCAGGATGGAACTTGTTTGTATGTAGGGGACTTACTCTATCTTTGTCCTACTCTTCAAAGGTCTCTTTTTGAAGTAAAATTAATAAAGCAAAGGGTATGAAAAACTTAAGATTCTTGATCAGTTCAGTTCAGTTCAGTCGCTTAGTCGTGTCTGACTCTTTGTGACCCCATGAATCGCAGCACACCAGGCTGTCCTAATATCAAGATTCTTGATAGATACTGCCAAATTGCCTCTGTTTGTTCAACAAATATTAATTTGGTACCCAATGCCAAGCATGGTTCTGGGCTCTGGAAATACAACAGAGAATAAGACAAACTTTCTGCCCTGGGAAGCTATGCTCTAACATGGTACCAGCTTATCTTCCCACCAGCATATATGAGAGTGCCTGGCTTCTCCTCCCCTCCAGCATAGTCAAAAAATTGTTCTGTCAACCATTGTTTTAATTTGCTATTTTCTGATTAAGTTACTTTCCCATAGATGTAACAATCATCTCCATTTGTGTGCATAAATTGTTTGGTCATGTTCCTTTTTGTATTAAGACATTTGCCTCTTCTTGTTGCTAAAAGCTTTTAATATGTTCTAGATATTACTTTGCTGCCTGCCATATTTTATGAATATTTTTCATTTGCATTCTGGGTATCTATGGTGCTTTCTAACTTCATCTAGCAAATCCTGAGACCCCCCCAGGCATCAGGGATGGAGTTGTGGACAGAAACACACGTGGTCTCTGATGAAACTGGCAGCACCATGGGAGGGACAGACCTGCTTTATGAGAGAATGAGGCAAGAGAGTGAAGTATACTGTGCGAGGACCTGTCTGGTAGCTGAGAGGTGGCAGGTGTCTTAGAGAGAGCTACTCAGGGATGGAGCCTAACAAAAGGAAGTATCCAAGGAATAATTGTCAGGAAAAACCTACGGAGAGTGAGGGAAGCATAACAAGAGTGAGGAGGTACTATTGGGTAAAGTCTAACTGGCTCTTGATCCATGTCTGGCTTGGGACCATAAATTGCACAGCAGAGCTTCTCTCCTTGAGGTGAGGGTGGGCGGCCTTTTGTGGACCCATTCACCCAGTCAGATCATGGCTAGAAGATGCTTGTGGAGGGTGGGGGTATGTGGCCTCCTTGGTAGGTGGCTCCCCAGAAGAGGCAGCTGTGGGTGTCAGCAGTGAGGGCTGCTGGAGCTGGAGCTGGAGCCTGGAGAAGTGTCATCGTGGGGCACTGTTTTGTGTCCTACCCATGGCAGAGAAGCAGAAAGGCCAGGGGGGCAGGAGAGGTGTGGGGAGGGCAGGAGACGTGGTTGGGTTGGCAGTTAGAGATCACTTTGGCTTTAGTTTGGAGAATGGACTGCAAGAGTCCCGAATGACTAGGTTTGGGGCTTGCAAAATGCTTAATCCCTCATCTTGAAGAGTCGCTGTGACCATGATTAGCATACCGAAGAGAAATCCTGTAACACAGAAACCTGATTAACATTGTTCAAATCCACATTTCTCAAGAAATCACAGAGGAACAGATGAGTAGAAAGAACAGCCTAACCATACAAAGGGTCAACTCCCAAGTGAGAGAGAGAGGCCTAGACACAGGCAGAGAAATAGGTATACTGAAAATGTATTTAGGAACTGAAAACCACAGGACTTAATTGAAGATTGATTACGGAGCAAGAGAGAGGGAAATGTCAAGGACAACTCCTGGATTTCTAATCTGAGTATCTGGATGGTAATGCGTCATTCTTGGAGAAGGACTGGGTCTGAGATCAAGTGGAAGGCTGAGTGTGAGGGGTGAGGAGAGGACCATATATTTGCAAGTAAATGTTACCTTAGATATTTTAAGTTAATAAATGCCAGTGAAATTTGGAGCCCTGAGAAGAGCCCTGGACTAAAGACTTGGGTTCTTGATCCAGTTCTACTAACAAGTAGAGAAGGTCAAAACAGCCCTGAAAAATAAAGATAATAAGTCCTATTCTAAATACTTCAAAGTGTTGTCATTCTGATCAACTAAATGGATAGAAATTAAAAAAAAAAAAAAAAAAAAGATAAACAGCAAGGATCTGCTGTATAGCACAGGCTTCCCAGGGGTTTCTAATGGTATTGCAGAAATCTACCTGCAATGCAGGAGACCAGGAAATGAAGGTTTGATCCCTGGATTGGAAAGATCCCCTGGAGGAGGGCATGGCAACTCACTCCAGTATTCTTCCCTGGAGAACCCTATGGACAGAGGAGCCTGTCAGGCTTCAGACCAGAGGGTTGCAAAGAGTCGGATATGACTGAAGCAACTGAGCATGCACACATGGAAGAACATTGAAGCAACTGAGCATGTACACATGTAGAGCACAAGGAAATATATTCAATATCTTGTAATAACTAACAATGGAAAAGAATCTGAAAAAGAATATATTTATATATATATAACTGAATCACTTTGCTGTACACCTGAAACTAATACAACATTGTAAATCAACTGTAATTGAAAAATGTGCACTAAATTAAATTGTAGACTGCAAGGCAAACACAAAGCTATTATTGTGATTATCATTAGCAGTCGTTAGGGGGTGCCTCAGCCGTGATGCCCCAAGGAATTAAGTCAGAAAAGAACAGAAGGTCAATAGACCCAGAGATATAAATTTGGGGGGTGGCTACGATATAAAACCAATTACACAACTTCAGTTATTATCATCCCAACAACATTGTTTTTTCAGACAGGAATTTTTTTCCTGTTGTTAATGTCTCTCCCTCTCTCTCTTACTCACCCAGTGCTTTCAACCAGGGTCACCCCAACCCCCTTCAAAATCTGCTCTCAAGAAATCATCCACTGATGGGCATTAAAGAAAAATTGCCAGTAACACCTGAAGTGTTTTATTCTCAGGGCACATGCCCCTCTTCAGCAGAGAATTAGATCCTCTGCCAGAAGCGGGGCTTCCTAGTGGTGGAATCGGGGCACATGCAGCGAGGGACTGAAAGTGAAAGAAGCCAGTCACAAAGGGCCAAATACTGCAGGATTCCACTTCTGTGATGGAGATTGAGTGTGGAAATCCCAGAGACAGGAAGCAGAAGGGGTTGCCAGAGGCTGAGGGGGATGGAGGGCAAGCATTTGATGGGTACAGAGTTTCAGTTTTGCAAGACAAGAAGAGTTTTGGAGATGAATGGTAGTGATGTTTGTACAACAGTGTGAATAATGCTTTAAAATGGTTAGTCAGGATGGCAAATTTTATGTGTATTTTACCATAATAATAATAAAGAAGCATTGAGGAGGTTCAGGGTCACATCACTATACATTCGTCAAAACCCTTGGAATGTACAATACCATGAACCCGGATGTAACCTATGGACTCTGGGTGATAGTGACGTGTCAGGGAAGTTTCTTCCATTACAACAAACATATGGATGACCCTTGAACAACACCAGGTTTAAGGGCGCTGATCTCTGCACAGTTGAAAATCAGAGCATAACTTACGGTCAGCTCTCCACATCCGAGATTCCTCTGTTATGGTGGTTCTCCATCTGGCAATCCTATAGTACTATAGTATTTACTATTGAAAAATATCCACACGTAAGTGGACCCATGTAGTTCAAACCTATGTTGTTCAAGGGCCCACTGCTTAACTCTGGTGCTAGGTGCTGACAGGGAGGGAGGCTGTGCGTGTGTACGGGCAGGGGTATATGGGAAATATCTCTGTACCTTGCTCTAAACTATGCTGTGAATCTAAAAATATTTAAAAATAATTATCATAATAAAGAAGTATTGAGGAGGTTTGTGGTGCTTAGGCAATCACACCCCACAGATGGAACCTGTTACCTGCTCTCCCAACCCGCTCACACACATACACATACACACACACAACTCTCTGCAGTCAGCTAGGCTAGGGAAGCTGGTCCCAGTCATTTGGGCCCATTTGGAGTTCACTCTGGAACTTTTAATATTCAAAGGAATCTTTGTACTTGCTGTGGAACCATTTCTCATCCCATTTAGCTCTTACATAAGACATACTTTGGATCTGATGTATGGGGAAAAAAAATTACCCATTTTATTCATTTTGAATAAACTAAAAATAACTATCTTCCCTATTTCCTGGAGCCAATAAAGCTTGTTTGGAAAGGACAGAGGAAAGAAAGACATGAAATATGAAAAAGAACCTCAAGCTGGGCCTACAGAAGCCTGGGTTTAAAATCTGGCTGTGCTTCTCCTCTGCTGTGTGACTGAGCAAGTGCCCGCCCCTCTCTAGGTCTCAGACACTTGTCTACCAAATGACAGGGTTGTGTTGGAACCTCTGGCCTTTAAGATCGCTTCAACTCTGACGTTGTACTTTTCTGAGAGAAAGGAGTTGAGGCATCATATTTTGCTAGCCATCCAGTAGATGAATCATTTTTATTATTCAGAAATTTTTTTGATGTGATCCTGTATGGCAAGAAATAGCTAATAGCATCTCTTTTGCCATTCCTGCTCTAGGGTCTAGAAACAGTCATTAAGTCACAGCCTCCATTTCCTCACTTCCTGCTAACTCCCCTGCAGTCTAGTTCCCAACTCCTTAATCCTTTGAAACTGTTCTCAAGGTCACCATGACCTCCCCTGGCAGACTCAACAGACATGTCTCAGACCTTTACTTCCTCCCTGCACCTCTCAGAAACATTTCAACACAGGGGACTTTCCTGTCTTTCTTGAGATAGTCTTCTCCTGGGGCTCAGAGGAAAAATGACTTTGCCCTCCCAGGGACCCATGCTTCAAGGGTAGGATTTGTACCCACAGAGTTGGTGCCAAGGCCTAGTGCCACAGCATTGTCTGCAGCCATTTGCCTTCCCATTGTCATCATTTTACTACTAAACTCTAGATTCTCTGGGCAAGCCATTCATTCATTCACTGATTCATCAGTTATTTATCAAGAGTCAGCTATTTACTGGCACTATACTAGGCAATGGGAATACAATTTACCCCTGCATAACATGGGTTTGAGCTTCATAGGTCCACTTCTATGTGAGTTTTTTTCTATAAATACTACACAACTACACAATCAATGGACAGTTGAATCCGAGGATATGGAACTCAAGAGCTGACAGTAAAGTTATACACTGATGTTCGACCCCAGAGGGAATGGGCTCCCCTAAATGCCCCCGGCCTCATGTTCAAGGGTCAACTGTATAGCAAGATAGGAGTCAGGCATTAAGGAAGTAAGTACAAGATACAGGTGTAATTACAAATGTGATGAGTTCGCTGAAGAAAAGGACCAGATGCTGTGAGAGAAGAGAGAGCAGGGGGACTGGCAGGATGTGTGAAAATGTCATTTGGAAGGATGGTGGCAGGAAGATCTGAAAGTAGGGAAGGAGCGATACAGGCAGAGGAAATGCCATTGTGGGGCCTGGTTGGGTTGGGGGGGGCAGCATTTTGAAAGGGTGATCTGGGGAACATGGCATTGTCCTGTACCAACAGCACCCTGCTTTTACTTGGATCAAGGATTTGGGAGTGGCTTTGGAGGAGCAGATGAAGACTCTTTCCATTGTCATCATTCTACCACCCAATTCTAGATTCTCTGGGCGAGTCGTTCATTCATTCATTCATTCATTAAATATTTATTGAGAGTCATCTATAGTATACTAGGTTTCCCTTGCAGCTCAGTTGGTAAGGAATCTGACTGCAGTGCAGGAGACCCGGGTTCGATCCCTGGGTAGGGAAGGTCCCCTGGAAAAGGAAATGGCAACCCACTCCAGTATACAAAGATACTCCAGTATCTTTGTCTGGAAAATCTCATGGACAGAGAAGCCTGGTGGGCTGTGAATGAAACAATGTCCCCATGGCTGGGCGGGGCCCCAAGCCATATGAGGAAGTTGCTTTCCTGGAGCAGCTGGTGTGGGAGCTGGAGCATTTGCTGGCCGCCCTCTCTCCTAGGAACAGCAGACTCAGGAACCACGTTGGGCAGGAGCCCGTGGGAACAAGGCCTGCACTCGCCTCTCCAGGGGCTGCCTCAGCCGCTGATTATGCTCCCAGTGAAAGTCTTGTTGAGCAGAACATCTGTATTGTGCAGAGAACTGGCGCCAGGGCGGCCCAGCTGCCACAAGGGCTCTGTGGGAGCCCACCAGTCCTGGGGCTGTCACCTATGATCCCACAGAGACTGTGTCTCCATCTCCCAGGGTCCACATTCTGACCCTGGAAATCTGGAGTGAGTTAGGGGAAATTTAGACAGATGTTGCTCTTTCCAGCTTCCTGTGGAAATTAAGTGACACAGGGAGGCATATTATTCAGGGGAGGAGATGAGATATGTGAGGAGAATGGAGGAAATAATACATGAGGTGTTTGTTTGCAAAGCAGTTGTCTCTTCCTTGCTCAGGGCTTGTCAGAAGGAAGTTGATCTCTCACAAAGCAATCACAGCAAAGCAAATCCTTCTTCTAAAGAAACTTGACTCAACTCTCATGGACCAACTCAGGTCCCTGCTTTCTGCCTGCCCAAGCCAAAGTTGTGGTTGGGTTCATCCATCATCCTGTACACACCTCCACAGTGATCTTGTGACTTGAAGATAATTAGTTATTATGTATCTCTCCCCTGCTAGCCTTTGGCAGGCACTGTGCCTTAATCATCTCACAGCCACAGTGCCAAGAAGAGGGCCTGATACAGAAGAAGAACCCAATAAATTCTGGCGAACGGGATGGAGGAGAGAGAAATGAAATAAAGAAAGAAATAAAGAGGGAAACATAGGTTTCTTCAGGGTATTTGTAGGTCCCTAACTCTTCCCTGCATATCTGAGGTTATTGATATTTCTCCCAGCAATCTTGATTCCAGCTTGTGCTTCTTCTAGCCCAGCGTTTCTCATGATGTACCCTGCATATAAGTTAAATAAGAAGGGTGACAATATACAGCCTTGACGTACTCCTTTTCCTATTTGGAACCAAGCTGTTGTTCCATGTCTGGTTCTAACTGTTGCTTTCTGACCTGTATATAGGTTTCTCAAGAGGCAGGTCAGGTGGTCTGGTATTCCCATCTCTTTCAGAATTTTCCACAGTTTATTGTGATCCACACAGTCAAAGGCTTTGGCATAGTCAATAAAGAAGAAATAGATGTTTTTCTGGAACTCTCTTGCTTTTTCCACAATCCAGCGGATGTTGGCAATTTGATCTCTGGTTCCTCTGCCTTTTCTAAAACCAGCTTGAACATCTGGAAGTTCATGGTTCATGTATTGTTGAAGCCTGGCTTGGAGAATTTTGAGCATTACTTTACTAGCATTTGAGATGAGTGCAATTGTGCAGTAGTTTGAGCATTCTTTGGCATTGGAATGAAAACTGATCTTTTCCAGTCCTGTGGCCACTGCTGAGTTTTCCAAATTTGCTGGCATATTGAGTGCAGCACTTTCACAGCATCATCTTTCAGGATTTGAAATAGCTCAACTGGAATTCCATCACCTCCACTAGCTTTGTTCATAGTGATGCTTTCTAAGGCCCACTTGACTTCACATTCCAGGATGTCTGGCTCTAGGTGAGTGATCACACCATCATGATTATCTTGGTCATGAAGATCTTTTTTGTACAGTTCTTCTGTGTATTCTTGCCACCTCTTCTTGATATCTTCTGCTTCTGTTAGGTCCATACCATTTCTGTCCTTTATTGAGCCCATCTTTGCATGAAATGTTCCCTTGGTATCACTAATTTTCTTGAAGAGATCTCTAGTCTTCCATTCTGTTGTTTTCCTCTATTTCTTTGCATTGATCGCTGAGGAAGGCTTTCTTATCTCTTCTTGCTATTCTTTGGAACTCTGCATTAAGATGCTTATATCTCTCCTTTTCTCCTTTGCTTTGCACTTCTCTTCTTTCACAGCTATTTGTACGTTCAGAAAACTAAGATCATGGCGTCTGGTCCCGTCACTTCATGGGAAATAGATGGGGAAACTGTGGAAACAGTGTCAGACTTTATTTTTTGGGGCTCCAAAATCACTGCAGATGGTGACTGCAGCCATGAAATTAAAAAAACACTTGCTCCTTGGAAGAAAAGCTATGACCAACCTAGACAGCATATTAAAAAGCAAAGACATTACTTTGCCAACAAAGACCCGTCTTGTCAAGGTTATGGTTTTTCCAGTAGTCATGTATGGGTGTGAGAGCTGGACTGAGAAGAAAGCTGAGCGCCAAAGAATTGATACTTTTGAACTGTGGTGTTGGAGAAGACTCTTGAGAGTTCCTTGGACTGCAAGGAGATCCAACCAGTCCATTCTAAAGGAGATCAGTCCTGGGTGTTCTTTGGAAGGAATGATGCTGAAGCTGAGACTCCATTACTTTGGCCACCTCATGTGAAGAGTTGACTCATTGGAAAAGACTCTGATGCTGGGAGGGATTGGAGGCAGGAGGAAAAGGGGACGACAGAGGATGAGATGGCTGGATGGCATCACCGACTCAATGGACGTGGGTTTGGGTGAACTCCGGGAGTTGGTGATGGACAGGGAGACCTGGCGTGCTGCAATTCATGGGGTCGCAAAGAGTCAGACACAACTGAGTGACTGAACTGAACTGAACTCAACTCAACTCTTCCGTATTAATTTAAACCAACACTTCCCTCTTAAAATTAACATGCCTCAAGAAAATTCAATCATTAGGCTGGGATAAAAGTGAGCTGAGCAGCAGGAGTAATAGTGGCTTAAAGGAGATAGTGTTGCAGGAAAGAGGACCCCTTCCAGGGCCCGAAACTGGGCTCTTGTCTAACACTTGGAAATGAATTGTCTGAGGAGACACATCTGCTGACAAAGCAAGAGATTTTACTGGGAAAGGGCACCCGGGTGGAAAGCAGTAGGGTAAGGAAACCCAGGAGAGCAGCTCTGTCACATGGCTTGCAGGTTTTATGGTGATAGGATTAGTTTCTGGGTTGTCCTTAGCCAATCATTCTGACTCAGAGTCCTTCCTGGTGGTGCATGCCTTGTTCAGCCAAGATGGATGCCAGAGAGAAGGATTCTGGGAGGTGGTCGGGCAGGTGGTGTCTCCTTTCGACCTTTCCTGAACTCTTTTGGTTGGTGGAGACGTATCAGTTCCCTGTTCCTTACCAGGACCTCCTGTCGTAAAACAGCTCATGCAAATAGTTACTATGGTGCCTGGCCAGGGTGGGTGGTTTCAATCGGTGTGCTTCCCCTAACAATAGGGTGGCACTAGTGATAAAGAATCTGCCAGCCAATGCAGGAGACGAAGGAGATGCAGGTTCGATCCCTGGGTCAGGAAGAACCCCTGGAGAAGGAAAAGGCAACCCACTCCAGTATTCTTGCCTGGAAAATCCCAAGGATAGAGGAGCCTGGTGGGCTACGGTCCATGGCATCGCAAAGGGTTGGACATAACCGAAGCAACTGAGCGGAGCACACACACAGAGCATCACAAATAATAGTGGCTTAAAGGAGATAGGAGTTCTTTCTCACTCACATAAAAGTTGTCCCAAGTATGAGGAGGCTGCTCTTTGAAGTCATCACAGACCCAGAAACCTTCCTTGTTCCTTGTCTTGTTGCTCTGTCATTCCAGCGGTGCTGTACTCATACTTGCCGTTCAAAAATGGCACACCACCCGGTCCACAGCCACAGGAGGGGCAGAGGGCAGGGAAAGGCACACTATCCCTTGAAGGCACGACCGCATTTTGACTGCACCATTCCTCTCACTTTCCTGGTGGCTCAGCTAGTAAAGAATCTTCCTGCAATGCGGGAGACCTAGGTTTGATCCCTGGGTTGGGAAGATCCCCTGGAGAAGGGAACAGCTACCACTCCACTTTTGTGGTCTGGAGAATCCCATGGACTGTATATCCATGGGGTCGCAAAGAGTCGGACACAACTGAGCAACTTTCACTTCACTCCTCTCACTTCCCAGGGCCACACTTAACACAAGGCAGGCTAGGATTTATGATCTTAAGTTGAGCATCTGTGTGCTAAATTTCTATTCTTATGAAAAGGAGGGGAAATGGATTTTGGAAATGTGAAATGAAGTATTTTGTGCTCTACACTCTACCAGTAAACAAGCCTTTCCAAATGCAAATTTCTGAGCTCAGGTGAAACAAAGCCAGCTATTTGGAAGCAATCAGCTACTTCCTCCCTGGTAAATTCTGAAGCGGCCATCCGCAACTTCTGCCTTGTCTCTCGGTAAGCAAGGAATTAGTGAATAAACAATAAAGAAAGCAGGATTGGCCCCAAATAGCTAGATACATATGAAAGAAATTATTTCAGCAAGCCCAGATGCTTGCATCTTCCCAAACATAGAGGATCACTAAATCTCTTCATGTGAGAGATTTAGTTTTCTCTTAATTAACAGTAATCTTTTACTATTCAGATTACCTGCCCCTTGCTGCAAACTTGTATATAACCTGGCTCCTCCCCTGCCTCCTCGGAGTCAGTTCTCTCCTGCTCACCTGAGATACTGTCTCCTGGACTCAAGTCCTAACATTCCCACTGAATAAAACCTAACTCTCAGCTTTAATGTTGTGTGTGGTTTTTTTAGTCAACAAAAGCGACCAGAAATCTTTTCCGAAATAACAAGTAACAGAAAAAATTTTAAACGTATTTCAAAGCCCCAGTATTTTCATTATATATTTGACCAGCCCACAAACCTGTGAGGAAATGGAGGCTGGGTGGGGAAGGAATGGAAATGTCTTTGGTTGAGGACATTATGGAAAGTTAGAGAATGGGACAGAAACCTGAATGTGTCGTCTAACCTGAGATTTCAGTTTAGAATCTCCCAAATCCTAGAAAAAGGGAAAGTGAGACAGGAAGGAAGAGGGCAGGGAACACCTGTTAAAAGAATGACACAACCATTAGGAAGAATAGAATACCACAGAAAGCAGTTAGAACCTACTAGTCCCAAGATGGCAGAAACTTCAACTCCCAGCAGACCTTGAGCCTCATTCTGTGCTCATTGTAATGCATTAGCATATGCTAAGTGACACGCCCACAGGCACCCTGACATATACCCTTCCTTTGTATATGTGTGTGCATGCTCAGTCCTCTCTGACTCTTCGCAACCCCATGGACTGTAGCCCGTCAGATTCCTGTGTCCCTGGAATTCTCCAAACAAGAATACTGGAGTGGTTTGCCAGTTCCTCCTCCAGGGGATCTTCCTAACCCAAGTGAAGGAGGAAACAGAACAGGCTCCGTCTTGAAAGCAGGACTCCATCTTGGGCCGGACTGTGGACTTTGAGCTAGATGCCCAGTATCTATGGAAAAGACATACCAACTGGAAAACCAGGCCCCCAGAAGGTGGAGCCCCAGGGCTCTCCATCACCTAAAAGAATACCCTAATTATCTGTCATGGGTTAGCTTTGATTGTATCTTTCTTTTCCTTTGTTCAGACTAGTTTCAGGGAATTTGGGGAGGTGGGTTTGGGCACGTATACTTAGGGTATATAAGGTTTTCACAAAAACTTGTTGGGGTCCTTGGCTAAGAGGAGACTCTGCCTTGGGCCCGCCAGTGTGATCACCTTCACTCCACTATCTGCATTGTCCTTCTGAGTGAGTTTGTTTCCTGGAACGCGTGACTCCTGCATCTCTTGCACAGGCAGGCAGATTGCTGGCCATAAAAGGTCCGAAAGCAGGTGACGCCCAACTTCTGGAAATCCCTGCCCCTTCTCCAAGATAGTTAGAATATTCCTCCCACTCCCTAGCCAATGAAAGTACCCAGCCCCTAAAAACTAACCACCTGCACACCTCAGTTCCACTCTCACTTTTTGAGACAGATGGCACTCTGTCTATGGAATGTGAATCTCCCAGTGCAGCTCTCAACTTCTGAGATGCTGCACCCATCAATGGAGTATATATTTCCCCGAATAAACCTGCTTTCACAATGCTATCACTTGCTCTTGAATTCTTTCTGCTGGAAGCCAAGGACCCTCACTTGGCAGCCCACCCCAGGGACTCACTCGAAACCTGGGACATGACCCTCCTCTTGTGCCCCATTTTATCCTACAACAAAAGTAAGTTATGACCAAACAGCTGTTTACAGGAGAAAATCTGAGGCGTCTGAGTTGAACTCTAGCTCAGTGTATCTGCTGTTGTCTGTCTGTCCCCAGAGCTAGTGTTCAGAACAAATGGGTGAGTGGTCAGCTTTCCCCAGAATGGGCAGGCTGCACCTAGAATGCTGTGTTCTGGGACCAGCCCTCAATGGGAACACTGAGAAACAGAGGGTGACTGGGGCCAAGATGCGCAGAGAAGGGTCTGGATGTCCCATCCTGTGAGGAAAGAGCAGCAGCCAAACGTCATGGAGAAGGGCAGATTCTGGGAGATGTAATTCCTTATCTTCTCATCTCTGTCATGGGAGGACTAAGTGACCTCATCTAGGTGACCTTGAGGAGCAAGACAAGGACCAGTGGGAAGAAGTCACTGGGAAGCATAACAAGTTCCAAGAAAAGGCAGCAACAAAGTGGAATGCATGTGTGGAAGGTGGTGAGAGCCTGGAGGGCTCTCAACAAGGCTGGAGATGCTGTAAGAAGGATTCTTCTAAGGCAGAAGTTTTTCCCTGGAGACTCCTGTGGGTATGTGCTGTCAGCGGTGATCGTGTTCCAGGCAGCCACACGCACACCCATGCATGTTCTCCTAGAGATGGGGCCCATAGTTTCCTTGAGATTCTCAAAGGTGTCTGTGATCCACGCAAGGTTCAGTGGGCTTGGTCACTGGCACCTCCAGGGCACCTCTGCCCACTCTAAGATCCCACGGCCCAAGTGTAGATGCACAAACATCCCCAGGGATGAGGGATACGGAAGGAGAATCCAGTGGCAGAAGGAAACAGGGGCTCTCAGGACTGAGGAAGGCACCGTGAGTGCCCCCATCCAGAGTATGCTGCAAAGCCCAGCTACACAAACCTTCCACTTGGCAGAGTCGGTGCCTCCTTTCTGAGGCTGGACTAACCCAGCCTCTCACCTGCAAAGGGTCCTGGCATCCCACATTTGTCACACAACAGACCCAGCACCTGGGATATTGCCAGCAGATTTCTTCTTATGGGTCACTTCTCCTTCTTTTTTAAATATATTACTATTACCTTTTCTTTTTTTTGGCTGCCCTAGATTATAGTTGTGGCATGTGGGATCTTTAGTTGCAGCATTCAGGCTCCTAGTTTTACATTTTTTAACATATGAAATTATTGTATTTATTTGGGCACACTCCTGGAGTTCATATTCTATTCCTGTATCCAGTCCTGCTCTTTCTGGCTATAGAACAAACCTTTTAAATCAATGTAGCTCTGTAAGTCATACTAGCTGCTATTTTGTTTTAAGCTGTATTGAATCGGTTTAGGAACAAGGCAGAACATTAATACCATAAATATTTTTTAAAATTAATTAATTTATTTGGCCATACTGGGTCTTAGTTGCGGCGGGGAGGATCCGTTTCCCTAATCAGGGATCGAACCTGGGCTCTCTGCATTGAGAGTGCAGAGTCTCAACTGCTGGGCCACCTGGAAAGTCCCTGTGTATCACTGTTTTTCGTCTTTCACAATGAGAGACCCTCCCAGCGTTTATATGATGTCAGTGTAAAGGGACTTCTAATGTGGCATCCTGAGGAGCAGTGCAGGGATGTGGAGAGGGAAGAGAGAGCAGGAAGAACAGTCCCCTGAGTCTTGAACCCAACTCCAGCACCAATGCCCTGAATGACCTTGAGCATGTGCCCTCTCCTCTCCGGGTCTCAGTTTCCACATCTGTGATGGTGAGAAGGAGTGCCTGTGGGGACTCAGTGGGATCGCTTAAAAACATGCCTGGCCCAAGGTTACTGCGAGGAAGGATCTCGACAGTGATTGTTGTAGCTCTCAGGGCTATTTGGGGATTTGGTGAGAAAACAGGCCCAGAGTACTTTGCTCCAAGTCTGGCATAGAGAAGGCGCTGATGGCTCCTGCTCCCTGTCCCTCCTGTGTACACCCTGTCTTATGGGCTCAAATTATGGGTAATGTATATGTTGAAGTTCTAAGTCCCAGTACCTTGGAACGTGACTGTATTTGGAGAAAAGGTCTTCAGCAGATAATGTTAACTGAGTTCACTGGGGTGGGTCCTAATCCAATATAACTGGTGTCTTTATAAAAAGAGATGAGGGCAACATTCTGTCCTATATGTATGCCATACTTTCTTTATCCATTCAGCTGTCCATGGACACTTAATGTTGTCTATGTCTTGGCTGTTGTAAATAATGATGCAATGAACATGATGGTTGAATTATCTCTCCAAGATAGTGAATTAATTCCCTTTGGATAAATACCCAGAAGTAGAATTTTGGGAACATATGATAATTTTATCATTAAATTTCTGAGGAACTTCCATTTTGTTTTTCATAATAGCTGTACCAATGGACATTCCCATAGTGTATAAGGATTCTTGTTTTCCACATTCTCATCAGCTTATATATAAAATATCTCTCCATAAAATTGGGGGGAAAGGAGAGATGAGGCTGAGAAACACAGAGAGAGATCATATGAAATAGAAGACAACCACTTACAAGACAAGGAGAGAAGCATCAGAAGAAATCAACCCTAACTAACAGATTGATCTCAGACTTTCAGCCTCCAGACCTGTGAGAAAATTTCTGCTGTTTAAGCCCCTCCATTTGTGATACTTTATATGGCAGCCCTAGAAACTAATATACTCTGATTTTTCCAAGGTGATTTTTAAAACAATTTCTGGAGGATAATTGCTTTACAATGTTGTGTTGGTTTCTGCCATACAGCAACATGAATCAGCCATAAATGTACATATGTCCCCTCCCTCACCACCCACCCCAATCCCAGCCCTCCAGGTTGTCACAGAGCACCCTGTTATATAGCAACTTCCCACTAGCTGTCTGTTTTACATATGCTAATGTATATGTTTCATCCTAGTCTCTCCTTCCCCCGTGGTGTCAGCAAGTCTGTTCTCTATGTCTGCCTCTCTATTCCTGCCCTGCAGATAGGTTCATCAATACCATTCTTCTATATTCCACATACATGCATTAACACACGATATTTGTTTTTCTCTTTCTGACTTACTTCACTCTGTAACAGGCTCTAGCTTCATCTGCCTCGCTCAGAGCTATATCCTCCAAGTTTAATTCCAACGGAAACAAAGAGCTTGTGTCCCAGCACTTGCATGAATGTTCTGAGATTCATAAGCTTAGGTCACATGCTCACCTCCGAACCAGTTACGATTATGATAATTGACTTAGACCTGATCCATGAGTTTTGCTGGAATCATACAGACTACAGAGAACTAAGAGGGGAAGGGGTGGATCCTGAAGAAACACTGGGGCTCCTGCCAGAGTAGAGGGAAGTGGAGGTCAGGGAGATAAACCACATCTTTCCAGCTCTGTGAACAGCCAGGGCAGAGGAATAGCAGGGTAGGGAAAGAAATGATGATGAGTCCAGGTTGGAATGTGTTGTGTTTGCAGAGTGGATGGGACAACCAGAGAAAGCAGGCAACAGGTTGAGAGAGACCCAGGCTGTGGGGAGATCCGTGAGTCGCCCCTGTGTACGTGGTGAGAGAGAAGCTTAGGAGGGCAAGTGACGCCTTGGGCTTTGGAAGCCATCCTGGGCTCCCTGGCTCAGGAACAGCATGTGAAGTCTAGTCACCAATGTCACTGCCAGTCAGTGTGGTCTCTAACTTCATTACCTTTACCTGGTAGTCCCTGGATTACAACTATTGAAAAAAGTCCTGCCAAAGTGTGCCTACTGGATTTCTGCTCTTCCCTACTTCCTCGTCACCGAAACCTTGAGTTTGTTTAGGATGGCAAAACACCAGCCAGAAAGACCACACTTACCAGCCTCCTGTTCGGAGAAGGGATGACAGGACACAAGACTGGATGGAGACTGTGTGCACGTGGATATTACTCCACAAACATGCACTCTCCTCTCCGCTTGTGTATGGAGGCTGAGTACTCACCTGCTGTTGATGGCGTTAGCTCCATGACTTCCTTTGAAACATCAGCAGAAGGAATAAGCAGAGATCTTAAATCTGCTTGCACGGTTTGGCTTGCTTTTTGTTCTGTTTACTCTCCATGAGAAGAGTTTGCCCTGGGTCATCTCTGCTTGTTCAGCCTAGGATCCAGAGCTAGTGCACTAGGAGCTAACCTAGATCAAGGCCAGCTGGTGCAAGTCTGGAATGCTCCCCAGCTGAGCCTGGCCAGAATCAACTTGTTACACTGAGTTTGGGAGTGGTTATTACAGAGCAGTATTGTGGCCATAACTGACTAATATAGAAATGGGAAAAGTCTTCTGGGAAAACTCTTTAATGGGTGACAGACTTAGCAGGCCTTTTGCTCTTTACCCTTCTCCTTGAATGAAGACAAACTAGATGTTTGGTGAGAGTGGGGTCAGGGGCAGACATGTTACAACCACAGGGGGATAGACACAAGCTAAGCATGGCTGAATGGGAAGATAGAATGAGTACCATCTCTAGTAGCACCATAAGCCACCAAATCAGCCCTGAAATGTCTAACTCTGGACACCCTCTCGTGTAAGAAAAAGAAAGCCTCGAAGTTGATTGTTGCTGTTGCTGAGTTGCTAAGTCATGTCTGACTCTTTGCAACCTCATGGACTGTATAGCCTGCCAGGCTCCTCTGTCCGTGGAATTCTCCAGGCAAGAATACTGGAATGGATTGCCATTTCCTTCTCCAGGGGCTCTTTCCGGCCCAGGGATCAAACACACTTCTCCTGAATTGGTAGGCAGATACTTTATCACTGAGTCACTTGGGAATCCCCTTGAAGTTGATTTTGCCACTGCTTTTCAGGTTTCCGCTACTTGCAGCTGATTATAGTTCCTAACTGATGGTAATCATTGGCATTGAAGCCACACTTGTGTCAGAGATCTTGGGCAGAGAGAGAACATAAAGGGTCCCTTGGAATCCAGGGGAAGGTGGCTCAAGGATGTTGTAGAGGAAGCCCACAGAAGTCTGAGGTGAGTGGAGAACTCAAGATGTGGTGGCACCAGAGGAGAGAAGGCCAGGAGACAGGCATGGGCCAGGCCAAATGTGGCAGCGAGATGCAGGAACATGAGGAAGAAAACTCATCGGTGGATTTAGCAAGCAAGAGGTCCTGCACCTTGGCAGGGGAGGTTCGTGCAGGGTTGTGGAGAGAAGCCAAACCTCAGAGGGTGATAGGATCTGCAGCTTTCGAGATGGACGGTCTTCACATCCAGGCAACACCACCACCCGCCATTCCTGGCCAGGCTGCCTTCCCCTTGGACCATCATCCCCCTGCCTAGCCCCCTGCCTGCTCAGCCCTTCAAGATGGCCCAGCTGCCAGTGCTCTCTGAGGAAGACCGGACCACTCTATCCGCAGGCTCCTCCCATCTCTGTGTCTACCTTGAATCATATTGCCTGGGTCCAGGTGGGAACAGGGTCTGTGCAGTCTGGCACTTGCAGGGGGTCACTTGCCTTAGTGAGTGTCGTCAGGGGCAGGTGACAGATGGTCTGCCCTCCATGAAATTCTCAGGTCAGAGAGACCACTCCTGTCCCTTCTATTCCCCCAGAGTGGGCTTTCAAGAGCTCAGGAAGGAAGCTGAACAATCAGCAGGGAGCGTGAGGACTTTCTTCCCTTCTCCTCTCTGGAGCATTCCAAGAGGGCAGCTGCTTCCTTTCTCTCTTTTTAGAACAAGACGACATGAGTGACCAAATTTAGAAAACAACCAAAAATTAAAATACAACCCATATTTTAAAATCCATTTTGACAGCTCCACCCCTCTGAAAGGAATGTCTCCTCCGAGGGACCAGCAGGAGGAGTAGCAGCAAGGCAGGCTGCCATGTCTGGACTGGGGGGCTGGTGGCAGGGAGGGGGTCTTCTCACCAACTGACGGGTGGGATGCTGAGACTCCAGGGGAAGGGTGGGGTCAGGTGTGGGGTGGAAGGGCCCACATTCAAGGGAGCATCTTCTGGGCTCCTTGTTTCTGCCAACAGCTGGAAAGGAAGGATGCTTCTGGAAGCCACCTCAGAGACCAACCACTGTGGATGGGCCCCTCCTTAGCACGATGCTACTTTTAGCACATTGTTCTGTGTTTTGTGGGCAACAGAGGGAAACCCAGGGAACCAAACAAACAGTGTCACCCACCCTATATAATAATAATAGCAACCAGGTACTGAGTGAATGCTCTGTGCTAGGCACTCTGCTAGGAGGGTTTTCTTTTCTTTTTTTTTTATTATTGCTAGGAATTTTACATGAGTCATGTTGCGTCAGAGAAACTGTCACGAGGGAAAAAAAAAAGATCTTTGTGGGCCGGAATGAAGGAGCTAAATTTATCAGAAACAAATAAAAAGGCTTGCTTTGCATGTCTGGCATTCAAGATGGGCAGTTTTAGTAAGATCATATTAATAAAGATAAAAAGACCAGATTAAGGGAGGTAATAATCTCTCTGAACTTGATTCCCCTTAGTTCAGAGGGGACCCATTCTCTCTGAGCCTCAGTTTCTTCCCCTGTAAACTGGAGCTAGAAAATACCTCTTCTGTGATGTTGTTGTGAAGATTAAACGATGTATGCAATTCAGTCACTATAGTGCCTTTTAAGTAGTTCACTCTTAATAAATGGCAAGGATCATACTGTTAAAAACCTTGGCATTTAAAATGGAGTTGTTTTCTCCTAGAGGAGGGAAGAATCTGGGGATGTGTATTGTCATCACCTATCTGCCCTCCTGTTATAGGCAGAGGAAGGAGACTAATTCTGTATTTCCCCAAAGGATAGAACTGCATTCGTTTGGCAAAAGCTGATACTGAGCCGATTTCAGCCAAATCAAAGGAACTGCAATAACGAAAAAAGGCTGGAAGGAAACACTTCCAAATGGTGCTGTCTTCAGGTTGTGAGAACTTAAATGATTTTATATTCTTGTGTCATTTCCAAATTTTAAGCTGAGCATATATATTTTGATAAATAGGAAAAGGAGTACGTCAAGGCTCTATCTTGTTACCCTACTTATTTAACTTATATGCAGAGTACATCATGAGAAACACTGGGCTGGATGAAGCACAAGCTGGAATCAGGATTGCTGGGAGAAATATCAATAACCTCAGATGTGCAGATGACCCCACCCTTATGGCAGAAAATGAAGAGGAACTAAAGAGCCTCTTGATGGAAGTCAAAGAGGAGAGTAAAAAAGTTGGCTTAAAGCTCAACATCCAGAAAACGAAGATCATGGCATCTGGTCCCATCACTTCATGGCAAATAGATGGGGAAACAATGGAAACAGTGGCTGACTTCATTTTTCTGGGCTCCAAAATCACAGTGGATGGTGATTGCAGCCATGAAGTTAAAAGACGCTTACTCCTTGGAAGGAAAGTTATGACCAACCTAGACAGCACATTAAAAAGCAGAGACATTACTTTGCCAAAAAAGGTTCATCTAGTCAAGGCTATGGTTTTTCCATAGTCATGTATGGGTGTGAGAGTTGGACTATAAAGAAAGCTGAGCGCCAAAGAATTGATACTTTTGTTGAACTGTGGTGTTGGAGAAGACTCTTGAGCGTCCCTTGGACTGCAAGGAGATCCAACCAGTCCATCCTAAAGGAGATCAGTCCTGGGTGTTCATTGGAGGGACTGATGTTGAAGCTGAAACTCCAATACTTTGGCCACCTGATGCAAAGAATTGACTCATTGGAAAAGACCCTGATGCTGGGAGGGATTGGGGGCAGGAGGAGAAGGGGACGACAGAGGATGAGATGGCTGGATGGCATCACTGACTCAATGGACATGAGTTTGAGTGAACTCCGGGAGTTGGCGATGGACAGGGAGGCCTGGCGTGCTGCGGTTCATGGGGTCGGAAAGAGCTGAACACTACTGAGCGACTGAACTGAACTGAACTGAATCTGGAAAAAATAAAGCGTTTGATAAAAAAGAAGAGATATGTCAGGAGTGCCGTAGGACAAGAGGAGATCAGACTGATCTGAGATTCTGCAAATGTGAATCTCATTTCTAAGTTTAAAAAATACTGAAATCCATTCCCAATACAGACAGCGCAGCAGGAAGGGATCCCGTCCTCACCCTCAAGGAACCTGACACCTGACAGAGGAAGAGGCCCTGACAACGCAGCTCCAGGAGCGCAGGGACCAACTGCTTCGACAGAAGGTGTTGCCCAGGGTCTCAGCAGCAGTGAAGTGGGGAGGGAGCTTCCCTCCGCCAGCATTAGTGTCAGCCTGGTCTCCTCTCCGGGCCACTCACCATCAGTGTGGCAGAATTACGCCTTCCCTCAACTTCTGACTAAGAAAGCAACCTTGGGCCGGATTCTAAAAGGAAGGGGCGGGTGATGAGACAGATGTTGGAACCGGCAGCAGCAGATGTGGGATCTGGTTTCAGCCTTGTCTCTCCTCACTGTGTGATGCTGGGCGAGCCCCTTCCCTCTCTGGGCCATGGGGTCCCCGTCTGTAGTTTTGAGAGGTTGGACAGAACAAGTTGTAAGCTGTTTTTCAGCTTGAAATCAGCAGCTGGAAGCCACGGCCCTTGGCTATACTTTCTTGAAGTCTCCATGGCCCAGTGGACCTCAGAAGTCTTTCAACCTCATTGTTCCACCCTTGCCCTTAATGAAGCCACATCTGGAGTGTATCTCCTCTGATCCCTGTTTTGTACAGCTCCTCACAGCTGGATCCCCATAAATCAATTTGTTCTGCAGACCAGTTCCCAGAACTGTCCAGAATCCTACCCAGAAAAAGGCAGTTTTATTTCAGTTTCTGGTTCCAAAAGGAGTGAGCTGAGCCCAGTCCATCTCGGGACAAGCTCTCGAATCTTCCGAAGCCCGTGGCCTGCTAGGGTTTTGCAGAGCAGCCAAAGCTCATGCTTCTGTCCCCTACTCGCAGGCACAGGGGATGAACTGGCCTGGGGGCCCCTTCCTGGCCCCTCTTGAGGACCACTGCCCCCACTCCATGGCAAAAAGATTGGACTAAATTGATCCCCAAGCCCCTACTTGCTTTGGATTCAGTTTTCCTGGAGATAATCTTGTTACAACAGAAGGGTTAAAAAGTTAAAATCCTTGAGGATGGAAAGGGAAGGAGGTCTAGGGACCACCAAGGGCTCCTGCTTTTCTGCCACAAGGCCCTGAATCCAGGACTTTCATGAAGAGCAAACATTCTGCCGGTGGGAGCTGAGATATGTGCTTTTTCTGACAGCTTCTCTGGTCCTAGGGATATCTCTGGGCTTGAGCAACAAAAAATCTGTGGCCAGGAAATGGTCCCCGAGCCCCTATTCTTCAGAGTGCCCTAAGCCTGCCTCATCTCATTTAATCCTCGTGCCCCCCTGGAGTTAGGTCCTAGCACTGCTTCTGTTTACAGATGAGGAACTGTGGTTCAGAGAGGTTAAGTAACTTGTCACAAAGCTGGCAAGTTCACCAGACTGAATTTACATTCAGGTCTGTGTTCTACATATCCTGACATCTTTTGTGGATAAGTGTCTACTGCTGAACACACACACACACAAATGCTGCTAAATGAAGACAAACCTAGGTCCCTATTTGTTTCCCTACTAACAAAGACTTTGGGCTCAGACTCCATTTGGGAGAATTTTTAAAAGATCATAAATATACTTAGCTTAAGTACATGTACTTAGCTTAAAAAGCCTAATTGTACTCAAGGTTTATAATAAAATCAGCAGTCCCCAGTTCTGCTCCTCCCCAACCCCACTCAGATCTGGTTCTCAAGACAGCCCCTCCTCTCAACATTTCCAGTAATTTCTTCCAGTATTTGCCTCTGAATTTCAAATAACACGTTAGCTCTGCTTTCTCATGATTTTTCAGGCCATTATTACTGACTTCCTATTATGGAAAATGGAGCTTCACTTGCACCATTTCTCTCCCTCTTGCCCTCCCACTAATTTCATTTTACTGTCCTCAGAGGATATGGGGGAGCCTGCGCTAGACTAGACCTCTCTGAAGGGATGGGGGATGGAGTCCTTTTTTTTTTTTTAATTTTTATTAATTGATTTATTTGGCCGTACCAGGTCTTAGCTGCAGCGCATCGGGTCTTCACTGTCACGTGGGACCTCTCATTGCAGTGCCCGGACCCTCTAGCTGTGTGTGGGCTTAGTTTCTCTGTACCACATGGGATCTTAGTTACACGACCAGGGATGGAACCCACGTCCCCTGCACTGCTAGGCAGATTCTTAACCACCGGACCACCAGGGAAGTCCAGGGAATGGAGCCTTGACCTTCAGTTAAATGCAGCAGGTTTAATGCAAACGTCTATCTTTACTCCCTCCCAGAACTCCAGTATAAACCACATCCCATAACGATGGTTTGAGGAAGGGAGGGCAGACAGCCTGGAGCAGAGATTTAGACACATAACCTCTCTCCTGGAATCTCTGAGGGACAGGGAGAGCACACACACTGGGTGGCCTCCAAGGGGGGTTCAGAGTAAGAAGGAAGCTACAGAGAGACAGATTTCAGCTTCATAAGGAGTCATCCAAGAACACAACGGATGGCCTGTGAAGGGGGGCACATCCCCCCACTGGCAATGGACAAGCTAGGGCTGTCTGGAGAAGAAAAGGAAATCCTGCTTAGGAGGGAGTTGAATACACGACTTATAAAGTCCCTGTAAATTCTATAACCCAGTAACTTGCTTCCTTTTGTAACAGCTTGCAATCAGAATGCAGTGATGCTCAGCAATCACTCTTGAGTTAAAAACCAGAGCTGCCCAATAGTCACACCCATCTGCAATTTCTTTTTAGGACACTGAAGTAACCATCTTAACAGTCTGATGAACAATCAGTTCCACTGACTTTTGCCTTGTAAAAGAAGGTTTGAGATGATTCACAGAGCAATCATGACATGGCAGATGGGACACAACTCTCAGTCCCATGGGCTTTAAATCCTCCAAAGACAGCGAAGCGCTGGATGGGGCAACTTGTGGATCTGGCCATGTACTTTGGGCCTCCTGGCTCTGCAGCAAGAATCTCAAAGGGGAAACTTGAAGAAATGCTCGCCCCCCCCCCCCCACAAGTTCTGCCTTCCCATTCTTGCCTTGTTTTAAAGAGAAAGAGGGCAGAGTGTGAGTGTGGGCAAAATGGAGCTCCCCCTGGACAATGGCCCCTGGAGGAACCGGTCTGGGCCTGGGGCTCTGTCCCTGGTTCTGTCCCTGACTTGGCACTTACCCAGAGACACAGCTCTTCTGTGACCTCTGTACTTTCCAAGCAGGACAGACTTTCATTCATTATGGTGCCATGACTGGCAGTGTGGTGTAACTGGACTAAGAGTGAGGGGAGGGCTGTGGCCAGGGTGTCCGAGCCGCCTGGCTTGGGCAAGTCACCTCCCCTCCCTTTCAGGAGGCACCAAGTCACAGCAGTTACAACTGAACTTTTGGAGTAAGATTGCTGCTGCTGCTGCTAAGTCGCTTCAGTCGTGTCCGACTCTGTGTGACCCCACAGACGGCAGCCCACCAGGCTCCCCCATCCCTGGGATTCTCCAGGCAAGAACACTGGAGTGGGCTGCCACTTCCTTCTCCTGGGTTCAATTCTAGCACTGCCACTGATTAGCTGTGTGACCGTAGACAAGTTTCCCACACTCTCTGAGCCTGTGTCCTCACTTTTAAATTGGGGGGTGGTGCTGGGAAGAGTGAAGGGGAGGACCAATACCTACCTCGCTGGGTGTTTTCAGCATTAAATTAGCCCATTTCATGAAGTGTTTAGAAGAGCGCCCAACTCATGGTATTATTTTTAGCAGCAGCTACTGATGATGAAAAGGAGACAGCAATCCTCATTTGGTTGACTTTACAGGAATGAACAAAATAAAACTCTTGAAAACGAAACTCTGAAGTTATATATAAGTGAGAAATTTGATGTGTGGTGCATTAACTCTCACAAATATTAGGAGACTGTAAGAGGCTAACATTTCCTACTCTACTTGCTAAATAAACATTGTGGCTATGATACAAGAAACCATGCAGCAAAGTCTGTAGAACTTTTTATTGAAATAGGAAACTAACTTTCCTTTATAATTTAATTTAGCAAAGCCAATATTTGAAGATACGATTTTTAAGAGTACCAATTTAACACTTTAAGAAAAACACACCCAACCCAAATTTAGAACACTGATTACTATATAGAATGAAAAGTACTGACAAAGAAAATGCTGTCCCTAACTTGCTATGTGATCTCATACAAAGCCCTTCCCTCATGGGCCTTGTTCCCCACTCCATCAGCTACAATGGGCACAGAGTGATCTCTGGGTGCCATCCAGGTCTGCATCCCATGGACCCGAGACAGGATTTTTTTAGACCAACAGACATGTCCACAGCTAAGGCATTGTATTTCCTGAGCTGACACCCCCACCTAGTGTGCATGTGAGAACAGACACCAGTGACCAGCCACCCAGGACCTTCTTTTTCTCTCTTGAATAACCTGCTACTCAAAATCTGATCCATAGACCAACAGCACTGGCATCGTCTGGGCGCTTGTGAGAAATGCAGAGTCTCGAGGTCCATCCCAGACCTACTGAATCTGAATCTACCTTTTGACAAGATGCCAAGGGATTCCCAGAAACACGAAATTTTGAAAAGCACTGCTTTAATAGGAGGAGAAAAGGGAAGCTAGTCAGGACAGGAGATTTAATTTTAATATACATTCAGAATTGACCCATATAAATGAAACAAATCCTTCCCAACTGACACTTAAGAAGACTATCATGCAATGAAGGTTTAGGTTCTTGGGAATTTTTACAAGTTTTCAAAAACGAACCTCCTGGAATGGTAAGTAGGCATCTGATATGGGCATCCCTGAACCAGAGTTTCAAAGGCACTTGCACAGTCTACATTGTTATTAATGGAATAATCATACTGATGAGTCTCTGCTTCCAGAAATTCAAAATTCAAAACTCAACCATTCTGAGCTCCCAGAGGCCATCTCAGGTCCTAACCACATGGCCCATCATGACACGACAGCTGATTTCTTCAAAGCCAGCAGGACAATCTCTCAGCAGGTGACCTCTAGAAGCTGAGGTTCTCAGTCCTACAACCTTGAGGACTTGAATTGTGCCAACAAACTGTGTTTGGAAGAAGAGCCCAAGTCCCGGCTGAGACAGCAGCCCTGGTCAACACTTTTGATTTCATCCAGTGAGACCCAGAGCAGAGAACTCAGCTAAGCCATGCCCAGACTATAACCTATAGGAACTGGGAGACAATAAATTATGCTGTTTTAAGCCACTCTGCTTGTGGCAATCCATTACATAGCAATAGAAAACTAACACAGATTTTGGTACCTGGAAGTGAGATGTGCTATATAACAAACACCTAAAATGTAGGAGCAGCTTTAGAACTGGGCAGTAGGAGGAAGCCGGAGGAATTCTGCAGGACAGGATACAGAAAGCTTATATTTCCTTGATCAGACTGTTAGTAGAAATATAAATGTTGAGGACATTGCTGCTGAAGGTTATGAAGGAAGAGAGAAACATGTTACTAGAAAGTGGGGAAAGAGCCTTATTACATAGTGGCAGAAAGTTTAGCAGATTGTCTCTGGCAGTTATGAAGAATTTTTAAGAGATGAACCTGATTAGATAGCTAAGGGAACCTAGTTCTGTTGCTAAGATCTCCAAGAAGCGCTGAAGATGCTGCCTGGTTTCTTCCTGCTGCTTACGATAAAGTGCAAGAAGAGAGAGAGAGAAGGGAAGTCATAACACAAAAATTAAGCAGGACTGAATTATTTAGGAAAATTTTCAGCCTCTCCAGTTGGCAAAAGATGCTAAAAGTCAGAATGGCTGCTGAAAATGTGGCACAGAGAAAAGGCTGAGTACGTGACTGTATAATCTTCCGTTAAGACCTCAGAGAGATCAAAAGGTCACAGTCACACAAAGAACCTTTTTAAGAGATTAAGAGTGTGTGCACGTCACGGATCTTCTTGACTAAACCGGGGGCATCCAGGAAGCTTAAGGTCATTATCGCTCAGCCATCTAAATAGGAGGCCAAGAGAAAAAGGGGATTTATTTGAAACGATCTGTGGATGTGGCTTCTGTCAAGTGGAGTGAAAGCAGTGAATCCATGCAAGACTCACCAAGTTCTTGGGGATTATCTCAGCAGAAATACTGCCAGCTTGGACCAAACGGAACAGAGAAAAAGAAGAAAATAGAAAGAGGCGGCTGGACACCCAAAATTCTACTGGCAAGAAACAGGCTCAGAAAACTACTGCACTGCAGATGTGTTGTCATAAAATAGGAAGAATGACAAGAAGGTGGAACCACATCCCCAGAAGAAAGAGCCAAGAGCCCCCAAGGATTAGTCCCAGGTCTTGAAACTGAATCAAGAAAAGTCGAACACCTACCTGATTTCAAAACCATTATGGACCTGTGTTTCCTTTTGACTTTCATTTCCTCTTCTTTGAGCCAGAGTATCTATAAGCACTATCCTATTCCTTCCCACCACTGAATGTCGGGAGTGCTGGGGTGGATAAACGGGCTCTTCAATGTAACAAGTCCACAGATGGAGAGCAATTACGTCACAGCAGCTGCACACGCTGAAATGATACCCAGGAGCCACACCAGGACCTGAACCTGATTTAGACTTCAGACTTTTTTCTCATGAGATTTAGACGATAGAAATATGGACTTTGAACTCATACTGTGATAAGATGAGACACCTGGAAACCTTGGGAGGGAATGAATGTATTTTGCATGTAGAAGGGATGTGAATTATTGGGGACAACATGAATTGTTAAAACTGTACGGTAACACATTTAATGTTTTAAGTTGCTAAGTTACAAAGGCGTCAAAGCAACTATTAAAAGTATATTCAAATAATTAAAAAAACTAAAATCAAACTAAAGGAAAACATGCTAACAATAAGTCAATATTTAGGAAATCTCAGCACAGTAACAGACACTACCAAAAAGAACCAAATGGATATTCAGATTTGAAAAATAATTGAAATAAAATAACTACATAAGCTCAAGAGCAGTTTTGAGTTGGCAGAAGAAATCAATGAATTTAAAGACAGAAATTACCCAATTTGAAGAACAGACGGGCATAAAAAATGTTTGAAGAAATAATGGCTAAAAACTTTCCAAATTTATTTTTCAAAACATTAAATCACATTCCAAGCTCAATGAACTCTAAGTACAATAAATACAAACCACATTTAGACATATCTTAAACTGCTGAAAGACAAAGAGAAAATCTTAAAAGCAGTAAGAGAAAAATGACTCATCACATACAGATAGCAAAATGATTAATGGATGATCTCTCATCCAAAACAGTGGTGACATTATAGTGGTGTAATCCCAGATTCATAGTGCTGAAAGAAAAAAAACCTGTCGGCTAGCATTCTATATCCAAGTAAACTATCTTTCAAAATTTGAAATCAGAATAAAATCATTCCCAAATAAACAAAAACACAGAATTTATTGCTAACATATCTATCCTGGATGAAATACCAAAGAGAGGCCTATAGTGAAAGAAAATTATACCAGAAGGTTATTCAGATTTATTGGAAGAAATGAAGAGCATGGAGTATGGCACATTATGTGGGTAAACATAAAAGACTGTGTATTTTGTACATATATATTTTTTCTTTTTATGCCTTACTAAAACAATAGGCAAACCACTCTGTTACTGAGTTTATAACATATATGTCCATAATAGCACAAGGGAGGAGATAGGAGCTATACTGCTACAAATTTGCTAAGTTTTATGGGAATTAACACAATATTAAGAGTGAAGAAGACTGCAATAAATCCAGGAAGCAGAATGTAATCCCTTAGTGCAACCACTAAAAATATAACTGAGAACTTAACAGAGGACATTGCTCTCCCTATTATGCAAATGAGGAAACGAGCGCTGGCAGGTGAAACAACCTACCCCACTGGGGCTGCCCCCAGGATCCTGACTGCACACACCAGGACCAGAGGCCAAGCCACACCTTCCAGTGGGGCAGGCGGAGACCTGCCCAGGCTGACTCCTCATCCATTAGACAAGGCAACTATCCTAAAAATATTGAAAACTGTCTTCCAGTCTGTGAAAATAGTTTTCTTGACACCCTGAATATTTTCATTAGTTCTTCCACCCTAAAAATTACCAAGTAGAAGCTGCTGGCAAGAGTAAGAGGGATGACTTTTCAAGCAAAGCTAATTATCATCAGTGCCCAGTGAACACACACAAAAATACTTGTGTAGCCTCCCAGCACTCATGATGAGTTTGACTGGCATTCATCTTCTGTCTGCCTGAACTGTGTTCCTATACCTTGGGAGGGGCTGACTCCCCTTCAGCGGAGCTCGGACTGACACTGCAGGAAGCGGGGGAGAGGGTGCAGGGCAAGACTTCTCACCTCCATTACAGGCTGAGAAGGCATCTCCCTTGTTTTATAAGTTACCCCAATACAGGAGGGAAGCTTTGGCTCCACAGCATATTACATTTACAGGAGAACTGAGCTGTGCTGGAAGGAGTTCATACTGTATTTCTGCCTGCTGTATTTAATCCTGTAAAGATAAAATAACTGAATTATTTAATACTTATTTTTGATAAACGCCTATTGATATTTATTGTGCTTCACATTTTATAAAGTGCATTTGTGAAAGTGGAAATGTAATGAACTCGTACTGCATGCCAGGGACTAAGCTAAGTCCTACCCTGTTCTATGCTATTTAGTCCTTGCAACTACTCCACGAGCTTGCTTTCATTCTTCTCATTTCACAGATGAAGTGAAGTTCAGAGGGGTTTAAGATGCATCAGATTGCTCCAAGCCAGGTTAACTGGATTTGTTCCTGGTTAACTGTTAAACTGGATCTCTCAGAGGGAAACATGTAGAAAAGAGCCTGAGACAAAAGTTGAAAGTTGATGCTTTTTCATCAGTTGAAGACATGTGTCTTCATCTCTCACATCTGCCAGACTGCAAAACCAAAGATTAGCAATGCTCTTGCTTTTAAAAAAAAAAAAAAAGAAAAGAAAATCACTCCTCTTGACTTCATCAGGATGACAAGATCTCAGAATATCAATAGATCTGGAACTGTTCACAAATCATAATTATGAAGAGAAACTGTAAAGTTGCTGCAGCACAAAATCCAATATGGATTTCAGTGACCAATTATTATTAATGAACAAATCTGAAAACTGAATTTCACCAAGAGCATTAAATTTCTCCCTGACACTAATGTGTGATAAAAATTAAAAATGATATAAACATGTTTTAAAGTCATCCTGGTGGCTGCTAAAAGAAGCCATCCATATGGCGGTTAGGCATTGTCAGAAGCCCACTCTGTGGGGTAGAAGTTTATATTAGCCCCCTATGTCAAACTGTTCCCTTGAAATTTTAGCTTTGGTTAGTCCTCTTTGACTAACATAAACTTTAACAGCAGTTTTGACTACAGCAGCAACACATAACCAAGGAGCATTCTTAGTTAAATAAATGTAGATTATCTCCAGGACCTGAAGGAATCAATATGTTCCCAGTGTCCACACACCTATACTGAGAAAAGTCTAACCCAAAGTTTAAGGTATTGTCAGTTTATGCAAAGTCCATTACATGAGTCTATTCTCCAAGCAGACATCTTCATATCTGGGGATCCTTTCAAATATGAAAATAAAATATTTACCTTTTTGCTATGGGGAATAAAAAGACATGACAGTAGAAAATACATCCTGATAGAAAAATAGTTAAAGTTTTTAATTCTTTAAATACCAAGAGTTAACATTTTGTGACTACCCTTTGAAAACAGGGTATTTGGGAACAATTTTGTTTTCAAAATCAATACGAATTGTTATTCACATTTTTACTAAAGCCAACATTCCTTTCATAAATCACAAAATGATTTCCTTACAAAAAGAAGAGCAGCCAAGTGTTTGGTGGGTCTGTCTCTGTGCTTAGCTAAGTGTCTGTTAAATACAGTCCAGGGCTTCCCCCATCCACTCTGACGGGCTCCGTCGTACGGTGACGCTTCACACAATGTGTTCCCTGAAGAACCATTTCTGATGATCCGAGTTGGTACAGTCTCGTAAGAGTGGTACGAAACTGTCACTCAAGTCCTTCCTCTCAGCCTGAACACATTTCTTGGACGGTACATGAAATAGAGAACCATCCTACAAAAGATAATAGACATTGTGCGTTCAAGAGAATTACAAGCAATTCCTGAGAAAGTACCTTTTCCTTAAAATGTGTTAAGTGCTCAGGGTGATTTTTATCATTTCAGGAATACTTATTGAGCAGTAAGTGTCTGCAGGTATGAAGGCAGCCCATGACCATCTGTGCATACAGGAGAGGCGTGTGGAGGCTTGTGTCACGCTTGCCTGTCCTGGGAGCTCTTCAGGGGGTCCTCGACTCTACCATCAGGGCCGATGGTGCCACCTGCTGGCTGTTCTGGGATCAGTCAGACCCTATATCTCCCCTCTTAATTCTCTGCGACCCTGTGGACTGTAGCCCACCAGGCTCCTCTGTCTAGGGGATTTCCCAGGCCAAAATACTGGAGTGCATTGCCATCTCCTACTCCAGGGGATCTTCCCAACCCATAGACTGAATCTGTGTCTCTTGCATCTCCTGAATTGACAGGTGGATTCTTAATCGCTGCGCCACCTGGATCAGGACCCTATCTCACCCCTACTGATGTTCTTTTCCTTCAGAGTAATCAGGTCCAAAGGTCCTTTATTAATCTCTTCCACTTCTCTTAGGTCTCTGGAGGCCTCTTTCTCCTGTATTTAAGTGGAGAATGAGGGAACTTGGCTTTAGTCCCAGCTCAGCCACAGACCAGCTGGGTGAGGAGACAGGTCACCAGAGAGGAAGCAGGGCCCGCAAACGATGCCAATGTCCAAACCCCAAAGGACAATGGCCCTCTCTAAGTCCTCTCCATCTCTTCATTTCCCCAACTGTTGCTGAGCTCACTTTCCAAGTCTCTCCACAGTTTCTGGAGTTAATCTTTCCCTCTCTTTCTCTCTGTTGTAAGCTCAATAATATTAATCTGGAAAGCCCTTAAAAGTGTTCACAAGTTGCCTTCAGAATAATGTGAAAGTAAACAAATAAAGCATCCTTTCTGACACCCCTCTAAAGAAACTTGCTTAAATGTTCACTGAAATTTAAGATTTTTAAGATAAAATTTTAATGGCATTTCAAACCAATTTTGTGATTTCTACCTTGCATTACTCTTCTTTGAGGTCTTACAATGGCTTCCCGTTGGAAGAAAGAAGGGAAGGGCAAAACTTTTGGGGTTTACAGAAATATTTTCCCTATTATTTTTTGTATCACACAGCACTACAGTGCCTGGCTTTTCCAGGAAACCTGAGAATTTCATTGCTGATCTTAACACTTTCTACAATAAAATATATTCTGACTTCTAATTATACTTAGAATTAATTCATTTATAAGTAGTACAGATGGATCTTTCCATCCCTGGGGCCAGGCTGGGAATGAAAGCTCTTCATGGAGATAAAAGTGACCTAATTCTTTCTTTTGAATTATTTTCTTCAGATTTATGTCCTCAAGTGCTTTTTAGTGAGTCACTAGATATGACTGATGGATGAGTCCCACCGTGAGCTTCTTACAAATGTGCAAGAGGTAGTGCCCCTCAGACCTGAAATGACACCCAGTTCCAAATCAGCAGTGACTCTTCTGACGGAGAACCAACTCCATCAGAGAAGTTTTCTTGGTTATTGCACCACAAATTAACAATGTAGAGCTTTATAGCTTCCAAGGACTCTTTCTGGCTGCACATCTATTCTTCACTAGAGGTAGATAAGGCTTCGATTATTATCCCCACTTCAGAGCTGGGAAAGATGAGCCTTAGACAACAGGAGTGGCTTAAACTTGGGTCTAATCTCATGTCCTTACACTTGGTGGTCTGTTTCATTCATCTGAACCCCTGAACCCCAAGTAATCTCCAACTGCACTGGGGATAGCGCCTCTTCCTATTCCAGTCAGCCACAGCTCAAGGTGTAAGGGGGACAGGAAAACTGATAGGGAGTGGACAGGGAGAAAAGAAGGGAAGTGCTACCGGTGCTGGATGCCATGGGACCCCTCGGGTTCACCTTGAAGTGCCTGGTCTCCTGTAGGGGCTGCATCCCTGAGACTTACCAGGGACTCACTTTACCTCCACAACCCCCTCTGCAGGCCACGGGATGGGGAGCCACAGAAGGAAGGCATGAGATGGGTCGCCTACCTCCTGAAGGATGAACTTCTGGTCCTCTGGGGTGGTGTTCTCACACAGGTGCATGATGAGGACGTCTGTTCCTTCCACCACTGCCACGCAGCCTTCTGGCTGGTGGGTGTTGTAGCGTATTTCATTCTGGGATGTGTATTCGAAAAACTAGAAATGGAGTAGCCAACATGCACCAGTTAGCCTCTGATGTGCAAAGAGGGCAATCTTTAGAGAGAGGAAGAAGAACCTGGGGTAACCGGGGCATGGGTGCTGGGGTCCTCACACCAGCCTGTGTCCCCGGAGCAGCCTGTACACCTCTGGAGAGGTGTGTAGCCAATGTGAATGGAGGGGCCCTTCTCGTTTGCAAGAGCATGAGGTGGGGGATGGCCCGGGTCACCCCGCACCTGCTGTGCCTAACCCCGGGCTCGTGCAAAATGGCAGGAAAGAATATAGACTGGTTCCAGCCCTTGAGGGCTTTCTGTGCCCTTGACCAGCCACTTCCCCTCCTTTTCTTCAGTCCTTTCCTCCTCCTTCCCCCGAAATGAAATGGATGCAACCATGTCTTGGAAACCACAAAGTGCTGTACACAGCAGACAAAGGATGGCTAACAGGAGGACTTGCTCTTCAGAGCAATGGTTTTCTTACCCTAGGTGCCTAGGGAAAATGCTGATTCAGGGTCCTGGTCCCAAAGAGGAAATGAGGGTTCCCTCTGTCTGAGACGGGGCCGAAGAAGCTGCTCTTTCACACTTCTAACAAGACAGGCAGCTGCCCATCTGCCCCGCTCCACCCCCTTGCTTCCAGGAGATTTTGACACAGGTGACAGGTTCCCAAGGCACATGGAGTAGTGCTTCTTAAACAAATCTCCCTTGAAAACCAGTCAAGACTAGAGGTGGGTTGGGAAGGGATGGGGTGGGTCTGGGAATCTGTATTTCTAAGCTCTCAGGTGATGCTGATGGTACCACCTTTGAGGAGTGCTGTTCTAAAAGGGGTTGAAGAACCTGAAAAATTTAAGGCTGTAGGGTCTGAATTATGAAAGTTTACTGTTGACCATAATGGGGCCTAATATTCAAACGGAATCAGAGTGAGTCCAGGTTAGAGGAATATCTGAATGCCTACCCTTCGTCTCCGGTATCTCACCCTTTACTCAGGACAGCAGGCTTTGAACGTCTAGAACCAACGCTTTGTTCTCTCCTGCATTCCCCCTGGCCCCGCCCTGGCAGTGTGCCTGCTTCTCAGGCCAGGGTCCTGCTCCAGTACTCAGACCTTCCAGGTCTTGCTCCCCTGCCCAGCCTGCAGTTCAGCATTTAACCCAGACATATCCACCTGGGCCCTGACTGAGGAAACTGCCCTAAAAATTGCTTTGTAATGTGGCACTACATATCAAATCCTATAATTCCATGTAAGATTTAATTCTGAATAAGTCATCTGAAATGCAGATCTGCTTTCCTTCATTTTTTCTTTCTGACCAAAGATGTTAGCAGCAGGGTTATTTATAATTACAAAAACAGGGAGGAAGGAATTGGTTACCTCAACAGTAATTAATACAGTCACACAAAGGACTAGCAAGAGGCTGTTATGGACGATGTTCTCAAAGGATCTCTAACAACACATGACAAGTATGATTAAGTAATGGACACGATAGACTATAAAACATGCAGATATTACAACAACCATTTAAAATACATAATCCCCCCCCCCAAAAAAAAAAAAACATAATCCCAAGGTCATGCATTAAAAAAGATGGGAAGTAAATAAATCTTAATTAAAATGGTGGTCATTCTGGGTCTTGTCATTTACTATTTGCTTCTACTTTTTATATTTCCTAAATGCTCTATTACGAGTACATATTACCTTTATAACAAGAAATCACATATTCAATGTTTTAAAAACACACAGATTTCCCCTCATCTCACTCTTTAAAGGCCCACACCGATGATCCCTTGAACACAGGGCCTCCCGCTGTCCACTGTCCTTCAGCCTGGGAAGGTCAAGCTGTTAAAGCAGCAGCCCCTACCTGGTTCTGACCCATCCCGTGACAGCGGTACAGAATGACCTGGTGTCCTGTGATCTCGTGCTCGTTGGGAGGGTTATAGTCAAAGCAGTAATCTCTCAGTCCTTTGTTCTGGAGCTAAGCAAAACATAAAGGTGGCATTTGGTCCAGGTTTATACACAACAGGTTCCACCCAGGGCTGTGAAGGCAGGTAAATGGAGTGAGAGGAGTGGCTGCCTGAAGAACCAGTCTCAGAGCTAAAAGCCCCTTCCATTTCTAGTCTTAAACGTCTTTCCCATTCTATACCAGAGGCAGGAATCATAAGCCCCATTTTTTAAAATTAACTTTCACTGGAGCAGAGTTAATTTACACTGTTGCGTTAGTTTCTGCTGCACAGCAAAGTGAACCAGTTATACACATATTCAGCCTTTCTTAGTTTCTATTCCCTTATAGGTCATTACAGAGTACTGAGAAGAGTTCCCTGTGCTATATAGTAGGTTCTTATTAGTTATCTATTATATATATATATAATTGTATGTATATGCCAATCCCAATCTCCCAATTTATCCTTTCCCCTGCTCTCCCTACTTGTAACCGTGTTTGTTTTCTACATCTGTGACTCTATTTCTGTTTTGTAAATAGGTTCATTTATATCATTTTTTTTAGATTCCATATCTAAGTGATATCATATGATTCATACACATTTTAGGAAGATAAATTTGAGGAGCAGAGAGATGAACTCTTTATGGCCTGAGAGCTCACACTGCTTCATGTCTCATTAGCGCAGGCTTATTGCTTTACTAGTCCAATAGCTGGGTCGTCACCTCACATATGCACCAAGTGTGTGCTCAGTCCTGTCTGACTCTTGTGACCCTAAAGACTGGGCCCACCAGTCTCCTCTGCCCATGGAATTTTACAGGCAAGAATACTGGAGTGGGTTGCCATTTCCTACTTCCCGACCCAGGGATCGAACTGCATTTCTTGGATCTCCTGCACTGGCAGGTGGGTTCTTTACCACTAAAACCACCTGGGAAGCCCTGTGTACCAAGGAGTTCCTGATATTACATTATCTTCAAAGGATACCCCAGTTAAGAGACCTGGCACTTCTCAGATCAGAAGTCCACCACCGTAGACTACAAGGACAGTATAATAGAGAGCCGATGGTTTGCACACAGGTCATACAACACATAAGTGGAGACACCTGAGTCTTGAATCCAGGACCTCAGAATCCAAGTCCAGTGCTCTCTCTATCACTCAAGGTCATCTCTAAGGTACTTTTGGATCTAAATCCCTTTAATTATTCTAAAAGCAAAAAGCCCTGGAAGATTCCATGCTTCCACCTCCCTTCCAGGAGCCTCCAGAAAGAGACTCAGTTCAGTTCAATCGCTCAGTCGTGTCTGACACTTTGCGACCTCATGGACTGCAGCATGCCAGGCCTCCCTGTCCATCACCAACTCCTGGAGTTTACTCAAACTCATGTCCATTGAGTCGGTGATGCCATCCAAACATCTCGTCCTCTGTCATCCCTTTCTCCTCCCACCTTCAATTTTTCCTAGCATCAAGTACCTTCCAAATCCCTTTCTGAAGAGTTTAAGGAACCTTCCCTGGTGGCTCAGTTGGTAAAGAATCACCTGCAATGCAGGAGACCCAGGTTCCATCCCTGGGTCAGGAAGATCCCATGGAGAGGGAAATGGCAACCCACTCCAGTATTCTTGCCTGCAGAATTCCATGGACAGAGGGAAATGGCAACCCACTCTAGTATTCTTGTCTGTAGAATCCCATGGACAGAGGAGCCTAGTGTGCTACAGTCCATGATGTCGCAAAGAGTGGACACAATTGACTAACACTTTCACTTTCAAAGAACCCTTCACTGGCTTCTTCTGAACCCCACTCTGGCCCTGGCCTTTGTCCACCTTTGTCTAGCTTGGTTCTGGGAATAAGACTCAGCCATATAGAAAGAAGGAATCCATAATCCACTGGCTCATAAAACAGAGACCTCCATGTTCTTCAGGTCCCTTAACTTTGTGAAGGAACCTGGGAACAGGATAGGTGAATAATCAGGGCATCTTAGGTTTAGAAGAACTCAAATGTTATGAAGCCAAGTTGGCACTCTTGACCACCAAAGGACCTCAACCTCAGATGAGTTCCCAGATTCAAAAGAATCTGGAAAGAAAAAAAAAACTAAAGAAGAAAAGGGAGAAACCCCTAACGATTAAAACTTAGATTAATTAAGCTAACTCTATCAAGTTGGTGATAGACTTAAAGAATGATTTTGAATAACTTTAGAGCATAGTGTGTTTGACTACACCTTCTTAGTGAAATATATTCTATAAATAAATAGAGCTGCAAAGGAATCTTTAACTTTATTCAGGGTCACACTGTCAATGGGAGGGTGGGGCAGAGGAAAGGGAAAGCAGAAGAGGCAACATCTTCTCGGTAAACACAGAATCTCAGGGACAGAGTTCATTATATCACTCTCTCTCTCTGCATTTCTGCATGTTTAACATTTTTATAATGAAAACTGAAAATACCCTGCTTTGCAATTATCAAAACTTGCAGAATGGAACACCAGCTCTTCTGATGAACACCACAGGGCAGAGGAGGCCTCCCTAAGTTGGTGGAGTTCCAAGCAAAAGCCAAAGGTGCGGGACACTTGAGTTGACCTCATCCCACCAATATTTCTTCTAGGTTTTTTGAAATAACAGAAGTGACTCCTCTTCCTTACTATGGCTTTTGTGGATCCCTGAGTCGGGAATTAGTAACTGGTCCAGTTATTGAGATTTGAAGTCATGTGATAAGGAGTTAGTTAAAAAAAAGACTAGGAAACACCAACTGATCCTCAGTTTCCATCTGTAAAACAGGAGGCTGTACTCACCAACTGAGAGATGCTTCCAGTGCTGACATTCTGGACCTGAGGCCCAGACACTCAAGGGGAGAAAGAAGGACACTGGATGAGAAGGGGGAGCCCTATGAGAGAAGTCAGCTGTCCCCGCAAAGAGGCGTTTCTTTTGCAGGGTTGGTCACTCAGGAGACCAGGTCACTCCTGGAGGGCAGAAGCACATTGCCCAGCACAGGCCCACCTCGCTCACCATCCCAAAGAAGCCAGGCCTGTCCTCAGGCACGTGCAGCTCTGGATACACGGTATTCAAGAACCACTTGAAGTCCTTACACCCAAGCCTTGCACGGAGCTGTCTCCTCTCTGTCACGTCCCCAAAAGGCTCCTGAGAAAAGGACAAAATGGTGAGCCCCTGCAAGCCACAGCGCTTCCTATTAAAGCCTTTCATTCACCCAGTAAGCCTTTATTGAGCACCTATTGTGTGCAGAGCCTGCACAGGACAGAGAGGATAAGAAACAGTCTCAGACATAGTGGCAGCACCCCAGCAGGAGATACTGTTGCTCAAACAACGACATCCCCAGGTGCTCTTGCTGCAGGGAGGTGTGGCCAGGTGCAGGAAGGAAGGACACAAAGCCCCTGCTGATGGGTCAGGAGCTGAATCCAGGGGCTGCACCGGCATCCCTGGCCCCCTGTGATCACAGACCAGCGGCATGTGAGTAGCACACGTATGTCATAGTGTTCTGATAGTTTTACCACTGATACCTGCACACTCACTTCCAAACAAAGGTAAGTATTCTAGAGGTAATTATGAATGAAAACTTTCTTATGTGCCCAATCTATTCAAGTCTAAATATATTCTTCCAATAGTAAGAGCAAAATGCTACAATGATAAATACTTGTTTTATGGACGAAACCAATGATTACGAGTTTTTGAATAATCAAATAAAGCAAGCATCTATTTAGTACAGCAAATGTACAGCCATGAGAGCAATGCTGAGTGCAGAGACAGGACTGTCCCTGTGTTATGCCATTAAATGGTTAAAATTTGACAAGTTAAAATATTTAACAAAATGATAACAATAAAGAAAAAGTCTGAATAAAATTTCAGGTTTCTGCTTATTTTCTAGAAGTTCATTTTTCAATGAGAGTCATTGTGACCTCATCTTCAACCAAATATCAATTTCAACATTATGCCACTGGGCATTCAGACAAAAGGTGCATGAGTGCCCCTCTTTCTAACATATTATTCTTTGGGAACCCTCAGAAAGAGGGATTGATCTGTGGGTTTTAGACTGGGTGACAGGGAAGAGCAGATATTTCTAACCTGCAGCCTTGGGCAAGACAGAGGAAGCAGTGACCCTGTAGCCCAGAGGCAGAGAAAGGCCACAGTGGAGGTCAAGGTGAGTGTCCACAGGGCTCCGCAGAGCAGAGAGAGTGCCACTGGAGTGGACCCAGTTCTTCCCACATCTGCTACGAGCCCTTGGGCAAGTTCCTTAAATCACTCTCTCTGAACTTCAGTTTTCTCATCTACAAAATGAAAATCTCCAAGTTACTCTGAAGGACTGCTGTAAAGAGTCACAAGAAGAAATTTACAACAAGTGGTCGGGAAAGAGGCCTTGGAGCCAACTTTCTTGTCTTGCCACGTGGCCCCTTAGTGACGTGAAGATAGGTCAGTGGGAGCCCCGTCCTGGCGTGTGCGGAGGGTGGCCTGTTAGTGGCAGTGGGGCTCTCTGATAAAATGTTATTTTTGACACTAAAATCAATACTTGTGGTGCCTTCACACTTTCACGGTCATTCTCAGACATGAGGGTCCCGCAGCGTGCACGTTCCCAGTTGAGGTTATAACTCAGCTCTCGTCCTGAAAGCAAGTGTCCTGTTTACTACTTAGCACCAGGGTTTTCAGACTGTTCTGTACTGTGTTGGTGATTTCACTGTTTAAAATGGCCCCCAAGAGTAGTTAGTGCTGTCCAGTGTTCCTAGTGCAAGAAGGTGGTGATGTGTTGGAGGGAGAAAAGAGGTGTGTCGGATTAGATTCACCTGGGTGTGAGCTCAATGCAACCAATCAACAGTATACATTAAATAGATTATTTAAACAGAAGCACACATAAAACCAAGTTATGTATTGATCAGTTGATAAAAATGTCTACCTGCAAGAGGTCTGCAGTAACCTAATCCTGTATTTCCCCCATGATCAATGGCTAAGTAGTCAGTCCCAAATTCAGTGATTGTGGTTCGGTGACTGTATGGAGCATAATTATGGTAAGGAGTGAGAATCAACTATCTGTTGTTTATTATAAGTGAAGGAATACAGTTTTCCTCTTGGGTTGTGAGCACCCGATTTCCTCTCTATTTCTGGAACCAGATCTACCACAGTAGGAGGCCAGAATCAGCTGCTTTTGTTTGGATGCGGCCAGAAGGAGTGTGGGTGTACAGGGGGGACTCACCAGGCGGGCCTGGGGATTGCGATGGTAGTAGAGCTCTTTAAATTCATCCATCCACACTTCAGCTGCGCGGACACTGTTGGCCAGGGCCTTGTTGCGGGAGTAGGGAGCTTGCCTGGGGAAAACGTGGCCAACGTGCGAACACGGGTGTATCTCCAGGGTCCCCCCGCACTGCCAGATCTGTGCACAGAGCGGGGAGGAGGCGGGGTGATGGGGTTGAGCAGGGAGTGAGCTGCTGGTCCACAATGCTTACAGTAAGGAGGCTGGGCACACAGAGGTCATGGTAAACACTGCCAAGACCTCACCCTCCATGAGGCAGGTGGCTACTTCCCCAGAATATTCAGGACCAGGATGCAGTTAAAGAGCAAGAAAGCAGCCCCAAAGACAAATAAGCCATCGGAACCCAGACCCCAAAATCCATGCGCGAAGGCTCATGCACTTGACGCCTAGGAGCACCCACAGTGGACCTCACTGGGAACTCACTCACTTATTAGGTAAAGCACTTGTTGATTACCTGGTCTCCTAGCCATAGAAGATAGGAAAGCAGCAAGTAAGAAGAGAGGTTTGGAAGGGGGAAAGGAAGAGCTTCTAGAGGCAGGCAGATCAGCCTGACACCTAGGGAAGAGGCAGAAAGACTGTTAAAAGCACACCCCAAAACTCAGCACACAGCCATTTGGAGCCTTTTCATGGACATATGACCAAAGATAGCTGCTGCCACTGCTAAGTCACGTCAGTTGTGTCCGACTCTGTGCGACCCCATAGACAACAGCCCACCAGGCTCCTCTGTCCCTGGGATTCTCCAGGCAAGAACACCAGAGTGGGTTGCCATTTCCTTCTCCAATGCATGAAAGTGAGAAGTGCAAGTGAAGTTGCTCAGTCGTGTCCAACTCTTTGCGACCCCATGGACTATAGTCTACCAGGCTCCTCTGACCGGGCAAGAGTATTGGAGTGGGGTGCCATCTAGTGCTTATAATGGGGGGCAGGTGTGAGTCCTCAGTGGAGGGCCAAAGTCTTATTTATTAATTCTTTTAAAGCAGCAGACCATATAAGATATTCCTCAATTTGAAAATTTTCCATTTAAAAGCACAAACATTGACATAAGGTTTTGATACTTAAAATGCAAGATTCAGTTAACTAGGAAATCTACCAGAATGCTAAAGCTTTCCCAAAGGGGCATCTGTGTATCACACACAGCAGAATCAATGTATGGGCTTGTTACAAAATGCAGACACCCAGTCCCTACCGTAAGTCTATCAAATCTGACTTTCCAGAGACCGTGCCTATGAATCTGCCTTTTTAACAAGTTTCCCTAACAAATGTTATATATGTCAAAGTTTGAAAGTCACTGTGCCCAATAAACAGAGAAGAAAATGGCAACCCACTCCAGTATTCTTGCTGGGAGAATCCCATGAACAGAGGAGCCTGGTGGGCTACAGTTCATGGGGTCGCAAAGAGTCGGACATAACTGAAGTGATTTAGCACGCATGTGCCAAATAAAGAGGCTACTTTATCAAGCAGCCAAGGAAATTAAGGCTCCAAAACATGGGCTCAGGAGGTGCCTGTGTTTAAGTGAAGAGTCTGTCACGTGCTCTTTGATCCTGGGCCAGTCACTTCCTCCTCCACCCGCCATCCCTCCCCTCAGTAAAGTAAAAGAACTAGGTGACTTCCAAGAACTTTAGCAGCCCCAAATCTATTAAATGTGTATTTTAAGAGTATTTATAGGATATGTGTGGCATTATATTCTTTCAGGATTATTGGATAAACTGCCAATATAGAGGAAAAGTCCACCAGGCTCTCCTACCAAAGCCATCATTCCCAGAGAGAGACAAAAAACAGGTTAAGAACTAGTGGAAACAGAAGACTGGGGTACTTACCCGAAAGGAGAATTCGAGGTTTTCTCCACCCCAAACTTCCATTCCTATATCATAAGACCCCAGGTATTCAAAGTATTTCTTACTCACAGCAAACAGCCCACCAGCCATCGTTGGAGATCTAGAGGCATGTGAATCATAATTCGAGGTAAGCAGCAGGAAATCATCACAGTTGGTTTCTACCACAAACCTTGAGTCCATTCACTCACATAAGCACATCCCGAGTTCACGCTCTCTGCCTAAGAGAGGCTAGCAGCTAAGATGGGCCAGCAGCTGGATGTCCCCCACAGCCCTTGCCCCATAGCCCCAGCCCTGGGGAAGCTCCTGGACATCTCACTAGGCAACACAGAACTCTGTGGGTGACTAAGGTCAACCTGGGACCCTGTGGAAATACAGAAGAAGCCATGAGATAGGGAGGGAGATGGCAGGGCTGAGTTTCTCAGAGGAGGAACGGTCTGCAGAACAAAGGGGAGTTAGTCCAGAAGAGGAATGATTGGTTCTCCGAGAAGACAGGAGCATGACCACAGGCCTAAGGGTGAGTGAAACCCCTGAACTTCTAGGAGCACAGACAACAGAGAGAGATGAGAAGTGAGAGGCCAAGTTCTGAGAGGCTGGCAGGAGCCAGGCTTGGTGGCACTGCTCAGGAAAATTCTTAAGGAAAAGAAACAAGACACAAAAGGATAAATATTGTGTGATTCTACTTATATGAGGTACATAACATAGGGAAATCCAGAGATGGTTAGTTAACAGGGGTTGGAGGAGGGAAGGAAAGTGAGGTACTGCTTCATGGGTACAGAGTTTCTATACAGGACTTCCCAGGTGGTGCAGTGGTAAAGAATCCAACTGCCACACAGGAGACCCAGGTTCAGTCCCTGGGTTGGGAAGATTCCCCTAGAGAAGGAACTGGCAACCCACTCCAGTATTCTTTCCTGGGAAATCCCATGGACAAAGGAGCCTGGCAGGCTACAGTCTAGGGGTCACAAAGCATCAGACATGAGTTAGTGACTAAACAACAACAACATTAGATGATGGAAAAGTTCTGGAAATATATAGAGGTGATGGTTGTACAATACTGTGAATGTGTGTGACGCTAGTGAATTGTGCATTTAAAAACGGTTAAAAAGGGTAAATTTTATGTTATACATACTTACCAAAATTATTAAAATATAACAATATAAATCCACATATATAGCAAAGATTTTTATCAAAAATAAACAAATACTCTATAAAATGAAAAGAGAGGCAACGGCTAACCATCCCTCCCAAGAGCCTTTACTGACAAGTTGGCCAGATGCGGTAAGGCACTCAAAGAAGTAGCCCCCGACCTGATGACATCGATGGGGGACCGCATGCGGATCCTCTCCTTTTCGGGAACCGTGTGCCACGTGAACACCAGCCGCCAGTCAAAACCGCCGATCTGGGGCTCCCCAGCATTCCCCAGATACTCGAAGGTGTTCCAGTCAATGACATCAATCACAGGGCACACCACCGCCGACTCCTTTTCATGGATCCTGGAAACAACCAGAACACCCTGACATTCTACCATGTACGGGCAGGAGGAGGACCACCAGGAAGCCTGAGAATCGAGTTCCCTCAGCCTTCCACTAAAAGGAGGAACGCCTGTGTGGAAAGGCCTGCTTCTCTTATTCCAGGTGTCTGCAGCCAGGTCAGCCCCGGCAGGTGAACATCATGGGGGTGCTGGGTGGAGGAGGGGCAGGTACAAGGATTCTAGCCCTGGTATGTAAAGTTCCATAGCTTCAACAGTCTGATTCCGTCTAAAGATATTCTGGTTAAACTTGAATCCTTCTATGAAACTCACAATGTCAAAATCCAAGCTAACTTTTAAAGCAGAAAGCAGACTTTCAGTTTCTCAAGACTGTAAGCGATTTCTTCCTGTAATCACAATGAAACATCTTAAAGTCGAGAAATAATTATTTTCTTATGAACAGAGATGCACCCAGACTAAGGGGTCTGCTTTGGAACTAGCAAATACATTTCAATCCTGCCCCTTATTTGCTGTGTGACATTAGTGTTGTCATCTAACCACTCAGAGCCTGATGCCTCTGAAACAATACTACATACCTGGAGGGTTAACGTGGACTCCCCAACAGAATGTTTGTAAGAGGCTGGCAGAGGACCTGGAACTACAGCTATACTTTTCTTTTAATCTTCTTTATGGTTAAATGTTACATATAGTGGAAAATGTGATAATTTCTTGTTGCAGCCATCAGCCTGTGCACAGGCTTCAATGATTCTCTCCACAATCATTTTTACAAGCCCAACCATCTTTCAGCAGGCTTCCAGACTGTGTTTCTTAGCATCTGACAGCACACCAGGAAGCATGAACTGAGACTGGACCATATGTGAACATCAGATTTCTCTGGATTATATTTTGGGGGCAGTTCTCTAGAATCTGCCTATAAACCCATAAGCCATAAACTTGTGACTTGCATCCAGCGGGTTGGAACCAGGGGTAGCCTAATTTCTACAAGAAAGGGAAAACTGGAGGGAGCCAGTACTGGAGTAAAGGATTCTAAATCACAGTTAGAGAATGTGCTGGCCCAGTTGCAGCGGTTACTGGCATCTTGGGAGCCAGGGACCAGGGATACCAAACATCCCACAGTCCAGTCCTACACAGCAAAGAATGGTTCTGCCCCAGATATCAACAGCAGCTCATAATGCCAAGAGCACAACCTCATTAATGTGACAACCAAGAACATCTTCCACTTTCAAAAGCCCCTAAGGGAAGGGATTACTGTGCCTGGCTGAGACCACACCTGAGGGACAGTCTATAGTCCAGTGTCTCAACTCTGAGGCATACCCAATTCCCCGGGGAGCTTTTGAAACATCCAGAAGGCCAGGAACCACCCCAGAAATTCAGATCCAAATAGTCTGCTACAGGACCAGGACTTTTTAAAGTTCCCCAGCTATTTCTAATGGGTAACCAGGGGAGAATCCCTCTGACTCCAGGTATGGAACAAGGATGTGACTATGTGGAATGCCACCTCACTCTCTCCAAAGGGTGGACTGGAGTGGATTGGAATTCCAGATGGCATTTATGCATCAGCTGAAGGGGAAAAGCGTGCACCCCCGCCTATGATTTTAGATAGGACTAGAGGTGGCCCTCTGTAGGCAAAGTGCAGGCAGGAGGGAAGGGTGAACCCATTAGGCCAGATTGCAGAGGGAGCACCCAGCTGTCACTATGTTTTAAGTGATCTCAAGACTCCAGCACTAGGCTGAGGAACCCTGAGTCCTTGCTGCTGCTGAAGCCCGTTAGAGCTGAGGGAGGAGAATGAGGCATCGAAGGTCCAGGATGGCAGAAGTGTCAGCAGAGCCTGGTCTCATGCAGGAAGGAAGGCGAGGGGGTCCCCAGCTCTTCCAGATAGAACTTGGCAACTAAGCACTGGGGGCCAGGGGAAAGTAGTTTCCCAAATGCACAAACTCTGATCTTCCAGCCCTCTACCCACTCCCCACACTGGGGACCAAGCAGAGAACCTGCCCCTCCTTAGACATTCCTCTCGCACCCGGAGGAGCTCAGGGCTTGCCAGCCCAGCTCCTGATGCAGAATCAGTAGGGAGGGAAACGGAAGAGAAGAGAACAAAAGTCAGCCAAGGGTGAGCCACAAGAGGCTGTGGGACAGCAGGACAAATGGCATTGAAGACGTGGCCATATTTATGCTTTCATGACTCCATAAAATTAGATATTAAAAATAATATTTTATGACTACGGTGGTGGTGGTGGTTTAGTCGCTAAGTCGTGTCCGACTCTTGCGACCCCATGGACTATAGCCTGCCAAGCTCCTCTGTCCATGGGGTTCTCCAGGCAAGGATACTGGAGTGGGTTGCCATTTCCTCCTCCAGGGGTTCTTCCCAACCCAGGAATCGAACCCAGGTCTCCTGCATTGCAGATAGATTCTTTACCAACTGAGCTACAAGGGAAGCCCATATTTTATGACTATATTATAGGTATAAAGACAACCCAGGCTATATTCATTATTGTGATATTCAATTTCCATTCTGATTTTAAAAGAAATTATCACAATTTTTTTTTGGGGGGGGGTCCCTTAAAGTTTCACAGGTGGGCCCTAGGCATTGTTGGTACTGGGTGTAATGGTTACTGGCTTGAAGGAAATACATCAAAACATATTCTCTAGGAGTACAATTCTACGTGACTATTTTTTTCTTGGTTGATCATACTAAGTTTTCTACAATAAATGTGTAAAATAAACAGTAATAAAAGCAAACACTCATCTGGGGCCTCCTGTCTACTGGCATGTTCTAAGTGCTGGCTATATATTAACTAACTTAACAGCCTCCACAGCCCCAGGACATCCCCTCCATGTGGGAGGACACATCCCCTCCACGCCAGGGGGCAGAGGCTCTGGCCAAGGAGCCACTGAGCCCAGCACCCCTACCTCCCACGCCAGTTTGTCGGGGACCCCGCCACCCACAGACGCACCTCTGCAGCAGTGGCTCCAGCCAGCCCTCGTGGCACTCGCAGTGGCAGTCCAGAAAGGTCAGCACGCCGCCCCTGGCCACGGAGGCCCCTAGCAGCCGTGCTCGCACCAGGCCCTCCCTCTTGTTGGCGCGGATCAGGCGGACCTTGGGCAAGCCCGCCAGCTCGGTGGCCAGGCGCTCCTTCAGGTGTTCTGCAGATGCAAGCAGGACAATGAGGGTCACCGCCACACATCCCCAGTCGCATCCTCCCAGGGCCTCCCTGTCCCAAAAAGAAGACTAAACAGACACGAGCCTCCTTTGTTCTGCACCAGGGATATCCTCACTGTTCCGGGAATCAAGCCTGGAAGCCCCTGGCAAGCTGGGAGGCAGGGGTGGAGGATTCTAGAACCACTGAAGAAGGGCTCCTGCTCAAAACACAGGTAGGTAGATCTGTACTCTTGCAAGGGGTGAATGTGGCATGTGGATCTATCTCAATAAAGCTATCCTCCCCACCAAAAGTACCCTGACTTGTAAACATTTAAATAAAAGCACAAGAACCATCCATTCACAATTTTTCCAAAAAATTCTTATATGAATGTTAATTTATGTTAATATATAATACATCATAAAATTTTAATTTACATGGAACTATGTTAACACAGATTTTATTTATAATTACATTAATCCAAATTTTCTCAGAAGCACAATTCAGTTGGCACAGTAGTAATAATAATAATGGTGGCCAACATTACAAGGCTGAGTGTGCTAATTACTACTGTCCAAGTGATTCACATAACTCACCCTATGACGTAAGTACTACTGTGTGCGTGTGTTCAGTCACTCAGTCATATCCCACACTTTGTGACCCTGAGGACTGTAGCCTGCCAGGCTCCTCTGTCCATTGGATTTTCCAGGCAAGAATGCTGGAGTGGGTTGCCATTTCCTCCTCCAGGGGATCTTCCTGACCCAGGGATCAAACCTGAGTCTCCTGCGTCTCCTGCACTGGAGGCGGATTCTTTACCACTGAGCCACCTGGGACGCCCCTACTACTACAGTACTACTGCTGTACCCATTTTATGGATGAGGACACTGAGGCGAGAGAGGCTAAGTGATGAGCTGAGGTCCCAGACAAGAGAGCAGAGGGGCTATGATTTGAACCCAAGGACTCAGGCTCGAGTCCACAGCCTTAACACTGCCTCCAGAGCTTTCTCCTACAGCCTCTCATCCTTATTAAACAAATCCAAAACTTGTCAGGAGGACATGCTTACCCCATTTTGCAGAAGAGGAAATGAGTCCTTAGGAGCTGAAAGGACGGGCACACAGCTAGAACTGGCCCCGGGACTCCTGACTCCACACACAGGCCCTGGAACTAAAGGCCCCAATTCACACCCCTCAGTGGGTCAGGTGGGAACCACTCAGCAAAATAAAAAGGACGGCATCTCCCCACATTGATTAATACGTGGGCTTTGTCTCAAAGTCATCCTCAGTCATCAGTGAAGGGGAAAACTTTGTAAAATGTCCTAAGTTGCTTTGTTGTTGGTGAAATGTTTCTCTAAATATTCTTGATACTCAAACAAAAAACAAAAACAAACATTCATTGACTGATTTTTCAACCCTAAATATAATTGCGTACAAGCGGATAGCAGGAATAAGGGAGGAGACTTCCCAAGCAAAGCTAATTAGTAGCAGGGCCCAGTGACCACACAGGAAAATGCTGGTGCAGCTCTCCACTGCTCATTATGGGTTTGGTCGGCATCAATCTTCTGTCTGCCTGAACTGTCTTATCCCATCCTGGAAGGTGCTGACAAGTCTCATGGGCTCAGGCTGACACTGCAGGAAGGGTGTGAGGAGGGTGCAGGAAGTGTGGGAGGAGAGCGCAGGGCAGGACTTCTTCCTCCAGTACAGGCTGAGGGGAGAATCCTGGTTTATACATCACCACCATGGGGACGGAGAACCTTGGCCCCACAGAACCTTGCATTTACAGGAGAACTGAATTGTACTGAAGGGGTTCATACCATATTCCTGCCTGTTGAGCAGTGGCTTCGTCCCATAAAAAGAAATAATCTGATGTCTACTTCTGAATGAATACATTTCTGAAAGTTTCAGGCACTTTACAGTTTTTAAAATATTTCCTAAAAACAGAAGTTATCATTGAACAAGTGCCAGCAATGTGCCAGGTCCTAACAAGCTACCACCTCATTTAATCCTCACAATGACCCTGCAAGGTAGGAACTACTATTATACCATTTTACAGGACTGGAAGCCAAGGTTGAAACTGGTTAAGCTCTATGCTCAAGAGTATACAGCTGCAAAGTGTTGGAGCTGGGATTCTAGGCTATGTGGTGTGACCCAGAACCAGTGTCTACATAGACATATTTAAAACAACCCTGGGAGGAAAGAAAATGGAGACACGTGCCTACTATATGCTGGCTGCTACATGAGGTTCTGTGTTACACGTGATCTCATTCATTCCTCACCACAAATCTCTGATTTAAATGTGCTATATGCTAAGTCACTTCAGTCGTGTCCAACTCTTTGCAACTCTGTGGACTGTAGCCCACCAGGCTCCTCTGTCAATGGGATTCTCCAGGCAAGAATACTGGAGTGGGTTGCCATGCCCTACTCCAGAGAATCTTCCGGACCTAGGAATCGAACCTAAGTCTCTTATGTCTCCTGCACTGGCAGGTGGGTTCTTACCACTAGTGCCATCCAGGAAGCCCTGATTTAAGTGTACATAAACTCATTTACAGATGAGAAACCAAGAATCAGAAGACAAGTGACTTGCCCGAGGTGTTGTGACAGGTTATGATAAAGCTTTATGGTAAAGCTCACCTACAGCCGCAGACTCCGTACCTCAGTGCCTTGTAGACTACAGTAAACCTCGGCCTCCAGCCTGGCTTGCGTGCTGCCAGGGGGAATGCTAGCTGTCCCCTGTCTCACTCTCCCCACGCTTTTCAGCTGAGCACATGGCCACCCACCATAGAGATGATGTTCCCAGTCTCCCTCACAAGCAGCTGTTGCCAAGTGACCCTGTTCTACTCAGTGGGATGTAAGGTTGACTTTCAAGTGGACTCCCAGTCCCCTGGAAACCCTTCCACTGACAGGAGTAAACAGGAGGTGAAGAACCAGCCTGCCATGTCATCCTTGAGAAAGGGGAAACTCAGGGCAGCAAGAGCCAGGCCCTAACACCATGGAGCTGCCACACTTGCCTTAGTCTATTATCCCAGATTTGCAACAGGAGAGAGAAATCAACTTTTATCTCATGTAAATCAGTTATTTTGTGTTTCTGTGAGAACAGCACACCTACCAGTCAGGACAGATACACAGGCTCTGAGGTCAGACAGACCAGCCTCAGGGCCTGAAGCGGCAGATAAGCAGCGGCTCTACCCTAAGGGGGTGCCCAGAGGTTGGAAACAGGCTCAGCACCACACCCACAGCTCTCCCTCTGGTAAGGCCCTGACATTTCCCCTCGCTTAAGCTTATCTGACCACTGCTTAACTGATACCACTAACCCCAGCCGGGCAAGGCCACAGCAGCCCCTACACACATCCTCCTTCCATCCTCACCCCCCATCCCTGCTCCCCAACCCCCAGCATCAGTCAGCCTGTCTCAACAGGGCAGCACAGAGAGTCCCCAAGACACCTAGCAACCTTACAGCTCTCCCAACAGCCCTCAGGCAGCTCCCTACAGGCTCCTATTTAAACTAAATTCCTTCTATTGTCCTCCAAGGCCCCACCTGATCTGGCCCCATCCACCCTGCAATCCCATCCCCCAGGTCACCCTCCACTGGCTGGTGGTCTGACCCTGAGAATGGCTGCTTGTTTTAGCTTCTGCACCTGCTGCTCCCAGCCCGGCCCCCCTGCCCAGACCTTCACTGGGCTGCCTCCTTATTCATACTGTTGTGGTTATTCAGTCGTGTTCGACTCTTTGCAACCCCATGAACTGCAGCACACCAGGCTTCCCTGTCCTTCACTGTCCCTGGAGTTTGCAGCTTTTGGCTTTAAAGAGGCCTCCCTAATCTCCATCAGCTAGAGTAGTCCTGGTCCCCACGCTCTAGGCGTTCTCCTATTCCCATTATTCTTTCAGGGCATTTTCTACTCATGCTGTAGTATAGTATCATGTTCTATTATGGTATGCTGTATATTGTATTATGTGATGTACGTGTGATATATATATATAGTGTTGTATTATGTGATGCATGTGTTATGTTCTTCGTGTGTTTACTGACCATCTCAACCCACAGCTCTGGAATGTGAGTTTTATGAGGGCAGGGATTTATCTTGTTTCCCATGGAATCCCCAGCACCCAGCACACACTCAAAAAAAAGCTTCCTGAATAATAAAGGGCCAGCCTCGGACTGCATGTGAATTGCTGGATCCCAGGTCACTGGTCAGGCCTGCAGGAACACTGACCATCCTTTCAATGGAATATCTTGCCCTGGCTTCAGTTCTTCTGTCTGGACTGCCCCTTTTCTATTTCACCTCAAAGTCAGTATCTTCAAGGCCAAAGCCCTGTGGTTTTTCCAGTTCAAGGAGGGCACCACCACTTACCCGGAGACCCAGGCCGGAAGCCCGAGTGTCCTCCTCACAGCTTAGCCAGTCTCCAGGCCTGTATGTGCTGCCTCCTGAACATCCTCCTCCCACCTTCCTGCCCTCCCCATCCCTCCAACCTGGTCACCTCCATGGCCCCCTCATCTCCCTGCAGAGCTTCCCAGTACCCCATTCTCCACACTCCAGTCCAGAGGGTTTCCCCAAAGAGCAGACGGGTCTCTTGCTTGAAATTCTGCCTTGGTCTCTCCCTCAGGACAAAGCCCCAACTCCTCAGGCTTGCGTATAAGTCCTGCACCCTCTTCCTGTTCCTGCCTGCAGCAGCCAGCTCTCCGTCCTTCCTGAACTACTTGCAGATCCTACACAGTCCACACAGCACTGCAACTCTAAGGCTTTCCATATCCTGTGGCCTCCACTTGAAATGCCCTCCCTCCTTATTTGAGGTCCACAAACTACCCAGCCTTCAAGACTATGGTCAACCACCTGCTCCTGAGCACCCAGGTGGGTGAGTGCCCCCTCTCTGCCTCCTATAGCACTGAGTGGTAGAGCACTCTGCCATCACGTCTGCATCCCCCTACCCAGCTCCAAGCTCCCTGAGGGCAGGGGCCAGGCACAGGGAGACGCAGGAAGCCCATCCTTCCCGGCCTGTTCTATGCACCCATGTCACACCCGCCTCGCAGGCACAGTCACCAAAGGGCAGGCTCCTCCAAGGGCCCAAGTCAGGGGCTCACCTCGATCACTGTAGTCATCTACAAGGATAACTTCCTCTAGCAGAGTGTCTGGGGATGTCTCGAGGACACTGTAAACTGTCCGAAGGAGAGTTGACCAGGCTTCATTATAAAACGCTATGACGACAGATGTCGTGGGCAATTCATCGTAATTATATTTCTTCTCTTTGCACCTGCAAATACAACACAATTTCAGGAATTAAGACCCTACTGGTGACTTGTATACCAGGCCCAGGCTGGTGCTGGGTTTGGAGTGAATGGAACACAGGTCATGGTCTCAGGGCCTCCCTCTGGGGAATGGTAAATAACCTGCTGGGATCTTCCAGAGTCACCCATGATCCAGTAGGAATCCCAGCAGATTCTTTAAAAGGTTCTAAAATGATACCTAATGAACTTGACCTGCAGGATGCTGTTTCTAAACTTTAAAGCCATTTTCAGATTTCTGCAACATTCAAACTCAGCAGACTCAGAACGGAGGGGGTACTGTCAGTTCTCCCCGCCTAACACCTACCTCTCCCATCTGTCCACGCCTTTCCAACCCCACTGCTGGGACTCTGCTCAGACTGCATCCTTTATTTCTTTTTTTTAAGGCTTTTTTGATGTGGACCATTTTTAAAGTCTTTGTTGAATATGTTCACCCTTTCTTTAAATTGAATAAATTCATTTTGAAAACCTCACTGTCATTATTTCCACCATTTCTCTTTGGATCTGTGCACAAGTGGAACTAAATGTTAGCTTTGCTTTGTTTTAAAGATTAAAAAAGTCTTTAACTTTAGGTTTCAGAAAAATACATTTTTTTCATGTAGTACAAGCAGTTAGTTCTTTCTGATGCTTCTAGTGGGCTATGGCAGCTTTTCTATGCAACCTGTCTACTACTCAGAGGTATGCTAAATCCAGACATAATTAAGCACTAGCTGTGTATTAAATCATTTAATGGCCTCCACAGTCTCAGGAGGTGGGTACTATTACCAGAGAAACACAAATATTGCTTATATGTGGAATCTAAAATATGACACAAATGAACTTATTTACAAAACACAAACAGACTCACAGACATAGAAAACAAACTTATGGCTACCCAACGGGAAAGCAGGAGAGGGAAGAATAAATTAGGAGTTTGGGATTAGCAAATACAAACTACTATAAATAAAGGAGATTAACAACAAGGTCCTACTATATAGCACAGGGAACTGTATTCAATATCCTGTAATAAACCAAAATGGAAAAGAATAACTAAATCATTTTGATGTATACTAGAAATTAATGCAACACTGTAAATCAACTATTCTTCAATTAAAAAAAAAGATAAAACATCCTTTAAATGCATTCTCCTTCATGAATTTCAATATATCCTCCTGAACATCTCTAAATTTGCATCCAGGAAAAACATTTCCCTCTTTTTCTGGGCAATAAAAAGCTGTGTATTGTTCAATTAGACAAAGGCAGACATGTATCACTCAGGGTTCTACTTCTGGAAAGACAAAGAGAGCTCAGAACCAAATTTACTATGAAATCATAGTAAGCCATCTTTGCCTTAACTTTCTGGTATAATCCATATGCTTTGTGAAGGCAGGGGTAGAGTTGTATTTTACTCTGTATTTTCTGTGTGCTTTGCACTGTATCTAGTATTAACAGTAACATTTATTGAGTGTTTACTATATGATAGGCAGTGTGCTAAACATTCCACAAGCATTATTCCTTATAATCTTCTTTATAATCTTCATAAAAACCCTTCTGGATGAGGATACCATAATCTCCACCAGTACAATATATGTCTATGTATTTTATGGTTATGAATAAATGGGTGTGGCAAACACCTCCTGATCTTTTATGTTTATATTTAGGTTATCACATAAACATCTTTAAAACAATGAAAATTTACATCCTTTGGAGAACAGGCCAAGAAGGTCACAGTGGACACAGGTGTGTTTTATTGGCCCAGAATGCTTTCTCCTTTCTTCACCTTACTGTACTTTGATTTCCCTTTCAGGAACCATGCCTCCTGGACTCTCAAGCTGTATGTTTTGTGCAGGGCTGGACATATACACACATATGGATACATACACAAATATACACATCCCTCTTTGGGAAGGTTACATGTCCCAGGTCCGGCCAATCAACATTTTCCTGATGACATAAGTTGAGTCCCTATATCCAGGGCCCAGAATAATCTGAATCCAGTTCAAATCCTAGATCTTTCTGTCATAGAAGTCAATATATTTTCTTTTATGTTTAAATCAGTCTGAACTGACTTAGTCAGTTTAATCAAAAGAACCCTATGTAAAAGAGAAAGTTGTTTTTTTTTTTAAGTGAATATAGGACTTCCATGAGCTTTCCTGGTAGCTCAGATGGTAAAGAATCTGCCTGCAATGAGTGAGACGTGGGTTTGAATCCTGGGTTGGGAAGATTCTCCTGGAGAAGGGAACGGCAACCCACTCCGGTATTCTTGCCTGGAGAATCCTCATGGACAGAGGAGCCTGACAGGCTACAGTCCATGGGGTTGCAAAGAGTCGGATATGCCTGAGTGACTTTCACTTTCATTCTTTCACTTTCTTTAGGACTTCCACTCATGGCAGTATGAAAGATTAGGCTTTCCTGGTGGCTCAGATGGTGGCTCTGCCCAGATTTGATCACTGGGTCAAGAAAATCCCCTGGAGAAGGAAATGGCTACTCACTCCAGTATTCCTGCCTAGAGAATTCCATGAACAGAGGAGCCTGGTGGGATACAGTCCATGGGGTCGAAAAACAGTCAGACACGACTGAGCAACTAACACTTTCACACGTAGTAAAGGACACTCAAAAAATTCTTGATAAAATACTTTTAAAAAACTTTTAAATGTATGGATCAGCTTACAGAAAACAAAAGAAGTCCTCAGAGTCCAGGAACAACAAGAAAATATATATACCTGGATATTAGAAATAGCAGACACAGAGCATGAATAAGTATGCTTCTTATGATTAAATAAATAAGAGAACCTCAAACAAAGGACAAAGAAACAAAAATAACAGGAAAATTTAACTCAGTATAGACAGACATCTCACAGTGATGGAGCAAGCCAGGGGACAGTGGAATACTATCTTCAAATGCCAAACTATCAACATGGAATTAAATACTCAATCTATTTTTCAAGAACAAGAACAAAAAAAGAAAACATTTTCAGATAAGTAAAACTGAGTGTTTAAAACAATAACTTTGCTTACAGCAAGAAATACATGATATATTTCAGGAAGAAGAAAAGAATTCCAGAAAGATCTCCAAGATACAAAGACCATCATTCAGGAAAGAATGATGAGAAGAAAAAATAAACTTGTGGATAAATGTAAACAAATACTGCATTTAAAAAAATGTTTAATGTGTTGATTTAAAAAGCAAGACAGAATTAAAATACTGGTATAAAATGACATACAAACTGGGAAAGAAAGTGATCAGTGTTAAAGCATTCCAAGATCCACTGATTAATTTAGACCTTTTTGAGTTGAATATATAAATATATACTTTCTGTTGTTGTTGTTTTTTCAATTTTTAATTTTTTAAAATTTTAATTGGAGGCTAATTACTTTACAGTATTGTGGTGGTTTTGTCATACATTCACATGAATCAGCCATGGTTGTACATGTATTCCCCATCCTGATCCTTCCTCCCACCTCCCTCCCCATCCCATCTCTCAGGGTCATCCCAGTGCACCAGCCCTGAGCACCCTGCCTCATGCATCGAACCTGGACTGCTGATCTATTTCACATATATGCATGTTTCAATGCTATTCTTTCAAATCATCCCACCCTCGCCTTCTCCCACAGAGTCCAACAGTCTGTTTTTTATATCTGTGTCTCTTTTACTGTCTTGCATATAGAGTCATCGTTACCATCTTTCTCAATTCCATACATATGCATTAAATATACTGTATTGGTGTTTTTCTTTCTGACTTACTTCACTCTGTATAATAGGCTCCAGTTTCATCCACCTCATTAGAACTGATTCAAATGCATTCTTTTTAATAGCTGAGTAATACTCCATTGTGTATATGTACCACAGCTTTCTTATGCATTCATCTGCCGATGGACATCTAAGTTGCTTCCATGTCCTGGCTATTGTAAACAGTGCTGCGATGAACATTGGGATATATGTGTCTCTTTCAATTCTGGCTTCCTCGATGTGTATGCCCAGCAGTGGGATTGCTGGGTCATATGGCAGTTCTATTTCCAGCTTTTTAAGGAATCTCCACACTGTTCTCCATAGCCGCTGTACTAGTTTGCATTCCCACCAACAGTGTAAGAGAGTTCCTTTTTCTCTGCACTCTCTTCAGCATTTATTGTTTGTAGACTTTTTGATAGCAGCCATTCTGACTGGCATGAGATGGTACCTCATTGTGGTTTTGATTTGCATTTCTCTGATAATAAGTGATGTTGAGTATCTTTTCATGTGTTAGCCATCTGTATGTCTTCTTTGGAGAAATGTCTGTTTAGTTCTTTGGCCCATTTTTTGATTGGCTCGCTTATTTTTCTGGAATTGAGCTGCAACAGCTGCTTGTATATTTTTGAGATTAATTCTTTGCCAATTGTTTTGTTTGCTATTATTTTCTCCCGTTCTGAAGGCTGTCTTTTCACCTTGATTATAGTTTCCTTCATTGTGCAAAAGCTTTTAAGTTTAATTAGGTCCCATTTGTTTATTTTTGCTTTTATTTCCATTACTCTGGGAGGTGAGTCATAGAGGATCCTGCTGTGATTTATGTCAGAGAGTGTTTTGCCTATGTTTTCCTCTAGGAGTTTTACGGTTTCTGGTCTTACATTTAGATCTTTAATCCATTTTGAGTTTATTTTTGTGTATGGTGTTAGAAAGTGGTCTAGTTTCATTCTTTTAAAGTGGTTGACCAGTTTTCCCAGCACCACTTGTTAAAGAAATCGTCTTTTCCCCATTGTATATTCTTGCCTCCTTTGTCAAAGATAAGGTGTCTGTAGGTACATGGACTTATCTCTGGGCTTTCTATTTTGTTTCATTGATCTATGTTTCTGTCTTTGTGCCAGTACCATACTGTCTTGATGACTGTTGCTATGTAGTATAGCCTGAAGTCAGGCAGGTTGATTCCTCCAGTTCCATTCTTCTTTCTCAAGGTTGCTTTGGCTATTTGAGGCTTTCTGTAATTCCATACAAATTGTGAAATTATTTGTTCTAATTCTCTGAAAAATACCATTGGTAGCTTGATAGGGATTGCACTGAATTTATAGATTGCTTTGGGTAGTATACTCATTTTCACTATATTGATTCTTCCAATCCATGAACATGGTATATTTTTCCATCTATTTGTGTCATCTTTGATTTCCTTCATCAGTGTTTTATAGTTTTCTATATATAGGTCTTTTGTTTCTTTAGGTAGATTTATTCCTAAGTATTTAATTCTTTTTGTTGCAATGGTGAATGGAATTGTTTCCTTAATTTCTCTTTCTGTCTTGTCATTGTTAGTGTATAGGAATGCAAGAGATTTCTGTGTGTTAATTTTATATCCTGCAACTTTACTGTATTCATTAACTAGCTCTAGTAATTTTCTGGTGACATCTTTAGGGTTTTCTATGTAGAGAATCATGTCATATGCAAACAGTGAGAGTTTTACTTCTTCTTTTCCAATCTGGAGTCCTTTTCTTTCTTTTCTGCTCTGATTGCTGTGGCCAAAAATTCCAAAACTATGTTGAATAGTAGTGGTGAGAGTGGGCATCCTTATCTTGGTCCTGACTTTAGGGGAAATGCTTTCAATTTTTCACCATTGAGGATAATGTTTGCTGTAGATTTATCATATATGGCTTTTATTATGTTGAGGTATGTTCCTTCTATGCCTGCTTTCTGGAGGGTTTTTATTATAAATGGATGTTGAACTTTCAAATTTACCACTAAAGACTGGAAATAGATAACTGTCAAATCAGTAGAGTCAGAAAAATAGAAGCAGAAGGGGAGGAAAACCTCTATCAATTCAAAAAAGCAGTATAAAAAAAAGAAAAAAAACATAGAAAAAGCATAATAAACAGAAAGCATAAATAAGATGGCATAATCAAACACTAAAGTTTCAGTAAGCACAGTAAGTATAAATAGACATAAATATTTAGTTAAAGATTGTCAGTCTGGATTTTTTTTTTTTCAGTGACAACACAAAATCCAGCAACAAGTTGATTAGAGACATGCCTAAAATCTAAGGTCACAGAAGAAGTGAAAGGATAGGAGAAGGCATCATGAAACTTCTAACTAAAAAGAACCTGTTCTATAGGCTTAAAGTACTGATTCAAAGAATGGAACCATACTGACAACCACAAGATGGGTCTAATAAGACCCAGTAAAACAGCCTCAGTTTACAACTTTACTGGGAAAGCAGAGAAACAAGTCTAATAAGCTCCACCCCATGTGTGATATGTTTTTCCAAAGGTAATGTTGTTAAGAGAACAGACAAGCAGGCTATCTCTCGCAAAAAGAGAAATCCCAACCAACTCCCTGCAAGACACAAACATTACCTTTTGCTGAATTATCTGCTTGGAGCTATGTTGAAACTCTTCACCATCCTAGCACCCAAGTCCTAGTCCTTAAACTCAGACACACACCTGCAACTATAGCACTAATGAGGCTAAAACCAGGGCAAAACATTCAAGAAATGCAAAAACCTGTGTGTATTATTGACACACTTTTCTAACCAGTGGTTCACAACTCGTCAGCGATGGCAGAGAACAGCTGACATTCACACGCGTGGCATCCCCATACGTGTGCGGTGGAACTGCACAGCCCCAAGGGTGCCGTCACTCCAACTTTCTAGCCTGCTAAAATAACAGGTCAGAATGCAAATGAGAATGACAGAAGATGATTATCTCAAGAACTGATCAATGAAAACTGAAACTTTCTCCAAGTATTGGTACATTATTGGCCACCATCTATTTTGTAAATTGGATGTGATTTCACCACTAGTCTCAGCTGCATTTAACTTGTTATCAATCCCCATTTTATCTAATTCTGGTATTCTCCCACACCCTCAAAAACTCCCATCCTTCCTCTTCGGAGCGAGAAATTCACAGGCTCTCAGCTTTCAACCATAGTTACACATCAGCCCCAGCCTCGGCCCAACTCAAAACTCAGGATTCCTAATTTTTCTGAGGATGGTCCCTTACATAACTGTTCAGTTTCCCAAGGCCACAAACCTAGCTACCTGATTCCCCACTTTGGCCTGTCACCATCTCAAGAGTGAAAATTCCCTCTCTTTGCCAGGCTCAAATAAGACAGTATTTGTGAAAGAGTTTTTCAAACCCTATACTTTCTAAACTACCATGCAAGGACGTTCTGTCATCCTCCTTCTCCTCCTTTTCCCCCTCGATTCAGTGCCATAACTAAAAATAAATAAATAAACAAAAGCTGTGACCTAATCCACTGGCGTGTGAATAATGAGCCTTGCAGAAGGGCAGGGGTCTACGTCAAATCTCGAGGAATTAGAGTCAATACTTCAAAGTGTCTCTAGCAGCTATCAAGGCTTGCAGACACCAGAAGAACCAAGCCAAACAGTCCCATGGTAGCTCCTAACTCTTCGCCTATGATAACAGGTTTATCCTCTGTTGGTTAAAAATGTGTGTGGGCCTTGTATTTACTCATGTCTGAATATGTTTTCACTCACACACCCATATATATCTTTTTCAAAATCTATTTTGTATACCTAAAAGTCTAGAAGGATACACAGCAAAATGTTAACAGTGATTCTCCTCAGGGTGGTACGTTAATGGATGATTTTTCATTTTTGCTTCCCTGTATATGAAAAATTTTCTAGAGTGAACATGTATTGTTTTGGTAATTAAAATTAATAGATAAATAACTGCCTCCATCTTGAAAGGGAGGAGGGAATAAAAGACCTTGGTTCTAGATTGACTCTGCTCCAGATCTGTGTGTTACTTTGGGGGCACAGATTATCCTCTCTAGTAAGACTGGATGCTCCCTCAAGGGCCATTTCTGCTATGACTTTCAAGGGTCCTAACCACACCTCCGCTTGTTACTAATTATAGTTCCAACCCTCCATGACCCTGACTGAACTCCTAAGCTGCTACTCCAGTTCCTAAAGCTAAAATCTCAAGACCTTATCAGGTCCTCCAAGCCTGTATGGAATAAACAAGTGAGTCCTCATGAAAGGCCCTGACACTACTGGCTACACCTCAGTCATATCAGAAGGCCTGGCTGGGCTGAGACTAACACAGATAGAGCTCACCTTTCTCTCCAGCTAGGCAAGAGTGACCCAACAGGCTTTGCTGCAGGAATTAAAAGGCAAGAGGCCTTCACATTCCTTATCACGCTGGGTTTGGATTAACTTCCCAGGGTCAAAGCAACAGCAGGATCTATAAGCAAATCCTGACAGGACACAGGGCAGCTGTGTCACCATGGAGACGGGATACCATAAACCCCACAATGTTTCCAAGAGATTTCACAACCTCCAATGATAAAGGAAGTCAGAACCTGGAAAAGAAAAACTTTATGACCAATCCCTGGATGACTGTTAATAGCACCCTCCTGAGGGGACTGTTGGCAGTACAAATAAGAACTGAGTACACAGTGTGCTCCCAGGTATCAGGTGTTTCATCAACTCCTAGCTTGTGTTATTTCTACCCATCCCTTATTTTGTAGATTGGGAAGCTGAGGCTCAGAGAGGCCAGATAACTTGCCCAACATCACAGAGCTGATGAGCAAAAGAGCCAGGGTTTTATCTCATAGGAACTGGGTCTCAACTCTGAGTCTGACCTGAAAGCTTCCCCTAGACCTTGCCTCCTCAGTAAGTACCCCTGGAGTTTCAAGGAGATAAACATGTGTTTAACCATTTGGTTGAAGGGGAGGAACTGCTACCAACACTAACAAACAAAGCTCTACTCAAAAAGATAAACATTGAAGATGCCTAAGGTAAAAGCATAGGCTAGACACAAGTAGATCCTGAAAAGCAGCGGAGACAGTGAGGTGCTAACCATTTACATTTTCCGATGGCTGCAGAGCTGGGTCTCTCCCTGCAGACATCCATGCTCTCTCTGGCCAAGAATCCACAGGGCAGTTCCCTAAAATCCTGAAATCAGCACAGTGCCCAAGGGGCCAGGAGGGCCACGTCCCCCAAGCCCAGTTAGTCACTTTCCAGCTCTGGGCCCTTGAGTGAGTCATCTGACCTAAGCCTATTTCCACACCTGTAAGCAGGAAGGACAAGGAGCAGGGAAGGGTGGTGCCTGGTGCACACTTGAAGCTGTCCCACTGGCTTCTCCCAGAATCTCCTCTCTGAGCCCTCTTTTCCACCAAGTCTTTCAGGAGGGGACTCCATCAGGGACCTGAAAGACCCCTGCCAAAAGAGGAAAGGTGATAGGCCAGGCTCCACCCACCAGCCTGTTCCCTTCCTAACTAAGCCCTGGGCACAACCCCTCCAGCCAACAGCTCCAACAGGAATGAGGCCTCTGACCACACAGGTCCCACAGCTGTGTCACCCACAGGAGCAAGCTAGGCTGAACCAGTGCCAGAAGAACCCCTTCCCACCAGCTGCTCCTCCCTGTCTTCCTTGTAAAGCTGAGGAATCCAGCTCCCAGAGAGGGGGAAGGAGGCTTGCTGCTTCTGACCTGCCCTTCTTGCTGCCCTGACCTTTCACCTCACCTGCCCAGGGCTCCCTTCACTCCAGGTTCATTTATGGGCCCTGGCGCACACAGCTAAGTGAGTGAAGCCCGTCTGAAACCCACGGGTTCTTAGTTTAGCCAGAGTAGGTTTCAGGAGGAATTAGAAAGGGGTTGGGGGTCCCTTACAACCCAAGAAGGGCGCCCTAAGGGTCTCATACTAAACCTGTCTGCAGATTTGTCGGTTTCCGAGATTTTTTTTTTTTTTTTTGGTCACTTTTAAAAACTTTCCTGGTAGCTCAGTCGGTAGAGAATCTGTCTGCAGTGCAGGAGACCGGGGCTCGATCCCTAGGTCGGGAAGATACCCTGGAAAAGGAAATGGCAAACCACTCCAGTATCCTTGCCTGGTAAATCCCATAGACAGAGAAGCCTGGTGGGCTGCGGTCCTTGGGGTCGCAAAGACTCGGGTACGACTGAGCGACTAACACTTTTAAAACTTTCTTCACTCCCAGCCCCCTGTGAACACTTTCACTGCCCACTTGCGAGTGACTCAACAAAACATGAGATCCCCAGGTGTTTGGAGAGCCGTGTCCCACCCCGCCACTTCACCGCCGCGGAAACTGAGACGCGGAGACCCAGCGGGCGATGCTCCTCCCGCCACCTGCGGACTCACAGAGGGTTCCAGCGCTCGGGCAGGCGGCGGTGCAGCGAGATGCGGTCGCTGAGGTAGATGTTGATCTGGTGTAGCCGCACGCTCTCCTCCTGCAGCCGCAGCTCCTCGCCCTGCAACTGCAGCCGCACTGCCTCGCCGTGGGCGCCCAGAGCGTCCTCGGGCACCGGCGGCCGCGGCAGGACCGGGTCGCGCCGCCCGGAGCGCTGGGTGCGCCGGAGTCCAGGCTCGGCCGCCCCGGCCCCGCGCCGCGCCCGCAGCACCGAGGCCAGCCCGGCCAGTGCTAGCAACGCCAACAGTGCCAGCAGCGCCTCCCGGCCGCGCCGCAGCCCTCGCGGGCAGCGTCTCCGCGCCGCACGCCCCAACATGCGCCCGCCAGCTGCGGCCAGCGCCCGGCGCGCCCCAGGCGGCGGCGCAGCCCGAGACCCGGATCCCGGAACCACCGCGCCGCCCCGCCCCCTCCCCGCCCCACCTGCGCCCCGCCCCCTTCCCGCCCAGCCCGCCTGCAGAGGGGGCGAATATTTGCAGGGTCCCCACGGAGAAGGCAATGGCACCCTACTCCAGTACTCTTGCCTGAAAAATTCCATGGACGGAGGAGCCTGGAAGGCTGCAGTCCATGGGGTCGCGAAGAGTCGGACACGACCGAGCGACTTCCCTTTCACTTTTCCCTTTCACGCATTGGAGAAGGAAATGGCAACCCACTCCAGTGTTCTTGCCTGGCGAATCCCAGGGACGGGGGAGCCTGGTGGGCTGCCGTCTATGGGGTCGCACAGAGTCGGACACGACTGAAGCGACTTAGCAGCAGCAGCACGCCGGCTAGTTGAGACGCGGACCTTCTTCGCCGAATTGTGGGCTTTATTAAAAAGGTATAGACTCAGTTCAGCTCCTGGCACGTCGTAAGTACTCCGTAAGTGTTGGGCGAATGCGCTGTGCTGCTGCTGCTGCTGCTGCTAAGTCGCTTCAGTCGTGTCCGACTCTGTGCGACCCCATAGACGGCAGCCCACCAGGCTCTGCCGTCCCTGGGATTCTCCAGGCAAGAACACTGGAGTGGGTTGCCATTTCCTTCTCCAATGCGTGAAAGGGAAAAGTGAAAGGGAAGTCGCTCGGTCGTGTCCGACTCTTCGCGACCCCATGGACTGCAGCCTACCAGGCTCCTCCGTCCATGCGATTTTCCAGGCAAGAAGAGTGCTGGAGTGGTTTGCCATTGCCTTCTTCAATGCGCTGTGCAGGGCGCTACACATTTCACTGCCATTATCTCCTCTGACCTTTGTGCTGTTGTGTGCTTAGTCGCCCATCGTGTCCTACTCTTTGCGACCCCATGGACTGTAGCCCACCAGGCTCCTCCATCCATGGGGATTCTCCAGGTAATACTGGAATGGAGGTGGAGTTGCCACGCCCTCCTCCAGGGGATCTTCCCAACCGAGATGGAATGTAGGTCCAATAAGAGAGGATTGGACTACTCCATTTTACAGATGAGGAGACCCAGGCACAGTGAGGCTAATTGACTCCAGGCTATTTCATTGAGGCCTGCAGGTATACCGACCTAGGACTTATTGCTCCCATACCTTGCATAACAAACCCTCCACTGGCTCCCTGTTAGTCAATACCTACTCTGTTTCTTATTCCTCACTTTACAGATGCCTCCAAGAAAAATGGCAACCCACTCCAGTATTCTTGCCTGGAAAATCCCATGGACGGAGGAGCCTGGTGGGCTACAATCCATGGGGTCGCAAAGAGTCCGACGGGACTGAGCGACTTCACTTTCACTTTCTTTCCAAGAAATTGATCAAAGGAATGAACTATCCCTTGAGAAAAACATGCATAGGCACCCATAACATGATTGCACACATCCCCAGGCCTTCATGTTAAGTACCCTGGGCCTTGGCTCCAGGTTTTCCCTAGGGAAGCTTGCTGGAAATATTTAATAGGGTCTAAACTATAGTGAGGCATGAGGCTCTCTCCAAGGTGGAAAATTCAAATATGGGCCAAATAAACCTAAGTAATCAAAATAAACAATAGTTTTCAAAATCAAAATGAATGCCAAAAGTCCATGATGAACAAAATATCAAAATCTTAAAAGCAAAATCTGACCCTGTGCTTACACTGCTCACCTTACTCACCTCATCCTAATCCCAGCCCAGATTCTATATCTTGATTATAGTGGGGATTACATGGATATATACATATCCAAAAATTCACCAAGTTCTTATTTAAAACCTGTGCACTAGACCTATGAAAGTTATATCTTGGTGTTTTAAAAGCAAAAAATAAAGAGATACATAAAAAGAACAAAAAATAAAGGAGACTCCCTAGCCTCCAGGACAAGTGCTGAAGTCCTCAGTTTGCAGGAGAGGCCCCCAGAATGTGACTCCAAATTCTGTAAGCCTATCACTGAGGGTAGAGGAGGCATGGTTTCCAGGCCTTTGCACAGGCTGTTCTCTCTGTTGGAAAAGCTTTTCCCCACCTAACAAACTCCTACCCATCCTTCAAGGCCCTGCCAAAAGCCACCTCCTCCATGAAGCCTTCAGCAATTCCATAGCTTTTTAGGTAAACGTATTTGAAGTTCACATTATCCTTTTGTATATTAGTCAGAGTTCCACACAAGAAACAAAGCAGTAAAAGATATATTGAGATTTATCACAAGAAACTGGCTTATGCAGTTGTGGAGACTGGTCAAGCAAGTTCAAAATCTGTAGGGCAGGCCATCAGGAAGGACAGGCTGAAACTCTGTGACAGTCCACAGGCAGAATTTATTTTCTAGGGCAATCTTAGTTCTGCTCATCAGGGCTTTAACTGATGAAATCATGCTCACCTAAACAACCTCCTTCCTTAAAGTCAGCTGATCATAAATGTTAATCATATCTACAAAATGCCTTCAAGACAACATCTAGATTATTGTTTGATTGAATAACTAAGGATTAAAGCCTAGCCAAGGGGTCCAGAAGATCCCCTGGAGAAGGAAATGGCAATCCACTCCAGTACTATTGCCTGGAAAATCCCATGGACAGAGGAGCCTGGTAGGCTACAGTCCATGGGGTCGCAAAGAGTCAGACACGACTGAGCGACTTCACTTTTCACTTTCAAGGTGACACGTCAAACCAGCCATGTCTATTAGTTTCCGAGAACTGACATATCAAAGTACCACAAACTAGGTGGCTAAAAACAACACAGATTTATCCCCTCAGTTATGGAGGCTGCTGCTGCTAAGTCGCTTCAGTCGTGTCCGACTCTGTGCGACCCCATAGACTGCAGCCCACCAGGCTCCCCCATCCCTGGGATTCTCCAGGCAAGAACACTGGATTGGGTTGCCATTTCCTTCTCCAATGCATGAAAGTGAAAAGTGAAAGTGAAGTCCCTCAGTCATGTCCGACTCTTCGAGTCCCCATGGACTGCAGCCTATCAGGCTCCTCTGCCCATGGGATTTTCCAGGCAAGAGTACGGGAGTGGGGTGCCATTGTCTTCTCCATTCTGGAGGCTAGAGATCTGTAATCAGTCTTATTAGCAGGGCCACAGTCTCCCTGAAGACTCCAGGGGAGAATCTCTTTCACCCTTGTCAGCCATCCTTGGCATTCCTTGACTGCCTTACTCCAATCTCTGCCTCCACACTCATATGACACTCTTATGATTTTGCCTCTTTGTCCCTTCTACTTATCTTCTAAGGGCTCTGGTCATTGGATGTGGGCCACTCTAATAAAGGCAGAATCTACAGGGCAAAGACTAATAGAGTTTTGTCAAGAAAATGCACTGGTCATAGCAAACACCCTCTTCCAACAACACAAGAGAAGACTCTACACATGGACATCACCAGATGGTCAATACCGAAATCAGATTGATTATATTCTTTGCAGCCAAAGATGGAGAAGCTCTACACAGTCAACAAAAACAAGACCCGGAGCTGACTGTGGCTCAGATCATGAACTCCTTATTGCCAAATTCAGACTTAAATTGAAGAAAGTAGGGAAACCCACTAGACCATTCAGGTATGACCTAAATCAAATCCCTTTTGATTATACAGTGGAAGTGAGAAATAGATTTAAGGGACTAGATCTGATAGATAGAGTGCCTGATGAACTATGGACTGAGGTTCATGACATTGTACAGGAGACAGGGATCAAGACCATCCCCATGGAAAAGAAATGCAATAAAGCAAAATGGCTGTCTGGGGAGGCCTTACAAATAGCTGTGAAAAGAAGAGAAGCGAAAAGCAAAAGAGAAAAGGAAAGATATAAGCATCTGAATGCAGAGTTCCAAAGAATAGCAAGAAGAGATAAGAAAGCCTTCCTCAGAGATCAATGCAAAGAAATAAAGGAAAACAACGGAATGGGGAAGACTAGAGATCTCTTCAAGAAAATTAGAGATACCAAGGGAATATTTCATGCAAAGATGGGCTCGATAAAGGACAGAAATGGTATGGACCTAACAGAAGCAGAAGATATTAAGGAGAGGTGGCAAGAATACACAGAAGAACTGTACAAAAAAGATCTTCGCAACCCAGATAATCACGAAGGTGTGATCACTGACCTAGAGCCAGACATCCTGGAATGTGAAGTCAAGTGGGCCTTAGAAAGCCTCACTATGAACAAAGCTAGTGGAGGTGATGGAATTCCAGTTGAGCTATTTCAAATCCTGAAAGATGATGCTGTGAAAGTGCTGCACTCAATATGCCAGCAAATTTGGAAAACTCAGTAGTGGCCACAGGAGTGGAAAAGGGCACTTTTCATTCCAATCCCAAAGAAAGGCAATGCCAAAGAATGCTCAAACTACCGCACAATTGCACTCATCTCACATGCTAGTAAAGTAATGCTCAAAATTCTCCAAGCCAGGCTTCAGCAATACATGAACCGTGAACTTCCAGATGTTCAAGCTGGTTTTAGAAAAGGCAGAGGAACCAGAGATCAAATTGCCAACATCCGCTGGATCATGGAAAAAGCAAGAGAGTTCCAGAAAAACATCTATTTCTGCTTTATTGACTATGCCAAAGCCTTTGACTGTGTGGATCACAATAAACTGTGGAAAATTCTGAAAGAGATGGGAATACCATGCCACCTGACCTGCCTCTTGAGAAATCTGTATGCAGGTCAGGAAGCAACAGTTAGAACTGGATATGGAACAACAGACTGTTTCCAAATAGGAAAAGGAGTACGTCAAGGATATATATTGTCACCCTGCTTATTTAACTTATATGCAGAGTACATCATGAGAAACGCTGGACTGGAAGAAACACAAGCTGGAATCAATATTGCCGGGAGAAATATCAATAACCTCAGATATGCAGATGACACCACCCTTATGGCAGAAAGTGAAGAGGAACTAAAAAGCCTCTTGATGAAAGTGAAAGTGGAGAATGAAAAAGTTGGCTTAAAGCTCAACATTCAGAAAACAAAGATCATGGCATCCGGTCCCATCACTTCATGTGAAATAGATGGGGAAACAGTGGAAACAGTGTCAGACTTTATTTTTCTGGGCTCCAAAATCACTGCAGATGGTGACTGCAGCCATGAAATTAAAAGACGCTTACTCCTTGGAAGGAAAGTTATGTCCAACCTAGATAGCATATTCAAAAGCAGAGACATTACTTGGCCAACAAAGGTCCGTCTAGTCAAGGCTATGGTTTTTCCTCTGGTCATGTATAGATGTGAGAGTTGGACTGTGAAGAAGGCTGAGTGCCGAAGAATTGATGCTTTTGAACTGTGGTGTTGGAGAAGACTCTTGAGAGTCCCTTGGACTGCAAGGAGATCCAACCAGTCCATTCTGAAGGAGATCAGCCCTGGGATTTCTTTGGAAGGAATGATGCTAAAGCTGAAACTCCAGTACTTTGGCCACCTCATGCGAAGAGTTGACTCATTGGAAAAGACTCTGATGCTGGGAGGGATTGGGGGCAGGAGGAGAAGGGGACGACAGAGGATGAGATGGCTGGATGGCATCAGTGACTCGATGGACGTAAGTTTGAGTGAACTCCGGGAGTTGGTGATGGACAGGGAGGCCCGGCGTGCTGCGATTCATGGGGTTGCAAAGAGTCGGACACGACTAAGCAACTGAACTGAACTGAACCTTGTGGTTACACAGCTCACCTCATTCATCTCACCCTAATGCCAGCCCTGATCCTATATCTTGATTATAGTGTAATCTTAACTTGATTACATCTGTAAAGATCTTTGAGGGGGAGGGGCACAATTCAATGTTCTTGCTACACTGTGTGCTAAGTCGCTTCAGTCGTGTCTGACTTTTTAGGACCCTATGGATCTTTACGACCCTACAGACTGTAGCCCGCCAGGCTCCTCTGCCCATGTGATTCTCCAGGCAAGAACACTGGAATGGGTTGCCATGCCCTTCTCCAGGGGATCGTACCCACATTTCTTATGTCTCCTGCCTTGGCAGGTGCGCTCTTTACCACTACCGCCACCTGGGAATGGATTGTATTTAATTCACAACCTGGCCTTGTAACAAAAAGAATGTAAAGGACTAAGGCTGAGACCTCCCTGGTGGCTCAGATGGTAAAGCGTCTGCCTGGAATGCAGGAGACCTGTGTTCGATCCCTGGGTCGGGAAGATCCCCTGGAGACGGCAAATGGCAACCCACTCCAGTACTCTTGCCTGGAAAATCCCATGGAGCGAGGAGCCTGGTAGGCTACAGTCCATGGGGTCGCAAAGAGTCAGACACAACTGAGCGACTTCACTTTCACCTTTCATTAAGGCCGAGGTAACTTTATGATCCCAGAACTTGGTTCAGTGTCAGACACATCATAAGTGCTCGATTCATGGCTGACTTTGTGTCACACACTCACTTCTGTAGGCACCTATTTGAATTCAGTGGGAAAGTATTAATACTTGATGGAGGGCTCAGCCTGGTTAAGTGCAGAGAGAAGTTATTCCCAAAATGTAACAGACATGAATTCTTTAGGTCTTCTTGCTGGAAAGAACTTAGCAAATCTGTTTGGGAGTTTTCAAAATCTGCTCCCAGAAATCCCAGGGGAAAACCATCCAGAAAAGTAGGAAGGAGGCTGATTGGGTGGTGCTCCAGTTCTTCTCCCTGAAATCAGAGCCTTGACACTTTATTTGCTTAATCTTTTCAACTTCTTTATTAGATTGCAGCATCCTCCTCCCTAATTACCAGAGAACTTGGTAACCAGGCCAGAGAAAGCATCTTGTTCAGGCCTACTGCTGATCAGCAGAACAGGAAATAGAACAGGATAAAAAGGTGTGGCAGAGACTGCTAAGTATCTGCCAAAATCCAATCTTCTCATTTTCCTTAACAGTAGAATCCTTTTTTAAAAAAAATTGCTTATTTTTCTGGACCCTTGATCTTTCAAAATAAAGACTAGATTTCCCAGCCTTCCTTGCAGCTAGGCATGGCCAAGTGACTTAAGTGTGCCACTGATGGGCCATAAATGGTGGTGTCAGATGGGGCTTCTGAGTCATGTCCTCAAAGGAAACTTCCTTACCTTTTCTTCTTGCTGGCTGGATTGTGGCTATGAAGACAAGCTCAACCAACCTCCTTGGGTCATCCACTGAAAATGGTGAAACACCATGGCAGGAGTCCAGTTCCTTAACATTGTGGACACTGAACCAGTCCAGATGGCCTCCTTCCAGGCTTTGTTTATGTGAGAGAGAAATAAACTTCTATAGTATTGAAACCACTGTTTCTATGGGTTTTCTGTCCTAGGCAGTCAAGTCTAATCCTCACTGATACAGAGGATTAGTTGCAAGAGAATTCTTCCCAAATCTGACTCTGATACTATGGTGATTTTAAAACCAGGTTGCAGAACTTCCCTGGTGCTCCAGTGGTGGAGAATCTGCCTGTCAATGCAGGAGACATGGGTTCGATCCCTAGTCTGGGAGGATTCCACATGCCACAGGGCAACTGAGCCTATGCGCCAGAAACCACTGAACCTGCACACTAGAGCCCTCAAGCCATAGCAAAAGAAGTCCACATGCTCTAGAGCCCATGCTCTGGAACAAGAGAAGCCACCACAATAAGAAGACCATGCACCACAACACAAGAGTAGCCCCTGGTCACCGCACCTAGAGAATGTCCACACACAGAAACAAGACCCAGTATAGCCAATAAATAAACAAAAATAAATAAAGCAAGGCTGCAAATTCTTTGAAACTCCCTCCCCTTGAATCAAGGCAGACTTATAAGTGCTTCAACCAATAGAATATGGTAGCAAAGAAGTTAGGTTTATAGTAGAAAAGAAGTTAGCAAAGAAGTTAGGTTTAACTTCTTAGGTTAGGTATAAAAGGCCATGAAGTTTCCACCTTGGGAAACTTCATGGGCCCACTGTTCTTGGAGTCTTGAGCTGCCAGGAAAGAAATATGACTATCCTGATGCCATCATGCTAGAGAGGCCATAGGTAGACACCCAGTCAAATAGTGTCAGCTGAACCCAACCTTCAGCCACCCCAAACAGCCCAGGCATCAGACAGGTGAGTGAAGAAGCCATCTTGGAAGCAGATCCTCGTCAGTCATTTCACATCATCTCAGCTGTGTCCCCAGACATCAGACCAGAGAAGTTCTGTCTTCAAACCCCTGACCCACAGAATCCATGAACATAATATTGTCTTACACCATGAAGTTTTGGGATGGTCTGTAACACAACGATAGATAACTGGAACAAATGGGTGATTTTAATCAACATATTTCAACAGGATATATTATTGAGCATCTGTGATGTGCTAGGTACCACGCTAGGGGATAGGCATGCTATAATGAGCACGTGTCAATGATAAACAAAGCTGGACACTAGTTAAAGTGGGAAGAACAGATTTGAATCAGTAACACACTATTGCACTAGGAAAGAGGGTCCAGTATGAACTCATTCAACTTTGATTTGTACAGAGGTAACTGGGAGTTTTAAGTAAACTTGAAGAAGTGAAAAATTACAAAGGATTGGTCAGTGTAAATGATTAGCCCAGACATGTCTGTTGGCTGGCAGTCATCAAAGTCAGATTCTGTGTTCCCGCTGTGGCTGGGAAACAGAGGCCCTGTCCTTTCTGATGATTGCATTTTAAAAGAATGGCTTTCAGGTCTTTGAGAAAGATACTCCTGAATTTTAGGAGATATATACACATCTTAAGGGACAGAGAAAGATTTACAACTGTAAGCCCCTTTTAGTAAATGCTGTAAGAAAAGGTGGTCAGGGGCCTCTGGTTAGGTGTTGGACAGAACAAACAGCAAATTCTTTGGATAGCCTTGAGCTTTCTTAGGCAGGCACTTAAGGGATCATAGTCTCTCTCTTTTTTTTTTTTTTTGCCTGATCTGCATGGCATGCAGGATCTTAGTTTCGTTCCCTCTTAGGGAATCAAACCTGCTCCCCCTGCAGTGGGAACCTGGAGTCTTAACCACTGGACTGCCAGGGAAGTCCCAGGGTCATAGTCTTTGAAACTATGTTGGTGTTTAAGTCTTTTTAATGTGAGGGGAAATGGGTGGATAAAATCATTTGTGTTGAGTCTATAGCTTTTACAGCCCATGGTTGAGCCCTAGTCAAGAAGAGGGTTTGGAGGAACCTGTCTAGAGTTTGGTCATGGAGAAAATCTTTGTTATAAGACAGATACTTTTGACATCATGGTGTTGAGTGTGTTGGAATGGATAGATAATAAAAAAGATAACTTATTAGGATTGTGATAAGTATTTTGAAGAAAAATTACAGGGTGCTAAAAGGACTTATACTAGTAGAATCTGGTTTAGGGGTTTAGGAAGGCTTCAGGGATGGGGGAGCCTGGTGGGCTGCCGTCTATGGGGTCGCACAGAGTCGGACATGACTGAAGCAACTTAGCAGCAGCAGCAGCTGTGAAGAAGTTACCTGAATGTTAAAGTGATATCAGAGATTTGAAATCATATATTGGTTAATCTGGAACTCCTTCTGCTGGTGCCCAACTCAGGGAAATTGATAGTCTTATATCTCCTATAGAAAGTTAGAGTGTGTAAATTGGTAAGCTAGTCCAAAGGTTTTTATCAGATATTCACTATTTTCAAAGGGATCACAGCCAAAAAGTTAAGAAGCAGAAGTCTGGTCTGATTCTCTCATTTTACACATGGGGAGCCTGAGACACAGAGTGGGGAGATGGTGTCCAAAAAGTTGATGGCTCAGGCAGAGTAGGATCTAACTTGCCATCTGCTTCGATTTACAGTCTCTAGTAACTGGGCTCCCTGGAGGGTATGGCTCTTTCATGAGCCATCTCCCCCAGGGCTCCAGGGGGGAATGGGGTTTGGAGTGAACCAGGGAACGCAGTTCCGACCCAGAGCTGCTGCTGGTATCAGACTAGTGGGAGGTGACTCCACCCACAATAGAGTCTGCAGGTTGGAAGGCAGGTGTGATAGGAAAGGCTTGGAGCTGTGTCTTTTGGCCTCTGTCCAAACACTCAACACATTTAAGATCTGTGGTCAGATTAGAAAACAGACAAGGATTACAACTTGGATTCGTTTACCAGATTGGAATACATCCCAACAGAGGTTCAGTTGCAGGGAAAAGAGTGATGGAATTAGGCCTTATAAGACCTAGGTTCAAGTCCCAGGTAATGCATACAAGCTATCACTTATTAAGCATCTATATATATATAATATTGAGCACCTATATAGTTTTATATATATATATATATATTCCCAGGTTGCACTAGTGGTAAAGAACCCATCTGCCAATGTAGATAAGAGATATGGGTTTGATCCGTGGGTTGGGAAGATGCCCTGGAGGAGGGCATGGCAACCCACTCCAGTATTCTTACCTAGAGAATTCCATGGGCAGACAAGCCTGGCGGGCTACAGTCTACAGGGTTGAAAAGTGTTGGCCATGACAGAAGGGACTTAGGCAGGCATGTTTATATATATAAAGCCTAGCAATTTATCTATATATACATATATATGCATAGACTTTATAATATGCATATATATAAACTGCTTTTTATTTATATATATGCGTATTATAAAATCTATGCATATATATGTATAAATTGCTAAACTTTATATAAACTGCTAGACCTTATCTATATCTGTGTGTATATATATATATATATATATATATATATAAATGGACTGCTAGACTTTATTTTTCATGTATAATCTCACTTTACCCCCTGACAACCTTGCAAGGTAGTCAGATGAGAAAACTCGGGTTCAGGCATAGTTTATCCATGGTCACACAATATACAAGTGGCAGAACAAGGATCTGAGTCCAGGTCAAGGACCTAGTTCAGGATTTTCTACCACACACCTCAATGGCAGGCGACTGTGAGACCACAGGCAGCTTAGCCTCGTGGCAGGAGCACTTCCTTGGAGCCCACTTGCTTGAGCTCAAACCCCAGCCCTATCACAGACTGCTGTGAGGCCTTAGGAAAGTTACGTAACCTCTTTCAACTCAAAGTGCTGACCTTTAAAATGCTGCTGATAATAATAGTACCTGAGTAAGGTTTTTGGAAAGGGTGGAAAGAGCTTTTGCAAGAGCAAATGGAAAATGCCTAGTGCTTTGCTACTCAAAGTGTGGTCCTTAGATTAGCAGCACTGGTACCACCTGGGAATTATTAGAACTAAAATAGTGTGTTAATAGAGGTAAAGTAACAAGTTACTCTGCTTACCCAGAGTATTATGTAAATATTACTAATGATGATAAGTTGGCACCCATAGAGGGCAATTTCAGTGGGGACCTTAATTCTTCTCATACCTCTTCCCAAATTGAGTAGCTTACCCTCTCCTTGGGTTTCTTGTTAGTTTGAGGAGCTTATTTGTTCTTTGATTACACCATCTTATTTGCTGCTCAACCAACAGATAGATTTCTGTAGAAGGCACTTTTGATTTGTCATATTAGTTCCTGTCACAGAGGGTCATTACATTTCTTTTAGAGTCTAGTAAGATATACGGTAATGGTAATTCAAACATAAGTGGGAAAAGATAGCTGATACAATCAGTGATCAGGGCAACTTGATATACATTTGGAAAAATAAAGTTAAATGCCAGCCTCACACCTTGCATGCAAGCTAAGTCTCTTCGGTCATATCCGACTCTGTGTGAACCTATGGACTATAGCCTGCCAGGCTTCTGTGCATGGGGATTCTCCAGGCAAGAATACTGGAGTGGACTGCTCTGCCCTCCTCCAGGGGATCTTCCTGACCCAGGGATCGAACATGCGTCTCCTTTGTCTCCTGCATTGGTAGGTGGGTTCTTTAACACTAGTGCCACCTGGGAAGCTGCAACCTCACACTTTACACCAAAGCAAATTTCTAATGATCTAAGAATGTCAAAGTAAACAAAAAAATAAAATAAAATCCAATGATGAAAGTATTGGATAAAAAAACCCAGAGATCATTACGGGAAAGTTTTATAAATTTGACTACATAAAATTTTTAAATTCTGTAAGGTCCAAAATAATATAAGCTCAAGACAAAAGACAAGCCAGAAAGACATATTTGCAGATGACATTTACTCAATATATAAATTAACAGAGAAATAAAAAGAAAAAATAGAAATAAAAATGACCAAAGGATTTGAATAGACAGCTCCCACAAAAAAGAGATTTAAAAAGGTCTATAAATGTATCAAAGTATCTTCAACTTCTCTACTTAAAAAGCATGCAAACTAAACTTATTCCAAAATAGTTTTTCACCTATCAGATTGGAAAAGATAAAACAGGTTATTAATTCCAGTGTTGTCAAGGATGTGAATAAACAGGCACTCTTATCCAGTTGGTAGGAATGCAAACTGGTATAATCTTTTGGAAAGCAATTAGGCAAGATTTATTTGCAATGTTAGTATTTATATCCTGTTGATTCTGCAATTTCACATCTACCAATTTATTCAACAGAAATAGATTCATAAGTGCTCAAGAGATAAGCTTACAGGAAGCTTATTGCAGTATTGTATGTAAAATCAAAAAGTTGGAAACAACCCAGATATCCACTAAAAGGAGATTACAAAATAAAGTCCTGCACATCCATATAGTGTCATTAACAAGAATGACATTAATTCTGGGTGTTTAACATACAAATGAGCTTAAGCTACATTGTCAAGTAAAAAAAAGCAAGTTGTAGAGTGGAATGAATAGTATGATCCTGTTTGGGTAAAGTATGTTGATATGAACAAAGGAAAAACTCTAAAGAAATATTCACCAAACCACTAATCATGTCATACTTATTTCTGATCAGTGAGATTCTTTGGCCCTTTCATCTTCATTCCATTTACTATTTTTTCAACAAATATTTATTGATCACCTACTACTTGACAGGCAATGTACTAGATTCAAGGGATATGATGGTAAATACCCAAAGTCATGGAGCTAAAGAAGCCAACATTCTATATTTCTACAACACTGGAATTCTTAAAACAAATATTATCATCTTATCAGGAAAAAAAGATATTTTAAGGTAAATCAATATTCTTTAGAGATTACTTCCACACTTCTTACCTCCCTGCTAATCCACTGCACCAATCTCTGGATCCCTGTTCTCTCTTTCCAACGTTATTTCCTCCCTTTTTGTGTAACTACCCAGATCACATCCAGTCTTTCTGGCCCAACTTGTGGTCAAGCTTTCCCATGAAACTGTCAGTGACACCCCCGAACTCTGACACTTTACTCTGAATTGACGACAAAAGCTTACAGTCTGCCCTGTTCCACAATCATGTGGGATTCCCTGGGGACCACCTTAACACACATAGTGTCTGGAGCACACGAGGCACTCAAAGTTGGTTGAACAGGGACTGTGTCTGTGATGGAGGTGCACTACTCAGCTGGCCCTTCAAGAGAACCTGCTTTAGGGAGAACAGCCTGCTGAGAACCTCTAGCTGTGATATTCTTCCTGAGGCTACGCTTCCTTTGGTTTCTCCCAGTGATCAAGCATGGTAGGACACAGAACCCAGCCATTTCTGTTTGATGCACGAAGCCTTAGCAGACTCCCTTTGCCTGGGCACGCCCCATCAGCCTGGTTGAGTCATCCCCAAAATCGCAGGGCAATCTGAAGCTCTTTCTACCCAAGCCTCCTTCCCTCCCACTCTCTTTTCCCAGTTATACCTGCATCTTGGTCTGAAGGCACTCCTTCTCTTTCCTGATTCCTTCCGCCTTTATCCTATATAAGCATTTCTCCCAGGCAAAAACCATTATGGCATTTGATTCTCAGAGGACCCAGATCAAAATAAGGGTTAGTGAAAAAGTCCTAGAAGAGAGCTCATAAATAATAAGACTGTAGATACACTTGCAGAAGAGATTTATGTACCAAGATGTGCTGGATCCATTCTTCAAAATCTCTGTGTACACAAATCACCTGGGAATGGTGTTGAAATGGATTCTGGTTCAATTGGTGTCTGGTGGACCCAAGATGCTATATTTCTAAGAAGCTGTTGGTCCAGGGACCAGTTTGAGCAGCAAGGGACTGGATTCTTTATTTGCCCCCTCAGTCTCTCCTCCCTGGGAGCGGCTGACGTGAGGACCACGTCAGTAGGCTCTGAACCTCTGGCTAACTTAGGTTTGGCCAATGAGGAGCACTGGCAAGAGATCAGGGGACAGGAGGAGGATGAGGCCAGAGGTTTTTATTCCTCTGGGGATGCTTCTGCTGGGTTGCCATAGGCTGGCTGCGCCCCTCTATTAGAGACCACAACTCCCATCAGGTACATTTCTCCAGTTTTCTCTCTTGCAGAACTCCAGAAACTGCTCTCTCCCTTCCCTCTTTAGGCCTGGATTGGTAATGGCTCCCTACTGTCATCAGCCTCTGAGTACTGCATCATCCCTTGTGGCTCTTAGTATCTGCCCACATATCTGTAATTAGTCCGTTAGTAAATGGTCCTCATTTCCCCAGCCAAATGTACCATCTGTCACCTGCTGGGACCCTGACTGCTACAAGTGCCATTCAATGAAGACTTTTTTTTTAATAACAGCAGAAAACTGGAAACAACCTAATTGTGCATCATTAAAAAATGATTAAATAAATTATGGTACATCTGCTTAATGGTGTTATATGCAACCATTAAAAAGGATGCAATAGATCTATATTCACCTACATGAAAAGATGCCTAAGCCACTTGTTCAATGAAAAAAAGGGTGGAGGGGATGTTCAAAATAGCATGCATAGTAGGAACCCATTGCTTTAAAAAGTTAAAAAAAAATGCATTTGTTAAGGCTTGGATTGCAAATAACCACCACCCTGCTCAAGACAAACCTAACTGAAAAGAATTGGGAGATGGGGAGCAGTTATGGCTCCATCTTTTTCTATCACTTGTCTTTGCTTTTCTGTATAGTGGCTTCACTCTCAGGAAGGCCATCTTTAAGTGGGGACACAGCAAGCCCCAGCCTACTTATGACAGCTGAGGACCTCAGCAGAGAGGGTCTTCTTCCCAGCTGCTTTGACAAGAAATCCTGGGCTGAAGGAATTGGAATGGGCTTGGACATACACTAATCACTAAACCACTCAGACTGAGAGTGGGGGAAGGAAGCTCCCCCAAAAGAGAGGGTATCTCTTTCCTGAGTAGGAGAGGCAAGACAGGTATAAACAACAGAGATCCACTCTAGAGGGAATATTTGTAGTAGACCTTTGTTATCCTTCTTGGCTGCCCAGCATCATAACCCTTTCCTATCCAGGCACCCTACCTTCTGGGGCACCCACAGTGGAGCCTACCTCCCATTATGCTGAAAATGCCAGAAATGCACTTTCCCAGCCCCCTTTCTGCAAGGCAAAACACACGACCTGGCCAGGCCACTCTGATGCTCCCATCTCTGGCTCGGACTCTGAAGCCAGTGACACAAAAAAGGGCCTGTGTAGAATCCACCCTGGTGTAGGATGCAGTTTGGCATGATTTGGGGCACTGTTCTTGGTTGTGGAGCCTTCGGGGCTGGTTCTCTGGCCCTTGTGGGATCTGTGAACTATGAACAAAACCTCATATTAAATCCCCTTTCTTCTTAAATTATTCAGAGTTAATTTCTGCTACTTGCAATCAAGAAGCTTGATTAATGCCTATAAGTAGGTGTGCATGTTAGAATACATATGAAATATCTTTGTAAAGATAAAATAAATGTGAATATTGGTTACCTGTGGGAAGTAGGACTGGGAAAGTGGAAAAGGGAAAGGAGCTTTTGCTTCCGCTTTATGCCCTTTTGTACTGTTGGAATTTTCTTTTTTGTACCATGTATCTTACTTCTATAATGAAACAACTAGTTAGTAAAGTATAAGAAAAGACACCTTAATAAATAGAATAATACAAGGAAGCAGTTGCTCAGGATTTTCAAGGAACCAAGTCCTCATTAGACATTGAGAAGGAAGTTGTTCTCATCTCTATTGGTGAATGAAGCCAAATCTGGAAATGAGTGACTGTGTACACTCACACCTTGCTTTATTGTGCTTTCCTTTATCGTGCTTCCCAGATGTGGCATCTTTTATAGAGTGAAGGTTTGTGGCAACCTGGCATGGAGCAAGTCTATGAGCACCATTTTCCCACCAGTATTTGCCTTCTTTGTATCACTGTCACCTTTTGGTAATTCTTGTAGTATTTCCAACTTTTTCATTATGATTTCATCTTATGGTGATCTGTGATCAGTGATTTTTGATGTTAACTATTGCAAAAAGATTACAACTCACTGAGGCCTTAGATGATGCTTAGCACTTTTCACAATAAAGTATTCTTAAATTAAGGTATTTACATTGTGTTTTCAGACTATGGCACACTTACTACAGTATAGTGTAAACATAACTTTGGTATGCACTGGGAAACCAAAAGTCACGCGACCCGCCTTTCTGCAATGGCTTGGCACGGAACCCACATTATCTCTGAAATATCACTGTACCACCTGCAAAACTGCCAAAGCGATTGGCTCTGTCCCCGTTAACTCATCTGCTCAAACATGTTCTATGATTATCCATTAGTCACAGAATAAATCCCTGGTACTGAAGCATTTTGCAATCTGAGCCCTGTGTACTTTCAAGACGTCCCCTCATTTTACTCTTCACCTAAAAGACTCTCTTCCAGCCCACCGGCCCAGACCCTAAGGGCATTACCACCTTCTTTCGATCTACCAAAGCCATGACCTTTATTCCTTCCTCACACCCTCAACCAGTTTTGTTCTGTATTATAATTCTACATACACGACATAGTCCTTTTAACAATAATGTACTAAACACCTACTCAACATATAGCTTTTTGCTAGACTTTGGGGCCACATCTCACAGTCTATGGGAACCAATTACCCCAGATCAGAATGTTAACCTCTGTTATCGTGATAAATGGGAATGTAGCATAAAGCAATTTGCTGGCCGGGCTGCTCTTATTAGAATCTTTGTCTTTGCCTCTGCCTGGATTGCACTCTTTCCACATATCAGCGTTACTTGATCACTCAATTCCTTCAGGTCTCTGTGAAAATGTCATCTTTTCAGTGATTTCTTTTCTACCCAATCTATTATAAAACGACATCCCATCCTTTAGTCCATTTACTTGGATTTTGTTATGTTCTGTTTCTTGTTTAAAAACACATCATAATTTAACATACAAGTTACTTACTTGCTTGTACCTGTCTCTTTCCACTGTCAGGCCCAGAATGGCAGGGAATTTTATTTTCCATTCCCTGAAGTTTCTCCAGCACCTAAAACTGTGCCTGGCACATAGTAGGCACTCAGTAAATACTTCTTGAGATAGAAAGAGGACTGGACTAGATGTCAGAAGACCTGGGTCCCAGTCACAGCTTTCCCGCATGACAGTTGTGTGGCCTTTAGCAAGACATAACGTCTTCAAGCCTTAGTTGTTGTTGTACAGTTGCTAAGTTGTGTCCAACTCTTTGTGACCCCAAGGACTGTACCAGGCCAGTCCTCCCTGTCCCTCACTATCTCCAGAGTTTGCCCAAGTTCATGTCCATTGAGTCCTTGATGCCATCCAACCATCTCATCCTCTGTTGCCCTCTTCTCCTTCTGCCTCAATCTTTCCCAGCATCAGGGTCTTTTCCAATGTGTGGGCTGTTCATAATCAGCCTTAGTTACGCTGTAAATTGGAGGTGATAGTCTGGGCCCTTCCCCGTGGCCGACAGCATTGCTGTTAAGGATCAAACAGTGGGTCTCAAACTTGAACGTGCTTTAGAATCACCTAGAGGGCTTAAGATACAAGTGAGTGGACTCCATATTCGGTTTCCGATTCAGTAGGTCTGGGTAAGATGAGAAAGCCTGCATTTGTAAAATGTCGCAGATGGTGGTGCTTCAAGAACCACTGATGAAGAGACATGAAGGTACAGGAGGTGCTTGTAACCCTAACGCCTGTCCCAGACAAGAACGGCCCTGATGGCCGGGCAGGACATTGTGGGAAGAGAGAGTGGACCCAACTGTACCTTAACTCAGTCAACGACCATTTAGGAGGCGCCGGGTTAGTGCTGGGTGCTGAGGGTCAGCGGCGCGTGCCACAGGCCTATGAGGCTGCGGTCTCAGACCTTGGCCCAGTGGTCAGGAACTCGCAGCGTGAGGAGGGCTGGAGAGGCCGCTCCGACCTCCGTACGGGGCAGGAAGTCTCTGGAGCTGCGAGGAGGACCCCAAGCGGGCGCCGAAAACTCAAAGCCGAACTCGCGAGCTCGGCGGGCGTACGCTGCCTGGAGCTTCCCGGAACCCGCGGTCCACCTCCGCCCGGTTCCCCGCCCCCGGTGCGGGCGATTGAGGCGCGCTCTCGCTCCGGGCGCGCGCCGGGCACACAGTAGGCGCGCGCCCCGGCCCTCCGCACACGGCCGGCACACAGTAGGCGCGCGGGCCGGCGGAAGTGGGCGCCGGTGTGCGGTATCCGGGGGCGGAGCTGGCGCGGCCCGCCCGGCAGACAGGCCCGGGCCGCGGGCCGCGATGGGTGAGGGCGGGTTGCCCCCGGCCTTCCAGCTGCTGCTGCGCGCCTGTGATCAGGGAGACACGGAGACTGCGCGGCGGCTGCTGGACCCGGGGGCTGCGGAACCCACGGAGCGCGGCGTGGAGCCCGAGGCGGGCGCGGAGCCGGCGGGGCCCGAGGCGGCCGGGCCCGGGGCGGCGGCCGGAGCGCCGGTGCCCGTGGACTGCTCGGACGAGGCGGGCAACACGGCGCTGCAGTTCGCGGCGGCTGGGGGCCACGAGCCGCTGGTGCGCTTCCTGCTGCGACGCGGCGCCTCGGTCAACAGCCGCAACCACTACGGCTGGAGCGCGCTCATGCAGGCGGCCAGGTGAGGGGGTCGGGGGTGCCAGGGAGCCTGGGTGGTGTCTAATGACCCCTGGGCGCGGGTGGGCTCACGCGGTCGAACCTGCCCGGCGGCCCCCAGCAGACGCTCCGGGAGGTTAAGAGTGAAGTACTGGTTCGAGAGAGTTGAAATCGTAAACTTTGAGCAGCTAGGGATACGAACTAGAAGCGGACGCTCTTTTTAATAACGTAAAATCAGAATCCTAAAAGCATCGGCCTTTCAAACACAGAATCTGGAGACAGCAAATAGAATCTTAGAGACTTAGAAGCTTAGTGATATTCATTGCAGCAAGGTTTTCCCAAAGAACCTACCTACCCACCCTGGCTTGGTGTTGGGGATGCTGCGGTACCCAGATGAAGTCCCCACGGAAGCGGTGCATTTGCCAGTGGGCGGGCCAGGCAAAGGAACAGACTGCTGGGGGGACAATCTGAGGGAGCTCTTGGAGAACCTACTCAGTTTCAGGAAGTGAGGGAAGGTAGGTATATATTGTCGAGACCTAAGGATACCTAAGTGTTGACCTGGATAGAGGGAGTGAAAGATGGGTGATAGGTGCAAAGGTTTGGAAGCTAAAGTGAAATATGCATTCGTAGGACTGCTAGAACGATGTTGTGGCTGGAAGGGCTTTGGAGTAGTGGGAGATGAGTCTTCTCTGGAGAGAAAGAGGCAGATGCTTGGTGGCAAGGCTGGGAAAAGTGACAGTTCGTAAGGGCACTGGGGAGTAATGGAGTATTCTAGGCAGAGCAAGTGACAGAATGAGATTTATGTTTGGAAAGATCACTTTTACTGCAGTTTGAGGATGGATTGGAGGAGTGAGCTAGAATCAGAAAGTCTGGTTAGGAAGGGATTGCAGCAACCCAGAGAGAGGTGATGGTGGCCTGGACCAGAGCAGAGATGGCTGTGGGAGAGCAAAGAAATGAGTTTGAGATGTATTCAGGAAATAGGATGAACCAGACTTGAAATTCTAGTATAAAGAAACTCTGGGGGGACTTCCCTGGTGGTCCAGTGACTGAGACTTCACACTCCAGTGACTGAGACTTCACAATGCAGGAGGCCCGGGTTCAATCCCTGGTCAGGGAGCCAGTTCCCACATGCCACAACTAAAGATCCTGCGTGCCGCAACTAAGACCCCATGCGGCCAAATAAATAATTTTTTTTAAAAAAGAAGAATCTCTTTTTTTTATATATACTGTGAGGTATACTGTGAGGTCTCACTCCTGTCAGCCATCTACTTAGATCCCACCCAGTTTCTTGGAGAAATTTCCCAAGAAAGGAACAAAGGTCATTTGTAATTTTGGTGAAAGTGAATGTCACTCAGTCCTGTCCAACTCTTTGCGACCCCATGGACTATATGGTCTGTGGAATTCTCCAGACCAGAATACTGGAGTGGGTAGCCGTTCTTTTCTTCAGGGTATCTTCCCAACCTAGGGATTAAATCAGGTCTCCCGCATTGCAGGTGGATTCTTTACCAGATGAGCCACCAGGGAAGCCCAGGAATACTGGAATGGGTAGCCTATCCCTTCTCCAGAGGATCCTCCTGACCCGGGAATTGAACCGGGGTCTCCTGCATTGCAGGTGGATTCTTTACCAGCTGAGCTACTAGGTAATTTTGATGGATTTTGCCAAATTGCCCTCAATGCAAGTGTATTACTTTCCAATGGCTGCTGTAACAACTTATTACAAAGCTAGCTGCAACCACATCACTCTGACCCCTGCTTCTTCATCATATTTTCTGACTCCTCTACCTCCCTCTTCTACTTTTAAAGATCGCTTGTGATTCCATTGAGCTCATCTGGATAATCTCCCCATCTCAAGGTCAGCTGATTAATTTCCCCTTTCCCACAGAATTTAACAGGTTCTGGGAATTAGGATCTGGACATCTTTGGGGAGCCCATTACTCTGTTGACACAGTAGTGGTATCAGTTTACCCTCCCCGAAACAGTGTCTATGAGTGCCTGTTTTTCTACAACGTGTCCAACAGAGTATATTATTAAACTTTTGGATTTTTGCATCTGATGAATGAAAAATATTTCAGTGTGGCTGTGATTTGTGCTTGTTAAACTGAGTGAAGTAAAACATCTTTCCATATGTATGAGCCATTTGATTTTCTCAAAGGCATTGAAATCACAACATTCTTACCCATAATCTTCTCATTATGACCCAGTTATATTTTATTTCTGAGTTCATTTCCAAGTGTCACACGGTTGTTCTAATCTAACTTGTATTGCAGGAAAATTTTTATTGTGCATTATTTTCAAATATGTCATTTTCAACTGCTTTGTGATATATCATCCATGGGCAGTACTGTGCTTTGATTAACCATACCTTAGCTCTCGGGCATTTATTTCAGTCTATAAACACACCTAGGGAGTGCATCCCAGCTGTAACACTTGGCTGCCCATTCGCATGGGTAATGCAGTGTGTTATGCATCTATCAGTGTGTCAGGCACCCTTTGTCTTAAGACACCTGATTTCTTGCCCGGCACTCTCTGGGGGTGCCCATAATGTCTTTTGGGCTATGGACCTTACTTCTGAGGTTCCCTGTCTCTTTTCGTGGCCCCATCCATTCTTCCAGGCTTTAAAACTCCAGGTAAGTCCTCATTCCAGTACCTGTCTGTGCCATCCTGTCTCTTCTTCCCCTCTGTCTTACTTAGTTCAGGGCACACATTTATAAGTGGCTTCCTACTTCTCTCTCTTCTTCCAAGTGTGCCTTCTGTAATCCCTCCTCTGTAGAGCTTCCAGATCTTTCTGAAATGACTGGTTGTGTGTGTCCCACAATGGCTCCCTTGGATCAGGATGGCCAAGCACATGGCTGTGTGCTGACACATTCCAGTCTTGTGCTTTTCCTCCATGAAAGTAGACGTGCCTCAGCAATGGTGCTCCCGGCAGCCACCACTTTCAACGAAGGGAGCATCTATTTATTGTCACAGCTCTCTGTGTTCCAGAGCTCATCATTGGATCAGGACCACCAGAGACCCTGTGCCTGGACTGCAGTTGGGTCTCTTGTGAATGTTTCAGCATCAGAGATGGTGTCATTCATGTTGTTTTTTTTTTCCTGTTCTTAAAACAACCTTTATTGAGTACTTATTTTGTGTCAAGCTCTGTGCTAAGTGCTGCAAATGAGTGAATTCATTCAGTCTATGCAAAATTTGAGGAAATGCTACTGCTGTCTTCCATTTTACAGATAAAGAATTGAGGCTCAGAGAAGTTAGTTCACTTGTCCAAGGCCACACAGCTACGAATGGATAGAGTCAGATTCACACCTAGGCAGGTGCTCCAGAGCCTGTGCTCCTAGCTATGAGTCCCATAACTCACTGTTTTCTCTTGGTATTGGTCACAAGGAAGCCACTTGCCAAATTTGCTTAACACTAAACGGACAGGTTGTGTGGTGTTTATTTTGGCTCCAATTTTACCCTTGACTTCCTTACTTTGTGCCTGCCAGCGTGGCAGAGCTGGCTTCTCCGCCCAGGGCTCTCTGAGAGTGGGAGTATATGCCAGGTCTTTCAACAGAGGTGTTAATTGCTGAAATTAATTGCTAATCGTAACAGCTGCTCAGAAAGCCCCAAACTTCCCTATCTTCAGTAATTACCTGTTAGAAAGTTAGCATCCCCCAAATTATCTCAGCCTTCATTGAATCATTTTTTATATTTTCAGCCTAATTTTCAATGGCCTCTTGGGCTACTCCTGAATTCAGAAAGCATCCCGAGTGTCAGCATTCCTGCCTAGATTTAGGCTTTTCCTTCCTCTGTGAGTTTGTTATACCAGAAGAACTGGAGTTTCAGATCTTAGGGTCTAGGTTCAAGTTTTGACTCAATCACTTCCAAATTGAGAGATTCTGGATTATTGCTTTCCATTGTAATCTTCAGATTCCTCATCTGTGAAATACATTATTAGCAGTTTATCTCAGGGCTTACTAAGATCCAATAGATAAAAACAGGATAGTATCTTGTTATCTGCTGCTAGATTTTTATCTCATGCTTGATGACTAAATAGCGTAATCTTTTATAATTATCTAACCAGTTCTTCACTCGAAGAGTTGACTCATTGGAAAAGACTCTGATGCTGGGAGGGATTGGGGGCAGGAGGAGAAAGGGATGACAGAGGATGAGATGGCTGGATGGCATCACTGACTCGATGGATGTGAGTCTGAGTGAACTCCAGGAGTTGGTGATTGACAGGGAGGCCTGGCATGCTGTGATTCATGGACACGACTGAGCGACTGAACTGAACTAGTTCTTCAGCTGTTTCTGTTGCCTGTTTTGACCATCCTCTTTGGTTATGCCAAGTGTTCATTCACTCATTCAGTTGACAGAATTGCCTGAGCTCTGCTGGAGTGCAGTCTAACAGGAAGACAGAATTATAGAAGGAGGGCCCAGGCACATCAGTAAGGGTGAAGACAGGGGATTGTGGGTTTTCAGGTGAGGTGTACCTGAGTTGATGTGGGGGCATCATCTGGAAGCTGCTCAGAGGAGATGGGATCCGAACTGAGTCCTGCAGCAGGATAAAGGATGTGCTTAGTCAAAAAGGACAGGAGGGTCAGAAAGGCAGGATGGCAGAGGCGTGGACAGAGAATAATTGCCAAGTGCAGGTGAGCAAGGCCAGAGTACAGCGTTGGGAAGAAATGAGGTTGACAAAGTTGGCAGTCCTTTCCGGGCAGTGGGACGTGGGGCAGTAGCCATGAGATTTAGGTTTGGAGAATATCATCGTGAAGGACAGGCAGGGAGACAGGCTGGGGTTACAGCTCTCTGCCTTTTTGTCAGATTCCGTCCACTCTTGGAGAAGGGGCGGGACAGGCCTGGCCCCCCTGCAGCTGGGGAAGCCAGTTCACCAAGCGCTCCCTCCACACTCTGCAGGTGGGGTGACCCCGGTGCCGTTAAGGTTCATGGCCCAGAAGGTATTTGTAAGTTCAGAACATTGTTCAGCCTTGGCTCTGCCTCCACAGGGAGGAGGGAGGCCCTGGGTTTAGATGAGAGGCAAAACCGCTTCCGGAAAGGAGGGAGCGCCACAAGGGATTCATTCAAAAGCTGCCTCACAGATGCAGGCCTCCTGCCGACATTACCATCTTGTAAAACCTGGCGCGGGGTGGGGGGCGGGGCGGGTGGGGGTTGGGGGGCCCTTCCAGCTCTGAGCCCGGAGAGTGCACTAGAAAGAGTGTATTTGCAAATACTGCAAAACAGAACTCTCCTGCCCTCTGGTGGGAGAAGGAAGAGATTTTACTGGGAAGAGTCATCTGTTTTCCTCTTCCTGGTATCAGAGTTGGGTACTTGCCTGTCTCCCCAGCAGGGGAGGTTGCTCAAGTTTCCCTGGAGAGGGTCTGGCCCAGACTAGATTCTCAGCCACCAGCAAGGGACATTCCAGCCAGCAGGGGGCATCAGGCCTCTGGGGAGAGGTGCCCCAGCCCGCCTCTGCTGACCACAGCTATGCCACACCTCTTGGCGTGGGGTCTGTGGGCTTTCTGTGCATGTGTGTTTGGGGCTGGGGAGGGTAGATGTGAGTCAGACTTGGGCCCTGCCCCTGCGGAGTGAGCACAGGCAGAGAGACAGCTCACCCAGCTCTGAAGCAGAATCGCATGAGCTCTGCCACGCGGGAAGCAGCGAGGTGTGGGGCAGCAGGATTCAGACAGACTGGGGTTCTGACCCTGTGGATTTCGCTCACCAGCTGGGTGACCTTGGCACGTTGTGTGATATAAGAATGTTTAAATGATTCCCTTTCTAATAGCTGACATTTATGTAGTGCTTCCTTTGGACAAGCACTGTTCTAGGTGCTTTATGTATATTATATATTTATATATATTAACTCATTTAATCCTCCACAGCTCTTTTAGTAGACACAGTCATATCCCCACTTTAGAGATGAGGAAGTGAAAGCACAAAGAAGTTAAAGTTCTTTGTCCAGGATATGCAGTGGATGGCAGAGCTGGATTCGAAACTGTAGACAGGGCAGTGTCTTGCCTTTGTGGTGGTGCAGACACAGAGCAAGCAGTGTGCCTAGCACCAGAGGAAGGCCTTTCATTATAAGCAGCTATTACAGCGTGAAAAATTAATGGTTCAATAATTAATAATTTAACAACCGATGTGCTTAGTCACTCAGTCATGTCCAACTCTTTGTGACCCCATGTATTACAGCCTGCCAGGCTTCTCTGTCCATGAGGATTCTCCAGGCAAGAATACTAGAGTGGGTTGCCAATGCCCTCCTCCAGGGGATCTTTCCAATCCAGGGATAGAACCCAGGTCTCCTGCATTGCAGGAGTATTCTTTATTGACTGAGCTACCAGGAAAGCCCTAACAATTTATAATTGATTACATGAGCTTTCTCCTCATCAGGTGTCTTGTGTCACTAATTGTCCATCTCCCTGGCAGATTTGGGCACGTGAGCGTGGCACATCTTCTTTTGGATCATGGGGCTGATGTCAATGCCCAGAACCGCCTGGGGGCCAGTGTGCTCACCGTGGCCTCTCGGGGTGGACACCTGGGTGTGGTAAAGCTGCTCCTGGAAGCTGGTGCCTTCGTGGACCATCACAAACCCTCAGGCGAGGGGGACAGCGGGGACGAGCTGCTGGACATCACGGCCCTGATGGCTGCCATCCAGCATGGACATGAGGCTGTGGTGCGTCTGCTGATGGAGTGGGGCGCAGACCCCAACCATGAGGCCCGGACTGTGGGCTGGAGCCCGTTGATGCTGTCAGCACTCATCGGGAAGCTTGGCATGGCTCAGCAGCTGGTGGAGAAGGGGGCCAACCCCGACCACCTCAGTGTGCTAGAGAAGACTGCCTTCGAGGTGGCACTTGACCGCAAGCACAGGGACCTTGCAGACTACCTGGACCCGCTGACCACCGTCAGGCCCAAGACAGGTCAGGCTGTGCCACCACTAACCTACCCCCTCATCCCACCATGGCTTCCCAGAGGACCCAGATTTGTGTTTAAACAGCAAAAGCCAAGGGTTGCCCAAACAAAAGGGCCTGCAGAAATCATAGTCCAGCCCGGGGGGCAGGGGAACTTAAGACATGGCATGCAGGTGCCTGGCCCACCCTCCACAGAGTGATCTGTAGCTCTCGGAAGAGCCTGGACTGCTGCACAGCAAGGCCTCTCCCTCCTAACCAGATGATTCTGGTGTAGGAGGTTCTGGGACCCTTCTAGAAAGTGGTCAGCAAACTTCTTCTGAGAAGGACCAGATAACAAATATTGTAGGCTTTGTGGGCCGTACAGTCTGTTGTGACTCCTCAGTTTTGCTAGAGTAGAAGCAACCTACGTGATATGTCAAGGGTGGGTGGGGCTGTGTTCCAGGAAAACTCTAATTCTAAAAACAGGCATAGGGGCAGGTTTGGCAACCTCAGCTCTTAGGGCACTGTGCCTAACCTCAGCTGCCAATGACCAGTCCCCAAAGACTAATTCACAGGAAATTCAGCCTACTTTTGAGCTGTGTTTTTTCAGCATCTATTAGTGTATCCTGTTTCTTTTTTCTTTTTGCCATCTTTCTGGCATATAAAGAGCTGTCTAAGCACTCCTTAGCAAATCTGCCACAGAACATACCATGTTTTAAAACCCCTAGTTCATCATGTGTAACACAGCATGTAATGTAGAGCTGCACAGCCGCAGTGCCCTCTGTCAGTAATGAGTCCGATTTCTGCGTCATTCCTGAGACAGCCCGGGCTGTAAGGCCAGGCTGCAGCATGTGAGCATTTAAGGCTGAAAGGTAAAAATTGAAAGAACAGGTCTTCAGACAAACTGCCTAAAAAGACTTGAAAGTATTGCAAAGTTTGATACCATCCAGAGAATACGCAAATAGTCCCATCAATGAAATTGTAAATCAACTACACTTCAACTTAAAAAAAATTCAAGTGGCCCATTTAAAAAAAAAGAAAACCCATCAATCAAAAGATGTTGCAAATTTGAGAAATGCTTATTAGAAATACACTGTCTGGTCAGAAAACCCTGAAATAAACATGTTGTAAAACCATGTAACAACAGAGAGATGGCAAAAATGGAGAGAACACCAAAACAGAAGGGAAAAAGAAGTAAAGTCTAAGGAAACCTGCCTGAAGCCAGATCTCTTACTTTTGCGTGGATGGGGACAGTGAGGGCCAGAGGAGTAGAGGCTGGTCGCAGGTCACACACCTGTTAGAAGCTGTGTGACACTTAGGAGGTAGGGGGTTCTGTGGGAAGAGCATGGGTGTGACCCCACCCAGTCTAGCCTTTGTGGGGCCTCTGGGATCTGGACGCGCTTGAACTCTCTCTTAGCCTCCCTGTGTCTCTTGTGTAGAGTGGACTCAATGGCAACTACCAGGAGGTCATGAGCAGAAAACAAGCTGGCCTCTGGTGTGCGAGCCCTCTGGCCAGAACATGGCAGTTCAGCATCAGGTCCCGGGCAGAGCTGCAGTTAGAAGTTAGGGCTCCAGTCTCACCCAGGGTGTTTTTCTTGACTCAAGGCCACTGCCCTCGTTTAAAGGCTTTGGGTGGTGTGATTGTAGCCGAGATGGGAAAGGGAACTGCCTCCTCCCGTCCCTGCTGTGCCTCCACGCCTGACGGGCAGGCTCTCACCTCCCCCTTGGGGAACATTCATCCATGTTGCAGGTGAGGGAGGTCAGGCTCAGGGAGGGGGTCAAGCGACTTGCTCAAGGCCTCTGCCCTAGAAGTGATGGTCGGGGACGTGTGCCCCACCTATGGGTGCTGAGCTGTGCCTTTTGTGCAGCTGATTCCTCCTTCCTCAGATTCCTCCAGCCGGGTTTCTGGGGTCTTAGCTCCCCACGAACCTCCTTACAGACTGCCCTGGCACTCTGGGGAAGCAATGCCCTCCTCTCCTCAAAATGTGGAGGTGCAGACACAGTGGTGGACGTAGCCAAGGTCACCCTCTACCTGGCTCCACCTGGACGTGACTGTGCTGGCCGAGGGACCTTGACCCGTTGCCTCCATTCTCCAAGCTTCAATTTTGTCTTCTGTAAGTGAGGTCCCCTGCCTCCCAGGACCACTTTGAGAATCAAATGAGGCCACGCCAGCCCAGAGAGAGCACGTGAGAGATGCCGGCAGCTGCCGTCACCCGTTACCTTTGCTGTCGTAACTGACAGGACCAGGTCACGGTTACGAGCAGACTTCCCTGTCGAGCAGACATGGGTTTGAGGCTCAGCTCTCACTTTGTGGCTGGGAGGCCTCGGCATGTTCATTGTCCCTCTAGGACTCCAATGTCCTCTTTCATAAAACAGGTGTAACGAATGCACTTGCCTTGTGAGGTCCCATGAGCAGTAGGAAGATAATGCTGGTAGTACCCCCGAGTACCCCGGAGCCTGGCACATAGAGAGCAGTGAGCGGAAGCTACCAAAGTGGATTTGTATTCACCATTCGTTCATTCTAGTATTCTGCAAGTATTTGTTGACTGCCAATGTACCAGGTACCACTCTAGGCCCCAGTGAACAAACCAGATCCAACCTCTGCCCTTGAGGACCTTGGCTTCTGGAGGAGAGACAGGCAAAAAGTAGGAAACAAGCATGTTAAATAAGTTACATAGTAAGGTAGGTGGTAAGTACTGTGGTGAGGAAGAAAACAGGGGCGAGGTGGAGGATTTGGGAGCAGTGGAGGTACTGGGTGGTGCAGGCCACCATATGAAGCAGGTCATTGGGTGGCCCCTGAGAGGAGCTGGGAGTTCAGCTGAGTTGCAGGAGCTGAGAAAGTGCTCCATTTTCAGGCTCTCAGAGAAGAGCCTTTAAAAGAGCCATGTTACTAATAATGACAGATTATTAAACAAATAGTATTTGACCCCAGCTCTTTTTGTGAGGTGCTAGGAACCCCCCCCCGCCCCGCCCCGCCATCAGGGCCTTGGAGACTGCCAGCTCTCTCCCTCACGTTAGCTGCAGGAAAGGGTACCCTTGAGGCTGTAATCGTCACTGTGACACCCTCCTCACCCTCAGTGTGATCATTCCCTGGGCTGTGGAGGGGTCCCTGGAGTTGCTCTGATATTGATGCAATAATTGGAGCCCAGAATGAGGAAGGGACCAGCCCAGGGTCCGTTGGCATCAAGCATAGCTGCTCCAGCCTCCTGAGGTCAGGCTAGACTGTCATTGATTCGTTTGTACCAGATGGTTGCTTAGCAACCAACACTAGGCCCAGTTGACACATTCTTTTCTGTCAAAGAGTCTTGGCATGAAGGAGGCTGTGGCCTATAGCAAATTAGACTCTTAAACACTTAAAGGAATGAGGCATATTTTTTTAAATGAAGTTTCATAATCATTTCTTTATAGTATCTCAAAGGCAGAATTAGGCACTTGGTTCCATGGCCCTGTCTATACTTTGCTATAAGTGCCCTGGAGTTAACTGGTGCCCTTTCTGAGGTGAGTGCTGGTCACTAGGAAAGATAACAAAAATCGCTGTTTGTGTGGTGGTGGTGGTTTAGTCGCTAAGTTGTGTCTGACTCTTGCAGTCCCGTGGAATATAGCCTGTCAGGCTCCTCTGTCCATGGGATTCTCCAGGCAAGAACATTGGAGTGGGTTGCCATTTCCTTCTCCAAGGGATCTTCCCGACCCAGGAATCGAACCTGGGTCTCCTGCATTGCAGGCAGATGATTTACCAACTGAGCTTTGAGGGAAACTGTTTGTATAGAGCTTAAAAATTTCTGGAGTGTTTTCCCATCTATATTATCCACCCCTGCAACCACCACCTGCTTTCCATGTTAGCATGTTGTCTGCATTATCAGTGATGAGGAGACACATCTCTCTGGAAATACGTGAATCCAGACACCCTGGCTCCAGACTCCTTGTGCCACTCTGCACCTTCTTCCAGCTGCTGGCGGAGGCCGATCAAGACCAGGGATGTGGCCCAGAGTCACAGGTTTTCTCCTGCAGCTGCTCTGACCTCTAGTATTAGTCAAAGGAAGTCCTACGTTGGCTCTTACCAGCGAGAAGACTAGTCGTGAGGGTGGCTACTTTCTGACAGGAGGGAGCAGGTTACCCACTAGCTCTAGCTTCAAGGAGGGTGATGGAGAATAGATAAAGAAGGGGCTGGCATTGGGTGGGTGCAGCGAGGCCTAGCATGAAGATATCAGATGGGAGCATCTGCAGGTCTGGGTCATAGGTGACCTTCAGAATCACTCAGATGGCTGCTTATTTGGGAAAGAAAGCAAATATTAGCATTGGCAACCATGACCTCCTCTGGGCTTAGCTGCCCAGTGTCTTAGGTATTAGAATGAAAACCTGCTCTGGAATTACTTCATGGTTGTACATTTACTTTTTAGAATAAAAGAATCATTGTTTCTTCTTAAAATCTTCATAGGAATACAGATTTTTCCAAGACTATACTTTTCCATTATATCTGAGAAAGGACATTCCAAAATTTGGAATGCCTAAAAAAGACTGCTTTATGAGTTGTGGGATCCGGAAATGGTCTGCTTATTCATGTTTTCCTGGCCAGATGACCTCCCACAGTCTGTCTCTGAAGCGTTTTCAGACAGTCTGACAATAACCCTTCCAGAAGGGCTGCTGGAGTTAGTCCATTACCTAGGTCTCTGATTAGATTGCTTGTGAAAAGTAAATCATTTTTAAAGGTGGGCTGGGTCGTTACACCCTTGTGACTTTTCTGTTATTTTACACTTTTCCGTGGTTAACTCTTAAAAATCTTTGTTTACCCAGATGAGGAGAAAAGGCGACCTGATATTTTCCACGCGTTAAAAATGGGTAAGCGCTTTAGAAAATCTTTTTGGATATTTAAGAATACAGTACTGTTTCTCCCAAACTAATATTGATAGTCCTTTTCAGGCCACCCAAAGTATTTGAGGAAGACACAGGTGTTTTGCTGTTTCCTGACTCTGGTTTCACCCAGGGAGGTTCAGACCCTGGAGGCTGGTAGTTATGGTGCTTTGCACACAACTTCCAGATTATTTTCTCAGGCCCCCTCTGCCTCTCCTGCTAGACTCTGTGGCTATGTCCTAACTTTTACTTACCTCTGAAATGCTGGCTGCCTACTCCACTCTCTTTGTAATGAAGAACTATTTAGTAAAATTGTCTCTCCTGAAACAGACCTCCACCTCCAGGAAGCCCACCCTGATCCTCACCTCTTAGGGAGACCTGGGTGCTCTTCCTGCATGTGCATTGCCCCTCATCATCACTCTTCTCTTAAGGTATCAATAACACGTCTCTCTTTCAGTAAAGCTATTTGCGTGCTTGCCTCCATCCCTTGTAGACTGAAGGATTGGAGAGTGGGGCTACCTCTGACTCATCTTTGTAGCCCCTGCGAGGTGCAGCCACCCAGTACAGAGGCCAGCTCAGCACATTTGTTATGGGAAGCCACTGGGTAAATCATCCTGCAGTGCCAGGCCCGTGGATCACCAGGACTTCTGCTTCTTTGGCAGGAAACTTTCAGCTGGTCAAAGAGATTGCTGATGAAGACCCCAACCATGTGAACCTGGTTAACGGGGATGGGGCCACCCCACTGATGCTGGCAGCTGTCATGGGACAGCTGCCTCTGGTGCAGCTGCTGGTGGAGAGGCATGCCGACGTGGACAAGCAGGACAGTGCCCACGGCTGGACAGCCCTCATGCAGGCTACCTACCACGGGTCAGTGCCAGCCCTCCGCCCTCAGCAGGGAGCCTAAGAGGGTGCCCCGGGCTGAAATTGGGTGCCTGATGGGTTGCTGGTCCTGAGATGCTGCAGATAAGCGCCCTGCCCATTGTGAAGATGCTAAGACACTCAAAACGGTGCATGCTTGGTCTGTCCTGCATTCCTACCCTTTGTGTCCAGATTTCCTATTGCTTTGGCAGTGTTACCTAGTGCTTCCGCATCCCTTCTCATCCAGTCACCCCTCTACCTTCCTGGATGCCTCCTCCTTGGGGCAGGCTGACCAAGGGGCAGGGATTTGCACATAGCCTTGCACTTGATCAGTGGTGATCTGATTCCAAATTAGGGGCTCCGTCCTTGCCCCGCTTCAGGTGATCAGAGCACTCTCCTGTGTCCTCTGAAAGTGGTTTTCTTCTTCATTTGATCCTCAGACTTCCATATCAAAGACTCTGGCCTGCTGGAGGACTTCAATCAGGTCCCAGTGAGGGGCAGGAGGGATGGGGTCTGTGTGTGGTCCTGGGAGCCAGTGGTTTTGGGGCAGAGCCTTGTGTTTTCATTTTATTCATGGAAGGAGCACTCAGGCTTTGATTTCTGTCATGACTGCCCACAGGGTAGGGAACAAGGGCTGGGAGAGAGCTTTCCGAGCCCTCTTTCACGTGCACAGATGCTGCTGGAGTTAAAGCCACCGCTCTTGTTGCCCAGGAGCAAGGCCACATTTTCCCTTTCAGCAGGTCTCACTCTGGCTTTTTCTTTCTTCCACAGGAACAAAGAGATTGTCAAATATCTGCTAAACCAAGGAGCTGATGTTACTCTTCGTGCAAAAAATGGGTACACAGCCTTTGACCTAGTGATGCTGCTGAGCGATCCTGGTGGGTTGTTTTAGGAAAAGCATTTTAAACCTGCTGGGTTTTCTGGCTGGGAATCCAGATCATCCCCTGTGTGTAAGCACTTGCGTATTCAAGGCGGAAGCCACTGTCAAGCCCCCAGAGCTCCCCACAGAGCCTCAGGCAAGTCTTCACTTCTCCCAAGTGAAGGCCATTGGGGAGAATGGGCGCAGCTGGGACCGGCTAGTCCCTGAGGCCTCTTCTTGCTCCAGCCTTCCAGGAGTCTCCAGGCAGGAAGGCCTTGGCCATCCACACAAATCCTGGAATGGTATCTGTGCCTCTCAGCTGGAAACTGAGTGACTCAGGAGGAAACAGGCCCCCATGGACAAGGAGAATAGACAAAGCAGGGACCGCCTTGGCTTATTGTGTAGGTGGAAGCTCCAGGTCAAGGGTCTTGTCAACATTACTGACCCCCAGCTAGCACCTGCTAGGACCTCGGACCCTCTGCCACTTTGACAGGCCTTCCTCTGGAACCTGTGGCCTCCTGTTAGCTAACTCAAGGGGTAAGGGGTCTCTCTTGGGACCCCCAAGTTTTAGCCCAGAGAGGGAGAAGCTGGAAGGCTCTTCTGACCTAACAGCCTCTGAGTCCTGAGCTGGATCCTACCCTGCTGACTTGGGGAGGGGAGGATTCTGCCTCCGCGAGGGGAGGGGCTCCTGCTGCCTCTCAGTACGGGGGCAGCAGGCCAAGTGCCCTTCCTCACCGCCAGCACAACCACCCCCTCACCCTCCCCTCCTGTGGGACCCCCTTGTCACAGATACGTGCTGGTTCCATCTTATCCTCGCAGAGAGGATGTGCCCAGGAGTAACTGACCCTGGCTGGAGAGGTGGGCCCTCCACGCAGGTCGCATGGTCTCTCTCCTTGCGTTTAGTCTGCCGGGGACCCTGGACTGCATCGCACCCAGGCTTTTCTCCAACAGCTTTATCTCTTCCACTGTGTCTCTTCCTTCCCTCCATTCATCCTCCCTGCCTTTCCCAATAAAACAAATTACCCCAGTGGATTTTTTTTCCTAGTGGGTTTTCAAATGAAGTTTTTGCCTGAAATTTTCAAAGAGACACATGCTGGAGAGAAAAAAAAAAAGCAACAGTCAAGAGAAAAGCATATTCATAGTTCGTAGTATTTTTTTCTCAATTCTGCTTGTTGCTTTTTTAATAGCCTAGTTGAGTTAATAATAACAACTAATGCTACTTAATCTTTCTTAAGCACTTACCATATGTTAGGAATTCCCTCAGATCCTTCAGACACCTTTATGTGGTGGGTACTGTCACCCCTTGATTGACCTGCAGTTACACAGCCTGGGAAGAACAGAGGCAGAATTCCAACTTCAGTCATCTGGCTGTAGAGCCTCTACTTTTTAAACACTCCACCCCTCTGCCCTCCTGGTAGGACAGGGCATCTGGTTTTTATTTCTGTTTAAGTGGATTAAACCCTGCTGCCATGTTTGCCCCTTCTGAAGAGCCAGTGGAGAGGGAGGGGCACCTTGATCCTGGAGTAACACAGGCGCTGGCACTGCGGGACTGAGTTCTCAGGCTGCTGGGGGTCGTCTTGAGACCCCTCCCCCCATGGCCCAACAGACATATTTGCAGGTAAAAGGCTGCCTTTTGTGTCCATAGACACGGAACTTGTTCGACTGCTGGCATCTGTCTGCATGCAGGTGAATAAAGACAAAGGCCGGCCCAGCCACCCACCACCTCTGCCCCACTCGAAGGTCCGACAGCCCTGGAGTGTCCCGGTGCTGCCTGATGACAAAGGCGGACTCAAGGTTTGCCTTTTCCTGTCTTAAAGAGCATCAGAGAGCCATGCCTGAATAGGTGAAGCAGGAAGATGCTTGCCACTTCCTCATTACCCAGAGCTGCTTTAGGACAGGGTAACAAGTAGGGTTAACAGTAGGGGCAGGAAGTAAACTGGAGGTGAGCAGTAAGGAACGGTGGTGACCAGGGAAAACGGAGGTGATCGTAACCACTTAGTGGCAGTAGCGGCTGCTTGCAAGTGTGTGGGTCTATGTTGCTACGTCTTCCCTTCGTTTTCAGGAGAAACTAAAACCCCAGATATTGATGCAGAAATGCAATTTATAAATGTAGAGAATGGTTAACACTTTTTGCATGATGTAGTGCTGAGCTGGCTAGCCTCGAACACCTCTCCTCCCTGGCCATCTGTCTGTGGCCTGTGCTTCAGTGTGGACAATATTTGCTGACTGCACATTCTAGGGCCTGTCTGTGGTCCACAGGCCCCCATCAGCTGCTACTGGAAGCCCCAGAACCAAGCTCCAGCTGCTTATTTCTAAACTGCAAGTTGAATGTTTCTCTTTGAATGTCTTATCCTCCCAGCCCTGCTCTGCTTGTTGAAAATCAAAATTATTTTTTCCCTTTTCCTGGCTGGGGTTCCAACACTTTCTCAGATCTGCAGACTTGGCATTCTTCTCATGTCTGTTGCTCACCCAAGGCTCTGGATCCTTCCTCTCAGTGTTGTTTGCATAGATCTCGTCGTCCTTGCCTCACTGCCATCTCTGTAGACCAGGGCCTCGCAGCCTCCCTTTGGTGCCATGCCAGTAACCTCTGAGCTCTCGTGGGGTTGTGTAGATGCCCTGGGGGTGGCACCTGTCCTCTCTCTAGGTGAAGAGGCATCAGCTGCAGGAGCAGATGGCCCAGGCCTTGGAGTGGACAACCTGATAGTTCTCACATTGTTACTTGGAATAGGGGGAAGGAGGTTATGTAGCTCGAGATGTTAAGGTGTTTGGTGTTGCCTCTGTGTCCATCTGTGCATCTCTGTTGGACTCTAAGACATCCAGCAAGTCGACATTGCTGGGTCTCTGTGTCTCAAACTGTGCAATGAGGAGATTGATGTAGGGCGTTAGCAAATTGGGTTCCCTGCCACCTCCAGACTATTGGAAAGGCCCCCTGCAGGCTGCGTCAGGAAGGATTTAGAGAGAACTAAGGGTACTGTGGTTGATGGGTAATGCCTTCAGTGGGCCCAGGAGAGGGGAGGTGGGGCACATGTGGAGGGTGGTTGCTCTCCCTGGGCTCGGTATTGTTGGGACTTGACGTCTGCTCTGCATTCCCTTGGCAGTCCTGGTGGAACCGAATGTCTAATCGGTTCCGGAAGCTTAAACTGATGCAAACACTGCCCCGTGGGCTGTCCAGCAACCAGCCACTGCCTTTCTGTGATGAGCCAGAGCCAGCACTGGACTCCACAATGAGGGCGGCACCCCTGGACAAGACCAGCCGCTCTGGGCTCCCTGATGTGGCCCCCATGAGCAAAGACAATGGTAAGAAAAAGTTGCATGTGTGGTAGGATTTCCAGAATGGTCAAAGCCTGAACCTCTTTGCCCTCTTCCTCTGCCCATCGTCCCCCCTCCTGGGCTGATGGCAGAGAGAAGGTGATGTTGGGATGTGACACTGGCGCAGAATGGCCAGTTTGGTGAAGACTTAAGGGACAGAAGTTCATCTAAGGCACTGACTGCTAAGGGTAGAATGGGGAGGCTGGCAGCAAATCCCGGCTTCCTGTCCTGCATGCCCTGTTGAGAAACCTTTGGCCAGTCACTGTCTCTTCCTAGCCTTTGATAGGAGATTTTCCTTCTTGCCAAATGTGATTGGTCTGCACCCACCAGCAGTGTTTTGAAGTAGAATGAGTTACTAGGGTTAGAGTGGGGATAGTGAGCTCCCCACCACTGGAGATATTCAACAGCTTGGATGACTTTGCCAGGGCACTGAAGAAGATTCCCACACTGGAAAACTGATTAGGTCAGATCCATTCTAACAGTCCGACTCTCCACACCCGGACTAGTTCCTTGGGTACCATTGTTTGAGACAGACTATTGAGCTCGACATACCACTGTCTGACCCAGCATGACAATGGTTTATGGAAAAAATGCAAACACACTCTAAGATAGCTTTTAAATGCTTCTCTTCTCTTCAAGTATTGAATACCAATTATTATTAAATATTTAATCACTCAAGAGAGTTGGTTTTCCAGGATGAAGGCTGACCTGGTCACCTGTCCTCATGCTGTGAATTCATTATGGTTGGGGGAGGGGGTCATTTCAGGAAACTTCCATTTGTTTCTCAGGTACTGGGAGCACAAGAGGAGAAAAGGAAGATGTGTTATTGACAACCATGGTGAGTGTGGGGCTTTTCTAAAAGCATTTCAGATCTCTTCCAATCGTTAGTGGATTGACTTATAAGGAGGGATGTGGTCACATTTGTCTTTCTTTGTGGTGGTTACAGATGGGGTCGATGTCAAAATGTTTAGCAATGGGTATATCTCTGGCACCAAGGAATCAGAATAGATGCCAGCCCTAAATTCTGGGTAAGGCTGTGCTGGTGCTTAGCAGCCAGGGCTAAGCCCTGATCATGTTATCAGGGAGGTAGCACTGAGTACAGGGGCCGTGTCAGGGGAGGAACTGATGGTGACATTGGACTTACCATTTTGGTTATGGAGAGCCAAGGAGAGAGGAGTCAAAGAATAGAGTATATTTCCAGCTTAAGAGAGGCCGCAGTGTCTTCATCTATAAATTAGAGATGTATCAGTTTTAGGTTCAGCTGTGAGTAACAAAATCCCCGAATGATTGGCATAAATTTGACAGGATATTTCAAGTAAGTGAAGTTCAAGACTGGTTCATTGATCCATAGAATTAGAGACCTGGGTTCCTTTTACCTGTTGGTCTCCCTGGCATGGCTTCTACTACCAAGGTTACCTCTTGGTCTAAGATGGCTGCCAGAGCTCCATCCATTACTGCTTCATTCCAGCTGACAGCAAAGATGACTGGAGAAGAGGTGACCATGGGCACAGGCCAGGTGTCTGTAAAGAAGTTTCCTGGAAATTCACACATCACTTTTTGCGCACATTAAATGGGCCAGAATTTAGTCACATGGCCCATTCACACTGCATTGAAGTCTTTGTTCCAAGTTGGTCATGTGCTTATCTATCAAGCATGTCTGTGAAGGAGATATGGAGGATGGATATTAGGCAATAGCTAGCCTTCTCTTCCGTAGGAGATGCTATCCCTCATGGTTGTGGTTTTTAAGTATAATCCCCAGGAAGATCTTAACATGACGTCTGACCCAGAGTGAACTCTTATTTATCTGCTGTGTGACCTTGGATGTGTTACCTCACTTCTCTGGGCTTCATTTCTCTTCTCTGAAATGAAAGTCTCCTGGTTGGAGTTGGGCTCAAGTCCCTTTAACTCTGAGGCCCTAATCTGGAGGCTGGCCAGGAGAGGGCAGTGTTGGAGAGAAGAAGGAATCAGAGGTGCCCCCAAAGAACTAAGCTACCCCAGGATCTTTGGGGCCCTGATGGGGTCTGTCTGCTCTGCCCTGCTGTGAGATAGGTATAAATTGGTATCTGCACACTGACCGTGGGACTTACAACATTGGATAATGTTATTAAATAGCAATCATTGCTTTCAGTATGTAGACAGAAATGATCTTATTGAATTTTTGGAAGATGCAGTAAAGTATAAAGAAAAAATTGCCCTTGGTCACACATCCAGATATAATCATGATTGACATTTTGTGGCATATATCTTTTGAGTATTTTTCCTAATCATTTTTTTGTATCTGTGAATATGATATCATGCTATATATAATAAACAAATACTTAGCACAGCACTAAATATGTACCAGCCAAATGCTTATTAAGTATTTGCTGCAGTTTACATATATTCACTCATTTATATCCCAAAAAACCATGCCAGGTCGGGCACTTTTGTTTTTGTTCAGTCTCTAAGTCACGTCCGACTCTGTGACCTCAGGGACTGTGGCACGCCAGACCTCCCTATCACTGTCTCCCAGGGTTTGCCCAAGTTCATGTCCATTGAGTCGGTGGTGCACTGTTATCTTCCCCCATTGTGCTGAACCTGCTGTATTAACAATTTGTCATGACCATCTTTTCTGTGTCAGAAACACTCTTTGGCCCCAACGCATCCAATGATTAAATGATGTAACATTCCATCATCTCTTTATCCAAGATTGACCTGCTGGACTTTGGGGTTCCTAGTTTTTGTTTTCACAGCTCTGATGAATTATCCTTATGCCGATGAAGTTGTTGAGGTCCAGAGGGGTCGGCCCTTATTCACAGACTCTCAGAAAAGCAGGACAGTGCCTGGATGGGAACCCAGGAGGCTCCCCACTTCCCATCTTGTTGCTCTCTTGTCCCACCTCCTTATGCCCTGTAGAGGGCGGCGGTGTGCCCACCTGCCCGGTGGCAGATGGAGGATGGCCAGGGTGCTCTGCTGAGTAGGCGTTTGCAGCCATCCTCGCGGAGATGCCCGCCTGCCCGGCTCCCGAGGCAGGTTTAGCTGTGGGATGCCCTTCCCTGCAAAGAACCATCTGGCACCAAGTTCACTGTCTTTTCTTAATTAAAGTTACTGTGGACCATGTGAAAGCTTTTCCTTGACGATCCACCAGTTATCATGGTGTGGATTTTATACTGACCCCAAATCGCATTTTCAAAACTTAAAATAAAATTGCAGTTAAAAATGTCAGCAGTGGGAGGTGTGGCTAGAGCAGGAAGGAGGTGGTGGGATGGGGGATGGGAGTGTCTGCTGGGCTTGCAGAGAGCCAGCCTGGGCCTGCCAGTGCCCTCATCCCCGCCTCCTGGAACCCCGGCTCTGGCCACACCAGCCTCCTTGCTGTTCTGCACACTGGTCTTGGCTCCTTTTGTCTCTAGTCCTTCCTGCATTCCATTCCCTTGGTCTGCAGGGCCCTCTCCCAGCACAGCACACCCAGCACTTCTAGACTCCCCTGTGGCTCTCTGCAGCCTCTCCCCCTGTGCTAGTCTTGTTGCTGTGCACAGACCCGAGAGAACCTGGGGGTGTGGGGCAGAGCAGACAAGGGTATCACTCACTTGCTGGGAGGAGAGCTGAGAACATCACATGGGTTTCTGGCTTGGCTGTGGTGGGGGATAGGGTTCGGGGGTGCTGCCATTCTCTGAGAAGCAGGAGAGACCTGGAGTCTTCCTCCCAGAGCCCTCCTGGGGCTTGCCTAACCCACAGCCTATCTTTTTCAGCTTCGAAATGGAGCCCCCTTCACCAGACTCCCAAGCGACAAGCTGAAGGCAGTCATCCCCCCTTTCTTGCCCCCTTCCAGCTTTGAGCTGTGGAGCTCGGATCGGTCCCGGACATGTCACAACGGGAAGGCAGACCCCATGAAGACTGTGCTGCCTCAGAGAGCCGGCAGAGGCCACCCTGCGGGTGGAGGGAGCACGGACAGCGTAAGTTGTCCAGTTCACATACTTCGACGTTTCATCTACCACTCTCTGATGTCGTGATGGATTGCAGGCAGAGGGACCTCAGATCCCTTCTGATCTAGGGGGGCTGTAGCTTTTTATTTTCTTTTAAGTGAGTGATACTCCTTTGTCTAATGAATCTAATCCCTACAAAGGAATTAAATATATAAGCAGATTAGAGTGAACGAAAGTGGAAGACCCTCTCCCTGGAATCCTGGAGCTCTGAGGAACACAGGTTGAAGACCTGATCTAACCCAACGTTCCCTTTAATAGATGAACCAACAACCCAGAGAACGGAGGTAGTTGCTGAAGGTCACCGAGCCAAGTGGGGTTGAGGATGCTGGGACCAAAAATCAGGTTCTTGGCTTTAATCAGGCTCCACACCACATTATTGCACAGGTTCAGGACCAGACTCAAACACTGGAGACCGCTCTGTGTGCTCCTAGAGTTTTCTTGCAACCAGAGTGTGACTTCTGTCCTTCTGACCATGGTGGTTTCTGACCTGGTGGCCCTCAGTGTGTTGCTGTGATGTACTGAGGCGGTCCCTCTCAGTGTGGGAGCTGATACCCACACGAGCAGACTGTAGACAATGGAGATTCAGGGACTTAGACCCTGACCCTGCTGCTTTGTGTTGAGTGACTGGAGCCACTCAGAGCCCCCATCTCTGTCTGACTCCCTGGTGCTTGCTGCTGCCTTCCTGGACTGTTGTAATGCCAAATCACTAGTTGGAGACCAAGGCCCTGGTGCCTGGAAGTGTTTAAAATAGACAAAGTGGGTTTATGTTAAGTCCACCACATGGGAGGAGGTGGTGACCTGTGGGAAGTGGTGTCACAGGTGCTTAGCCTGAGCTAGTGGTCGGTCGAGTTGTCAGCAGGTAGATGTGCACTCCCATCCCTTGGGGGCCTCCTTGCAGGCTGAGCAAGGATCGGCTAGGATGGGCCAGCTGAACTCCAGGGCCCTCCCCATCATGACCTGTGTGTCAGACGGAATGAACAGCACACCCTAACTGCCATATCTGCCTTATTCTTGCAGACTCTCGTCAGGCCAGTTAAATTTCCATCTCTCTCCAGAAGCCCAGCCTCCCCCGCTAATTCTGGAAACTTCAACCACTCACCTCATTCCTCTGGTGGCTCCAGTGGGGGAGGAGGCATGAGCAGGCATGGTGGGGAGCTGCATAACCGCTCAGGTGGGTACCCAGGCAGCCCACTCCAGGAATGTAGGAAGATCACTTAGGGTTGAGGGTGTGAACTGCAGACAGTCCTTGAGACCACTGCATGCGCACTGTCTTTCTCCTTGATGTGCCTAAAGGATTTTTCAGTGAATTCACAATCCGAGTTTGTTTTATGCAGTTTCTTAGGGCAAGGAAGTGGGGAGTGGTAAGGGAAGAGATAGTCTGTAATGGTCTATTTTGTTAGAAAATTTTGCAAGAAACTAAGAGAAATGAATAGTGCTTTTGTGGTGTTTAAAATCCTTGAAGGTTAAACCTTAGGTATCTTCTCATCCTGATTCTTCAATGAACAAATGAAGGAACTGAAGCTCAGAGTGGTTGATGGATTTGCCCAGGAGTACACAGCAAGGAGGTGACAATGAAAACTCAAAGCCGTTTGCCCTACCGTTATTTTGGGCTTATGGCATACTTTCCTTCTCTTTAAGTTTACTTGTTTTCAGTCATTACATTTATTTACCATATTCTTTCAGAAAATATTACTGGCCACTTATTAGATATAAGCCAAAGTCTAGGTGATAGAACACATAGCAATAAAGAATTCAAAGTCAGTTTTGTAGGAAGTTGTATTCTGGTGCAAACAGATAATTTTGAATAGATGTTTAAGTGGGGGTTTTCCAGGTGATGCTAGTGGTAAAGAACCCACCTGCCAATGCAGAGGATGCAAGAGACGTGCGTTCAATCCCTGATCCGGGCAGATCCCTTGAAGAAGGAAAGGGCATCCTGCTCCAGTATTCTTGCCTGGCAATTTTTTTTTTTAATCTGAGAATAGTAAATGCTGTAAAAAACAAACAAAACAGAATATGGAAAAAGGTAATGTGGCTGGTTACAGGATACTTTCTAGTCTTCTCCTAGGGTATCCAGGATTAAGTAAAGCGAGCTTTGCAGGAAGGCACCATGCTTTATGCCATCATAGGAATGTAATGCATGCTTCTTGTGGGAAAGCTTGAAAACCAGCTAAAGCAAAAGGCAAAGAAAAGTATAATATCACCCACTAGGAATCATTGTTAACATTTTGATGTATATCTTGCAAGGTACATTTTGCTTCTTTATGAAAGAAGAATAAGTTTTTGAGCACTTAGTGTGTGCCAGGCACAGTGCCCTTTAAGTGGATTATCTATCTCCTTCAGTCTTCCAACAACCTGTGAGGTAGCCTTCCCAGTTTCCAGAAGGGGGAACTGGGGCTCAGGGGAGTTAAATTAACTCAGCCGGAGTCACACAGCAATGAAACAGCAGAGCCAGACCCACGTGCAGGCAGGCTGACTTCTGAGTATACTCTGCTTTGTAACCTTTTCCCTTTGTGCCTGTTTCCATGTTGTAACCACCTTTTTATGCCAATGCACGTGTATCTACAGATTCTTTCATTTTCTAAACTTTTTATTTTATATTGAAGTAGCACTGAAGGCAATGGCACCCCACTCCAGTACTCTTGCCTGGAAAATCCCGTGGATGGAGGAGCCTGGTGGGCTGCAGTCCATGGCGTCGCTAAGAGTCGGACACGACTGAGCGACTTCATTTTCACTTTTCACTTTCATGCACTGGAGAAGGAAATGGCAACCCACTCCAGTGTTTTTGCCTGGAGAATCCCAGGGACGGGGGAGCCTGGTGGGCTGCCGTCTATGGGGTCGCACAGAGTCGGACACGACTGAAGGGACTTAGCAGCAGCAGCAGCAGCAGCACTGAAGGAGGGCATGACAACCCACTGCAGTAATCTTGCCTGGAGAATCCCATGGACAGAAGAGCCTGATGGGCTACAGTCCATAGGGTTGCAAAGAGTTGGACACGACTGAAGTGACTTAGCACATAGCCAGTTAACAATGTTGTGATATGTTCAGGTGGACAGCCTGAAAGGGACTCAGCCATACACATGCATATATCCATTCTCTCCCAAACTCCCTTCCCATCCAGGCTGCCACATAACATTGAACAGAGTTCCCTGTGGACAGCATCTTTTATATAACCAAACAGCCTTCCACTCATGTGAGGTGTCACAATTTTAATTAACCAGTTCCCTCTTATTGAACACTGAGGCTGTTCGAGATTTTTGCTCCTGTAGATCCCACTCTAAGTAATGGCTTCAGAGCACTGGGCTTACACACTTGCTTAGTGATTTGCTTAATGTAAGTGCCTTTGAATCAGGGTGGCAGGGTCAATGGGTTTGCCTGTTTTTGAAGCTTTCCATTTTGCCTTCCAGAACGGCCCTGTTTATACATGTAAAATATTTCCAGCAGTGCCTGACACCTGGTCAGTGCCCTGTAAATCGTAGTTATCAGTGTTCCCCCTCTGATGCCCTCCCTTGCCCTGGATATTATCATTTTCCCCTTTCCCTTCATCATAATTCAAGGTTGCTGGTAGGTTTGGAGAAACAGGGAGAGGGAACGTGGCAATCAGGAGTCAAGCAAGGAAGCCGAGCCCCTGAGTGTTATGGAGTGAGAAGGCTATTGACACAGCTGTGGGAGTAGCTGGGGATGTGAAGTTCAGAATGGGGAGCTGGGGAGGGTGTTGGATGGTGTTGGAGGAGCCCTGGTGGGGCAGTGTATGTGGCTGTTAGAGGGCACTGGGAGGGGCTGCTGTGGTAACCCAGGGCTGGCCTGGTGTCTGGCCTGCTGAAGGCTGACTGAGTTGGCCATGGTGTGGTGGAAAGCGAGCAGAAACTGAGCCTCGGTGGCCTGTCCACCTGCCAGTTGTCATAGGCAGTCCTGTGGTCAGCCCTGACTCAGAGCCAGAGGATGGTCTGGGCGATGTGGTTTCGGCTCAGCTGGGTCAGCCCCTGACATCCACTGCCCACCGTGCAGTGCTTTGGACCTTGGCAGTCATTCCTATTCCTCTTTCCTCAGGTGGCAGCATAGACAGTGTCCTCTCCCAGATTGCTGCCCAGAGGAAAAAAGCAGCCGGATTATCTGAGCAGAAGCCCAGCCATCGGTCAAGTCCTGTTGGGCCAGTGCCCAGCTCCAGCCCGTCTGAACTCCCGGTCTCCCCGGCAGGCGGCAGTGTTCCTGGTGGCAAGGTGCTTGTTCTGTTTCCGTCTCCTCCTCTGATGCTCGTAGGTCCTGTCCTAGCACCGCTGACACCCTGGGGAGTGCGGGCAGTGCCGCTGTCATGGGACAGACTAAACCTTCCATCCGGCTGCCCTTGGGCTTTCCAAGAAGGGTGGTTTCCAAGATCACACCCCATGCCCTTGGTGTCGTGTGCACGCGTGTTCACCTCCCCCAAGATACCTCCAGGTGGGACGGGTGCAGAGGTATGGGGTGCTGCTGGGGTGAGCACCAGGTTCGCAGCCCTGTGCTGGTCATCCAGTCTCACACAACACGTTTTTGTTCGTTGATTTAGAGCAAAAGGGTTCCTAGTGGTTTCAGGAGCAACTGCCTGGGTTCTGATCTCAGCGTCACATTTTAGCATTTAGAACGGGGCTGGTACCTGGTACACCTGCGTAAGTGTCGGGGGTTACTGTTGACAGTTGTAGCAGTAATCACCCTCCTCCCTTATCCTTCCACTATAGCCACATCTTTGGAGTATCTGCTCTGTGCTCACTTCCAGCAGTGAGGATCCAGCAGTGAATGAAGGGGTTGGTGACTGTTCTCTTGGTGTCACTACAGACACAGCAGTGTGTCTTATGGAGAGGGGAGGATGCTATGGGGCATGTGTCCTTGCCGATTCTTGAGGGCACCAGTGACATCGCAATGGAGATCTGAAGGGCAAGGTGAAAGGGTCAAGGGTGGGATGGGGTGAGACTGTCCCAGGGTGAGGTGATGGCACGTGCAGGGCTCCAGAGGTGAATGTGTGGCATAGGAAAGGAGCTATAGGAAGGATGGTGAGCAGGACAGAGCTGAGGACTCATCTGCCTCCATTAATGAGCCCCAGAGCAGTTACCGGGCTTCTTAGGTGGCCCTAGGGGTAAAGACCTGCCTGCCAATGCAGAAGACATAAGAGACGTGGGTTTGATCCCTGGGTTGGGAAGATCCCCTGGAGGAGGGCGTGACAACCCACTCCAGTATTCTTGCCTGGAGAGTTCCATGGACCAAGGAGCCTGGCGGGCTACCGTCCATCGGGTTGCAAAGAGTCAGACACGGCTGAAGCAACGTAGTGTGCAAGCACAGAGCAGTTAGTGTGCAAGCACAGAGTAGTCACCACATTGTTAGCACCTGAGGGGTTTGCAATGGATGAGAAACCCCACATGCCTCAGGGAGTGGAGGTCTCCCAGTATCTAAAGAATCTGCCCCCTCCACCTCCTTAGTCCCTCCACCTGGGTTGATTAATGGAGTAAGCCCCAGAGTGGGGGTCCTAGTCATGAACATGAACTGGCTCCTTTAACAGGTGGCTCCCTGGATTCTCCATAGGGGTGTCATAGCCCATTCCCTCTTCTGAGAGGACCCAAGTCCGTCCTCTCAGAAGGCACAACCCCACTTTTCATTTTATTTTCTAGATGTCTTAAGCTTTCTCCCTGGGAAAAGTTAGATCATCTGAAGGCCTCAGCCCTGGACCTTTGCCCAGAAGTGCTTTCAGAGATTAATATCATAATGGATATATGAGAAATAGTCTTTGTTTTCTGTCCAACCATTGTTAGTTATACAGCTTTCTTTGTTATTCAAAGTCCCTTATGCAATTGCTCTTATATAATTATTTTCTTTACAGTGTAGCTCCAGAAAAAAAAAAATCTCTGTATATGTTAGCATATTTTCTATTATGTTCAAAATTATTTGTGTACTAGGATTTATGAAATTAAGTTCCTTTTAGAATTCAGTGCTAGGTACAAAATGTCTATTGATATTTCAATATGTTTTATTTCATCCAATAGTAAAAATTCTGTAATTAGCATATTTCTCTTTTTGCCTTTGCTGCTAGGAAACTCAGCTACTCATTACAGTAAATCTGCTACTCTAGAATTTTCACATAGTTTTCCTCTTCTCTGTTGTGTAAAATTTTCTGTTTCTGTTTTGATGGTCATATTAGATGTGTTATGTATTGTTAGCTTCCTTTCACTGGTGCTGGAAATAGGGAGGCATCTAAGTTATAAATTATATTAACCATTGCATCACCTGGATGCACCCGTCATATTTAAGGTATGTACAAGTGTGTTCTGATGAAAGGAAATTATGTCAGAAGATGCATTCAGGCAACAGAAAACTGGAGAAACAATCCAGTTCAATGATCACCTGATATTCCTAGCATAAGAATATGCTGTAAACTTGGGGAGCTACTTAAAAACTCAGATTTCTGGGTTCCACACAGCTTAGCTAAATAAGACTCTCAGGGTAGGGTCTGAGGAATCTGTTTTTCTCTTCCGAGAGTGTTGCAGCCAGCCCAGCCCAAGTTCTTAGAAATCACTGCCCTAAATCAAAGGACACAGGAGTGGGCTTTCTGTCAAAGGCTCTAGCAGCAAAATGGAGACATGAAGTGCTTTTCAAAGACTCCCTTAGGGAGAATTAGAAATTAGTATTCAAAATATGAGCCTGATGATTCTGGGTTTTGCACTTTGCTTAAACCAAGCACACTGCAGCATAGAATATTTCTCAGGCATGACTGCTGACGTGAAGTGTGCCTTAGCAGATACAGAGTGGAGATGGGGTGGGGCCGGAGCGTGCTTCACTTCCCAGATCTCAGAAAGCCCAAAGGCCCCCTGGGAATATCAGCTTTCTGTTCCCATCCAAAAGCACAGTGGTTGAAAACAACGCATTTCTTACACTTGCACATCTGTGGCTGGGCAGCCTGGTCTGGACTTAGCTAGGCAGTGCTTCTGGACTGAGGGGATCTCTTACATGTTTGACTGTTGGGTGATCAAAACAGTGGGTCCATGTGTGTCCACAACAAGTTTGGACATGTTCTCATGGCAACAGTCAGAGGCATTAGTTGAAAACCAATGAAGTTTAAGCAAGTCATCACACCCACTGCAGGAGACCACACAGTTATGTAGCAAAGAGTATAGGTACAGGAAGGGTGGAGATGATGCCACGACATGATTAATCTGCCACACTGGAGACGAAAGGAATAGTTCAAATATTTCAGAGCACCCCAAATCTTATATTTACCTGCCTCCTCCCCAATAATGTTGCCTACAGGCCTAGAGTATTGTGTTTATTTGCCCTTGACTGAAATAGAATCTGTTTTGTAGGGATATCCCAGTTGTCTCCTGCTTAATCAGAAGCTTTATTATAGAATGGCTATCTTTACAAAAAAAGCAGAAGGAAGAATCCATTAATAATATAGACATCTTATTGACAAAGTTTTTTCAAGTCTAAGAAAAGGACTTCTGATTCCACCCTGGGATGTAGTTAGCAAGAAGGAACATTAAAGGCTTGGCAGAAGGAAAGGTGTACCCATTTCTAGGCATGAAAACTATTTATCTTGGTCTCTACTATCCTATATGAGATGTCCAATTTTTAACATAAACTATAAGACATGTAAAAAGGCAAGAAACACCAGACTCCCAACAAACAAGGCAGTCATCAGAATCTGATGTAGATGTGAAACAGGTGTTGGAATTATATAACAGGAAGTTTAAAAGAACTACAGTTAATATGCTGAAGGCTCTAGTGAACAATCTGAACAGCATGCAGACTCCTATGAGTAGCAATTTTAGCAGAGAAATGGAAACTATAAGAGCCAAATGGAAATGTTAGAAATAAAAAACACAGAGATGAGGAATGCCTCTGATGGGCTCCTCAGTAGAAAGATTCTTTCCTTGACACAGCCAAGGAAGGAATCAATGAACCTGAAGATAGGGCAATAGAAATTACCCAAACTGAAACATGAAGTAAAGAAGAAGTCAAAGCAAAAACAAAAGCCAAGCACCTCAAAGTTGTAAGATAGTAACAAATGCTCTCATACAGGTAACTGGAACCCCTGAGGAGAGAGAGAGAATGGTGGGGCATAAGGAATATATATATTTTTAATGGCCAAGAATTTCTCCTCCAATTAATTACAGATGCCAAACCACAGGTCCGGGAAGTTCAGAGAACACTGAATAGGATAAATACTGGAAAAAAGCACTTTGTTAGCATAATTCACCAGGTTCATAGACTGAAGAATAAAATGCAGAAAAAGCACCTGGCAAAATTCAGACTCCATTCATGATCAGAACTTTCGGCAAACTAAGAATTGAAAAGAACTCCCTGGACCTCATATGAATTGTACTTGATGATAATAGACTGAGTGCTTTTCACCAAAGATCTGGAACAAGGATGTTGCCTCTCTCAACTTTGTACCAAAACTTATCCTATAGCTAGTGTGATAAGGTAAGGAATAGGTTAAAGGTACACAGATTGGAAAGGAAGAAATAAAACTGTCTCTAGTTTTAGATGTTATGTTTGTCTACTCAGAAAGTGCAAAAAAGTTACACAAACCCTCCTAGGACTAAAAAGTGAGTTCAGCAGGGTCTCAGGATATGAGGTCAGTATACAAAAGTCAATTGTATTTTTATACAGTAGCAATGAACAATTAGAATAATTAGACTTTTTAAATTTGAAACTGAAAGTATCATTTACAGTACATTAGAAATGTATTATATGAAAATGTATTATGAGAGTGAAATCTTTAGGTATAAATCTAATAAAGTATGTGCAGAATCTATAGGTTGAAAACCACAAGACACTGATAAATAAGGTTAAATAAATGGAGCAATAGAAGGCTCAATATTGTTAAGGTATCAGGTGTTTTTTTTTTTTTTTTTTGCAGTTTGATCTATAGATTCAATATAATCCAAATTAAAATCCCAGCTAGCTCTTTTTGTAGAGATCTAGAAAGTGATTCTGAAATTTATTTTAAGATGCAATAAGAAAGTATAAGCAAAAGAATTATGAAAAAAAATCATACTATTAATATCTAGTTTTAAGACTTACTGTAAAACAGTATGGTATTAGGGAAGGACAGACACATAGGTCATTGGAACAGAATAGAGAGGCTAAAAATAGACCTAACAAGAATAGTCAACTAAATTTTTTTTCACCAGGGTGCAAAGGCAGTTCAACAAAGAACAGGTAGTCTTTTCAACGAATAGTGCTGGAACGACTGAATATGCAAGAAAATGAACCTCCACATATATCTCACAGTGAATTCAGAGATTAACTCAAAATAGATCATACACTGAAATATAAAATGAAACAGTATAAAATTCCTAGGGGAAAATCTGTGTAACTTTGAATTTGGCATGGAGTTTCAGATATAGTACCAAAAGCATGATCCATAAAAGAAAAAATGTTAAATTGGACTTCATAAAGATTCAGATCTTTTGCCCTGCAAGAGACAGCATTAAGAGAATGAAAAGACGAGCCACACACTAGGCAAAATATTTGTAAATCATGTATCTGATAATGGTTTTGTATCCAGAATAAAGAACTCTCAAAACTCAACAGTAAGTAAACAACCAACAAATTTTAAAATGGGCAAAATATCTGAACAGTTTGTCCATCAGAGAAGACATATAGATGGCATATAAACATATGATAAAATGTTCAACATCATTATTTAGGAAATACTACTTAAAGCCACAATGAAATAGCACTCTACACCTGTTATTAGACTGCCTAAAATTTAAAAAAACAAAATTAAGTTACAAGAGCTGTGAGAATGTGGAACTACTGGAATTCTCATTCATTGCTGATGGGAATGCAAAAATGATACAGCCACCTTGAAAATGTTTGACAGTTTCTTATAAAACTACACATACATTGAGCATGTGACCTCTCTCCTAGATACTTACCCAAATAGATTTTTAAAAAATTATACAAAAGTCAGTTTGTGAATGTTTACAGCAGTTTTTCATAAATACCCTAAACTAGAAACATCTTATAACAGGTAAACACGTAAACCAACTGTGGTAATACCCATGCAGTGGAATATGTGCATGCGTGCTAAGTTGCTTCAGTCATGTCCAACTCTGCGATGCTATAGACTGTAGCCTACCAGGCTCCTTTGTCCATGGGATTCTCCAGGCGAGAATACTGGAGTGGGCTGCCATACCTGCCTCCATGGAATCTTCCCCACCCAGGAATTGAACCCATGTTTCTTACATCTCCTGCATTGGCAGGCAAGTTCTGTACCGCTAGCACCACCCGGGAAGCCCATACAATGGAATGCTGCTCAGCAATGGAAAAGCATACACTATTGACACATGCAGTAACTTAAATGAACCTCAGAAGTGTTACGCTGAGCCGGACAAAAAAGTGTACATATTATTTGAGTCCATGTGTATGACAGTTTCTTTGAAATGCAAAATTATAGGAATGGAAAACAGAGCAGTTATTTCCATGGATTGGAGTGGGGGAAAAGTTAACTAGAAAGGGACAGCACAGGGGAATTTGGGGGATGATGGAACTGTTCCATGGTGGATACACAACTCTACTTTTTTATCAATACCTGAAGAATTGTATGCAGAAGTTATCTTTACTGCATGTGGATTTTAAATCAACCAGGAACTAAGGATGTGTGCAGACTGTGATAACAGATCTAGCTGTATTACAAGTGAATGACATAGCTGCACTGTAGGAGGTGGGCGAAAACATGTCAATGGAGATTGTAAGAGTAAAGACAAAAAGAACTGTACATAAGCATTGTATTCTAGTTGAGTTTTTTTTTTTCCTTGTAGGTGTTATAGGCTAGCAATTCTGAAGCTGCTTTACATGTGTGTGTATATATATATGTGTGTGTATATATACACTTTACACATATGCTAAGGTTGAACAAATAATGAGACTCAGAGATTGAGTCATAGGGGAAATGGAGGAACTAAGCCTGTGGGTATTGGATTGGAGTCAGAGCTATCAGTATGAGTGCATGCTTGTAAGTACACATGTATACACAGATTGATAGAGGACCAAGTATGGCTACATGTGTATGCGTAGGTTAGTAGACTTCATATATTTCCTATGAATGCATGCTTGTAAGTACACATGTATACACAGATTGATAGAGGACCAAGTATGGCTACATGTGTATGCGTAGGTTAGTAGACTTCATATATTTCCTTGCTCTGTTCACTGAGAGGACCTAGAAGGAGTGACATCCCAGTAGCCATGAACAACCTACTATCCAGATTTTAGTATCTAAATACCACCCTCCAATAAAAGGGACCAGGGCATAACAATAGTATTGGATTATAGCCCAGAGAATATATATCCACAAGCCCATACTGATCTGAACAAATAAATAGGGGAGAAGGAACAACTCTTCTGGACAGAATTCCAAGTAATAAATGTGGAAGGAATAAGGGAAATAAATCACCATTAGAACATCACGGTAGTAATTGCTCCAGAGAAGATGCACCAGAGAATGTTAAAGTTAACAGACAAACAGGAAAAAAAAAATATTTAGCTCAAAATGTCTCCCCAGATATTTACCGATTATAAAGGGAAAAATAGTAACTTCATAATGGGGAGATCTGACAGACCCCACCTTAACTAAATCATCATCAGTGGTAAGGCATTGGTGCTTTGTACCTCCGGGTGTGATGTACTGAGAATGGCCCATCACCTCTGTGGTTGTCAACCTCAAGATCCATAAAGAAAAGCGAAGTCGCTCAGTTGTGTCTGACTCTTTGAGACCCCATGGACTGTAGCCTACCAGGCTCTTCCCTCCATGGGATTCTCCAGGCAAGAGTACTGGAGTGGGTTGCCATTATGAGGAAACAGGACAAACCCACTACAAATACCTGACAAATACCTGACCAGGACTTTTCGAAAGTAACGAGGTCATAAAAGACGAGGCAAGACCAAGGAGTTATTACAGGTGAGGAGTACAAGAAGGCAAAATGGGTCAATGCAGCATGAATCCTGGACCAAAGTACGAATCAGTGAAACAACTACAGATACTATCAGCAGTTCAGCTGATAGTATAATCCCAGTGTTAATTTCTTAGTTCCCATAACTGTAAGTCTAAAAGTACTCACAAATATAGAAAACAAACTTAAGGTTACAAAAGGGGACGGGGAGGGACAAATTAGTAGGGGATTAACAGATATAAACTATTGCATATAAAATAGATAAGTAACAAGAATTTACTGTATAAGCAGTAAATCCCTGTGTATCTTGTGGTAACCTATAATGGAATATAAGCTGCAAGAAAAACCCCACCTGAATCACTAATGCTGTACACCCAAAACTGGCACAACATTGTGAATCAACTGTACTTCTATAAAATAAACAAAAGTACTTCAAAATAAAAAGGCCTTTTTTGTGTGCAACACATACAAAGGAAAAATAGTAAGTCTTCTGTGGTGAGTGGTTGAAAGTGACTGGTTTAGATGAAGGAACATCCAGAGCAGAATGGGCCTACGTGTGTGAATAAGCCACACTTTCATTGTAGAGCTGGTCAGTGAGCAGCCACCAGGCTTCCCAGGTGGCGCTAGTGGTAAAGAACCCGCCTGCCACTGCAGGAGATGCCAGAGAGATGTGGGTTCAAGGACTTGCCCTGGTGGCTCAGACGGTAGAGAATCTGCCTGCAATGTGGGAGACCTGGGTTCGACCCCTGGGTCGGGTAGATCCCTTGGAGAAGGGAATGGCACCCCACTCCAGTATTCTTGCCTGGAGCATCCCATGGACAGAGGAGCCTGGTGGGCTACAGTCCATCGGGTCGCACAGAGTCAGACAGGACTGACTCAACTTAGCATGGCATGGCAGTGAGAGGTCAGGGGACTCGGCCAAGGACGTGCTGCTGGCCGCTATCTGGACAGGACTAGGACTGGGGTTTTCTGGCTCCACTTGTGCCACTTTTTCCATCCCCTTCCCTGTCTCTTCTCAGGGGAGGAGTTTCCTGAAACTGTTTTGATATTATGGTTTCTGCTTTGCATGTTTTCTATGAAGTAGATTTCATAGTCCTGGTTAGACATCTTGTTGAGTCATATATCACCCGTGTTCCCTATTGTGGGTGTCTGTTTGAATCATGTCTGCCCTCCAGGTGATAGCTTATGTATTTGTCTTACTCTTTTCAGCAGAAACTGGAGACAAGCAAAAGGCCTCCATCTGGAACTTCCACTACCTCCAAAAGCACCTCCCCTACCCTTACGCCTTCTCCTTCCCCCAAGGGGCACGCGGCCGAGTCCTCCGTGTCCTCTTCCTCGTCCCACCGGCAGTCCAAGAGCAGCGGGGGCTCCAGCAGTGGCACCATCACTGATGAGGGTGAGCCCCTGAAAGGTCCTGAAACTCCACCCTTCCCTCTTCACCATGGTAACCTGGCAGCTGCCCTTTATTGCTATAGCTGTCCTGGGTCAGGTGTTTTTTAGTTTTTTTAGTCAAAAATATCTTTCCCTTCCCTGATTGTACCTTGCATTTTTGTTTTCACTGAGCGTATGTGCCTAAAAGGTATCCAGTAGTTTCTGAATGTAGGTTGGTTTTGTTTATATACACAGATGTACACCTGTAAAACTGCTTTTCCACCACCCATTGTGTACCTTTCCTTGAACCTTGTACAAATCAGAATTCGGTCAGTTGCAAGGGATGAAATATCCATTCAAACTGATTTAAGCAAAAACAAAACCAAAACACTGATCATCTGTGGGCTCATAATGGAACTATCCAGGGTGTGCTTCAAGCGTGTCTAAATCCATGTGCCTTGGAATGTTTCACTCCATCTTTCAGGTAGGCTCTCTTCAAGCGGTGGCAGGGATACCCCCTGCAGCTTCATGTTTCTTCTTCCTACTAACCTAGACACCCCAGTAGAAAGTGTGCTACTTTCTTAGCAGCTCTGGCAAAACCCCACGGGTAGAGATCATTGTCCTGTCTTGGCTATATTGATAATGACTTGGGTTGTTTGCCCATCTTTAACTATCTCTGTGTCCCCAAGGGCAGAGTTTGTCTGCCTTTGGAGCCAGGGTCGGTTAGGGTCAGATTGTGTGGATTGGGAGTGGGAGGGAAGTAGCTCCTTAAAGGAAAATGGAAGTGGATGGAGGGCAAGTAAAAGCAGGAACCTGCGTGAGTCGGGGTGATGAGGAAAGGGAGATGGATCAGACAGCAGGGAGGGAGTTGGAGGCACTGTAGTGAGGTCCCAGGTGTGAAGATGTAAATGATAACGGAGAGAAGAAGCTCATCCTTTTAAAAACTGCCCTCTGGTGGCTCCTAGGAGGAGGGGTGGGAGAGGAGGGAGCGGAGCTTTGATGAGAGCTAGGGACCAGGCAGGTGCAATCAGAGTACGAATCAGACAGGTGAGGAGATTCTCGCTGTGTGTGTGGTTTGCAGGCGTCTCACTGCAGCTGCTGGGAGGGAGTGCAGAGCAGATTCTGCCCGGCAAGTGATAAGTTGAAATCAACTGCACAGGCTATGGTCTGTCCTGCGTTGATAAATGTACACTACCACTGGCATCCTCTTTATTTGGTACTGCTTTTATTGTTTTGTGCTATCTAGCGCGATCATTTATGAAAGCTTCAGAGGCTGGCTAGCAACCCCATTCCTCCCTGTGTTTTCTTTATATATATACATATAATGATCTTTTTCTTTTGCCACACCACGTGGCTTGTGGGATCTTAATTCCCCAACCAAGGATTGAATCGGGTCCTCTGCAGTGAAAGCGTGGAGTCCTAACCACTCTAACCACTAGACCACCAGAGAATTTCTGTGTGGCATCTTAAGTTCCCCGCCCATGAACTCTCCTGCCTCGGAAGGCCTCAGGAATCTAAACTTCTAGTGGTTCAGTTTGGGATTTGTGCCCCACATTTTCCCCCAAAAGAGTTGAGACAGTGGATATCTGAATGCCCTGTCTGTGCCTATTCTTCTCCCCTCTTATTCATTATTGGAAAAAACATTTGCAAAGCCTTGTTGGGATAAAAAACAGAGGAAGACTTGAGAGCACTTTTTTTTTTAAAGGTTACCTTCTCTGGCTTAGAAAGCCTACTTTTGCTTCCTGGGATTTCTGGGTCCCGAGGCAGCAAGACCCTTGTCCTGCAGGCATTAGATTATCACAAACCAGAGCCTGGAGTCCATCACTAAAGAGCTATTCTTGATATTTTTGTGGAAAACCTGTAGCCTCGGTGAAGGGTCATGTGCGAGCCTTTACCCTGCTCACTCTGTGCCCCTCTGTTCACTTCTCCTGAAGGAAATGGTGAAGTGGCGACAATGTCGTGTAAGCTTCACACTCATTCCGTGAAGGTGCCTGGGGCAGCCCTGGGAGCTGTAACCTGTGCTGGTGTCCTGATCGTTCATCAGGCTGGGGATTCAGATACATTCTGCATAACAACATTAAATGATTATAACACAAGGTGGGATTAAATCTGTGTTACCAGCAAGGCATGGAGCATCATCGTGGGCTTCACTGAAGAGTGGCACTCGGGCCGGCTGCAGGGACTGAGCAGACAGTGTGCAGTTGGGCCAGAGCTGATTGTTAAATTTATAGGAAACATCTGCTGCTGCTGCTGCTAAGTCGCTTCAGTCGTGTCCGACTCTGTGCAACCCCATAGACAGCAGCCCACCAGGCTCCCCCGTCCCTGGGACTCTCCAGGCAAGAACAACTGGAGTGGGTTGCCATTTCCTTCTCCAATGCATGCATGCATGCGAAGTCGCTTCAGTCGTGTCTGACTCTGTGTGACCCTATGGACAGCAGCCCACCAGGCTCCCCTGTCCACGGGATTCTCTAGGCAAGAATACTGGAGTGGGTTGCCATTTCCTTCTCCAAGGAAACATATGAGCTGGCAATTAAACACAGCTGTTAAAAGTCAAGTTACAACAACAACAACAAAAATGTGTGTTAAAAAAATGGACAAGTCAAATTACATGAACTTATAATTAAGCTGATTATGCTACATGTTAAGGTATGTGGCATTTAAATCAAAATATATTATTTTCTTATCTTTTACTGCATTCTAATATCTTTGCTCTTAAAGTTCTTTATGTCTTTTTTTTTCTTTGTGGTGGGAATACTGTGTACTGATGTGTTACTTCTGTGCGTCTTTTCCAGTTCCATTTCCAGGAACATGACATTGGCAGGTTGAAGTCAGCCATGGTGATGTATTTACACCATGGAAATCAGCAAATACCCAGGACTTGAGTTAATGTTTTATTGATCATCTGGATATCATCTAGACAATGTTAATTTTGCAGGTTCAACTTTAAAGTGTCATGTCTATAGCTGTTCTAGCACTGAAAATTGAGAAAATAGTCTAAATAGTCTTTCAGGATTTGAAAACCTTTATCTGAAGTTCCAACATTCGTCTTCGTTGTTTCATTTCATCTCACGTTTTCACCTAAACAGAAGCATCAGCAAGCCTTCATGTAGGAACTATACTCATTCCCTCTGGCTACAAGAAGGATGCAAAAATCAGTGAAGACGTTCAGTGAAATGCCTGATATCCAATGAAGGCATTGGCTATATGGAGTTTATAATATAGAGTATCATGTAATTTATTATCATATATAAATTGTGCACATACATCCTTACTTGAGTAAAATCTGCTGTAAAGTTATGTATCTACATATATGTGTACATTCCCCCTCCCAGAAAGCCAGCACACAAATGTGAAGAGAGACTCATGGAGGGAACAGCATTATAGGCATCCTGAATCTATAATGGATTATGTGTGGGCTGGGACTCATTTCATCTCATAACACCACTGCTCATTAGCAGCTCTTCCGTAAAGCTTTTCTGGTCCCCTGGGTGGTCAGCTGTCCTCTCTGTCCCCTTAGTCACGCCCTTCACCATGTGCTCACCACCTGTGGGAGGGGTGGCAGAGTGGAGTGTGGCACAGGCCTGGTAGCTAAACCACTGGGTTTGAATCCCCACTGTGCTGTGGACTAGTGGTGTGATGTCACCCGAGATATGGTGCCAGCTTTCTGTGACTTCCTCATCTGTAGTGGGAGCAGTGATAGGGTCTGCCACGTGGGGTTGTTAAGAGCAAATGGGTAACCAGAGTTCCTGATGGTGAGCACGGGGCATCATCCGTCACCCTCCTCAGTATATCTTCCCAGTCACGCCGAGTTCCTTTACCACAGGGCCCTGTCTGTACTTGCATTCCCAGCATGTAGTGGGCACAGTAGCCATTGCTGGATGATGAATGAGTGGACCTCTGACCACCTGACCTCCAGTCCACTCTTCTGTGCACGGCACCCACTGCCCCAGGACCTTTGCACTTCTGGTTCTCGCTGCCTGAATGCTGCTGGTGCTCTTCGCCTTGGTATCTGCACAGCTCGCTCCTTCATTTACTGCTAAAACGTCAGCTCCTGAGAGACCTTCCCTGACCACCGTCTATAGAACAGCATTCTTGGATCCCTTGTCAGCCCCTCCCACCCAGCTGTTTCTCCTTACCGCCCTGTCAGCTTGCCTGTGGCCTGTTTTGGTCCCTGTTGAGTCCCAGTGCCTCGTCTGGTAAACCCCTTTTGAATGTGTGCATGGATGTTTCTCTAAGCCCCACAGATGCTGGTCTTGTCTCCTTCCCTGTCTCCCTCCCTGCTCTGATCACTTGATACCCCAGATCTTCTGTTTTCCCCTGGTCTGTGTCCGTCTGGCTCTCCTGTTCCACTCAGACCTGCCTTTTCTTCAGGAAGCCCACAGTCTCCAAATGCTTAAACCAAACCTTGACTCTGAAGCCTGCCTGCCTATTCTCTCCAGGTCTTTCTCTGTCTAGCTGAGGGGTGCTAGTCTTAGTGTTTATTCCAAGTGTAGCTAACAGCAGTTGAGAAATCATAATTTAAAATTGTTCTGGGATAGAGGGCAGGGTTTTAGGCCCAGAGGCTAGAACTCTAAGAACGTGGTGGTTGCAGCCATTGAAGAGTCAGCCTAGCCACAAGGCTCCCCATCTTCTGTCTTCACAGCCCGATCTGGGGTGTGGGGAATGCTGGGAGCCTGCCCTGAGGGGGGAATGTGACCAGCACGTGGCTCGAGACCCACCTGCAGCTGCACCCCAGGAGTGCAGTGTAGATCTGCTTTCTGTGTCGGGGCTTCTTGTAGAATTTCATTTGAAATAAGATTACCATGACTTTATGAAAGTTTGAAGATCACTCTTGAGGCAATTTTACCCAATTCTAAAATGTCTTATTTTACATTCTTTCCCTCTTGAAGATGAACTGACTGGAATCCTTAAGAAATTATCACTTGAGAAATATCAGCCCATTTTTGAGGAGCAAGAGGTAAGAATACTCTTTGAGTGTCCATTTAAATCGTAGCATAAAACAGTTGTCTAAATATGTGGGTTGTCATTCTTTAAGCCTGGATTGATCTTTTTCGTTGAGATGGCTGAAGAAATAGAATTTGTGTTCAGCACATTTGGTTCATTCATAACAGTGAAATCCTGGGGACCTTCTGGCTTGTTGTGTTATAATAAAATTTTGTAATTTTGAGCTCTGCTCTCTGTAGTAAAGTTTGTGTCTGTTCTGGTCTCTTTTGAAGGGGATTACCTAGCCAGTTTTTAGGTTTAAAGTAGGTAAAAAGCAAATTCTAATGAGTCTGGGTTACGTATCTGGACATAAAGAGTCTGTATTAGTCTAAAAGAGTTCCTATTTGCTCTCAAAATCCTAAAAGCACTTACAATCACATTTTAAAAAATTACTGTTCTGCAGTTTGGCAGTTTCTCAAAATGTTGAAGAGAATTACCATATGACCCAGTAATGCCACTCCTAGGTAGGTATATGCCCACAATAATCGAAAGCATACGTTTGCACAGTGTTCACAGCAACACTATTCATAATAGCCAAAGGTAGAAACAGCCCAAATGCCCATCAATTGATGAATGAGTAAATAAAATGTGTTATCACTCTACCTTGGAATGTAGCTTGGCCATTAAAAAGAAAGAAGTACTGATACACTCGACAAAACAGATGAGCCTTGAAGACACTGTGCTGAGAGAAAGCAGTCAGTCACAAAAGGCCACATATGGTATGACTCCATTTATATGCAATGTCCAGAATAGGCAACTCTGTAGAGACAGAAAGTAGATTAGTGGTTGCCAGGGAATGTGGGGAGGAGAGAATGGGAGTGATTGCTAATGAGTATGGGTTTTCTTTTTTGGGGTGATGAAAATGCTCTAAAATTAAGTGTGGTGACGATCGCACAACTCTGTACTAAAAAATCATTGAGTTTTACACTTTAAATGGGTGAATTGTATGGTAAGTGAATTACATCTCAATAAGATGTTAAAATTTTTACTGTCAGCGAAATAAAACTCCTCAGTGGGCCCATTAGCTACCAGGGTACAGTCACTGGCTTAGAACATTCTAGTGCCCAGTTTAGTGCACGACAACGGTCACAGTTAATGTAGCACGAGAATCCCTCCTTGTCTCCAGCAAGCTTGAGACCCAGTTAAGGAGTCTGTGTTTCGGTTCAAGAAGTCAGGGGTGCCACAACTTTCTTCCTTTGTTTTGCTTTTCTGCCCTATCCAGTCTGTCCTTCCGGCCTTCTCGATGCCGTAAACTTCAGTGGCAATTTTTCTCGTTGTCAAAAACATCTTTCCTGTTTGCAGATGGCTGGCTGCTTTTATTTCATGTGTTCCCTGCTTTCTGAGGAGCTGGCCACAGGGACCCACACACAGGCTGGGTGTGGGGTCTCTGCCTCAGGTCTGGGATGCTGGGGGGAGGGGAGTGGCCAGTAGGGTCAAGGGGCAGGTGTTTTCCATCAAAACCATGTCACCTGTTCCTTCAGCCTGTCAGTGTCTTGTGATCTGAAAAGCCCCTGAGAGATGCAGGGAGCTTATCGTTATCACAGGGGCCCTCTCTGCATCTGAGAGAGAGCATGGTGTTGGGTGCGGGAGCAGACCCTTCCCCACTGACTCAAACTTGGTTCAAGATTTTTTTTTTTAATCCAGGAAAGTACAATGAACATTGAAAGAAAGGGAAGAGATTTCTCCTGGAGCTGAGGCCCCGGCAGGGATGCCAGAAATGTTAGAATGTCTCCGGTAAAAACCAGGGATCAAACAGCTTTGAGATGCCCATTTTCTGAGCCGTTCTCTGCCTCGGTTCTCCACAGTCTTTCTTGCCTTTATTGCTTCTTCTGGTTTCTTTTCTCACTCTGTCTTTCCACAGTCTGCATCTCTCTTGTCCTTGGGGGGTAAACAGGGTAAGTACCGCCATATACTCGTATTTTCTGTACAGTATCCTCTACTGTTCAAAGTGCAGCAGCATTGCCATGAACTTTCTATCAGCAGGACTTGGCTTTCTACCCCTCTGGTCACCCAGATTACTGTCTCAGACTTCCCTTACTTATTTTGTTTTCAGAGTCTTTCCAGAATGCACTTCTAAAAATTCCTGGTTGAGAGCTGAGGAGAGTTTATTTTTAATGATATTTTCAAATAAACATTCAGCATAAAGCCAGGAATTGAAAAGTAGTAAATCATCATTAATTCACTACTAATAAGCACTAATAGCTCATAATCATGATAGTCCGGTTGTGGTTGGGAAAAAAGAGGTGTGGCACTGAGCAGATGGTAGCAAATCCCCCTCTCTCTCCCCAGGTGGATATGGAAGCATTCCTCACACTCACCGACGGCGACTTGAAGGAGCTGGGTATTAAGACAGATGGATCCAGGCAGCAGATTTTGGCAGCAATTTCTGAACTGAATGCAGGCAAGGTATTGTTCCCAATCTTTTTATTTTTTCTGTTTCGAACAGCTGAGAGCTTCACTAGGATCCTTGGCCCTGGTGTTCCAAGGACCTTCGTGGTCTGATTTTGTCTCCCGCACATGCCTGGTGGAGGCTGGCCCCGCTCACACACTTCTCAAGGCCAGTGGGTCACTTACCTTCCAGTATGTCTGTTCCTTTTCCAAGGCCTCTCTTCTCATAAGATGGTTTCTCTTTAGATCCAGCTTAAATATTCCCTCCAGTCATCTCAACCCACAGGGCTGGGTTTTGCCCTCTGGAGCACAGTGTTAGTTGATGAAGACAGGCCCCCAAGTCAGGCTGACCCAGCTCCTCCACTTACAGTGAACCTGGGCAAGTCGCACCCCTCTCTGAGCCTAGCTTTCTGGTCTGGAGGGTGGGGGTGATGGGCTGACTGCCAGGACTGAGATGCTTAGCAGAGCACCTGGCACACAGAGATCTGCCAGTCACTGTTGTTATTGTTGGCATCCTGCACTTTTGTCATCAGCTTTAAAGCTAAAGATTAGCAGTGCCCCCACCCACCCACCCACCCAAAGGCGCATATGCAAAAAGCAAGCAAAACACAGAAGCGAGGCACCAGTCACTCTGCAGCTGTACAGTTGCTCTTGGGCTGTTCACATTCCTTTGCCTTCTGCCTTTCCTTCTACTGCGGGCTGGCTTTTTTTTGTCTCTTATTCCATAGCAGCTTATTGAAAAACCTGAACAAAGTTTTTGGCCAAACCAATATTGGCCAAATGTTGCTTGCTTACATGATGCTTCTTCACATGTTGCCTTACAGTTCCTCACTCGTTGGGCAATAATGGGATGTTACCATTATAGATAGTGTCAGAGTGGACTTGTCTGCCTTTATGCTTTTTCTTCTGTTGTCTTGTTCCTCAGGCTGTGTGCCACAACATGAGGTTATGTCAGAGATTGTGAGTGTTGTATGGTTCTGTCTATATGTTGCCGGGTAGGCACAGACATATTGATCAGACCTGAAGTGACAATGGCAAGTGAATATCCATGTAGCATTTTGTCGTTCACAGATCACTTCACGTACATTTCCTTAGTTAATTTGGGCGGCCGGTACCCGCACACTTCCCTTGTTCAGCCCAGGAGCAGAGTTGGGGATGGGGAGGGCGGATCTGTATGGAGGCAGCTCCTCCAGCCAGCCCTGCCACCCTTCTCCAACCCGCCCCTAGCCCACTCAGGCTGGGGGCTGGTTTTATTGCCGTTGTCATTGCTGTTTTGCTTGTCTGTAGGCTGTGGGGTGGGTTTCCCTGCTAGCTCAGTGGTAAAGAATCTGCCTGCCAATGCAGGAGATGCAGATTCAGTCCTTGGGTCAGAAAGATTCCCCTGGAGAAAGAAATGGCAACCCACGCCAGTATTCTTGCCTGGGAAATCGCATGGACAGAGCAGCCTGGCAGGCTACAGTCCATGGGGTCACAAAGAGTCAGACACGACTTAAGAGACTAGCCAGCAACATCAAGGCTGTGAAGTGGGCCTTGCAAATGTTGTGGTTGGCATTGCTACCCATGCATGTGAGCCTGAGCATTTTCCTGCAGATCTTTGCTGTGTGTTCTTTGTGCTTTGTAAGGTCCCTTCCTTGATTCTGCTCACCTGTCCCAGACACTCACTGCCTCACTTTACAGAGAGGGAAGCAGAGGCTCTGAGAAGCACTGTGAGTCCTGACTCCCAGACCAGCACCGTTTCTGCTCTTCCCTTACACATGAAGGGCAGGAGGTGGGCAGGTCTTGGCTGCTGGGAAGGGTTCATCCAGGGAACAGAAACCTTAGGGTGGCTCACTGTGGGTGGATCACCCGAAGCCAGCACCAAAGTCTTTGGACCATTGATTTATTCATGAAAAAATTGTCCTTTGACTCTCTGCCATGTCCCAGGTACTGTGTGAGTGCTGAGCGCGGAGAATCACTCTGAGCCCAGCACTGCTCTGAGCACATCATATCTAGTCATTCATGTCGCCCTCACAGAAGGCCCCTGAGGTTGGTTCCAGTTTACAGATGTGGGAACTGAGGCACAGAGAGGTCAGAGAACTTGCCCATAATCACCCAGTCAGTAAGTGGCAGAGCCAGGATTAGAACCCAGTGTCTGTGTCCTGACCTGTGTGCTGTCCTGCCTTGGTGTAATCCACCAGCACAGGAGAGGCAAACTGTGCTGTGAGAGCTCCTAGTGAGAGGGTGGGGCCTGGAAGACATCCCCAAGGAAGGGCAGGAGGGCTGCACAGGAGAGGCAAACTGCTGGGAGAGCTCCCGGTGAGAGGGTGGGGCCTGGTAAGGCAAGGGCCTGGAAGACATCCCTGAGGAAGGGCAGGAGGGCCGCCATCTGAAGGAAGATGAGAACCACCTGGCACGGGTAGAAGAAGGGTACCGGCAGAGGGAAGTACGTGTGCACAGGCGCTGCGCTGACGTGTGTGGTGTATTTAAAGAACTAAAGGGGACTTCTCTGGTGGTCCTACGACTCCAGGCTTTCACTATAGGAGGCATGGGTTCAATCCCTAAGGGAACTAAGATCCCACATGCTGTGCAGTGTGGCCAAAAGTTTTTAAAAATTAATTAACGAAAAGAACTAAAGAAGTGGCTGAATCATGGAGAGCAAGGAGCCTGGTGTGAGAGGAGGCCAGAGGGGACAGATTAGGGCTCCCAGCGTGGTCGAGGGTAACCCAGGCAAGTACACAGAGGCTTGTGTGAGAGGACAAGGTGAGTGGTGGTGAGGAGGCTGTAGCTCAGGAGTTAGGACCCTTCCTTCTTCAGGCCTGCAAGGGCCAGACGTGTGAGCCAAGGAGAGGATGCAGGTGAGGGAAGCCAAGCCTGGACCAGTCGAAAAGGAAGGACAAAAGAGGTTCTAGATGGAGGGGCAGTAAGGACCTTAGAGGGCGTGGAAAGTCCGGAGCTGGGTGTCACTGGACCAGGGTCTGAGTCTTGGTAGATGATAATTGCCAGCATTTCTGGAACCTCCCCTCTGCTGTCTGTGGCCATGGCCTCTTTGGTCCAGAATCACAAAAAGAATACACACTGGGTTAGTTTGCAAATCTTAGGCAACTTAATAGTCATCGTCAGAGTGGATGGTATGAAGTCTTGAGCCCCACTCCAACGGAGGGTATTTTTCTTAAAGTCTGTACAGACTAGGACATTTTTTATAGTTTTCTCTCAAATCCATTGGCCTCCCCCTTCTCCTTGTTTACTAAACAGGGCCCCATCAAGAGAAGCAGAGTTACAGCTGTTGGTGATTGTCATAGTTCAAGCTGCAAAACAAAGTACCTTAGATGGGGTGGCTTATAAATTGAAGTTTAATTCTCACAGTATGGAGACTGGGGGTCCAAGATCAGGGTGCCAGAGTGGTTGAGTTTGGTGAGGCTCCTCTTCCAAGTTGCACGTTGCCACCTTCTCAATTCCTCATGTGGCCCAAAATAGAAGCAAAATCTCTCTCTATCTCTTCTCAAAAGGACATGGATGGCATCACAGGAGCCCCACCCTTATGACCTCACCTAATCCTAATCACCTTCCAAAAGCCCCACCGCCTAACACCATCATCACTTGAGGGGTTAGGTTTTCAACACAGGACACAAACATTTAACCCATAACAAAGATCTTCCTTGGGGCCCTCAGCTGACCACCTCCCAGCTGAAAGATCCCAGGTGCTTCCAACATGCCAAGACATCCATGTCCTCCCCACAGGCACCACCCTGCAAAGTCAAGCAATCCCCCATGGAAATCGGTGCAAAGGGAAGGGGCTGATCTGAACCGATTGCTGTATAGTAGCCCTGTTATTGGAGGGTCAGCTGTGCCAGGCAGAATGCTGTGGAAATGAGTACCATGTGCATCAACTGTATCTGAGAGCTGTGATTGGGAGAAGCTGAATGTCACAAAAGCAAGTGTATCTTCCCTACTCTAGGTCACCATCGCAAGTCTGTGCTGCTTCTTAGAAAGAGCAAAGTATTTCTCAGACTGAATGTGGCTTCTAAGAGCTCTTTGGATGCCTGGGGCCGCTTCTCTTCTGGGCTGGACCCGCCTGACCCTGACTCCTGTCTCTTTGATTGCTCCAGGGCATGAGCTTCTCCTAACATTCATCCTTTTACTTCTGAAACCCAACCTTGGCCAAGAGAGTACCCACTGTGGTTCAAATGCTCTATATGTATCTGAGAACTCAGGACACGTGGGAGAGGATAAGCCCAGCTCTCCTTGCCCCCTTGCCCCCATGTCTTTCTAGCTGCAGTCCACAACACACTGGGGGCTTGTGGAATCAATTTTTTAGTAGTTCATGAGCAGCATTTTAACAAGGGAAATAGAATAGAGTAGAAAATATCAACATTCTCTGCAGGTAAGAATACTAAAGCTTGTTTCAGTTGCATCAATTTACATGGGTTGTGATGTAAAATGTATTTCTTACATAATCAAAAAAGTTTGAATATTTTAGCCAAAAAAAAATTGTTTTAATGAATATTCACCCAAAACCTGGCTCAGCCATATGAATATTAGCAAAGCAGTGTGGCCCCTCAGCCTGCAAACCATTTGACTTTCTGAGGAACCCACCTCAGCATTCGAGTTATGAATAAGCAGAGTCTGCTTATTAGTGTGTTAGTTTCAAACAGGTTTATATATTGGAGAAGGTTAACCAGAAATGATAGCCTGAGTTTCACCTTTAGTTGGTCCTAAGCCATTGCTTCTTTCCATTCCTATTTTTTTGTGATTATCAAAGCTGTGTATATTCATTGTACTAAATGTATGCAGTACCAGAAAGGGGAAAAAGAACTTACAAAGGAATCACAATCTAGCCACCCAAAGGCCAACGCTGTTGGTATTTGGGAAGATCACTCTGCAGTGTTTTGTGCTGAGTATTTTTCTTTATGTGGCTGAGATAAATTTAAATCTATAATTTTATATTCTACTTACTGCATTTAATGTTAAATATATGCAGTTACCCATGTCATTAAGAACTCTTTTTTAATATAATAAGTTTGCTAGGATGTACTAAAATTATTTTTCTTTAATCCCTACTTGTTGGATATGTAGATATCCAAACTTTTATAAATAGTGCTGCAGTGGGCAACTTCGTGTATGAGCCTTTCTAATTATCTCCTCAGAATAGATATCTAAAAAAAAAAAAGTGAAATTTGTGGAGTCAAATAGTCTAAATCGAGGTATATAGTACTTCATCCTGAAATACCTTCCACAAAGAGCTAGTAAACATCTGCACCAGCTGTGGATATAAGTTCCAGAGGCACCCTTGCCAGCACTGGGTGCTAGCCATTTGCTTTTTAATTTTTATTAATTTGATAGGCCAAGAAGTATGCCTTGTGTTAATTTGCATTTCTTTAACTACTAGATAGACTGAACATGTTTTTTTTCTACTTTTAATGGCCATTTGCTTTTTTCTTTTGAGAATTATCTGGATGGTCCTTTGAAGCCTGGGGTTTTTAAAGGGCAATTATCATTATCATCTTCAATCAGCTGTGGATACAGGGAGCGATTATGGTTTTCATCATCTACGGCTCACTCCTGAGGTTAGGAGCGTGCTGGAACCCTGTCTCACCCTGACCTCATTTCTCAAGCAATTAAGGCTGAGGTGGTCTAATAATAACATGGCTGTCATCCCCTCTATTTATTTTTTAGCCCTCTGCAGTCTGCACAGTGTCACCCCCGTTCATTATCTCAGGTTGAGCCACATCACAGCACCAGCATGCAATGCCTTCCCCCTGTTAGAGATGTAGAAACTCAGCAGCATGGGGTCACGCCTGGGACAGAGTGAGTGGTGGAGTAGGGATTCGGGGTCCTGTGACCCCACCTCTGGTGTTCTGACCTTTGCCCCATAGCCTTTAGGTGTGTGTTGATGGAATCCTGAAGGCACTTTTCCAGGTGTCTGGGATGGATTGTGTGAAGGGAGACTCTTCTGCCCTTCTGGGTGTCCAGGAGCCTCATCAGCAGTAGAGGTCCCTGCTTGGGGGTCTGGAAAGGGCAGTCCATGAAATGAAAGAAGAGGAAGGTTAAAGTCTAGTCATGTTTGGTAGAGGTTTTTTTTTCCCCCCCTACTCTTGGCAGGGAATAGTTTTCCAGAGATTATTCACTTTTTATTTGCTTTATTTTTTAAAAAATCTATTGAAGGATACTTGCTTTACAATATTGTACTGGTTTCTGCCACACATCATCATGAATCAGCCACAGGCATGCATATGTCCCCTCCCTCTTGAACCTCCTTCCCATCTCCCACCCCATCCCACCCCTCCAGGTTGTCACAGAACACTGGGTTGAGCTCCCTGTGTCACAAACAAACTCCCACTGGCTGTCTATTTTACTTTAGATTTTGACCACATGTATTTGTTGGTTTAAAAATATATATTTTTTAATTTACACTGCTGCCCTCTGAGGTCAGGACATGCCAGCCTCCTGCTACCCACCCACAGCCCAATGTCAGCAGCACCCTTTGAGTTACAATTATCATCTTCATTTTATAGAAAGTAAGTCACAGAGAGATGAAGTACCTAGTTCCAGGTAACCCAGCTTGTAAATGGGGAGAGGTTGGGATTTGAACCCGGGCTGTTTGATTCCAGTCTCTGTTATTAATCTCTGTGTATCACTGCCTCTCAGTTATGTATTCAGTGAAGATGTTCTTTGGACTTAAATGTCCACATTCCCCCCTCTTTTCCCATCTTAAAATGTGTGTGTAAAGGGTGGCAACTAGGAGGGGAGTCTGCAAGGATGGGGTGAGAAGTGAATCACTATGGAGACGGACCTGTCATCTTTTGGACAAGGGGGAGTCAAGGCAGTTCAGACTCTGAGTCTGTATCACAAAGTTCGGCTCCTGGAAAATTCCCTGGAAATGTGATGGCTGGAAATATGCACAGAGCAGGGCAGGGTAGGAGATGTCCGTTCTGGGCCAAATGACCCAGGATAAGTCATGCCTGCTGTCTGGGTTCTGCTGCCCATCCTCCTCTGGGAGATTGGACCTCTGCATCTTGGGGGGCTCTCCAGCCCTGGCATGCTGTGTTTGTGGGTGCTGACTCAGAATGTTTTTATTAAACCCAGTGCTCTTTCAATTAGGTAATTTGTTTTCTCCAAGACGCCCATGGGTTTTTCAAGTATGAGTTAAATGTTAACAGCACTATGTCAACTGAATTAATGGTTAAAAGATTTAACAAGACTTTCTCTGTCTGTTTTCAATTTCCTCCACAGGGACGCGAGAGACAGATTTTACAGGAAACCATTCACAATTTCCACTCTTCCTTCGAGAGTAGCGCCAGCAACACCAGGGCCCCTGGAAACAATCCCTGTACGTGACCCTCCTCCTTGTGGTCAGCAGCGTGAGCTTTCTGAATCTCAGTATCCTCTTCACATGGCCGATGCTCCCGCCATCATCAGACCTTCCCCATTCCCTGAAACACACAATGCCTTGGCACACCACTGTGCCTTAGGTCCTGAAACACCCATTTCCCCCTCCCTGCTGGAGTAGTTGGTGATGCTTGTTGCTGTAACAAAAGTCCGACACGGTAGAGACTTATTCTCCCATGAAGTCCAGTGTGGCTGCTTCTGCTTGGCAGAAGCACATGGTGATTCAGGGACCCTGCTCTTTTCATCTGTGGCTCTGCCGTTCCTGGGAGCTTCCGAGTCTTTGTTTCTGGCTGGCAGAGGGGAAAGGGATGGTGAAAAAGGCATATAACCATTTCTTAGCTGTCTTGCTCTTAACTGCTCACATTCCATTGGTTCCTCCATCTTATGTCCCATCGGCCACTCATAGTCACGTGGCCCCACCTGGATGCAGAGGAGACTGGGAAGTGTAGTCATTGTTCCGGTAGTGGCCTCACAATACAGAACTCTGTACTTAGATGGGGGAACACATATTTTGGGGCAAGATGAGCCACTCTTCCATACTTTCCCTTAGACCTTCTAACATATCCCTAATGATCCCTAATGTCGTCTATCAAATGAAGCCTTTCTCCGCTCCCTTACACAGAACTCACTCCTCCAGCCACTGGGGCCCCTCACTGCTCTGTGAGATGACTCTGCTTTAGCACATCTCTGCACCTGCTGTAGACAACACACAGCAGCTGTTCAGGCTGTGTATGTTGAATGCGTTTTTCTTTCTTGCAGAGGCAGCCTTTTATATAGGAAAAAGGGGGAGGCCCAAGGCGTCACCTTGAGGGATCTCTTTTCCTTCCGAATCTTCAGTCTCCTTGTCTGTGTTCAGGCAACACAATGCTCTGATATTCCACACTGCTCACCCCATAACACTGTAGGGCTTTGCCACTTTGAGCGGGAGCAGAAGACTCTTATATATTACATTGTAGAAGGACTTAGGTGCTCACATTTTCTAGGCGAATTTGGAATTTTTCCTCAGGTCACATTCCTCAGGAGGGAGTCAGCTCGTGTAGTTTTCTACTGTCATATTCTGGGAAAGGGACTTTGACTTTTAGGTCCAACAGGTTTCTGAAATGTTTTCAAGCATGTAATTCATTCAACCAACACTTGCTGCATTTCTGCCATGTGCTGGGGGTGCTGAGATGAGTCAGATCCAGTCCCCACCCTTGAGGACCCTGATAGTAAGAGAAGATGCGAATGGATGGTCCTGTCCTGAGGGGGAGCACGGACAAGTGGAGAGAGCGTGTGCTCTGGACTCGGGCTCAGGGTTCTGGTCCAGCCCCGCGGCTGGCCAGCTGTGTGCCAGGGTCAGGTAACTTGGCTTCTCTGTTGGTGCTTAGAGCCAGCGTGCGTCAAGTACCTGGTCTGTGGGACGTGCACGGTGGATGGGAGCCTTTGCAGAGTTGCCACCTCTACTGGGATCTCTGCTTGGCTGCATACTGGTCTCCTTAGGAGGTACAGCTGCTCATCTCCCCCTCTCCTGGCCATGAGCGCCCCTTCCCCCTCTGCTGGCTGCTAGAGGCAGTCATGACCATGCTTCCTGGAGTCTTATCGTGTTCTCCCTCCCGTCCGTCGATCCGGCAGGTGCTATTCCTCCTTCATCCTCCCACCTGTAGAAGCCAACTTCCCACATGACTGGAGAAAGAGGTTTTGTTTTAGACATCACTGACAAGACGCCTTTATAAATGTTCCTCGCATCCCAGCCTTCTCTAAGGAGACACAATCACTGAGCACCTATTTTGTGCGGCCGCTGGACTCCAGTGTCATCTCTCCTCACCACCAGCCTGGGGGCTGGCATGGTTTAACCTCATCCTGCATGCTGGGGACACAGACACACGGGAGTGGAGCTGCAGGCCAGTTCCCCAGCCGGGAAGGAGCGGAGCTGGCTGAGACCTGGGTCTAGTGGGCTTCTGAGCCTGTGCTTTTGCCGACTCTCATAGACTCCTGGGGCTAGAGGCACCAGGGATTCTCGTGGTTTTAATGTATTCATATCTTCAGAGCCTATCAGTATGTGTAGGGTTGTTTGTCCCTAAAATACACATGGACCCCTGAGTTAGGTGCTGTGAGGTTTTGTGTCCGTTCTTTGCTGGTCTCCTGCCCTTTTCGTCACTCCTGTATTTGCACGGCTGTCACTTGGGTAAGTTTGATAGAATCTGTGTGACATGCAAGAGTCGTGCTGGGGGTCAGCTTTCCACAAATGCACACCTCCAAGATCTCATCTAGTGACCCCAGGCAGATAGTCTGCTCATTCTCATTTGGCAGATGGGAAAACAGGCTCACAGCAGCTGCTTCCATCATCTTTTTCACTGGACTCAGTGGTTCTGAGTTTTTTTCTCCCAGGAAGTTTGTGGGCTGATTGGTGAGAGATCCTTGGCACCCTTTCTGGACCATGGTCACCCACCTACTGGTGGCCCTATGAGGTGATCCATCAGCATTCCTCATAGTACGTTCCTTGAAACCCTACTTCCATAGAATGTTAACAGGTTTTTTAATAAAAAATAAAGGGAGAGGGAATGTATATGTGCCAGTGGGGGTGAGGCTCTGTGGTTAATAGGTTAGGCAGATACTGGGTCAAAACCCAGTCACATGATTTTTGCTATATACACCTCAGAATCCTTAGAACTCCACACATGGGGGAATCTCTTCAAGGGGGTCGTACTATCATTGTTGTTCAGTAGCTCAGTCATGTCCAACTCTTTGCCACCCAGGCTGCAGCACACCAGGCTCCCCTGTCCTTCACTATCTCCTGGAGTTTGCTCAAACTCATGTCCATTGAGTCGATATGACTGGTAGCATTTCCCACATGTTTGATCACAGAATGTGGCTTCACAGCACTCTTACAAGACGGGTTCCCTGACCACTGTCAGGGAAACCCTCCTGTGACTGGGCAGCAGCAGTCATGAGGCCTCACAGCAGCTGGGGGTGAGCCCAGGGGGCACTCAAGGCCCTCAGCTGGGTCAGGGTCTTTGATAAACTGCCTCTTCCCAGCAGCTCTTTGCTTGGCAGTGGGACATCATGGTGAGGGCATCCTCTGATGGAGAGGATCTGAGCAGCATCCTGCTCAGAGGGCTCTGCATCCACGGCGTCTCCTGCAGGGTCAGATCATCATTTCCCAGTGCTGGTACAGTGTGCTGTCTGGCAAGTGCTGCGTGTCTGAGCCCTGTCCGCAGTGGCCAGGAGAAGGCTCCCACCTCCTTGCTTCAGCACTAGACCATTACATGGAGGCCACAAGTTTTGCAATAAGACATTTACTTTTTCATTCACTGTACATTTACTGAGCATTTACCCTGTGCCATCCTCTCCTTGTGCTTTGGATTCAGAGATGAAAAACACTCACCTCTGCTCTCAAAGAATCCACAGTATCTTAAAAGAGACAAGCACGTAAGTGCCTATGAGCAGTCATAATAAAGGTTTGTGCTTTATAAAGGTGAGGACATCATGGGTGACAGCTCAGGTCGGCATGGATGTGCCCTGTTCGAAAGACTGGGTCCAAAAGGGTGAGTCAGCACAGCTGGCAGGTGGGGAAGAGAAAGTGCTCCCCAGTTGGGGGGACAGTGTGTGTGAAGGCAGGCAGTGTATGACATTTATGGGTTAAACACTGGGGTATGTTGCTGCTGCTGCTGCTAAGTCGCTTCAGTCGTGTCCGACTCTGTGCGACCCCATAGACGGCAGCCCACCAAGCTCCCCCGTCCCTGGGATTCTCCAGGCAAGAACACGAGTGGATTGCCATTTCCTTCTCCAATGCAGGAGAGTGAAAAGTGAAAGAAGTCGCTCAGTCGTGCCAGACTCATAGAGACCCCATGGACTGCAGCCCACCAGGCTCCTCCGTCCATGGGATTTTCCAGGCAAGAGTTCTGGAGTGGGTTGCCATCGCCTTCTCCCTGGGGTATGTTAGATATCTGTTATTCCAATTTTTGGTTCTTTTCTTTGAACGCATAGCACCGATATAGCCAGTCCTAGCACTGGGTTCTGGCTCAGCCTCATCTTAATGGGTGCTGTGTTTCTTCCCCTCCTTGAGCCTCGGTTTCCCTTTTGGTTCCCAGGGGGGAGTGTTCTGAGGGTCAGATGAAGATGAAGACCCTTTTCACACTATGTGGAGCTCTGCAGATGTGAGAAATCTCCACGATGGTTGCCTGTTTGAAATCTTCTGTTAATCCCTCTGCCTACTCCTGATTGCCCTGATGTAGTTGGGCCAGGTGGGTGGGGCCAGAAGCAGCAGCCTCCAGCCAGAGATAGCCACAGCTTGGGTGGTTCTGCTGGCGTTGGAGCCCTGAAGCGGTGAGGGTTGGAGGTGGATCCCCACCCTCCACCTGTGGCCGACTCTGGTGTTTATGTCACTGGGATTCCCACCAAGGTGGACAGAAAGCAGCAGGAAGACCTTCCAGCCTGATTGCAGGAGCTGATCCGGGGCAACAAGGAAGCAGGAAACCCCTCCAGTTTGTTCTTGCCTCAGAGCTGCCTATGGACACTGCCCAGCAGGCCAGACCCAGGCTAGACAGTTGTGGACATCTACACTGACCTTCCAAGAAAGCACATCTCGAGGGCTTGGGACCCTTCCTAGGAAGATTCCGCAGCCCAGATTGAAGGTGTTGTAAAGCATCACCTGTACTTTTTTCAGGCAAGATAATCAGATGACAGATTCTAATCAGCATATAAAGAGACCTGATTCTTTCCCTGTTGAAGTCAGTACCAAATTCGGCAGGACCAGCCAGGGAGTGAATCTCCTCCCTAGGGAAGATGGGTGGTAAGTCCCCTTTTCAGCTTCCTTCCTAAGGCAGGGACCACCCAGGGCCCCTCCTCAGGGTCCTTCCTGCCCAGTGGGTTGAGCCAACTGCCTTCCGTGTAAGGTCCCTCCCAGTTCCCGCTGGAACTGCCTCTGCGGGGCTCATGGACACAGGGCATGGCCATCCTCTTGGGAGACCTTGTCCCACTGTCCAGGTGGCGGGGACAGGGTTTGACCTCAGCAGAGCCCCTGGATCCTCTGATAAGAGACCAAAGTGTGTTTTGTTTCAGCCCTGCTGTGTGTTCCCGTGTTCCTTACCGTCAAACACTTCTTTCTGTTATTGTGTTTTCATACAGGGACTTGATTCTTTGAAGGATTTTTGTTTGCCAAATGTATATTAAATAATGTCTTCTCACTTTGATTTTGCTCATAGAAGGTATAAAATGCTGCTCAGATTTCTTCCAGTGAGAACTGTTATGGAGCAAGTGCCTATGGTGTGCTGGGCACTTCTGTAGCCTCACCTTCATGATAATCTCATGAGTCTGCCTTAAAATCCCTTTTCCACCAATTTGGTGAGTGTGGCACACATATTAACCTCACCAAGGTCACCCTGTAACGGGGGAAGGTTGATTTGAATGCACGCCTCAGCTCTGAATTCTCCCCATGCTATCTTGCTGACTTTCCATACAGAAATGTTGAACTGGGATAAGCCAAGCCAACCACAAAACAAAACTTTGTTAGTCTTTATAGCTTGTTCACAACTTTTTCTGTGTGTGTAGGAGGAGAGGTGTTTATGAAATACTATAATACTATACACACACACACACACACACACACACACACACACACACACACACCCATACAGCTTGGAGATTCTCTTTGTTTCTGCTAAGAATCTTCACAAACTGGGGGACTCCCTTATCTCCACCTCTTCTGCTCTCAGTGTCTCATGTTGGCTTTGTTCAGCCCTGTAGAGCATTTGGGAAACAGAAAATAGCATAGGTCCCAGTCCCGAAACAAGTGAAATGAGGCCAATGTCTGTGAGACCCCCAGAGTGGGGAGCAGAGACTGGGAGTAGGACCAACTCTCCATGAGGAAGAACATTCCAGGGACCAGGGCTACCTAGAAAGAGTATCCCCCAGATGGTCCCCTGAGGCTGCTTAAGCCCAGGGCAGCTGGAGAGGGAAACTCAGACTTTGGATGCAGATTGGACCAGGCAAGTGTTCGCCAAACGACCCAGTGGTGGAGGTGATAGGAAAAGAAGTACAAGGCAAAGAGTTTACCTGACTCGAAATATACTCATTTTATGAGGTTGGCCTTATTCCTGACACAAGTCCCTATTACTTTGGTGGGGGTGGTGGTAATGGGAGTTTTAGTTTTAGAGGTGTGTGAAATCCAAAATCTGAGAAACATTGTTCTAGCTCACTTTTGAGTCCCAGCCTCCTGAGTCTGTGAAAATCTGTAAAAAGAAGGGGAAGTGGTTCCTCAATAAATATCAAACTTCCATATGACCCAGCAACTCTACTCCTACCCCAAAGAATTGAAAATAGATAGTCTAGCAAAAGCTTGTATGCAAATATTCATAGCAGCACAATTCACAATAGCCACAAGGTAGAAATAACGCAAATGGCCATCAATAGATGAATGGATATACAAAAGTGGGATTAGCCACACAGTGCAGTCTTGTTCAGCCATAGAAGTAATGATCCACACCACAACATGGATGAAATTTGAAAAAAGCCAAGAGAAGAAGAAGCCAGACACAAAAGACCGCATAGTATGTGATTCCCATTTATATGAAATGTATAGAATTGGTCAGTCCATGAGATTTGGATTGGGAAGCTAAGATTTGGAGACTGAGGAAATGGGGGCCACTGCTTAATGTGTAGGCAGTTTCGTTTTGGGGTCAGGATAAAGCCCTGGAACTAGATAATGGTGATGGGTATATCAGTACAACATTATGGGTGTGCTTAGTGCCACTGAACTGTACACTTTAAAAAATGGTTAAAATAGTAAAATTTTATGTATTTTTTGCTGTAAAAGGAAGAAAAGGAGAGCTCATGACCTGGCTGGTCTTCCACCCTTCCGTCAGTGTTCACCTTCTCGCCCTTGCTCTTCAGTGTGAAGGATAGTAACCACCGTAGGGTCTTGCTCCCTCCCCTCTGCCCCCTGCCCCCCTCCACCTATGTACACGCACCTTTCTGTTCCCTTCATCAGAGGTGTCTAGATGGACTGCGAGTCCCAACCAGAGCCCCGCGCAGAAAACACGCAGGAATGAGGGGGGGCCGCCCTTATCCGGGCTCTGGGGAAAGCGAGCTCCTGGGGAAGGTGGGCCTGCTCCCTGAGGCACTTCGTGCTCCCTTGCCCTCCAGCCTCTTCTCTTGGCTTCATTTCCTATCTCCACGGGCCTCGGGGCTTCTCGGCTTCACTTGTTCTAGTTCCTTCAAAAGAATAATTGTCTCCACTTTCCTCAAAATAAGAAACACTCCCTTTGAGTCACAGACAAGCGTTTTCAGAAAAGCTTCAGCACTGGCTTGGACACTCACTCCACCGACGGGCCCCAGGGCCTCCGATGCCCATTTCCACCACCAGCCTCTGCGCTTCCGGTGACAAGGCTCCTGCGGCCGTCTGCCGGGTTCCACTTTCCCTGCCCTGCCGCAGGTGTCCATCCCCAGACCGTTGCCTAAACTAGGCGCTGCAGGCCAGCGTGTACTCAGAGTCTGCGCCTACGGAGGCCGGCCTGTGAGCTGGGGCATTATGAGTGTGAGGCTGTGCATGTGTGGAGAGGAAGTTAAGCTGTAAAGAAGAACCTAGAACTGGAGACTACACTCCAGAGTTCCTGAAGCTTCTGTAGGTTCGCTTCATTGGTGAGGTGGTTTCAGGGGAAATTAACTTTACTAACTCTTCATAAGGGACAGTGGCCGAAAGCCTGAGTCAGAGGGAGTCCTCTGGGGGAGAGTCTGTCAGGCCACCTGAGGCAGCAGACTTGCCAGCATGTTGTGTACATGGTGGCAGCTTCCTCAGGTAAGCGGAATCTGTGGGATTTTGTTGTTGTGGTGGTTGTTTGCCGCACGACGTGGCAAGCGGGATCTTAGATTCCCCAACCACACCCCCTCCACTCCCCACCCGCGGTGAAAGCTGGGAGTCTTAACCACTGGACAGTCAGGGAAATCCGCTGATGGAGCACTGTCCTAGGCACTGGGGATTCCAGAGGGCAAATCCAAGTTTCTGCCTTGGCAGAACTTATGATCCACTGGGGTGGTGGCAGTCCTGGCTCATAAGGCAGAGCAAGGCTTAACTTCGAGTCCAGTGCTCAATACTATGCTGGGCGCTGGATGAGTGTCTGGGTCATCAGCTGTTGTAATCGCTCATTTCCTCTCCCTGTTCCTGGAGGGTCAGGGCCACATGAGCTCTTCCTCACTAGCTGCAGTGCAGGGAATGTTTGTGCTCTACTGGAACTGCGACTCAGCACAGCCACATTAAGGAACCCTGAGCTGGTAGCAGCCAGAGGAGCTAGGTTATGGAACTGCAACAGGGCCAGGGATGCACTGTCCAAATGAATTGAAAGAACAATTGGAAAATATTTGTTAATTGCACAGCAAGGGGCTTCCCTGGTGGTTCAGTGGTAAAGTATCCTTCTGCAATGCAGGAGACATGGGATCTATCCCTGGGTCAGGAAGATTCCCTAAAGAAGAAAACAGCAACCTACTCCAGTATTCTTAGGGCTTCCCAGGTGGCACTAGTGGTAAAGAATCCACTGGCCAATGCAGGAGACACAAGAGACATGGCTTGGATCCCAGGGTGGAGAAGACCCCTGGAGTAGGAAATGGCACCCCACTCCAATATTCTTGCCTGAAAAAGTCCATGGGCAGAGGAGCCTGGCAGACCCTAGTCCACGGGGTTGCAAGAGTCAGACCCGGCTTGGTGACTAAACCACCACCACCATTATTGAATAGCAATGAATTTAACCCACATAATTCAGTTTGCAACCTACAATCATAAAGAATTCAGAGCAAAGAAATAATTGGAGGAAAAAAGGACAAGATACAGACTGTATTCTTTTTTTTTTTTTAATAATTTTATTTATTTATATATTGGCTGCGCTTGGTCTTTGTTGCTGCATGGGCTTTTCTCTAGTTGCACAGAGCAGGGACTACTCTCCAGTTGCAGTACATGGGCTTCTCAGTGTGGTGGCTTCTGCTGTTGCAGAGCACAGGCTCTACAGCACAGGTTCAATGGTTGTGGCACACAGGTTTAGTTATTCCATGGCATGTGGGATCTTCCCAGACCATGGATCAAACTCATGTCTCCTGTATTCTTTAGACTCATGGAATACCTCTTTCTACTTTGATCCACTTCACTTAGCATTCTTGGATCACATTGATTTTTTTCTAATTTATTTTTAATTGAAGGATAATTGCTTTACAGAATTTTGTTGTTTTCTGTCAAACTGCAACATGAATCAGCCATAGGTGATTTTTTTTTTTTTACTTAAAAGTTTTAGTTTTATTTTTGAACAATTGCACGTCATTGGCAGTGAGTATATTTTGATGTACTTGATATAACACACTGACTTTTTACATCCTCTGTTGAGCCCCAAGATTAGATATATCTTTCCCAAGAACCCTGTGGGGGTTCTAGGATGCACAGAGCCTGGGGCTGTGACCCCTAAGGAGCCCTTCTCCTGATAGAAACTTCCCACCTGGAAAAACTCTCCAAATGGGCTCCTGCTGACACTTCCAGTGGGCTTTCCAAGTTTCTTGAATTTTCAAGTAAGTTTATAACTGGAGGCCTATGGGCATGGCACTCTGCTTTGTTTGTTTGTTTATTTGAAGTATAGTTGGTTTACAATGTTGTGTTAGTTTCTGGTATACAGCCAAATGATTCAGTTATTCTTTTTCATATTCTTTTATTGGATATAGTTCCCTGGGATATACAGTAGGACTTTTATCTATTTTATGTATAATAGTTTATATCTGCTAATCCCAAACTCCTAATTTATCCCTCCTTCCCCCTTTCCTCTTTGATAACCATAAGTTTCTATGTCTGTGAGTCTGTTTTTGTTTTTTTGTAAATTCATTTGTATCATACTTTAGATTCCACATATAAGTGATGTATGAAGTGTGTGAAGTTGCTTAGTTGTGTCCGACTCTTTGTGACCCTATGGACTGTAGCCTACCAGGCTCCTCTGTTCATGGGATTTTTCAGGCAAGAGTACTGGAGTGGGGTGCCATTTCCTTCTCCAGAGGATCTTCCTGACCCAGGGATCAAACCCAGGTCTCCTGCATTGTAGGCAGATGCTTTAACTTCTGAGCCACGGGGCAAGTCCTCATATAAGTGATATCACATGGTATTTGTCTTTCTCTGTCTGATTTACTTTACTTTACTTAGTATGATAATCTCTAGGTCCATCCATGTTGCTGCAAATGGCATATTTCATTCTTTTTTAATGACTGAGTAATATTCTACTGTATATGTATACACCACATCTTGTTTAGCTATTCGTCTGTTGGTGGACATTTAGATTACTTTCATGTCTTAGCTATTATAAATAGTGCTGCCATGAACATAGAGGTGCATGTATCATTTTGAATTTGAGTTTTCATCTTTTCTGGATATGTGCCCAGAAGTGGGATTGCTTGATCATATAGTAGCTCTATTTTTAATTTTTAAAGGAACTTCCATGCTGTTTTCCATAGTGGCTATACCAAATTACATTCCCACCAACAGTGTAGGAGGGTTCCCTTTTTTCTACACCCTCTCCATCATTTATTATTTGTATACTTTTAATGATGGCCATTCTCATCAGTGTGAGATAATATGTCATTGTAGTTTTGATTTGCATAATTCGCAATGTTGAGCATCTTTTCATGTGCCTATTGGCCATCTGTATGTCTTCTTTGGAGAAATGTCTATTTAGGTCTTCTGCTCATTTTTTGATTTGGTTGTTTTTTTGTTTATCACTTATATAAACTGTGTATTTTGGAAAGTAAGCCTTTGTTGGTCACATCATTTTCAAATATTTTCTCCTAGTCTGTAAATTGTCTTTTCATTTTGTTTATGGTTTCCTTTGCTGTGCAAAAGCATATAAATTTGATTAGGTCCCATTTGTTCAGTTTTGCTTTTATTTCTATTGCCCTGGGTGACAGACCTAAGAAAACATTGCTGTGATTTATGTCAAAGAATGTTTTGCCCATGTTCTCTACTAGGAGTTTTATGGTGTCATATCTTATATTCAAGTCTTTAAGCCATTTTGAGTTTATTTTGTCTATGGTATGAGGGAGTATTCTGACTTCACTGATTTATATGTGGCTGTCCAGCTTTCCCCCACCACTTGCTAAGGAGACTTGTCTTTTTTCCATTGTATATTCTTATCTTCTTTGTCAAAGATTAATTGATTGTAGGTGTGTGGGTTTATTTTTGGGCTCTCTGTTCGGTTCCATTTATGCATTTGTTTGCTTTTGTGCCAGTACCACACTGTTTTGATCACTGTAGCTCTGTAGTATTATCTGAAATTTGAGAGTGTTATATCTCTAACTGTGTTCTTTTTCCTCAAGATTGCTTTGGCAATTCTGGGCTTTTTATGGTTCCATATAAATTTTAGGATTATTTGTTCTAGTTCTGTAAAAAATGTCATGGGTAATTTGATAGAGATCAGATTAAATCTGTAGATCGCTTTGGATAGTAACATAATAATGGAAATGACAAGAAAGCATGAGGTAGCAATACTCACATAACAAAACAGACTTTAAAACAAAGGCCATAAAGAAAGAGAATAAAGACTCTACATAATGATAAAAGGATCTCTACAAGAAGAGGATATTACAGTTATTAACATATGTATACCCAACATAGGAGCTCCTAAATACATAAATACTAACAGACATAAAGGGAGAAATTGATGGGAATACAATAATAGTGAGAGACTTAAACATATCACTGACATCAAAGGACAAATCTTCCAGACAGAAAATCAATAAGATAACAGATTCTGGGTGATGCAATAGAATAGTTAGACTTAATTGATATTTTCAGGACATTGTGTCCATAAAAACCAGAGCACACATTCTTTTCAAGTGCATATGGAACATTCTTTAGGATAAGCCACATTATAGGATACAAAACAAGCTTCAACAAATTTAGGGGGATAGAAATTATTTCAGGGATCTTTTCTGACCACAACAACATGAAACTAGAAATCAACCACAGAAAGAGAAAAAAATAAATGGTTACATGGAAACTAAACAACATGCTACTAAAAAAATCAGCGAAGTCAAAGTGGAAATTTAAAAATACCTTGAGACAAATGACAATAAAAACTTAGTCCTGCAAAATCTGTGGGATGCAACAAAAACAGTGCTAAGAGGGAAGTTCAGAGTGATACAGGCCTTCCTCAAAAAACAAGAAAAATTTCAAATAAACAACCTAACCTACCACCTAAAAGAATTGGAAAAAGAAGAACAAAAGAAACCTAAAGTCAGTAGAAGGAAGGAAATAATAAAGATCAGAGAGGAAATAAATAAAATAGAGATTAAAAATTTAATAAAACCAAGAGTTGTTTTTTTTTTCTTTTTAAACGGTGTCAAAATCAACAAACCTTTGGCTAGGCTCACCAAGAAACAATGAGAGAAGACCCAAATAAACAAAATAAGAAATGATAGAGGAGAAATCACAACCAATACCGCAGAAATACAAAAATCCCTAAGAGAATACTATAAATAATTATATGCCAACAAATTGGGCAACCTAGAAGGAATGGACAAGTTTCTAAAAACATACAGCCCACCAAAACTTAATCAAGAAGGAATAGATAATTTGAACAGACCTGTCACTAAAAGTAATATTGAATCTGTAAACAAAAGTCCAGGACCAGATGGCTTCACTGAGCACTATGCATTACTGATCGTTAATAATACTTGTATGGTGGTTTTCTCACTGTGGCTTTGGTTCTCAGAGTGGTCCATGGACCGGGAGCTTTGGCATCCCCTGAGTGCTTCAGGAGTTGGTGATGGACAGGGAGGCCTGGCGTGCTGCAATTCATGGAGTCGCAAAGAGTCGGACATGACTGAGCGACTGAACTGAACTTAATTGAACTGAGTGCTTGTAAGAAATGCCTTCCTGAGCCAAAATCTGCATCTTCACAAGGTGCCCAGAGGGTACATATACATGCTTCAGTTTGAGAGAGTGTCCCTCTAAGGCACCTTCTGTGCACTAATCTCATCACATGTGAATTCCATATGAGCACCATAATGCTGTCACCTCTTACACAGAGGGGGAAACAGGACCCAGCAAGCAAAATGACCCATCCAAGGTCACAACATGGTTAAAATAGAACTGAGACTCACCCAGGCTTCTCAGCAAACATTTACTATGGTTTTGTTGTTGTTTAGTTGCTAAGTTCTATCCAACTCTTTGCAACCCCATGGACTATAGCTTGCCAGACATCTCTGTCCACGAGACTTCCCAAGCAAGAATACTGGAGTGGGTTGCCATTTCCTTCTCCAGGAGATCTTCCTGACCCAGGGATCAAATCAGTATCTCCTGCATTGATAGGCAGGTTCTTTACCACTGACCCACCTGGGAAGCCCTACTGTGGTTTTGCTAGTTCAATCCTCCCGTCCATCTAGAAGGACCACTATTACTACCCATTTTACAGATGAGGAAGGCGAGGTACAGAGAAGTTAAATAACTTTCCTAAGGATGTCACACCTTGATCTAGATCGCTATCTGTATGGAATTGACCACAGGAATCCTAAGTCAGCAGGTGGTCTGATGGGTGGGGCACACTGGCACAGCGGGCCCCACATGAGGTCCAAAGTCATAAAACCTGGCTTTGAGTCCTGCTGACACCACTGACTGCCGAGAGGGCAGATTGCCTCATCTCTGAGTCTTTGGTTTTCCTATCTGTGAAATGGAGGAAATAGCAAGTGCTACCTGGCAAGGCTGTGGTGAGGAGTAAATCAAATAATAAATGCTGGGGTGCATTGTAAACTGTCAAGTCCCATGCACAAGCTGCGAGTTAGTGGCTTTCTTCTCCAGGGACCCTGGCACAATGGTGGAAGAGGAAGAAACTCAGAGAATGGAGAAGTTGCAGTAGGTGGAACTTGGAGGTTGTCATGGGAACCAAAGCTCTGAGGCTGATCAAGGCAGGAAATACCATCTGGCTTTAAACACACCAAGAAGCCTCAACTCACACTGGACTTATTTCTGTAAACAGCAGAATTAACATCATCTTATAGCAGCAGCAGCAGCCAGAGCAATCTGGAGATTGTCTTTTCCTTGATTTCCCTGGTTAGGTCTGGACAAGGCACCTCAGGAACTCCTTATGCATCAGCTGTCACTTCCTGAGAAAAGTGGACAAGTAACTGAATAAATCTGATTTTAAATGGAGATACAACATAGCTGGGAGACACCCTCTCACCTCTGCCCAGGCTTTGCAAGCACAGAAGGAAGGCTGGAGGTGGTGTCCAGGGATAACAGGAAGAGACTTGGGACTCCAGTCAGAGCTGATGCTGGAAGGATGTTTAGAGAGACTCTTGCTTTCATTCCTCCAAATTATTGGTAATGAATCAGGCATGGAATGGGATGGTGTTTGCCCAAGGTCGCAAAGAACATCAGTGACAAAACTGAAACCTGCACCCAAATCTCTCAATTCTTAAATCACTGTTTTTCCACTTTGCCAGTTGCATCTTCCTTTGATATTTGTTCCAGCATCATAGTGCTACTCCCTGGGAAACATTAGGCTTGGGATTTCTTTGGTTCCCCACAGACTCTGTGAGATGAGGAGCAGAATGTTTCTTGTGTCCTACACCTCCCAGATATTTGACACAGGGAGCCATCATTTCTTTGTTATTTTTCTTGCAAGAAACAAGGTTTCTGTAAACCACATGAGCCCAAATGAATTAAGATGAAATTTTAAAAACAAGAGGGCTATGCCTTTGGGTTTTCAAATCTATACGAATATCCTGGTTTCATTGCAGCCCCCATCCAGCGGGGGGGAAAAAAATCTCCTGTGGTTGAGGACTTTTTCATGGGGGCTGCTAGGAATCATTTGAGCAGAGAACACCACTGGGAATGCAGGCCCAGGGTGGTTGCTGCCAGTCGGCTTGCTCTCTCTGAGCCTGTTTTTCCCATGTGTACCATAAGGCAGGTTTGATGTGACTTTTCATCTCTGACGTTCTGTGACTTGATAGCTATTTTCCAAGAAAGGAAAGGAGATCCAATATTCCTAAAGCTCTATCACCCTGATGCCTTGTTTATCAGCTGCCCTGTATCTGAGTTGAGAGACATCAGCACTGGCCCTTCAGCTCCTTTCTGGCTAGGGCCTGGGAATTTTCTGTGAATAAGCTATGGAGGGAAACACTCTGTACAGTCTAAAGGGAAAGAGGCTGCTGCTCTCAATCAAGGCTCCAGGACCTGTAGCCTAAGCTTGCAGGTGACACCAAGGGTACCAATGCCAGAGCACATGCCCATGCTTAGGTTTACCCCCAACTCACCCCATCACGCCCTCAGCACCCAGACTCTGCCCTCGGATTTCTTGATCCAGTGTTCCACCATGAGGTTGTGGGCAGCTTCATCTCCTAGGAGTGGAGTTTGGGAAGCCTGACTCCTGGGGGATGCTCCTGGCCATTTCTGGGTTCTGTTGTGTTCATTGGAAGCTGCATCTCCTTGGGTTCATACTCGCTTTCTGCCCCTTGGGATAGGTGAGTCCTCCCATCTTTTTTCCACATAATTGGAGCCGTAGGAACCACTTCATAGCTATCTCAAGGGAGCCCCCAAGCCTTGGCAGCTGGGTTTGGGGATCCTTGGGGCTGCCAGGGCTGCTAGAGTGCCCAAGCTGCAGAGGATAGATCTGGATAGCACCATCTGCGATTTGTTTCCATCCCGGTTCCCAAGACAGGAGAATGGGAACTGTAGCTCCTTCACATTTCCCAGGAGTTAGTGGTTCAGTCTGAAACTGGAGAAATATCTAATGGAAGAGCTAGTATTCACACCAAATAGCTCCATGTTTCCAGTCCACCTAAGGACAGGAGCAGAGCAATCCTGGCTGCTTAATCCTTGAGAACTGAATCTCTCTGAAACTCTGAATCTCTCAGTGTTTCCAGCTGTAAAATGGAAATAATAAATTTATTGTGGTGATTGTGAGAATTAAATAAGAAAGAGTAACTCCAGTGTCTAGGTGCTTTTAGAAAAATTATAAGAGTTGCAAAGCACTTCCACTTCTATTCTTTGATTGACACTTCTTAGGAAAGAGATACACAGTACATCTCATTTTCCAGGTCAGGTAAAACTGCAGCTCAAAGAAGTATGGTGACTTGTGAAAAATCACAAATTAGCTGCTTGTTAGACTGGGGTCTGTTGGACATCTAAGTCCAAAGCCCTTTTTGTCTTGCCACATCTGTGAAATATATCACTTTCTAAACCCTTTGAAGAAATTATGGAAATGAAAATAAACTTGGGACAGGTATATTTCATTGAGACATGACACCTGAGGAAAGTGAGAACTTAGAAATGCAAACTTTCAACTTTTATTTACTTCCTTTTATTGCCATTTTCTAAGATGGACCTGATTTGGAAACCAGTTCTGTTACATGCATCTTTCTTCATATTCTGCCTTGCTATTTCCTACTTTGGTGTTGTTCGTGAAGATGATATCTAGTATGTTCTCTGGAAAGTTAACACCACAGAAAACAAAGCCTTCTTTAGTGGTGAACACTCAGCCTGAGGAACAGAGCAGAGACTCTCCCTGAGGCAATAGCTCAAAATTGGGCCATGCAAGTAATCTGGAGAAAAGACCAATTTTCTTCCTCTCTCTCTCTGCAGTTATAGGTTTATAAAATTGCAGTACAGGAAACCAAAGGAACACCACCTGCCTGGGGTCAAAGACCTGGTATGTGGGGAGAAATTTTTAATAAGATACAAAAAGCAAAGAGCCCTAATTCAAAAATATATATGTGCCCCAATGTTCATAGCATCATTATTTACAATAGCTAAGACATGGAAACAACATTAAAAAATGCTCATCAACAGATGAATTAATAAAGAAGATGTGGTACATCTATATAATGGAATACTACCCAGCCATAAAAAGAATGAAATTTTGCCATTTGCAACAACATGGATGGACATGGAAGGTATTATGAGAAGTGAAATAAGTCACACAGAGAAAGATAATACTGTATGATATCGATCATATATATCACTTATATGTGGAATCTAAAAAAGTAAAAAAAAAAGACTAGTGAATATAACAAAAACGAAACAGACTCACAGATATAGAAAACAAAGTAGTGGTTACCTGGTGAGAAGGAAGGGGAGGCAGCTAGGGATAGAGGATTAAGATGCACAAACTTCTTTGCATAAAATAAATAAATGACAAGGATATATTCTACAACACAGGTAATATAGCCAATATTTTATAATAAATATAAATGGAATATGACCTTTAAAAGTTGTGAATCACTATGTTCTACACCTGAAACGTACATATTATTGTGCATCAACTATACCTCAATAAAAAAGGGGGAATCAAAAAAAGTAATAGTAGATTTGACTACATGAAAAATTTCTTTTTAAATGAAGGTTGCAAAGTTAACAGGGAGAATATATTTGTCATATTTAAATCTGATAAGGGATTTGCGAGAAATATTTGTAAACCAAGAAAAAGCAGTTTCAGAGAGGTAGAATTTTGAATGGTTGACAAATATATGAAGAGATGCTCTGCCTCACCAGAGATTGAGAGAAATGCAAATTGCAATAGCAAGATTCCATTTTATACTCATCAATTAAAAAAATTAGAAAGGTGAGTAATGCTTAGTGTTGGCAAGCATGTGGGCTGTGTTAAAGTGCTGCAGCCATCAAGAGAGTGTTCTGACAGGTTTTAGAGATGCTGGGTATGTATAGCTTATTTAACTTATATGCAAAGTACATCATGTGAAATGCCGGGCTGGATGAAGCACAAGCTGGAGAATCAAAATTGCTCAGAGAAATATCAATAACCTCAGATATGCAGATGACACCACCCTTATTGCAGAAAGCAAAGAAGAACTAAAGAGCCTCGTGATGAAAGTGAAAGAGGAGAGTGAAAAAGTTGGCTTAAACTCAACATTCAGAAAACTAAGATCATGGCATCCAGTCCCATCACTTCATGGCAAATAGATGGGGAAACAGTGGCAGACTTTATTTTGGGGGGCTCAAAAATCACTGCAGATGGTGACTGCAGCCATGAAATGAAAAGATGCTTGCTCCTTGAAAGAAAAGCTATGACCAACCTAGACAGCACATTATAAAGCAGAGACATTACTTTACCAACAAAGGTCCATCTAGTCAAGGCTGTGGTTTTTCCAGTAGTCATGTATGGATGTGAGAGTTGGACTATAAAAAAGCTGAACACCGAATAATTGATGCTTTTGAACTGTGGTGTTGGATAAGACTCTTGAGAGGTCCTTGGACTGCAAGGAGATCCAACCAGTCCGTCCTAAAGGAAATCAGTCCTGAATATTCATTGAAAGGACTGATGCTGAAGCTGAAACTCCAGTACTTTGGCCACCTCATGCGAAGAACCGACTCATGAGAAAAGACCCTGATGCTGGGAAAGATTGAAGGCGGAAGGAGAAGGGAACGACAGAGGATGAGATGGTTGGATGGCATCACCGACGTGATGGACATGAGTTTGAGTAGGTTCCAGGAGTTTGTGATGGACAAGAAAGCCTGGCATGCTATAGTCCATGGGGTCACAGAGAGTCGGACAAGACTGAGCAACTGAACTGAACTAAACTGAAGGTGCCAGCCCCAGGTTTGTGTGCCCTGAGATCTGTTCCTGTCTTTCTTCTCTGCTCTGTATCATGGGGGTCTGGTTCCTGCAGGTTATGTTTCTGAGGCTCCTCATCAGCTGACTTCCACGGAGAGGCACTGGCAGGAAGCTGAGGGTGGGAGGAAGGGAGAAGACAGGGTATCTCTCTTCCCCTCTCTCCGCCTCAGGTCTCCTGGGGTCAGATCAGGTTAGGATGATTTCAGCTTTCCCAGGTTACCCCTCCTCTCTCTCGCCCTCCAGCCAGGGAAGGCAGAAGTTTCCCGCTGTTGCTCATTCCTAACTGCCTCATTGTCCCCATGTAGTGTCTCAGCTCTTTCATTCTCTCAGTAACCGATTCCCTGCATTGAGTACTTTAAGTGTTCAAGCAGTTCCCATTTCTCTGGTCAGACAGTTCACATCCCTGTGATCCAGTAGTCCCCACCCCAGGTATATACTTTAGAGTGACTCTCCTGCAGGTGTCTAAGGAGAGATGTACAGGGACATTTACAGGATGGTGTTTGAGAAAATGGAGAGCTGGAAGTAGCATGGACACCCATTGCCAGAGGAACAGATGTTTTTTGAGGATAGAAAACAAGTGGTCTGTGTCAGGCATACTGGTGGAGTGGCCACGTTGGTGTTGGGGGAGGAAGGGGGATTGGGGATAAAGGGAAAACAAAATGGGAGAAGAATGTTGCATGGAATCCATGATGAGTGTCTCAAGGTGAGGAGACAGTCAACTCACCCTCTGCAAATGAAATTTAATGTACATTATGTCTTGAAAGGATAAGTGAGATAAGAATGTGATAGTCCAGGTGGAAAGAATAGCATATAAAACAGTGTAGAGGCCTAAAAGTGACCCATCTGGGAAACAGACCGAAGTAGGGTGTGACTGAGACATGGGTCTGTAATCAGTACTGTGCTGGTGGAATCATGGAATGTCAGTTACACCCAAATGATCTTAAAGATCTGTCCAAACTCATGGTATAGATGGGGAAACTGAGGTCCAGAGAGGGGCAGGGACTGGCCCAAAGTCACACTGTAGTAAAACTGGTCCAGAGCCCAGGTTTCCAGACCCCTATTTGGGGAATTCCCCCTTCTGTCTTCTCCACCAAGTCCTTTGCTCTGTGAGGGGCACTGTGCTGGTCCTGGGGAAACAGTTTCTGCCTACTTATGGGAGAGGGGCAGACACTGAGTCACACAGTCCTGATGTGTGGTGTGCTGGTCTGTGACACTGGTAGCCACAATGAACCATGTCTCCTGGTATCCATACTGTTTTTATGTCACCCCCGCCACCCGCCTCGAGTCTGGGCTGGGTTTGTGACTTCCTTTCCAATAGAGTATAATGGAAGAATGACATTGTGCCAGTTCTGGACCTAAAACTTAAGAAGTTTGAGGATTTTGATCTCTGAGAATCCTGAGCTGCTATATAAAAAGTATAGCTACTCTGATGAAGACACCATATGCAGAGGCTGCATGGAAAGGGAGCAGCTCCAAGACTAACTGGAGGCAGATGTTCCCAAATGCCCATCCTCCCTAGCTGACCTGCCAACTGAACATAGCCACATGAATTACCACTGGCAGGACCAGAAGAACCACCCAACTGAGCCCAACCCCGAGAACAATCATAAGCAAACAAAGTGGCTGCTATTTTAAGCTGTAGAATTGTGGAGTAGTTTGTCATGCCAGCAATAGATTACCAGAACATGTGGCATCAAGTGAAGTGTGAAATAAAATTGAGAAGGTTATCAGAGGTTGAGGGTCAGAGGGAGTGAGAATCAATCTGATCCAGAGGAGTCAGAATGCTGAACAGGGGAATAGGATAAATGATAGAAAATGAAGATGATGAGTTTGGGGTATCACCAGTGTGTTTCAACAGATGTCTTGCTGAGGACCACTATGTGCCAGGCCCTGGGCAGGGATTGAAGAGGAGTCAGAGAAGGATGGACACAGCCTTGTGAAGAGGCAGCCTTGAGCACCGGCAGTGATGGTGCAAGGTCAGACATGCTTAGTGCCTGCAGGAGGTTAAGGGTCAAGGGCAAGTTCAGAAGATGGAGGGGTCACCTCCTTGGAGGGGAAAACCAGGCATAGCTTCATGGAGAAGATGGGATTTAATTTGGACCCTGAAAACTGGATGCAGTTTAGAGTTGGAGGGAAAAACTTTCCAGGTGGAGGGTTTTGTGTGCACAAGGCACAAAGTTGGGCTGTTTGTGCTATTAGGGAGATGGAATTGGCTAATTTGAAAGCATATCAGATTATCACAATGAAGAGGGTAATCCTACCTTCTGTCTTGGGTAAATTTCTCAAATTTATGTGAATGCAGAAATATTTTAAAGTTAAAGCAAACCCTAGAAATACTCTGGTTATGTGAGTTAGGGAATAAATGAAACCCAATGGGTAGAATTTCTCCCACTTTAGTTAACATTATCATCATGGATTGGGAGACAAATAAATGCCTAAGAATAGCCACAGAATGTTAATTTTTAATTGATCATACTGTCATTTTCATGAACACCTAAAGTGCAGACCTGTAGCAAGAAATGCTTTTCACAAAAAGAGAGAAAAGAGATATTTGGAAGAGTGTGGCATCTCTTTTCATGTTCCTTTGATCTTCTGTCCATCAGTTAGGAACTGTGGTCTTGTTGGGGTATCATAGAACAGCAGGCAAGGTATAGTGTAGAAAGCCCTAGAGCAGCGGTCCCCAACCTTTTTGGCACCAGGGACAGATTTTGTAGAAGACAGTTTTCCCACAAACCAGGGGTAAGGGGAGTACTTTCAGGATGATTCAAGCACATTACATTTGTTGTGCACTTTATTTCTAGTCTAATGTCTGTGCTGATCTGACAGGAGGTACCAGTCCATAGACCAGAGGTTAGGGACCCCTGCCCTAGAGGCTCTCAAACCAAGATTAGATTCCCAGCTTTGCTCATTTCTAAAGTGCTGAGCACAGCGTAAGGCATGTGGTAAATGCCCAGGATGTTTCTTGTTAAAATTGCTCGTGATCATCATTTCCCCTGTTGTAAAAAGAGAAAGTTGAAGCCAAGGAGCTTTCCAAGTGCCAGCATACTGGTAACAGAATTCAGTTCCCATGTCTGTCTCTCCTTTGTGACCCCCACTTCCCTTCCCTGCCTTACCTGCTGGTATATGCCAGGGGTGCTGAAGTGAGAAAGGTCGAACTCTGTGACTTCTTCTGGGTTGTTCCTTGAGAACCTCCAAAGTGATACAAAGTCCAGTAACCACCCTAGAGACTCATACCCAGCAGCAAATGATGTCCAGAGAACATTCAATCCACAGGGGAACTTTCCAAAAGAAATGGCAAGGAAAGCAATATGAGAAGCTAGAAAATCAACAGTCCACGTAGTCTTGAAGCTATGGTATGCGGGAGACCAATTGGTCTCAAGTCCAGAATGGCAGCCCGTAGTTTGTCCCTTTCCCTATGCTTGGGCAAATTATTCAACCTCGCTAAGATTCCAATTTTCTCTTCTGTAAAATGGGTCAAAAAATACCTTATAAGATTTGTTAATGAAATAATTAAATGAGGTAATATATGCAAAGGGCATTGCACCCTCTGTTACATTGAATAGATATTCAGGGGTGCACTCCAAAGCTGTATGTCTATTCCTCCCCTTGCAGAGGGGGTCTGTAGTTCCCCCAGATTTCCTAAAGGGTCACTTGTTATTGTTGTTGGTCACTCAGTCATCTCTGACTCTTTGTGACCCCGTGGACTGTAGCCTGGCAGGTTCCTCTGTCCATGGGATTCTCTAGGCAAGAATACTGGAGTGGGTTGCCATTGCCTTCTCCAAAAGGGTCACTAACTCTCCCCAAATAAGTTTATTTTTGAGACATAAGGGTTTTATTTTGTTTCTATAATAAGATAAAATCTAATATTGGGTAAAAAATAAGAGCATAAATAAAAAGGAAATTGAAAAGGGAAGGCAACAGTAAGCAATAGAATCCAATGTAGTTTTTAAAAAATCATTTTGTTGTTTGGGTGTATTTTTTTTTAATGAACTGAGTCATCTGAGGGCTGAATTTCTCAAAATTAAAGTATAACGGAGAAAAACAGAACTAAAAGTAATAACAAAACAGAGAGCAAAGTGATCCGAGAAACTTTTTTTTTTTTAATAAAAGGAATACACGCTCATGGTGAAAAAAAAAAAATCAAACAGTACAGAGGATGTAAGGTGAGAAATAGGTTTCTTTTCACCTCTCCATTATTTCTCACTCCTAGTCCTATTTGGAGACGAAAATGGCAACCCACTCCAGTATTCTTGTCTGGAAAATCCTATGGATAGAGGAGCCTGGTGGGTTGCAGTACATGGTGTCAGAAAGAGTGGGACATGACTGAGCAACTAAACAACAATTGGTCCTATTAGCTAGAGGTTGCCTCTCTTGACTATAAGAATCTTTTTATTTGTTGTTTTCACATTACAAGTGATATGTCCATCTTTTGAAGGAGAAGATGAAATTTGGAAAATTCCCAGAGGCATCTAATTTGCCAAAAGAGAATGAACTTTGTGTAAAAGGATTAAGGGCTTTCCAAGATCCTGACAAAATAAAGATATCAATCAAACTCCCCAAAGGAAGTCCAGATGGCCATGCAATTGAACTTTATCATGCTCATCAGCCTGGCTGTCTCCATGCCCTTGAAATATCCAGGAAAACCATCCAACAGAAAGCAGCGTCTCATACATATAATGACTTCTTTATCATACTGACCTAAAACTGGAAAAAAATCCTGTAAAACTGTTACCTGATGAACAAAGAAACAGACTATTCCAAACCCATCCTTTAAACATAGACATGGATCCATTTGAAGTCAAGGACTCTTTAGGCGTACACACTTGTGCAAGGTGGTATAATATCAGAAAAAGACAGTATCATTAATCACATAAAGTGGATCATCCCAAAGCATTTCACAATGTATGATGCAATTCCAAATTTTAGAAGCACTTGAAAAAGTATATGCTGGATTTTAATAAAATCATCTGTGAAATTTGAGTGGCTGCAATATTAAGAAATAGGCAGAGAGTAACTAGAATATCATTTAAACTAGATGCCATCTTTTCTTTGTCCTCTGTTATTTAATATATTAGAGAGCTGGGTTGGCAGAGCAGAGGGAATAACAGATTTCATTAGGAAAAAGCAAATGAAAAGACTCACTGTTGTTCTTCACAGAAGAGGCTTGGAACAAGATGGCGGGGTAGGATGTACTGCTTCTGCTCGAAGTGTGCTCCTGATAACCAGGCTGTAAATCAGATCCTTGAAAAGCAAGGCATATTTACCCAATAGGAAGGGTGTTATTCTTTGCTGATCAAGGATTTGGCACTAAATGAGTCCTTTGTGACTTTTCCACTCCCAAGCTATGCCAGCCACAGGAAACAAGACCTCTGTGGCTGTCTCCAGCCCTCCCTGACCATCACCTGGCCCTCAGCACCCCTACAGAAAAGGATAATCCTCTCCTCTTTGTAAGGAAACTCATGAAAAGCCACACTGAAAGGGCTTCCCCATGCTACCTCCTCTCCTCAGTATAAAGATACGTGAAGAAGTCATCCAGGTAATAGTGAATAATGCACATGTTCTTTCAACAAACATAGATGTGTGCTTATAGTCTCACACAAGGAGAGGGATGCAGAGATGTAGAAAACTAACTGTACAATGTAGAGTGATACCATGAAGTCTTTCTAGACTGCTGCAGCTGCTGCTAAGTCGCTTCAGTCATGTCCGACTCTGTGCGACCCCATAGACGGCAGCCCACTAGGCTCCTCTGTCCCTGGGATTCTCCAGGCAAGAATACTGGAGTGGGTTGCCATTTCCTTCTCCAATGCATGAAAATGAAAAGTGAAAGTGAAGTCGCTCAGTTGTGCCCGACTCTTAGCGACCCCATGGACTGGAGCCTACCAGGCTCCTCCATCCATGGGACTCTCCAGGCAAGAGTACTGGAGTGGGGTGCCATTGTCTTCTCCGCTTTCTAGACTAGGCTGAGATAAAAAGTGAAATACTGTATTTTATCAAATCCAAGACAGCATCATTTTGGGTATCACCAAGAGAGAAAGAAAGAAAAAAATACTGCCGATTATAAAATGCCATCAGTGGAAAGGTGCATCGTTATTCCAGAGAAGAATAAAAATGTGTGTCTTAGAATGAGTGAAGTGTGGTAATTAACTTTTAAAGAAGTGATAAGTGATATCTCTCAGCATGAGCCAAACCTTGCTACAGAAACTGAGAGAAGGTAGCAGTTATTTCTGCTGGAATGACTGGAGGTATCACAGGGAGGTGACATTTGATCTGGGTCTTGAAGGATTTTGCCAGTGGGAGAAAGAGGGGGGAAAACATTCTGGGTTGAAAGAATAACATGGGCAAAGGTATTGAGGCAGAAAAGGGCAGGCATTTTTACGGACCAACTATTTTATTCTGAGCAGCAGAACACAGAAGATGTGGGGACGGAGAGCTAGTTACTGAAGGAGGAAACACTGAAACCAGATTGTAAGTAGCCCTAGTCCCAGTTCTGGGGATTTGTACTCATAGATGATGGAGAAGCATAGATTATTTTGAGCTGGGAGAGACTTGATTAGAGCCAAGCTCTGGAAAGGTTAGTCTTGCAGGGTGTATGAAGGTTAGGTTGGAGAAGAGTAAGAATCAAAGCAAGGTTACAGGTTAGACTATTGCAGCCCACCAGGTTGGGTGGAGAGAAAACTGAGGGGCTGCACATAGGCCCATGAGAGGAAATTAGATTGTAAAAGACTGAGGCAGCCATACAGCTGTGAGAATAAAAAATCCACAACCACACACAACATTGTGGGAAAATGTCACAAACACAACACGGAGACAGACACAAAGGAGGACAAACAGTGATTTTATTTATATCAAGATAAAAAAAGGGCAAATCCAAATATCAGTAACCTCAGACTTGCAGATGACACCACCTTTATGGCAGAAAGTGAAGAGGAACTAAAGAGCCTTTTGATGAAGGTGAAAGAGGAGAGTGAAAAAACTGACTTAAAACTCAGCATTCAAAAAACGAAGATCATGGCATCCAGTCCCATCACTTCATGGCAAATAGATGGTGAAACAGTGGAAACAGTGACAGACTTTATTTTCTTGGGCTCCAAAATCACTGCAGATGGTGACTGCAGCCATGAAGCTTAAGGATGCTTGCTCCTTGGAAGAAAACCTATGAAAAACCTAGACAGCATATTAAAAAGCAGAGACTTTGCTGACAAAGGTCCGTCTAGTCAAAGCTATGGTTTTTCCAGTAGTCATGTATGGATGTGAGAGTTGGACCATAAAGAAAGCTGAGTGCCAAAGACTTGATGCTTTTGAACTTTGGTGTTGGAGAAGACTCTCGAGTCTCTTGGACAGCAAGGAGATCAAATCTGCTAAGTCACTTCAGTCGTGTCCGACTCTGTGCAACCCCATAGACAGCAGCCCACCAGGCTCCCCTGTCCCTGGGATTCTCCAGGCAAGAACGCTGGAGTGGGTTGCCATTTCCTTCTTCAATGCATGAAAGTGAAAAGTGAAAGTGAAGTCACTCAATCGTGTCCGACTCTTTGCAACCCCATGGATTGCAGCCCACCAGGCTCCTCCGCCCATGGGATTTTCCAGGCAAGAGTACTGGAGTGGGGTGCCATTGCCTTCTCCGGAGATCAAATCAGTCAATCTTAAAGGAAATCAGTCCTGAATATTCATTGGAAGGACTGATGCTGAAGCTGAAGCTCCAATATTTTGGCCACTTGATGTGAAGAGCTGACTCATTAGAAAAGAACATGATTTTGGGAAAGATTGAAGGCAGGAGGAAAAGGGGACGACAGAGGATGAAATGGCTGGATGGCATCACTGACTTGATGGACGTGAGCTTGAGCAAGCCCTGAGAGATGGTGAAGGACAAGGAAGCCTGGTGTGTTGCAGACCATGGGGTTGCAGAGTCAGACGTGACTGAGTGACTGAACAACAACAATAACAAAATCTATAATGTTAAGGGTCAGGACTGTGGCTACCCTGAGGGAGGGTAGTGACTGGCAGGGGACCTAATGGGGGCTTCTAGATGCTGGCAATGTTCTGGTTCTTTCTGCTATTTATATGGGTGTGTTCACTTTATGAAAATTAGTTGAGCTGTGCACTTAAGATTCATGCATTTTCTATACGTACGTTGTTCACTTCAGTCACTCAGTCGTGTCTGACTTTTTGCGACACCATGGACTGCAGCACACCAGGCCTCCCTGTCCATCACCAACTCCTGGAGTTTACTCAAACTCATGTCCATTGAGTTGGTGATGCCATCCAACCATCTCACCTCTGTTGTCCCCTTCTCCTCCCACCTTCAATCTTTCCCAGCATCATGGTCTTTTCTAATGAGTCAGCTCTTCACATCAGGTGGCCAAAGTATTGGAGTTTCAGCTAAAGCATCAATCCTTCCAATGAATGATTTCCTTTAGGATGGACTGGTTGGATCTCCTTGCTGCCCAAGAGACTCTCAAGAGTCTTCTCCAACACCATAGTTCAAAAGCATCAATTCTTCAGCGCTCAGCTTTGTTAATAGTCCAACATTCACATCCATACATGATTACTGGAAAAACCATTGCTTTCACTAGATGGACCTTTGTTGGCAAAGTGATGTTTCTGCTTTTTAATATACTGTCTAGGTTGGTCATAACTTTCCTTCCAAGAGTAAGCGTCTTTTAATTTCATGGCTGCAGTCACCATCTGCAGTGATTTTGGAGCCCCAAAAAATAAAGTCTGTCACTGTTTCCACTGTTTCCCATCTATTTGCCATGAAGTGATGGGACTGGATGCCATGATCTTAGTTTTCTGAATATTGAGCTTTAAGCCAACTTTTTCACTCTCCTCTTTCACTTTCATCAAGAGGCTCTTTAGTTCTTCTTCACTTTCTGCCATAAGGGTGGTGTCATCTGCATATCTGAGGTTATTGATATTTCTCCCAGAAATCTTGATTCCAGCTTATGCTTCATCCAGCCCAGCGTTTCTCATGATGTACTCTGCATATAAGTTAAATAAGCAGGGTGACAATATATAGCCTTGATGTACTCCTTTTCCTATTTGGAACCAGTCTGTTGTTCCATATCCAGGTCTAACTGTTGCTTCCTGACCTGCATACAGATGTCTCAAGAGGCAGGTCAGATGGTCTGGCATTCCCATCTCTTTCAGAATTTTCCACAGTTTATTGTGATCCACACAGTCAAAGGCTTTGGTATAGTCAATAAAGCAGAAGTAGATGTTTTTCTGGAACTCTCTTGCTTTTTTGATGATCCAGCGGATGTTGGCAATTTGATCTCTGGCTCCTCTGCCTTTTCTAAAACCAGCTTGAATATCTGGTAGTTCACAGTTCACATATCGTTGAAGCCTGGCTTGGAGAATTTTGAGCATTACTTTACTAGCATGTGAGATGAGTGCCATTGTGTGGTAGTTTGAGCATTTTTTTTGGCATTGCCTTCCTTTAGGATTGAAATGAAAACTGACTTTTTCTAGTCCTGTGGCCACTGCTGAGTTTTCCAAATTTGCTGGCATATTGAGTGGAGCACTTTCACAGCATCATCTTTTAGGACTTGAAATACCTCAACTGGAATTCCATCACCTCCACTAGCTTTGTTCGTAGTGATGCTTTCTAAGGCCCACTTGACTTCACATTCCAGGATGTCTGGCTCTAGGTGAGTGGTCACACCATCATGATTATCTGGGTCGTGAAGATCTTTTTTGTAGTTTTTCTGTGTATTCTTGCTACCTCTTCTTTATATTTTCTGCTTCTATTAGGTCCATACCATTTCTGTCCTTTATCGAGCCCATCTTTGCATGAAATGTTCCCTTGGTATCTCTAATTTTCTTGAAGAGATCTCTAGTCTTTCCCATTCTATTGTTTTCCTCTATTTCTTTGCACTTATCACTGAGGAAGGCTTTCTTATCTCTCCTTGCTATTCTTTGGAACTCTGCATTCAAATGGATATATCTTTCCTTTTCTCCTTTGCTTTTCGCTTCTCTTCTTTTCACAGCTGTTTGTAAGGCCTCCTCAGACAGCCATTTTGCTTTTTTGCATTTCTTTTTCTTGGGGATGGTCTTGATCCCTGCCTCCTGTACAATGTCATGAACCTCCATCCCTAGTTCATCAGGCACTCTATCTATCAGATCTAGTCCCCTAAATCTATTTCTCACTTCTACTGTATAATTGTAAGGGATTTGTTTTAGGTCTAGTGGTTTTCCCTACTTTCTTCAATTTAAGTCTGAATTTGGCAATAAGGAGTTCATGATCTGAGCCACTGTCAGCTCCCGGTCTTGTTTTTGCTGACTGTATATGTATGTTGTAGTTCAATACAATTAATGCCCCGCCCCCCAACCCCCGCGCACACACACAGAAATTAGGTCCATGAAGAAAGACATGGAAGTAGAGGTCTAGACAGGAAGAACCTGCTGGAACACAGAGGCACTCAATCTCAGAATGAGCTGAGGCTTTGGAAGAACCTCAGAGACCACACTAGGGGCTTTGCAGGGTGCATTCTGAGCAAGCAAGGGAGAATGATGAAGGGAACACAGAATTTTCTCACCTCCAGGCTTGTGACAGGGAAACACTGGACATTTGGGTGGAGAATGACCAGCAAACAAAAATATCAGAATGAGCATGGTTAAGAGCGGATAGATGAAAAAACTCTCAGAGGGCACCTAGATGCTTTCAGTGAGCCCAGGTCCAGATGAAGTACCTGTGAGGGCCAGGCATGAAACTGTAGATGGGAATCAGAGAGAGCATCTAAGGATCTTTGGGGGATGAAAGGAAGTTAGGGGTTAGGCAGTGGGGGACACAGCAGAGTTTTGATATTCCGAGAGACTAAAAGGGTGACCTCAGCAAAAGGGATTTGGGTGTTGACCTTCTGAAGAGTTTGAGAAGGACTGATTATACAAATGGTGTGTGATTACACAGAGGAGAGGGGGTGGTCCCTAGGAATGGATGTGGGCTCACCAAAAACAAGCCCATAAAGCCTAAATATATAATCCCTTGTATTTGAAAAGTTACTAATCTGGCAAGTCAGAGAAATAAGGAGACCATATGCATCAGGATTTCAGCAAAAATTTTAACAGGTTTCTCACAATATTTTGGAGTGTAAGATGGTGAGACATGGGCTGCAGAATTTGGAAATTGAGGGAGTTTTCAGTCCCTAGTCACAAGGCCCCCAGTGTGGGTAGGATAGAGCACAAGCTCTGTCCTTATCATTCTCCTATTTACCATTTTGACCAATGCTTCAGGTTAAGGAAGAAAATCAGACTGTCCAACAGTCATGGCACTAACTGGGAGAAATGATGACTATGAAAGAGAACAACCTGTGCTTTTGGCTGATCCCACATGCATGTGGGATCTTAGTTCCCCCACCAGGGACTGAACTTGCAGTGGAAGTGAGGCATCTTAACCACAGGACCACAAGGGAAGTCCTGAAAGAGAACAGTTCTAAGATGCAGAATACCCTCGATAGGCTGGAACAGTGGGACATAATCATGCATGGAATGTTTCAAACCTGTTCATAAGTCCCTGAGTTAAACTGCTGATAAACAGGATCAGAGAGATCCAGTTTTCTGTTGATTTGAAATAACATAACTCCACAGAAAACCAACCTAGGGCTCTTGGGGAGCCACACGCCTCCTGGAATCCAAGGGGGTGATATGGCCTTAGCCAAGTGGAAGTGACTCTGGACTGTGCAGGCAGCAGGGACAGCAGTCCAGAGTCCTGAGCACAGAGGGATGGCCCTGAAATATATGTTTTAAAAATTATTTATTTGGCTTAGTTGTGGCATGTGTGATCTATTTCCCTGACTAGTGATTGAACCTGGGCCTCCTGCATTGGGAGCCCAGGGTCTTAGACACTGGACCACCTGAGAAGTCCCTCTAGATATCATTTTTGAAGAGAGCCATGGACAGATTGGTGGCCAGGGAAGACTGAGGAATCTGGGGATATTTCTGTTGGAAGACTTAATTTGGAAGGGAATGAGGAGGTACCGAAGTGAGCTGTCTTGGTCAGGGGCCACCATGGGTGAGAGGGAGCACCATGGACTCCAGCAGCAAGCTGGGACCCATAATGAATGCTGCAGGAAGGCTATAGGTGGAGCCTAAGAAATAATGTACAAAAATCCCATCAATGAAATAATGGAGTGGGAGCCTCATGAGGCATTGCTCTTGCCATCTTCGATGGTATTATTATTACTATTAATATTATTAGTTGTTTGCCTAATAAGTGACTACTACTATGCATCATCTTACTTAATGAGGGAGATAATTATATGTGAAGTTCCTGGAAGGGTCCCCTGCATATGTGAGTACTCAATATATATTAGCTGTTTTTATTATTTAATCCTTACAACAACCTTGTTGTGAAAGAGGAATAATTTATTCCCTCTTTAGAGGTGAGGAAACTGAAGCTCAGGAAGGTGAGTGACTTCCCAGAATTGTACCACTAATGATTGGTCAGCCCGACTCCAAAACTCGCCATTACCCCTAAGGTTTGGTGAGTGGTTGGACCAGACACTTGATAGGATGCTTCCCCGTCTAAGGCTCTGTTCCTAAACTGTGCCTCTTGTCCATCTCTGATCCTCTTTGTAAGGGATCTTAGTGTTTTTGAAACCTCTAAATGGGAGGAGGTGTCCTTCTGGAGACCTCTCAGTTATGAGCTAAATTTTCTGCCTATCCACGCTTAGGACCTGTCCAGCCGACATGGAGCATGGCGACACCCCCATCCTCCTACTGTCCTCAGACTGTACAAAGAGCAGGCCCTGCTGGGCTCCCCCAACCCTGTCCCCCTCTCCAGCCCCTGCCTCAGGTTTGGCACTGACTCCTGAAAGGTTTAGCCAGACTGTCTCCAGGCCAGACTCTCTCCCCTGATAAAGGAGAACCAACTTCATCTCTCCTTCAGTGGGGGATCCTGGCCAAATCATCCTACCTCTTTCTCATGCTGACCATCAGTAGCATTATTTACTTTTGAAAGACCCTTTCCTCCTATAAGTCCTATAAGGGCATCTCCAAGGAGACGCATGTGGAGGAGAGGCAAATGTAGGAGTCTGGGGTCAGACAGATTGGGTCTGGGCCCTGTTGCTGCCTCTGCTGAGTATCATTAGACACGTCATTTAATCCATCTGGACCACAGTCTCATAATTTGCAAAACTGGGATCCTAACACCTATTTTTCAGGCAGTCATGAAGATTAAGATGATGCATACCAAGGTGTCTGGCACAGAATAGGTAGGCGTTTAATAAATGGTAGCTATTATTATTACTCGAACTGTGTCACCAGACCACATTTGATGCCTGAAACCCAATTTTATGGTTTAAAAAACATGCCTTGTGAAAAAAGAAAAGCAACTTAGATTCATTCAGCTAATAGTTTTTGGATCCATCATTCATAACTTATCCATTTAAAGATGGAAATGAAAACAAACAATGTACTTAAAAAAACAGCTGAACTACTTGATTGAAAGAAACATTTCAATGTAAAGTAGACATGAGTAAGAAATATACATGGGAGATATTTACAAATTTTTTTTGTTTGTTTTTTTGTTTTTAAAGAAAGCTTAAGAGAAGACCTCCCTGTTGTTGGGAGGTAGAACAGAGGCAGGCATGACTGACAGGGCAGATTGAAAACAGGGTGTTGGAAACTAGACCCACTTCCCGGGAGAGGGCAGCTGTGGGACTGGAGATGTGAGCAACTGGCACCAGAGTGGCGAGGGCTATCCAGCCCAATATGGAAGGAGGACAGACAGCAGGGGAGGCCTGGTTAGTCTCCCGTTGTCAGGATCCTGCTCAAAGGGATGCAGTGTCAGTGGACACCACTGGACTTTGCACGGTCCCCTCAAGTCCCCAGAAAGGGAACAGGTATCCTCTTTCAAGTGGGCCTTAGGAAGCATCACTACGAACAGAGGTACTGGAGGTGATGGAATTCCAGTTGAGCTATTTCAAATCCTAAAAGATGATGCTATGGAAGTGCTGCACTCAATATGTCAGCAAATTTGGAAAACTCAGCAGTGGCCACAGGACTGGAAAAAGTCAGTTTTCATTTCAATCCTAAAGGAAGGCAATGCCAAAGAATGCTCAAACTACCGCACAATGGCACTCATCACACATGCTAGTAAAGTAATGCTCAAAATTCTCCAAGCCAGGATTCACAATACGTGAACCGTGAACTTCTAGATGTTTAAGCTGGTTTTAGAAAAGGCAGAAGAACCAGAGATCAAATTGCCAACATCCGCTGGATCATCAAAAAAGCAAGAGAGTTCCAGAAAAACATCTACTTCTGCTTTATTGACTATGCCAAAGCCTTTGACTGTGTGGATCACAATAAACTGTGGAAAATTCTGAAAGAGATGGGAATACCATGCCACCTGACCTGCCTCTTGAGACATCTGTATGGAGGTCAGGAAGCAACAGTTAGAACTGGACATGAAACAAAAGACTGGTTCCAAATAGGAAAAGGAGTACATCAAGGCTGTATATTGTCACCCTGCTTATTTAACTTATATGCAGAGTACATCATGAGAAATACTGGGCTGGAAGAAGCACAAGCTGGAATCAAGATTGCTGGGAGAAATATCAATAACCTCAGATATGCAGATGACACCACCCTTATGGCAGAAAGCAAAGAGGAACTAAAGAGCCTCTTGATGAAAGTGAAAGAGGAGAGTGAAAAAGTTGACTTTAAACTCAACATTCAGAAAACGAAGATCATGTCATCTGGTCCCATCACTTCATGGCAAATAGATGGGAGACAGTGGAAACAGTGGCAGACTTTATTTTTTGGGGCTCCAAAATCACTGCAGATGGTGACTGCAGCCATGAAATTAAAAGATGCTTACTCTTGGAAGGAAAGTTATGACCAATCTAGACAGTATACTAAAAAGCAGAGACATTACTTTGCCAACAAAGGTCCATCTAGTCAAGGCTATGGTTTTTCCAGTGGTCATGTATGGATGTGAGAGTTGGACTATAAAAAAAGCTGAGTGCCATGCATGATACAGGATGCTTGGGGCTGGTGCACTGGGATGACCCAGAGGGATGGTACGGGGAGGGAGGTGGGAGGAGGGTTCAGGATGGGGAACACGTGTACACCTGTGGCGGATTCATGTTGATGTATGGCAAAACCAATACAATATTGTAAAGTAATTAGCCTCCAATTAAAATAAATAAATCTATATTTAAAAAAAGAAAAAAGGTAAGCAGGAAAGAAAGAAAAAAAAAAGCTGAGTGCCAAAGAATTGATGCTTTTGAACTGTGGTGTTGGAGAAGACTCCTGACAGTCCCTTGGACTGCAAGGTGACCCAGCCAGTCCATCCTAAAGGAGATCGGTCCTGGGTATTCATTGGAAGGACTGATGTTGAAGCTGAAACTCCAATACTTTGGCCACCTGATGTGAAGAGGTGACTCATTGAAAAAGACCCTGATGCTGGGAAAGATTGAATGTCAATTTTATGAAGGCAGGAGGAGAAGGGGACGACAGAGGATGAGATGGTTGGATGGCATCACAGACTCAATGGACATGGGTTTGGGTGGACTCCGAGAGTTGGTGATGGACAGGGAGGCCTGGTGTGCTGCGGTTCATGGGGTCGCAAAGAGTCAGACATGACTGAGTGACTGAACTGAACTGAACTGATCCTCTTTCAACACAGCCCCAACCTCTAGACTCAAGTTTGGAGACTAGCTTCTGGTTCATTTGTGTAGGAAGAGGGCGTGGGAGAAAGGATTGCTTAAGGAGGCAGGATTTGGGGAGGAAGAGGAGTATTTAAGCCATACAGACCTGACCGACATTCATGTTTTATCACTTTCTAAGGGTGTGACCCTGAGCATATTGCTTTCTAAAGTCTCTATGTGTTTCTTGTCAGTTGTTCACCACAATCCTGGGACTTGGCATCTGCCAATGCATTTTATTCCCATTAACAATATGAACGATTATTAACCTTACCACTTCTCACCAGTTCCTCTGCTTGTAGCCTGGTTCTTGCTACCATATGTGGCTTATCGCAATAGCCTCCTCACTGGTCTCCCTGCCTCCTCTCTTCCCCCTACCAGCTTCTCTTCACTTGACAGATCAGATCACATTGCTGATGCACCAGTTCCTTCTGGTTGTTCCCCACTTCATCATGTGCAAACCAGAGTTCTCACAATGCCCAGGTGCTACCTGATCTCGCTTGCCTTTGACCTTGGGTACTACTGCTTTTCCCCTTGCTTACTCCACTCCAGCTCCACTGGCTTCCTGACAGTTCCTTGAACATGCCAGGCACACTTCTGTCTCGGAGCCTCTGCCCTTGCTGTTCCTCCACCTGGAACACTATTTGCATGTCTGTCTTATTTACCTCCATTACGTCTTTGCTGAAAAGTCATCTCAGCGTGTCCTTCCATGACCTCCGTATTTCTAATTGCAGCCCCACCCTGTCAGTTTCAATCCTCTTTCTCAATTTATTGTTCTCCATAGTACTTTTCATAAACCGGGATACTAAAATATCTTCTTCTTTCTGTTTATTGTCTCTCTTTCTCCACTAGAATGTCAATTTTATGAAGGCAGGGATTTTATTTTATTTTTACTGGAGAATAATTGCTTTACAATATTGTGTTAGCTTCTGCTGTACAACAATGTGAATCAACTATAAATATACATATACCCACTCCATCTTGAGCCTCCCTCCCACCCCCATCCCACCCCTCTAGAACATCACAGAGCACCAAGCTGAGCTCCCTGTGTTATATAGCAGCTTCCCACTAACTCTCTGTTTTATACATGGTCGTGTATATATCCCCATTCTCCAGAGGCTCAGCAGTAAAGAACCTGACTACCAATGCAGAAGATGCAGGAGATGCAAATTCAATCCCTGGGTTGGGAATGTCCCCTGGAGGAGGAAATGGCAACTCAATCCAATAATGTTGCCTAGGAAATCCCATGGACAGAGAAGCCTGGTGGGCTACAGTCCATGGGGTTGCAAAGAGTTGGACACGACTTAGTGAGTAAACAAAAACAACAACAGTGTGTATATGTCAGCGCTACTCTATCAATTCATTCCACTTTCTTCCCCCACTGTGTCCACAAGTCCCTTCTCTATGTCTGTGAATCTATTCAAGTGCAGAGATTTTAGTTTGGCTTGTTTATTTCTGTATCCTCAGCTTCTAGGACACTGCCCAGAACATAGTAGACACTACAAAACATTGATTGAAGGAATGAATGATTATTATAAAGCAAGAGGGCTGAACTCAAGCTCTAGAAGAACATGGAGTTGAAACTGGTGACCATGGTTGGAACTCAGACCCAAGGAAGCATGCCAATGATCCAGTTACCCAGACTGGAACACAGGCCAGAGTAGGATCTGGGAACCAGAGAGATGCCCTGACATCAGAAGTGGGGTATGAGATCACAGCTTGGCCTGGAGCCAGACTGATGGAGAGTAAGACTGGAGTTCCATGGGTCAGGGCTGATCCCTGGTGTCTAGAGGTCAGGTCACCTCATAAATGGAGACAGAGAGGTGGAAAGGTAGTTGCCAGGCAGGGTCTTCAATCACTTAGTAAATGTCAAGCAAAGTTGTTCCAGCTTTCAACTTATTCCCAGATGTAGGTGTCAGCAGATACTCCATATTGGCATGGCTTACAAGGAAAACATAAATGACTAAGGGAAAAAAAGGAAAATGCTAATTCAGAAACCTGAGCTTAGAAGTTGAGGAATGGTAGCTGCTGGAAGCCTATGACTAGGGGATATCTGTGATGTTAAGATCACATCACAGATATCTTGAGGATAACATTGTCCTCTGGACCACCTTTTTTGGTGGAGATGCCCAAGTGAGCTCTACCCCTTTCAAACCCTCCAGCTGGGAAAGGCTAAGTGGAGCTTGGGAGGTCGTGTCTGCAGAAGCCTAGAAAGAGGAGTTGGATAGGAAAAATTTGGCCCGGTTTCCCCAGAGCTGTCCAAGTTACTCTCCAGGAGTTGGGCTCAGCCTCTCCTCTCCATCTTCATGATTCCTGGTAATAACCTAGCCTGTGATTCAAGGCTGCCCCTGCCTCACTCCAGAAGATCAAGTCTGTGGACAGCATGTGGTCCAACTCCTTCACCACATGCTCAAGGAAAGCAAGGTCCAAAACAATTCAGTCAGGGCAGTTCCCTTCCCACAGGGGAACATGTTTCTGGTCCTGACTTCCACTGCACTGTGTATAGAGCTCCTGCTGGCTCTGGGTTCCAGTGCTCTCTCAATAGTTCTTTGTACTTCAACGCGCTGTGAAACCTCTCAGTGTGTTGGTCTGTAAAGTGAGGATGATATAAAAGTTCTTGGTTCCTAGGGCTGTTGTGAGGGTTTCATAAATGTAGCAAGTGTTCAGTGAAGGTTAAATTCTCAACCTTGTTACAAGGTCGTCGGTATTGCCCATAAATGGTTGGTTCAAGGTTTTCTGAAACGATGTCCTACTGTGTCCCCCTTATTGATCACCTCTTGGGATTTTATATTTTAATGACCATGATTCCTATTGTTCAAGCTTGGAGAGGTACATGGACCCGAGGCTCTAGGTCAGATTACAGGACTGCTAATTAAGGTTAGCCAGTGCAGCTGGCGCGACCTGTCAGCCAGAGGGCCAGGTCAAGGGGAGCTTGGATCCACTGTGGCCTGAGGATAGTACTCCGACCTGGAGAGGCAAGGGTGGGAGAATTCTAGGGCGGAGCCCCCTTTGGGAATGGGGACATGGGGGAGGTCAAACGCCTGGAGGGGGCGATAGCACACGCAAGGTGAAGACTCCAGGCTCCTGAGGTTGGCAAAGGAAAGCTCAGACTAGACGGAAGAAGGGGGCTTTCAGCCAAACCTTAAAGGCCAGAAACCTCAGCACCAAAGGGCATTCAACCGCCGGCGGCATTTTTGGCCGCCGCTTCGGGCTCAGTCATGGCCCCCCGGACACCAGCGTAAAGCAGGGGCGTGTAGGCTGCAGGTGCCTCTAGGACGCCTCGTGGCGCGCTCGCAGACCAGACCTTCCCAGCCAGACCTCCGAGAGGCAGTCCCAAATCATCGTGCAGGTGCTACAGGAAGCGCTCGGCGAAGCGACCGTGGCCACTGCGTGTGCCAGCACGCTGTGCTCGTTCCTTCAGCCGCTGCCCCCAGGAGCTCAGGTCCAGGCGGTCGCAGGGCAGCCCGCGCGGCGGAGGGCCGGGGGCGCGGGTGTGCGTGTGCTGGGAAGGCGGCCTTCCCCACGGCCGCCGCAGCGCCAGCGCCTCCCCTCCCCCGGCGCGCACGGCCCGTCCCTGTCCCCGGAGGCGGCCCGAGCCGCCGCGGAGCAGCCTCGCCTTCGCCTCCCGCGTTTCCTGCCGCTCGCCCTCCCCCGGCCGGGCTCCAGGGGCTGCTGCCGAACGGCTCGCGGCGGGAGAGCAGCTCAGAGCGCGCACGGGGGCGGGCGGAGGCGGCCGGGTTCGGGGCGGCCGCGCCGGAGAGAGGTGCGCGCGGAGACGCCGGCCCCCCTCTTCGCGTTTGCTCGCTTGCTCCCCGCCTCCCGCACTCTGCTCGCTCCCACCCCTTCCCGGCGTGATTGATCCGTCACGGGCGCAGCCGCTGCCGCTGTCGCTGCCGCCGCGGCCGTTCTGTGCCTAGCCGGAGCCTGAGCCCGAGCCGGAGCGGGGATCGGCGCCATTGCGCGGGCGCCGCGGGGAGATCTTGGCGCGGGGCGGCGGGCCGGGCCAGGCCATGCGGGCCGAGTGAGCCGGCGCCCGCAGCCCGCGGCGCGGCATGGCTTCCCCGCCTAGCTCCGGGCAGCCCGGGCCGCCGCCGCCGCCGCCACTGCCGCCCGCGCGCCTGCTGCTGCTCCTGCTGCTGCCGCTGCTGCTGCCGCTCGCGCCCGGGGCCTGGGGCTGGGCGCGGGGTGCCCCCCGGCCGCCGCCCAGCAGCCCGCCGCTCTCCATTATGGGCCTCATGCCGCTCACCAAGGAGGTGGCCAAGGGCAGTATCGGGCGCGGCGTGCTCCCCGCGGTGGAACTGGCCATCGAGCAGATCCGCAACGAGTCGCTCCTGCGCCCCTACTTCCTCGACCTGCGACTCTACGACACCGAGGTGAGTGTCCGGCCGCCCGCGCCGTCGGGGCTGTAGGGGCAATGGGGGAGGGCGTGTTGGACAGAAGCAAGCTTCGGCCCTTGGGCAGAGCCCTCATTGAGCCTGCCGAGGGCACCTCAGGCTGTGTCTCAGTGCTTACCCTCTGGGTCCCGCCGGGCTTGGCTCGCACAGCTGGTGCCAAGATTTGCTGAGCATCTTTCCCCTCTGGGATTGTGTATGTGTGTATGCTTGTGGGATGTGGGATAGAAAACTAGGGTCTCCTTTGCCCAGAGAAAGAGTGGAGAAGGTGGTAACTGAATCTCCCGAAAGGCCTGCAGTGGTCACCCCTGCCCAAGTCCCGCTGGTGGGGCTGTGGAGTGCTAGGTGGGAAGAACAGGCGCATTGACTATAAACTGGGCCATCCAGGGCTGCTCGCGGGCCTCAGAAAAGCCGAGCTGAGCTTCTGAGGTCCAGAGGGCTCGGGGACCCAGGGGCTGGAGCGCGCATCAGGGCCGGGCGCCTGGTGCGCGCCAGCAGCTCGGAACCCGCACCGGTCCGGCTGGTGTGGGGCTGCCGGCTCTGCAGCGCTGCTTGCTGCCTGCAGGTGCCTGACACTGCCTGTGGCCCGAGCGGTTTCCTGCGGAGACCCCTTCCGGTTAGTTGCTCAGAGTGTCCCGAGCAGGTCTCACCCCGGACGCGCGAGAGTATGCGGCCGCGCCGCTGCTGGTGGCCGGGCGGCTGCCGGCGCAGTTTCCCGGGGCGCAGACTTGAAGCACGGACTTGGAGCGCAAGCAGTCGGCTTGCCTTCCTGGCCTCTTTCTCTGAGGGGAGCAGAAGAGCCGACAGATTTCCGTCCTAAGACCCCTCCTTACACCCTCAGCTTGCGTTCCAGCTGTAGCAACAGCGCACATCTCCGCCGGCCCGAGAACTAGGGTGCGCCGAGGGGGCTCAGAGGAGCAATCGCTGGCCGCGTGAGGTCGGGTTTGCGAGTTTTTCCAGACTGAGGGAGCACCTATGCTCCGGCCACAGCGGCTGAGACGCGGCCTGAAGGGGGCAGTGATTTCCTGTGCAGAACGCTCTGTTGGCGCCTCTTGCACCGCGCCAAGCTCGGCCAAGGCAATGGGGTTAATTGACCCGGCTTTCTGGGGCTCCCTGGGCACTTCTGCTTGAGTACTGGTGCAGAAGGAGAGGGGAGGGTCGTCGTGCCACGCTGATCGGGCACCCCAGGCTCCACTTCCTTCTCTGTGTGACCCCCACCCCACTCCCCCGCTTTTGGGTCCCCGGAAAAAGCAGAAATTTGGATTGCATCTTATTTCCCTCCTCCCCCCTTCACTGATGAACCAGTCTGCTCTGCGATGTAAATAAAAGGTGAAGGAACGGGTGGCAGTTGGTGGCGGTGCACGGAGGTTGCTGCAAGCGGAGAGGCTTCCTTTGCCCTGGGAGGATGTAAGCTGGGAGCTGTGCAGAGCCAGCCCCTGTGGAATCATCTCTGAATGACATTCCTGTCTTCTCCAGAACATTTCAAGTTCTCTGGGGGTACTTGTCCGACACACATAAACAGAGAGGGCAATGCAATTATACCGAGCCATGTCTTCTGGGTACTGTTTCTCTGTTGCTCGATCTTTTTTTTTTTTTTTGAAAAGGACACAGGAGAGCGGGTTCTTTGGAGACAAAACCATTTATGGACAGGGCAGCCCTGTTTGCATCATCACCGAATATTGTCAGCTGCATAATGTTTTCACCAATTTATTCCATTCAGAAAGCTTCCCTGAAAGAGATTTCATATTAGCTTGTTAGTGACAGCAAAGGGAAGGGTGCTCAATTTCAGGATGTGGGTTGATGCTTTTATATTTTATTTTTCAAGTGTGTCTTGATGACTTTCTGAGAGAGAGGGGGCCTAAAGTCAAGAGGATGAGGCAGGCAGAAGGCACTTGAGCTCGAGGGAAGGAGGGCAGAGGGTAATCTCAGCCTCATGCAAGCAGAGGCATTTCTAGCCATTTGAAGGGGCACAGGGCATGGGCTTTGGGGTGGCTCTGACCTGAGTCTGGTCAGAAACCTAGTATCTTCCCCGTGGGTGACCTTGAGCAAGGGATTTAATCTCTCTAAGCCTAGATTTCCACTTCTGAAAAACTGGGACTATTATATGTACTCTGTAGGATGGTATTGTGACGCTTAAGGGAGACAACTGGCTGGAATGGAAAATGCCTTGAGTGGCAGCGCAGCGGCCAGTCCTCTGTCTGGCATGCTGTAAGCGCTCAATAAATGTTTCCTGCCTTCCTTTCCCTTCCTGCTTTCCCTTTCCTCTGTCCTAGATTCACAAGTAAGACATTGCGACTTTAGATGTGGCAAAATGGTCACCACTAAAATGTTAAGTTTGCTTACTTGTTTTTCCTCATCTCATGAAGAGTCAGTGAAGTTATCACCAGAAGAAAAGAATCTTGGCTTAGAATCAGATAAATATGTTATCTCCTGCCATGAGGGGTCACAGTTGGGAGAACGCCCAGGTGATAGAATACTTAATTTTTTCAAGTGGCCCATCTTTATAGAGTAGAGGGACTTTCTTTCTAAAGCCAAAGTAAAGGATCAGGCTGGGTAATTGCAATAAAACCTGAAGGGTGTTTGGGGCTCGTCTTAGAGCATTTGGAGCCTATTTTATTCAGATAGGATGTCTTTATGGATTGAATGTACTCTTTAGTCACCTGTTGACAGTGTCACTTGATGTGTATAGACTTGAACACAGGATGGATGTGGTGAGCATATTGTAGCAGACTTTGCTATCATTTGCTCTCAGTCAATGGCCAGAAACTGGGCAGCCAGGATGGACCTCTGTCCACACAGCCTTCGAAGAGATGGACATCAGCAAGACATGCGTTAATCTGATCAGTGGGACCAGCCTGTCTCCAAAAAGGAGCCTCCCGCACACACTTATTCAGTTGCCCCTCTGCTGTAATTAGAATAGCAATAAAGGATCAAAGCCCCACTCAGTGCCATGTGTTTGTAAAAATGAAACATCCCAGCAGAATATCTGCTAGGCAGGACCTCTCTTCTTTGGTGTACCTCAAATCACTTCAGCAAATACTTCTTTATGTATTCCAAGGAACATTTGAATATATAAAAACACAAGCAAGACAACAGAAAATACAGATAAGAGGAAGCATCAGAAACCACATAGAAAAATGGGCGTTATTGAACCCAGAACCTGGGCTAAGATGACTATTGCATTTTTGTGAATTTTCAGCTCTGAGCTTCTTGGCAGTCAAGGTTAAAAAGTAAACATGGTGGATTAGATTACTTATATGTTTGTCTAAAAGACTCTGAGGGACAATTTTTTTTAAATAAAAGTTTTACAGGTTCAGAAATATTCTTTGTGTGGTTGTTTCTCATTCTTTGGTAGTCATATTAATAAAATTAAATAATAACCAAGGGATGAGTTACAAATATTATTGGCTTTTCTGATTTATTTAAAGTGATATTCATTTTGGAAAAAAAATAGTAGAGAAACATGAGAAAACTGCATATAATCTACCTACACAAAGATAATTGCATCTAATAATTAGCATTATTCCCTTCCAGTTGCTGGTGTTTACTATTTTGTGTACTTGAGATCTCTATGCATCTTTTTATATTTTGTTTCATTCACTTAATATTATAGCATGGTTATTTCTCCATGTCCTCAAATCCTCTTTGCAAAGATGAATTTTAGTGGCTGTTTACTATTCTATTCTATTAAATATTAGGTCATTGCCCTTTTGTTGGATTTGTATGTCTTCCCACTTGTTACTATTTTAAATTATTCTGTAATAAACTTGGGGAAAGTTCAGGGAGCCAAAGGAGCACGTTCCAGGTGTGCACCTCTCAGAAAGTCTACCCCATTGCAGGGATCCAGCTTAGAAAACCTAGTGATTGGTGAGTATGTCCTTTCCTTGAGTGGGTTGCCAAATATCTGTTGTCTCATTCTTTGTGCTTTAGAGGGGACCTGAACAACTGTGGGATGGAGGCCAAGCTTTTCAAGGAGGTCTGAGTACAGCTTTCAGTTCAGTTCAGTTCAGTCGCTCAGTCATGTCCGACTGTTTGCGACCCCATGAATCGCAGCACGCCAGGCCTCCCTGTCCATCACCAACTCCCGGAGTTCACCCAGACTCACGTCCATCGAGTCAGTGATGCCATCCAGCCATCTCATCCTCTGTCGTCCCCTTCTCCTCCTGCCCCCAATCCCTCCCAGCATCAGAGTCTTTTCCAATGAGTCAACTCTTTGCATGAGGTGGCCAAAGTACTGGAGTTTCAGCTTTAGCATCATTCCTTCCACAGAAATCCCAGGGCTGATCTCCTTGAGAATGGACTGGTTGGATCTCCTTGCAGTCCAAGGGACTCTCAAGAGTCTTCTCCAACACCACAGTTCAAAAGCATCAATTCTTCAGCGCTCAGCCTTCTTCACAGTCCAACTCTCACATCCATACATGACCACAGGAAAAACCATAGCCTTGACTAGACGAAGTACAGCTTAGTAGGCATTAATTGAGCACTTACTGCATTTATTGGTATGGCAGAAAGAAGGAGTAAATCCAGTCCTGGATTCAGGAGAGGAGCTGGTGGATAGGGAAGAACACAGCAAGCACATGTTTGTCGTTTTCAACGCAAGATAGAAAATCCATCTTGATGTCCGCACATTTCTGTAACTATACTGAAACCCATAGAACTACAGACTTTAAAAGAATAAATGTTATAGCATATGAATTCAGTATGGCATATAGTTCAGTATAGCTATGTTTAGAAATAAAGAGAAAATGAGGTCTTCTAGGATCAGGCTCACATCTCTGTGGTTATACCCCACTGCCTGGCATGGTACCTGACCCTTAGTAGGTTTACTGCTTAGGAACCTCGTTACAGGTGACAGAAACCCAACTTTAACTGGCTCATGTGGCTGAAAAGTCCTGGAGTGAGCTGTATTCAGATATGGCTGACTCCAAGAACTTAAATATCTTAAAAATTGTCTCCCTCTTTGTCTCTTGGCTCTGATTTCCTTTGTGTTTGGCTTCACCCTCAGTCAGGCTCTCCCCATTTGGCTGTACAGATGGCCCCTAGCAGCTGCAAGTTTACACCCTCCCAGTTTAGAAACTCCAGTAAGAAGGGTGTTTCTTTCCTGACTATTGCAGCAAAAATCCTAAGCTCAGTTCTCATTGGCTTGAGTTGGGTCATGTGTCCATCCTCGAACCAATAACATGGTATTGGTGGGTCTGGGACATCCATCAGCCTTTCATGCAGGAACAGGGTGGTGAGGTCAGCCCCATCCAACCACACTGAATACAGAGTGGAGAAGAGGTGATTCCTCAAAGTACATCGGAGGCTGTTAAAGTAGGATGGATGCCAGGTGGATCTGATCACAGATATCTACTTGGGAAATGCTAAGCTCAAGAAAGAAGCAATAGATGCCAGGAGCATCAAGAGAAAGGGAAGACCACATCTAGATCTCCTGGAAGAGAGGAGGTCAAGATGAGTCTGGAAGGGTGAATATAATGTTGACACAAAGAGGTGTGGGCTCAGGCAGATGGAGGTTGGATCCCAGAAACAATCACCAGGATCAAAGGACAGAGGACACAAAGTGTGAGGTGTGTTTGGGGAGCACTGACCGATTCTGTTTTCAGCTGAGTGCAGGGTTTGTAGGAGGAAATGCAGTCTGGTGGTGGGTGTGGAAGGCCTTGAATGCCGTGTCAGGAAGGTTGGCCTTCATTTTGGAACGGTGAGGAGCCATGGGAGATTTTTGAACATGAATGTGACAAGATAAAGGACAGTAGGGATGTAGAGACGGGAAGGTAGATAGGAGCAGGAGGAGACAGAAAAGCCAGGAAGCTACTGTAGCAACTGATGGGGTAGGTGCTGGGCCCTGAGCAGAGATGGAGAGGGGATGGAGGTGCTCTGAGGCCTGACTGGGCAGGAGGGGCGGCAAAGGGGAGCTTGAGAGTGGGGGCATCTGGCAGACCAGACAGTATCTGAAGTCAGTTGCACTGCAGGGGAACGAGGAGAGAGGGTCCCCGAGGGCATGGGGCTGGGCACAAAACCAGGCCCTTCAGCTCCCTTGGCTCCAAGCACCTGTCGGATGAGCACCTCATCATGTCAGGAGACCTGGGTCTATATCCTCACTGGGTACTGTGTACCTGCCTGGTGACCTTAGACAAGCCGCTTTGCCTCTATTTCTTCATCTGTAAAATGGGGCTAATATACTAACTGCCTGGTAGGATATGGAGAACAAAGAAGACTATCTGGGTAAAGTAATACAATGCTTGATGTACTGTGCTGCTGCTGCTAAGTTGCTTCAGTCGTGTCCGACTCTGTGCGACCCCATAGACGGCAGCCCACCAGGCTCCCCTGTCCCTGGGATTCTCCAGGCAAGAACACTGGAGTGGGTTGCCATTCCCTTCTCCAATGCATGAAAGTGAAAAGTGAAAGTGAAGTTGCTCAGTAGTGTCTGACTCTTCTTGACCCCATGGACTGCAGCCCACCAGGCTCCTCTGTCTGTGGTGCTCAGTAAATATTCATGCCGGTTTTGTCACCAGTCTTACTATTCCTGTACCAAGTGGATATGATGATGTTGACCCTACAGAGCTGAATTAGGAATAAATATAATGGATATGGAATCTCAAAACATGATGTAAAGCCATGTTTCTCTGTCATCACTTTCCGGTGCCATGTTGCTGAAAAGGGTGTTGGATAAAGAGGATGTGAGTGCGAGATCTTTATTCATGTGTATCTCCCAGCACATCTTCCATATTTGTCTCTTTCTCCCCTGCTGGACTGTAGCTCTGTGAGGGCAGAGCCAGTCTGATGCCCCAGTGTTTTACATACAGTGGGCATCAGTGAATGTTTGCTGAACTGAACTATAAGTGAATAAATTAGAATCTGCCTTCTGAGTTAGCTTCCCATAGTATGAATGATTTCTCTGGATCACCTCCTCAGAGAAGCTCCACATCCTCATGACCAATGGCCTTAGAAGACCCCGTGGATCAGGATTAAGCTGAGCTGCCTCCTGCATGTTCCCACGAGCATCGACCCCCGAGCTTTCCTGGTGTGAGGGAAATGCCCTTGGTCATGCCATGCCTACTCCCAACCAATTTCTCAGACCTAGCCAGGCACCCGGGAGAAGGTGCATGGAATAATACACCTTTAGAACTAGATATTGGTATGGGGAGGGAGGAGGGAGGAGGGTTCCGGATGGGGAACACATGTATACCTGTGGCGGATTCATTTTGATATTTGGCAAAACTAATACAATTTTGTAAAGTTTAAAAATAAAAAAAATAAAAAAAAAAGAACTAGATATTGGGCTAAGACTTTTAGCTCACTACCTATATTTTTAAAGGGCTCTTCTTCATGTGTTTGGTCTCCCTTCTACGGAAGATCATCAACTTCTTTATGCAGAGATGTGAGATCTCAACAGGGAAATGAACAAGCTGAAAGTGTAAGACAGGGGTGAAAATAGAAGTCCTAAATAAATTCATTGAGTTTCCCAGGTGGCGCTAGTGGTAAAGAATCTGCCTGCCAAAGCAGGAGACATAAGAGATGCCGGGTTCAATCCCTGTGTCAGGAAGATCCCTTGAAGAAGGGCATGGCAGCCCACTCCAGTATTCTTGCCTGGAGAATCCCACGGACAGAGGAGCCTGGTGGGCTGGTCACAGGGTTGCAAAGAGTTGGACATGACTGAAGCGACTTATCACACACACACACACAGAGGATATATAACTTTTGTTGGTTAGGGTGGACTTGGCAGTGCTGCATCAACAAATCCTGAAATCTGTTTTGCTTGACACAGTCAAATTTATATACTGCTCAGCCAAATCCAGTGTGGGTCAGAACCTCCTGGGAGGCCCTCCTCCAAGTGAGAACACAGGACTCCAGGCTGCCCTTGTGTTTTCACTCTCCCATCTTTGGCCTCAAGAAGATGGGGGCGGGAAGAAATCCTTAGGGGAAGGCACACGAGATTTTTGGCCATCTTTACTTGGAAGTGGCATGTATTATTTCTACTCGTATTTCATTGATCAGAAATAGTTGTTGACCAACCTAACTTAAAAGGAGGCTAGGTTATGTAAAGGAGCGTGTGGATGTCACGGACGCTTGTTGTTTGGGGTCCGTCAGGAGTTACAGGCCAAGATGGATGTACAGGTCCCAGAGATCTTAGGGGTAATGCCCATGAAAGGTAAAAGAGGAGGTAGTGAAAGCTTCAGATCACAGTGCTGTTCTGACACCTGTGAAAGTACAGGGGAAGGAAGGAGAGCTGGGAGAAGAGTCTCAGAAAGTCTTGGCCAGCCCATTGGGGTGGGGTGCTCCAGAGCAAAGACTGCCAGTTAGAGGGCTCAGTGAAAGTAAAAGTTACCCAGTTATGTCTGACTCTTTGTGACCCCGTGGACTGTAGCCTGCCAGGCTCCTCTGTCCATGGGATTCTCCAGGCAAGAATACTGGAGTGACCAGTCTCTTCTCCTGGGGATCTTCCTGACACAGGGATCAAAGCTAGGTCTCCTGCATTGCAGGCAGATTCTTCACCATCTGAGCCACCAGGGAAGCCTGTGGGATCACATATCGAAGACCGAAAGAACCAGGCTCTAGAATCCCTGCCCAGCTTGGTCACGGGCTGCAGGCACCCTGGGAAGAATGTGTCCTTGTCTTAATTAAACACTACAACAGATCTTGAAGCCACAGCTGGAGGCTTAGCTGAGGGCACTTGTCCTGTAGATTCTCTCTTTAAAGGAGATCTGACTGGCCCACCTAGATGGCTGCCACAGCTCCACCTATTTCTGCTCCATCATACTAATGCTACATGTTGTGATGGAGAGAGCTTTCTGCCAGGCCCTTTTCTAGGCTCTAGGGTACAGAGATGGATGTGACATGGATCCTGCTCTTGAGGGTCTCACAGCCTAACTGGCGGTCACACAGTGTGACCTGACCACGGTCAGGAGGGGTCAGGGGAGGATGATGGGGAAGGCATACCCCTTCTTGAGGCACCTGTTTGGTCATTCCCCATGTCGTTTGGGATGAAATGTAAGTGGCTTCTTATTGCTTACTTTTTTGGTTATTTATTTTGGTTCTAGGAAGGTGAGAAAATTAAATGGCATAGTTTGCCCAATGAGCATCGCATTCATCTGCTCCTTTTGTTTATTCTTATTCTCTCTGCTTATGTAACAGTTTGCAATGAGGCTGGTGAGATGCCTTTGTCTCTGTACCTTTCCAGGATCCAGCAGGTGTGCCAGGCTGAAACAACAGGAGTGTGAGCTCCAGTTGGGGTCAGTGGTCTGGGCTTTGGTGCTAGGTTGGTTGCTAAGACCTCGATGGTCTAGATGCTGGTGCTGGGTTAGTTAATAAGTCTTTGCTCTTCTCTATGAATTTCAACACTGAGGATCTCTGCTCCACTGTAAGCACTGCGAGGGCAGGCACTGGGTGTGTCTGGCTCCCTTGTGTACACCCCCACCCCTCTAGGCAGTATCTCAGGGCCAGACACAGAGCAGGAGCTCAATAAATATTTATTGAACAAGCAAATAGACCTAAAAGCTTGGAACTCAGCTCTCTGATTCGAAGAGGATTAATGGGTATAGTTTTAACAAATTGAGGAAGTGCTTTTTATGCCAAGCCATGTGGGGTGAGCTTTCTGCTTGCTTTTTATTCCTTCTTTGGTGCTTTGTGGGACCCAGGAGTTGTGCAGAGGGAAAAGGGTACTTGTCGGATGCTCCAATAGAGAATTTTGTGCAGAGCTAACGTCAGTCTCCTCTCCCCTGACAAACACACACACACCATCCTCCAAGGTCTTCCAATATCAAACCTGGGGAAGAAATACTTTCCAGCATCTAAGAAGTATTATGGTTTTAGGAGATTAGTTTATTGGAGCAGTACTCTAACTGGCAGTTGCCAGCTGTAGGAATCAGGTTCTGATACCCCATTCCCACCTCCAGGGAGTATCAGGCCACAGAGACTTGGCTGAGCTCTGGTCCCAGTAGACACTGTAGGAATGAAGCCAAGTCATCAGGCTTGGTGAGCCAGGTAGTCTAGTGGCAAGTCTAAATATAATGAATAAAGAGGTGTTCTGGGGTCCCCTGAACAGCAACATATATTCCAGGTGCCTTGCTCCTGGGCTGGAAGTTTCTGCTCTTTATCCTTCTGTGGTCAGGACTGATTCAGGAACTGGGTAAGCTCAGTCTGGAGGTGACTATTTCTCTGATCTGGTTTTGCTCTGAACCCCAAATCAAACAGCTTATTAGAATCATGTGCAAAGTATGAGTAAATTGGTTATGAGCTGATGTCTGAAGATTTGAGAATTTTTGCTTGAGTCAAGGGCCTGAACGTTGTGACATTTTGAGGGCTGTTGGGGCGTTCTTTTCACCCCACTTTCTACTTTTTCAGTCTTTTTTGAACAGTCTACATTGCTGGAAGGATGAAGTGTCATTGTCATCTAGAAAATTAGTGGTAGATCCAAAGTACTGAGTAAATGGACTCATCTGTCTTCATCAGTGCCCATGTTCCACAGCTGCTGGCTGAAGCAGACCCCTTCTCCTGCCATTTGGCAAGGACATCATCAGTCACCGTTTGGATAAAATCTAGCCAAAGAAGGACTTGTGGAGTGATGCATTATTGTTGTTCTCATGGTGCAGGGTCAGGAGGTGGCAGAGAGAAAATGATATTTTCACACTCTGCCCATGATCCACTTGACTTTGTTCAGAGGGAACTGATTTTGAAAGCAACAGCCATCCTAATAATAATCACTAAATCCAAATCGATTATCCAAATCGCTTTGTTTCTGAAACTACCCATTCACTGAAGCTTGTCTGAGAATGCCCAGAATTGTTTCAGGGATTTTAGTGGCAGACAGGGACCTGGAAGCCCACCCCAGGGCATATGATCAGAGTCCACGCACATGTTTCCACCCAAGGTGTTGACTTTGATAGACTTTTGGCTCACCCATCACTCCACAGAGTGTCCTCTCAGGGCCCGACTGACCCTTCTGACCCTCCTTGCTGGACTCTGAATTCTAGAAACATTGGGAAGTCTTTGGAGAACTTCTAATCTTATTGTCATTTAAAAAAGAAAAAGGAAAAGAAAACACTATTTGCAAGTAGGTGAGGAAAGAGAGACTACAACAACAGTTTCTCACCTTTATCCTGTGCTTAGCATGTGTCAGTCCTGTGTCAAGTACTTATTTAATTCTCACGCCAATTTGATGCGGTAGGTGCTATTATTGTCTGCATTTTACAGATGAGGCTTAGAGAGGTTAAGTGACTTATTTAACATCACAACCAACCAAGTGGTGAGCTGGGGATTTCAATCCGGATGGTCTGACTTTGATCTCTGCTGCTTAAACTCTAAAGTGAAATAGCATCTTCACATGGGAGCTATCTGCCTCCCATGAAAGCAAGTGGCACGTTTTGTCAGTAGCTACTGCTTCTCTTTTTTTGATGAATTTCACCCAGCTGCTTCCCTCTCCCTTTAATTCAGCCTCATCCTCACCCATTTCCCTGTCCGCCCACTCAGTCACACACAGCCAGCGCTGTACTATCTACTCACTTTAAGTGTGTCTGTCTACACACCTGGCTCACATGGATCTGCTCTCTGCTCCCCTTGCTCCTGCAGAACTTGTCACCTCCTATGTGCTTATTTGGGGCATCAGTATTTGTGTCTTTGTGTGTGTGTCTCCTTTTAGACTTAGATCATGTCGAGAGCAGCTGTGATGCTTCCTTTATACGTGGAGCTCATACCTGCTAAGCACCTACTTGGTGCCAGGCGCAGTGCTGGTCATGGGGCATGTGGAGGTGAGTATAAAACAATGATGCTCTCAAAGGGAGGCCACCAGGGGTTTGTTACGATGCAGCCTAAGAAGTGTGATGGTGCAGCCTAGGGCAGGTGCAGGGGCTGTCCCCCAGAATCCCAGCACACTGGTCAGGTGGCCTCCCTGTTTAATACCCTGCAGGGGCTCATCATTGTTCTAGGAATGGGAACAGAACTTCTCCCTGTGCCCTTGGAAGCCCTGCGGTCTGCCCTGTTCACTCCTAGCTTCATTCCTGAGAACTCTTCCCTCTGTCTCTGGGCCCAGACATGGGGTACTTTCAAGTTTCTCTGGTGATCATGCTCAGAGAGTGTGCACGGGACCTTTTCACAGGCTGTTTCCACCGTCTGGAAGGGACTTTTTGCCATCTTCCTTCATCTTTTAAATACCAGCTCAAGCGTGCTTTCTCTGTCCTCGCTCACTGGGAGAAAGAAACCTCTACTGCAGTTTCTGTAAGAGTCTTGAACCTTTGTAGTGCTTTTCACAGATGCAATTTTAAATTGCCGAAATGTTTGATCAGTGTTGGTCTCCCCTGTTTTGGCAGGAGACTGTGAACTTGGTCGGTTTTGGCTCACCATAGTGCCCCACACAGTTTCTAGCACTTGGTGGTGGTTGTGTTAGTCGCTCAGTTGTGTCCAACTCTTTGCGACCCCGCAAACTCTAGCCCACAAGGCTCCTCTGTCCATGGGATTCTCCAGGCAAGAGTACTGGAGTGGATTGCCGTTTCCTTCTCCAGGGAATCTTCCCAACCCAGGGATCGAACCTGGGTCTCCTGCATTGCAGGCAGATTCTTCACTGCCTGAGCCACCAGGGAAGCCCTCTGCTGCGAATATTTATTGAGCCCATGGTAGATGCTCATTAAATATTTGCGGAATGAACGGATGAGCGTCGAAGGATTTATGAGGCCTCATCTGGTTGTTTATAATGGCATCTGTGTGTTTTCCCATATCCGTGTGAATGTGGGGAGGACAGCCAGGCACTGTGGAGAGACCATCACACATGGCATCAGAAGCCTGGGTGTGTGTGCTGGTGCTGCTCACTCCTTGAGCCTTGGTGACCTCATCTGTGAAATGGGGATGGGTTATTTTGAAGGCTGTCATAGAACCTTCATGTAAAGCATTAAGCACAGGGGCCCACGTTGATAGGCAGACACTGACTTTTATTATTGTCATTTTATTATAACACATATGAAAATGTAAAATGCTGTTCAGTTCAGTTCAGTCACTCAGTAGTGTCTGACTCTTCACGACCCCATGAATCTCAGCACGCCAGGCCTCCCTGTCCATCACCAACTCCCGGAGTTCACCCAGACTCACGTCCATCGAGTTAGTGATGCCATCCAGCCATCTCATCCTCTGTCGTCCCCTTCTCCTCCTGCCCCTAATCCCTCCCAGCATCAGAGTCTTTTCCAATGAGTCAACTCTTCTCATGAGGTGGGTGGTCAAAGTACTGGAGTTTCAGCTTTAGCATCATTCCTTCCACAGAGATCCCAGGGCTGATCTCCTTCAGAATGGACTGGTTGGATCTCCTTGCAGTCCAAGGGACTCTCAAGAGTCTTTTCCAACACCACAGTTCAAAAGCATCAATTCTTCAGTGCTCAGCCTTCTTATAAATACCAGCTTTTGTTTCAGTGGAGGACTCTGTGTTTGAAGCTAGCAAAGTAGTGTGTGAGATCTGTGTCTGAGCGTTGCTGAATGAGAGTCTAGGTGAAGTGGTTGTTCCCGAATCCCTGTCTATTTCCAGAAGGAGCTGAGCTGCACTGAGAGTTCCGTGGTGAATCTCCTTGGGCCCAGGGTGTGCTGTTGACCCCTGTGAAGTCCTTATAGCTCGGTGTTGTCACTGCTGGCTATTGTCCACTACAAAGCCTGGCTGTGAGCAGAGCCAGTGTGTGAGGATAGGTGTGTCTTCTGTTTTGTATCTCCTGTGTCCCCATACCCAGGGTGCAGCCTATAGGCCCTCAGCCATATCTGTGAGTGAATGACTGCCCATGCATCTGAGCACCTAGCATGGCCACTGGCACATTGTAAGTGCTTAGCAAATGCTTTTTGCATGAGTGGCATAAACACAATGTGCAGCATGACCATTTTGGATAAAATCACAACCGCGCCTCTAAAGGAAGCAGAGGGAGAAGACACGATCAGGCATCTGTGAGGAATGGATTGCTCCACCTGCATGCTGGGGCTGAAGGCAAGAGAGAAAGATTCTGGGGTTACCATGTCGGGAGCACGTGCTTCCCTGTAGGTGCCAAAGACAGATCTTTTAGCTCAAGGGCCAGGTGGTTCAGCGGAAAGGGCTCTGCACTTGCCACGGGTGACCCATCTCTGGTTCTCACTAGGGTGACCTTGAAGTAGTTGTTTAACTTCTGTACACCTTAGTTTTATCATCTGTAAAATGGGAATAATAATAATGCCTGCCCTGCTTGTCCATGGAATTATTGTAGAGATCATTGAAGAGGGAGGCGGGGGAGAGAGAGAGAAAAATAGATTAATGTGAAAAGACTTTAAAAAGTCATAAAGAGTTACAGATATCAAATGTGTCTGAAACTAAGCACAAAGAGTAATTAATTCTGGGTTGTTCTCCCAGGGCTTTTGGATATTTCCAATAACATCTTTATCAAAGACACAGAGATGTTGTTCACATAGGTGATTCATTCAACTTTCTATTAAGTAAGGAGAGCAGTGTGAGATAACAACACTATGGAAGCAGTTAGCCAGGGAGCTGAGGTTTTCTACCCCAGCAGGCTGTCTTACAGAAAGAAGTATCTAGAACAAGAAGTGATTAACATGTCTTCCTGTCATCTGTCAGGTGTCTTCAGAATTCATCCATTCATTGGCAGGTGTCAGATCTGAAACCATCTGCAAGCAAACTGTCGAACACGGGTCCCAGGCAGGAGTTTGGAGGTGTGGGAGTTAGGGCTGTCTGCTGTAAGCAGCAGTTTGGGATCCAGCCAGGAAGGCATGGGGGGTTGCTAGGTTTGGGGACTGGGACAAAGCCTGGCATATCTGATTGAAATGTGAAATGTCTGGACTGGGCTAGTTCATACAGCCCAGGAGTGGGAGGCTGGGATGAAAGTGAAAGTGTTAGTCGCTCAGTTGTGTCCAACTCTTTGTGATCCCATGGACTGAGGCCTGTGGGGATCCCGTGTCCATGGAATTCTCCAGGCAAGAATACTGGAGTGGGTAGGCAATTGTATTTATTTTCTCCAAAAAGAGCTTTGATTCTTGCCAACAGATGTGCAAGTATTTTGTTGAGACCTCAAGAGTTCTGGGCCAGGCAGTGTGGAGATGATGAGTTTGGTTTGAGAGATTTGGGGACCCCAAAAGCTCCCCAGCTATGACATCCCCAGCTAAGCCCATCCTGCCTGCTGGACTCATGTGGACAGTGGGTCTTGAGATGGTCTGATTGACTTTGTTTTGGCCACTCTAGATCCTCAGCAGGCTGTGGCCCTGATTCCAGCCTGGTGGCTCCACCATGGACAAAACAAAGTGACAGGCCCTTACTGAGCCCCTCCTGTGCTCCAAGCACTTTGCCAGGTGCCCTCATGTGCTCACCAGAGCAGGCAAGGTGTAGGAGAAAGAGCCTGGGCTTCCGAGCCCTAGGGGCTCCGGTCTGGCTCACAGCCCTGCTGGGCAACCTTGTTGGGGGTCACTTCGCTTGGGGCCTCCCTTCCCTGGTGTATAACATGGAAGTTTGATATCAGATGATCAGCGTTGTTTTGAAGACTAAATAAAATAAAAGCATAGAATCTAGTGCCCAGAGGGTGTTCAGCAGACACCACAGGGTGGAATATGCATTGGGGTATGACATACTTCTCTTTTGGTGTGAGGTGCAGGCAGGAAGTTGCAGAACTGGCCTTTGAGAATTGCTTTGGATTCTGGCTCCTGAGGATAGGGACTTCTGTAGGTTTTAGTTTTATTCCCCTGGGTGATTTACGCCTGCACACATATAAAGCCAAGTGCTTCTGGTTTGGGAAATCAGAGAGGTGGGTATAACTAGAAGAAGGTCCTATTCTGGTCTGGCTCTGTATTCAGATGATTCTAGAAGCCCCTCCCTTACGTTAGGAAGCTTCAAGGTTGCTGGGGTCGGTGGCTTCATTGTCTAAAGAACAGTGTGGCCCCTGGGAGGGAGAGGAATGAGACTCTGATCCCTCTCTTTGGGGCTTGAAATTGTTAGGACATGTCTGAGAGGTGGCGTAACTTTGAGAAGGGTATGCTGCAGGAAAGGGCAAAAAGAGCTCTGAGGTGAGCTTTACTTAATGTGGGGGCCCAGGGCATGGGGGTGTTGAGGGCAGGCAACTTGGAGATAGGAACTGATGCTGAAATAGCCCTCCTCCTCTAAGATACCCGGGGGAGGCCCTGGGGGTGGTAACTGCAGATACAATATAAACTGAAGGTGCTCAGTGTTGAGAACTGTCACCCTCAGTTTTCGTCTTGGCTCTGGCCAACCTGGCTCAGGGTTGACCCCTCAGGGCCCTGGTTTTAGTGCAGATCACAAGCCTCTGTGGCCAACATGGCAGCTGAATGAAACTGAGACTGGCAGCTGGGCCTGGCTCAAGGTGTGGGGTCAGGGTGACCTCAAGGGGTGCAGATGAAGAAGACCATCAACCTGTCAGCATAAACCACCTGTAGAGCCAGGGTGCACTGAGCAAGGTGCTCCCAGAATACCTGAGCTGCCCTGTCCCTCTCATCTTTGAACATTCAAAGAAGTGTTACCTTATTTCTACCCCAGTCTGGTATAGTGTGAAGTGCAGTTTGGTTTCTTATTTTGTTCTGATAATGACCTTATGTAGTCGATATTTTCAACAATTAAACAAGAATTACAGATTGTGTGTAGTGCTAGAGTCTGTTATTTCTTCCAAATGCATCATCTAATAACAACCTGGTAAGAGGAATTCTTCCGTTAGCCCCATTTATCGATGGGGAAATTGAGGCTCAGAGTGATGAGCCCAGGGTGAGATGGTAAGCAGAGACTTACTAAGTCTGCCAGGCTCTAAGCCCAGTGCCATTTGCATACTCACAGCTGCCGGGCACACTTTGGCCTAGGCAGATGGGCTGTGTGGTTCTGGGTTCACAGGGTTCACGGGGATCAAGTCAGATGCCAGGGAGCCATCCATCATGGGCGTTCCTGAAGGCCCTTTAAGAGAGCTGTGTCTACAGATGCTGTTGGCTTCATGGATGATAAAGTGCTTCTGACTTCATCCTCTTAAGCGCTTCAGGAAGGACTGCCAGAGGAGGCCATCCACAGCAGGGAGACAGATGTTCAGAGAGACTGGAGGTTTGGACCAGAACCCATATGCAGGCCAGTGTTAGCTGGTCATGGGGGAGAGGTGACCTTGTGTTGGACATTGAGCTCCATCTCGGAACAAGAATGATGCACCTGTGGCTGTGGGCATCTGAACATGACTCGAATATATGTGACAGTGTGGGCAACTCACATGTGAACAAGTTACTCTAGTGGAGCACCTGACTCTGGAGCAGGACTCCTTCACCCTCACTTACCAACTGTGTTAATTTTGGTCAAGCGACTCCCCTTCCTGTGCCCCAGTGTTCTCATCTGTACAGTGGGTGATAATAATAGTACCTATTTCAAAGAATAGTTATAAAAACTAAATTTGCTGAAGACTTCAACCACTGCACAATACATCATAAGGGCCATGAAGTTGTTGTCAAGTAAAACAAAACATGTGAGGCTGATTTGAATATACTCTTAGGAAGGTACAAGTAGAGGCTATAGGAGCATGAAGGGAAGTGTGATGAATTCTCACTGGGTACAGCCTGGGAGGGCTTATCAGCCTGGGAAGTGACTTTTGAGCTGTGCTTGCAGAGGTGGAGATGTGAGAAGAACCCTGTGGGAGGAGGGAACTACCCTAGCCAAGGTAGGGAGGTGGGACTTTGAGGGGTTAATGCTGAGCCATTCAGGTGTGGCAGGCACATAGGTGACTAGCTATAAAAGACATTGTGGAGAGAGAGCCAAGATCTGGAAAAACAACCATCTTTGGGCTTGCAGTGTCTGAAACTGCTGTTGCTGCTAAGTCGCTTCAGTCGTGTCCGACTCCTAGCGACCCCATGGACTGCAGCCTACCAGGCTCCTCCGTCCATGGGATTTTCCAGGCAAGAGTACGGGAGTGGGTTGCCATTGCCTTCTCTGTGTGTCTGAAAGGATAGTTTAAAATCAATCAGTGCTTATCAAGGGCCTCCTGCAAGGTCCTGGTTTCTGGTACTTGCTGTCAGCACAGAGGCTTTCTGTGGCTGACACTGGAGGACACACCCCCACGTCACCTGGGAGCTGGACAAGGTCATCTCCAGGGACATAGCAAAGATTAGGGTGCAGGGGAAAGAAGGTAGATCAGGCAGATTTAGTTAATCTTGGCTTTGTTACTTGCTGAGACATGTCTTTGGGCAAGCCCCTATCCCACTGAACCTGTGCTTCCTTCTGCACAGCTGGGATGTGGGCTCCTGCCTGATGGACTGGCTGGAAGTCAAGGATGAGAGGAAGTACCCTCTGAGAACATTGAATGGGAGTAGGACCCAGCCATGTTTGACACCGATTAGATTCAGGAGCAAGTCTGCCATGAGCCCATTCTAATTTTAACAACCGAAAAATGACTCAGGGTCTAAAGAGGGCCCCAGAGTGATTTCAGAGCTTACTCCAAGTTGGGTCTGTAGGTGGACATAATAGATGCAATCAGCTTTACGTTTCTCTTAATGGCTTTGTTGATGAAGGGAAGCAGAGAGTAGCAGGGAGGGATCCATGGCGAAATAACTGTGGGAACCTCGGCAGCCAGAAGCCGGGTTGGCAGCCCTGGCCCTGTGGTATGAGGGCAGAAGGCTGGTGCTATCATCCCCAAGGCTGACTGTCAGCCTGATGGGTAGCCAGTCTGGCTGCAGAGGTTTCCCTTTTTGACATGGGGTGAGCCACAGACTGCACTGGTCCTTGAGACCTGTCTTTGTTTGGATATGGGATGTAGGGCAAGGATTAGCACCCTGCCCCACCCCTAGAAGGACAGGCTCTGGGTTTGGAGACAGAAAGTCCCCTTGGTGGCAGGGGGGCTGGCTGTCGTTTTGAGTCTAGTGATTGGGCAGATTGTCTTGAGAGGATGGGTTCTTGGGTTGCTCAGTCACTCAGTCATGTCTGACTGTGAACCCATGGACTGTCACCCACCAGGCTCCTCTGCCCGTGGATTTTTCCAGGCAAGAATACTGGAGTGAGTTGTTGTTCCCTGCTCCCCGGGATCTTCCCAACCCAAGGATCGAACCCACATTTCTTAAGTTTCCAGCATTGGCAGGCGGATTCTTTACCACTACGGCCACCTGGGATTCAGAATGGCTAAATCTGTCAGGTTCCAGCCTTTTTCCTGCCTGCCACAGAACATTTCTTCACTGAGTAGCAACAGGCCATTCCTAAAACCTATTTGGATAGAAGAGATTCTGAACAGAGCAACAGAGTGGTTTTCTCAAAACCACTGATAAATAAGTTGATGTATAAAGACTTAACTGGATTTTTACCCAAATGACTCCCTTTGGATGTTTGGAGAAAGAGAGTTGTAATGCCTTAGGGGGAACTGAAGGGAGGAGGAGAGTTGTGTTCAGAATATAAGTATGGCTCTTGCAAGTCTTGACCTCATGGTCTTTCATGGGAGCTGGACTCTCTGAGCTTTGGTTTCTTTATCTGTAAAGTAGGTAGGGTACCCTTTTCAATTACCCTCCCAGGGTGATTTTTTCTTTTTTTTCTTAAATCAGATTATGGCACTGGAGAGCCCTTGAGAAAAGTCAAGATAGGACTATCTGGGATTGTTAAGCATTTCTGTGAGAGAGCCCTACAGTGGCATTTGCCTGGATGCACAAAGAAGGAAATCATGAAAGCTACAGAAAAAGGAATATTGCGAAAATAATAGGAACTAAAGTAGGTCTCATTTAGGTTTAAGGAAGAAATAGGGCAGTGGATGTAAAGACTGAGCTATCTATTCTTGTTTTTAAGTCAGAATTTATTTTTTAGGGCAGAAAATGGGCAATTGGATTCTTTCATCCTGTAAAAGTTAGAAGTCAGAATGTCAGAGGAGATGTAGGGCCCCCAGAACAAACAAAGAAATATATCCTGAAAAGGTTTTCTTATGTGGCTTGGATGTGTATAAGAAGCTGGCTTAAAAGCTTTCAGATGTTCGTATGATATAAATCATGTAATTGACCTAACAGTGTTAGGATCCTAGAGCATGACATTGCCACAACCCCCTCACATTCTGACTCCTTTGGAGAAAAGTCAGGCTAGGAGACGTCTGCAATAGCATATTTTGGAGGATGACACCAGCCTCTCTGCTCTCTGAAGCTGTTTGCTTTCTCCAGTCCAGCTCTTCTTGTCTAGAGCTCAACAAGATCCTCCAGGCACCAGAAATGTGGGAATTCTGGTTATTGTCTGGGTCCCCTGGGAGCAGGCATGAAATTACCCATCAGGACTGCAGCATCGTCAGAGTAAACACATTCCAGGGCTTAGCCTCTGTTCTTTATGGGAGTAAATTGTCTACTTTTCATCAAGGTCCTTGGAGATAAGCATTCTTATTGCTCCCATTTTTCAGATGAGAAAACTGAGGCACAGAGAAATTTACTTATCTGCCTAAATTTGCATGGATAGTAACTGACTAATTTAAACCCAGGCACTGTGGTTCTGGGGCTTCCCAGGTGGCTCAGTGGTAAAGAATCCACCTGCCAATGCAGGAGTCATGGATTAGATTTCTGGGCTGGGAAGATCCCCTGGAGGAGGAAATGTCAACCCAATGCAGTATTCTTGCCTGGAGAATCCCATGGACAGAGGAGTCTGGTGGGCTACAGTCCATGCGATCACAAAGAATCGGACGTAACTGAGCGACTGAACATGCACACTGTGGTTCTAGGGCCCACATTTATAAACATGAAGCACTGGTCTTTGTTTCTGGCTTTCAAAGGGACCTCAGAAGATCAAGTGGTCCAATTGTCTGCCTGCCTGTCACTATCCCCATTTTACAGATGAGAAAGCTGAGGCCCAGTGCCCCTACCCTTCCTTCCTGCTGCTCTTGCCAGTTAATATGTGAAATTTTGACTCCAAGTGTGATAGTATTTGGAGGTGAAACCTTTGGGAAGTGATTAGGTGATTAGGATTTGTGTCTTTTGTTAAAGGAGACCCAGGAGAACTCATTTGCCTTTTCCACCATGTAATGTTATAGCAAAAGACAGTCATCTGTGAAACCGGAATTGGACTCTCACAAGACACTGAATCTGCTGGTGCCTTGATCTTAGGCTTCCCAGCCTCTAGAACTGTGAGGGAGACGTTTCTGTGGTTTATAAGCCATACAGCCCATGGTGTCTGTTCTAGAAGCTCCAACGGGCTAGATACCAAGAGAAGAGGGCTGATTTGCTAAAGCCACACAGTGAGATTGCAGGTGAACTGGAATTAGAACCCTGCTGTTCTTTACAGGAATGATCTTCCCCAGCAGTTTCTGCCTTTTGGGCTTCTTTCCTCCTTCTGAGAGAGTGAGAGCCACATCAGCATGTGGCCCGGATGAGGCTCTTCCTTCTCATCCCTGGCATGCTTTCCACTCTCAAACCAGCAAGTCCTCCTTCTGTTGCTGGGCTTACTCTGGCTGCCAGGACCCCTCCCTGGTGTGGCCCTCACCACTGTCCACAGAGGCTGCTTGAGGGGTACAGGTCGGTTGGCAGGAACTTTCACCAGCTATGATTCCAAGGTGGGTGCTCAGAGCATGCTCAGAGGGTGGTCTGAACAATTAGAAAAGGAAGACGAGATCCCTCTGAGTTCTTCAAAAACATGATGGATTGCATTGACCTCACTACTTTGTTGAGGAAGTTACAAACTGATGAGGTTAGGGGAACTGGGAAACTAGCAGATGTGAACTACATGAAGGTATTTGGCAGAATCTCTTGTGAATTTTCAACCAGGTAGAAAAGATGGTCCATTTAGACGCATCTGTTCATTGTTTGCATCTCAAACCCAAGAGGTGTTAATCTGGGAGTAGTCTGGGGTGGGTGTCTACGGCAGGGGTCCCCAACCTCTGGGATCTAATGCCTGATAATCTCATGTGGTGATAATAGAAATAAAGCACACAATAAATGTAATGCACTTGAATCATCCCCAAACCATTCCACCGCCTCCAGTCTGTGGAAAACTTGTCTTCCCCAGAAGCACTCCCTGGTACCAAAAAGATTGAGGACCGCTGATTTGCAGTCTGTTCTTTGCCTGGGCTTTAAAAAAATTATATATGGTCTACAGCTTATGGTGGTTTGTGTAAAAGTGGTATGCATTCTGAGAAAGCGTGCTTCAGATTTTGAATTTTTATCTTTTCATGGTCTAGCGCAGTGCAGTACTCTCTCGTGATGCTGGGCAGAGGCAGTGAGCAGCAAGCATCCTGCTCCGTCACACGATCACAATGGTGAGAACCGATATAGTTAAAACTGTCCTCTACCCAGACAACCATTGTGTCTCACACTTTCAGTGCACTGTTCAATAAATTACATGAGATATTCAACACTTTTTTAAGAAATAGGGTTCGTGTTAGATGATTTTGTCCAAATCTGTAGGATAAGTGTTCTGAACATTCTTAAGGTAAGCTAGCCTATCATGTTCTTAGATTACATGTATTAAATGCATTTCTTACTTAACAGTATTTTTGGTTTGTGATGGGTTTATCAGGATTTAACCCATTGTAAGTTGAGGAAGATCTATCATTTTCTATGTATCTATCTTTAAGAGAAGATATATATTCTTTCTTTAATCAATTACTTGAATAAAATCAGAGAAGTCTTACAGGTCAAGTTTTGCTAATGATGTCAGGCTAAGAGGATTAGCAAATATTTCAGGTGACAGAGCCAGAAAACAAATTTCCTCTTGTCACATTCACACCATTGCACCAGGATTCCAAGAGTTCTTTTTCAGGGTTCACTACGTCAACTGGCTCTTGGGTTCCGACAACCAGCTGCTTAAGGACAGAATGAAGTTGATGAGGCTTAAAGGGAGTAGGTGTGAAAAGAGACTGAGGCCCTAGTTGACCATGACTCATTATGCTCTCTGAAGGGAGGGAGCTGGAAGCTAGCGCCTGTGCTGATGTAAATGCAGGCCACTGTTAGTCCTGAGTCTGCTGAGAATGAGACCTCTTTCAGGGCATGTGTTGGGAAAGGCAGTGCCAGTAGGACCATGGAAGATAGCTATAGTAGAGAAAAGCTTCTGCCGATGACCTTGGCTTCGACCTTGGCTTTATCTCAGGTTACCCTCCCTCTTCACACTCGCCCTCCCTTCTACCGATGGTTATCAAGTAAGACCTCAGGATGCCAGGCACTGCAGTGGGCACTGGTGGACAGTACCAAACAGGGTCCCTGTCCTCATGAGCTTATGACCCATGTCTTTTCTGCAACATATGTGTAGGTGATGCCAGGGTCTCTGGGGTGGTGCCGTCAGACTGGCCCTGGGGAAAATCCAGGCATCCCGAAGCAGACAGAGGTGCGATCAGGAGCTGAGATACACACAGGTGAGCCCAGACGGGGCAGCCTGGGGTGGAATGCCTTCTGTTCTGCAGAATAGTTCATTCTGCCTTTGAGCGGGCAGGTGAAGAGTGGTGGCGAGGCAGCAAGTGGCCTTGAGGAAAGGAGAGAATTGCATCCTTAGGGCAGGAGATTCAGGCAGAGGCCATCACATGGACAAAATACAGATCTCTAAGGATAGAAGCTTTGGGCTGGGATGCGGTTTTCTCTCTTATCACAGATAGTGGTTTTACTCTGTGTTTTTGAAAAATGTTATTGTAGAGTATAGCAGAATGTATTTGGTGTTGATCTTTTGGGATAGGTACATTATCTTGGAATCATAGCCCCCATTCCCAGAATGAGGACAAATGTACCGAGTAATAAACAGATATCATTGAGTAGCTGAGCAATTTCTGTTTGAGGACTTCAGTCAATATCATGCCAGAGGAGTCCATCTCCTCTGGACCTAGTCCAGCTGGGAAGAGAAAGGCATGCTTTTAAGATCCTTTGCATCTTTTGAAAAGCCTTCCTAATGACCGACTTTTGTACTTGGAGAGTTGACATTAAGATTTAAAAAAAAACTTGTAGTATCTTTATCTTATTATAAAAGTAATTTATGTTTATTGAGGACAATTCAGAAAATGCAAATTAAAAGAAGAAAATTAAAATCACTCATAACCTCACTATCTAATATAATCACTATAGATATCTTGGCATGTATTCTGATTTTTTTTTTTAAACAAAATCAGATTATTTGCTCCTTGTTACCTGCTCTTATTTTCCTTAACTTTATATCATGAAGAGCTTTCTGGGCCATTTCAGAACCTCTACTCCGTATTTCTAAGTGGCTTACCAGTATTCCACCAGGCCATACATGGATAATCTTTTCTTGTTGAAATGTGGATTGTGTGCAGTTTCTTGGTTTGTGTGTGTGTGTGTGTGTGAATGTGTGTGTGTATCTTAACAACATTGCAGCATACAGCCTTGAAACAAAATGTGGGTGCTTCTCTATGATTCGTTCTTTAGACTAGCATTGCCTGAGCCAAAGGGTATGCAAATTTTAAATATTTTAAAACTTAGTTATCTATGCCATTTCTGGAAAGCTTACTGTGGACCAGAGTCAAGTGCTTTTATATGCATCGTCTCATTTAGTTTTCATAACATGCCTAGGAACTATTATTATTCCTCTTTTAAGATGAAACATCTGAGTCTTAGAGAGTTTTAGTAACTTACCCAAGACCTCAGAGCTAGGACATAGAGGGAATCAAGTCCACTTACCTGGCTGCAGGACTCACAATGGAATCCTATACTACTTATTGCTAAGCTGTCTGTCCTCAGACAGCAGTGGATGGGGGGTGGGGGTGGGGAAGGGGGAGGGAGGCCTTCCCTTGAGCATGTAACTGGGAGATATTACTAAATAAAAAACAAAAACAAAAGCTCTGCCAATTGGGCAGTTGATAAGTTATTATTTTGCACTTCTTTATCAGAAAGGTTGAATGTATTTCAGTGTTTAATGAGCTCCGTTTTAGTGAATTGAATTGTCATACCTGTTGAGTATTTTTATTAATATACCTAGCTCTTTCCTACTGAATTGTGAAACTGCTTTTTATATATTACAGTTCTTTACCCACCCCCAACCCTAATGTGTGTACTAAATATTTTTCCAGTTTTTTCTCTTGTCTTTTAACTTTTTAACATGAGTTTTTTAAAAAAATCTCATGTAGCTAGATTGGTACCTTTATAATTTTGCTTTTGGGGTATACTTAGAACATCCTGCAAATAATCCATGGCTTTATAAATAACCCATTTAGATTTTCTTTTGGTTATACTAATGATTTAATTTTTTAAATATTTAACTCTTTAATACATTTAACATTTATTTTTTAATAAAGTGAACCTCTAATGATATGTTTATTTTCCAAATGGTTAATCCAGTGTTCCAATACCATTTGTTGAAAAATTTATTTCTCTACTTACTTGAAATGACACCTGATATATAGTTGGTCTGTTCCTGAATTTCTAGGTTTCTAAGTTTTATAAGGTGTGTCTAGGTCAGTGCCCCACTATTTAAATCACCTTAGCTTTTTATTAGTCTTTAATATCTGATAAGGTAAGTCCTCTCCATAATGTTAATAGTACTTCTCTTTCCAAGGATTTTCCTAACTATCCTCATCCATTTGTCCTCATGCTAGGACTAAAAATTATTTTGTTGAGTTCTAAAAATAATAATCATGAAGTTGATATTTTGGTTGGAACTTGGCAAACTTAGAGATTGAAATGTTTGCAGATTCATTTTGCAGGTTCATCTCATTCAAGAAACAAGGTGCATCTTTTCTTTTGTTCTTACCTCTTTTATATCCCTCTCAAAGAATTGGTAGTTATTAATTCATCCCACAAATATTTCTTGGGTAGTTCCAGACATTGTAGCCCTTTTCATATGAATCTTACTCGTTTGACTAACTTAATTTATCAGTGTTTTATGTCTTTGTTGTATTGTGAGCGATATCCTTTTATTTTATAGTGGCTCCCCTTCATCACCATATTTTCTAGCTGATTATTGCTGGTAAGTAGAAAGCTTTGGTTTGTGAATATTTCATAACCAGCCACCTACTTGAGCATTCTCATTGGTCCAAATAGTTCCCCATGGATTTTCCAAGTAGACAGTCATCCTTTTCTGCAAGTAACAATACTTATACCTCTTCTTTTTTCAATATTTTTATGTGGCTTCTTTGTCCACAGATTGAATTGTCATAAACTGTGAGAGCAGAACCAGGTAGATGTTGTGAACACAGGCATTCTTGTTTGATGGTGTGTTTCACTGTTGCTGGGCATGCTGGCTGTGGTTTGTGCCAGGCTTTGGTATGTTCTGGAGGTACCTTCTTTCTCATTTACTAGGAGGGTTGGGTTTTACGGTTTTAAGTAAGAAATTTAAGTGAATTTTATTAAATGTGTTTTCAACATCTTCTGTATGAACTGTTTGCATTTCAAGGATTTATTTCAGCAGGCCCAAAGGGTGACTGCATATCTGCAGCTAGACTGTAGACACTTTGTGAGTGGGCTTTGTCCTCAAAATCATCTAAAATCATCCATCCCCAGCTGTATTGAGACCCTATGGAGAAACGATAAGCTAAAACCATTCAATCCTCTGCTGTCCCCCTGCAGTCAATGTTTAGTCAATGTGTGTGAGAGTTAGTAGATATACATTCACTGTCCTGAATTTCTAGAAGGATGTTATAGGGAAGCACTCTCAAAATTCAGAGGTGGGGAGGCTGCAGAGCCTCACCTTCCCTTGTGCACTAATTAGGCGCCATCCGTGCGAGGAGGCATTTCATCCAGTTCTCCAGATGAGGTTAGTATCATGTTTGCCTCATCAAGGAACTGAATTACAATGGCATAGATGTTTAAATTGCAGGCCATAAAGTGCTTGTCAAGAACTAATTGTAGTCTTCCTGAGCCCTGGTATTACCAACCTCATGATTATGCCAGCTGCCGGGCTGGCAGGCAGCCTTCCCAGAAAGCACCTTGCAGTAAAGGTGTGGCTGTGATGGGGCAAATTTTGTCTAGGGAATTAGATGTGCTTTCTAAATAAATAAGGGATTCAGGTGTCAGGTGAGGAGCTGTACAATGGTTGGAGGTGCCCCCAGAACTGTGCCAGTCCATTTGGCTGAAAACAAGTTGTTCTAAAACTGTTTGGTTGAAAACAGTATGATCAAGGTGAAAATTAGGTCCACAATTATGAGTTGGCAAAAAATGAATCATTCCCTCTTTGCTGGATTTTCACATGTGGGTAGTTTGGGTGCCTTATTCATTTATTCAACAAATAGTAACGATTTGCTGTGTGTCAGGTACTGTTGTCGGCAATGGGGGTACAGCAGTGGACACAACAAAGACTGTCCCTGAGAGCTTGGATGCTGACGCTGGAGATGGAGAAATGTTGCCTAAATTAACACACATCTTAGCTAGTGGACCATAAACCATGTCAGATGGTGATAGAGCTAGAAAAGACAAATAAAGCACAGTAAGAGGGTGAGTGATGATGATTTAGTGGCTGGATGAGTTCTTTTTGAAGTTGGTGTCCAGAGAAGGCCTCTGTGAGATAACATTTCAACAGAGATTGGATAGAGGGAGACAGAGAGCCTGTGGTGTCATGTGATGTCCAGGCCAGTGCCAAAGCAGATGCAGTGGTCCTGAGGCAGTTTCCTTCGGGAATTCATGGCCAGCAAAGAAACTGTTGGGGCTGGAGCAAGATGATGAAGTGCTTCAGGGTCAAACTGGTGAGGGGGAAGGGCTAGATCACATAGTGTTTGATGGCCGTGGGATGTTCAAGGATTTTGCACAGAGAAATGATGTGATCTGACTTGTGTTTTAGGGCCGTTTTCCAAACTCCGTCTTTAGGCATTTTGGGTTCGTTTCTGAAATTTTTTTTTGGCAGTGCAGACATAGTTGGCTGAAAATGAAAGATACACAGAAAAAGTAGTCAACCACCACCACAGAAAGCAGAAAAAAATTCTGAAAAATTGACAACAATGCCTGAATATCTATAAGATGTTGTAAACTTGTCTCAGATGCCCTCAGGTTATTAATATGGGGAAAGTCCAGAAGTAGGACTCTTCCTTTTTGACCAGATTATTGTCTGGATCAGGCCTTCATCTGTCTGGGACTGGTCAGTGTAGAGTTTGCCAGATCCTTCCCTTTGGTCAGGAGCTTGGGTCTGGAGGCATACAGGTGGCTCAGAATCATCGTCTTGAGCTGAAAATAACTGCCACAGGACTCAGGCAACGGTAGTACACTTAGGCTTTACATGATACAAAGAGCCCTCTTGGTCTCGTTTCATCTTTATTGCTACCCTTACTGTGTTTTATAAGTCCATAAGTCAGGAGAGGTTGGACTGAGGGCTTATGTTGAATGAATGACCATCTGAGATCCTGGATCCACCATAGAGGCCTCCTGTATGCCTGGACCTTGGTCACCTCTATAATATAGCCTCTTCTTACAATAGTGTAAAGCTCTATTTCTGTTTTTGTTTGTCTGAGTTAATTGGGACTTTCTTTAGGCAGTGTACTAGGGTGATAGGTGAGCTGCCATATAACAGAGGGACCCCAAAATATAGTGTCTTAAATCAGTTAAAATTTTATTTTCCTGTCAACCTATAGTCTGGCTGGTCCAGGCTTAGGACATCTCTGCTCTACCAAATAGTTCAGGGATTCAAGTTCCTTAACTTTTGCTGTCCCGCCAAGCCTACAGGATTTGTCCTTGTTGCTGTGATTGAACAGGGTCACAGCCACATCTGTGTTACAGTGGGTGTAGAGGGAAGAGAAAGTGCAATAATCTAGAGCAAGCATCCTGTCTTAAAGCTGAAGACAGTCCAGAAGTTGTAAATATCACTTCTGTTCTATCTGTTAGAAATTAGTCACATAGTCATGCCCAGCTACAGGGGAGGATGGTTACATTTGATCTCTAGCTTGATGGTAAATGCCGAGTTTAAATTTAATGATGTGGTATATTAGTTTCCTATGGCTGCTATAAAACATTACCACAAACTTAGTGGCTTGAAACAACACAAATTTATTCTCTTACAGTTCTGAAGGTAAGGAATACAAGATGAGTCTTGTTAAAGTCAAGGTGTTGACAGGGCTTGTTCCTTTGGAGGCTCTGACAGGAGAATTCATTTCCTTTTTCAGCTTCTAAAGGTTGCCTGCATTCCTTGGCTCATGGCCATTTCCTTCCTTGCATCACTCAAACTTCTTGACTCTGTTGTCACATCTCCTATTACTCATTCTAGTCTCCTGCTTCCTCTTTAAGGACTTTTGTGATGACATCAGGATGATGTGCTTGGATATTGAGTGCCACTCCTTACTACCCTGAAATTCACTTGTTTAACCAGTATCTCTTTATAGAAAAGCAAAGGGTATCAGGCATCCTGTGCTGATCCTTAAGGATATATACTCTAAGTTTGGACAAGAGAACTTAGAAGGAAGCCCATGGTCAGATCAGTTGCCCACATCTGTTATTGCCAAGTTCTGTACCCTTGATGGACTCCATCACTTGCCCCCACCTTCAGAATGATGGACATTTTGGGGCCAGATGCCTCCTTCCACAGACATGTGGCTCTATAGAGCTAACATTGAGCCTACCACCCAGGGCCACCAGCGTGGCTCCTTCTCCTGGTTTCCCTGTACTGTCCTCCTCCTGATCACACAGGCTGAAGGCCTTGGCTTCCTCTCTGTCCACTCCCTTCCCTTGACCAGCCCCTTTCCCCATTAGCCTCCACATTTTCAGATCTCAAGATGTTCACTCCTACCCCTTTCTTGGTAGCCTCGTTGCTTATGGAACTGGCCCAGCTCCTCATCCGTGCGGTTGACACAATCTCCACACTTCTCCTGGACCCTCACCCATCTAGTCCTTCCTCCTTCAGGCCTCCACTGTCCACAGAGGCTCCTGCTTTGGTTTCACTGACTAGAGAACACTTGCTCTCCCCACCATGCTCAGAAATCTCTGCTGGGATCCCTGTTTCTATCAGGTGAAAACTCATCTGCTCTCAGTCTTCATGCGTTTGACCAAGATGGGAAGACGAAAAGGGCCCTGGAGTCAGAACCTCCAGCTCAGGGCCTTATCCTCAGCCATAGACCTGCTGTGAGGCTGGGGTAAGACATGTCTATCCTCTGAACCTCAGTTTCCTTCTTCACCAGATGGGTGGGTCTGGCCTGCTGAGCTCTCCTCCTAAGAAGTGGTGATTCCTTTCCAACCTGGTTACCTGGCCGGACTCCTGCCAGCCAAAGCTTGGGGAGCCAGAAAGAAAAGAGGGTCTGGAGGGATCCCTGCATAGTATGCCCATGAGTGGCTCCTTATTGTCTCCCTGGCATGTGGACCCTCTGGCTCAGGGGCTCCCCAGGCCGCCTGTGCACTCCTGAAGGCAGGCTGGACCGCTGGCTCTCAGTCTCTGAGACCATGCTCAGGGAGGGCATCCCAGGGCCCAGTCAGCTGTGAAGGACTGGCAGGCTGCCCCGCTGCCCTGTCACCTTTCTTCCTGTCTTGTCTGTCATTGACTGTCCAGCGGAGTCATCTCATCCCCTTCATCTGGCCTGAGCAGTGAATCTGTACTTGGGCAAGTGATGTGCCAGGGGCTGTTTCCCCAACTAGGCTGGTGTCCTCAGTGCAGGATCTTCTCTTGTTCGTTTCTGCTTCCTGCCAAGCCCCCAGTCCCATCCCACCCCATCCCACCAGCCCTCAGGGCCCCCGAATCAGGAATGAACAGGAGAGTGAAGGATCCTAGGATCCCCAGACATTAATGTGGCTTTCATAGGTGAGGGTGCTCTTTTCTCTCAGAATCCCTGTGATTTCTGGGCTGTGTTGATGGGTTTCACCAGCTTGTCAGGCCTGGTGAGGTCACCGAGTCTAGACCTGGGAATCCGGGGGAGGATTGGCTCTACCTTCCATTCAGCAGCAAATTATTAGGCTCTTTTTATTTTTATTCCAGGCACCATCCTGGGCACTGGAGGGAACTGCTAAGCAGAGTTTATAAAGCCTTTCTTCCCCCTCCCTAGATGATGACAGAGACCAAAATGGTCAACTATCATGAACCTCACAAGGCTGCAGGGTGGACCCATGGTGCCCAAAGGATGGAGGGTCTGGCTGTTAAGCAAAGTTTATAAACCTTTGTTCCTTCCCAAGAGGATTGATGTGGGGTGTGTGGGTGGCATTTGCAGTGGCTTGTGGGCTCCAAACAGGCTTCCTTGCTACAGAAACTATTACCATTTATCTCCTCAGCAGGCCTTTTTGTGACCTTCAGAGAGAGCAGCTGAAGAATTAGTACTGGGGTCAGACAGGGGCTTGTTATTTCAGCAGTGCTTTACAGCAAAACCAAAGTGGTGCTGGTGATTACACAAGGGTCCCCTGTTCAGTTATGCCTCATTTGTTCAGGATCTTCAGGACATGAATTGAACTGAGACACTTATTTTAGGGGAACTAAGGTTTCCATATTTAAACACCAGAAACTGTTTTCTTAGAAAATATTGGACATTTTGTATTTCTTTTTTAAATACATATTTAAACATTTTTATTAACATATAGTTGATTTAAATATTGTTCTAATTTTTTTGTTTTTTAAAAACATATAGTTTTTTCATGTGTATGTTTATGGTAGCAAAAATCCTAGAAAATACTTATAAGGAATAAAAACTTTACCTTAATCTCCTCTCAGAGGGAAGTACTGTTAACATCCCACCTTCTAAGAAATGGCACTTTTAATTTAATCTTTTCTTGATGGTTCAGTATCTTCATTTCAATCTCCAGTTATCTTCTACTTTTACTGTGGGAAGCTACATGAGGGATGTAGGATTTTTTGCTGCTCCTACACTATGATTCTTGAGTATAAGGAGTACTGTGTGTAGTTGCTATCTATTTTGTTGTTTTCTCATTCTCGTTGTGCCTGCTGGCACTACCCGCTGCTGTATTAAACCTTCTTTGTATTCCTTTGCTTCTCTCCATGCACCACACCTTCTTGATTCTAAGATGCACAATCTTCCCTTAGCATTTTTATATTGTTGAAACTGGGATGTGTCTTGCCAGCAAGCCGAGGAGTAAGTTCTGATGAAGATTGCTATCGTCTGTGTTTAGTTGGAATTTCATCTATTTCTACCTTAGTTGCAATGGTCACTTATTTTTTTGGAGATCTTACACTTACTTGAATTTTAACTTGCATTTGAATTCCTAAATGATTTCTCATTATGTGTTCCAAAAGATTATGCATTAATGAAGTAATAAAAGTATTGTGAATGCAGAAGATTGCCTGTTACATGCCGGGCAAGATGATTAAAGGCAGCAGAAATCGCCGAATCTCTCAGAATAGATCTTAGAATTTTCAGAGTTAAGGGAGGTAAATGTGGCCAAATTTTTGTTATGGAGGGATGTCAAGTCCTCCAAATTGTTAAAAGCTTGCGACTGTTTTCAAGAGAAACTATCTAGTTTCTTTCATCAATAGATTGAATTTAATTAAGAAAAAATGGACCTGCAAATAACCAAATAAGGAAATCAGATCAAAGCTTCCTATCCATCAGATTGCCTGAGAATTATTCTTTGAATTGAAAGATGCCAGTGGGGTTAAGGTTATGAAGAGTGGTTCATGAACAGCAGGGTGTCAGCACCATGCTATGCATATCTGGCTGAGGCAAGCAAGCACTGACTTGGAAGAACCTTGAAAATGAATCTGAAGAAGGCTTAGATTAAAACTTAGTATATTTTGAATAAGAAAGTAGTTTTGGGTGGGAGGGGCAGGGAGGGGAGGGAAAAAAAGTAGTTTTGAAAAAACTGCTTTTTTTGGTCAATAAAGAACTGTTTCTGTGTTTTCACTTAAAAAAGGAAGGCAGCCCGACACATACTACAACGTGGATCTTGAGGACACTGTGTTACGTGAAATAAGCCAGTCACAAAAAGATGAATACTGTGTCATTCCACTTATATGAGGCATCTAGAGTATCAAATTCAGAGACAGAAAGTAGAATGGTGGTTGCCAGGGAATGGAGAGTTATTGTTTAATGGATATAGAGTTTCAGTTTTGCAAGAGGAAAAAGTTTTGGAGACTGATTGCATGACGATGTGAATATACTTGTACTGTATATAAACAGTACTGAACTATAGGCATAAAAATGGTTAAGACAGTAAATTTTATGTTGTGTATATTTTATCACAAGTTATAAAATAATTTCTGTGTTCCCTCTGTGGGAATACCACCATCTACCCAGTTCTATGAACTGGAAACCTTTGGCCTCCTTCTGTGTGCTTCATCCAGTGGTCTCTAGACCTTGTAGATGTTATCTCCTATTTCTCCAACTATTCCCTATTTACTATCTCTTCAATCACAGTCTAAGCTACCATCATCTTTCCCAGACCACTGCAGTGGCCTCTTTACATCATCTCATGGCCTTTTTTCTGTCCTCAAATCATTTCTCCAGAGTGAACTCGTCGAAAGTCTTGATTGTATCAGGGTCTCTGTTTAAAGCCCTTAGTGATTAGAGAAATACTAATGAAAACCGCAGTGAGATGCCACTTTATGTCCACTAGGATGGCTAGAATAATAAAGTCAGATAAAAACAAGTGTTAGTGAGGATGTGCAGAAATTGGAACTCTCATGCACTGCTAATGGTAATGTAAAATAGTTCAGCTGCTTTGGAAAATGGGCTTCCCTGGTGGCTTAGAGGATAAAGCGTCTGCTTATTAAATGTAGAGTTACCATATGAGCCAGCAATTCCACTCCTAGATATGTACCCAGGAGAAATGAAAACGTATGTCTTCATTAAAACTTGTGCATAAATGTTCAGAGCAGCGTTATTTATAAGAGCCAGTAAGGTGGAAACCATCCATCAACTGATAAATGGATAAACAAAATATGGTATATCCACAAAATAGAATATTATTTGGCCATCAAAAGAAGTGATAAACACAATAGCTCCTAGCCACAGGCAGTTATTTAATTTGAGTTTAATTAAAGTAGAAAATGTAGCACTTCAGTAGCACTTCCACATCTCAAGTATCCTATAGCTATTTGTGGCCAGTAGTTGCCCTGTTAGACTACACAGATAGAGAACATTTCCATCATTGCAGAAAGCTCTATAGTCAGTACTATACTAAGACCTTGTCGTGACAGTGACTCAGTTTCAAGCATTATGCTTCCAGGATATATAACCATCTTATCTAGTTATAGCTCATTTCCTGAAAAAAAAAAAAGGGGGGGGGGAAGGATAAAAATGTTATAGTGATACATGCTACAACATGAGTGAACCTTGTAAATATTATAAGAGAAATAAGGAACTAGTCATAAAAAACCATATAACATGTGATTCCATTTACAGGAAATGTCCAGGATAGGCAGATCTATAGAAACTAGATTAGTGGTTGTTTAAAGCTGAAGTTGGGTTCCCTGATAGCTCAGTTGGTAGAGTCCGCCTGCAATGCAGGAGACCCTGGTCTGATTCCGGGGTTGGGAAGATCCGCTGGAGAAGGGATAGGCTATCCACTCCAGTATTCTTGGGCTTTCCTTGTGGCTCTGCTGGTAAAGGATCTGCCTGCAATGTGGGAGACCTGGGTTCAATCCCTGGGTTGGGAAGATCCCCTGGAGAAGGGAAAGGCTGCCCAGTCTAGTATTCTGGCCTGGAGAATTCCATGGACTGTATAGTCCATGGGGTCGCGTAGAGTTGGATACAACTGAGCGACTTTCACTTCACAAAGCTGAAGTTGGGAGTAGTGGTTTCTAAAGGGTTCAGAGTTTCTTTTTGAGTGTTTTAAAACTGACTATGAAAATGGTTGCACGTATGTATGTGTGTAGTAAAAACCATTGAATTGTACACTTTGAGTAGGTGACCTGTATGGTATGTGAGTTATATCTCAATAAGGCTTGCTTTTTTTTTTTTTTTTTAAAGCCTTATAGGCTTTCCTTGTAGGAAAAAAGACCAAATCCTTCAGTTGGCCCTCGGGGTCTTGCCCGCCGGCCCTCCTCCCTGAGTCCCGTCTTGGCTGGAGACACTGCATGCGTGGCATGCTGCCCTTGCCTGCAGCGCCTCCCCTGCCACCTCCACCCTGTCAGCTGCCTGGTTCTCCTGGATGAGTTCTCCTAACTCTGCCTAGTTTGGATTCTGGCTCAAACATCACCTCATTGAGGAGGCCTTTCCTGACTCCTTGTAAAAGGTTCCCCAAGCAGGTACTTACTGTTTCCCGCATGTCTGTGCTTAATTGTGTGTGCCAGCTCTTTGGCCTCTCCCCGCAACCCCCGACTATTCTGTATGTCTTGTGTTCTCAGGTCCTAGCAATAATGCTTCATAAGTATTTGTGACGTTATGAATCATTTACATTGTTGGTATTATGGGGAACGCGTGTACGCCCGTGGCGGATTCATGTTGATGTATGGCAAAACCAATACAATATTGTAAAGTAATTAGCCTCCAATTAAAATAAATAAATTTATATTAAAAAAATAAAATTTATGGTATTGAGGACTTCCTTGGTGGTCCAGTGGCTAAGACTTTGTGCTCTTAATGCAGGAGGCCTGGGTTTGATCCCCGGTCAGGGAACTAGATCCTGCATACTGCAATAAAAGATCATGCAACCACCATGAAGGTCGAAGACCTTGCATGCCACAGCTAAGACCCGGCGCAGCCAAATAAAATAATTAAAAAATTAATTCCTTATTTCTAAAATGATTCAATGCAGCTTAAAACAAAATATCAGTTAATAGGTATGACTTACAAAGCTATATTGATTAAAAGGTATATTCCATAGAAAGAGCTGGACTGATCAGAGGAACAGAGTAGGAATCCCAGGAACGTGTCTAAATAAGTACAATAAGTTCATATATACAAAATGTAGAATAATTGATAAAAGCTGAATTATTCTACAAAGTGTGTTGAGGATGAGTGTTTCATCACAATTTAAAGTTAAAATATAAAGACAACCTAATTCAAAAATGGGCAGCCGTTTTTGGGAACGACTGATAAGTTTGGATATAAAAATTTTGAATGTCTGAAAATCAAAACCATTATATACTGAGTTGGGCTCCCAGGAGACTCGGAGATGTGCATGCAAAAGCCTTACTTGGTCTGAGAGTCCAGAGTTAAGAGCAAGGATGACAGGAGGGGACCACTGTTGTTCAAGGGATGCCTCCCTGACTTCATGGGGAGCACTGGAGCTGGAAGGGCCCTTTAGGGATGTCCCAGACTGAGGCAATGGGCCTGGGTGTTTGTTTCCCTGTATCAAACCGTCACTGGTGTGGGCTGCCCACTGGGATGAGGCAGTTCCTGAGGCTGAGGGCAGGTTCCAGTAAGGGACTCAGTTATAGGCCATTTCCAGAAGTCCGGGGATGGGCTTTGAAGAACAAAGGGGATCTGGGTGGAGCCCCACAGGATCCTAAAGAGTCAGGGTAAGTATTTTCCCTGCATTCAGAGGTCTGCACACAGGAGGTTTACACCACCGAGGTATGCTCTGGAGCAGCACCTGTCGGGGAGGGAGGGAGGCAGGATGGGGCTGGTGGAGAAGTTGAGCTTCCAGGCAGCTGCAGCAGAGGCCTCAGCTGATCCTACAGGAGCTCTGAAGATTGTTCTGAATCAGGGCAAGGGTTCCAGGCCTGTATAGCCCCGAATGGAACAGTTATTGGGTAAGGGTTGTCCCTGGGAAGGGGATGTAAACTTGGGTGAGGCAACTCACTTTGGCTGCCCTGCAGTGGGTTCAGTTGTGAGGTCAGCGCCAACACTCCCCACAGCTGGGGGAACACATGCCTGGGTCCTGAAGGGGAGGGTCTGGGAGGTGCATCACAGCACACTTTCCCAGTGCTTCTGCCACCTGCATTCCATTTGTTTGACTATAAGTTCAACCATCTCGAGTATCTTCTCCAAAGTTCTGTGATCTCTTTTCCTCAAAGACTTCTAAGAGAAACTTAGTGGCACAGGATGCAGCCCTCGCCACTACAGCTGGTCTTGGGGAACACTGATATTTATCACCTCTCTCCTTTGCTGTCTATTCTGGATCCATAGCATCTCTGCTCACCTTGGTGGCTTCCTAGATGGGGTGACCCTGAGGGCTCTAGACCCCTGGCCACCATGTTCTTTTGAAGCCATGAGTGCTACACTGTCCACTGTCCATTTATTGTCAAAATTGAGCAAAGAACCACTGAGAGATACCTTGGTGAATCATCTGGGGACGTGATCACTGAGTAGGTCTATGCATCTGGTGGACTCATTGTGATCTGGACCTGGGCCAGAACTTCTTTTATTGGCTATATGTTTGTGTGTGTGTGTGTGTGTGCATGGGTGCTCAATTGTGTTCCGACCCTTTGTGACCCCACAGACTGTAGCCTGCCAGGCTCCTCTATGTATGGAATTTTCCAGGCAAGAATACTGGAGTGAATTGTCATTTCCTACTCCAGGGAATCTTCCCGATTCAGGGATAGAACCCTCATCTCTTGCATCTCCTGCATTGGCAGGCAGATTCTTAACCACTGCGCCACCTGAGATTTGGCTGTCCCCCATCAATTTCATTCTAACAGGGCACCATGATAATCCATTGGGACCTCAGATACTCATATCAACTCAGATCCTGTGTTTAACTATCTTCGAAATGCCTGAGTCTTTCTCTTTCCTAAGTTTGTGTTTACAGGAAATATATTCTGTAGGTTCCTCTGGGGAAAGACTGGGGAGGATCATTATTATATATTCTTGCTGTGGTGTTTTAGGATCCTTCCTCATGAGAATCCCTAGCTGGTCTGAAAAATGTCTCAGGTGCATTAACTGGGCAAGACATTGTGATTTGTTTAGTTGGATAGCTGCCTTCCATCTCCTGATCATCCATTCATTCATTTATTTTTGGTTGTATAAATTAAGCAGTTTTCTCATTGGCTGCCCATCTGTCTTTCCCATTAGGTACACTGTGTTCTGTTAACCATCTTCCTAGATCTCTGCAGAATAGGCCCCTCTGACTACCACTCTGACCCTGCTGCTCATTTTGATAATTGCACCCACCTTGCTTCTAACAGTTAAGTGCTGCCATCTGACCTCTTATTATTTGGGGCCCTGTTGCTCCTGTTGCTGTCAGGCAGTCCAGGCTGTAGCAGCATTTCTTGCCATCAGCTCTGGCCCACAGGGAAGATCTGAGGGCCAGAGCATCTCCACCATGCTGATCCTCTCCACCAGGGTTCATCCCCTCAGCAGAACACGGTCTCCTGGTGGGTTTCTCAGCCTTAGTAGTGTATTCACTCTAGTATTGCTTACTTCTCTAAGCTTTTTGATCCCTTCTTCCACTGTCTGCATAAGAGTTATGGCATTTCTGCTTCATTTAGTGTAGAGCAGGCTTCTAAAAGCCATTGTGTTAATACCTCTTAGGCTACTTGCCAGGCTCTTATATCCTGTATCATGGGAGGGTGCTCCCATATTGATAACACTTGCCTTTAACCAGCTTCGTGTTCTATCCCCCTTGATGTACCATCCTCGGAATCCAGGTCCATACATAACCTTCTTGTTCCTGTGTTGGCTGGTCCTGTAGCTCAAGCCTTCTCAGGCTCAGGACATCCCTGATTGGGCTATATTGTGATTTGACTCTAGTTTTTGGCCTGATGGTCAGGGAAGGAGATGGGGGATGAATCTCGAGGAATGAGCATATGTCATATTGTTTCTGCATCATCTTCAAGCAAGGGGACAGCTCTAGCCCATCACAGGGAGCAGTGGGTCATGATTGCAGGCCCAGAGGGCTTAGGAGAACCTGAGGACTCAACTTTTTGAGTGCACTGACCAGATATCTCCCAAGTCTGATGGTATCATTCCCCAATCAGAGTCCTGGGTCTGAACCTCAGCCTTTTCTGTGCTTTACTTACAGGAGATATGTCTCTTTCTGTGATGCCAAGGAAGGTGTCTGATTTTCACAGTTCACTTAAATTGGTGATTAATCATTCTCAGCCTTTCTTCCTAAAGTACGTTGATTGTACCCAGAAACAGCCATCTGATTCAAAGTTCCTTATAGTTACTACTTCCCTCGTGTCTCTCAAATGCCTATGATATTGCTCCCACCAGTGTCCCATTCCCATCCACCATGGAGGAAGGTTAGCAGTTTCACTGCTTCCGCATGCCATGGATTGTGAGTGCTTCACCTGCCGCCAATGATGGGGCTCTCTGTGCCAGCTCCAAAATCTCACAGTGGCTCTGCTTCCTAGAATGACTTCTGAAGCCAGCTCCTTAGATTGGGTTCCTTAGGAAACTAGGACTTTGAGATTTGCGTCCAGGAATTTTTTTGGCAAGTGCTCTCAGGAACACTGCCTGCAAAGGCGTGAAAGAAGCAGGACTGGGCAGAGGAGAAAGTGGAACTGCAATTCAGTGGCAAAGAAGCCTCCATCAGTTCCCCAGGAAGCTCTGGAGATGTCCTGAAACATGGCAAGGGCCAGCCTTTGGTGCTGCCGTGCTGGATGCAGGCTGCTCCTGGGAGTCTAGGGCAGAATAGTAACTTCCAGCCCAGGGCAATTTGTAGAAAGAGACATCTGTGTGTCACCAGGAGCCAGCCTCCTAGCAGCTGGGCAAATGAATGTTTTGGTCCTGAAGGGGAGATCTGGGCAGTGCACCGTAGCATCCATCATGAAAATCAAAGTATCCTAATGTACAAAGGGAAAAATAGTAAAGAGATGAAGACTCCAAGGAATGATGGTCAAAAGACCGTGTAGGCTTAATAATGACCCCTGAAAGATGGCGACATTCTAATTCCTGGGACCTGTGAATGTTACCATATATGGCAAAGGGAACTTTGAAGATGTTAAGAATCTTGATATGGGGAGATTACCCTGGATTATGCAGGTGGGCCCGTTGTAATCACAAAATTCCTTAGAAGAAAAAGGCAGGGGACCAGAGTGAGTAATAGGAGATGTGACAGTGGAATCAAAAAGTCTTTAAGTGCTACAAGGAAGGGGCATTGAGCCAGGGAATGCAGGCAGCTTCTAGAAGCTGAAAAAGACAAGGAAACTGAGCCTCTCCTGGAGCCTCCAGAAGGGAACAGCCCTACTGACGTCTTATCTTTAGTTCCATAAGATTTTGCATTGTCTGTCTCGAGAAGCATAGAGAATAAATTTTTGTTGCTTTGGCCACTGGGTTTGTGGTGATTTGTTATGGCAGCAATAAGAAACGAATTCAGACCTGTACAGGAAATTCTCCAAAGAACAAATATAATACAAATGCAGTTAAAAATATATTCCCTAGTTATGTTTATCTCTACTAGCTATCAATGAAATTCAAATTAAAGCAGTCAAGATACCACTTTTTATCATATTGGCAGAAATAAAACTTGTTCTTATTGAGGAGGATTAAAGAAATACTCTCAAATAGTGCTGGTGGGAATGTTGTGTAAATAGGTACAACTTTTCTGGAGGGTTATATGAGAATATTTATCAAATGACTTTAATAAAATTTGTTATCTTCCTTGATCTAGAAATTCCATTTCTAAGACTGTATCCTAAGGTAATGGTTGGAGTATAATCTAAAAATGAAAAACTAATTTAAAATACTCTAAAAGTGAAAAATGGGAACTTCCTAAATATTCAAGAAGAGGGGACTGGTTGAATAAATGTTGACATATCTGTGCAATACCTCTGTATCCAGTTTTGACATTGAAAAATGCTGACTTATTGTTAAATGAAAGAGCTAGGTCAAAAATAGTATCTATAATATAATCCAGATTTTATTAAAACATGTATATGAAAATGTCTTAAAAGATATGTACCATATGCAATTTATATGGTGGTTATTTCTGGTAAGTCGTGGTTTAATACAGTAAGGGCTGTTGTGACGGTCATGGTCAGAATCATCATTATCATTGAATTGGCTGAGTTGGCCTTTATCCTGAAGCCTGTTTCTAAGAACTGGATGTTAGTCATTTCTGTGACCATGTCTTTCTCATAACCCTTTCCCCTTAAACAGGAACCCTTCCTTGTATCTGAATCCCAGGCCTGGAGCCTTAGTGCCTTGAGAAGTTACAAATTCAAGAGCGCACACGGGTCAGCAGGTAATATAAATGAGAGAGAACAGGGGCAAGAGTAATTGATGCAGTCACACTTCACGTATTACATTTGTCAGACTAGTTTTTTTAATTCTGTTAAGAAATACACTTTCTCCATTTTTCTTGGAAACATACTGTCTCTGTGGTTTGTTTTGTTTTCCCACTTTTAATCAAAACATAGGTACAGAAAAATATTTCTTCACCATAAGAAAAACAACATTGCAAGTGCAATGATAAATGTCAGCTGATGCTGTTGGATAAAGATGGGAAGTCATGGAGACACGGTGGAGAAGAAAGCCCTGCCCATCTGAAGGGGTAGTGGCTACTCAGCTTCAGCTGATCACTACCACATGGGAATGTGGCCAAATTGAACAAATCTACTGATTTTTTTTCAAGAGAAGCAAGAAATTTGGATTTTTTTTTAAAAAGTATTGGCTCAGTTTTTAAAAATAGCACTATGGGAGCAAATAAAACATTTTACAGTTGAATATGGCCCAGGAACTACCAGTTTGCAAGCTCTGGTCCAGGATCAAAGACCTGGTTACTCTTGCCAATACTCCTTACCCACCCATCCATTAACAGACCTCCCAACTGTTGACTGATTCTTGTCTGGATCTCCCCCTATTTCATGTTTCCATAATCATTTTCATAATCAATGCTCTGCCCTCTTGCTGGGACACCTTCATTCCTAAATATTCTTAGAAAATGTGTCTCTCCTCTGATAAGGTTTTCTTAAGAATAGATGAAATGATTTAAGGCATAACTGGTAATTGGCTCACTGTTCTGTGGCAATGGAAAAGTATTCCTTGCCAATAATTTCTCTCAACACATTTTCAGACAAAGCAACATATGGGTAATTATTTTTAGATCAGAAATAATTTGGGTGTTATAATGTCAGTGTACGTAAACCTGGTAAGATTATAGGAAGGTTTTTAAATGAGTTTTGGAACTAGTGACATATAAATTAAATGTTGAAGTGCTTGCCCACTTATTACTCAAAATATCAGCTCTACTATTTTTTTCTCCCTTCATAATAAGACAGCAATGCAGGCTGGGCTTAGCCCAGTGATAGAGCCTGTTGGATGTGAATGCAGCATCTTGGCCTCTGCTCCCTGGTCCTGCAGTTCATTTAGAGTTCCCCATCCTAGTATATGGCCCCACCATCCATCCATTTCTGCAAGCTGAAGGCTAGGGGACATCCTGTACACGCCTTCTGCCTCTCCACCATATCCATCCTAAATATCTCCCAGATCCATTTATTTCCTCTCATCCCTGCTCCTGTCCTATTCCAGGCTGCCACCCTCTTGCTCTTTGGCAGCTGCACTGGCCTTCTAACTACCTCCCTGTATCCACTGTCATCCCCTCTTAGCTCATTCCTGACGCTGTAGCCAGATAGGATTTTCAGAATTGAAATTTTGTATATTACCTCTTTGCTTGGGACCCACCCAGTGGGTTGCATTGCTCTTTACATAAAGAGTAAAATCCTTAACATCATTTTAATATTATGTATGGACTACCTTCCATCTATATTACTACTGTTATCTCTTGCTTTGGTCCCCTTGCTTTCTGGCTCCAGCATCTGCACCTGTTTCGTATCTTCAAATGTGCCTGTAGTTCTCTTGTTATGGACCACTCCCTACATCCTACTTCACCTTACCTAGTGAACCCCACCACGTCTTCAGTGCTCAGCTCCGACCCCACTTCCTCGAGGAATCTCCCTTGAGCCGTCCTCCCTTGAGATCAGGTCCTCCTCTTTTTGCTGCATATTCTCTAACCTCCTGTTTTTATGTAGCACTTGTCAGCTTGTAATTATACACATATTTCTATAACTCTTAGACTAACACCTGTTTTAACCACTGGTATATGAGTTCCGTGTTAGCTCCCTGTTGAGTCCCCACTGTCTGGCACATAGAAGGCACTCAATAAATATTTGTTGAGTGAATGAATGGTGGTGAAGAGAATACTTCTTCTGCCCCATCATGGGCCCTCAGAGGAGCCTGCACGTGAGACAGGTATTTAAATAGACTGTTATACTCGGGGGGAGATGGGCTGTGATGGAGCTGTGTACCAACTGCAGAGGGACCCAGAATGAGGCTCAGCTCTGTTTCCATGGTGCCCAAGTGAAGAGTGGGCACCAAGAATTGCTTGTTATAGTCATGAGCGTCCCTGCCAGGGCTTCACAGGTGACTGTAGTTCTGTGTCTGTGCACATTTTTTATGGGCATGTGAGAAGGATGGTTGTGGTGGTAAGATTAAAAGACCATTGAAGCCAGTCATTTAGTCTCTCCAAGCCTTGGTTTCCTCAGGAGTGAAGTGGGACATTGGGGCACATGTGAAGTGCTGAGTGCCTGGCACACCACATGCATTCTGTAATGTTAGAACTAGTTTCTCCATGAACTAAAAGATCCACCGTGTATGGATCCCTGTCCCTCTGAAAGATTCTTTTAACTATTTGTGATGCCAAAGACCAATGTTTTGCATGGTCTTAGCCCAGCAATTGAGACTAAAGGAGACTTGAGTGTGTGTGTGTGTGTGTGTGTGTGTGTGTGTGTGTGTTTGCATGCACACATGCTGCTACATTGAAAACCTCTGGGGAGGCCCTTTAGGCATGAAAAGGAGGGGCTGTGCTAACCGCCACCAGGAGCAGAAGGATGTTATCATATTCTGGTGGCTTTTGAATTCATATCCAGGAGAAGTTAGAAAGAGGTGACAGTTGAAGATACCTAATTCTTCCTAGGAAACTCAGAGATGGCATTTCTTTAAATCTTATTCTAATTTAGTTGATCTTTTCAATCAGTGTTTACTGTACACTCTGTTTATGTTTCAATGTTTATGCCAATATTAGTATTTTTCAGCCATTTTGTTAAAAAAAGAGAGTCCTATTTTGTAGGTCAAGAAGGCTAACTAGTTAAAGAAAGGGATGCTGTTGTCCTGAGCCTGTATTGGAAACCCTGGCTGCAGTCTGGAACAGCTGAAGAGTTTAAAAAACATGATGCCTGGGGCCACCCACACCAATTAGGTCAATATCTCTGGAAGTGGGCCCCTGGCATTCATTAGTGTTTTGAAATCTCCCCTGGTGATCTGAATGTGCACCCAGAGCTGAGAGCCACCACTCCTGGGAGCCGGTACTGGAAAGCCTGGTTGTCAGACCACAGAGCCGCCCGGGAAGGCCACCTGGTGGCAGCTCTTCTGATTTGCAGCGCCTGAGAGAGGACCCACGGTCTCCAAGTGTATACTTGGACAAGCCCAGCAAGAATCCCCACTCATCTGGGAAGCGCTGGGAAGAGGCTCTAGTGTGACAGAGGAAGGCTGGTAGGAAATGGGTCCCAGACTGCCTCTGAAGGAGAACAGAGAAGAGGTGGGCGTATGGAAAGGCAGGAGAAAGGTGGCTGCTAGGGGAGGGTGGAAGAGCACAGGTTTACGTCCTGATTCTGTAGCTTGTTGGCAAGATGAGTCACCACACTCTTGGGTCCTCATGTCCTCATCTCTCAAATGAGGTTCATTCTGCTGAAAAGAGCTCTACAAGACAAGTCTGAGGCTGTTCACTCCTTTAACATTTTAGGTGGATGAGCAGTAGGAAGAGCCTGTGTTGGAACTGAGAGTGCAGGTGTGAGGTCAGAGGGAAGAGCTATGGCTTTCCATAGTCCTTAGTTTTAGAACTGAAATGACCTGGAATTAATCAGATAAGACTAAAAAGTAGTGATAGACCAGCTGTGGTGTGCCAGGAGTCATTCTAGACCATTGAGAATAGAGATAATACACATAACGTGACAGCCCTTTGTCTGTGCTTAGTTGCTCAGTCGTGTCCTACTCTTTGTGACCCGATGGACTGTAGCCCGCCAGGCTCCTTTGTTCGTGGGGATTCTCCAGGCAAGAATACTGGAGTGAGTTGCGGATCTTCCCAACCCAGGGATCAAACCCAGGTCTCCCACATTGCAGGTGGATTCTTTACCATCTGAACCACCAAGGGAGCCAGAATACTGGCGTGGGTAGTATATTGCTTCTACAGGAGATCTTCCTGACTCATGAATTGAACTGGGGTCTCCTGCATTGCAGGTGGATTTACCAGCTGAGCTACCAGAGAAGCCCATGATAATAAATTATTTGACCTTATTTGATGATAGAGACTCACATACCTCCAGTAGACAGAATAGTATAAGGAATCCCCATGTGCTCATCACCCAGCTTCAACAGTTATCACCTCGGGGCCAGTCTTGTTTTATGATTATCCCCATTCACCTCTTCTCCTCTTATTATTTTCAAGCTAATCTCACATATCAAATCATTTCATTAATAAATATCTTCATTTGTATCTCTAAAAGATAAGGATTCTCAATAATTATGATCACACATTGTAAAAAATCAAGATTAATTCTTTTGTATCCTAAAATATCCAGTTGGTGCTCAAATTTCCAATTGTCTCATAAATGTCATACTTTTTTTGTTTAATTTGAATCAAGTCCACACATTGCAATTTGTTGGTATATCTCTTAAGCATCTTTTTTAAAAAGATGTAGTAAAATATACATAATGTGAGATTTACCATTTTAACCATTTTAAAATATATGGTTCAGAGGCATTAAGTACATTCGCGTTGTTCTGCTACCATTACGGCCCTCCATCTCTACATCTTTATCATCATCCCAAACTGAAGCCTTATACGCCTTAAACAGTAACTCCTCATTCCTCCCTCCCTCCAGCCTCTGGGAACCACATTCTGCTTTCTGTATTTATTAATTTGACTACTGCAGGTATCTCATATAAATGGAATCATACAGTATTGGCCTTTTTGTAGAATCATGCAGTATTTATCTGTTTGTGACTGGCTTATTTAACTTAGCATAATGTCTTTAAGGTTTATCCATGTTGCAGTTTGTGTCAGAATTTAATTCCTTTGTAAGGCTGAGTAATATTCTCTATTGTATTTATATACCACATTTTATTTATTCATTCATCTATGGATGGACACTTGGGTTGCCCACATCTTTTGGCTGTTTTGGTTATTGTGAAGAATACTGCTATGAACATGGGTGTATAAATATCTCTTAAGTGGCTTTTAACCTGTAGGTACCTCCTTCAACTCTCTCCTTCCTTCCTTTCTCTCACTCTCCTCTTCTCTCCCTTTTTTCTCCTTGCAATTTACTTGTTGATGAAACTGGGTCATTTGTCCTGTAGTGTTCCCCACTATCTGGGATTTTGTTGATGACCTCATTAACTTTTGGGCTGGTGAAGGTATTTTACATTTTGTCATTTATACTGTACTCATTCTGTGCCAGGCACAATTCTCAGTACTTAAAAATGTATAAACTGAATTAACCCTATGCAGTGAGTACAATTCTTTGAACCTCCATTTTAAAGATAGGGAAGCAGGTTAAGTGGGGATTAAATGACTCAACCTCGATCACCCAGTTAGCATGTGCAGAGCAGGATTCTGTGCCAGGCCATCAAGTTGGATTATGCTATATACTGCTATTCAAGCTGAGGGGTTAGTCAATCAAAAAGAGATCATGATTTAGATTCCTGGGGATACAGGACTTAAACATATGAAAAAAACTTTAAAAACACACATGATAAAAAAAAAAAGAGGTGGAAATCAAGTGAACAGGAAATGTCACCAGACCACACCTAAATTACCTTCCAAATGAGTAAGGTATAGTGTGAGTATCAGTGGCAAGTAATGGAGGAGAAATCTCTTCATAGCTGTCAGAAGTTAATGTAAACACATGAACCATCTCAAGGTATTTTTTTTAATAGTTATTTTTATTTATTTATTTGGCTGCACCAGGTCTTCATTGCAACATACAGGATCTTCAGTTGTAGCATGCAAACTCTTAGTTGTGGCGTGTGGGACCTAGTTTCTTGACCAGGGATGGAAGGCGGGCCCCCCTGCATTGGAAGTGCTGAGTCTTAGTCACTGGACCACCAGGAAGTCCCCAGCAGGGTGTTTTGTTAACAGAGCTGTGAATACTTGTTGCTAGAGAGCATATCCAGAATAGACAGGCATGCCTCTTAGCAGAAATAAAGCCAGGTGAATGGCTGCCTGTCTTACCGAGAGCCCCTGATGCCCCATTTCTAAGAGCTTCATGTCTTTGTGGTTGTAAAGTTTATAAGTATGTTTGCAACAACACAACACCTTTTTGGAAAGTGGAGAAAATCCTTAATCCCACCACTCCATCAGGTCTGTTTTTCTCTGTCTGTTCTGGTAGGCGTAAATGTGTACATATTTTTTGATTGCTGCAGAGCTTTAGAAGTGTCTGAAACCTTAGTCTCTGGGCTTGTGAACTGAAAGGAGAACATTTTCTTTTGCTGCTGTTTGTATCCCACTGCTCCAATTAGCTTTGAGTAAAAGTAAAGCCCAGGTGTTGTTGAGGGTTCTTTTGTGGCCTTGGGATTCCTGGAAGACTGGGAAGCAAGTTGGAGGCAGGGGGCTGTGATGGAAAAGACTCCGGGTGTCCAAAGGTCCGGAGTGCTATCCTCCTCTTCCGGCCCTGCCACAAACGCTCTGTGGGGCCTTACTGGGTCAAGCTGGGTGACTGCTGGGCCTTTCCAGCTTTGACATTTAAGGATGCTTGGATGCTAAGAAATCACAATTTTTTAAAACAAAAATGAAAGCTACATTTGTCTCTAAGCTGTAAAGGAAGCTTTAAGGTTATATTTCGGAAAAAGAGAACACAATCTTTTGTAGGAGAAAAATTGGTCAAATTGAGTCTTCCTGACTGGAGAGTTAAATCAGTTAGATTTAAATCAAATCTACCCAGCCTTGCCCTGTCGTCACTGAGAGATGAATCAGGAGAAATCTACCTTTGAAACTGACCTGGATTCTGAGACATCCATCACTTTTTAATGGATCTTTAGGATGTGGACGCTCCTTTGGGCTCTGTGTTTTCTGTGGATGCCTGCGAATGAGGGAAAATGATAGCCAGCGCGACCCATTTAAAAAGAGTCATATTTAGGAAAATGGAAGGTAACTCAGACACCTAAAATGATAACCTAGAAATTGAGGAATGCTTAAGGTTATCACCAGGTATTACTTCTGTGAAAAGGGAAAGTGAAGTCGCTCAGTCATGTCCGACTCTTTGCGACCCCATGGACTGTAGCCTACCGGGCTCCTCCGTGCATGGGATTTTCCAGGCAAAGGTACTGGAGTGAGTTGCCATTTCCTTCTGTGGGGTCATCCAAAAGGTAGAATATCAGCCTTGGTAGGACGTAGTCTAGTCCAGCTGGTCTGTGGGCAGGTTGCCAGACTGGCTGCATCTGAGTGCCCTGGGAGGTTAGGGGTGGGAAATCTTGCTGAAAATTCAGATTGCTAGGCCCCACTCTCAAGAGGTTCATTCTGTGGATCCAGGTGAGTTCTGGGAATCTGGATATTTAAAAGTTCCTCCATTGATTATGATGCTAACCAAGCTGGGTTTGGTAACTGCTGATCTAGTCCAAACTCATCCTTTTCCAGATAAGGAAATGGAGACACAGAGAAGGGGCAGGGGAGGAGTTCCCTGGAGGGAGAACTGGGTCTGCAGAGGTGCTCTCGGATGCTTACCATTTTATACCCTGAGAAAATAGCACATATGGAGGTGATGTCAAAACATGGAAGTGCTTTCAAAAATGCTCTTAAATGACAGTAGTACATCCTGGATGACTGTTGTTTAGTCGCATAGCTGTGTCCAACTCTTTGCAACCCCATGGACTGCAGCACATGAGGCTCCTCCGTCCCTGGGATTTCCCAGGCAAGAATACTGAAGTGGGTTGCCATTTCCTACTCCACATATAAATAAGGATAGAATGGGGGAGGGAGATTTAGAGAAATAGTTCTCTATTGGGTATATGACTGTTGGATACTTTCTTTCCTTTTGTTGTGAACTTGTTTGGAGGAAAAAAATCTAAAAAAATAAATAGCATTTCAAATAAATATCACTCTTATATAGGGAAGTTGTACTTGAATAATTGTAATCTTCTTCCCAGTGACTAGCCCCCATACCATGGCCAGAATTCACGGTAATGAGGTCAAATATTTAACCATCATATGGGTAAGAACTTTTACATTTATTTAACTTATGAGCAAAAGATGGGATTAGAGATCTTATTACCCTCTTGTATTTCTTCTCAATGTAATTAACCTAATTCTTCCTCCTGTTGGTGGAGTGAAGAAGGGAAAGTAGGTGGCCTATTCATAAAACTGGCACATCCAGCACTCCGGGCATCAAGGGGGGTAGGGCACAATTTTATTACATTCCTGCTGGGAAACAGGCATGGAGCCAGGTACGGATTTCATGCAGCCTCCTGGGCCTCTGTTATGCACAATTGAGGAAGCAGAGTCAGAGGGCTTACAGCACTTGCCAGAATCCCAGAATTAGTGCGGGATAGACAGAGCTGAGACCAAACTTGGGGCCCTCTGTTTCCAGAGCCCACTACGTCTTCTGAGCTGGTGACCCACATGCTTCCTGGCCTGGGGGAGAATGACTGAGCAGTGAGGAAGAGTGGGAGAGTATATTCCCCCATATCTTCAGTATACTCCCTGAAGAGTATAGCAGGCCTAAGAGATGCTCCTCTGGCATTATCAGGCAAAATAACATAAAAATTATTCAATAACATGAATTGCCAAATCCAAGTATCAGGAGCTAGAAGGCAGGGATTCCCAACAGGCAGCCCCCCAACCTCTATTTGAGCATTCCTAGCAATGAGGAGCTCAGTCCCTTAAATAAAGCCTTCCCTGGATGTGAGCTCTGTAGGACGGGAGCTGTGTCTGATTCTTCTTGCCTCTCTAGCACGTTACCTCTGTTTGTTCAATGCATTGAGAGCATCCCCTATTACAGGAGGGGTATTGTTCCTTATATTGCAAGCAAATATTCTCCCTGCCCCGTTTAATCATTGTGCCTGGGATAGATCATGAGTGATCCCTGGATGGAAAGTCAAGAGACAGAGGTTCTAGTCTTCAAGAACATTACACAATCATTCAGAGCCTGCATTTCCCTATAGATTAAACAACATTGCTGGTATTACTGTTCACTGAAGGCTTATCTCTGATGCCCTATGAGGCCAGGATGGGTGTGGGGGGCCCCTCTTAGAGACAGTACTCTGAGATCCCTGCCAGCCTTGGGACCCTGTGCCAGCCCAGTGCTGGACATCCCACTTGTTATACCAGAGAGATAGTCTTATGTAATATGTAAGTAGACACCTGAGAGAAATGTCATCCAAGAGCAACTGAGCCGGGACTTTCTATGATGTTCTTACAGGTGATTAGCTTTAAGGATTTGGAGGATGTGTCAGTTATCCAAAACTACCTCTAAGTTCAGTGATTCACTAGGGGAACTCTCAAGACTCATCACACACAGATATGATTTATTACAGTGAAAGAATATAAAACAGAATCAGCAAAGGGAAAAGGCTCATGAGGCAAAGATCAGGGAAACTGGGTACGAGCTTCCCAGAGCCTCTCCCAGTGGAGTCACATGGGATGCACTTAATTCCCCAGCAGTGACAACATGCGGGACATGCCATCTACCAGGGAAACTCCGTGGACACTTGTGCCCAGGGTTTTTACTGGGAGCCAGTTGCCTCGGCACCCTCTGCTGAGCATATTCCCCAAATTCTCTAGACTCCCTGAAGATAAGTAGGTGTGGAGCATAAACCATATCTGCACGAACAATTTTGGGATAGTAAGTTGCTCTTACCAGGAAATGGTGGGAACCCTCCTCAAATTCCAAGTTCTGGGTACCAGCCAAGGACCTCCCTCATGAGCAGGCCTTTCTAAGGATACAATCGCTGGCCTGTTCCACTAACCTTTTGGCCACAGAGGAAGTATTGCACAGTGGTCCTCCCTGGGGAACCTGGAGCCAGGCTGCCTGGGTTCCCATCCTGGCCTGCTGTCTGGGCATTTATACACCTGGGGACTGTTAGAGCCTGAGGGTGAGGTAGAGACTTGGTTACTGTTGGCCTCCTGAGCACAGAGGAATCTGCACTGGAGAAAATTCTCCGGAGGAGGTTGATGGCGATGGGAAAGGCTGAAGGCACAGGGTAGCCCTCCAGCAGTCTGACAGCAGTGACATGATGAACTTGACCCCCTTCATCCACCTTCCTCCCTGTGCGGTGGGAAGAGACCAACCCAGCTTCTAGTTCTAGCCATGCCACCAGCTTGCTCAGAGACCTCAGGCTGGCCCCTGCCACTCCTTGGGGCTGGACAAGATGTTCCAGAGTCCCCCAGCTCTGACAAACTGTGCTTCTAGGGGCCTCCCTGGAGCTGAATCTGGGTTAATATGCCGGCAAGTTCTGAGGTCTCCGTGTTAGAACCCAGGGGTCCTTTTAGACTGACCCAGGCAACCCAGACACACTTCAGTTCCCGGCCTCCTTTTCCTCATTCACGATATTGTCCTTTCTGCTGTTTGCTGCCTACGTTTGTGTCTGTAGCTGTCCAGTACATCTGTTTTTGGAGGCCATGGGTTACGACTGGGTCAGTGACCATGTGTCTATGAAGGCCAGCGACCAGGAACTGCAGTGCAAAAAAGCCCATGTCTGGGTGGCACTTGCACCCAGACATGTGTCACGAGTGCCACGTGCAGAGGTTCAGATGGGTCATGTGCTCTGTTCTCAAGGTGACAGTGCAGCGAGGGATATAAGGCAGGCTGCATTAGATGGGATTTGGGGCCACAAGTGACAGAAACTCAGTTCAAACTGACTTCAGGGGAGAGAAGGAATCAGTTGGGTGGGAACGGAATCATTCCAGGAACAGACTCACACTAGCACTTGGTTCTTCTCCCCCCTCCCTTTTTGATCCTGTGTTGGCTGCATGGTCTTGTAGCTTTTCTCCTCTTGGTGGGAAGACAGCAACCAGCAGCTCTCAGCAACACCAGGAAAAAAACAGATTCTTTTTGCTAACAGAGCAGACAGAAGTCCCCAGATTGAGCCTCAGTGGACCTGTTGGGGTCAGCACCATCTCTGCCCCTGTCACTGTGGCCATGGGGATACAGTTAGCTCACATGAGCTAAGAGCAGAGGAAGGGTGGAAAGCCCATGGAAAATATGGGCTCTGTTTCCAGAAGAGGAAGGCATGGGTATTGAGCTAATTCTTTCCCTCTCCCTAAGGAGCTCACAGTCTTTGGGGAAGCAGACACAGAAACATCAAGAGGGGTCCCAACTAAAATAAAGGCAGAATGACATTTTTGCTCTATTAAAATCTTTATATCAGCATATTTCAGGAACAGAGACAAAGGGAGCAAAGTCTACTACACACGTGGAACTATGATGCCTGTGTTTGTGTGTGTGTGTGTGTGTGTGTGTGTGTGTGTGTTTGTGTCTATGTGTGTGTGATGGGCAGAGCCTAAGTGGGGATTTCCTGTTGGAAATTACCTTTCTCTGTCACTGTCGCTGCCCCCCTGATAGCCTTTGGGCACTCACCATGCCCCACCGCCATGCTGCCCTGACAGCCTGCCAGGATCTTGCAATAGTAGGTGGATGTATATCCCAGCTCCCTTGACCCCAAAGTCCCCGGTGGACTGAGTCCAGTCGCCCGCGGCAGGAACCTGCTCGACAGAGCACTCTGGATTCCAACTCCTCTTTTGTTTCACTTCTGCTTTTCCTTAGTGGTGTTTTTTTGCGGTCATCTCTCAAATAAATGTCCTCATCCCAGAGTCTGCTTCTGGAGAAAGCAGCTAAGACAGCCTGGAAGAATAAGTAAGATGTTTATGCATGCTCAGTTGCCTCGGTCGTGTCTGACTCTTTGTGACCCCATAGACTGTAACCTGCCCGCTTCTCTGTCCATGGAATTCTCCAGGCAAGAATACTGGAGTGGGTTGCCATTTCCTTCTCCCAGGGGATCTTCCCGACCCAGGGATCAAACCCACCTCTCCTGTGTCTTCTGCATTAGCAGGTGGATTCTTTACCCACTGAGCCATCTGATGGATGGAGGTGATTAGGGTGGAGGGAAGGTAGAAACAACGCAGGAGGGAAAGTTTGGAGATGGAACAGAGTTCACAGAACATAGAAGAGAGACAGTGGATTCAGTTTGGCCCAAACAGCACTTTTCAAGTCTTGTTGACTGTGATCCATAGTCAGATGTGCATTTTATAGCGTGATACAGTACATCTACACCTACACATGCACACACACTCATAGACATATCTAAAACAGAATTTTCATGAAATGAAAGCTTCCTGTGTGCGATGCACTCTGGCATTTCTTATTCTGTTCGATTTTAAGAAAAATTCCTGGTCAGACCAGCTAGATCAATTTGGTGTCTCACTTATAAAGTGGGATATGCAGTTTAAAAAACACTAGACTAGAGATAATGGGATAAGAATCAGAGTAGCGGGTGATAAGGGAGAAAGTTAGGTTAGACGAGCCCTCAGAAGAGCTTGAATTTCAGGCTGAAACATCTGCACTTGATTGAGAGTGGTGGGAGCCCCTGCAGGCTTCTCAGTAAGGATGAGCTTCAGGAAGCTTATGATGACGGTGTAGGGGATAGGCTGAAGAAGCAAGGAGACCTGTGAGGAGCCTGCCTTGTGGTCCAGCTGAGATGCTCCAGGGTCTGCTTAGAGCTGGGTCAGGGGGTGGAGAGGTGGGAGCCAATGGTGGCGGCACCTGGCCTTAGTGCCTAATTGGGCCTGAAGACCAAGGAAAGTAAGAAAGAGACACTGGGGCTCCAGGCTGGCTCAGTGGATGAGGGTGGGGCCATCACCTTCCTTGGTTCCTGATGAACTATTTATCAGGGCATGAAAGTTTCATTAATGTTATTCCAGTCTGCGAGTCTGGATATGTCATAAAGAACTTGTTGACTGGTCAAGCAGCTTGTACTTAATGCATCCAGGAAGCAGAACTGTTCCCAGGGCTGTCGTAAGTGGGAAGTAACCGTGCTGCAGCCGCCTTGCTTCTTGATGGATTTCATTCTACGACTCTTCACAGCACCCCTCTCCTCCCCTTGGGTGAGGCCCTCTGGCTCCCCCCAGCTCATCAGCCTACTTACTGCACGATTCAGATGGAGCAGCTTGGAGGGCAGTGGGGTGGTACTGCGTTCTTGCCGTTCATTCACAGAACACTTACCTGGCCAGGGGCCCACTGGATGCTGAGGATGCTAATTTGGTCCCTCCCCTTAAGGGGCTCATAGTCTTAACTGGGGAACCAGACAGAGAAACACAAAGATACGTATAAAAGTAGTTCAACTAAAGTGAAGGCAGAATGCAATGTCTGCCTTATTAAAACTGCAAAAATCTTCAGGAACAAAGATAGAGGAAGGAAGGAGAAATAACTTTTTGAACACCAGTGATGTGGCAAGTGCATGCTTGTTGCTTTATTTACATTGGATGATTTGTCTTGCAGTAACTCAGTGGGTGTTGTATGAATCTATGAGCAGTCCTCCAGTCAAAATTACCTGCGTGTGTAGGGGTATGGTGTATGTGTATGACGTGGTGTGTGGGAGTGGTGTGCATGGGGTGTGTGTGTGTGTGTACGCGTGCACGCATGATGTGTGTGTGGGGTAGAATGCATGGTGCTTGTGTGTGTGTGTTATGTGTATTGTATATGGTACGTATGTATGTCAGTTACCACACAGATCCTTGGGTCCCATCCCAGACCTACTGATTCAGATTCTCTGTTTGTGCAGAGGTGGAGGGGTGTGGAGGGAGCCCAGGAGCCTGCATTTTACAAGGCCACCAGGTGATTCCCATGTGTGCTAAGGTATGAGACTCTCAGAGGGAGCAGCTGGCAGGGAGAGGCTGGCACTGAGTGGGCAGCTAGATCTCAGGAAGGGGCTCCTGAGTCCAGGGAGAGGCTGAGTGGGAGGCTCTCCCCGAAGTAGAATGTGGGAAACCAGGATTTTCTTGGCCCATCATAAATGGGTCTTGTCTTTGAAACTTTTTCTTCTGCATATGCATGTGTGAGAGAGATGGTTGATGATTAGATATGAGGCTGAAATTTATGCCAGGTTAATTAAGTTGTATTTGTAGGAAAAGCGTGTCACTACAAGGCATGCAGTTTCTCTTTTCCTGGGGGGTAGGGGGTGGCACCGGGTCCTGTCCATCCCAAGGCAATGCCAGGCTCCTGGCCGCTGTCAGGTTCATGGGTGTGGCGGTCCAGGTTACCCCAGTCGTGCAAGGCAGTGAGTGACACGCAGCCACACGCCTGGTGGATACTTTGGGCAAATATGACCTGTTTCTGTGGTGGTTGCTGGATGTCTCGGAGCAAGAGGCCCTGCTGGAGAGGACGCTCTCTTGAGATGTCTTAGTCACGGGGCTCCCAGCATTCTCCATCACTGTGCTCCTGGCAGAGCCACATGCTCACCTTAGCTGCCTGTGGGTCATCACAGAGTCTTTTGGAGGGAAGAAAGGAAGTACGGGCGAGGGGAGAGGAAGAACCAGCCCTGCTTGGGAAATGGGGCCCTGGTTCCTGCCTATTCCCACCAGCCTCTCTGTTCCCCTGGACAAGTCACTTCCTTCTCCAGGTCTCCTTCTCCAGCTTTAACCTGGAGGGTTTGAACTCGATTATCTCTAAGTGCATGCAACCTCAGACATTTTGAGTCAGTGATTAGAATTAGACAGCAAGCATTTCTCATTAATCTAGAACACCCTTTGGATAACTGTAGAGTTATGTATTTTGTTCTGGGTCTCTTTCCAGATCTTTTCATCTCTTTGTTCCCATTTTGTCCTCCTATTTTTAGCTCCTCTTTTCCCCTCACTTTCTTCAAAAAGGATTTGGGAAGACAGACCTGGGTTTGAATCTAGACTGTACCACTTCTGTCTGTGTGACCCCTGGCAGATTCTTTATAGGTTATGTAAGCCTCAGTTTACTCATATGTCAAACAGGAATAGTAATAATATCTATCCTCTGATTGTTTTGCTATTAAATGAGATATTCAGGTATATGACCTAGTTCAGTTCTGTTCAGTCCCTCATTCATGTCCGACTCTTTGTGACCCCATGGACTGCAGCACGCCAGGTTTCCCTGTCCATCACCAACTCCCAGAGCTTCCTCAAAATCATGTCCATTGAGTCAGTGATGCCATCCAACCATCTCATCCTCTGTCGTCCCCTTTTCATCCTGCCTTCAATCTTGCCCAGCATCAGGGTCTTTTCTAGTGAGTTAGTTCTTCGCATCAGGTGGCCAAAGTATTGGAGTTTCAGCTTCAGCATCAGTTCTTCCAATGAATATTCAGGATTGATTTCCTTTAGTATGGACTGGTTGGATCTCCTTGCAGTCCAAGAGACTCACAAGAGTCTTCTCCAACACCATAGTTCAAAAGCATCAATTCTTCAGCACTCAGCTTTCTTTATAGTCCAACTCTCACATCTATACATGACTACTGGAAAACCCATAGCTTTGACTAGACGGGCCTTTGTCAGCCAAGTAATGTCTTTGCTTTTTAATATGCAAAGGTTGGTCATAGTTTTTCTTCCAAGGAGCAAGTGTCTTTTAATTTCATGGCTACAGTCACCATCTGCAGTGATTTTGGAGCCCAGAAATATAAAGTCTGTCAATGTTTCCATTGTTTCCCCATCTATTTGCCATGAAGTGATAGGACCGGATGCCGTGATCTTAGTTTTCTGAATGTTGAGTTTTAAGCCAAGTTTTTCACTCTCCTCTTTCACTTTCATCAGGAGGCTCTTTAGTTCCTCTTCACCTTCTGCCATAAGGGTGGTGTCATCTGCATATCTGAGGTTATTGATATTTCTCCCGGCAATCTTGACTCCAGCTTGTGCTTCCTCCAGCCCAGGGTTTCTCATGATGTACTCTGCATATATGTTAAATAAGCATGTTGACAATATACAGCCTTCACGTATTCCTTTCCCAATTTGGAACCAGTCTGTTGTTTCATGTCCGGTTCTAAATGTTGCTTCTTGACTGGCATACAGGTCGAAGGAGGCAGGTAAGATGCTCTGATATTTCCATCTCTTGAAGAATTTTCCACAGTTTACTGTGATTTACACAGTCAAAGGCTTTGGCATAGTCAATAAAGCAGAAATAGATATTTTTCTGGAACTCTTTTGCTTTTTCCATGATCCAGCGGATGTTGGCAATTTGATCTCTGGTTCCTCTGCCTTTTCTAAAACCAGCTTGAACATCTGGAAGTTCACAGTTCATGTATTGCTGAAGCCTGGCTTGGAGAATTTTGAGCATTACTTTACTAGCGTGTGAGATGACTGCCATTGTGTGGTAGTTTGAGCATTCTTTGGCATTGCCTTTCTTTGGGATTGGAATGAAAACTGACCTTTTCCACTCCTGTGGTCACTGCTGAGTTTTCCAAATTTGCTGACATATTGAGTGCAGCACTTTCACAGCATCATCTTTTAGAATTTGAAATAGCTCAACTGGAATTCCATCACCTCCACTAGCTTTGTTTGTAGTGATGCTTCCTATCTAGCATATAATAAGTGTACTAGATTTCTGTTATGGCTATTACAAGTTACCACTAATTTGGCTTTTAACAACACAGATTTATTATCTCACAGTTCTGAGGTAGGAGATCCAACATGGGTCTTGGTGGGATAAAGTTGAGATGTTGTCAGCCGTGTTGCATTCAGAAAGATAAAGGGGAGAATCTCATGGAGACTGCAAGCTCTTGGTTGGCTCATGGTCTGTCCTAAGGCCATGATGGGCACTCGAGTCTCATGCTGCATGGGTCTATCGTTCACTTCTCTGCCTTCCTCTCCCACAAAGTGTTAGTCGCTCAGTTGTGTCTGACTCTTTGCAGCTCCATGATCTGTCCATGGGATTCTCCATGCAAGAATACTGGAGTGGGTTGCCATGTCTACCTACCGGGGATCTTCATGACCCAGGGATCAAATCCAGGTCTTTTGCATTACAGGTGGATTCTTTACCATCTGGGTACCAGGGATGCCAGAATGCCCACTTTTAAGGACCCTTGTAATTACAGTGGGTCTACCCAGGTGACCCAGGATGCTCTCCCTATTTCAAGGTCGGCTGATTAGCAACCTGAATGTTGTCTGTTGCATGATTCTCCTTTGTCATGTAACACAGTCACAGATTCTGGATATTAGGATGCACACATTCTTGGGGGACCATTATTTCTGCTGACCACAGTAAGCCAATGATAATTAGTCATGTTCATGAAAGTCATTACTCTCACCTTTCCTTTTGGAAATAGGCGTGAGGGGATGCCGGAAAAATGGGGAAGGGGGAAGGCTCTCCAAGCAGCTCGATGCACCTTCCTTCTCCACAGTTGGTGTGTGCAGAGCCACTAGATTAGTCCTTGTGTGTGGAGTTCGTCTTTCTACCAGGCTGCCTGTGGCAGGGTGATTGAACTTAACTCGGAGTCAGTGCAGAGACCCAAGCTTAGAGGACTTGGCACTGGAGGAAATTTTCAGCTCGGAAATGTCTGATGGAAATTTTTAATGATCACAGCTCTTCAAAATTGGAATGGGTCTCCCTTGAAGGGAAGGAACTCCCTGTCCGTGGAGGTGTGTAAACGGAGGCCCAGCAAGCTAGATCAATGTTTCCAAACGTCTCTCACCAGCAGATTCCCAGAGCCTCACTCCAGACCCACTGTACCAGAGTCTCCGGTAGAGGGCCTGGAACTCTAACTTAAAGGAGACATTGACCCAGAGGATCTTTCACCCCTGAGATGTTTTGCTCCTGAAATTCTTTTTTGCTTTTCAAAAACAAGATGAATTGTCTGTTTAAATCCCCATTGCTCCTTTGTGAGGGGCTGACTTCTCTTCAAGGGTGTGTTTCAATTTCCTGAAAGATCTTGGGGCTGAACCCTGTGCCCACTGTGAAACAACCTGAGGGGCTCCCTTTACAAGTTACAGGTGGCCCTGAGGGTCACGAGAAGGGTTTGGTAGTCCCACGATTCATTTCTCTGACCACGGAGGTAATTTCTGATAAATTCTTGGCCTTTCGTTTTCACCAAGTACCTTGATGGAGAATTGAAATTGGTTTTCCCTCCCCAGTGCATCTTTTCACATGAACTTAAATTGCCGGAATTTCTGGCATAACCTAATATGTTGTCATGCCACCCACATCGTTTGTCACAATGAAGAAAGGTGGGGAGCACAGGACTGCTTCCTTGCTGAGGTTTGCCACCTCCTTCTTGGAATCATTGCTGGAGCATATTTATGATGCAGAAACCCAGGCTCTGTAACACACAGACTCAAAATGAGGGGTATGGTGGCATGTGCAAGGGAGTTGGGGTGCTAGTGGTGGCGGTGGGCATGTGGTGGCGAGGCTGCACCTGCACGTTAAGCACACAGGTGATTTCTAATGCATGCTGGAGCCTAAGAACCACCATAAATACTCAGCTTCATGGGAAAAAATAGCTAAAGAGAGGAAACCTTTACCCAGTCTATAGAGACCATCTTTTACTTCCTGTTCTACTTTTTTGTCTTCCTCCTGCAACTACTCATGTACCTGCTCCGCTCTAGCCACACTAAGTTTGTCTACATTCCCCAAACATGACCTGAAGGTCCACATCGCCTTGCCTTTGCTTAGGCAGTTCCTTCTGCCTGGTCTGTTGCTTTAAAAAAATAATTATTTATTTGTGGCTGTGCTGGGTCTTTGTTGCTCTATGAGGGCTTTCTCTAGTTGTGGTGAACAGGGGCTACTCTTTAGTTGCAGTGCACAGGCTTTTCATTGCATTGGCTTCTTGTCGCAGCTCATGGGCTCTAGGGCAGGCTCAGTAATTGTGGTACCCGGGCTCAGTTGTCCCATGGTATGTGGACTCATCCCAGACTAGGGATCGAACCCATGTCCCCTGCATTGGCAGGTGGATTCTTAACCACTGGACCACCAGAGATGTCCCATCCCTTTTGTTTTGATTGTCACATTTGACTTAAAGGCTCAACCTACAGATGCCTCCTTCTGGAAGCTTTCCCTGATTCCACCTCAGGAGGCAGTCACACCTCTTGCCTTTGCCTGTGTGTTTCTCTTTGAGCTAGAGCATGACAGTTCATTGAGTTGTGTCATGAGTTCCAGTTAGTATTTCTGGCTCTGTCTCCCACACTGTTGTTCTGGGAATTAACTGGGTGACAGTCTCTCTTACTCTCTTCCTCTGCAGGGTCACTCTCTAGATGTGTGTGGAATGCAGGGACCACTCTGCCACTTCTCACCTCCTAAACTTTGCCTGGTGTGCCCTCCTAGATTCAGTGGCTGTCCCAAAATGCCCCGTGGTTGCTAGAAGCTCTGAACGTGCCATTTCTGTGAATCTTTGATGAAAATAGAGACAGAGCCAGTATGCTAATCAGGGAAAGATTGTCTTTATAGAGTACAGCTGATAAGATAATTTGCATATTCTGGTTCATTGTTGTATTTCGAGTAAGTTACATTATTTCTTAAAGGAGCTGGGGCCCAATGGCCTCCAGGAAGATTTAGCAGGAGATGTACTCTCAAAACGGAGAAGGCAATGGCAACCCACTCCAGTACTCTTGCCTGGAAAATCCCATGGACAGAGGAGCCTGGTAGGCTGCAGTCCACGGGGTCGCTAAGAGTCAGACACGACTGAGCGACTTCACTTTCACTTTTCACTTTCATGCATTGGAGAAGGAAATGTCAATCCACTCCAGTGTTCTTGCCTGGAGAATCCCAGGGACGGGGGAGCCTGGTGGGCTGCCGTCTATGGGGTAGCACAGAGTCGGACACGACTGAAGTGACTTAGCAGCAGCAGCAGCAGCAGTACTCTCAAAAACAGGCTGGGTGTCATAGACCAAGGTTAGACTGAAAGTTAGGGGATCACAGGGAGGCAGATATTTTAGATCAGTAATAGGAAGGGCTTTGACAGTCAAAGTTGCCAGAAACGAAGAGGCTTCCTCTTGACGTGATTATTTCCCCATCACTTGAGGGGTATTCAAGCAGAAGTTGACTGAACTCTGCTCAGAGGTTTGATAGAGGGTCAGAGGCTTGGCTGTCATACATTCCAGTGTCAGGAGTCACTGATGTCTACACTTTTGTTGGGCATAAATTGTTAGTTCATTATTATTTTATATATACTAACAATACTTTATCAGTCTATTAGTATTCTAAGGTTGCCATAACAAATGACCACAACCTGGGTGGCCTGAAACAACAGAAATTTGTTTTTTTCACATTTTTAGGGGCTGCTGCTGCTAAGTCGCTTCAGTCGTGTCCGACTCTGTGCTACCCCATAGACGGCAGCCCACCAGGCTCCCCCGTCCCTGGGATTCTCCAGGCAAGAACACTGGAGTGGGTTGCCATTTCCTTTTCCAATGCATGAAAGTGAAAAGTGAAAGTGAAGTCGCTCAGTCGTGCCCGACTCTTAGCGACCCCATGGACTGCAGCCTACCAGGCTCCTCCGTCCATGGGATTTTCCAGGCAAGAGTACTGGAGTGGGGTGCCATTGCCTTCTCCGTTTTAGGGGCTAGAAGTCCAAAATTAAGGTGGCAGCAGAACCATGCTCTCCCTGAAAGCTCTAGGGGAGAATCCTTCTTTGCCTTTTCTGATGGCTCCTTATGTTCTTGGGCTTGTGGCAGCATCACTCCAGTTTCTGCCTTCACCTTCACATGGCCTTCTTCCTTGTATATCTCTCTCTGTCTTCTCTTGGACATAGAGAAGGACACCAGACACTGGACTTAGGGCCCACTGCAAACCCAGGATGGTCTCACCTCAAGATCCTTCACTAATTACATCTGCAGAGACCCTATTTCCAAATAAGGCCAGATGCTGAGTTTCCAGATAGATGTGAATTTGGGGGAACACTACTTCACCCACTAAAAATATATGTAAACCATTCTACCAGGAATGTGCTCACCTTCTAATGCCCTGCCCCAGGAAGAACCATATTCTTGTTGGCTAGGCCTTCACATGGATAGACTGGAGTAATGGGAAGGATGTTTCTATCAAGGGCCCAATCAGGGGAACCCAGCTGGGAGGTAAGCTGAGGCTCTTTGCCCATCTCCTGAACACCCCTGAGGTCATCTGTGTCTCCTGCATGCTGATGGGGTCCCCCCTAAAGGCCCCACTGCCCTTCTCTGGGTCCCTGTCTGTAGGCCACTTGGCCACATATGGCAGCTATGAAAATGCACCTCAGCCATACCCATGAGTGGCAGACGATTCACCGCAACTTCAGCTGCTGCTTCTGAAATCTGTCACCTCTTTTGTGTGGAGACCAGGCTTCCCAGGGACCCGTCACAGCCAGCACTGAGCTGAGCAGGGACTCTAGAACAGGCCCAGTCACGGGAGACACAGGTCTCCTCTCATGACATCGTGGGTTCAAAGACTCCCCATCGGCCTTGCTGAGCACCCCTAGAACTGCATTGCCATCCAAGACTCTTCCACTGTCCACGCTTCCCGAGTGTTCTCTGTCCTGCTCCTGGGGTCAGACCTACACTGTGATCTCAGGCTCTCCCAACCCCTTTCTCTCTCAGAGGCCTTTCCCCTGTGACAGTCTTAAACATCTAATCCTGTCCTGGCATCTGCTTCTCCGAGGAATTAGACCAACACAGGCTGGATGCCTTGGCCTCCTCCTCCTGAGGGCCAGTTTGGAGAAGCATTCCTGACAATTCCTCAGTTGCCCACAGCAATGACTGGCTCAACAACTTGCCCTGCATCTACTTTTTCTTCTTGTCTGTCTTGCCTCTTGGCTCCCTTGCAGGATGGCCGGCCTCTCTACTCTCAGGCAAGCTCGGCTCTTGGGGAAACTAACACAAATGCAGATTAGGAGGAACCCTTGATTTCCTACAAGGATATTTAAAACATGGACTCATACACATTTAGACCTGGACCCAGCCTCCTTTTACAGATGGGACAGTGTTGGCCCTGGAGAGACTCAGTCACCATCCCTGACATTTTTTTTTCTTTTGAGGAAGAGGCGAGGGGAGGGATTGCATGTTCTTTGATTTTCTTTGTCTTGCCAGATTCTAGACTCTCCCCTTTTTGTTGAGACTTCCATGGCACCTCTCTTTTCCTTGATCCTCTTCTCCCCCTCCCTCAGGCATTACCTTGGAAAGACCATCTCCTTACCTCTCCTCCTTACCAATCCATTCCCTGTAGTTGGACCCACTGATATTTATTTCCAGGGTCTTTCTTGTTCTAGGATAGTTTTAGATGAGCTTTAAAACCATCTACCTGCTACAGGCTCCTCTCTCCTCTGCAGTTAGCACTTGCTCTCACGAGATTTTGACTTTGCTTTTCCACTTCTAGGTAATTTGAGGTTTGGGGAATCGGCATCTTCTATTTTGTTAAAGGTGTGCATATTATGTGTTCTTCTTGTTCCTCACTGTTCCTTGGAGACCATATTGGGAGTTCGGGACTTAAATGGCCTTCATTACCTCATCCCCAAGCTCTCCTTTGCCCCTAACATTTTTGCTGCCCTTTTGTGGTGCCTTTTCACCCCACAGAGATCTGCTGACAGTGGCATCTGGAACTGATTCGCACTGGCTCAAAAGAGCTCATGGGAACTTCTTGGGAATGTTTGAAGCTGGCTGACCTCAAGTTGGTAGCTTGATATTGGCAATGATGGAAGTATTCACAAGGCGGAAATTGTCCACGGCCTCAAGCCAGGCTGTCCCCTACCCTCAGGTGTTTATGTAACGTTGACCAGCACACCACTAGCTGTGCACAGTTGTGTTTCTCCACCAGCCTGTGCACTTTCTGAGACTCTCCAGAGTGCAATGCATCGCTACATGCATGGAGGCCACAGTAGGGGCTGAGTGAATGAATGATACTGACTGGGTGTTCCGATTGCTTACCACTCAGTGCAAAGCAGCCCAGACTTGGGGGTGAAACAACCATCCTTCCATCACTTTATTATGCTCAGGGACCTTGTGGGTCAGGAAATCACAGGGATGGCTTGTCCTGCCCTGTGATTTGGGAAGACTTGATGTCTGAGCTTAGCTGAGACTGTCAGAGGCCCAACACAGTGTCTCCATATGGTTCGGTTTCCCACAGCAGGTGGCTGGGTTTTGAGATGGAGCCTCCTGAGAGCCCAAGAAGAAATCCTGAGTGCATGTTTCAAGAGAAGCAGGTTATAGCTACATGGCCTTTATGACTCTATCTTAGAGGTCATATAGCATCACTCCTACCATACTTTGTTGACCAGAACAGTCCCAAGTCTTCTCAAATTTGAGAGGAGGGGACAGAGACACACACACTTCCTCTAAAGGGAGATATGTCTAAGAGTTCTGGTGCCATGTTTTTAAATGGCCACACTGACATTTAGTACCTACTATGTGCCAGATGCTGTATATACATCATCTCAGTTTTTCACAACTATCTTGAAAGTATTGTTATTATTTCTATTTTGCAGATAAAGAAACAGGTTCAGAGAGGTTAAGGAGCTTGCCTAAAGTTACACAGTGATAAATTTATCACTGTGACCTTTCTACTAAGACTTCCTTATTAATTCATTTGTGGAGTGTGCGGTGACTTTTGTCAGGCTGGGGCCGACAAGGATAAATAAGACCCAGCCTTGCTTCAGAGAGCACAAAAACAAGGTCCGTGTGGCATATATGCGTCCAGCTGACTGTGGCTGGATGTGAGCAGTCACTTCATTGTGCCTAAAAGTCAGTCAAGGCCACGTGCACAGAAAGTGCTGAGTAATTGCTCTTGTCCAGGCTAATTCAGCTTTGTAACCTCAAGTCTGAAGTCAGTAGTGTGGAGTACTTTAAATTAGCTGTAAAATTTCAATCCAATTGCTAAACTGCTTAAATTATCAAGTTTGCTCATTGCTAGTTGAATGCATGCATAATTAATTTTTTTCTAAAGTCTGGACTAAAAGCTGCTGAAATCAGGTTTTTTTCTTGAATTAGATTCAGATGTCACAGGAAAGTCTTTGGTTTTATGATGTAACCCATAGCAGCGCACAAGTTTAAAGAATTTTTAGTTGAGCTCTGTGTTGGGGAGGGAGATAAGTTAGAGGGCCCAATATTTTAAAATTGAAATTACATTCTTACTGCCTGAGAGACGAGTCTCCATCAATGATAATGACATTGACAATAACAATGACAATGACAATATGAATCAGAGTACTGCCGTACGATTATCAGGATTGATAGCTCACATTTGCTAAAATCTAATGTTAGAATGTCAACTTCATGGAGGCAGGGATATCGGTCTATTCCATTACCTGTTTATCTCCAGTGTGTAGGATAGTTATTGGCACATAGTAGACACAATAAATATTCGTTGAATTTGTGTATTAGCTATTGTGATCATAGCAATACCCCTACAAGATAGAAACTATTATTTTTCTCATTTTACACATGAGGAAGCTGAGGCTTAGAAAGGTACGTTGTCTCTTCCAGGGTCGCACAGCCAGGAAGTGAGAGTCAAGGCTTGAATCCAAATTTGTGGATTCCTTGCCCTGTGTTTCTTTTTTCTTACGTATGTAAGCACCAAAGAAGTTCATGAGGTATTTGTGAATCCATTCCATTTGATTTTATGGCTATCACCGATAGTTTTTATTTTATTTATTTGTTAAAAATGAGTGTGCTCAGTCATGTCTGACTCTTTGTGGCCGCATGCACTGTGACCCACTAGTCTCCTCTCCCCATGGGATTTTCCAGGCAAGAATGCTGGAGTGCGTTGTCATTTCCTTCCCCAAGGGAATCTTCCTGGCCCAGGGATTGAACCCGTGTCTCTTGTGTCTTCTGCATTAACAGGTTGATTCTTTACCAGTAGCGCCACCTGGGAAGCCCAGTTTTTATATTAACATAGTATTTAACAATGGTTTATGTACTCTACAGCAGTACTGTATGAAAGAACTTTTTGTGATGATGGAACTGTTGTATATCTGCGGTTTCTAGAATGGTAGCCACTAACCAAATAAGGCTAGTGAGCACTTGAAAAAGGCGTACTTCCTCTTTTCCTTTTTCTTTTCTTTAACAAAGGGAGACTTGAGGCCCAAGAGAAAAAAGGACTTCCCAGGGGCTTGCGGTGAGTTAACAGTAGACACGGGCCAGGACCCCAAGGTCCTACTTCCTTCACTGGCTCTTTGCCTTTATTGTGTGGTTCTTGCTGGCTTTAGTTTCCCAATTCCCAATAGTCTCTTGACTTCCCAAATAAATTCCCTTTGTTTCTCTTTCTTCTTTTGCTGTTTTTGTTTGGATCATTTCTCTGACCCTGTTGCTACTGAGTTAAAGAAACGAAACACAAATGGAAGTGGAAATTGAGTCACTCCTACACTAGCCAGTCACTGAGCCTCTACTCAAACTCCTGCAACCCCTAATAATTCTGCCCATTCAGTTCAGTTCAGTTGCTCAGTCATGTCCGACTCTGCGACCCCATGAACCGTAGCACACCAGGCCTCCCTGTCCATCACCAACTCCCAGAGTTCACCCAAACTCATGTCCATTGAGTCAGTGATGCCATCCAACCATCTCATCCTCTGTCGTCCCCTTCTCCTCCTGCCCCCAATCCCTCCTAGCATCAGGGTCTTTTCAAATGAGTGAGCTCTTCACATCAGGTGGCCAAAGTATTGGCATTTCAGCTTCAACATTAGTCCTTCCAATGAACACCCAGGACTGATCCCCTTTAGGATGGACTGGTTGGATCTCCTTGCAGTCCAAGGGACTCTCAAGAGTCTTCTCCAACACCACAGTTCAAAAACATCAATTCTTCTGCGCTCAGCTCTCTTTATAGTCCAACTCTTATATCCATACATGACCACTGGAAAAACCATAGCCTTGACTAGACGGACCTTTGTTGGCAAAGTAATGTCTCTGCTTTTTAATATGCTGTCTAGGTTGGTCATAACTTTCCTGCCAAGGAGTAAGCGTCTTTTAATTTCATGGCTGCAGTCACCATCTGCAGTGATTTTGGAGCCTCCAAAAATAAAGTCAGCCACTGTTTCCACTGTTTCCCCATCTATTTGCCATGAAGTGATGGGACCAGATACCTTGATCTTAGTTTTCTGAATGTTGAGCTTTAAACCAACTTTTTCACTCTCCTCTTTCATCAAGAGACTCTTTAGTTCCTCATCAGTTTCTGCCATAAGGGTGGTGTCATCTGCATATCTGAGGTTATTGATATTTCTCCCGGCAATCTTGATTCCAGCTTGTGCTTCTTCCAGCCCAGCATTTCTCATGATGTACTCTGCATATAAGTTAAATAAGCAGGGTGACAATATACAGCCTTGATGTACTCCTTTTCCTATTTGGAACCAGTCTGTTGTTCTATGTCCAGTTCTAACTGTTGCTTCCTGACCTGCATATAGGTTTCTCAAGAGGCAGGTCAGGTGGTCTGGTATTCCCATCTCTTTCAGAATTTTCCACAGTTTATTGTGATCCACACAGTCAAAGGCTTTGGTATAGTCAATAAAGCAGAAATAGATGTTTTTCTGGAACTCTGTTGCTTTTCCCATGATCCAGCGGATGTTGGCAATTTGGTCTCTGGTTCCTCTGCCTTTTCTAAAACCAGCTTGAACATTTGGTTCACGGTTCATGTATTGCTGAAGCCTGGCTTGGAGAATTTTGAGCATTACTTTAGCATGTGAGATGAGTGCAATTGTGCGGTAGTTTGAGCATTCTTTGGCATTGTCTTTCTTTGGGATTGGAATGAAAACTGACCTTTTCCAGTCCTGTGGCTACTGCTGAGTTTTCCAAATTTGCTGGCATATAGAGTGCAGCACTTTCACAGCATCATCGTTCAGGATTTGAAATAGCTCAACTGGAATTCCATCACCTCCACTAGCTTTGTTCGTAGTGATGCTTTCTAAGGCCCACTTGACTTCACATTCCAGGATGTCTGGCTCTAGGTGAGTGTGAGTGATCACACCATTGTGCTTATCTGGATTGTGAAGATCTTTTTTGTACAGTTCTTCTGTTTATTCTTGCCACCTCTTCTTAATATCTTCTGCTTCTGTTAGGTCCCTACCATTTCTGTCCTTTATTGAGCCCATCTTTGCATGAAATATTCCCTTTGTATCTTAATTTTCTTGAGGAGATCTCTAGTCTTTCCCATTCTATTGTTTTCCTCTATTTCTTTGCATTGATTGCTGAGGAAGGCTTTCTTATCTCTCCTTGCTATTCTTTGGAACTCTGCGTTCAAATGGATATATCTTTCCTTTTCTCCTTTGCTTTTCGTTTCTCTTCTTTTCACAGCTATTTGTAAGGCCTCCTCAGACAGCCATTTTGCTTTTTTTGCATTTCTTTTCCATGGGGATGGTCTTGATTCCTGTCTCCTGTAGAATGTCATGAACCCCCGTCTATAGTTCATCATTGTGCCCATTACCTGTTGCCCAATTTCTGCAGCTCCGCCTGTCATAATGTCATAATTTTACAGATGCAAAAATTGAGACCCAGAAAGATTAGTGTTATGGGTATTTAAGCCAACATCTGATTTCTGATTTGGGCTCATCTACAGCCTTCAGTGCTTCTCATCCGGCCATTCTTCATGTCTTTTGTTCCAGCATGTCTGGATGCTCTCAGCTGTCAGTAATAGAAAAGCCAGTCAGAGTGGCATAAACCATAAGGAAATCCATAGGCTCACAATGAGAAGTCCAGAGTAAGGGGGATATTTGGGGTCAACTCAGCCTGTAACAGAGTCATCTTACCTGTAAGATACAGTAGGCACAATATCTAGGACTCATGGTACTTTTAAAAGGCCACAAAAAATACTTTTTTTTTTTTAATAAGAAGAAAGAACTTTGAAGTTAGAGAAAATGCACTGATATGTGATATTAATAATTTGCCTTTATACTAGTACATGGGCTTCCCTGCTGACTCATTGGTAAAGAATCTGCCTGCCAATGCAGGAGACAGACACGGGTTCAGTCCCTGAGTCAGGCAGATGCCCTGGAGAAGGAAACAGCAACCTACTCCTGTATTCTTGCCTGGAAAATCCTGTGGACAGAGAAGCCTGGTGGGCTACAATCTATGGAGTCACAGAAGAGTCAGACACAACTTAGTGACTAAACAACAAATACCAATACAGTCATAAAATGTAGTTTTTAGTACAGACACATTCACGTTTGTTTGTTTATTGAAGAAGGGGCCTAGGAAAGCAAAAATACCTAGGCCCACCCTAGTCATAATGGAGTCCAGTTCCGTAACTACAGGAAACTTTCCTTCATAGTTCACTGGCCCAAATTTTCCAACTACATTCCTTCAGGCATTTGTGTGTTCTAACTGGCTACAGCTGCACCAATCACGATCAAGGAAAAGGGGCTAAGCCACAATTTGTTTCCACTCATGGGCCAGGATCCCACAGGCACAGAGCAGGCTGTTACACCTAGGGGAGGAGGGAGCCCAGATGAAGATCAGGGTCTATCAGGGGAGAGAAAGATGAATGCTTAGTTAGGAAACCACCATTGTCTACTATATCCACTTAAAAAATTGGAGTACAGAGGATGTTGAAGCTGTTAGGGGTATAAGGAAAATAATGGCCATTGCTTTCAGGTTTGGTTTATATGATCTAGTCTTGAGGAAAAGAAAATTGCCTATGGTTTACAGAGCTTCTCTCAGTAAATGTGCTCACTCAGCTTAATGATTAGAATCAGCTTGGGTATGAATAAGAGCAAGCAGAAATTCTAGGCTCATCATCTGATCACTTCTAGACTTTTCTGTGAAAATTATGATTCTTTATTAAAATAATAGCATAAACTTGAATACTCTCTATTTTCTCTAAGTAAAAGTGCACATAATTTTGGAGCACATTTGGAAAAGTGTAAATATCAAGCACAAATGAATTGCCTCACTCATCAACCTCAACTTCGTCTTTGCTTAGATGTACTCTTGGTGTTTAGTACCAGGTGTGTATAGAAATGATCTCTTTCTTTACTCAGAATTTGGGATTTACTCTTGATTTTGACTTAGACTTAGTTTCAGATTTGGCAAACAAATTAACCATGCTCAAGGGGAGAGGAGCTCAGCCCTGTTCTTACAAGATGTGTGTTTTCTTAAGCTGCATGGAGAAGGCTGGGCGAGCTGCAGGTAAGAGAAGTTGGCTGGTAGGGGACCCACACTCTGTCATGCAGCAAATCCTTGCCCTTTTGTCTCAGGGAAAATATCTAGCAGTTGGCAGGAAGTGTTGGAGGCAGGGCTATGTGCAAAGGTAAGTTCCATTTTCAGGGCAGTTTGGGTCACACAGAGCAGAGAGTGAGGTGTGATTGCTCAGAGGAAAAGTCAAGTACAGTGGTGTAGCTAATAGAAACACTTTGAAATAGCATTACATGTACTTCTTATATAAAGGAGAAAGAAAGAGAGGTGTTACCACCGAAAGTGGGCAATTTCACAGCAAGCTCAAGTGTTTTGCAGCCCAGAGGTGCCCTGGAGCTGGCCAAACTCCAGCAAATGCTCAGAGAAGGCTCTGGCCTCAGCAAGTGTGATTCAGGGGGAGATTATAGCCAGCAGGCAGCCCAGATAATTAGCTCCCCTTTCTTTGAAAATTTGTGTATCTCTTTATAACATGTCACTTTAGGATACCTGGGTAATAGCAAAAGTCCTAGGTTTGAAGTCAGCCTATGCTTCTAGTTCTTTCTTCTCTCAAGCTTCCTGGTCTTCAACCTCCTCATCTGTAAAATCGGGCTAAAATTAAAAGTTTATTCTTGGATTCAAGTGGGATCATTTTAAACATATGTTAAGTCATTATTCTTGTATCTCACATCTTATAACTTTTCAAAGCATTTATTCTGATTGCTGTTTGTTAATGCTACTGAGGGAAAGCTATATTTTTCAAAAATTCTCTGTGTTTGAGAAGCATCTTCATCTGATTAAAAGCCATTTGGCTATGATTCATGGAAACAAAAAGTCTTGAAACCGTTTTTTAGCAGAAAAGTTGGGCTGCCAAAGCCCAACTTCAGGCCCAATTGAAGAGGCCAATTTTAAGACTTCAGGCTCTGCCTGAGGAGCTGAGTGACCTTGGGCAAGGTAACTTCTCAGCTGCAAAGTCAGTTTTTTCCTTGGGGAAATAGATGGTTTCTGAGGTCCCTTCCAACTCATTCGGTTTGTGATTTTTGTAGTTGACTGAGCCTCAGGTTGCAGTACTGCTGAGAGTCTCAGAAACCAAGGAGGATGGCCCTGGGAATTCACAGATGGTCAGGCAGCATCTGCATCCCCTTCAAAACATCCTTGATGGGTGCTTACCTGTCATCTGCCCCATGTGGATGTCATCTCCCTGTGACAGGGAGGATACTACTTCATGAAACAGCTTTCCACTCCTGCCGCTCCAGTTGTTAGTAAGGTATTCACAATGAGACTAACAGACCCATGGTTGGGCACAACTTACAAAGACCTCTGGAATGCAATATTCCATGTGATCATTCTAGATGATTCCAGCAGTAGCCAGAACAGAGGATAAGAGATTGGGGAATAACTTATTCCAACTCTGTCTTATTCATAGCACCTAAACCCTTGAGAGGGCCGCCTGTTTCTTGGGTGCCTTGTGACTGTTCTTCCCAGTATCTCTGTCTGGGTCCCAGAGGCTGGCTTCATTCATGTGGTCCAGGTATCCTTCCCAAGGAGGAGTGAGGCTGCCAAGGAAGATGATGCGGCCAGTCACAGCTTGTTGGCTGCTTGACCTCCAGTGTCCAACAGCTTATTCAAGGAGGAAGCCTGGAATCAGCGTGGGCTCGAAGCATCATGGGCACATCTGAAATCGGGGCCACTCTGACAAACTGGCCGAAGAGGGGCTGAGCTAACCTGCCTGAAGCCAGATGCCACATCTGCCTCATCTCATTTGAGAAAGGGGATTTCAGACTGGGGCATGTTCATGTTTCAGGTCCTCCTTGTTCCCAAGGCAAGATGATCTCAGGGGTATCTTAAAATTCACTTCCTTGTAACTTCTCTGCTGGCTCAGCTCTCCAGGGGAAACCGGAAAAGTTCCAGTCAGAAGCAAAAATGAATGTTTGTTGACTGAATGCTTGTTTCTCTTCCTTCAGATTTTAAGTCACTTCATGATAGCTAGAACAGAGTAGGCAGCTTTGTACAAACAATATGCAAATTGGACTAAAGGCCCTCATGCTTGGTATTTCTTCAGGTAATAAAAATAGCAACAAGTAATTGTCTAGAAATTATAATGGGTGAGGCCTTTCTAAGAACAGGTATTTACATTATTTAACTTAAACCTCATAATCCTGAGAGGTATCATTTCCTCGGTTGTATGCCTAGGAAAGCAGAGACACAGAAAGCTTAAGTAACTTGTTCAAGATCACTCAGGTAGCAAGTAGAGCAGGATTTGAAGCCAGGCTCTTAACTACCTCACTAAGACTTCACCTTGAGCTAAACCAGAGGTCAGACCCATTTCCATATCCTTTTTAAAAATAATAACTTTATTGAGAGAGAATTCACACACTATATAATTCACCCATTTAAAGCATATAATTCAGTGATTATTAGCACATTCACAGGGTTGAACAGCCATTACCATAATCAATTTAAGAATATTTTCATCATCCTAAAAAGAAACCCTGTACTCACTGGCAGTCACTCCCTATTTCCCTCCCACCCCCAATTCCCTTAGCCCCTGTCAACTACTAGTCTGCTTTCCCTCTGCACGGATATTCCTATTCTGGATGGTCCCTATAAATGGAATTACCTTGTATGTGCCCTGTTGTAAATGGGCTCTTTTTTTTAGCATCATTTTCCAGGTTCATTTCCAGGGCTTGGCTGGGCTGCTCCCACTGCCTGCAGTGGCCCTGCCCTCGTTGGCAGGGATGCTCCCTCCACTGTCCTCTCTGAGCCCTGGCTTCCCTGGGTATGGCACGTCCCTGCTCAGGCATGGGTGGAAGGTGGACTTGGTGTGAATGCCAAGCACTACGTATCGTGTACTCTTTAGCAAGCTGCTGAAACCTCTCTAAGCTGTAGTTTCTTCATCTGTGAAATGGGTGTAAACCAGTCTCTGCCTCTTGAGTTTGCTATGAGGACTGAAGGAGATGGTTGCATATATGCATTCCTCCAGACTGATGGGCCATGGGGCCAGTGGAGTATGGATTTGATTGGTCTTGGGCCTGTTTGAGACATTCAGAGGCTCTGAACCAGTAACTGTGCATGAGTCATTGAAGAGGAATGATCCTAACCATCTCTGCCTCTGTGTAGAGCCTTCCAGTGTGCAGGACACTCCTTACTGAGCCTGCATTCTCTCTGCCTCATGGTCTCTCAGCACGGCGCCTCAGGGCCTGGGCTACATAGGGTCTGAGGACACATTGGCAGGAGGCAGGGGAACCACAGGAGGTGGTGTGGGCATTGGTGGGGTGGTATCTCCCAGACAGTCTAGAGTCCTGAGCTGGTGTTGATGGTCTGGGGTTCCTTTGCCTGAGTGGGATGTGGAGGTGGGTGCAGGGCGGGCTGGTGCGTGCAGAGAGCACAGGTGTACTTGTGGATGTGGGTATGCAGCATGGCCACTAGGATGCAGGCTAGGCTTCAGCACCTTCTGCAGGGACCTCAGCTGCAGCCTTTGCCTGTTACCCGGTCGTGCGTGCTAGCCCAGGCATAGGCTCCCAACAACGTCCTGGTTCCAGCAAGAGTATTCTTCCTGGGTGGGGAGGCAACCAGCAAAGCCTCAGGAGGCTGGAGGAGGGGTACTGGGGGCTCTGCCAGCCGGACAACAGGAAAGAGTTTGGATGTTGCAGAAAACCCCACGAAACAGCAGGCTGACCCCTTGTCTCTCATAGCCTCTGATACACATTAGGAAACAGAGGCCCAGAGGGAGAGCCATTCTTGTCAAGGCCCTACAGTAAGTCAGCTCAAGCTGCCTGCCTGTCTGCCCTTGACTCGGGCTCCTAGTCTGGTTGGCCCTTCACCCTCTGTGCATTTGCTCAGGCCCACCCCTCCCCAGCCTGGGCACTGCTGCCATCCGCCATTCTCCTCTGCAGCTGCCCGGCAGCTCCTCATGCCTCCTGTCCCTCCCCCACCAGTGACTCTCTCACTCCACACCCTCTGCCTCCCGCCCTAATTCTGTCTTTGTTGCAGCCACCCACCCACTTTTTGTTTAACATTTCATTTCTTTTCTCCTAGAAGACAGTGTTTGAACAATTAGGATAATTGAAGTTTTTCTCTTTCACAATTCTGACCAAAACATATCAACCTTTCATGGAACGGGGGCAGGACACTAGTGTCCCAGTGGGGATAAAGTTCAAGTTCCCTCTGGACCATCGCAGGCTGAGACAATCAAGGTGAAGCTATCTTTTACTTCCTTTGCTCTGCCTGCACCCTTGTGGTGAGTGCATGGCTGCTGAGACCTGTAGGTACCTGCCTTGCCGCTGCCAGCCTGTCCTTCACACACACCCTACTGGGGCTCCCCACTTCCCAAGGGAGAAAGTCCAGCTCCTTCTTAGTTCACAGGTCTTCCGCCATCTCACCTGCCCTGCTATGACTGTGTTAGCTCTTGCTGTTCCCCCGTCATCCCTGACTCTCCAGCCATGGGGAGTTACTTGCAGATCTGTGTGCCAGCTGAGCTGTCTCATGGAGTCAGGGGCTGGACATGGCCTCTGCAAGTCAGACTGTGCTTTGAATTCTGGCTCAGCCACCTTCCCCAAGAAGCCTGGGAAGTTCTAGAACCACTCAGAGCCTTAGGGTCCCCATCTGAAAACCGCATGAGGACTGTGGAAGGCAGAGTCATGGCCCCGTAAGGTGTCTCTGTTCTAATCTTAGACCTGTGAATATCTTCCCTTATATGGCAGAAGAGACTTGGCATATGTGAGTAAGTTGAGGATCTGGAGATGGAGAGATTATCTTGAATTATTTGGGTGGTTTGAGTATCATCACAAGGGTCCTTATAAGAGAGACTAGAAAGTTCAAATAGAGAAGGAGAGGTGACAAGGGAAGTGGAAGTCAGAGAGAGATCCAAAGATGCTGTGCTGCTAGCTTTGAGGATGGAGGAAGGGGCCGCGAACAAAGGAGAGCAGGCAGCCTCTAGAAGAAGAGAGGGCAAAGGGATAGATTCTCTCCTTTGAGAGCCTCCAGAAAGGAAGTAGCTCTGCCAGTGCCTTGGTTTTAGCCCAGTGAGACTTATTTTGGATTCCTGACCTCCAGAACAGTGAGAGAATTGTTTTGTTATTTTGAGCTACTAAATTTGTGGTCATTTGTTACACCAGCAATAGGAAACTAATAGAAGGACCTACTTTCTAGGTTATTAAAGTTCAGGGAGTTAAGACAGGTGCTTAGAAGAATGTCTGGCACATAAATGCTCAGGAGACATCAGTAGTTATTATTGTTGTTGTTGTCATTGTTCCCATCTCTTTTAGAATACTGCTGATCCACCTGGAGTAGCCCCCTCTGCTCTCCCCTTCTCACCCAGCCTTAGCACTTGATTATTTCATTTGCTCTTCCTGACTCTGCTCAGATAACACCTCCTCCAGGAATCCACCTCTGCTGCTTCTCTCAGCAGGTTGGAGCCTGACCACTGCCTTCTCTTTATCCCCACAGCCTCCTGTGCTGTGCCCTACAGACCCCATCACCTTGTGTTGTAATTTTAAGCTCTCACTACGGGGGAAACATTTCACAAAATGCATGAAAATCTCTGCCCACCTTGAGTTTGCATTCTGTTCTAGCAAGGAGAGAGAGAAGCAAATCAGTAAATTATACAGGCAGAAGATAAGGAACATGGAAGAAAAGAAGGCATAAAGTGTTGTGGTGATGGGGGTGTTGCAGTTTTACACAGTGTAAACAGGAAAGTCTCACTGAGAAGGCTGTATTTCAGCGAAGACTTGGAGTAGATGAAGAAGTGAACCATGTTGCTACCTGGGGTAAGAGCTTTCAACACGGAGAGCATAGCAAGTGCAAAGGCCCTGGGGCTTGGTATGCATTGCGGGTTGAATTATGTCCCCTCAGAAGATATGTTGACATCCTCGTCCCAACTATCTGTGAATGTGACCTTATTTGGAAGTGTGGTTGTTGCAGATATAATTAATTAAGATGGCACCATACAAGGCTGTGCTCTTAATCCAATGTGACTGGTGTCCTTATAAGAAGAGGAAAGAAGACACAGAGAGACAGAGACATACGGAGAGAGAGGGGGCGCCATGTGATGACAGAGGCAGGAATTGAAATGATATGTCTCTAAGCCAAGGCATGCCAAGAATTGCCAGCTGTCACCAGCGGCTAAGAGAATGGCATTGAACAGATTCTCCCCAGAGCCTTGAAAGAACATGGCCCTGATAATGGTTTGATTTTGGACTTCTATCTTCTAGTCCTGTGAGGGAATGTATTTCTCTTGTCTTAACCCCCTCAGCTGTGGTAAGTTGTTAGAGCAGCCCTGGGAAGCATGCAGGAGCAGTGAAGAGGCCAGCATGGCTGAAGAGTAAAGGAGGGGACATGAGTGTGGATGGAGCTACAAGCAGGTCACATGAGGTGGGGGGCACTATAGGGGCCTTGACTGCAAGAGAAATGGGGTGCCACGAGAAGATCAGGGCTAGAGAGTGCTGCGGTCTGACATATGACCCAGCTTGAGCACCCTTGTCTCTCCAGCAGCTCGCACAGACCATGGCATGTAGCCAGCACCTAACATTTATTCCTTCCTTCCTGTCATAGCCGTAGGATCTGGTTTTAGTGGTTATAAAATGTATGTGCTGTGGGTGGGGTGAAAGTGGAGTGACTAGGTGCTTGGAATATGGAGGATGCCTTGATAATGATAATATTTAGGTTGATAGAAGAATACATTAAAAAAAAAAACTTGGGATGCTTGCAGGCATTTTTTCAATGGCAAGACATAGTTTTTGTCTTAAAACCTTATAGTCTGTTGTTTTGTATTTTGATTAAAAGTTGTGCATTTTTAATGTAAGTCCATAAGGTATTGATCTTCGGATTCTTGTTGTGGCTGATGTATCCTATAGATAAGCTTCCATCCCTTCTCTATGAGGCTTTCTACCCCGGATCTCTTGTAAGCACGTTATTATGGGGAAGCATTGATTTTTGCCTAGTACAGTCTGCCTTCTCTTGGAGGAAATGAAAAAATCATGACAAATGAAAAGCCATTTTTCAAAATGACTTTGTTTCTTGTAGTTTATGATTCAAAAACGAGGACTGGACTAATTATTTGGCTCCGCCTGTAAAGGAGTGCATTTCTAAGGAAGGACCCTTAGTAGCCCACAGAGTCTGATGATAACAGTGGTCGTTCCAGGCTCGATACATGAGACAGGATGCTTGGGGCTGGTGCACTGGGATGACCTGGAGGGATGGGATGGGGAGGGAGGTGGGAGGGGGCTTCAGGATGGGGAACACATGTACACCTGTGGCGGATTCATGTCAATGTATGGCAAAACCACTACAATATTGTAAAGTAATTAGCCTCTAATTAAAATAAATAAATTTATATTAAAAAAATAAAATAAAAATCATTCTCTAAAATGCTCAGCAATTCACAGCGTGAGTCTCTGCTTTGCATTTCAGACCCCTCGCAGCTTGCTGGGGCAATGGGTTCATATCCATCCCACAGACAGAAGGACTGAGGCTCAGAGAAGCAGAGTCTCTTTCCTGTGGTCACACAGTAGGATGCCAGTGGTGTCCACATTTGACTGGACATTGAAAGGACTGAAATTAAATAAGATGAGTGCTCTCAAGGCAGAAATGGCTGGAGAAACACATGAGGCTGATGCCATGGTAACAGAATAAGAGCTCAGAACCAGAGGGCAGGATGAGGGTGGGGCCCCTCTGAGTCCTGGTTCCCCCGTAACCAGCTGGGTAACCTCAGCCAACCCACTCAACCTCTCTGAGCCTCCAGGTTTCCTCTCTGAAGTGGGGGAAATTGTCCCCATGCCGCCATCTCTCCAGACTGCATTCCAGGAGATAATAGGGAAAGTGCTTTATAAATTGTGAAGGGCTCTTCATAAGCCAGAGGTAATTGCTGTGCAGATAAGAGCTTTGATTGAAGTGTCCATAATATCCGAATATTAATAACAATAATAGCTTTTCTTCCTTTTACTGAGCCATTACTTTGTGCCCACCACTGTGCTTAGTGCTCCACATGAATTACGATATGTAATTCTAATTATAGTCCTATAAAGTGGGCAGTAATATTAGCACAGCTGTTTTGCAGGTCAGGAAACTGAGGCTCAGAGCCATAAGATAATTTGAAGCTAATGCTGAGAGTCACACTGCTAGTGAGTAGAATTTAAACTGGGCTCTGGAGGACTTCAAAAGCTTGTGAACCTCAGCTTCCTCTTTTTGAGGGAAAATGGGTCCTGAGAGGAAGTGGTGCAAGCCATCGATTACAGATGATGAAAACATCCGTAAGAAGGAAGCATTCGGCCCTAGGTCACCCAGAGCCAGTGGCTCAGACAGGATTTGAACTCAATTCTTGTCTCTTCTGCTGTTAAGTTAACATCTGCTCTTTTGCCCCTGCTTGCCCAGGAGAGTATCTCTTTTCTCATATCATTTAAAAATTAAGGGCAGACTGGCAAAGAGAAATTGACAACCAAGTATATAATGTGTCTTTTTTCTTTTATTATTAACCATATGACTTGCAGGATCCTAGTTCCCTGACCGGGAATAGAACCTGTGCCCTGCAGTGGAAGTGCATAGTCAACCACTGGATCACCAGGGAAATCCCATGTGTGATTTACAAAATTGTTAAATTTCATTTAATTTTATATTGGAGTATAGTTGATTGTCAATGTTGTGTTAGTTTCAGGTATATAGCAGAGTGATTCAGTTATACATATACTTATATCTATTCTTTTTCAAATTCATTGCCCATTTAGGTTATTACAGAATGTTGAACAGAATTTGGAATGAAAGAAAATCACAAAAATGCAAATTTTATTTTAAACAATATTATTTTATGACTATTACTTTTTAAGGTGTACAGTAGAAATGCTGTTATGTGGGAGAGGTTCTTCATTTTTCTGAGATACATCACAAAGTGTTACAGGTAAAGTGGTCTTTTGTTTGCAGTCTACACTCAAATAATTCAGGGGGAAAGCAGAAAAAGAGAGAAACAAATGTGAAAATATATTAACTGTTGGTGAATAGACAAAAGGCATATTAATGTGTTAATTGTATTATTCTTACACTTTTTCTGTAATTTGAAAATTTTTCAATAAAATACAGCAGTGGAGGGAAAATAATTCAAGGGGTGGAGGGAGCATCAGCATTTGCTGAATGCCTTTTGTGGGCCTGGCACTGGCATGGGCTGTCTCACTTGTTTCTCACAGCCTGTCTGTGAAATAGATATTCTTATCCCCATTTTGCAAACAACCCAACAAAGCTCAGAGAAGTTGAGTGACCTTCCCAAGGTCACACAGCAGGTGAACGGTGAGTCACAGGTCTGCTGGAGTCTTTGAAGCATTTAGCTAGACCCAAAATGAACCCTCCACCTTCTTCTACTCTTTGGCTCTTCCTCCTCTGGCTTTTACATGATGGGCACTCACAGGGAAGTTACTTTTCATATTCCAACAGGAACCTAAGGCTCAGTAAAACTCCCTACACTATTCAGCACGGTCCTCAATCAGAAGCAAGAAAAATAGGAACTCCAAGTATCAAAAGCTTCATTCACTGACCAAAGTCCCCACAGGAAGGAGAGTTCTGGAAAAATAAATGTTGACATTTGACACCACAGAGCACCAATTTAAAAAGGCACTTTAAACCAAAATTGACTTCAGAAAAATCAATATTGAAAAATCAGGCTTGGATTCTGATGAAATATCAGTCTCTTGATGTTTATTGACTTGGGTAAATGTTGGCATTCTACAGCTCAGAATTAAAATAATGGAATTTTAGAGCTAGACAAGAGTTCAGGGATCATCCTCTTATCTGTTAATATCTCTTTCTAAACTCTGCTTAGCTGGACAATATTTTTATTATGTTTAATTACCCCATTTAAAACTATATTTACTATTATAAATCTTCCCCAAATCTTGATTCCACAGGCACACGTTCTAATAAATATTTTATTTTCCAAACGAAGAGCCAGGATAGGCTTAAGCTGAAGACATCACTTCTCAGCGGAGGAGTCTGGCCTGGGAGTGAGTGGCATGAGGTCAGAACTGGAACTGGAGCTGAGGTTGGAAGGCCCGGCACTCACCCCTGCACCACACTTCCTCCCCCCGTCCCTTTGTCTTCTGAATTCCATCAGGCAGGTCACACATAAGGGAGTGAGGGATGGTTAGCAATGGTTTATTCACCAGAACATCGTGGGGAGGTGGGAACCATGTTAGCGGGATTTCAACTGGGGAAAGAGAGAGAGGGAGGGAGAAGGAGAGAGAGAAAGAAAAGAGAGAGAGGGAGAGAGAAGTTCTTTTCTTTGCATGGAAGCGTCTTTTGTCATGGTTCTAGAATAAGATGCAAAACAGGCCATTAAATTAGAGATACTATTGTTTCATTCTAACATGCTTTCATCTGCTTAATTAAATACTGCACACAAACCCCAACTATTGTGATCAAACAATCCCCACAAAGTCAAGATTACAAAGAGGGCACAAGAGCAGTAATTATGTTGAGTCTGGCTCCCCTTCTGAGGGCCCCTATTATTAAGCCGTTTAGAGGGATCTTGTCGAGCAAAGGTGGATGCCTTTCTCGAGGCTGAGACCAGAGAACTGGGGTCACAGGATCAGTTTGCCCCAAGGCCTGACTGCAGTGGGGACAAAGTCTCTGACATGAATAAAAAACACGTTTCTGAATGATGGCAAGAACTTTTCAGGAACACTTTGTATATCCCAGGGGCTAATTAAGACTTTTATGTACCTTTTTTTCCTTTTAGTCCTCATAGACAACCCACTGGGATGGATGTCATCCCATTTTATAGGTGAAGAAACCAAGGTTCAAACCATTCAAGGTCATGCAGTCTGTAGCTAGTGGAACCAAACTGGACCCAAGTCTCTCTGGCTGTAAGTCCAGGTCTCACAGGGAGATCAATACTTCAGGGAGGCAGTCCAGCACCTCTCAGCCTCTCCGCTTCAAACCCGGCACCTGGCCTGCAGGCTCACGGTTTGCTAAGTGTGTTCAGCCCTTAAATGCCTTCTCTCCCTTGTGAGGCTGGTCTCTCAGCCTGGACTCCCAGCCAAGCCCTCACCCAGGAGCCTACACAGGGACCCCCATGAGTGATACTGCTTCCCTGCCAAGCCTACCCCCGTTATGATGTGGGTGCTCAGTTTCCTGAAACTTCTTTGGATAGCAGATGATCTGGGTCTCCCATATGCACCAGAAGTAGGGATATCAAAGTGATCTGATCAGAGAATGAAGGCCAAAGAAATCCATCTGGGAACCCGGGTTATCTAATTGTGCATGTAAGCCAAAGAATCGGCTCCCTTGTCTCTCCTCCCGCTGAATCTTGGTATTTTGATGAACCACAGCAGTGTGTAATGTACATGCTTTCAGCAAACACAGGGATGTAACTATGAAATCAGAATTTAGAGGGCCATGGGGCCGCAAAGCAAGCCGTGTCCCCAGCTCTCCCCAAGCTTTATTTGCATCCCCTCCTCCAGGCATCCTTAGCCTCTCAATAGAACTTCTCACACTGCCTTTTACTTCCCTGTGCCTGGCCCCACCTCACCCTCTGGACTCTCACCTTCTTCAGGGTGCAACCTGGGTCTTGCTTACCTTGGTTCCCCTGGGACCTAGCCCAGAGCTGTGGCCCCACATGTGCTTGGTTTTCAGCATAATTTAGTATTAACACACACACACACACCTGACAGAAATTTGTGGCCAATCATCATAAAGAGAGTTACAGTGCTGAGCTGGGAAGATATTTAAATACTGCACAGCACTTCCTGATGCGTCTAGGTTTTGGTGGTACCTGGGGGAGCCTGAAATGCTTGTGTGTGAAGTGAAATACCCTGTCAGAGTGACTGTGATTTGCAACTCCGTCTTGTGAGAGCAGAGAAATTGAAAAATGCCTAATACAGAAAATATTTTTTTTTAATATGTGAATATGCTTGGTCATTTGTTTATTCTTTCGGCCACTATGACAAGGATCAATTTTTAAAATTTTAGTTGTGTGGTAAAGAGTACAACATACACATTATCATATAGTAATTTTTTGTAAAATTTTAGAAAGTACACTTTTTTCACAATTTTCAGTGATTTCTCAGGATTATTGTTTAACAATATTGTTACTTCCTAAATAAAAGGCTTGGAAGAATTAGAATTGTTCTATAAAAGACTAAGTGACCAAATACTTAAGCAGCATCTTCCATAAATGTAATCTGTAGCTAAGTTGGCTAAGAAGACATCTGTAATGTGACCCTTGGTATTTATCACTTCCTTTCCAAAGCTTCAAATCATATAGAGTAGCAAAAAAACAGAAGAGGCAAATCAGAAACTTTAGTTTTAAAATATGGGAACATGAGATGGTTAGATAGCATCACCAACTCAATGGACATGAATTTGAGCAAACTCTGGAAGATAGTGGAGGACAGAAGAGCCTGGCATGCTGCAGTCCATGGGGTCGCAAAGAGTTAGACATAACAAAGCAACTGAACCGCAATATTCATGTGTCAGTAACTCACTTATCCACAGGGCATGAGCCTAGCACCTCAGTTCTCCAGAACCCAGCCTGGAATCTATTAATATCTGCAGGTCTCCTAAAAGCTAGAAAATAAGACTTTTGTTAGACTCACTCAGTTTATGAACAGGAACTCTGCTTAGGGCTTCTCTCCATGCCTACTTATATTTGTTTCGTGCACTGTTCTCTCCAGCAAGTTATATTTGGTTTCCAGTCTACAGCAAATCAACCTGTTGAGAGTGGATGACAGGTTGATGGAGGTGGGGAACTGGCAGCAAAAAGTGACAGCTTACCTCCTGACTCAGAGGGTAAGAGAGGGAAACATGTCAGAGAAGGACGAATGGGCTAAAAAAACATTGGGGGGAATGAAGTTGTAGGGCAGAGTTACACTCACCTCCTGTGTCTTCCGGGAGGAGGGCAGCTTCCTGCTCTGCTGGCAGGTTCATGCATGATTTCATAATCACATGTTGGATTTGGTAAGTGGCCTAGCCTTTCTGAGCCTCCATTACCTTAGTTGTAAAGTGGAAATCGTCATTTATTGGGTTCCTGTGTGTTCTTCGCTCTTTACCTGTGTCAGTTTATTCAGTTCTCACAGCTGATCATGAAGTGTGCACTGTTTATTAACGCCAAGAAATGAAAGCACAGATGTAAAGCTGCCCAAGCCCACAGAGCCTGTAAATGGCAGAACCAGATTCCAAGCCAGGCAGCCAGGCTCCATGTCACATTCGTGTCCAGGCTGGTTTTCTGGGAGCAGTAATCATGCGTCCCTCACAGAGCTGTTTAGAGGGTTAGCTTAAACCTACATTATGGTGCCTAGTTTTCACACACATGCTGAGTGGTTTGAATAAGGGATTCAGGCTGTGTACCACACCAGTTGTTTAGGAGAGCAGGTGGTCAACAGTGATCATACCTGGAGGGTGAGGCTGGAGGCAAGGGGAGAGGGTCAGTTTGGTCACTCATTCGTGTCAGACTCTGCGACCCCATGAACTGCAGCATGCCAGGCTTCCCTGTCCATCACAAACTCCCAAAGCTTACTCAAACTCATGTCCATCAAGTCGGTGATGCCATCCAACCATCTCATCCTCTGTTGTCCCTTTCTCCTTCCACCTTCAATCTTTCCCAGCATCAGGGTCTTTTCTAGTGAGTCAGTTCTTCTCATCAGGTGGCCAAAGTATTGGACTTTCAGCTTCAGCATCAGTCCTTCCAATGAATATTCAGGATTGATTTCCTTCAGGATGGACTGGTTGGATCTCCTTGCAGTCCAAGAGACTCTCAAGAGTCTTCTCCAACACCACAGTTCAAAAGCATCAATTCTTCATCGCTCAGCTTTCTTTAAGTCCAACTCTCACATCCATACAGGACTACTGGAAAAACCATAGCTTTGACTAGATGGACCTTGGTTAGTAAAGTAATGTCTTTGCTTTTTAATATGCTGTCTAGGTTGAGGGTAGGAGCTCAATATGCTGTTTAGGGGAGAGGGTAGGAGCTCGTATCAAGTAATTTCTACTTGATACATTACTATATTGTTGGAATTTTCTACAAGAATGTGTTACCTTAGCAATTTAATATATGCTTATTGCGGGAAAGAGAATGACTTGTAAGTAATAAGAACATGTTTAAAACCTGCAGGTGAGTCTAAATGTGTGTACACTTAAAAAATGAATCTATCAAAAAATACTTGAAAGTTTGGACATGTAAAGATACACACTCCCGTGAAAGAGTCAAGGCGGCCTCATGGTCCCACTGTGGATGTTGCCTTTTGCTATGCTGTGGGCTTGCAGTCGCTCCTTGTTTCTCAGAATGCTCACTCCCAGAGCAGCTGTCCATGCCTTTGAGGGCTGTCACTGTTGTCCCGTTCATTTGCAGGACAGGTGTGGTGCGCTCTGCTCTGCCTGTGCTTGCTAGGGGCTGGCGACCCAGAGGTGAATGAATCAACATCTCAGCCTCAGGAGCCCATCAAGGGAGGGTTACAGAGGTGGGCCAGCCAGGTTTGGGCTGAATTGAGGGATGAGCCTGGGGGTAAAATTCCTTCTGCGGAGAAATTAGGAAGGAATCCATTGAGCCCAGAAGGAGAAGGTTTTGATAGAAGAGGATGCAGGGCAGACAAGCTCTTCAGGGCTGAGAGAACCACAGAGACCGAGAAGCAGTTTTATTTACCCTGAAAGTCTATTTCTGGGCAATAAAATAACTGAGAACTGGGTTAAAAAGAGCCAGCCCCTGGATGAACTGAGTTTACAGCTCTCAATTTCTGGTCAAGTTCTAGGACTGATCCTTCCTCTCTCCCTCCCATCTTTTTTTTCTTTTCCTGTTTTTAGGGTACTGGAGATTTGTTTTAACCAGGTATAGTGGGACATGCAAACATGGAAATGACTGTCGTGAAGTTAATACTTGCAGCCCCCTAGAAACAGGAAGCCCAGCACTTCCTACATAGCGAAGCACCATGGTTGGTCAGGAGGCAGAGGCTTGAGGGGAAAACGTAGCCTGGAGCCTTTATTGTGGTTTGCACTGGGAGGAATAGGCCAGGCAGGATAAACGGTTTGGGACTGAATAGCTGCAGGGGCTCTGGGGCTTAAGGCGGTCCCTAACCGTCTAGTACCTGTCCCTGATGTGCTGAAGGCAGGGGTACAGTGCCCAGAGCCCAGGAAAGTGGTTGGGGTTTGGGCTCTGAACTTCTTGTGTGTTAAAGGTTCTCAGTCTGGTTACTGACTATCTCTAGGAATTGGCACGTGTTGGGAGGGGCAGGCCCTCCAGGGTCAGCAAGGCCCTGGATGTCAAAGCATCAGAGCACAGAACATAAAAGAGATGGTTAATCCTCCTTCCTTTCCTTCCTTAGTTCTTTCCTCCTCCCTTCCAACTTTAAAACATATCACAGAATATCTCAAACATACAGAAAAAAATACAGCTTATTCCTATAATTCAGATTTGAATTATATGTGACTATTTTCCCTCCAGATCTCACTTTAGTTCTCACAAAGAACTAAAGCATTGCAAACACAGCCAGGGTCACCTCTTTTACCCTCCCTCATTCCCACTTCCCTCCCTTCTTCCTTCCGCAGAAAAAACAACTGTCTGGAAGTTGGTTTATTTTTTCCATCTCTATTTTTATATTTTACTACAGATTTACATGTCCATAAACAATATATAGCATTTTTAAAGCTTTATATAAACACCATACTGTAAATAACATGTTGTTATCTCATTTTGTTATACTCATTTTAGTTTGTCTTTTAATAGGTGATCTTACTTGGTTTATATTTATTGTGATTGCTGCCATATTTCTACCATCTTATTTTGGGTGTTCCTTCTGCCATCCCTTTTTTCTCTCTGCTGACTGTGGTTATACCGTTAACATTTCAGCATACATTCTGAATTGTATTTCTTTTTTCTCCTAAAATATAAAGCTACTCAGTATCTTTCTTTTCTACTGAATCAGACAAGAATTGTAACAGTGTCGAGCAAACCCACTAATACCTGCTCTATATTTCTTATTGTTTCAAAGAATGTTGGGTCTACTAATTAAAAAAAAAACAACTTTAGTTATTATTTTTGTTTTTTAGTTAATAATTTAACTTGCCTACACAGTTTGCAAACATCTTTGCTCACCATTGTTTTTTATATTTTGCATCCCGTTCCTTTTTCTGGGTCCATTTTTCTTCTTGCCAAGTTCATTCTTAAAAGTAGTCAGTACATATGTTGGGTGTCAAGGGTGGTCAACTCTCTTAACATTTGGATGTCTTAAAATGTCTGTTGTCTATTCACTCTTGAGTCATAGTTTAGCAGAGCATAGAATCCTTGGTAAACCATTGTTTACCTTCAGAACTTTGTCTTTTAGGTCTATTGTTGTTGGTGAGAAGCCTGCTGTCTATCTGGGTATTGATTATAAACTCTTATTTCCTGGTAGCTCTTAAGGCTTTGCCTAGAACCAGCTTACTGTCACTTCCATTGTATTCTACTGGCCAAATCAATCACAAGCCCAGCCCAAATTCAAGAGGTGGGAATGTAATTTCCATCTTTTGATGGGAGGAACTGCAAAGTCATTTTACAGAGGCCATAGGTATAGGAATGACTGGATAATTATGGCCATTTTTGCATTCAGTCCATCACTTGTTTCTGCTGCTGTGTCTTGCCACCCTGAGCACCTGGCTTCATGTGGTGTGTGGTGCCAGGCAGCAGTAGAGCTTTGTTTCTGTTTTTGTCCTGAGTAGAGGAGGCCGTCCTCAACCTGCTTTGCTTCAAATAGTGAGCTTGACTCTGGTCCCCCTCTACACTGAATGTGGCTCTGCCCCGGCCTTTTCTGGGGATGCTGTGAGTCTCTGTTGTCCTGGGGAATTCACACGGCCACGTTCCTTTGGCCATTTCACATTCAGAGCCCATCAAGCTTGCATCTTCATCTCCACCTACACACTGTTGTCTTCTTTTTTTCTAGTTGAGAATTTTATCTAATTTTTGAATAATTCACATCTCTAAATTTTCTATTTTTGTAGTTCAGCTATCACTGCTCTGGGCTTGGTGTGGTGGGGAGGAGGGAACCTCAGGATATGAATTTCATTTGTGATACACCTTGGCTGGGATTCCTATGTTTACTTTCTTCATAAAATTGTGTTTGTCACTTTCTGCAGGAAATGGATGAGGATGTGACAGCCACATTAGAATGTACATAATTGTGATAGTAAGAACAAAATCTCAGACTCTCAAGGTTAGAAGGAACATTCTTTGCTTTAACCCCTCTAATGCCTGCACCACAGGTTGGCCTCTAGTGCCTGGATGACTGGTCTGTCACCTCTTTGTCCTGTCTCTGAATAGCTTTGGTTTTTTAAAAAAGTTGTTCTTTTTTAGCTGATATTTGCCTCTTTATAACTTCTCTGCCCAAGCCCCCTCCTCTAATTCTGGTTCTGTTTTCTCCCTCTGGAATCAAATCACCACATCTGTATGCTCTCTTTTTTTTTGTTTGTTTTTGTTTTTGTTTTATTTTTGCTTGTTTTGCCTAGATTCTAAAATGTTGTGCATTTCCCCTTTTATTTATTTTTTTTATTATTATTATTTTTAATTTTATTTTGTTTTTAAACTTTACATAATTGTATTAGTTTTGCCAAATATCAAAATGAATCCACCACAGGTATACATGTGTTCCCCATCCTGAACCCTCCTCCCTCCTCCCTCCCCATTCCATCCCTCTGGGTCGTCCCAGTGCACCAGCCCCAAGCATCCAGTATCGTGCATCGAACCTGGACTGGCAACTCGTTTCATACATGATATTTTACATGTTTCAATGCCATTCTCCCAAATCTTCCCACCCTCTCCCTCTCTCACAGAGTCCATAAGACTGTTCTATACATCAGTGTCTCTTTTGCTGTCTCGTACACAGGGTTATTGTTACCATCTTTCTAAATTCCATATATATGCATTAGTATACTGTATTGGTGTTTTTCTTTCTGGCTTACTTCACTCTGTATAATAGGCTCCAGTTTCATCCACCTCATTAGAACTGATTCAAATGTATTCTTTTTAATGGCTGAGTAATACTCCATTGTGTATATGTACCATAGCTTTCTTATCCATTCATCTGCTGATGGACATCTAGGTTGCTTCCATGTCCTGGCTATTATAAACAGTGCTGCGATGAACATTGGGGTACACGTGTCTCTTTCCCTTCTGGTTTCCTCAGTGTGTATGCCCAGCAGTGGGATTGCTGGATCATAAGGCAGTTCTATTTCCAGTTTTTTAAGGAATCTCCACACTGTTTTCCATAGTGGCTGTACTAGTTTGCATTCCCACCAACAGTGGAAGAGGGTTCCCTTTTCTCCACACCCTCTCCAGCATTTATTACTTGTAGACTTTTGGATCGCAGCCATTCTGACTGGTGTGAAATGGTACCTCATAGTGGTTTTGATTTGCATTTCTCTGATAATGAGTGATGTTGAGCATCTTTTCATGTGTTTGTTAGCCATCTGTATGTCTTCTTTGGAGAAATGTCTATTTAGTTCTTTGGCCCATTTTTTGATTGGGTCATTTATTTTTCTGGAGTTGAGCTGTAGGAGTTGCTTGTATGCTCTCTTTTTGAGAATGCGTCAGTGTGGAGGCCATAACTGGGCCTCTTCTTGTCCAGGCTGAACCCCTCCAGGATTTGCAGCCTGAACTCGTGGGGTATGATGGCCCATCCTCTCCCCATATGGCTGTCTCCACGGACACTCTGCCCATTCTCCCCGTCTCTCATAGGCAGGGTCTGGACTGAGCCTCAAAGGTGGGTTTAGATGGATCAACCAGAAACCGAGAAATTCTGTTGCCCCATCTCCATGATCTGGGACCTTTTCTCTTCATGTGCATCCATGAACTGCCTCATGAGGTGGACTCCCACGGCCCCTTGGTCAACCATCATTCATCATTCCTTGGGTGCAGCAGGGATGTAGTGGTGATCAAGACTGCCATGAAGCTTGGAGTCTGGTGTGGGAGACAGATGCTGTGTGATCAGGCTGTAGGGGCTAGGTACATGGTGTGCAGGACCCAACCAGGTTTGAAGAGATTTCCCTCAAGGAAGTGATGTCTTTGTTTTCTTAACATTTCCAAATCTAGATTCTCAAGAGAGGAAATCTCTGCCTGGCCAGCTCATTGCTCCATCACCTCCAAGATTATAGGTCAGTGGGAGCTTATAGGTTGGGATTGTATACCTTGTCCAATTAGCTATGCCTGGGTTGTTGAGAACCTTTGTAGATCATTCACTCATTCATTTATTCATCTAGCCATCCATCCATTGATCCACTCCTCGAGTGCACTCAGGATGTAGTCTGCATAGTCTCAAATACAGATTATATAGGTCAGGGATGAGGTAGGGTTGACAGTGGATGAGGTGGCCCTGTGGCTGGAGGGGACATGGCACATAAGAGGGACTGTGACTGGAGCCTTGGGCAGGAGGGCACGAATGGGGCAAGGTAGCAGAGGCAGTGGCAGTGGCCAGAGCATATGGGATCTTGTAGGCTGTGGGTGAGATTTTGATCTTGATTGCAATACTTAACCTGGATTGGTATGGGAGGGGCATGAGAAAGATCACGGTGGCTGCTGGGTAGAGAGTAGCTGGGAGGAATTCACTGGCGACCCAGTGGTTAGGACTCCTTTCTCTCACTGCTGAGGGGCCAGGTTCAGTCCCTGGTTGGGGAACTAAGCCTCTCAGTGCAGCAAAAAATAAAAATGAAAGAAAATAGGTGGGGATGGGAATAACCTTGTAGGGATCAGCGGGGACTGTGTTGATACTGGAGAAGGTGGAGAGGAATGACTAACTTCAGGGAGAATGGCGGGAAGGTGTGAGAGAGGCTGATGTCAAGGATGTACCTGCCTTCGTTTCCTAGGGCTGCTGTACACGTCAGTGGCTTGACACAACAGAACGTATTCTCTCAGTTTCAGAGGCCAGACGACCAAAATCAAGGGCCATGTGAAAGTTCTAGGGGAAGAGTCATTTCTTTCTTGCCTTCCTTGCTCTTCTGACTCTGGGGACTATTTGCATTCCTTGACCCCACATCTGCATTGCTCTAATCTTTGCCTATGTGGTCACATTGCTGCCTCCTCTTCTGTCTCATCTCCCTCTGCCTCATTCATGAGATGTAGGGCCCACCCAGATACTCAAGGATAAGCATCTCCTTGCAGATCCTTAACTTTTCACATCTCTGGCCATATGAGGTAGTATTCACGCCTTTACCTGGTAAGGTAACATTCACAGGTTCTGTGACTTAGGACATCTTTTTGCGGCCACCATGCAGCTCATTATATGGTGCTGAAAGATAATGACTAAGCGAGCACTTCCGTAGTACTGACTGTGGACCAGGCACTGTAGCCTAATTACTTCAGATATGCCGGCTCCTTTAGGCCACGCCACAGCCCTGTAATAAGTACTGTTGTCATTCCCTCTTTCTGGATGAAGACACTGAGGCTCAGAGGTTTTGTAAGAAATGATCCTGTTTCGGTCACAGATTCTCTGCTGGTGCGTGTGCAGCTTACAATGGGCCCTGGGCTCCCCCTTTCTGGACAGTACCCCTGTTTGTGCCAAGAGCGGTGCTTTCCCTGGCCTTCCTGTTCTGGGGCTCACAGCAGTGCAGTTAGATGTGACTCAGGAACTGGTCCATCCCCAGCAGCAGTGTGAGGAATGGCATGTTGCGGGTACTCAATGTTATCTATTGGATCAGGAAAGAATGGTGACTCTTGAGAGTCAGGAGGTCTGGACTGAGCACCATTCCTGTAACCAACTAGCTGTAGGGCCTTGGGAAAGTCACTTAATCTTTCTAAGCCTTGGTTTTCCATTTGTAAAGTGGGTGTGACCATGTTTGTCCTGGCAGTATTACAGGTGACTGTGAGAGTCAAAGGGAAAGTGTGACCTATCTTTGGTGAGTTGGAAAGGGCTTTGTATCAGGAATATCACTAGCATCTTTATTACTATTGTTGTTGTCAGTACTAATATTTAGTTCAATAATACATGCATATTTAAGGAATGGCCTTCCACTGAGGGGTTCCAGTCCATGGAGGAGGTGTTTCCAAGTGATGGGCAATCGACAGGCAATTTCTCAGGACCTGTCCCATGCCCAGCCTTCTGCACATTGCCATTGGAGGAATGAAGCTGTGAAAACACAGTCTTTGGTAACAAAAGTAAACAGTAGGAGCTTAAAGTGGACTGGTGACCATCGCAGAAAGGGTAAGGAGAATGTTCGACTGCAGACCAAAACCCTGAGAACTTTGGAGTCTGCGGTCTTTGAATCTCGTAGAGCCCCAGCCCCAGATGTCCTGTCCTGCGGAAATAGTTGCTCAGTAAAATACGAAGAATAAATATATATATGGGGTGGGGAGAAGCTGACGTGGGGGCAAAAGGTGGGGGGGAGCAGAAAAATTAGTTGGCATTTCAGACTTTAGTGTGCATCTACATTATCAGGGATGTTAATTAAAAACAGACCAGCCCTAGTGATCTGGAATAGGTGGTCTGGAATAGAATTTGACCAGTGGCATTTTAACGAGCCCCTTGCCTGGTTCTGACACAGTTGTCCACTGCCCTGTGCCTGAAGTGGACCTCTGTGCCCCAGCTTCCAGTTGTCAAAACCCAGCCAAACAGAGCTCCTTAGAAATGCACAGAACGCAATGGGACAGCACACATCTGAACACGAGGTGGTATTTTCAAACAGAACAGGATGTTATTTTTGTGCGTGTCGGTAAGAAGGTTCTTGGGGTTTAGTGAATTCAAGTTGAGTCTGTTGCTCCATACTGCTCTAATTATGGTCCCGGCAGCTCTCGGTGGGAAGTAAAAACCAGAATATTTTTTCTGAAGATCTTGCGTGCTATCCTGGAAGGTCTGTTTTGCAAAATTAATCATCTTTGGGCCAGTTTCTTAACCTGAACCATTTGGGATTTCTGAGCTGCAGCTAGAGAAAACATGGGTAGGGGAAATAATTTCTTCTTCTGGTCTTTGTTCCCAGTGCATTGGCTTGTTTAGCTCCACTGTGTGCTGAGGGCAGGGCTGGAATCCGCAACTTGCAGACGTGATCTTTGCCCTTGAGGGAGGACCAAAAAAGCAAAGACATAGCTGGAATATGAAGAGGAAAAGAAGTGTAGTCGGGAGGCTTAGTAAGGGTCATGAGAGAATAAAACCAACCAAGGGGAAACCAGATGAAAAATCAATTACAAAATTTCCAGGAATAAACTACTCCCTACAAAGTAATTAGAAATATTAAATTCCTTCTCTCTCCTGTGTGAATGAATGCTGAATATTGAGGAAACAGTGGAAAAGTTGTTCCAGACCAAATTCTTTGCTTTGAGAAGGTCCACTTGGGTCTTGGTTGCAGCAGGCAAGGAGGAAGTTGCTGCAAGAATTAATTTATAGCCTTCAGGGATCTTGTTTATCTCCCCGAAACAGGGAATGCCTTGGCCAATGAAATGAGGTGCGCTGTCCGAGACAGGCCAGAGAGAGCAGGCTATTTACGTACACACGACCCATTTCTTTCTTAGCCTACACTTGTTAGCAGTCTTATTAGCAACAACAATAACAATAATTCTGGCAGCAGTCCCGAGCATTTGCTCAGTCCTGGAGTTTCCTGTGTTTCGCCTTAGTCCCTCCCTACAGCTTTAGGAGGCAACTCAAAAAGGAATCACTGCACTACATCAGTGAGGATGCTGAGTCCCAGAGAGGCCACCCGGCTGTACCCAGGACCACACCTGCATACTGTGCCCCCCACTACTTTGTGGAATTCAATGGCTCTTTGGGGGTGTTTAAGAAAGGTAGAAATGGCAGCAGGTACAAGGTAGTTTGCTAAAAATGAAAAGAAACCGTGCATTTCTATAAAAGATTCAGTTCCCTTTCCTCCATGTTTTCCCTCGCCCATTGAATTAATTAACAGTTGAGAATTGTTCCCAAGTGCCTGGACAGGTTTGTTTGTATTTTATTATTATTGCAAGGAGTGTTTCCTGAATGATATTAGAAAGAGCAGGTGATTAGTAAAATCTTTCTAAAACCAACTCGGCAGCCCAGCTGGGGGCCCCTCCCTGTCATTGGATGGGCTTGTGATGGTGTGTTATGGGAAAACACTTCCCAGGTAGTGGCGGAGGGGGAGACCCTGACACTCACAGCCCTGGGAAGATATGCCTGCGTGTTTCTCCATCCATGAACACACTGGGCATGTCCCGGCTCAGCCTTGGGCCTGGGGGCTCACAGTCCCCAAGGGAGATGTGGACGATCCAGGAAATGCTCACAATGACCAGCCCTTGACCCATACTGGCCTTGACAGAGCTTTCACTGACGTATCAACATGAGAAAAATAAAGATGAGCTCATGCTGTTACTTTAAAGACCATTCTTTACTTTGAGATGGTGCTCTTCCTTTTCTTCTCCTCCTTCCTTGTTATCACATCCTTTAAAAAATTAAATCGTGGTGATAGATGTTAGGATTTGTTTGCTCATTTTGTTTTGTTCTTTTATTCCTCACTTGAGAAGAAAAATTTGACAACCTCCATTGGCATTCTGATTTGGGGAGTGGTGAACAGAGGAATTGTGTGTTTTATGATAACCAGGAGTTTGGGCGCTGCCAGTACTGAAGTGTTTGAGGTTGGTGGGCACAGGGAGGAAGTGGTGTGTCTGGTTGCTGGGATCAGGAAGGTTTGGGGGCAGAAAGGGACATCTGAGCTGCACCTTGGAAAGCAAGGTGAGAAGGTGCTCATCGGGAAAGGGGCGTTGCAGGAGGAGGTGCTGGTGAGCAAAGCCAGGCAGAACTGAGAGGCTCCTGAGAACACTGCCTGCCAGTTTGAAAGAGAAGTTCAGGCAGGGAGAGCTAGAGAGCAGAGAGACCAGAGAAGGCCAGCTTGGGAGTGTGGGGGGCTGATGTGGGAGGCAGATGAAGAACTTGGACTAAGTGCTTTTGGCCATTGAGGGCCATGAAATCCTTTGAGCAGAGAGTGAAATGAGCAGCCTGTCATATAGGGAGATCACTCGAGAGGGAAGGTGAGCAGCAGAGGGGAGGGAGCAGGCCTGAAAGCAGAGGGGCCTGCCTGCGGTCAGGGGAAAGATGATGAGGCTGGACAGGAGCACATGGTGTTGGGGACAGAGAGGCTGGTGCGGTGCTGCAGCCAGTAAACCCCTCAGGACTTGGCGGCTGTCTGGGTTCAAGGGGTCATGAGAAGCTGGTGGGCGCAGGACCTGCAAAGGGGAGGATTCATGTTAATTCAGACACAAATCGCAATAGTAATAGTTACTGAGTTCTTCTGTGCACTGAGCACCTGCTGAGTGCTTTACCTATAAGGAAGGCTTCCAGAGAGAAAGCAGTTTTCTCAGGGTCTGAGTCTCCAGCCTGTCTCTTACCTGTCACAACTGCATTCTGCCTTCTGGGACATTGGCTGGGTTTGAGGGGAAGGTGGTGAGTGCAGGTTTGGACCTATGGGTCACGCAGGTGAAGACAGGGTCAGTCTGGGGCTGAGGGCAGGCAGCAAGGGTGGAGGTCGGGCTTTAGGGTCATCAGCTTCAGGAGGTGGTTGATGCAGTGGGACGGTGGGGGAGATCGCTTAACAGAGAGAAGTGGGGCCTGTCCTGCCACGCAGCTCTCTATGCCTCTCTTCTGAACTGACTTGGGCGTTTGGTTGTATATTTTCGTAGGAGTCCCTGGAATAACTGAAACGAGAAAAGGGACGATTTTGGGGTCTGCTTGGCCCTGTCTTTTTCTTTTGTTTTTTTCTTGAACTTTTTATCATGGATGATTTCAGAAAAATAGTGGTAGAAAGAGTAGGGCAAACAGCCTCTGTGATGCCATCATCCAGTTTCAGCAACTAGCAAGCTTGTGCCTGCTCCCTTCCGGGTCACTCTCCTATGTTCAGGCGCCCACATTCACGTCCACATCGGGCCTTTGTCTCTGTCCACCTCCCTTGTGGTCTGTGTGAGCCAGACTTCACTGTCAGATCTTCAGCATGCCTCTGCCCATTCCTGTCTCTGCCTTTTACTGTCCTGCCTCATTTTCTACTCCAGAACACCCTCCTGTTCCCCTTCTTCTCCCTTCAGAAAATCTTCCTGGTGCCGACCTGGGGTGGAGTCACATGGATTGGTTTGTACCCTGCATTTTACATCTAAGCCTACTTAGGCTGGTCTTGGCATGTCTGTGTAGCCTGCACGGACCCATCAGCACCCAGTATGTACTGTGTGTTAGGGGTCTGGGCCCACAGGCTCCACAGGACGGAGGTGATGTCCATCAGCCTGGCATTCAAGGTGCTACAACTGAATATTTGTGTACCCTCCCACCCCCAGCCAAGATCTATATGTTGAAACCTAATCCCCGATGTGATGGTATTTGGGGGTGGACCTTCAGGAGCTGATTATGTCATGAGGATGGAGCCCTCATGATGGTATTGCTGCTGCTGCTGCTAAGTCGCTTCAGTCGTGTCCGACTCTGTGCGACCCCATAGACGGCAGCCCACCAGGCTCCCCCATCCCTGGGATTCTCCAGGTAAAAACACTGGAGTGGGTTGCCATTTCCTTCTCCAATGCATGAAAGTGAAAAGTGAAAGTGAAGTCGCTCAGTCGTGTCCGACTCTTCATGACCCCATGGACTGTAGCCCACCAGGCTCCTCCGTCCATGGGATTTTCCAGGCAAGAGTACTGGAGTGGGGTGCCAAGCCCTTATGAAAGAGACTCCATAGCTCCCTTGCCTTTTTGGCCATAGGAAGACACAGTGAGAAGCCTGCAGTCTATGACCCAGGGAGCAGGTTCTCACCAGATACCGAAACTGTTGGTGCCTTGATCTTGGACTTTCTAGCCTCCAGAACTGTGAGAGATAAATAGAAATAAATATGTGTTGTCTAAGCCACTCAGTCAGTGGTATTTGTTATCGTACCATGGATGGACTATGATACAGGTCATTTGTAATTCAACCCCAGTCAGTCAAAAGAAAGCCCTGGCAATAGGCAGAAAGGAACTTTCCTGGTTAAATGGCAAGGTGAGAACCCAGAGCCTTCCCAGTGGGGTCCCATCAGGTTAGTGCTTTGAGGGGACTCCTGAGGAACTGAGTTTGGAATCCCTAGGTTGGAGTCCTCACCCTCAAGGCCACCAAAGACCCCATTCAGGAGCAACAGCCTCCACATCTCTCATCGCTGATCTGACACCTGAGGGTGCCCATCTTGTCTCATGCTCAGTTTGGCAGCACGGCACAGAGCTCCAGTTCAGTACCAGCCTCAGGAGACATGGCCTGGACATGGTTCTAGCCTTCAGGTATGTCCAACCCCCGGGGCAGCAGAGCCTGCTGTGGTAACAACAGTCTTTTAATAAAAGACAGAGTGAAACCCGCAGAGGACACACTGGTGTGCTGTGACCCCACAGAAAATCCTGTCCATCCCACATGGCCTGGGGTGGGCTCTGAGGCTGAGGAGGTGTGTGTGCATCCATGAGCAGAGGATGAGTTTTTAGGTCCATGCCTCCCCCAGCCATGTGGAAAAACACTCAAGGCACTTGGTGAACATCTGCTGGGCCATGCCCCTGGCTGTCCCTGCCACGACAGCTGAAAACAGCAGTCCACCCTGCTTACCCCAAGGTAGACGTTCCACAGAGACCTGTGGTGCACAGGCTTGGGAATCTTTTTTCCTTCTTGCACATGTGAAGTCTTAGTTTTTCAGCAAACACTAATTAAAACTACCATACACAAAGGGGACAACAATACCACGTTTTAATGTGTTTATTTCAGCTGACTGCATCGGCCAGCCTCCTAGTGAAATTCCTTTGCTGTCTTCTGTTGTGCACTGTGTTAACAGTACATCTCCCTGTGGAATTTTACTTTCATTCTGTTTCCAGAGACTGTGGAGAGTGTCGTGTAGGTGTGGTGTCAAGATGGCGTACTTTGTACCGCAAAGTAGGTGATGCGTTTCCTAAGCTGTGGAGAATTCAGACAGGCCTGTCTTCCTTCCAGTTTGAAAGCCTCTTCCTCCCAGAAGCCTCTTCCAGTCTCTTTAGTCCTGGTCAACTGACCTTCCCCCATCCCCACCTAAGAAACCTTTAAGCAAGGTGGACAGATGGTCTAATCAAAAGTACTAGTTTAGTGCCTGGTTCTTGGAACTATTTATAAATGAATATTCCTCCCCACACTCCCCCAGTCATTCTTCATTTCTCTGAGCATTTTTCTGGAAGTTTCCTTGTCTATGCTATCACCCTAGGTGGCCCAAGGTTACTTGCTGCCCCTTCTCCCTTAGTACCCCCTTCCTGTCCCCCCACCCCTGGCCTCATGGGGTCATGGGTAACTGCATAGACCAGCTCCTCTTATGCTTTATGTCCTCGAATTGTTATTTAAACTCTGAGCTTCTGTTCCCAGATCTGTAAAATGGGCTTGCTGTGAACATTTGGTTACTTGAGATGTTTGTGAAGACATTAGGATTTTACCTGGCATGTAGTGAGCCTCAGGGGTTGAGAGCTATTATTATTATTTCTTTTGCTGTTATTGCCACCTATGTGTCTTATCCTTCGTGTATTATGGTCTCAAGTTTCCCCATTTAGAATTAAAATTTAATATGCTCTGTAGTTATACAGAAGAATCCTGCACATTCTTTAGTCTATTTTAGAGCAGTGTGAATAGAATCTTGATGGGGTACAGGGAATCCGGGGCCAGCAGGAGGTGGGGTGCGCTTTGTGATCTCAGACAAGCCATACTCCTTGGGTTCCCCAACAGTAGAAGGCAGAGCTCGACTCAGAGGACTTCCTGACGTTCTTCCTGACCTGCCATTCCCTAAAGTGTGAGGACCTGCAGACTGAGCACTGCATGGGGTGGGTCCCTGTCCACTCCTGGTTGAGGATTTCCTGGAAAGCTTGGAGAGGGGGGCCACTTCTGTGCCTCCTTAAGCCCTGCTTTGGGACTCTGGGGAGCAGAGCTGCCAGTTTCATTTCCATGATGGGTGGGGATGCCTGGTATGATGTCCCAAACCTGCTGCTTTGTGGAGAAAGGCCTCCAACCAGCAAGGCAGCCAGTGAAGGATGTTTTTGGCAGAACCCAAGGATGGAGACTGGGCATCAGGGTCAGGAAACCTGGTTGTCATGTCAACAGATTGGCCCAAAGTAGAGAGGGGCGGGTCCCCATATGGTGCCTGTCATGACCATACCACCCGCTCCTTCCACAGCAGGACTGGGGCTAGATCAGGCTGGTAGAAGAATTAGATGGTGGGTTGAGGGGCTTGTGAGGGACTGGAAGGGGCAGGCACTTCCTGGTGTCTCCATTGTTGTTTAATGTGAAGCTTGAGAAGGAAACTCAGGAGCCAGGGCCCACCTCCAAGGCTGCATGACTCCTTTCATTGCCCAGCATGGCTCAGCAAATGTTCCCAGAACTCCTGTGTATGCCATGCATGCCAGGGCTGGCAGGCTCCTGAGGAGAGTACACAGAACAGCTAACGCTTATCAGGCATTCAGTAGGTAGCAGGCACTCTTCCAAGGGCTTTGAATTAACCAGTTTAACCCTCACAACATCTGTATGCAGTAGACATGTTATCCTCATTTACGGGGGAGGAAATGGATGCCCAGAAAGACTAAAGAATTGGTTCAAGGTAGGTAGGCTATTAAATGGAAGATTTGAACCTGGGTACCTCATTCCAGGGCTGGACGCTTGACCATTATGCTGCAGAAGTATAGGAGTAGCCCCACCCTTAGAAAGCCACACTTCAGGGGCTGCCCTCGGCTGTTCTACCCCAGAGGACACTGGGTCAACCCATGGGAAGGGTGTCTCACCCAGTGAAGGCTTCTGGGAGGAAGCAAGACACGCTGGGCTTGGCCAGGCACAGAGATTGTGGACATGGCTGTCATGGCAGAGCCGCATGCAGTCTGAGGAGTTGGGGGCTGCTGCTGGCTGAGGAGAGCATGGGGTCTGGAAGAAGGGTCTGGCCCATCTCACTCAGTGGCTCGCTGCGAGCCCTGGGCAACTTCCTTCACCCCACTCTGCTTCCCTTAGGGAGAGAAGGTGGAGGGGAGCCGGGTATGGAGGCCTCCAGGCTCCGAGAGCTTGTGAGTCTGCCCTCTAGACACCAGGCCATTTTGTGCTTCTTGCTAGTCATTATTTAGGTGCATTTTGACTTCTCTTTAGGTTCTTTGTAAAGTATCATTTGAAAAAAGGGTGGTGGCTTCTCTCTGTCCTGAGGCTCAGAGACTAGGGAGGAGTGGATTTCTCTTCCATTTCACCGATTAGGAAATTGAGGCCCAGTGAGGCCATGAGACCTGTCTTAGGGAAGATATTTATCTTCCTGCTAATTTTTTTTTAAATCGTGGTAAAATATACATAACATCAAATTTACCATTTTCACTGTTTTTCAGGAGTTCCGTTTAGTGGCCTTAAGTACATTCACTTGTGCAGCCATCGACACCATCCATCTTCAGAACTTCTCCATCTTGCCAAACGGAAACTCCATATACATTTAACAGTAATTCCATTTTCCTCCCTCCCCGAGCTCCAGAAAACCACTGTTCTACTTTCCCTTGCTGTGAAGTTGACTGCTCTGTGCTAGTGCTCAGTCGCTTCAGGTGTATCCAACTCTTTGTGACCCTATGGACCGCAGCCCACCAGGCTCCTCGTCCATGGGATTCTCCAGGCAAGAATGCTGGAGTGGGCTGCCTCGCCCTTCTCCAAGGGATCTTCCCGACCCAAGGCTTGAACCCGGGTCTCTTATGTGTCCTGTATTGTCAAGCGGGGTTTTTACCACTAGCACCACTGCTATGCTGACTGCTCTAGGTACCTCGTCTAAGTGAATCACGCAATATTTGTCCTTTTGTTGTCTGGTTTATTTCTCATCCTGCTTGTTTTTTAAAATTTTTGAGAAAGCCCATTTAAATAATTTTTCAAGGCTCAGGAAGGATCTGTTAAAGAAAACAAAGTAAGAATTTCACAGCAAGGCTGCTACTCTGGGAAAAAAATAATCATAATTTTTTTCTGCATGAGAATGAATAAGCCCTGAGAAATCTTCCTATTCTGTTTGCAGGATTTATGAAAGTAATTTTTCTCTGCCCTCGACCTGGGAAAGGGCCCAGGAGGCTGTGACAGGTGCGTGTGGAGCAAGTCCTGAGGAGGGGGTGGCGTGCAGGCCACGGGCAACTTTGCCTTACTCGTATCTGGGTGGGAGTCCCGTCATGGTTAGAACTGGGCCCAGTTTTGGGGGGTGATTCTGGCAGGACTCACTCTAGAGATAACAAACTACTGTATATAAGAAACCTCACAGAACCTTGGAGCTCAGAGAGGCCAGAGGCTGTCCTGGGGTGAGGATCTTGAAGCCAAGAGACAGGAGGGACCCAACCCAAGGTCACCCAGCAAATGGCAAACCAACAAGAGCTCAGTCTTCAGTCTGGGGCGGGCTGTGCCCTCGGGTCTGGGTATGAGTAGCAATAGGGGCCCTTCAACATGCATATGCTTCCAGGGCCCACAGGTGCTGTCCAGTCTGATCGGGCCTCTGCCACGTGAAGACGGGAGGCTCACTAGACCTGTTTTATAAGCAGCGTAGGAGGGATGAGACTTGCCCAATGGTCCCCGCCTACCAGTTGGACTAGAGGGTGGGGGCTGGGCCATGACTGCTGGTCCAACCAGAGGCACTGCTTCCAGTGCCCTGGGTCTTCCAGCTCAGCGCTTCTCCCACCTGTGTTCCCATTGCCTCTGTGCTGCTCTGTACCTGGCAGGTCACGCCAGGTTGGGATGTGGCCATATAGGGAATTCTCAACCCCTCAGATTCTGAGATTCTGAGTGGCTGTTTTCATTGGCAAGGTTTGGAGTCTTTTGAAGTTTGGAGGGGCATTTTCCCCAAATCATTACAGTTCTTAGTTGCTTTGACCTTCAGATGTACATCAGGGAACAATAGCCAATGGCTGTGGTTTAATGATAATCATGATTTCTATTAGTGATTCTCCATGGTGCTCTCTGGGGTCAGCTCTCTGCTGTCTCTTCCCCGAGAGCTGCCCTCCCAGGTGTCCCTCACATTCCTTCACAGCCTCTCCATTCTCTGCCTCCCTGTGCCCTGTTTTGGGTGTCAATCATTGCCGAAAGCTCCTAGTTCAACCCCTTCCCACCACCACCCCAAACAGTCTTTTCCCCACTGTTTTTCCTTTTAACACTCATCATAGACAATGCATTTTGCTTATCACTTCACTCTTAAATTTTACTAGCATTTTACTTACCCTACTCATTATTCCCTCCTTCCCACACTGGAATGGAAACTCTCCATGGGTGGGGCTTCTGCTCCCTGCTGTGTCTTTGCTACCATCACAGTGCCTGACCCGTAGTGAGTGCTCAAATAATTAGGATCCTCTATGAGCCACCTCCCAGAGTAATGGAAATAAAAGCAAAAGTAAACAAATGGGACCTAATTAAACTTAAAAGCTTCTGCACAATGAAAGAAACTATAAGCAAGGTTAAAAGACAGCCTTCGGAATGGGAGAAAATAATAGCAAATGAAGCAACATACAAAGAATTAATCTCAGTAATATACAAACAGCTCATGCAGCTCAATACCAGAAATACAAATGACCCAATCAAAAAATGGGCCAAAGAACTAAATAGACATTTCTCCAAAGAAGACGTACAGTTGGCTAACAAACACATGAAAAGATGCTCAACATCACTCATTATCAGAGAAATGCAAATCAAAACCACAATGAGGTACCATCTCATGCCGGTCAGAATGGCTGTGGTCAAAAAGCCTACAAACAATAAATGCTGGAGAGGGTGCAGAGAAAAGAGAATCCTCTTATACTGTTGGTGGGAATGCAAACTAGTACAGCCACTATGGAGAACAGTGTGGAAATTGCTTAAAAAACTGGAAATAGAACTGCCATATGATCCAGCAATCCCACTGCTGGGTGAGTATACACACTGAGGAAACCAGAATTGAAAGAGACACGTGTACCCCAATGTTCATCACAGCACTGTTTACAGTAGCCAGGACATGGAAGCAACCTAGATGTCCATCAGCAGACGAATGGATAAGAAAGCTGTGGTACATATACACAATGGAATATTACTCAGCTATTAAAAAGAATGCATTTGAATCAGTTCTAATGAGGTGGATGAAACTGGAGCCTATTATACAGAGTGAAGTAAGTCAGAAAGAAAAACACCAATACAACATATTAACGCATATATATGGAATTTAGAAAGATGGTAATGATGACCCTATACGCAATACAGCAAAGGAGACACAGATATAAAAAACAGACTTTTGGACTGTGTGGGAGAAGGTGAGGGTGGGATGATTTGAGAGAATAGCATTGAGACATGTATATTACCATATGTGAAATAGATTACCAGTCCAAGTTCAATGCATGAAACCGGGCATTCAAAGCCAGTGTACTGGGACAACCCTGAGGGATGGGATGGGGAGGGAGGTGGGAGGGGGGTTCAGGATGAGGAACACATGTACACCCATGGCTGATTCATGTCAGTGTATGGCAAAAACCACTACAATGTTGTAATTAGCCTCTTATTAAAATAAATAAATAATTTTTTTTAAAAGGTAAATATTCTTGTAGAATGAATGAATGAATGTTCCTGTCACTGTAGGCCACTCTCTTCTACCCTCTCTGTCTAGCTAATTTCTTCTTATGTACAGAGGCTCAGCGTAAGTGCCTCCTCCTGCACGAAGCCTACCCTGATTGCTGGTGCTGGATTCAGTGGCCTTTTCTAGGCCCCACACTGTCTGCTGTCCCTTTCATGGTGTGCTTTCCCAGCTTGTACTCCTTGGCTCCTCTCTCGTCTCCCCTAGCCAGTGAACTCATTGAGGATGCGCTCTAACTGGCTTCCTCTGTTTGCCCAGCGCCTGGCACAGAGCTTGGCTTGTGAAAGGTGCTCAGCAAATGCCTAGCGCATCAGACTGAATCAGAGCAGCATTGACGGCTATCCAAGGGCTCTCAGGCATTTGCCCTGTTTGGCACTTGAAGGGCCCTAGGGTTAGGCCTTCCCAGCATCGCTTCCCTGTTTTACAAAGAAGAGAGGTGCAGGGATGTGAGGATTGGGCCAGGTTGCCCTCTGAGGGTCTGCACCTCCCCTTGGCCTTCCCAAGGCTGCTGCTCTTGGAGCTTTGCCAGCCCTCCAGGCAAGGGGTCCTGTGAAGGGGGTCCCTCAGAGCAGATCATACTCTGAAGTGCACTGCACTCAGCTGCCCCAAGAACCACAGGGGACCCCCATCCCCGCCAGGAGGCCTCCTCCTGGAGCCTCCCTGCTCCCCTCTCAACACTCAGAGGCATCTGTTTTGGGGTCTGTTTCTCTAACTAGATTTCAAGTGACACCACACTGCCACTCTCTAGGCAGGTGGTGCTTCCCATCCCTTGGGGTCCGGGGCAGCCCTGTGCAGTGCCACCTGAGTGGGCAGTGCTGTGATAGCCTTGGGGACCACTTAGCAGAAGCTCAGCCATGGGGGCGGGGAGCAGCACTGGGTTCTGGGGATAGAGACCTGGAAAGGTGGAGGAGGTGGGGCCTGAGAACAGGGTGTTGGGATGGGGAGGGCTATGGTTGCTCATGCAGCAAGGCCCCCCGAAGTCAGCTTCCAAGGGAGGTCAGCCTGCACCAGGGGTCAGGTGGAGGTGGGGATGGGAGCTGGGGGAGCAGGCCCGAGTAGTGGGCTGTTGGGAAAGTTGCTTCTCAAAAAGGTTTCTGAATTCAGGTGCTCACAGGAGCCCACATGGCAGAGAGGTGGAAGGATTTGTGACAGGGCTGAGGCATTGGAAGTTCCCTTGAGTAGGGTCCCCTGGCTGTGATGATGTGTGACAGAGACCATCCCTCATCCATCAGCCGGGGGAGTGACCTCCGTGTCCCCAGCTGGAGGACAAGAGAAGCATGTAATTAACTCCAGCTGAGCTGCCGCTGACGCGGGCGGGCTGCCTTGAGGAATGAGCGCGGCTGCCAGCGACGGGGGCGACAAGCCCACCCTTCCTGCAGTCGCCCTTCATTTCCATTCCGGCACCTGGTGAATGTCTGAGTATAATCAGGGTCCGTGTCAGGCTGCAGACCTCTGAGGAGCCACAGGGACAGCGCTGGCTCTTGTCCCAGGAGGGACTGTCCAGTCTGGGGATGTGCCTCCCCTGGGAAAGACGGTGGAGCCTGCAGCCAGCCAGTGGCTCCCCTGTGTCCAGTCCAGTGCAAGACTCAGTGGTGGCCCCTTCCTCGCTCCTCTGCCCCAGTGTTTGGTGGCCCAGGACTCTCAGGGCCCCTGGAGGAAACTAGGGCTCCCCTTTTGCTCTGCGGTTTCCCTTCCTGTAATCCAAATCTGACCACCTGCCTCTGCGCCTCTGGCTGCCTTGTCTTTGGTTCCTGCCATTTCCACCTGGGCCCTGTGCTGGTTTTATCACCCACTCCCTTGTCCAGCCTCTCTTCCCTCCAATAATGTCCTTCAAATGGCAGCCAGGGTTGTCCTCTCCACCTGAGGGTGTCATCACCATCGCAGCTCTGAAGATGTCATTGTCAAGTTTTAAGCCCTTTTAAGAACTCCCTGGAGCTTAAATTTTTTTCTGTTTGGGAGGATGAAGAAGTTCTGGAGATACATAGTGGTTATGGTTATACAACATAGTGAGTGCACTTAATGCTGCTGAGTTGTCACTTGAAAAATGGTTAAAATCATTAAACAACCAAACCAAAAGAAAAACTCCCCAGAGTCCGACTCAAGGCCCACCATGGCCACCCCAACCTCCCTTTCCAATTCCACCTCTCCTTTTTTTCTTATCTACAGAGTGCTCCAACTCGGAATGCCACTTGTTGTTCCCAAGACTTACCCCCACTTCTCCTGTTTCCTCGCCTCTCTTCTTGAAAATCCAGGACTGGATCTATTCCTTTACTCAGTGAAATTACCTTTTCTTCAACATCCTTCTGCAGGCCTCTGTCAGCATGACCACAGTGACAGGCAGCCCAGTGCTTTATGAGACATTTTACCCCATCTCTGGACAGCTCAGATTGTAAGAGATGAGAGTTAGGGTTTGGAGTGTGATTCTCTGGATTTGAGTTTTGGCTTCATGATTTACTAGTAGTGTGGCCTTGAGCTTGTCAGTTAAGCTCCCAGAACCTCTGTTTTCACCTCTGTTAACGGGGGACAATACAGGCAAACCTTGGAGATATTGTATATTTGGTTTGAGGAAACCATAATAAAGCAAATGTCACAATAAAGCAAATCACATAATTTTTTTTTGTTTCCCAATGTGTATAAAATTAATGTTTACACTATACCAGAGTCTAGTAAGTGTTCAGTAGCCTTGTGTCTAAAAAAATCACATATCTTAATTTAAATACACTTTATTGCTAAAAAATGCTAACCCTCATCTGAGCTTTCAGTGAGTCAAATCTTTTTGCTGGTATAGGGTTTGCAATGTCATGAGAATTATCAGAATGTGGCGCAGAAACATGATGTGAGCAAATGTTGTTGGAAAAATGGCACTGATAGATTTCTCAACACAGAGTTGCCACAAACTTTCAATTTGTTTAAAAAAAAAACACACAACATCTGCAAAGCACAATAAATCAAAGCTTAATAAAGCAAGGTATGTCTGAAATGGTATCCATCTCATAGAGGCATTGCAAATATTAAATGAGATACATTATAAAAAGAAAAGGAGACAATGGATATGCAGAATCTAGCATAGTGCCCAATACGTAGGTCAATGCTAAAGAAATGTTAGCTTGATTCAATGTATACATATACATTGAATGAAGATCTGATGTATAAACCAAAATACAGACAGTTAGGGCAGGGAGGAATCTGCGAGATTGACTGTGGCATCCGCTTGTAGTTCCCTAACAGCTAGTTCCCCTCCTCTGCTGGCCAAGTTGTGCCTCATGTTCCTTGTACTTGGATGGGGCCAAGTCTGGCCAGTGAGTTCCATTTAATTGCTGGTTGACTCTCTCCAAAGTTTTCTTTTTCCCTCTCTCTTGGCAACAAGCAGCATTGAAGATGGCAGTTGTTCCATAAACTTGGGCCCCTGAGTGACTAGGGTGTGTCAAGCTCCCCCTTGCTAAGAGAGAAACCAAATTTTTCCTGGAATTCTCCATTGAGATTTGGGGGTATTTGTTGCTACAGCAGAGCCTAGCCTCTCCTGACTGATAAACCCGCTCGCTCAACCTTCTTGTTTTATAAGTGATGCCCAGGTGAAGAGGTGGTCACAGGGGCCTGGGGCCCTCATGAAGCCCACATCCTGTGCCTGACATAGCTGGCTTTATTCTCTCTTTGGTGTCTTTCCTCATTGGTCTTCCCCATTACGGAGCCTCCCATTAAGGAGGCGACTGAGGTGACCTGTTTGACCGAGTCCCATTGACATCATGTACTGGTCAAACCCAAGCCTCCAAGCCCATTAGTTAATGAGCCTCTGGGAGGTGAACCCCACTGTGGACTCATGTCCTTTCCAGAGTGTGGGGCCAGGTTGCTCATCAAGCCTCACACCTGAACCATTGCTCCCACCTGCCAGCTGGTCACCTTCTTCCCCGTCAGTGCTTTCTCCTCTCCCCCAGCTGCCAGAGTCATCTGAGTCCAGCACAGCCTCCATCCTGGCATTCCCCTGTTTAACGTTCTGCAGTGACTCCCGCTGCCTGGAGAAGAGAGAGTGCACCCTGCCTGGTGTTCACGGCTCCTCAGGGACCAGCAGGACGGACCCCACTCTCTCATCTAACCCACATGTCTCCTGCCACCTCCCTCTCCACCCTGTGCTCCTGCCCCAGAAGTGAGTACTCACTTCTTCTGTGCACATTCCCCACTCTGAGACTTCGCTCATGCTGGCATCTAGGCCCAGGGTGCCCTCCCACCACCTCACTCTCTTCCTTATCCTCCAAGGCTCAGCTCAAATGCCACCTCCTCCAAGAAGTCTTGGTGGACTGTCTCAGTGTGATTCGACCATTCCCTTCTTTTTGCATGACTTGTGTCTCTACCATAGTTCCCACTTTCATCCTGCCTTGTGTGGTGGCCTTTTGTTTCGGTCTTCTCTCCCCAGTGAAGTGAGAGCTCCATCCTGGCCAAGACCGTATGTAACCTTTCCTGTGTCCCCATCACCTATCACAGGGTCTGGCTCTAAATCGTCATCCCATGAGTGTGAATGGAACGAATGAGTGTTCTAAACCTCCGCTGCACCTCTTACTACATTCTGTGAAGTTATTCCTGTACCTTCTCTAGATGATAAGTCCCCTGAGGACAGGGACCATGTCTTACCCTGTATGTAGCCCAGGCCCTCAGCAAATACTGGAGCAGTTCACCCCTCAGAAGAGCGCGCTGCAGAGGTGTATGTGGGGTAGAAAGGGGTGGAGAAGGCTTGGCAGCACATAGCTGGAGTGTGGTCCCTCCTCAGCAGGTGACCAGGTCCCCATCCCCAGGGCAAGGACTGGCAATGTGTGATATTTGTGCATACCTGCAGCGGGACAGCACTCCCAACCCTCCTGACAAGCAGCCCGCATACGCTTTGTGTTCTTGACCCTGACTTTTTAAAATGTCACACCTGCATTTGCGGGGGTGGGGGGTGGGTACTTATTGACAGCTAATTAGAAAACAGAACTGGTATCTACCAGTCTTTGAAAAATATTTTGTAAATTAGGTAATTGGCTTTCCCGGTGCAGAGGAGAGATGTGTGCTGTGACTCCATCATCCTCAAATAACACAGTCTGCAGCCAGCCAGGAATTCTGAGTGACAGCTTCAGGGAGAATACAGAAATGCCAGTTTTTCTCAGTATCCAAGATGGACAGTCTGGCTCTCTGGAGACTTATAGAAGCAGATGGTCTGTCCATCACCCTGGGAAAGGAGTGTGAAAAACTCAAGATGGCTGGAGTTAATAAGCTCTTTGGGACAGAGCTACAGCTATGGTTACTTTTATTTCAGGCTGTATCCACCAGCAGGGCTTGTATCTGCCACGCAACAGTAATTTTGTCCAGCCAGTACATACTAAACACCTGTCTGGAGCCAGGCCCTTTGTGGGCACAGGAGGGACAGGGGGGATGAAGACCTCCCAGTGCAGCAAATCTGAGTTCTATCTGGTCATGTCCCTTGAATTTTGGATTGACATCAGTGTCCTGAATGATAGGGCACAATTTTTAACTGCACAGCATAATTTCTTCCTACCTTTTCCCCTAATATATATATATTTTTGTCTCCAAATTCTTTTCACTTTGCTGTAATAATTTCCCAGGTGTGTTGATTTCCTTGCATTTCATCCTTCTTCTAGCAGGTGGTTAAGAATGTTACTGGTCAATGCAGTCTACTGCAGTAAAAAACACCCCTGAATTCCAGCGGTTAATGTCGTACGGTGATTTCTTGCTTATATCATAGTCAAGTGCAGGTCAGAGGATGTATTGGTTGGGTCCTCTGGGAAGCAGATGCCCACAGTTAGAGGTGCTTTGGGAGAAACGCTTGTGAAAGAAAGAAGGGGAGAGCAGGGAAAGGCCAGGCAAGCCTTCAGAGTGTGGGCAGGTCTGCCACCTCTGAAAGGAGAAGGGGAAGGAAGGAGAGGTGGTTAGAAAGAGACTCAGACAATGGTGCAGCTCTGAGGAAGTCTCAGCCAGACCAAAGGGGCTCAAGATTGCCCATAGCTGAGTCTTGGGCTGACCGGAAATGATGGTGAGCATCTGTTTGGCTGCTGTGGGTTGGGATTACCTGCGAAGAGTGAGTCGTGTGCTGCAGGCACTGCTCCCAGAGCCTGTCACCTGGGAGGCTGCCCGCCCTCTGATGGTTTCTGTGGCAGCCGTGGTGCCCCTCCATGGTGGGCGTAAGGATTTGGGGTTGGGAGGTCTAGGTCCTTGGTGTCTTCCCCACTCACACTGTGGATAGAAAGAGAGCACAGAGCACCTGTGGGAAGGCTTTCTATGCCAATCCTGGGCATAGCACGCATCCCCTTTGCTCGCATCCCATTGCCCAAAACTCAGTGGTCACACCTAGTTGCAAGGGAGACTGGGGAGTGGACTGTTGCTGTGCGTCCAGGGAGGACAGAATCCCAGCTCTGCTTACTCACTGTGTAAAGCTTTGGACAAATTACTTACCTCTCTGACCCTCAGTTTCTTCATCTATTAAAATATGGAAAATAACAAGACATGCTTCATAGTGTTGTTGGGGAGGATTGAGTTAATAAATATTAAAAAATTATAATAGTGTCTGGAACAAAAATGCTTTATAGAGATTGCTGTGCTATTATTACCATTCTTATTTCCAGATTTAATATGTCAGTAAATGTTTCTTGAGTAACTACTCTATTCAAGGAATTAAATGTCACAGGGACTTACTTGTTTCTCTTAGCACTTAGTGGATGCTCAGGAAATATTTGAATGAATTAATTTCAATGAAAAAATAATACAGTGTTTTGGATTCTGGTCGGCCATGGCACTGGACTAATTTTTAAACATGGTTTAACAATAATAAATGTTAATTCCTGTGCTTTGGCTCAGAAAGTCAATCCCAGAAGAACAGAAAGAGATGAACTCAAATGATTGAGAAAGCATCTTGGAGTGTGAAAAGCCTACCAGTTTAAAAATGAGTTTCTTTCTATAAAAATAATATGTGCTTTAAAAATTTAAGTAAAACAAGTAAGTACAAAGAGGAGAATTTTTAAAAACTCACTCAAAATCTCACCATCTTTAACTTGAGATGACTTCTAGTCCAGACATCTCTCCATGCAGATGTTATGAGCAGAAAGATGGACTGAAACACTTTTATAAAAAGATCATTATTACATGTTATATGAAGTTACTGTTAAATTTTATTCATCTGAATGCAACAGAAGAAAATAAGGAAGCGTAAAGCAGAAGGAATTGCTCAACATGAAACAGTTTTTCTTCACTAGAGAAATTATTTGTTTTTAAAATATATGAGGGTAATAAAAGATTATGAGGAGCAGTGAGGTGAGAGTCCTGGCTTTTAAACTGGAGTTTTCTGCCTTAGATGGCCCCCATTATAGGCCTTATATGGAAGGAGAGGAAATTAGCAATCTCACCACTTCTTTTCCCTCCTCCACATTCTGAATTTTATGTTACATTATTATCTTTACACTGTTTCATGTTAAATGGGTCCATCTCTCACAGTCACTCCTTTTTATCACAAGCCCTCCTTTCCTGAAATCTATACTTTGATTCTTTTTGTGGGTGGCTGGATTTTTAACATCAAGTAGTTCCTTCCTTCCTTGCTCCTTTTTTTTTTCTTTCTAAGAATGGTTCATAGGTGTTTTCTTACCAAGATTATGCATGCTGATTTAGTGATTTTCACTGATAGCAAACGCTGTGTGAGATAGGGCCTGTGGTCTGAGGCTGCGTTAATAGAAATCTATGCTCAGAATGTGGGAGGTCACCATTTCATTTGTTTTAGCAACTGTGGCTAGGTATCCTCTAATCAAATCAATAAGGAAAAGACAAACAATCCAACAGAAAAGTGGGCAAAGTCACCAGTCCAAAAGAGGAAGTAGAAACACAAACATGAAAAAGTGGCTTATCCTCTTCAATAATCAGGAACATACACATTGAAATGACATATCAAATACCCATAGGACTGGCAAAAACTCAAGTCAGTGAGGATGAAGTAATGAGATATCTCAAATACTGCTGGTGGTAAATGGATAAAATCACATTGACGAAATGTGGGAAATACTGTGAACAAGTGATTCCATTTCTGGGTTTATACCCTAGAGAAGATCTACATGTGTGGCAGGAGACACATACAGAAATGTTTAGCTGTCTTGTTTACAACAGCAACTAAATAAAACATTGGAAACAACCCAAGTATCCGTCAACAAGGAAATTAACAAATAAACCATGGCATGTTCACACAATGGAATACTACACAGCTGTCAAAATGAATGAACTTCAGCTTTATTCAACAATAGAAATCTCACAAACATGATGTGACGCTATAAAAGCATGTTTCAGGCATGATTCCATTTACATATAGACTTAAAACAAAGTGAAATTAAATAATACAGTGTTTGGGAAACATACATATGATAATAAAGAAAAGCAAGGAAGGATAAACACAAAATTCAGACTGGGGGGTTCTTCCTTGTGAAGAGGAATAGGGTAGGCACCAGGGGCTTCAGCATAAGCTGGGTGTTGGGCATACTGTATGTTCACATCCCTATTTTTCATGCTTTGTATAAGTTATATGTGCATATATATTCTTTCCTACAAGTGAAATATTTCATAATAAATTCTTATTTAAAATAAAACAGTGCTCTGAAATGACACTGCCTAGAGATGTAATTCTTACCATTTTTGACCTGGGGCAAATTTTTAAACTCCTCTGAACCTCCATTTCCTTCTATTTGAGATGGAAATAATATAGTACCTACTTTACATAATACTGTGAGGAATGAATAGGATAATTTATATGAAGTTCTTATTACCACGCTTGATACAGAGTGAGTACACAATATACATCAGCTCGTGTTGTTTTCCTGTGCAGGGCAGATGCTGGTATTTGGGGTGCTTCCCTAGAGATATCTGTCCTCTGAAGGCATTCCTGAGGATGGCCATAGACGGGAAGGATGTGAAATCATGTCATTCAGAGTTATTTAGAAGAGCTAAGGGTCTACAGCCATATCCCCCTGAACATACCTGATCTCGTCTGATCTCGGAAGCCAAGCAGGGTTGGGCCTGATTATTACTTGGATGGGAGAAGAGCTTAGAGTCATTTGGCCTGAAAGCATCTCCTGGAGGCAAGCTGGCTGAGTTTAGGTATCTGAAGGGCTCTCGTGGGGGTGGAGGACTGCACATGTTGTGTGAGATTCCAGAGCAGGGGTAGGCAAACTGCAGTCAGTGGTCCAAATCCACCTGCTTCCTGTTTTGTAAATAAACATTTATGGGATTGCACCTGTGTTCATTCATTTACATATTGTCTGTGGCTGCTTTCCTGCTCCAAAGGGTTGAGAAGTTGCAACAGAGACTGTGTAGCCCACAAAGCCTAAAAATTGCCTGGCCACTTAGAGGAAAAGTTTGCTGACCTTTGTTCTAGAATGAGAAGCTGGAATGGGGGATGTAAAAGCAGCGTAATTTCAAGACTAGCATAAGAACTTCTAAGAAGAGGAGCTGCCCTAAGGCAAAGTAGCTTCCTGGTGAGGTAGTGAGACCCCTGATACTGGAGGAATGTAAGCAGATGCTGACCACTCCAGGAGCGGGATGCACGGAGGACGACTTTGTACCGGGGGCATGAGCTGGACACATTAGCTTTTACATTAACTCTGAAATTCTGTGCAGAGTAATTCCCAGTTTCAAATTGGTCGTTATTAACTCTGACATTTTCTTGGCGTTTCTACATTTTAACTCTCAGCAACATTTTCTTTGAAATTTTTCAGTCAAAAAGGTATTTTAATTCTTTAAAAATGAGATTTAAATGAAAATGGATTTTATTCTAGAGTACTACTTTTTCATTAAAAAAAAAATGATTTTCATGGCTTTTGGATATGTTCCCACTTATAGGTGCTGAATTTTAAGAGCTTATATGTGTCCATTATGATTTCTCTGTGACAAGTCCATCTTGGCAGGGGAGGAGAACTCTTTGGAAGTGAAACGGAAGGGAGTTTGGAGGTAGTGACCATGAGCTCCTGGAGATGTGAAGTCAATGGAAGGCAAGGGGGTGGAAATCCTGACGAAGAGAAGGCAGGGAGGGAGCAGGGAGAGAGTGAGGACCTCCCATGTCCCAGAGCCCGTGTCCAAGCGGCAAGACTCAGATCAGAGGCTGTAGCTGGTCATCTAGCCTTAAACTATTACAAGAGAACGTGAAGTCTGGTGGATTTAGCTCCCTATCTACCGGTCAGGTATGCCTGTGCTGACTGTCAGAACATCCTGCAGAGGGGAGTGATGGGGAAGGAGGGGGGAGGGGAGGGGCGAGGGGAGGGATTCCTAGTGGGGGAGGAGGGGAAAGTAAGAGAACATGATAAAGTCTGTAGCTTTCTTAGAGGACACAAGGACCCCCTTACAGGGGCTCTGAGAACAATTCTTCAAAAGCCAGATTGCTCAAAGACAACATGTCATAAATAATTTCTCAGAATGATGGTTTTGCCCAGTGACCAGCTCACTAAAAGCCATCTGACAGGCACCTTAAGTGGGGAATAGAAAAGCTTCAGCATTTTTCCTGGCTCATGGAGGGGGAGGTCTGGACCCCGCAAGAAGAGGACAGTAATAAACAGGCATTAGGGGAACGTCTCCAAGTACAGCATTTAGGAAGAACTGAAATGTGAAATACAGTTGAAATTGACTTTCACTTGCGCCTCAAGGACAATCCTTATGAAATAGCCATGTGAAGTGTCTTCAAGGAATCCCTTGAGAGACTCAGGTTTAGAGAAATCCCCCAGTGGTTTGGTGAATTGATCATCGGCAAACTGATGTGCCGTGGATGAACTTTCAGTGAGAGGCTTGTAGCGTGCGCTCAAGTACAGGCTCATCCAGGCTCTCCTGCGGGGCGCCCACCCGCACTTCCCTGAGCCAGAGACAAAAATCATACACAGGCAAGGACCTCTGGGGTCATCTCCTTTGGGATTTTCAAACCTCTTTTTGCGGCTCTCCATGAAATCCTCTTTTCAAATTTAAGTATTATATGGCCCCTTGATGCTATATATAGAACAGATAATGGAAAACTGCTGGTTGAAGTGAAAGTGAGGCACCCAGAGCCTCTCTCACTGGCCCCCAAACATCTCTGCTGGGTCACAGGACCCTGATGGGCTGAATGTGAAAACCTCCACGCTGGTCCAGCCACAGAGACTCAGCTTTGGTCAACTGGAGAGCCCATCTATTGGGGACACTGACCATATCAGCTCTGAAGAGACAACATTAGAAATGAGGGGGAGTGACATTAGCCTCTCAAACAGGACAGGTAGATGCATGTGATTTTTATGTTGTTACTCACTGTGGACGTGCTCTCTCAGGGAGCTGGAGAAGCGGCCTTCTTCCTTCCTTCCCATATTTCTCTCCTTTTCTTTCTTACTTGGTGCCCAGTAGAGTATTTCTCCCGCCTCAGGTCAAGTGTGCTGATCAGGAAGAGGCTTGGGCTCCTAGCACTGCCCTGAGGGGAATGATCCTTTCTAGAATGCTGCTGACTTCCCTGCCCTTCACCCATTGAGCTGAGTTCTCTAGTCTATTGAGAAAGCTCTGAACTGGGGGTCCCGAACTATCTCCCGTAATCCTGAAAGGACAGTGGACAACTCTCTTCACCGCTCTAGTCCTCATTGCCTGTATCTGAAAATGACGGTGTTGGGTTGGCAATGCCCCCACATTTGGATCTTACACTCCAGCAAAGGCCAAAGAGACTGCGTCCCAGGGGAGCATGGAACAGCAATGTACATAGGTTAGAAGATGTGTTATTTTGCCACGTTAGGAAATAAAAACAAAATCCTGCTACTATCTGCAATTTTATAACAGAAACACATTTCAACATGATACAAACCACAAAGGATCTTTAAACTAAGGATAGTTGTCTAAATGGAGTATATTTAACGTTAAGGAAAATCTTGCTATATTATTCTTATTTTTCTCATTTTACCTCACTACATTAGTTTTCTATTGATGCTGCAACAAATGTCCACAAATTTAAACACCACAACCACGCATTGTCTCACAGTCCATGGTCCATAAATCCAGGCCTGCACGACTCTGCTGAACCCTCTGCTCAGAGCTTCCCAAGGCCAAAATCAAGGTGTTAGCTGGGCTGGGTTCTGGAGGCCCGACTATTCAGGTTATTGGCAGAATTCAGCTTCAAGCCAACAATAGCACGTCAAGTACATCTCATGCTTTGAATCTCTGATTACCCCTCTGCTGTCAGCCAGAAAACATCTCTGCTTTTCAGGGCTTGTGTGGATACGTTGGGCCACCTGGGTAACACGTTTGGGTCAGCTGATCAGTAACCTTAATCACATCTTCAAAGTCCCATTTGCCACAAAACATAACAGATTCCTGAGAGTAAGACCATGGATGTCATGGGAGCCAGAACTCTGCCCTCCACACAGCTTGGTGAAAACTGAGTCAGATAAACTTTTGCAGCTTGAATACCCGTGGCCAAATATGCTCAGATTTTTGAGTTGACGTATTCAAAAGGTATCTGTTTGTGAGAAGCCAGGACATCATTATTAATGAAGACTCTTGCAGGGACTTGGTACTGGGGAAATGTTTGCTGAACAAACAGGTATTAATAAGTTCATTGTTGCTAATATTATTTTAATGCAACTTTGATTATAAATCTTATGGTACTGTATCATCATTGTCATTAGTACAGATTAGAAAGCAAGCTAAAGTCATTATAGGAATGTATTAAAATGGAAAATGATTCAGTAAATCATGTTAGAAACAATTAAAACATGAACTGCTTTGTTATATCTGCCTGTGCTCTGCCCACGAAGGGAAGTGTTGCTTTCAATCAAGGAACAGGAACAATTATTAGAGGGCCCCAAGAAACAAGAATTTCATCTTTCTTCCTCCTGATCTCCCTCCTTCCTTCTTCCTTCCTTCCCATCTTTCTCTCCTTCTCTTTTTCTTGGCAAAAAGAAAAATTAGCTTGGCTAATTTTTATGCCTGCTAAGCCACTTCAGTCGTGGCCAACTCTTTGCGACCCTATGGACTGTAACCTGTCAGGCTCCTCTGTCCATGGGACTCTCCAGGCAACAATACTGGAGTGGGTTGCCATGCTCTCTTCCAGGGGATCTTCCCGCCCAGGGATCTAACCCACATGTCTTAAGTCTTCTGCATTGGCAGGCAGGTTCTTTACCACAAGTGCCACCTAGGAAGCCAGGTAGCTAAAAAATTTTAAATTAAATTAAAAATTTCAATCATTACTATCCACACTCTAGGCTGACGTTCAGAGTGCTCTTTGGCTTTAGCCCAGGCCACTTTGTCCTCATCCAAGATCTTAAGCACCCAGCCCCCGGAGCCCGCTCTGGCACTCCCCCATAGTGCCTCTGCCCCAGCACTGAGCCCTTCCACCCCCTACTGGGGCCACCTGTACCCTTATCTCACTGAACAGTGAGATCTCCGAGGCCAGGAAGCACATATTGGCCATAGAACCAATCATGTTTCTATCCCTGTTGACACCCACCATAGATCTCAGTCCAGAGTCTCTCAAACAGACAAGAAGAGAGCAACAGATACTACCGCACGTTGACCCCACTTTACGGTCCCACTTTGAGGGGAAGGGAGGGGCAGCAAAGGGAATAAGGAAGACACAGAATGGACAAGAAGACAACACTAGGGAGGACGTCATTGGGCCTCTCAGGCATCCAGCAGACCCTTCCTGATCCTTAGGGAGGCCCCTGGGTAAATCCTGGGGAGATAGGACCGGAAACAATGACCAAAAGCCTTGTCCTCAGGTGGCTTCTTTTTAATTAAAGGACAGTGAATATACAGACAAACAAAAGTAGAAAAGATGACTTCAGATAATTTTAGGAACTACATCATAGCATTAAATAGGACGGCGTGTTAGAGAGTGACTGGGGGTGGGGACCATTTCCGGTAAGGCAACAGCGGAGACTTCCTTAAGGAGGTGACGGCTAAGCTGAGACTTGATGAGGAGTGAGCCATGCTGAGAACCAAGCAAATATTATTCTCGTCAAAGTAAAAAGCAAGTGCCAAGGCCCAGAGGCAGGAAGGAAATTGCTTTTCCTTTCCAGGATCAAGAAGGAGGCTGGTGAGGCTGTACTTGGTGAGCGAGGAAGAGAGTGGAGGGAAATCAGGTCAGAGTGGGAGGCAGGGCTAGATCTTGTGGCTTCTTGCATCCATTATGTTAAGGAGGGTGAAGAATATCATACCAAACTATAGTCAGTAATACAAAATAGTTATTATATAACCCAGTTAGAGCATTTTCTAACAGCCCTGCTTTAGGGTTATCTGATGGGGAGGAGGGTGAAATTTAAGGCCCAGACAGCTTACAATTCTCTAAAACTGGTAAGATGTGCTGGTTTTCAATAATTTCTTTTTCTGTCCCTAAAGGTGATAGCTTTATTGCCCCATGGGGCATTAACCAGTTTTGTATCTAATTTAGCAATCTTATTTCTTGTTTTTCCATTCCCTATAAAAAATCCCTATTTCAAATTTTCTTTTGAATCCACTTTGTTGTCCAGCAGATTCCCTTTATTAATGAGTTAAATAAAAGGTTACTGTGTACCCACTGTTGATTTTCATGAGAATTATGTTTTTAACCTTTTGAGAATTATATTCTGATAGGAGTTTGGGTTTTAAGTGCACAGAAAGCAGCAGAGTAAAAAGGACTAATTTATGTTTTACAAAGAAGCCTCAGACTGTGAGGTGATGAACAGGCTTAACTGGGTCTCAGGGGAGCAAGACACCCAGTTTGTAGCCAATCCCTCTGTCCAGGGAGAGACAGCCACTCGAGTGGATGAGAAAGGAGGAGGTGGAGAGGAGGGAGGTGGGCTGTGACTGACTCCCAACATGTGAGGACATTTGTCCTTGTTCATTTCCATAGCGGGTCACCAGGATCTGCTTTCTTCTCTCACGTGTGAGCTCCTTGGCAGGGGCTGTGTCCAGGTTTCTCTGTTTGTTCAGTCTCCAGTCCTGGGCTGAACACAGAGTGGTGCTTGGTGAGTGTCTGCTGAATGAATTCTTCCACTTAGATTCACCTCATGCTCCTCCTCCTTTTTTATTGTGATAAAATATATATAACATTTTAAAAATGCCACTTTATTTTTAGGTGTACAGTTCAGTGACATCAAGTATATTCACTCTGTTGTGCAACTACCACCCCCCATTCGTTTCTAAAATGTTTCCATCATCCCAAACTGAAACGGAACTCATTAAACGCTACCCTCCCCATTTCCCCCTCCCCCAGCCCCCGGTAACTTTCTATCTTTGTGAATTTGACTGTTATAGTTACCTCATCTAAGAGGAATCTTACATTTGCCCAGTTGTGTCTGGCTTATTTCACTTAGCATATAATGCCTTCAAGTTTCATCCACGTTTTAGCATGTGTCAGAATTCCCTTTCTTTTTTAAGGCGGAAGAATACTCCATTGTTTGTGTAAATCACAGTTTGTTCATCCATTCATCTCTTGATGAATATTTGGGTTGCTTACACTTTTCGGCTACTGTGAATAATGCTGCTGTGAACATGGGTATACAAACATCTCTTTGAGTCCCTGCTTTCAGTTCTTTGGGGTATATACCCAGAAGCAGAATGCTGGATCCTATAATTCTGTTGAATTCTGATTTGGAGAACTGCAGTATTGTTTTCTGTAGGAGCTGCACCATTTTATATTCCTACCAGCAATGCACAAAGATTTCAATTTCTCCACATCCTTGCCAATATTTATTGTTTTCTGCTTTTTTGATAATAGCCATCCTAATGGGTGTGGATTTATCGTCTTTTAAAATACAGATGACCGTGATGGGAGAGGCCCAGGTTGAGGAGTTTTGGGGCCCTTTCCTCAGTGTGGTCTGAAGGAAGATAGCTTGGAGCCTGAGGTCCTAGATTTGGAGGGTGCTTGGAGGGAGGAGAAGCAGGAAGAGGGGTACTGAGACCACACCTCACTGTGTTCACAGTATGGACTCAAGACTGGCTTAAAGCGAGGCCTCACGACAGGAGACCTGACACCCAGGTTTCCCATGAGGGAGCTCTGTTTGTGTGAATGCACCATAGGGCCCTTGTCCCTGGGGAAAGCTGTTTCTAATTTTGGCTTCTCTTTCTGTGTGTTGCTCCCCAGTGTGATAATGCAAAAGGGTTGAAAGCCTTCTACGATGCAATAAAATATGGGCCGAACCACTTGATGGTGTTTGGAGGAGTCTGTCCGTCTGTTACGTCCATCATCGCAGAGTCCCTCCAAGGCTGGAATCTGGTACAGGTAAGGTCTGGGCCACCTTTGGTGGGGGAGCTGTCTTTGACTGGCCACTAGTCTTTCTCAGGGATGGTTCCTTGCCCAAGATGCTTCCTAAATTGCCAGGTTCAGGCCTCCCCTGCTCTTTTCTGGATGATTGCACAGCCTCCCACTGTCCTCAGCTCCTGGCCTGATTCTCTGTCCTGTCCTGGCCAACACAGTGGGTCTCTAAAGGGTAGGCCTGACACCATCACTGTGTGTTTGAGATATATCAGTGACTCCCTAGCATGACTTTCAGGGCCATCGACATCCAGCTAGTCCTCCTATCCAGTCTCATCTTCTATCCCTGCCACTCACTCCATGTACCCAGCTTTCCTTAAGTACACCCGAGACCTTCAGGCCTCAGAATCCTGCTCTAGCTATTTCTTTAACCAGGTGATCCAGACCTCCCTCCCCCACTGAAATTATTTGGTCTGCTAAGACTGCCTTTCTCCTTGGTTAAGCCTTTCCTGGCACTTTTGGCTGTTACTCACTCTTTACACTGGAAAATGTTATACACTGTCAAATGTTTCACCAGTGAGTATATGGTCTATTGCGGGTGAAAATCACCAGTGCTAACACTTATTTGGAATGTGAGAGAAAAATATAAAAAATGTGAACCTAGGATGAGTGGTGGCCCAGGCACATGTTTTATTTCTTTGCTTCATCCATCCATTCGCCATCCATTCATCCATGCAACAAATATAATACAACTTACTATGTGCCTGGAGTTTGGGTAGACACTGGGGATATAGTGTTGGACAGGACAGGCATGGTTCCTACCCTTTCAGAGCTTTCATTCTAGGAGGGAGGCAGGCAGTAAGCAAATAAACAAGTAAGTAGTAATAATACTAAGAGCAATACTTGTATGGTATGTATGTTGGACTTGCAATGTATCAGACACCATTCTGAGCTTGTATTTTCATTAACTCATTTACTAACTATAACTGCTGTATGCTGTCGGTACTATTAGTATCCCATTTTATAGATAAGGAGACCAAGGCACCCAGAGGCTAAATAACTTGCCCAAGGACCCACAACTCATAGGTAACACAGCCAAGATTTAAATTCAGGCAGTTTGACCCTTGAAATAAGATTGGGGTAAGGAAACAGCTAGAATAGAGGTAAACAGGGTGAGGGGATAGGCAGTGGCTGTCCCCTCGACAGGAAAGGCCCCTCAGAGGAACTTGGACCTGAAGGGCGAGAAAGGGTTGGTTGGATGAAGTCAGGATGTAATAGCAAATGCAGACAGCCTGTGAGGGGAACGAACCTGGCTTGTTGGGGGAACAGCAAAGAGGTCATTGGGGCTGGAGTGTGGGAGTGGTGGGTGGGGAGTCAGGGTGGTGAGAATGACAATGAAGGGGTGGGCAAGAGCCAATCCCCAGGGAAGTCTGGTTTCATACTGTTCATGGTGATTAAAGTCTTCTCTGAGTCCAGCCCTGGGTGTATGGGGTGCTGAGGGTAGAGCCCCAAGCTGGTGGCCCAGAGGGGAGGGAAGCAGCAGTGGCAGAGCTGTGACAAGGGAAGGGTGGGGTCCCAAGGGAGAGCCACCCACTCAGCCAGCCCTGGGTTCAGGAGGGCTTCTCAGGGGAGGTGACGTGGAGCTGGCTGCAAGGGAGGAGAGGGCGTTGGACAGCTGGTGACGTGGGGGAGAGTGCTGCTGGCAGAGGAAACTGGGCGGGCAAAAGCAGGAGGTGGGAAGGAACGTGGGCTCGGGGAGCAGTGAGTCATTCACTGTGGCCGGAGCAGGCCACGCTGAGTGTGGGCGAATGCAACCGTGGTTGAGGCCGGGAAAGCAGCTCAGCGTGCTTTGGTGCAAACCTAGCCACATGATGGGACGCAGCGCGGTTCAAGTGTGCTGAGGGCCCCTGGCTTCCCGGGGCGCCTGTCTGTGGTGCCGCAGACAGCCTTGAGACCTTAGTGGAATCAAGAACCTTCTCTGTCCTTGAGCAGCCTCCCCAGCTCCCAGGAGCACACCGGACTCCTGCTGGTTGTGCCCAGCGCTGCCTCTCTAAACCTCAGCCTTCCCGTGTACAGCAGGGCAGTAGAGGGTGGACTTCACAGGGCTGCTGTGTGGGCTAAACTGTTAAACAGGGATTAGAACTGTGCCCTGGCATGTCCTCAGCAATAAGGGTTTCTTGCTTTATTGTTGTCGACACCCCTGCCCCGCCTTCTGCTGCTCCCAGAGTTGAATACCCACTTGAATACCCGCACTACGTAGCGTTCCTTGTCTTTCCTGAAACACTGTTCCCACCACCTGAAATATCCCATTCTCCCCGTGACCTGTATGCCAAGACCAATCCAATCTCAGAGGTCCAGATTAAATGCTGCCTCTTCTAGGAAGCCTTTCCTTATTGCACTGTCTAAAGTAGCCGCTCTGGAAATTCTTTTCCTCCTTTCCCCTGTTTATTTCTAGCAGAGCATGTACACCGCCCACCCCACCCCAAGCCCTTCCCTCCTCTTAGGACTTTGCGGATATGGGGACGTATTTAGTTGGGCTGTGAATTCCTTGAGGACAGAAAACGGACCTGGGTTACTCCTGTTTTTTTCTGGTGCCTCTCACTTCACAGACCTTATTAGGTGTCTGTTGAGTAGTCAGAGGGAGGGAGGCTCTGAGGGTTGGAAGGATCTGCAGATGGATGTTTTGCCCCAACATGAGAGACCATGGAAGTTCCCTGGAAAATCTCCATCCAGAGAGGAATCTAGGAGCTTCCTGGACTTCTCCTAGCCTCACTCGGAACTGTCTGCCCCTCAGAATTCTCTAGGAGCTGCAGGAGCAAGCACAGTGTTGCACACTCCTGGCTTGGCAGCTAGTAGCTCTGCAGCCTGAGTATGCACAGGAGGGCCTCTGGCCTAGAGAAGTTGACAAGACAAGAAATGGCTTATGAGGTGCGGGCTGTGTTATTTATTGCTTCCCTGATGGCTCAGTGGGTAAAGAATCTGCCTGCAATGCAGGAGACAGGAAATGCTGATTCGATCCCTGGGTCAGGAAGATCCTCTAGAGGAGGAAATGGCAACCCACTCCAGTATTCTCGCCTGAAAAATCCCATGGACAGAGGAGACTGGCGGGTCCGTAGGGTCTCAAAGAATCGGATAAGACTGAAGCGACTTAGCACTCATACATACAATGCAGAAACAGTATATCTGTGGTAATACAATTTCATGAGTGTGGTGGAATTAGGAAAAATACAGGTTTCTTAGGAGAATGATAATGAAAAAAAGATTGAGGAACGTATATGGTTCTACATCACTTCCATATCACATACTGTGTTCCATTACAAAGTGAATTACACTGTGCGGAGAATAGTCTATCCTGTATCCAGGTGTTTCCTACTAGACTATAAGCTTCTTGGGGGCAGAGGACTCTCATTTTCTTCATCTCCTAGTTACCAGTGCCTAGCACAAGGCCTGCCTGGTACCAAGTAGGTCCTCACAGAGCGCTAAACTGAACTAAGTGCAGGGAATAAGCTGAGGACTCTGAAACCCTCCATGGCAGAGTTTCTCACAATGTGGACTTGACCACGAAGAGGCCAAGGACCTGGGAGAACAATGCAGATCCTCAGCCTCCAGCTCAGCAGAATCCCTCTGCATTGTCAACAGGGTGATTCTCGTACTCCATCCCCCCCTGCCCTAGGCATCTGCTGCCAGACTGTGGGGCAGATCCAGGGCTCCAGCTGTGCATGGGTGAGGGACACCGAGGGGCTAAGAACTGGGCAGTGCCCAGCAATTTGGCGAGTTCCAGGGACCTGAATCACAGGGTGAGCTCAGAATAGACTTCTCCCAGCCTGAGAAGCCAGGCAAGGAGGAGGTAGGAACAAAGATGTGGGTCCCGATGGAGAGTAGCTCTGGAGGATTTCTGCGCCCCCTACTCTTGCAGAACACAGCCCCACTTGCTGTGGATTGGATTTTGGGGGTCCTCTGCCCCCTCCCCCGCCCCCTGAGGCTGAGTTTGAAAAGACGGCGGGTGAGTGAGTCTGCCATTGCTCAAGGGATTTGATTAGTCCCTTAACTTATTCAAAACTGGGCTCTGAAACAGAGTTTCACAAATGGGAAAATGCATGTAATTTGTGTAATTGAAAAGGAGCTCTGACTGCCCTTTGGGGGAACAATGCTTGCTGGACAGAGACAGTCTGGAATGCGCAATCAGTTGTTTCTGTTTCCTGGTGCTACAAAAATAGAGATTTGCGCCACAAAGGGGTGAAAATTCATCCTGGTGCTAAAATCAGTTAAATTTAACTTTTGCCTTTTGCTGGGCTTCTTGATTCATGGTTGCTGCATCAAGAGGCTAATATTGTTTAAGTCGTGATGTGAGTCACTGGGAGCGTCAGCTCCTCCAACTAGAGGGGAGGATCTTCGTGGAGTCCAGGGCAGGCAATGCGGGCTCTGTCCCTGTCGTCCTGGTCAGATCCCTCTCAGGGTGCGGGCTCAGATCTGGGCCTCACCTCAGGGGAAACCCACCAGGGCATAGCCTTGGGGGCATCTGGGGAGGGTAGGGTTCTGGCTGTTGGAGAACTGAGCACGTTCAGACTGGAGAGCCTGCAGGGTGCTGGGGAGGACAGAGGAGTCCTAGCTGCCCAAGCTGCATGGCTCTTTGAGAGACGTTGCCGGGTTTCTGAGATGTGGGTGGGGTGATGCAGGAACATGCTGAAGTGAGAGGGAAGCAGGGCTTCCCAGCAGTCATGCCCTTGCTGCTGGAGGCATCGGGCACAGAGCAGGCTTCCTGGCTGTGAAGTAGTGAGTTCTCTGTTGCCCCATTGCCCCGCACATTCTGGTCTCATCCAGTCCTACTGTTAGGGAGATTTAATACCCAGAGTAGGCATACACCAGGTTGCTGGCTGTCACACTATATGGTGAGCATCTTTTATGAGGGCCAAAGATGTGCTCATGTTAACGCAAATTTCCGGGCTCCATGCTGAGCAGGTCCAGGTTAAGGGATTCATCACATCCTTCACGGACTGTGGACCCCACTCCTCACCCCCACTGTCGTTTCAGGTGGCACAGATGCAGTTGGTTTCTGGGAACTTGCTAGGCCAGGTGATCTCTAAGTCCTGCTCGTTTCCCAAACCTCAGAACGCTGACGAGTGCTGCTGGTTCACACAAGTTTAATTTACGCAGCCCCAGTTGGAAAGAGGACGTGGAGACAGCAGGGGCTGCTGCTGGGGCCAGCATCCCAGGACAAAGCCCGCAGCCCACAGCGTGGCAAGAAGTTCTCCTTCACCTCACCCCTCTCTTTGTCACCCACCTGCTCCTTCATCCAGCGGCCACTTACAGGCTGTCTCCTCAGTCTGTGGTCCCTCCGCCTGGCAGAGCTTGCTCATTCTTCCAGATGTGGTTTGGCCGCTTCTTCCTCTGTGAAGCTTCCTGTTCCTCCCCCTGTGCTCCCTTACCTGCCTAGTCTTCCCATGGCGTTTGCTGCCTTGTGCCTGCGCCTCCCTCCACCCCCGCCCTCAAGCGGCCAGAGGTCAGGGCCTGGTGTGGTCCTGACTCAGATCCTGAGTGGTCCCTGGAGCTGGATGCCTGACTTCTGCACCTTAGGCTCGTCCCTAATGATGAGGGCAGACTCAGACTCAGACTCAGAGGGACTCGAGGACTTTCCAGCTGCAGCCCCTTGGTAAAAGGGCGTGAAGGGACATCTGAAATGATCTCTGGCTTGGCTTTAGCCCACATCTCCCATTTCTGGCCCTGATGCTCTGTAACTGATATGCTTCCTTTGAAAATGTTTTCAGACCTGCTCAGAATCCTTTCCTCGGAGATCTGAAGGTGGCTAGCTTCTGACTCTGCCTTGCACAGTTTTGGAGACATTCTATAAACCTCCCCCAATGTAGTCTGTCCCCCTGAAAGCACGGAGCCTGGGGATGAGTGGGAGGATTTGGAGCTGGGTGGGGAAGATGGAGACAGGGTAGCCTGAACAAGAGATGGAAGCAAAGCCAGCAAAAATGCAAGAGACGTGGCCAGAGAGGGTTCACACCCTGAGACCAGGACAAAATTCTTTCTAGGGAGTGAGATGATAGTGGTCTCAGCTTGTAGACAGAAATAGTCTTGCTGATGAAAATAAAGTCAGGTTCCTGAAGGGATAAAGGGCTGCTTGCTGGAAAACGCAAACACTCTTTCGTCAAGAACCGTATCCCGCAGAGCCTGTCCTTTAAAAGGCAGCTGGAGCAGATTATTAAATTTTAGATGCGTTTCTCCTGGCACTGTCCCAAGCCTCCCCTCAGCAGGTAGCCCACCCTGCCCCCTGGACGGCCCCAACACTCCCTCGAGGACCTTCCTGGGCAGGACCATTTCAGTTTGTGTGATGGGGTGGTCTCCTTGGCAGAGCTCTCATGAGGGAGTGGAGGTGAGGAGGGCATGTGGATGGGAGAACCCTGACTGTGTAAATGTTGGCACATTTAGGACTTGAATTCTTAAAAATCTGAATCATGCTTGGTTTTGACATTAAAAAAACAAATCTGTGAAAACCCTTAAATCAGGCCCTTTGCTATTTACTGAATACTAGCATAGCTCTAAACTGTTGGTCAATGCCATTTCTGTTATAGGAACAGAAAATTTGTCATCTGACTTGATTTTCTCATGTGATTATTTTATGAAAGCTATTGGTTGCCTGAGAAATCAAGAGACCGTTTCTTACTTAGCTGTGGTTTGTGGACTTTGGTATGTATTCATAGAAAGGCATCAGGTCTTAGCAATCACTGGGTCTATTCTCTCCCCTGTATAGACTGGGAGCAGAGGCCCAAAGTGGGTAGGATCTTAACCAAGTTCTCACAGCAAAGCTGGATCCCGTGGCTCACTCTCCAGAGCTTTGTAATTACCCCCTGGTCTTATTTTCCCTTTCTCAGCCTCACTTTTTTCTCTCATGTAAAATGGAAATAGCAAAGTAGCCTCGTATGTTCTGTACAGCTGTGAGAATCAATGAAGGTGTTTCCTTTTTTAGCTGAAAGCACCTTTAGAGACTGCAGAACAGTAGCTGCTCTTATGATGTCATGATGTGACAATGTCACAGTGAGAGAGACTCCTCCCAGAAGCAGACGTCTGATGATAGCCCCCATTTTGCGTCAACAGCAAAGGTTATTTACTCTGGCACTGCAGACCCGAAACAAAGACATAGCGGGCAGGATGGGGGTTCTTCAGCAAGACACTCAAAGTGCACATGACCTCTGCTTCTCAGCCCTCTAGGGTCAAAATCCAACAGTCTGGAATCCTGCCACCGCCCAGCCCACGTGACTGCCACACCCTTGCCATGGAGTGGGCGATGGGAACTGTGGACCTGATTGAAAACCACTTAGGAGCTGTGGCGTGCTTAGGCATGGCTAGGAACTTTGCTGCTGCTGCACAGCTCTCTAAGAAAGAGAATGGAGGCCAATAATCCAGGGCGGGTTGGAGCCATTTCTTGGCACTGGTCTCCAGAGGGGCCATTTAGCACATTAATAATCTATGAGATGCTTCCACCTTCTGGATTCATTAAAAAAAGAAAGAAAGAAAGGTGGGGGAGGAGAAAGAGAAGAAATATTAAAAGCGTGCACTATGGGCTGTGTGGCGGGGGGCGGGGAAACCCTGAGGACTGGAGATTACGGATGGCCCTTCATGTCAGTGACATTGGAGGCCTGGTGCAGTAAAGGAAGGTTCTGAGAGCATGTGGAGGGTTGTTCATGAGGGGAGCGAAGGTTTCCAGCTATTGGTTTGCATGCAAATGGGTGGGAGGAAGTATGAGCCCTCAGCCAGGATCCTGGCAGAACCCATTGATAGTCTGTGGGGAAAGGAAAGTGCACTGTTTCCGTTCATTCATGCTCATATTTACTTATTCATTCCTTTCTTTAACAAGTGCAGTGCCTGCTGCGCACTCTCCCAGACCAGCGCAAATTCCACTGCTCAGTGCTGCTACCCCAGGATAGGTGGGTGTTGGCAGAAGAGCACTTAGGCCTAGTAGCCAGAACAGAACCCGGGAATCTAGAAGCTCTGGGTCTTTGTCCCTCCTATGTCTCTCTCTGACAGTAGGCTTGGGCAAATCGGCAAGCTCCTGGAGCCTCATGGAACTCATCTGTGAAATGGGCTAACTAAACCTGCCCTTCTGGGGCCCCTGAGAGCATCAGGTAGGACAGGGAAGGCGGAGCAGGTGATGGCCCTTTTCAGACTGCAGCCCCTATAGATTAAGGTTCATGTTACCATTACTGACGCTTTGGCATCTGAAATACCAGCCAGGCCCCAGGCAAGGGGAAACTCCTTGAAAAACTATGTTTCCATTTGTCTCTAGACTAAAAGGTTTGTGGGTGAAATGAACTATCACAAACCAGGAAGGTGAGATTAAAACCAGAACAGTGAGATTAAAACAGAGACCCTGCAGGAGAGGCCAAACAAGCCCAAGGCATCTGTAAGCAACGTGCATACCCTCTTTCCTGGTTGAGTTTTCAGAGAAGCAGAAGCAAAGAAGGGCACGATGTTATCAAGTGCATGGCAGTTTCCAGTCTATTCCTGCCAACAACCCAACCCATATCTTTCTTGTCCATCTGCTAAAAGATTCAATTCAGGGTTCTGACCCCCATTTTTAATTCAAGACCACGGTATCTAAAGTAATATCAGTTCCCAGCGTGTAACTCCAATGGCCTCATTGTTGATGCGTCTCTCACCGCCTGGAAATATGCTGGGTGTAAATAATTCATTCTAAATAAATAAATTACTCGCACTGCTTACGGTACGGCTAATGCTGCTAGGAAGCAGCACAACTGCACATTATGTTGAGTCGAGTCTGGAATTACAAGTTGAATCTGGAAAGAACTGGAAAGGAAATCAGAAAAGGAAGTCCCTCCAGGAGGACCAGTGAGTAAAACAGGGTGACAGGACAAAGTACACGTGTGCTCGGTCATGTCCAACTCTTTGTGACCCCATGAACTGTAACCCACTAGGTTCCTCTGTTCGGGGGTTTCTCAGGCAAGAATGCTGGAGCGGGTTGCCATTTCCTTCTCCAATGCATGAAAGTGAAAAGTGAATGTGAGGTCGCTCAGTCGTGTCCGACTCTTCGCGACCCCATGGACTGCAGCCTACCAGGCTCCTCCGTCCATGGGATTTTCCAGGCAAGAGTACTGGAGTGGGGTGCCATTGCCTTTTCCAGATTCAGGCTGAGGATCCGCTTTTGGAATGTCAGAGTGGAAATGCAGTTGCAGTAGTGTTCTCAGCCCCTCTGGACATGCCTGCAGTCAGCATCAGGGACCACAGGGCCCTTGTCCAACTGTGCTGCTCGAGCCTTACTGTGACAGGCTGACCTGGGAGGCTCTTTCAGCCGTGGTGGCCAGGAGCACAGAGGGGACCTGTAGTTCCACACAGGGAACAAAGGAGAGGGCACTGGGTCAACACGAGGACTCCTGGCTGGCCATCCTGGGCCTGCCGTCTTCAGCTGGATGGCTTTACGCAAACCACCTCCCCTTGCTGGAGCCTGAGCATCCTATCTGTGATTGTCTGCCTTCCTCCCAGGACTGTGGTGAACTCGTGTGGGGCAAAGCCTGGGGTGTTTGGTTGCTCTGGGGCAAAAAAAAACAGGGTTTGTGTTACAGTGTGGCACTGACGGCCCCTTCCTCGTCCTGCTTGATAAGGTGGGCTTGTGCCCATTTGTACACATGAGGAAACGGAGGCCCAGAGGGGCTAACATGCTTGGCCAACTCTTAATACTAATAATAGCAGTGTTTTTCTTGGGCTTTGGTCACATGGGCTGGGATTCCCATCCAGGCTCTGGCACTTGTTAGCAGGTGGTCATGGACAGAGAACCCTGGCGTGCTGCAGTCCATGGGGTCGTAAAGAGTCAGACACGACCGAGCGACTGAACTGAGCTGTTTGGCAGATTACTTAGCCTTTCCCATGCTCAGCTCCTTGTTCGTGACCTCGGTGGCACTGTGCTGACCTGGCTGGTTGTAAGATGACCTGATATGACCCATGCTCATACTCCTTCAAGGACCAGGGCACCCACATGGCCTCCTGCTCTGCCTCCCAGCTAGGGGCAGGGTCGTGGGGTCTGGGCCAGCTCCCTGAGGCTGATTGTGTAGCCTCGGTGCATCCCTTTCTGGGCCCCTATCATCGACGGAGAGGGGTGGGCCAGCTGATGGGCCAGATAACCTTGATAGTTGTGTCCTGATTCTCTGTATCTCCTGTGGCTCAGAGCCATCAGCACCTGCCTTCACCCTGGTAGCTTCCCTCCTGGGCCCTGCATGGGATTCCCTCCCCCAGGGGCTGACAGCCTGGGGCCTGGTTCTCCTTCCATTCCTAAGCGGCTTACCACTTAGGCGTGGCATTGTGCCCCAGAGCTCTCCAGGCAGAGAACCCTGCCCTACAAGGGGAAGGAAGTGACCCCAGAGAGGTGAGACAGCCTGCATGAGGTCACACCACAAATGGTGCCAGAGCTGCGGTGCCAGCATTCTGTTGGGTCCCCCTCTCGTCCCTCCCCGCATGCTGAGGGATAGAACCTGCTCTCTGCAGCTCCCAGGCCCTTGCCTATGCTGTGTCCACTGCTCATGCCCTCTCGATTCCCCTCTGCACCTGGCAGAGTCCTCTGCATTTTCTGATATTTAGTTCAAGTGCCATCTCCTTGCAGATCTCTGATCTTCCCCAACCTGCTCCAGCTGTAGGAGCTCCTTGCCACCTCTCTTTGCCTTTTCTTCACTTATTTCATCTCTGCCATTTCTTCAGTAGATTGCAGTTCTCTGATGAGGTTTGCATGTTACCCACCACACTGTGAACTCCTTCTGTGAACTCCTTGAGTCCTGGCTGTACCCAAAGGACCTTGTATAGGACCTGGCACTTAGTTGGTACTCAGGAAGCTAAGTGAACACATCTGGGTGGCATGTTACAAAACCAATTTGCAGTACCACTGGCCTACATTTCAATGGCCTTGGCCATGGGGCAGGCACAGTTCTAAACACTGCATAAATGAGCTCATTTTCTCCACACACCAACCCCACGAGCTGGACACACTCTCCTCGTTTCACAGATGAAGAGACAGAGGCACAGAGAGCTTGAGTGTCTTGCCAAGGGATTGCCGGCATGAAATAGCTGTGGAGCCTGTGCTGGCCTCCGCTGGTGCACTGCCTCTCACAGCTTCATCCAGTCCTCAGGGCAACACTGCGGAGAGGGAAGAACGGGTGTCATCCTAGTGAGGCGGAATGAGGAAAATGAGATGCAAAGAGCAAGACTTTCCCTGCTTCCTGCTGCGAGCAGACCTCAGGGTATAGGAGTGGGGGCTCCCTCCTTGTCTCTGGGGTTCCTCCCCAGCCCAACTTGCCTGTCAGCAGATGACGACCCAGGCTGATATGAGTCTGTCTGTGTAGACCTGTGTTCTCCTTGTAAATCATTTATGATGTGCACGCACACACACACACACTTTTAGACTTATTACTCATCCAGTAACTTGTTGTATATAAAAAATGAATGGTTCCTTTGAACTCAGAAAATAGATGGACTGGTTGTCATAAAAATCAATAACATGCTAAGTATTTCAAGCATATAGTACTTAGAGTTCTACTCTTGGTGGTTTTGTAATGAATGGCTTGATTTTTTTTAAAATAGAGCATAGCCTACTTTCGTTTTGAATTATACAGAAGGCTTTTGCCTTGAATCTGTTTACTAAGAAGATTGAATAATTGATTATTTCCCTGATGCCGAGATTGAGCCTTATTCAGTAGGAAGCGCTCAACTTAAGAAAAACAATCTGAGGTCAGGTGATTATTGAGACATTATGCTCAGATGCAGATATAGGCATCATTTTCTCAAACTTCCCCCAGCTTCCCACACAGACTGTTAACATGGCTTTGCTTAACCAGAAAACAGCTCCCTTCTTGTCCTGGGTTTCTTCGAAAACCCCAGGTGCCTTGCTAGAGTAATGGGTGCCTAGACCCTCGGCACAGCAAAACAGCCCCAGCCCGACCCTGCACCCGCACTAGCAAGAAGGGATCTTTGCTCAGTTCTCAGTTTCAACACCGCTTCTCTGGAAAGCCTTTCTAGGCAGATCACAGCCTCCAATAGACACGTCCGTGGCACCTGCCTCTCCCAGCCCTGCAGCATCATCGCAGGTTCAATTCCTGGTTCAGTGTTGAGCCTGCCTGACTGCTGTCAGCTCCCTTCATGAGGGTGAGATCACATCTCCTTTGCGGGCACAGTTGGAATCCCAGAGCCAGCATGTGGCCTGGAATACAGGAGAACCTCCAAGGACTCCTTGTTTTGTTTTTGTTTGGGAGTTCCTTCTTTCTTAATCTCTCACTTTTAGGAAAGTAACATTGTGAATTCATGGATTTTTAAAAATATATTAAATGGACTGTATTCCAATCAGTTGCAGACATTATTTTTTTAATATAGACATTAAAGCCGTTTTCCTGCTCTACTTATATTTCTGACTTTCCTTCTTTCCAGCTTTTTATTTTGAAAAATTTCAAACCCATCAAAATAGCTAAAAGCGAGTACAGTGAACCTTATATACCCTTTATGTAGATTCTCCAGTTGTTTGCATTTTGCCCTATGCGTTTCCCTATCCCTCTCTCCCTCTGCCTGACCCTGCCACTACACTCTTATTTTTTGTTAAAGCACTTGACAATACTTTGCAGAGGCAATATTTCATCCCTAAATATGTCAGCATGAATTTCCTAAGAGCAATTATATTCTCTTATTTAACAATAGTATAATTATCACATCTAAAAAACTAACAGTGATACAGTAATGCTACCTAATATATGGTCCATATTCAAATTTTCCAACTTGTCCCCAAAATGTCCCTTTTGCCATTTGTCAAGGTAGGTGGGAAGGGATCAAGGGTCCAGCTGGGAGGATGTGTTACGTTTGTTATCATGTGCTGAATCTCTTTAACCTAGAACATTCCTCCTACTTTGGTGGGAATTGGGGTGGGGGATGCTTTTGGGATATTGACCTTCTTGAAAATCCCAAGCTAGTTGTTTTATAAACTGTCCCACAAAACCAGAATCTGAATTTGTTTCTTCACAGTTAGATTCAGGTTAAACAGTTTGGGCAAGGTGAAGCTACATTTTTTATATCAGTGCAGTGTGTCAGGAGGCCCACGTGTAAACTCTTATCAGTGATGCTAAGTTTGATCACTAGGTTAAAGTGGTATCTGCTACATTTGTTGTAACAATACCTTTTCCCCTTAGTAATTTTGATGTAATCTGTGGGGTAAAACTTTGAGACCATGTGAATATCCTGTCCCCCATGATCTTTGGCTTTAGCATCTGTTGATGGTCCTTGCCTGAATATTGTTAATTATATTGGGGTTGCAAAATGGTCATTTTCTAGTTCTATTTTTCCTTCCACATTTAAGCTGATATTCTTATCTACAGAATAGTGTTCCCTTTTGACCATTTCTCTCCTTCCTCCTGCCCGCTTCTCTCCCTTCCTCCTTTCTCTGCTGTCAGTCTGGGTGCTTACTATTTTACCTGCCTTAGCCGGAGAAGGCAATGGCACCCCACTCCAGTACTCTTGCCTGGAAAATCCCATGGACAGAGGAGCCTGGAAGGCCGCAGTCCGTGGGGTCGCTGAGGGTCGGAAACGACTGAGCGACTTAGCAGCAGCAGCAGCAGACTTGGAGTCAACTATTTCTCCCAAGAGCCCTGATTCTTTCTGATGGGGAATCATGCATGTTAGGCATGCTCATTGCCACTGGGGTTCACTGCTTCTAGGTTTTTTCAGTGAACTCAGGTTCAAACTATAATTTTTAATGTTTTAAACAAAAAAATGTTTAATTTGAATCTGACCATCAGAAGATAATCATGCAAATATAGGACATCCTACAATTCACCTGGCCTGGATTCTTCCAAAAAGTTAATGTTGCAGAAAATAAGAACAGTGGCAGAAGGGCAGAGCACTGGTTTAGATGAAAAGAGATTGAAAAATATATATAACAATCAAAGGCAAGGCTCATGTGTTGATGGGAACCGGAATGTTTAAAATGTAAAGGGCATATTTGGGAAATTGAAGAAATCTGAATGTGGACTATACATTAGATAATACTGAATTACTGTTCATTTTCATTAGTGTGATAATAATGCTGTAATGATACAGGAGAATGTCATTATGAGGAGATGCATTCTGAACTATTTAGAAGTAAACTGTCAAAATGTCTATAAGTTAACTTCAAATGTATTGAAAACAGAAGTGTATCTCTATGTATATGTGTGTCTGTGTGCATATATATTCATATATATGTATGTATTTATAGAGAAAGAAAGCAGACACAGGAAATGGTGAGTGGTGAAGGACATATGATATTCATTGTACTGTTTCTTCAACTTTTTTGTAGGTTTGAATGTTCTCACAATAAAAAGCTATGAATCTGTGTGGGGTTTGGGGTGGGGAGAGACTAGAGCCCTCCTTATTTGGTCAATAAAGATGTGTCCAAAAGTCCCTTTACAGATTTTTCTCCATGTGATTACATTAACAGCTTTATATACTTAAAAAAAAAAATTGTATACTCTAAAGTGCCTTTATTTTCAGTTTTCAGGGTTTGATCTTTTCCCTATTGTTAATTAATTTTATTTTTAAAATATAAACAAAATTTTAAATTAAATTTTTAAAAGTTAATTTACATTTAATTAAATTAATTTAACTTTCCTGTGATTGATGTTTCCTGTTAGGTGCATTCCAAACTAACCTATCTAGAGTTACTGTTTCTCAGATCCTCTCTTACTAAGTTAAGTGATTGCAGAATGTGGTTTAAGGCATTTTAAAATATTTATTTCTCTCCTTCATCTGAATAATTGTACCATTTCAGCTTATCCTGCAATAGTTTCTTGGAGAATTCCAGCTAACACACAATCTTTGTACATATCCAGTTGGATGAGTTCAATGTCGTTAATTTCAGTTGAATTTGATTACAATTTATTTAATTGCTTCAAAACAGATGTGTGTTTAAGTGCCTATTTTTGGTTTTATGTTTTAAATTGGTTGTATGACCTCTGGGAAAGCATGTAAAATGTTTACAACTTTTATATGACTCTATAGTCAAGACTATTCGACAAGCAGAGAATTCTTGGCTCCAATCTAACATCCCTCTTATTCCATGCCACCTCTGTAGATAACAATTTTTGTTAGTTTCAAACTTATTCTTCTAGTGTTTCTTGTTGCAAATAAGCACAAATGCATGTGCGAGTGTGTTTATTTTTCTTTCTCCTTATGTAAAAGTGAACATACTATATCTATGCTATTTGGCAAGTTGCTTTCTCACTTAATTTTCCTGGAGCTTACTGTTTTATCACTACTTAAAGACATTGCTTATTCTTTTTACAGCTGCAGAGCACTTCTTTGTGTGAATATACTATAATTTGTGGGCTTCTCCGGTGGCTCAGCGGTAAAGAGTCAGCCTACAGTGCAGGAGCCACAGGATACTTGGATTCAACCCCTAGGTCAGGAAGATCCCCTGGAGGAGGGCATAGCAACCCACTCTAGTATTCTTGCCTGGAGAATCCCATGGACAGAGAAGCCTGATGGGCTACAGTCCATAGGGCTGCAAAAAGTTGGACACTACCGAAGCGACTTAGCACGCATGCACCGTAATTTGTACAGCAGGTCCCCTATTGATGGACGTTTAGGCTGTTGCCAACCTGTTGGAATAACCTTGGTCACATGTCGTATTTGTGTGAGTGTAAGCTGGGGATGAATTCCTAGAAGTTGAATTTCTAGGTCAAAGTGAAAGTGCATCTCTAATTTTTCTAGAAAATACAGCTTTATTGAATGAATGAGAATACCAATGAACGAACTTGATTAAGAAGAGCAGAAAGTAAAAGGCTGGTATCTAAATGGAGACATAAAGCAATTAGACTAAATAATTCTCTTTGTGAAAGAGGCTGGCTTAAAACCCTTCTGGCGACGTCTCTAGTCCAGTGATTTTTATTTTCTCGCCTGAAGAGAGAATTTTGCCTTGGTTTGTAAATTAAGCATAGAATTACAAAATCATGAAATTTTAGAGCTGAACTAAAAATCCACCTGGTGCAGTCTCCTTATTTTAGCAGTAAGGAACCTCAGGCCCAGAAATATAAGAGAACAGAAAGATAAAGAAGACACAAATTTAGTTCGATTCCATCCAATTCAATGAACAGTAGGTGAAATATCTGCTTTGTAATAAGGCAAATTGTCAAATGTAAAACTGTACTACTGAGCACCCCAAGATAGCACATGAGAGGCATGGTTGTTCAGACCCCTGAGTGCTTTCTATCTCAGCCACCTCTCCTTAAACAGAATTGTCTTAGTTTAAATGGATTTTGTTTCGCATTGTTTATGTTATTCTGGGGCATTCAAATGTAGTCATGATGGTAAGCTGGATCAGGTGGAGGGACTGGCTGGCCGTGTGCATTCTGGCTGACGATGTGGGTGGGCATGGTTACTGAGTGTAGTCGGAAATTACATAATCATGGCGTTGGTCGCATTCTGTTTTGATTCCAAGCAGGCAGCATGGAGCAGCAAATGAGTTTAGCTCAGCCCAGCTGTGGACTTGTGCTGTGAGCCTGGGCAAGTCCCTTGTCTTCCCTGGTCCTCACTGTGTAAAATGAGGAGTTGGACAAGTCCAGGATGGCAGATAAATTAATGAATTGGTGCCATTATTTCCCCCATCCTGTGCTAATTGCAGACATAACGAATTGATTGCCACACGCTCTTCACTGGTTTAACACATCTCTCTCGCCAGCCACTGTCAGCCTGTTAATGATGTCACATAGGCTCAAGCCTATTTATCATCTCTGGCTTAGATGGTTACTTAGGATTACCAGATAGATTATAGGACACTCAGTTAAATTTGAATTTCAGGTAAATAAAGAATAAATTTTTAGTACATGTGTGTCCCCAACATTTCTAAATATGGCAACACTCTTAGGCCACTTCTACTTCTACAGATATTTCTCTTTTTTTCTATATAATTAATTTCATCTGAGAGATCCACCCTCTTTTTGGTACTTCTGATGGTGCCCATTCTCCAGTCTCGAGGTAAGAATCTAGCTCAGTCTATATTGTTTAAATTCGTATTATGGTTTAATGTAGTGGAAAGTGATGAGGATTTGAGTAGGTGTTTATTTCCAAGGGCCATATGTTCTTGTAAGACTGCTTAACACACCTGCAACACCAGGTTTCCCAGACATCATTTAGCTGCCACTTTCTTGATTTTGCCAAATCTCCATACCACTGTATTATTAATTTATTTAGTATTTTCCTTTAAATCAACTCAATCTTTTATTTAAATACCATGGATGGAAAATCAGGATCATTTACTAAGAAGAAGTATAAAAGTAAATAAAGAGAAAAACATACCTATTAAGATATAAAATATTAGATTGGGGCTCACCTAAAACCATTGGGTGTGCCACCAATTCACATAAAACATAATGCCATCACATGCAAACTCCTTGCTGGCTTGAGAATCCCATCCTTGACCCTGGTGGACAATCCTCAAGATTTCCTTGAATACCTCCAGTGACGGGGAACTCAGTACTGAGCAAGATTGTGATTCATTCTTGAATACCTTATTACTAAATATTTCTTCTTTATTGGTTCATATTAGCCTCCCTGAAACAGTCATACTTTGATCTGAGCTTTCTTATTTTTTTAACAAATATTAATATTTGTGTGCTTCTTATGTAACAACTTGAGTGCTTGTTATCTTACTGTCTTATGGAGGGAAGTAAGGATGCAGTTACGGTTCAGTGTGATAGATCTGATGGGGGTGGGGAGGTGCACTTGGCTTGGACTGGAGGTGTAGGGAGGTGTTTAGGAAGGCTTCTTTGTCGGGGAATGAGAAAGAGCCTGGTATACTTTGGGAAGTAAAAGGCTGGAGAATGAGAGTGAGAAAGGAGGCTAGAGTGGTAGAAAAAGGTGATGGATGAGCTGACTAGGTGGGTATTGTAACCCTCATGTTCCATTAGCACAAGGACCTACTTCCTGTAGAACATTTTCACAGTTAAGTTCTCATTTCAAAAAAAAAAAAGAGCCCTGGAGAGTTGACAGGACTTATTCTTTCCATTTCATAGGTAGGGAGACTGAGGTTTAATGGATTGCTGGTGGGCATGCAGCTTACACTGGAAGAGCTGGGTCTTGATTGTTCCATAGTCACACTGCTTTCCTTGTGTCCTAGCCCCAGGCTCACTGGTCCAGGATGACCTTCTCTGTCCCCCTGAAGAAGACTTCACCTTCTTGGAAAGCACCTTAGAATCTTTTATCTTGATTTAACTTACTCAGTTTCCCCAGGACTGATCATGAAGCAAATCTGAGAGGTCTGAAGTCCAGCATTCTGCTTCTCCTTCCTTGGTTCTGGGAGGTGTTGGCTCACAATTGTAAATAGAACCTACAGTGACCCCTTCCTTTAAAGCCCAGTTGTCTAGGCTTTGAGATGCCCAGTGACCTCCACCCTCCTGACCTTTTTGTGGACTCTCTGTCTTTGTGTTGGTGGGGCAGGTGTTGCAGGGTCCCCTCAGGAGTCTTGGCCTGTCCTGGTCAAGTGATTCCTGAGTAGAGTCCTACAGCCCAGAGTTTGCCTGGACTCTCTTTAGATACTTCAAGGTCACAGGCCCAGCTAAAACCATGTTTTTCTCAGCCACAGAAACCAGTGCTTGCTTTCCTTCTCAGCCCCATTCTGTGTGAAAACCATGGGGAGTTCTTGTCTGGAAGGCAAGCACGGAGGCCTCTTGTGATCCTGTTGCCTCCTCTGTCCACTTCTGTTTTCTTTTCTCTCATAACTACAGAGAGGATTGGAGACAGCCCACAAAATGCACACAGACCAGTCAATGAAATGGGCCTAGCTATCAATCACTTCTCAGCACTCCAAAGGAAGGGAAGGAAACAGTGCTGGAAGAGCTGAGAGATAGCAGGGAAGCCTTCATGGAGGAGGTGGCTGTGAGCAGTCCTGGACAGATGAGTAGAAGCTGGTTCTAAAGAGATGGGAGGATTCAGCAGATGGGAATGCTGTATCTTCTCCCACTGCAAGCATCGAGGGGCCCCAGCACACCTTTCCCCCTCCATAGATGTGATGTCAACTTATCAACTAATTAGAGGTGCTAAATTGACATGAGGAGACATGATTTTTGCAGTGTGGTAATTAAAAGGCAGTTGGCTTCACAGCTGTGATCACACACAAGTGCTTCTTACCCTTAAAGACATCAACTGAAGGCAAAGCGCAAAGGAACTGAGGAAACCAGAGTCTTCTATTGTAATTTGTTAATTTCCTGCATTTGTCACCTACACAGCTGTAAGGGAAAAGTGAATGAAGCATCTAACCAGAAGTTTAAGAAAAATTAAAGACATATGTTCTAATTGTGCACAGTTAGACAAGCAAAACAATCATTACTTTTTAAAAATTAACAAGACATTTTTTAAGTGATTTTATTTATTAATTGGCCACGCTGCCTGGCATGTGGGAACTTAGTTCCCTGTCCAAGGATGGAGACTATGCCCCATTCATTGGGAGCATGGAGTCTTAACCACTGGACACCAAGGATCCTCCAGTTAACAAGACATTTTTAAGTTGCTAGGTTAGGATTTAGAATTAGATCCTAATTATGAGTTAGAATTATGTCTCAGCCTGGTAGTAGCCACATTACTGTGAGCAGACCCTTCCATTCTCTGAGGTTTCGCGTGTTAAAATGGGTAAACTCTCCTCCATTCTGCCCTCATGGGGTTGAGGTATTATTGAAGGAAAGTATTTTGTCAGTTAAAAGGCTTTTCTTAATTGTAAGCAATACCATCCAGTTCTCATAACTTCTTAGTCTAGAAACTGTGATCTAACATTAACAATCATTAATTGGATGCCTGTGCATTCAGAGCCTCAGAATAGCCCTAAGATCGGGGAGGGGGCTTGTCACCCTGGTTTAGAGGGGACAGATCCCCAAAGGTGAAGTAATGTTCCTGTAGTCATGTAGTGAGTGGTGTGGCCTGTCCAAGCTGGAACTCAGAATTCTTACCCCATGGACCATACTGCTTTCTCGGCACTGGCTTGGTTGTGCTCTTTCTCTACTTAACTACAGCTTTTTACTCTAAAGGAAGAAAAAAAGGATTTGAGGAAGTAATATTTGTTTTGCAAACTTCTTTATGTAAAACAATGATAGAAATATAGTAGAGGGGAGTAAAGAAGGAAATAAAAGTCACAGAATGGCACATGGGAAAAAAATGTATCTTAAAGAGCAAAAAATTAAGTTACTTTACAATTTAATATTTACACATAAATAAAAACTTTTCTCAAACTGGGTGATCGACAGTTGAATATTGATTTTATTATTACTCCTTGAACTGAACATATATATTTTATATACTTATACATGTAGTTTATAATCCTAATAAAAGTTTAAAAAGAAAAATGTGAAGAATTTGATCTTCAATAAAATGTCAAATATACATATGAGTTTTATTTCATATAATTGAATTGCAACATCTCAGGCAATTGAGGAGCAGGGCAATGGCAACCCGCTCCAGTACTCTTGCCTGGAGAATCCCATGGACGGAGGAGCCTGGTGGGCTGCCGTCCATGGGATCGCTAAGAGTCGGATACGACTGAGCGTCTTCACTTTCACTTTTCACTTTCATGCATTGGAGAAGGAAATGGTAACCCACTCCAGTGTTCTTGCCTGGAGAATCCCAGGGACAGGGGCGCCTGGTGGGCTGCCATCTATGGGGTCGCACAGAGTCAGACACGATTGAAGCGACTTAGCAACAGCAGCAGCAGCAGCATCAGCAGCATCAGCAACAGGCAATTGAAGCATAATAAGCCACAGATTTAGTATTGTTGTGTTTTTTTTTCTTTTAAGCAAATCTTTTTTTTTTCTTCTGCTTTCTCTTAAATGGTCCCACTTGCTTTCCCATATTGTTTCTGGGTGCCTTCCTAAGAAGCAGCCTTTTTGATGGAGAGATGAACCAGATTTCAAGAAGAGAAGTCCCAAGTTTGAGCCCTAACCTTGCTACTTGCTCACATGTGACTCTGAGCAAGTCACTTATCTCTCTGAGCTTCCGTTTCCTCATCTATAAAATTAGGGCAATAAAGTCTACTCTGTATTGTGGGGTTTTGTGAAGATCAAAGTTAGACTAAAGTAGGAAATGAATTTTGGAAGTTGTTCATCACACAGAAGCAGCATAACAGTCTGTGGAATGGAAGCTGGTGATATTAGTCTCCCTGCTTTGCCAGTCACTTGATGTGTGATGACGTGCAAGTGGCTTAGCCTCTTTGAGCCTCAGTTGCTTCATCAAAAAATGCAGATCAAAATAATGTCTGTGCCATATGGTGGTTTCGCACATTCAGTGACAAAGTGAACCCTTCACGTCAAGCCCCCCACACAATGCTGGCCCCAAGGCAGGTGCTCACTAGGCAATACCTTGAAGAAGGCAAAATATCTGAGTTCAAATCCTAGCGTTGCCCCTTGCTGCTCATGGGGCCTTAGGCAGGGCACTGTGTCTTTCTGAGCTTCAGTCTCTCCACGAGGAGCAAACTCTATTATGCCTTCCCTGCCTCCAGCAGGAATTGTTGCAAGTCCCCAGTTTTTAAGGACATGACAATGGACATGGGTGATAACAACTCAGCTGCTGTGCATCTCTGAGTGATTAGCACTAAATTTCATCAATAAGAAGGAGGGTGATTGTCCCCAGGGGATTCCAGAAGCCGTTTCAAGCCCCAGAGCCAGTCTGCATATGCTGCTCAGCAAGCCTTATTGGAGTGGGGCTGCAGAAACTTGCCCAAATGCCAGGCTTTCATTTTCCCTCCTTAACTTGGGAAATGCGTTGTGGCCACCCCACATCACATTAGTCTCACAGGCATCTGTGTTGAGGCACTTTGTGTCCAAACAGTTTTTCGCCAGGGCTTGGGCGCAGCGGTGACCTGGCGCAGATCTGAAGTGGACCCCAGTTCCCAACGCACACAGCCTGGCGCCTTTGTATATGTCCTGGCACTGGCCACAAATAGGGTTTTGTCAGAAGCTTCCTGAGAAAGTTGCATTCCATTCATCTTGGCTGAAAGGAACCCTAGATGACAAATACCTCCCTCATTTAATTACAGAAACAGTCAGCAAACCCATGGAAGAAGATTAAACCAAGTGGAGAAAAGAGCAAGCCTCAATCATCTTCTCCCCCCTGGCATCTGGCCCACACTTCTCACCTAAGATTTAGCAACCCGGGCTGCTCTTGGTTAGATTTTCCACTTGAAAAATGGTTTATTTCTGCAGACAAGTTAAACCCAGAGGCCCCAAACCAGGTAAAGAAGGAATTACATTTAGAGAAGAATTCATCAGTGGCTGAGAGTTTAATAAAGACCCTGAAATTGGGAGGTGTATTTACATTTTTCAGCTAGGCTTGAATCTGCAAAAGAGAAGTGAAACACAATGGCAATTATCAGAATAAATCAGATCAAATGAAACACACACCCACACAAAACTAACCAACTCTTTAATCATTCTCCTCAATTGTTGGAGAGAGAAGTATAGAGTTGTGTGGTATACAGATGAAGGAAACTTTCAAGTCTTTGGTTCAACCCATCATTTTTAGAGATGAGAAAAACAGACACCCACAGAGGGGAAATGCTCTGCTTTGCTCTCAAAGCCATACAGACAAGGGTAAGCCTGGCTTTCCAGCTCCCTGAAGTGCCTGAATAGTTAACTTCACTCTCCTGATCTCTCTACCTCTGGGCCCTTAATGTGAAAGAGACGCACAGTTCCATACACTAACCCTAAACTTTTACAGAATATTCCACGGCAAGCCAAAACTCAGAGAGAGATGCTGATGGCTACCTTTTGTTCTAATTTTCTGGTTAAGGGTGTGTCCCCCAGAATTTCCCAGGACCAACCATGCCCACCATAGATACCAGCTATGTTTGAGAAACCCTGAAAGCCTTGAAATAAGCAGTTTTTTCCCTGTGCTAGTGGGTCTCAGAAGAGAGAGCAAGCCTTGGGTCATTGCCCCACCTCATCTTGGACTGATGGGTCAGAGCTGGTTGAAGAAAGAGAACCAGGACTTCTCTGGTTAAGTGGTTAAGAATCTTCATGCCAGTGAAGAGGACACAGGTTTGATCTCCGGTCTGAAAAGACCCCACATGCTGCGGAGCAGCTAAGCCCATGTACCACAACTATTGAGCCTGTGCTCTAGAAGCTGTGTGTTCCAGCTGCTGGATTCCAAGCACCTAGAGCCTGTGCTCAGCAACAAGAGAAGTCACTGGAATGAGAAGCCCGTGCCCTGAAACGAAGAGGAGCCCCCACTCACCACAACCAGATGTGAGAGTTGGACCATAAAGAAGGCTGAGCCCCAAAGAATTGATACTTTTGATTTGTGGTGCTGGAGAAGACTCTTGAGAGTCCCTTGAACAGCAAGGAGATCAAACCAGTCAATCCTAAAGGAAATTAACCCTGAATATTCATTGGATGGACTGATGCTGAAGCGTCAATACTTGAGCCACCTGATGTGAAGAGCTGACTCATTAGAAAAGACCCTGATGCTGGGAAAGATTGAGGCCAAGAGGAGAAGGGGGTGACAGAGGACACGATGATTGGATGGTGTCACTGACTCAATGGACATGAGTTTGAGTAAACTGGAGACAGTGAAGGACAGGGAAAACTGGTGTGCTGGAATCCATGGGGTTGCAGAGTCATAACAACTAAACTATAAAAGGCCCATGTGCAGCAATGAAGAGGCAGTGCAGTTATAAATAAATTAATTAATTAAAATTTATTTTAAAAAAAGAAAGGCAACCAGATATGAAGTCAAAATTACATTTTCCTGCATTGAACTTGCATGGATTGTGTCGCTTTTCTGGGTCATGGTTTATTTAGCTGTAAAATGGATAGTAAATCCTACCTCAAAGAACTAAGGGACTCTAAGACTTACTGACAGTCTAGATGTTTGGAAGCTTTGCTGATTATAAAGTAGATGGGATATGCTTGAAAAAATTCTACCAAATGTTGTCTCTTGGCACTCGGAAACTTGCTGCATAAAATTACAGCTGCCCTATAAAATAATATACTTTTCTCTCCCCACCCCCCAACCCCCAGAATCTATGAGGGACCCAGATCCTTCCTTCCTTGGGTAACACTTAGTCATGTTCGACTTTTTGCGACCCCATGAACCGTAGCCCACCAGGCTCTTCTGTCCATAGGATTTCCCAGGCAAGAATACTGTAGTGGGTTGCCATTTCCTTCTTCAGGGGATCTTCCTGAGCCAGGGATTGAACCTGGGTCTCCTGCATTGCAGGCAGATTCATTACCATCCAATCAGAAATTTGGACAACTATGCCTGTAGTCACAGTTGCTGATCTTTGAGGCCGTCAAGATGCTTTTTTTCTCTTCATTTTCATTTATCTTTCTAAATTCAAACAGAGCTATACATTCCTAGAAAAAGCTAGATAGAGGGTAGACAGGAGAGCACAAGAAGTTTAAACAGAAATCTCCAAAGTAAAATTTTATAGGCAGAAAAGAAAATTCCTGGCAGCAATGCATGACAGAAATTTGGTGTACTGTGTTGATCCAGAGAATCAGAAAATAAGGCACTCATTAATACAGAACTATGTAAGGTGGGAGTGTACTAGACACCAAAATCTGTGCTCAAATACTTGTTCCTCAGTTTTCTGAGAAAAAAATACTGAGTTGTATTGTAAACAGACAGAAAATAGGGCCATGGGAAATCCATGTATTATCTCTTAATAGGCCACCTCTCAAAATACTTGCCATGCTTTTGAGGATGAGTACATTGAAAATACCTAACATTCAGACTTTGAAAAAATAGTGCAAAAATAACCGAAGACTCACAATACCCAGAAGTAGAGGAAGAGTCCAGCTCTGAAGATGAGCTATTGTAGGATAAAGAAAAAAACTTTAGAAAGACTTCCGGCAGCTTCAGTCATATGCAGGAAAGACATGGTCTCCATGAAACATGAGATAGGATGGAGCAAAAAGGGTTCTGATCATTAAAAAATTACTAGAAAATGGAAGAAGTCAATAACAATAACAAATATGGCAAGGACAGCAACACTAAAAGTGACTTGAAAAGCAAGCCCACTGAATAAAGAACTTGAATGGTGTATCTGTACAGCGACTCAACCACATTATGTTCAGGGGGCTGCAGAATCAATTATTAATAAAGAGCTACCTTATCCCTAAAAGATAAGCAAAAAGGTAAAAAGCCAGGTAATACCAAATGGTGGTTAGTATGTGAAGAAATGAGAACCCTGGTGCTCTGTCACTGGGACTGTGGATGATATGGCCCTTTTACCAGAAATTAGTGAAACTGAATTTTCAGGTACCCTCTAATAAGAGATAAAATAAGATGGTCTTTCAGAATGCAGAGGAGAAGGACCAAGATGTGAAATCATAGAAAAAATACTACAGATATAGATTTGGGGAATAAAAGACAGCACATAGATAATCAAGTATTCTAGTGGAGAGGCAAGAATATATATGAATATTAATGTAATATAAATATAATGAATATATAGCATTATATATATAAATGCTACATTTATATAATGTATTTATACTTATGTATATATGTGTGTATGTACATACACATATATATATGTTTTTTAGTTAAAAGACTTGAGCATATAGATTGAAGGCCTCCCTGTGTTCCAGATAAAATCAAGAGTGCCACATCCACATCTATTTAGGCAAATTTTTTTAAATTCTAAGAATAAAGAAAAAAACCCTTCAGACATCCAAACAGAGAAAGTCAGTTACCTGTAAATGAATAACAGTCAAACTATCCTCAGATTTCTCCTCTGCACCACTTTGTAGGTTCAAAGCAGAAAAATGGTAGCCCAAGAATTTTATATCCAGATATATTCTACCATACATCAAAGCAACAGAGGGTCATCCTCAGCAAATTTTCAACCCCTCACCCTTCTTCAGAATGTGAAAAGATATCTAACAGTTTAAGACAAAAAGCAAGATTAATATATCCAGAATGGAGAAGTCTGAATACCAAAGGGAACAAAAGAAAACATTTTTTTAAAAAAAGACTGCCAGCAAGACGATGAATGCAATGTCAAGTATTTATTGCAGCAATAAGCATGTATTTTAAAATCCATTCATGTCATTTCAAGAAATATACTTAAAAACAATCTTAATGGAATACAAATAAAAGGAGAATCAGAGCTATGACAGGTAAATACAAGCAAAAAAATAAAGGGTTTCAATATTAATATCCAGATATTAATTCAGTATTAATATTGAGCAAGATATTATATGAAACAAACAGCAATAAATGACAAACAGGGTTATTTTATCTTGATAAATATTTTAATCCTCAAATCATTCATTGATTATCTGGTAAGTACCTGCTGTTTGCACTAGGGAAAGGTATATATACATTGCTGAAAAATAACGATGTAATTGTAATGAGCAGTTATCTTCAAAACATAAAATCAAAATGTAAAAAGCAAAAAATTTGAGTAACGTGGAGAAATTGTCAGAGACAATAGAAAAAAGCTCAACATACCTCTCAGTCTTTGGTAGGTCAAGTAGACAAAAATACAAAGCATGTGTTAGTAATATAATTGGTTAGTTGGGTTATATCTCTTATGCATCAAAAGTTTGATAAGGAATTTTATAGCTTACAACTAGAGACTGCATCTATTTTTCTGGCTACCATGGAACTTTCACAAAAATTGATTATATAATAAGCCACCCAAAAAAATCTCAATAAATTCCAAAAGCAGACACTGTATACACCAAATTCTCAAAACAATGCAATAAAACTAGAAATGATAATGAAACTGTAAAATAAATTTAAAAGTACTCTCTGAAATAATCCTTGGTGGGGATTAGCTTGAAACCTCAATCATAGTCTGTTTAGACGTGGACTTGGCTGTGTGAAATGAGGCAGGAGAGTGGATCTGTGAATGGGGTCCTGATGCTGACCAGCCACGTGTTGCAGAAACTGGGTGACTGCTGGAGGAGGAAGGCCTGGCACACAGGCAGCAGAGGACAGCCATCAGAGGAAGAAAGAACACCAGTGTTAGAGTCCGTTAGCTCTGCATTCGAATCCTGTTTCTACCTCTTACTAACTTTGATGGGTATCTTGATGTCTTTCCATTTCAAGACCTCAGTCTGCTTATTCAACACTAGGGCTGTTGAGCTGTATCAGTGATTCTCAACCTTCATAGGGCTCCATAATCACCTTGGGAAGTTTTTAAATAATACTGATACCTGGGCTCTATGCCCAGAGATTCTGATTCACTTGGTTTGGAGTGGTACCAAGTCATCATTATTTTAAAAAATCTCCTCATGTGATTCCAGTCTGTAGCCAGAGTAGAGAGAGAACCCCAGAACCAGAGGATTTCTCAGGTTCCTTCAGTTCCGAAGTTCAGCAGTGCTACCCAGCGCCTGCAGCCTTTGCCGATAGAAGAAAGTTTTAGGAGGCTAAATCTAGAAGAACAGTGATGCAAAGCAATCTAATCAAAGTGTGCATTATCTCAAATGGTGCAGAAAATGTCAGTGCCAGTTAATATTTTGCACCCAACATGATTTAGACCCAGGGCATATATTGTACTCCAAGCCCATTGTAAACACAATGGGCCATTTATTCACTGAACAGTAACCACTGTAATTACCTACAGGGCAAACATATGAGGTTGTTCAAGCAACAATTAATTGTGGACCTGGAACTAATGGGACAATAACAGCAAAGTATCAACCAGAGTGTGATTCAGAAATCACATCAGAAAACCAATATTTTCCAAATTGTATTAGATAAGCATTTTTGGGGATGCAATTGTACATATACCATCCCAGGTCCTGAAATAGTGTCTCCCTGATTTTTTAATAGCTCCTTCTTACACTGACCATAGGAAACTGAAAGTGTTGTTTTAATCTTGAGAGAAGAATCACAGATACTGGGTCTGAGAGCTTCTATTTCTTACATCGCTATGGGACCTAAGTATCACCTTCAGGCAGATGTGCTCACTTTGTTTGGTTTTAAGATCCTTGTTGTAAATCTGATGGCAGCCATGGATCCTCTTTTCAGAAAAATGTATGTGTCTGTATGCATATGCATGCCCCACAGGTGTTTTCATACAGGTTTTCAGGAGTTCTCAGACACTTTGAAGCCCTTCTGTGTTCTTTCTGGGCCACGGGCTAGCCTCCATTTGCACACCTCCAGACACAGGGATCTCACTGCTTCTGTCAGCAGGCCTTCCCTTGCTGGACAACTCTGGATGTGAGTGTCCTCATTGTGTCCAGCTGGGATTTCCTCTCTCTGGGTACCCCCTATTGGGGCTTACTCTACCCCCCCAATTTTTTTTAACAGTTGATCTATCCTTGACCTCAACCAAGCTTGGGATGATGTCCTGTCTCTGTGGGGATCTTGGAAATTGGTTTCTATAGATGCTCTCTAGCTCTGATGACAGCTGATGGGTTATTGTGTGTTCACCTTCAACAAGTGGGACCTGTTGAGGCTGCCAAGTGAACCGAGGAGATCCGAGGTAGTGGCAATCTACTGCCTGAGCCAGGTCACCAAAGGGACAAGATTGCCACTGCCCTGCTCTGCTGAAGTCTTGGGGGGAAGAAGTGCTTCCTCAGGTCACAGGAAGAGCAGCAAAGCAACTTCAACTGGGGGCTGGGGGTGCCAGGATGTTTCTTCCCAAGATGCTGAAGTTGGACTCTGAGCATATTGAATCTAGAGCTGCTGGAATAGCAAACGTTGGGGGAGAAAGCTGGTGGCAGCAAAGAGAGATCTTGCTTCAGCCATGCCCTCTCTGGATCAAAGATTTAAACAAAACAAAAGAAGGAAGGAAATACTACTTTTTAAAAATAGTATTGGAATTCCCTGGTGGTCCAGTGGTTAGGACTCCCCACTTTCACTACTGAGGGCATGAGTTCAATCCTGGTCAGGGAACTAAGATCCTGAAAGTTGTGCAGCATGGCCAAAAATAAAACAATATTTAGGTATGCTGAGCACAAAGTTTGGTAAATGAAGCATACTGAAGAAGGTTAAACTAAAGCAAGTAGCGTTAACAAGTGATGCGCAGACATAACCATGGCAGTGGTCACAAAATTCTGGAGCTGCCGGTACCCATCAACAACAAAAAAACTATACAAGAGTTTATTAAATACTTGCTAAGGAAAGTTATGACCAACCTAGATAGCATATTGAAAAGTAGAGACATTACTTTGCCAACAAAGGTCCATCTAGTCAAGGCTACGGTTTTTCCAGTGGTCATGTATGGATGTGAGAGCTGGACTGTGAAGAAAGCTGAGTGCTGAAGAATTGATGCTTTTGAACTGTGGTGTTGGAGAAGGCTCTTGAGAGTCCCTTGGACTGCAAGGAGATCCAACCAGTCCATTCTGAAGGAGATCAGCCCTGGGATTTCTTTGGAAGGAATGATGCTAAAGCTGAAACTCCAGTACTTTGGCCACCTCATGCGAAGAGTTGACTCATTGGAAAGGACTCTGATGCTGGGAGGGATTGGGGGCAGGAGGAGAAGGGGACGACAGAGGATGAGATGGCTGGATGGCATCACTGACTTGACGGACGTGAGTTTGAGTGAACTCCGGGAGTTGTTGATGGACAGGGAGGCCTGGCGTGCTGTGATTCATGGGGTTGCAAAGAGTCGGACACTACTGAGCAACTGAACTGAACTGAACTGAACTGAGACACATGAAAAACAAAATGATTTGTCAGGGGCTACAGGATCATATAAAGCCTAACCATCAGTTGGGTCAGCGCTCATCACATGCGGGTACCGAATCTTCCTCCTCCCTCACCAGGCCACGACCTGGGAGGACAGACAGGGGAGGATGACAGACAGACTAGAAGGCACCACAGAGGAATTCTCGTACAATCTCAGATTGAGAAAAATTTTTCTAAATATGACATAAAGCCTGAAAACAGAAAGGAAAAAAATTAATAAATGCAGCCACACACAAACACCTCTGTATGGCAAAAGACATCATGAGAAACATCAAAAGAAAAGGTACAGACTGAGGGTGAATTAGCCACTTATATCACAAAGGGCTAATCTCCTGCTAACCAGTAAGGGAAAGACTCAAAGTCCAATTGGAAAACAAGCAAAGGATGTGAATACTTTCCATAAAGATACTGCAAATTGTTCTTCAACATCAGAGAGATCCTCAACCTCACTCTTAATAAGGTAAATGCAAATCAGAACTACAAGAAGATACTATTTTTCTACCATCACACTGCAAAGATCAAAACATTTGATAACCACCTTCTGTGGATGAGGCTGAGGGGAAGAGAAAGCAGAGATCAGAAGAAATGTTATAGAAGAGGTGACATTTATGCTGGGCCCTGTAGAACAGATAATTAAAATCCAATTTAGCAACTCACAGGCACTTAAAAGAAAAAGAAGGACTAATAAAGGGAAAGATGGACAGATTTGACTGCTGACTGTAAATTAGAATATACACAAATGAAATGTAAAAGCAAACAAGCTGGGGTGTTTGCAGCACCTGTAATAGCTTGAGTTTGAATGCTGTATGTATAACAATCTTCATTAAATTTGATAAGGAAAGCATTAGAATACCACTCAAAAAATAAATAAGAGACATGAAAAAGCAATTCCTAAAATAGGACTTATGACTAGTAATCAGCCACATAGAAAAAGGTTCAACATAATGTATAACCAATGAATGCAATATGATTCCAGTTTTTCAGTAATAAATCATTAATAAATTAGATAGAATGATGTTTTATTTCTGTCTGTTGACAAGAATGTGGTAAAATTGATCCTCTGTAGTTATACCTGGCTAGTGGGTGTGCAAATTGATGCAATCCTTTTTGGAAATAAGTATGAAGTCTTTATTTTTTAAATTAATTTCCTTATTTTAATTGAAGGATAATTACTTTAGAATATTGTGCTGGTTTTTGCCATACATCGACTTGAATCAGCCACAGGTATACAAGTGTGCCCCCCCATCCTGAAACCCCCTCCCACCCTCCCACTTCCCTCCCTACACTATCCCTCTGGGTTGTCCCAGCACACTGGCTTTGGGTGCCCTGCTTCATGTAACGAATGTGCACTGGTTATATATTTTACATATGGTAATATACATGTTTCAGGGCTATTCTCTCAAATCATCCCATGTCTTTAAAAGCTCACATTCCTTCTCTGGGAAATTTCACATCCTAGACTCTACCCTATGGAAAAAGCCTGAAATATAGGGGAAAAATGCTAAGCACAAAGGTGCTTGTAGAATAATATGATAATCATGACAAATTAGAAATAGTCTAAATGTCCCCAAATTAAACACAATGTAGTAAATTACAGTATGTTCAGATGCTAGAATATTATGGAACTATTAAAAAGTTTACATGATAAAATGTTTGCAAGAAGTTTTAACAGGATGGTTAAATGCTTTTAAGACAATGTTTAATGAGGGAATAAACAAACAGTTCAAATGCATATATAGAATGATCTCAAGAATCTTTTTTTTAGTTCATTGCCATGCACGGAGAAAGGATCTGAAGGAGGCAGACGACAACATTAACGAAGGTTCTTTCTCCTTATTTTACATTTTTAAAAGCCTCTTCAATTGTAACAAGTTATTTTTGCAGTAAGAAGGTTAAAAGTATTTTGCCCGTGTGTTTGTACCTTAAGTGAGAACTAAAGACCTCTGTTCCCTTAGGAAAGATCCTGGGCCCACAGCTATGAGGTCCCCCCAGTAAAATGCTGTCTCTTTTGTGTTTTTCAGCTCTCCTTTGCTGCCACCACGCCTGTTCTAGCAGATAAGAAGAAATACCCTTACTTCTTTCGGACAGTCCCATCAGATAATGCGGTGAATCCAGCCATCCTGAAGTTGCTGAAGCACTACCAGTGGAGACGGGTGGGCACGCTGACCCAGGATGTGCAGCGCTTCTCAGAGGTACACGCCGCTGGGAGAAGCCCCTGACCCACCTCCAGGCAAGGGGCGAGACAGCTCCATCAGGCTGGGCACTGTTCCGGGCCTTGGAGCTGCCGAGGTATTTGACTGTGCGTGGGGCTGGTGAAGACCTCCAACTCGCACAGCTCAGGAGTGGAACCTTCCCTTCCATTGTGCCTTTTGGCTAAATCACGTGGCTTATTCCCTCACCTTCCCTGTAGATGTGTTGTTCTTGCTGCCGACCCTAGTGATGATCTAAAATCATGGGGTGCCACCAAGAGTGTTTCTCCTGTGAGGAGAATTTAGGGAGAAGCCAGCCTGGAATGAAGATTACCAAAGTCACTGTGGATTGGGTGGTTTGTTTTTTTTAGTTTTTGTTTGTTTTATTTTTTATTTATTTTTGTTGTTGTTGTTTGCAATGTTTCTTTTTTTTTTTTTAATTTTATTTTATTTTTAAACTTACATAATTGTATTAGTTTTGCCAAATATCAAAATGAATCCGCCACAGGTATACATGTGTTCCCCATCCTGAACCCTCCTCTCTCCTCCCTCCCTATTCCATCCCTCTGGGTCGTCCCAGTGCACCAGCCCCAAGCATCCAGTATCTGCATCGAACCTGGACTGGCAACTCGTTTCATACATGATATTTTACATGTTTCAATGCCATTCTCCCAAATCTTCCCACCCTCTCCCTCTCCCACAGAGTCCATAAGACTGTTCTATACATCAGTGTCTCTTTTGCTGTCTCGTACACAGGGTTATTGTTACCATCTTTCTAAATTCCATATATATGCGTTAGTATACTGTATTGGTGTTTTTCTTTCTGGCTTACTTCACTCTGTATAATAGGCTCCAGTTTCATCCACCTCATTGGAACTGATTCAAATGTATTCTTTTTAATGGCTGAGTAATACTCCATTGTGTATATGTACCATAGCTCAGCCATTCATCTGCTGATGGGCATCTAGGTTGCTTCCATGTCCTGGCTATTATAAAGAGTCCTGCGATGAACATTGGGGTACACGTGTCTCTTTCCCTTCTGGTTTCCTCAGTGTGTATGCCCAGCAGTGGGATTGCTGGATCATAAGGCAGTTCTATTTCCAGTTTTTTAAGGAATCTCCACACTGTTCTCCATAGTGGCTGTACTAGTTTGCATTCCCACCAACAGTGCAAGAGTGTTCCCTTTTCTCCACACCCTCTCCAGCATTTATTGTTTGTAGACTTTTGTATCGCAGCCATTCTGACTGGTGTGAAATGGTACCTCATAGTGGTTTTGATTTGCATTTCTCTGATAATGAGTGATGTTGAGCATCTTTTCATGTGTTTGTTAGCCATCTGTATGTCTTCTTTGGAGAAATGTCTATTTAGTTCTTTGGCCCATTTTTTGATTGGGTCATTTATTTTTCTGGAGTTGAGCTGTAGGAGTTGCTTGTATATTCTCGAGATGAGTTGTTTGTCAGTTGCTTCATTTGCTATTATCTTCTCCCATTCTGAAGGCTGTCTTTTCACCTTGCTAATAGTTTCCTTTGATGTGCAGAAGCTTTTAAGGTTAATTAGGTCCCATTTGTTTATTTTTGCTTTTATTTCCAATGTTCTGGGAGGTGGGTCATAGAGGATCCTGCTGTGATGTATGTCAGAGAGTGTTTTGCCTATGTTCTCCTCTAGGAGTTTTATAGTTTCTGGTCTTACGTTGAGATCTTTAATCCATTTTGAGTTTATTTTTGTGTATGGTGTTAGAAAGTGTTCTAGTTTCATTCTTTTACAAGTGGTTGACCAGATTTCCCAGCACCACTTGTTAAAGAGATTGTCTTTAATCCATTGTATATTCTTGCCTCCTTTGTCAAAGATAAGGTGTCCATATGTGCGTGGATTTATCTCTGGGCTTTCTATTTTGTTCCATTGATCTATATTTCTGTCTTTGTGCCAGTACCATACTGTCTTGATAACTGTGGCTTTGTAGTAGAGCCTGAAGTCAGGTAGGTTGATTCCTCCAGTTCCATTCTTCTTTCTCAAGATCGCTTTGGCTATCTAGGTTTTTTGTATTTCCATACAAATTGTGAAATTATTTGTTCTAGCTCTGTGAAGAATGCTGTTGGTAGCTTGATAGGGATTGCATTGAATCTATAGATTGCTTTGGGTAGTATACTCATTTTCACTATATTGATTCTTCCAATCCATGAACATGGTATATTTCTCCATCTGTTAGTGTCCTCTTTGATTTCTTTCACCAGTGTTTTATAGTTTTCTATATATAGGTCTTTAGTTTCTTTAGGTAGATATATTCCTAAGTATTTTATTCTTTCCGTTGCAATGGTGAATGGAATTGTTTCCTTAATTTCTCTTTCTGTTTTCTCATTATTAGTGTATAGGAATGCAAGGGATTTCTGTGTGTTGATTTTATATCCTGCAACTTTACTATAGTCATTGATTAGTTCTAGTAATTTTCTGGTGGAGTCTTTAGGGTTTTCTTTGTAGAGGATCATGTCATCTGCAAACAGTGAGAGCTTTACTTCTTCTTTTCCAATTTGGATTCCTTTTATTTCTTTTTCTGCTCTGATTGCTGTGGCCAAAACTTCCAAAACTATGTTGAATAGTAATGGTGAAAGTGGGCACCCTTGTCTTGTTCCTGACTTTAGAGGAAATGCTTTCAATTTTTCACCATTGAGGATAATGTTTGCTGTGGGTTTGTCATATATAGCTTTTATTATGTTGAGGTATGTTCCTTCTATTCCTGCTTTCTGGAGAGTTTTTATCATAAATGGATGTTGAATTTTGTCAAAGGCTTTCTCTGCATCTATGGAGATAATCATATGGTTTTTATTTTTCAATTTGTTAATGTGGTGTATTACATTGATTGATTTGCGGATATTGAAGAATCCTTGCATCCCTGGGATAAAGCCCACTTGGTCATGGTGTATGATCTTTTTAATGTGTTGTTGGATTCTTAGAAAAGTACAACTTTCCAAAACTCGATCAGGAAGAAATAGAAAATCTTAACAGACCCATCACAAACACAGAAATTGAAACTGTAATAAAAAATCTTCCAGCAAACAAAAGCCCAGGTCCAGACGGTTTCACAGCTGAATTCTACCAAAAATTTAGAGAAGAGCTAACACCTATCCTGCTCAAACTCTTCCAGAAAATTGCAGAGGATGGTAAACTTCCAAACTCATTCTATGAGGCCACCATCACCCTAATACCAAAACCTGACAAAGATCCCACAAAAAAAAACTATAGGCCAATATCACTGATGAACATAGATGCAAAAATCCTTAACAAAATTTTTGTTTGTTTTAATGATTTACAAATATACATCAATACTTGGTGTTCTGAGGCTTGCTGTTGTTGTTGCAAGGAAAAGAGAAGTTAAATTACATATAGTTAAAAAAAAAAAAGAAAGAAAGAAAAGGGCTGCTTTACCCAATTCCTCTAAATCCATTTTCTTTTTCAAGTCAAGTCTGGCTTTTTGTGTTATGTTCATCTGCCCAGACCTTTTTCAGTACTTTTAAACCTAATGTCCTCATACTAGGTAGATATTTTGCATTTTTTCACTTTACAACAGATCTTTGAGATCTTGATTGACTTCGTTCTTATTAATGGGCTATGATGTTCTTGTCGGGTGCATAGATGGTAAATTAGTGAATGTTTACAGCTTTTTGATATCACAGCCAACACCTTTCCACGGAGGTGTGCATCTTCACAATAGATTTCTAGAAGTAGAATTACTGGGACATTTAAAACGTTGAGATAAACTGACCTCCAGAAAGCCTGTTCTAATTTCTAGTTCCTCCAACCGCTTTGAAAATTTCCACACGTTTTTACAAACAGTGGATATTAGCAAATCTTTTAAAAAGCTTTCTCCACTCAGCTGAGTGCAGAATGGTTTATTACTTTTTTCTTCATCTCTTTATAGTCCCTACTTTCCAGTCTTCTCCTGTGTGTGCTCTTGGTCCTTGGAGCTTCCCCACAAGATGATACAGTCCAGGTTTGCTTAGGAGCCCAAGTAAAGAAAGAGAAACAACTGTGAGCAGAACCTCAAGGAAATGTGTGGGGTGGGTGTGCAGGCAGACCTCTGTGAGAGTAGTTGGGGAGGACACGCCCACCAGTGGTGGGGTGGGGTGGGGGAGGTGGAGCAGAGCAGCGCTGGGTACCACCAGACCCAGTTTCCACGCCAGCTCTGCACTTGCCTTTCCAAGGCTCTGCCCCGTTTTTCCCTGGGAAGGAGAGGCCACTCCATGGGAGAGACCACTCCATGCGTTAGCTGTGCGACCTTGGCCAAGTCACCTCACTTCTCTGAGCTGCAGCTTCCGCCCCTATAAAATGGGGACAATAACCCTTCCCAAGCCCATCCTGCAGACCTCCTGCCAAAATCAGATGAGTCATGAATTTCAAAGAGCTTTGCAAGCTATACAGTTTATGCGCCGAGAGGGATATTTTCAGAGGTGCTTGAAAAGCAGAAGTAGTCTGTAGTCATCCAAACAAGGCCAGCTTTTCCCTGACAAGAAGGGTCCTCAGCTTCCCACCTCTGTTTCCCAGTCCCCAGGCAGAGGCACAAAGAGAACTTGACCTCCAGTGGGAGTGACTCACTGCCAAACACTGAGAGACTGTTGCTGGAAGCCTGCCCTTTATACAGCAGCCATGAATGTTCTGGAATGAGTGTGAAGCAGATTAATGGTGAGGGTGCGCAGGGCCAGTCCTGTGGCCCCATCCACGTGGACTCTGCTGAGACTTGGAGGGACCTGCTTTTTTGCAATGGAGTCTTTGGCTGACTTAGCCTGAAGGGCTCTTAGAGACACCTCCCCCAACCTCCTCATTGTACAGAAGGAGAGACTGAGGCCCAGAGAGAGGAATGAACAAAGTTCAGGGCTTCAAAGCACCTCTGAAGTCATGAAAGATTGTTGACATAGAAGTCAGGACTGAATCCCAGAATCTAGACTCCAGGTCCAGACAGTCCATTGCTCCTTCTTTCCATCCCTAACTACCTGTAGTCACATGAGAACTACCTTTGTGTAGAGAGGTTTGAAAAACCCCAATCTTTGGTTTAAAGAGGATACGTGATCAGCCCCAAGCTTTATAGATTTCCAAACAGCCAGTTGCCCTTTAGGGAGAGGTTATGGTTCCCATTTTACAGATGAGGAAACTGAGGCTCACAGAGGGCAGGTGCCTTCTTGCCCTAGGGCACTTGCTGGTAAAGAGCCCAGCTGAGGCTGGAAGCCTGACAGACTGTTGGTCAGTGTTTCTCCATTTCTCTGTCCTCACCGGGGTCAGGAAATGTCAGTTTGGTACCACATCTCTGTCCCTGCACAGCTGTGTGAGAGCCTTCAGCCAGGTTTCAGGGCATCTCAGTGGGAAGCCTCTTTTTTAAGGACAGGATGTTGCTTGGTGGTATTGCTGGCAAGAACCCCTTTCGATTTTAATCTCTCAGCCCAGCTGACTCCTCTCTGTGCCCAAGGGCTTTGGCATCCCTCTCCCGATGTCTGGCTGCATCACTGGAGTGCAGGCCCTGGAAACTCGCCAGGGGCTAACAGCTTTTCGTGAGTGCAGAGGAAACTGGATTCCTTTTATGAAACTGGTCGATCAGCAGCATCAAGCACTTCTGTTCCGGACTGGTGCACTGGAAGGAATGTCAAATGAAAGCAATCCCGAAGTTAGAGGGGAATGGGGGGAAAACTTAATTAAAACCTTAATCTTCTGAAAGGGGTAGAGGGCTGAGGGTTATCCTACCTTGGAACCAGCTGCTTCTTGGAGCCCCCGTCCATGAGATTCAATGCCAGTGTGCAGTAACCCAGAGCTGCTCAGGCCTTGGATCAGATATGCCGATCTCTGGGCCCTACTTCGCCAAGCAATGGCTGTGTGACCCCAGGCAGTTCACTTCACCCTGTTGGCTCAAGTGTACCAGATCTAAAGCTGCTGCCAGGACATTCAGGGGTCCATGGGGAACCAGTGGCCAGAAAGATGGCGCTTGCTTCAGCTCTACCCTCTCTGGGTCAAAGACTTACATCAGAGGAGAGAAGGAAAGACTTGGTACCAGAAGATCTCTAAGCCCAGATCTACCAAGCAAAAGCTTTGCGGCCCCAGGCAACTCACTACACCTCAGTGAGATCCAGTTTCCCTTGTGTAAAGTAGAGATATTTATCCCCACCTCACAGGCACTGGGAGATGAGAGGGTTAGATGAAAAAACATAAATGAAAAACTTCTGCATAGTTGGAGTTCATTAAATGGACATTCTCGCCTCCACTGGTACTTGGGACAAGCCCTAGGAAGGCATATCCATTCACTCAAAAAATACGGATGTGGCCTACCATGTGCCAACATCTATGAAGGCACAGAACCTGGGGCATGGAAGGCCAGGGAGGAGTGGACATGGCTTCAAGGTCAGTAAGTGTCAGGCCTCCTTTGAGTTCTCAACTCTGGTTGCTCATCAGAATCACCAGGTGGAAGACAAAGGTAAAAGTGGTGATAAAGAGAGTACTGCTGAGAGGTGAGACCCGGGATGGGGAGCAGTGGACAGGCAGTGGCTTGTGGGCTTGAATAAAGTGTAGCTCTGGAAGTCTCTGAAAAGCTTGAGAGTGTAGAGATGAAGGAGCTAGAAGAATGGGAGACTGTGGCAGAGCTGGGGGAGGGATGTAGGGATTGTGGGGGCCAAGCCCTGGTGATGAATGAATAGCTAAAGCTGAGTGAAGGTAGAGGTCACTAGGATTAGGGGCAAGGAAATGAGAGACCAGGGTGCCAAGTGGTGTCTATGTGTACACTGAAGGCATAGGATAGAGGCAAGGATGAGGTGGAGATGAAGGTAGTGAGCAGGGGTGGCTGAGGACCAGCAGATAGCCAGAAGGTTATTTGAGCCTACTCTCCCAGCTCCTGGTCCTGTGGTCTACCAAACCATCTTCACTAAGTTATTCTTTGGATTCCTGATCCCATGATGCTAAACTAACCAGCTTAGTACCATTGAACAGACCACTCAGTCTCTCTTGGCCTCAGTTTCCCCTCCGTAAGATAAGGGAGTTGGGTCGATTGACCTCTAAGAGCTCTCCTAGCTCAAGGAATTTGTGGTGAAGGTTCAGGGTCATTGCCCCTGATCCTGCCACTCTCAGGGGTGTGACCATGAGAATTAGTGAGTTTCTATGCGCCTTAGTTTCTTCCTCTTAAAAATGGGGATAATAATGGTAACTAACTCTAAAGATGCTTGTGAGGATTACATGTGTTCTGAAAGTTAAAGTGCTAAGAGGCGTGCCTGACTCATAATAAGCACCATGCAAGGGGTGGCAGTTATTTTTATTGTCATCTAGAATCTGGTTCCTTAACCCATGGCTGGCCGCCGTTCAGCAACCCAGACATACAGCGGGGTTTAGTGCCTGCCGCTAGCACTGCTCCTTTCTCCTCTGATCCCTCCAGGCAGGCTCGAAGACTCCTTGCCTAGTCGCTGGCTCAGTGATCTCGGCGCTTCTGGGGCTGACCTTTCCATATCAGAGCCTCCCTCAAGAGCTGGGACCCACCAAAGCCCTTGATCTGTCCAAGACCAAAAGGGCACCATCTGCAGAGCTTCCTCTTCAAAGCACCTGCCCTTTCAGCCCTCCATGGCCCTTGGAGCCCTTCCTTGCTTGCCAAGTCACCATCTGCCCCAACCAAAGGGGTCTCTGGTCACCTTCTCTAAAGTTGCCACTTATATGGCTTGGAGGACATGCCCACACTGGAGGGTAGGGGGACCCTGTGCTTGTTTCTCGTCTAGGAGCCAACCTTAGTAGAATCGTCAGCCTTCCCTGCTGCCCTGAACAGGGATGAGCTCTTTGGGGTGGCCTCAGAAACATACCCTGAGGCCTCCTTGTCTGTCTCACCTCCGGCACTCCCTACTTTGGTCCAACCTCACCTCTGTGCTGGCTTCTCTCTGCAGACTGTCCTCTCCCATACCTGGCTCAACTTTCCTCCCCAGACTGGGTCAGGTGTGTGTCTCTGTGCTCCCCTCCCCTTGGCCTGCTCTCTGTACCAGCTGTGTGCAGGGCAGAGAAATACCCGACCTGCTTCCTTGTCAGTCACCCACTGCTCCTGGACTGGAAGGCCCCTGTGGACAAGAGCCTTTCTGTCCCCTAACCCTGGAGCATATGTGTTCAGTAAGGATTTCAGTAAATCAATCTCTGTCCACTAGGCCAGATTCTTAGAGGCCAAGGCAGTGGTTTCTTTTTTGGGGTCCGTAGTCTGCTTGCAACTAGAATGGTGAGATGGGGGTGAGGGGCTGTAGGGAAGTGTCAGTCCCTGTTGTGAGTCACAGGGCCGTCGGGGAGAGGGGAGGCACCCACAAAGTTGGGAAGCCACATTCCCACAGAGCTCAGCTCAGGTCATTCTGACATCTGTTAACTGACTTTTGTTTGGATGTGGCATTGTTTGTCGGTGGAGGATTCTTCTAGAGATCTCAGTGGAAGGTTCTGGGCCAGCCGCTGGAAGCAGCAGTGACCTGGGACCTGCTCTGTGGTTCTTCTGGGTGGTGTCAGAGTTGGACATTGGGAATGAGCTCACTATCGTTTGTGTCTGAGTTGTGTTTTTGGCTCATATAGGATGTTCGTCCTGAGTTGTCATTACTTCAGTATCCGCTTGTACCAGGATCAGGTCATCCCATCCCCTAAAGCAGTTCTTGCGGTGTGGTCCTTGACCAGCAGCATCAGCAATGGGAACTTGTTCCCAGCAAATATGAGGATTCCACGCCAGGCGCCCTGAATCAGACCCTTGGGCGTGGGGCTCAGCACCCTGGAGTTGGAGAATCCCGGTATTAGAAGAATGGGAAGCTTTCAACTGAGGCATCTCTGCTTTGAGGCCCACTTTATCAGAAAGTAGGGCCAGACTCAGCTCTGGTCTTTGTCCTTGGCATTCCTCTAGGTTGCAGGGTCACCCACAGACCTGCAGATCTTCTATTATTAGGAGGCCGGACGGGACTCCTGACAGATCAGATTCTGACCCTGATGGTTCTACTCTATGCCCCAACTTCTATTTGAAGAACTTGCTCATGCTTTTAGGACATTTTCCTGTCCAGAGGTGGCTGCAGTGGCTGAGCCTAAAATGCAGGCCTCTGAGGGGAATGCCTTGTTTGGGCTTAGAGCTCCACCTTTGGAAGGATGGCCTACACCCTCCCTTCTCCTCTCCCCAGGGAGGAGATGGCAGATGCTTCCTCCTGACACTCCCCAGCAGGTCTTCAAAGCCAAGCACCCTCCCACCTCACACACCCCAGTTCTTAGAAGAAATGAGCTGCCCTGGACCCTGCTCAGAGAGGATGGGTGCTTGCCTAGGGGGCCAGGGTGAGTGCCACACCCGCTGCTCACCAGGGCTGTGATATTAGATAACTATATCTCCACCCAGGCAGCGTGGACCCTGGAACACACGAGTGAGTGAGGGCCCAGAGGAGTTCCTGGAGGTCTCCAGAGAGGGAGGGAGGGCGCGTCCTGGTCATCCATTTCACAGCTCTGAACAGGGATACTTCCTGGGGGTCCTGCACAGTCCCTGGGCCAGGTTCTCAGAGCATGACTGCAGCCCCGTGAAGCAGCCGCTGCTCCAGAACCGCTGGGTAGGAAAATGTATTTAAGTTATGACATCATCTACTGCCATTTGTGGAGTACCTACCATATGCAGGTGATGATGTTTAGTCGCCCAGCATGGTCCGTCTCCATTTAGCAGAACAGACTCACTCAGGAGGGATGAAGTCACTTTGCCAAGGCTTCACCAAGCAGGGGCAGGTGTAGGTGTGAACCCAGGTTTTTGCCTCTCCTTGTGGAGAGAAGGAGACATGGGCCTGGGCCAGTATCCCCCCTCCCATCCCACCCAACACCCACCTCAGGAGCAAGGAGGTAGGTGTCTAGAACAGGCAATCCATGTCTCAAGCGGGGCTCCTCACAGTCCCCTGGGATTTTGCCATGAGATTCTGCGTGTACGTCTTATGATCTTCCCAGACCCCAAATCCCAGTGCCATCCCGCCACATCGGCTCCTAGCTAGTGTTCCAGGGGAATTTGTCACAACCTTGGCTGCGCTTGGCTAACAAAGCGGTGCGTCTTGTCATGTGTGGGTCCCCAGAGCTCTTCTGGTAATTCCGGCTGTGGTTCCCCCACCTCCAAGGCCCATCTGCCTGGCTTCGGTAGTGCCAGGGTATGTGAGTGAAGAAGTGGAGATGGAAGGTGTAGGGAACCTTTGTGAAAAGAAGGTAGTTAGGGCTGGACAGTTCAGTGTGTAGGGCAAGAAGGGGCGAATGGGCTGAGCGAAAGGATGGTGAAGGCCCCACAAGCCTCCATGTTTGGACTTCACCTGTCAGCAGTAGGAGCAGGGAGACAAGGAAGGTTTCAGATCAGGGGTGAGAGACGGTTAGCAATCTTGAGAGCTGATTGGGACAAGCAGACTAGAGCCTGGGAAACCAGCCAGAAGGTTACTGCAGGGACTCAAAAGAAAAATAATAAGACTGTAGTCACTTTCTTACATAAAACCTTCAAGTTCTGTTTGTTATTAGTTTTTGCTTGTTTTAAAATACTCATATGATGTTTTCTAACCATGATATTGATATGTACTCAATGCAGAAAACTTGGAAAACACAGAGCAAAAAAGGATAAGTAAAAATTGGCCATAACTACCCACCGAAAGGTCAGTGTTAACATCTATAGGCATATGTCTTTAACATTTTTTTCCATACACATGAGTGAACTCACATTAACAAATACATGCTCTGACTATAGAAATGGCTTCCATAATCTTGCAACCCAGTGGGAACATTTTCCCCAGCCAGCAGATATTCTCCACCACCGTGACTTGTAATGGCCTGGCAGCTCTGGGCCTGGCGACCCCGTGAAATGTCCTCGTCTTTGCCACAGCCTGATGTGTTTGGGGCTGCTCTTCTCGTCTTCTTTATCTTTTGATCTGTTCCCTTCCTGTCTTCCAATATAGTTCTGCAAATAGTCTATCCATTGGTGGTCTTCTTAGTCATTTTCCAGAACGTTTAGAGATTTTTAAAAAATCTTTGACATTTTGAGGAATCTGGGATGGTACAGGAAGTGTTCTCTGTTGCTGATTTTTTTTTTTTTTTCCTGATAGCTGGTGAAAAAAATTCTACCCTATGGATATACCATAATTACTCAAGGAAGCTCCCATTTACTAAACGTGGAGATAGATACTTGCCAATTTTTCCTGATTACAAACAACAATGCAGTAAATCCATACTTGTATTTTTGTGTGAACATCTCTGATTACTTTTCAAGGATAAATTCCTAGAAATAATGTGTGCACATTTTACAACCTTTTGTACATGTTGCCAAATTGTCCTCCAGAAAGATCATACCAATTTAGTTTCAGAGCAGTATATGAGAGCACTCATTGCCAACATTGTATATTATTCTTTTTTGATCCTTGGCAATTGCTATTTTAATTTGCATTTCTTTGATTACTACTAAGACGGGATTTCTTTTTTACTAGGAATCCTTCTCATTTCTGTTTCTCCTTTTGTAAATTGGCTGTTAATGCTATTGGCACGTATTCCTGTTGGAGTCTTTCTTACTGATTTATAAGTGTTCTTTATAAAGTGAGGATATCAACTCTTTGTCACAGTTGTTACAAGTATCCCATCATGTTTCAAGTGACATTCAATTTTGTTTTTTTATGTTATTTGATAATAGTAAAAATTTTAATATTTACTATAGTCAAGTTTAAGAAGACTGTTTGTCCTCACTTTTAAGTTTAGTTTGTCTTGCTCTTTCCACCCCCCAAATTTCCATAAATTCACCTTCATTTTCTTCTTTTCTTCTAATTGGCCCAGAATTTCTGCATGTGGCCTGAGATCAAACTTTTCTTTTTTCTGCCCCCATAGTCATTCAGTAATTCTCCAGCATTTAATGAATCCATCTTTTCCTGACCCATTTAAAATGCCTATGCTAAATATTATCTTTGGAAAATAACATACTGCTTTTTGCATATAATTTCCAGTTCTATATAATATAAATATAATATAAGCCACATATGTGATTTTAAATTTTCTAGTTGTTGTTCAATCACTAAGTCATGTCCGACTCTTTGAGACCCCATGGACTATGGCACGCCAGGCTCATTTGTCCTCCACTGTCTCCTGGAGTTTGCTCAAATTCATGTCCATTGAGCTGGTGATGCTATTAATATCTAACCATTTCATCTTCTGCTGCCCCCTTCTCCGTTTGCCTTCGGTCTTTCCCAGCATCAGGATCTTTTCCAGTGAGTCAGCTCTTCACATCACGTGGCTGAAGTATTAGAGCTTCGGCTTTAGTTTTAGTCCTTCGAGTGGATACTCAGGGTTGACTTACTTTAGGTTTGACTGGTTTGATCTCCTTGCAGTCCAAGGGACTCTCAAGAGTATTCTCCAGCACCACAATTTAAAAGCATCATTTCTTTGGTGCTCATCCTTCTTTAAGGACCAACTCTCACATTCGTACATGATTACTGGAAAAGCCATAGCTTTGACTATCCAGGGCTTTTTTGGCAAAATAATGCCTCTGCTTTTTAATACGCTGTCTTGGTTTGTCATAGTTTTCCTTCCAGGGAGCATGTGTCTTTAATTTCATGGCTTCAATCACTGTCCACAGTGATTTTGGAGCCCAAGAAAATAAAATTTTCTAGTAGCCACATTTTAAAAAGAAAAAAGAAATCAGAAAAATTAATTTTAATAGTACATTTTATTTAATGCTGTATACCCCAAACATTATCATTTGAACATGTGGCACTAGCCATTTCAAATGCAGAGGAACCACATGTGGCTAATGGCCACCTATTAAACAGTGTACCTTTAGACTGTTTATGTATTTTTAAAATTTTGTTCCCTTGATCTAACTATCTATTCTGGAATTGGCATCCCAGTGTTTTGAATATTCTTTCTTTGATATACTTTTATGTGTAGTCTTGCCTTCTTTTTCACAGTTGTCTCTATTTTTACCCATTAATTTTTGTAAGAGTCTAAAAATGCCATTGGTGTGTTTATTTGAATTTCAGTAAATCCAGAATTAATTTAGGAGACATTTGACATCTTTATAATACTGAGTCTATGTATTCATGAATAACCATCTCTTCACTCAAAGCGTTTTAGGTCCTCAGTAAAGCTTTGTCATTTTCTTCATACAGATATTTTTTATTTTGTGTTAGGTTTATTTTCAAGTATTCTATATTTATTATTGCTTTTGGGAATGAGATCTAATTTTCTTGACATTTTTAAAAATGGTTCTTGCTAGAATATAGCAAAGCTGTCGATCCTGTATTTACATCTTCTGAGTGCCTATATTGAATTTTTATTACTTCTGGTAGTTTTTCCTCTCTTAATTTGCGTGAGTTTTTAGATAGACAACAATACTATCTGGAGCAAGAGAAAATTTGCTTTCTGTTTTCCAAGGTTACACTATTTTTATCTTCATAATTTTTCATTGAGGATGTAGTGTATAATGGTTAGAACAGAGAAACTTCCTGGATTCCAATTCTGACTCAGCCACTTATCAACTTTGTGACCTTGGGCAAATCATGTAACTTTTCCATGTTCCTGATAATGGGAATGTACTCATATTACCTCAGATATTGTGAATATTAAAATATATTAATGCATATAGAGCACTTAGGTCTTAGAACAGTGCCCAAAAGAGCACCCAATATATTATGGCTATTATTATTGTTACTATCTTTGCTTTATTCACTAAATATTCTAGTATTACATTTAAAATGGTGATAATAGTGAATATTCTTGTCTCGTTCTTGACTGCAGTGAGAATGCTGTTTGTAAGGTATGATGTCTGTTAGAAGGACAGATATTCTCATCATTTTAAGGGATACTCTATTTTTATTTATTCATTGTTTAAGCCAAGATATGCATGCTGAAAAAATCAGATGTATTTTTAGAATCTATATAAAAACGTACATGGTTTTTTCTCTTTGCTCTATTAGTGTGGCAAATTGCAGTCATAAGTTTCCTCGTGTTCATTCTGAAATGTGTCATTCATTTAAAGCCTCTTTATTGAGTACCTAGCACACATCGAGCACTGTTTTAGGCACTGTGGGCACATCAGTGGATGAAGCAATATCCCTGCCCTCAAGGAGCTTGCATTCTGGTTGGGGAGACACATGACTTTTAAAAAATATAGTTAAGCAAATAAATATATGGTGTATCAGATAATGGTAAGTGTTAGGGAGAAAACTGATCTAGAGTAAGAGGAATAGAATATGCCATGGGAGGTGGGGTGAGGTCAAGGACAGCTTCAAAGATAAGGTGGCATTTGAGTAAATATGTGCAGGCAGTGAGGGGCAAGTCGTAGGATGTCTGGGAGAACAGGCTTCCAGACCGAGAGAATAGCATGTGCAAAGGTCCTGACATGGGAGTGAATCTGATGGTGCTGGAACCACATCATGGAGGCCATTATGGCTGGAACAGAATGAGTGAGGGGAAGGTGGAGCAGTTTTTAGAGGGAAGGGGAGTTGGGGGGCTTCTAGCCCTTACAAGACATTAGTGAGAACTTCGGCTTTTGAGTCAGTTGAGAAGCTGCTGCTGCTGCTGCTGCTGCTAAGTCGCTTCAGTCGTGTCCGACTCTGTGTGACCCCATAGACGGCAGCCCACTAGGCTCCCCCGTCCCTGGGATTCTCCAGGCAAGAACACTGGAGTCGGTTGCCATTTCCTTCTCCAATGCATGAAAGTGAAAAGTCAAAGTGAAGTCACTCAGTCATGTCCAACTCCTAGCAACCCCATGGACTGCAGCCTGCCAGGCTCCTCCGTCCATGGGATTTTCCAGGCAAGAGTACTGGAGTGGGTTGCCATTGCCTTCTCCAGTTGAGAAGCTACTAGAGAGTATTTGGGGTTTTATTTTTATTGAGAAGCAATTCACATAACATGTTGCTGCTGCTAAGTTGCCTCAGTTGTGTCCGACTCTTTGCGACCCTATGGACTATAGCCCACCAGGCTTCTCTGTCCATGGGATTCTCCAGGCAAGAATACTGGAGTGGGTTGCCATTTCCTTCCCCAAGGGAGCTTCCTGACCCAGGGATCGAACCTAGGTCTCTTACGTCTTACCTGTATTGTCAAGTGGGTTCTTTACCGCTAGTACCACCTGGGAAGCCCCTCACAGAATGAGTGAGGAGGAAATGGAGCAGTTTTTAGGGGGAGGAGAGTTGGGGGCAGGGTGCTTCTGGCCCTTACAAGATATTAGTGAGGATATATCACATAAGATAAAATCTACCATTTTAACCATTTTGTATTATACCAGTAAATAGTTTTGGTATATACACAGGACATTTTCCTCCCTTCAAAAAGAAATTTTATTTCCATTAGCAGTAACTCATTTACTGTAGCAGTAACTCACTCCTTCCAGCCCCTGGCAACAACAAATCTACTTTCTGTATCTATGAAAAGTGAAAGTGTTAGTCACTCAGTCCTGTCTGACTCTTTCAGACCCCATGGACTGTAGCCCACCAGGCTCCTCTGTCCATGGAATTCTTCAGGCAAGAATACTGGAGTGGGTTGCTACTTCTCTATTTCCTTCCCAGGGAATCTTCCTGACCAAGGGACTGAAACCAGGTCTCCCACACTGCAGGCAGACTCTTTACCAAATAAACCATCAGGGAAGCCAGAATACTGGTCTGTATCTATGGATTTGCCTATAATAGATTTTTCATATAAATGGAACCATGAGGATGTGAGGTAGGGGAAATAGGCGAAAGTGATCTAAAGGTATAAACTTCCAATTATAAGATAAATGAGTTCTGGGGATGTAATATACAGCATGGTAGCTGTAGTTAACAATAATGTTTTGTATATTTGAAAGTTACTAAAGAGAATAGGGCTTCCCTGGTGGCTCGTGGTAGAAAAAACCTGTCCACCAATGCAGAAGACGTGGGTTCAATCCCTGGGTCGGGAAGATCCACTGGAAAAGGAAATGGCAACCCACTCCAGTATTCTTGCCTAGGAAATCCCATGGACAGAGGAACCTGGTGGGCTACAGTGCATGGGGTCACAGAAGAGTCAGACCTGACTTAGTGACTCAACAACAACAAAGAGAATTCAGTTCAGTTCAGTCACTCAGTCATGTCCGACTCTTTGCAACCCCATGAACTGCAACACTCCAGGCCTCCCTGTCCATCACCAACTCCTGGAGGCCACCCAAACCCATGTCCATAGAGTCGATGATGCCATCCAACCATCTCATCCTCTGTTGTCCCCTTCTCCTCCAGCCCTCAATCTTTCCCAGCCTCAGGGTCTTTTCAAATGAGTCAACTCTTCACATCAGATGGCCAAAGTATTGGAGTTTCAGCTTCAACATCAATACTTCCAATGAACACCCAGGACTGATCTCCTTTAGGATGGACTGGTTGGATCTCCTTGCAGTCCAAGGGACTCTCAAAAGTCTTCTCCAACACCACAGTTCAAAAGCATCAATTCTTCGGCGCTCATCTTTCTTTATAGTCCAACTCTCAACAAAGAGAATAGACCTTAAAAATTCTTATCACAAAAAAAAATTAACTGTGTGACATGATGGATATTAAGAAGAGTGGCAAGAATACACAAGAGAACTATAGAAAAAAGATCTTCATGACCCAGACAACCACGATGGTGTGATCACTCACCTAGAGCCAGACATCTTGGAGTGTGAAGTTAAGTGGGCCTTAGGAAACATCACTATGGACAAAGGTAGTGGAGGTGATAGAATTCCAGCTGAGGTATTTCAAATCCTAAAAGATGATGCTGTGAAAGTGCTGCACTCAAAATGCCAGCAAATTTGGAAAACTCAATAGTGGCCATAGGACTGGAAAAGGTCAATTTTCATTCCAGTACCATAGAAGGGCAATGCCAAAGAATTTTCAAACTACCACACAATTGCATTCATCTCACACGCTAGTAAAATAAAGCTCAAAATTCTCCAAGCCAGGCTTCAGGAATACGTGAACCGTGAACTTCCAGATGTTCAAGCTGGTTTTAGAAAAGGCAGAGGAACCAGAGATCAAATTGCCAACATCCTCTGGATCATGGAAAAAGCAAGAGAGTTCCAGAAAAACATCTATTTCTGCTTTATTGACTATGCCAAAGCCTTTGACTGTGTGGATCACAATAAACTGGAAAATTCTGAAAGAGATGGGAAAAGCAGACCACCTGACCTGCCTCTTGAGAAACCTGTATGCAGGTCAGGAAGCAACAGTTAGAACTAGACATGGAACAACAGACTGGTTCCAAATAGGAAAAGGAGTTCGTCAAGGCTGTATATTGTCACCCTTATTTAACTTATATGCAGAGTACATCATGAGAAAGCTGGGCTGGATGAAGCACAAGCTGGAATCAAGATTTCTGGGAGAAATATCAATAACCTCAGATATGCAGATGACACCACCCTTATGGCAGAAATCAAAGAGGAACTAAAGAGTCTCTTGATGAAGGTAAAAGAGGGATGGAAAAGCTGGCTTAAAACTCAACGTTCAAAAAAAAGATCATGGCATCCAGTCCCATCACTTCATGGCCAGTAGATGGGGAAACAGTGGAAACAGTGACAGACTTTATTTTCTTGGGCTCTAAAATCACTGCAGATGGTGACTGCTGCCATGAAATTAAAAGACGCCTACTCCTTGGGAGAAAAGCTATGACCAAACTAGACATCATGTTAAAAAAGCAGAGACATTAAGTGCCAACAAAGGTCTATCTAGTCAAAGCTATGGTTTTTCCAGTAGTCATGTATGGATTTGAGAGTTGGATCATAAAGCAAGCTGAGTGCCGAAGAATTGGTGCTTTTAAACTGTGGTGGTGGAGAAGACTCTTGAGAGTCTCTTAGACTGCAAGGAGATCCAACCAGTCAATCCTAAAGGAAATCAACCCTGAATATTCATTAGAAGAACTGATGCTGAAGTTGAAGCTCCAATACTTTGGCTACCTGATGCAAAGAGCCAACTCATATGAAAAGACCCTGATGCTGGGAAAGAATTGAAGGCAGTAGGAGAAGAGAATGACAGAGGACGAGATGGTTGGATGACATCACCGACTCGATGGACATAAGTTTGAGCAAGCTCCGGGAGAACAGGGAAGAACAGTTGAAAAGCAGGGAAGCCTGGCATGCTGCAGTCCATGGGGGTCACAAAGAGTTGGACATGACAGAGCAACAGAACAACAACAGCAATGATGGATACTAGCTTACTTTGGTATTCAGGCTTCCCAGGTTGTGGAGTGTTAAAGAATCCTCTTGCCAATGCAGCTGATACAGGAGTTGAGGGTCTAGTCCCTAGATTGGGAAGATCCCCTAGATTAGGAAATGGCAATCCACTCCAGTATTCTTGCCTGAGAAGTTCCATGGACAAAGGAGCCTAGTGGGCTCCTATGCATGGGTCTAGGTATGGGTTGCAAAGACTGAGCACACACACACCATGATAGTCATCGTACAATATATACATATATGAAGTTATTATATTATATGCCTTAAATTTATATTATATGGTATGTCAAGTATGTGTCAATAAAACTAAGAAAAAAGGGGACCATAAAATACATGGCATTTTGTGTCTGGCTTGTTTGTATATCTTCTTTGAAGAAATGCCTATTCAAATCCTTTGTCTAGTTTTTAACTGGATTATTGTCTTTTTGCTATTGAATGTTAGTTCTTTATATATTCTGGATACCAGACCTTTATCAGATGTTTAATTTGCAAGTATTTTCTCCTATTCTGTGGGTTGTCATTGTACTTTCTTAATGGCGTCCTTTGCACAAAAACCTTTAATTTGGTGAAGTCTAGTTTATTTGTTTGGTTTTTTTGGTTGCTGTTATTTGTGCTTTTGGTGTCATATTTAAGAAGCCATTGTTTAATACAAGATCATGAAGACTTAAACCTATGCTTCCTGTTAAGAGTTTTATAGTTTTAGCTCTTTCATTTAGATCTTTTTGCATTTTGAGTTCATTTTTATATACAGTGTGAGGTAGGGGTCTTTTGTATGAAGCCGTCCAGTTGTCCAAGCACCATCTGTTGAAAAGACTGTTACTTCTCCATTAAATGGTCTTGGCATCCTTGTTGAAAATTAGTTGACCATAGTGGCATGGATTTATTTCTGGACCACTTGAGAACTTTTTTTAGAAAAGAAGGGGATGATCTAATTTACATTTTAAAAGGATCACCCTGGCTGCTGAGTATAAGGTGGTAGCTTGGAACTAGATAATGAAAACCAACTGGATCCTGGATATTTCTTTTACAGTAGAGCTGGCAAAGTAGATTTCTTGATGGAATATATGCGCAATGTGAAAAATAATGAGTCATCACGGACAGCACCCAAGTTTTTGATCTGAGCAACTGGGAAGGAATAAGTTACTACTTATTAACTTGAAGAAGGATGCAGAGGAGCAAATTTTAGAGAAGGAAATCAACAGGTAGTTTAGATATGCTTATTGGATATTCAGAAAGAGATGTTGACTAGGCAGCAACATGAATGCATCTGGAATTCACATTTACATTAAACCCTATTGACATTCCTAAAATAGACTTTTCTTTATTATGCTGAATTATTCTTTAATCAATTTAATTATCTAGTTTTTTTCTGTAAACACATGAAAATAGTTATATTTTACTCTGATTATGTCATCTTCAATCAGGTTTAGTTGTCAGAGTTATTCTGGTGTTACAGCATGAATCATAAAGCTTTCCATATTTTTTTAGGTGCTATGGAACAGTTTATAGAATATACAGATTAACCGCTCTTTGAAAATCAAACAGTGGGTCTGTGAAACCATTCAGGATTTTTTGTCCCCCATCCCACCTTGTTGCAAGTTATCTTTTTGGCTTCTTCATGCTTCTTGATCACTTTAGATTTATGTTTCTTGTGTGGATTTTGGAACTTACATTTTCCAGAGACTAGTAAATTTGCTTGAGATTTTAAAATTTATTAGTATGTATTTCAGTACAGTTTAATATTTTTTTCTGTCTTTTGTCATATGCTTTCTCATTACAGATGTTTCCCCGCTTTTTTCCTGATTAAGGTTTGCTTCTTTACTGATGCAACTGGTATTAACATCTTAAATTCAGCATGCAAAAAATGGTCACATTTGTAATTTTTCCAAATTAATTAAAACCTGCATCAAGCACTCCACCTGCCAGATTTACTGGGATCAGCCCCTCTCTTTCTCAGTGTCACCCTCCTCCAAAACAGCCAGTGATCCAGCTGGGAGAGGCTCTTTTGCAGCCACTTAGTGGTGCTGTTGATACTGGTTGAACTGGTTACCTCCACTGACGGAGGTCCTTAGACAGGCTTCTGGGTATCCTCAGGCTCCTCTCTAGGTTCCTTGTGGAGCCACTCCCAGGATGCAGGAGAGGTGATTTGGTCATTTTCCTCCTGTGGATCCAGAACCTCTGTTGGCTTCTTCTAACCTGATATCCATACTCCTCAAGAATCAGAAAGATTTCTTTTACAGCCCTACCCCTAAAGAGTCGTATTCCATTTTGCTCATCCTCTTTAAAACAGACACTGGCTGCTTCTGGGGGTCTGCTTGCTTCCCCTTTAAAGATTTATTCCCCTCCCCAGAGATAAACAGGTTTTCCAGACATTTCCTTTGCTGAAGAACATAAAGCAAAAACACAAGTAAAATTTTCAGTTTAAAAACATCCTGTTATCTTTTTTTTTTTTTTTTAACACAAAGAACCAGCGCTTGGGTTTTTATTGGCTTTGATTCTATTTGCCTGCTTTCTAATTTATTTTCTTCTGTTTTTATCTTTATTAATACCATCCTTCTTCATTTATGTTTGTTTTGCCATTCTTTTTCTAACTACTTGATTTGCATATTTATTTTTTACTCTTTTTTAGTTGCTATCAAGTGTATTTAAGCCAATACATTTGCCTTTGATTACAACTTTAGCCAAATCCTATATTTTTAGCAAAAAATATGGCATCTTCATTGTAATAAGACTATTCTATAATTGCATTTTCAGTTTAAAATGTTAGGCATCTACTTCTGTAAGTACTAATATGAAAATACAATATCTGTCGTTAGCTACAGAAATTAGCACATTTGTTTACTGTGCGTCCCTCACCATCTCTAATTTTGAATTGTTATAGTTTGAGTTTTTATTTGACTTTATTTTTTTATTGAAGAATAGTTGATTTACAGTGTTGTGTTAGTTTCTGGTATACAGCAAAGTGATTCAGTTATATATTTTTTTCTCTTTTTCATACATTATGATGTATTACAGGATATTAATATGGTTCCCTGTGCTATACAATAGGACCTTGTTGTTCATCCATTCTATATGTAATAGTTTGCGTCTGCTAATCCCAAACTCCCAATCTAACCTCCCCCTTCCTTGGCAGCCACAAGTCTGTTGTCTATTTTGACTTTATTCTTTTTGTTGTTGTTGTTCAATCACTAAGTTGTGTCCAACTCTTTGTGGCCCCACGGACTATAGCATGCCAGGCTCCTCTGTCCTCCACTATCTCCCAGGGTTTGCTCAAATTCATGTATATGAGTCAGTGATGCTATCTGTCCATCTCATCCTCCACCGCCCCTTTCTCCTTTTGCCTTCAATCTTTCCCAGCAGCAGGGTCTTTTCCCATGAGTTGAGTTTTCGCATCGGGTGGGTAAAGTATTGGAGCTTATGAATATTCCTTTTCAATAATTATTTAAAATACTGATTTTATTTGAAAACTGTACTACAATAACTATGATTTTAAGATTTAGATCCATATTTATATGGCTTCAATTTTTATTGACATATCTTTCATGAGTTGTGTCTTGATTTATCTCTCTGTGGCATGAATATATCTTTGAATAATATTTTTCAGGAAGCATATCGTTTTTCTATCTGCTGATAGACTATCTACACCATAGACTGTGGTCTGTGCTGTTGCATAGACCACAGTCTGTCTCTGTTGCTTCTCCTATGAAGTGTAGATTTCTATGATCATAATACTTTTCCTCAAACCTCTGTAGACATTACATCAATGTTGTAATGAAGTCTGATGTAATCTGATTGATCTCTTTGTCAATAAGTTTTTTTTTTTCCCTGTGCTAGATGTTTATTGGGTTCTTTCTTCATCTTTGGAATTAAAAAGGGATGGAATGGGGAGGGAGGAGGGAGGAGGGTTCAGAATGGGGAACACATGTATACCTGTGGTGGATTCATTTTGATATTTGGCAAAACTAATACAATTATGTAAAGTTTAAAAATAAAATAAAAAAAATTAAAAAAATAAAATGATTTTAGTTAGAAAAAAAAAAAAGAAAGTATGGCTCATGTCAGATGTTTGTCTATTTTGTTTAAAATACGATTACCATTTTTTAATTTGAAGAATGAGTGTTCATATTGCAGAAGTTTTCTTCTAGTATATCTTTAATTATATCAGACTTTATTGTTCTGGTATCTTTTTTAGAAATAGCAATAATTTATGAGTGTGTCTCTGTTGTTTGTTCTCCACATCATTATTTTCTCTCTGGCCATTTTTGTCTTAGTCCTTGTTCTGTATATTCTGAGAAAACATCTCATCATTGTATTCCACAACATCGATTGGTTTCCTACAGTTAAACTCTGTTCTTTACTGCTTCTAATGCCTCTCAGAATTCTCATAAAGTTATTCATTTCCTGTCATTATCATCTCCTACCAGCTTTCCTTCGGTTTCAGCCTCTTCTATTGCATATGCTATTTCTTACATCTTAGAGGCCAGGTTTTCCTTACCTTCCTTGAAGTACAAGACAGATGATACAATCTACTTCTGGTTCCTGTGGTCAATCTTTTTAGAGCTGATGCTCCTCCTCGTGTGCATTCCTTGCTTGTCTCCTTTATGTTCTAGAAGATTTTCATAGGTCCATGTGCACTTTAGGTCATCCCTGACCTGGTATTTGTTCGCATCTCCTGGGACCCCCTCATTACTTGATCTGGATGCTTTACCTCAGACATTAATCTGGAAGACTAGGTGATGGAAGTTCACATTACCAACTAGGGACAAGCAGCCTGAGGGGTCGGGGGTCATTTTGTGCTGTGCATATTTCTTCTCTACTTTTTTGGCAGAGCTGTTTCCAACGTGTCCTGTCTTATCCCTTCTGGTCTCTTCCTTGTTCTTCCATTCTCTGTGTCTGGGAGAACCAGGTTTGAGTAGGCTTTGTTTGTCCTAGATCAAATGGTCCAGCCACTCCTAAAGACTGTTGGCTGTGAGAGGTGGGCTCCCTGTGTGGCCTCTGCACGCCTCCTGTGGCCCAGCCTCTTCTCTAGCACTCATTCACTAGCCATCGAAGGCTGTGAAATGGGTCCTGTGGGCACGTCCACCCTCCTTGCAGCACCATGCTGCTTTCTCAGGAAGGAGAGCTGTGAGTCAGCCTTCAATCTGGCTCCACTGGCACTCTACCCAGCAGAAATTCCTCAAAGTTGATGGCACACTGATGGCATTCTTTCCTATTTTCCAATGCTGGAGCAGATCTCCCTTATTTTTATACTCCCTTGGTCCTTTCTGTCACTTGCAGAAGGAGGTAGCTTAGGTGGGAGTTGGACATCTGTGCTCAGCTTTACCATCTTTCTCAAAAGTTTCACAGTTAACACTGTTACCCATACTTTGTACTTTGGAATACAGATATATGACAGATCCTGAGCATTTCCTTTTCTGTGGCCCCCTTTGAAAATTCCTTATATATGCTGGCCTGCATCATATCTGGTTTTATATTTTTTCTGAACACTTTTCCTCTCCCTCTCAAATTTCAATTTAGCATCCTCTTGATCAGATGGATAAATGCTCCCAGAAACATGGTGTTCCAGTCTTAGGGTGGTGAGTGCCAGCCCTTTCCAGGGGCTCATCTTCTGGCTTCATAAGCCATAGCCTGGGCTCCAGCAATATTGATGGTGTTTCCCACATCCTCCTTTCTGTGCCAAAGTTATGACCTTCAAATGGAAACAGAGAAGGAACCGTCCTCCTGCCCCCAAGTCCTCAGTCTCCTTTCTAAGCCTTGTGTTGCACTAGAGCCATTTCGGATTCCTTCTGGCATCCTCTCGTGTGAATCAGCAGACGTGGGCAGCAGGTGGTGGGGAGAGGGTGGCAGAGGCCCCCATTGCTGCTTGGCCAGCAGCCCCAGGAAGACAGCACATCACACCACTTGCCATATCAAGTCTCTGAACAGCTGCCTGCAGACCCTTGTCAGGGAGCCACCAAGCGCCACACATATGCTCCTTCCGGGGACAGTGCAGAGATTCCTCCCACCATGGGTGCCTGTGAATTCCCTTTGGGGTTTTGTGGGGTGTGGAATAACATTCTCCTGAAGAAAGCCCAAAGTACCCACCCTTCGTGAGAAGATGCATCCATCAGGCTTTAGTTCCAGCGGCAGCAGTAGCTCTTTCCTCCCTTCTCCCAACCTCAGTATCACCACTGGTACTGATCACTGCCATTGACTGAACCTCAGCCATGGTAGATGCAGCATGTCATCAGTTTATTCTAATCTGTGTAACAATCTTAAAATAAGCCATGGTTATGCCCCTTTTATGGGTGAGGAAAGTGCTTTAAGAATTCTCTTGTTGGCCCGAGGTGGCCCAGTACAAGGCATAGCCAAGCACTTCCAGTCTGCAGCCAGCTAGCTCCAGTTTGTACTCTTTCCTCTCTCCCACTACCTTCCCAGAGGGGAAAATAGAACCACAGGCCCTTGTTGTGGGCTCAGAGCTGGGTCTCCTACTGTGGGCCAGTGGGCCAAATCCAGCCCCCTGCCTTATAAATAAAGTTTTATTGGACATAGCCATGACCATTCATGTTCTTGTTGTCTATGGTTGCTTTCGCAGTGTAAAGGCAGAGTTGAGTCATTGTGACAGAGACCATATGGCCAGTAAAGCCTAAAATATGTATTATCTGGCCCTTTCCAGAAAACATTTGCTAACCATGGTTTAGTGACTTTCATCAAGTCTGTGGAAAGAGATAGACTGGAAGTTGAATCAGATGCTCATTACTTCCCAGCTGTGTGACCTTGGGCAATTGACTTAACATCTCTGAACCTCATTTTACTTACCCGTGAACTAGTCATAACAATACCTTTGGGCTTATTCCAACAGTCAAGAGGAGTGAGATGACATGTGTGAGGGACTCTGCATATGACAGGCGCTCAGTAAATATGTGCTGTCATTGTTATTTCTCTCACCTGCCGCAGATGTGCAGCCTTCTCCACTTTTGCTCCACAGCTTCCTTTCCGGAGCATGCTGACATGGCTGCTTGAGAGCCCTTCATCTTCTCTCATACCCCACAGCACAAACGAAGCACAGATGCTTCCTGAGCCTTCTCCTCAGAATCCTGGGCAGCAGGTATAAGTGACGCTCACCTCAGGCAGATGAATGGGTGTTCTGTTGGTCTCATTCATTCAGTCAGTCAGTGGTGACTGAGCCGGACCCATATGTGAAGTCTGACAGGACCTCAACAGGCTGCACATCCTGTAGGAGCTCTCAGCCTAGGGGCAGTGTGTGTTAGTGTCAGTCACTCAGTTGTGTCCTACTCTTTGTGACCCCACGGACTGTAGCCTGCTGGGCTTCTCTGTCCATGGGGGTCTCCGGGCAAGAATACTGGAGTGGATTGCCATTTCCTACTCCAGGGGATCTTCCTGACCCAGCATTCAAACCCAGGTCTTCTGCACGGGTTAATAGCCATGACAATAGCCATAACCACGGTGCATCCAGATTCTGGTCCCTTTTGGAAAATTCCCCTTGCACTCTGCAGAGTAGATACCTGTTCCCCAGCATCTGCATGCTGCTCCCAGGAAGATACATTATAGAAACTGCTTAGCTTAGCACACCTTCAAGCCCCACTCTGGGCTCTTGGCCTGCTCAGCTCTTTGATGCATTGTCCACCCCAGGACGTGGTTGGCTCACCTGACCTGCCACCTCCCTCCCAGGACACATACTCAGCACCTCTCTGGGCTGGGGCTGTCTCCTTGGGCTCTGAGCCAGGGCAAGGGCAAACTGTCTTTCCCGACCTTGGAGGAGCTGTTGACAGCTTAGCTCTTCTCCATCAGTCCATGAGACTTTGGCATTCTCCCCTAGCCACCTCACTAAAGCCAAGGACATATTGTGATATGTGCTGTTATGAGGGTGTGGGTGACCTGAGGAACTTCCCAGTTCCTCCAGAACTGGGCCAAGAAAATGTAGGCCTCGGAGGGAGGAGCTGAGAATGCAGGCATTCAGAAGGGTGAGCACAGCTTCTGGAAAATCCAGAAGGACTTCACGGGAGAGAGGCTATTTGAAGTGGGGCTCAAATAGTGAAGAAGTACTTTGAACAGGACCAGGGGAGTCAACTGCCAACTACAACAGTGGGAGTCAGACCACCCATGTGCCCTGGAGAATGCGGGGCGGGAGCAGCCTTACTGGGGCTGGGAGGAGGGGCTGCTTGACAAGGGCTGTAATTAAGCCAGGGAGCAGGTGGGGAGAGATACTGTGAGTTCTTTCTCATTCCACCCTCTGACCCCTACCACGGCCTCCCATTGGCACTTTGACCCCTGCCAGGACCTCCCATTAGCCCTCTGACTCCTGCCAGGACCTCCTATTGACCAAGCCTACCTGGAAGTCACAGGACCAGGGAGCGCAAGTCCTGCCATATGTAAAAGTCAAAATCTAGAAATACAGTAGCAGAGAGCAGGCTGGAAAGTGTGGGTGAGGGCAACAAACACAACATATTTATTATGCTGGTTGGCTTAGTGTATTGGGAATATGGATAATTGTATCACTTTCCCTCCTTTCTCAGACTTTTGGTGAAGTTTAGAAATTACTTGGACAAGCTTAAAGTCTGAGTCAGAAGGTTGCAACTTGTCTGAGCTGGTACGAGGCCTTGCACAGAAATACCCTGAAGCAAGCAGCTGTCCCTGAGTTCTCAGCATCAGAGGTGTCATTGTTTAAAAACAGAGAACAAACCACTGGCTTAAGCTGAGCCAAGGTGAATGTGGGTGAGCCTGGCCTCAGTCAGGTTCCCTTAGGAACCTGAGACTTGTGGAAGGTTTATTGGGGAATGCTCAGAGGAGGGAATGAGGTGGAAGAAAAAGTTGACACAAAATGCAGTGGTAGTAGAGGCCTGAGCCAAGCCTGTGGGGAGGGAGCGCTGTGGAACTGGGCTGGTCCTTCAGAGTGGCCCAAATCGAGGCAAGAGGCTGGACTGGCCATTGGGTACAGGCTGCCCTGGGGAAAGGGGTGTGACCTTAGACAAGGCTACCACCTTTAGTCAAGGGCAAATCCCAGGGAGATACACAGATGTGAATTGTCAGTAGCCAACAATATATGAGTTGTCAGAAGCTGGGAGAATGGAAGTTTCCAGGAGTACACTGTAGTATCCATCACAGGGCCCTTGGGAAAAGGGGAGTTTAGGCTAAGTTCAGTTCAGTTCAGTCTCTCAGTCATGTCCTACGCTTTGCGACCCCATGGACTGAAGCACGCTAGGCCTCCCTGTCCATCACTAACTCCCGGAGTTTACCCAAACTCACGTCCATTGAGTCGATGAAGCCATCCAACCATCTCATCCTCTGTCGTCCCCTTCTCCTCCCACCTTCAATCTTTCCCAGCATCAGGGTCTTTTCCAATGAGTCAGCTCTTCACATCAGGTGGCCAAAGTATTGGAGTTTCAGCTTCAACATCAGTCCTTCCAATGAACACTCAGGACTGATGTCCTTTAGGATGGACTGGTCAGATCTCCTTGCAGTCTCAAGAGTCTTCTTCAACACCACAGTTCAAAAGCATCAGTTCTTCAGCACTCAGCTTTCTTTATAGTCCAACTCTCACATTCATATGTGACTACTGGAAAAACCATAGCCTTAACTAGATGGACCTTTGTGGGCAAAGTAATGTCTCTGCTTTTTAGTATGCTGTCTAGATTGGTCATAACTTTCTGCCAAGGAGTAAGCGTCTTCTAATTTCTGGCTGCAGTCACAATCTGCAGTGACTTTGGAGCCCAGAAAAATAAAATCTGCCACTGTTTCCACTGTTTCCCCATCTATTTGCCATGAAGTGATGGCCCCAGATGCCATGATCTTAGTTTTCTGAATGTTGAGCTTTAAACCAACTTTTTCACTCTCTCTTTCACTTTCATCAAGAGGCTCTTTAGTTCTTCCCTTTCTGCCATAGGGTGGTGTCATCTGCATATCTGAAGTTATTGATATTCCTCCTGGAAATCCTGATTCCAGCTTGTGCTTCACCCAGCCCAGCTTTCTCATAATGTACTCTGCATATAAGTTAAATAACCAGGGTGACAATATACAGCCTTGATGTACTCCTTTTCCTATTTGGAACCAGTCTGTTGTTCCATGTCCAACTCTAACTGTTGCTTCCTGACCTGCATACACGTTTCTCAAGAGGCAGGTCAGGTGGTCTGGTATTCCCATCTCTTTCAGAATTTTCCAGTTTATTGTGATCCACACAGTCAAAGGCTTTGGCATAGTCAATAAAGCAGAAATAGATGTTTTTCTGGAACTCTCTTGCTTTTTCCATGATCCAGCAGATGTTGGCAATGTGATCTCTGGTTCCTCTGCCTTTTCTAAAACCAGCTTGAACATCTGGAAGTTCACGGTTCACGTATTTCTGAAGCCTGACTTGGAGAATTTTGAGCATTACTTTATTAGTGTGTGAGGTGAGTACAATTGTGTGATAATTTGAACATTCGTTGGCATTGCCTTTCTTTGGGATTGCAATGAAAACGGACCTTTTCCAGTCCTGTGACCACTGCTGAGTTTTCCAAATTTGCTGGCCTATAGAGTGCAGCACTTTACAGCATCATCTTTTAGGATTTGCAATAGCTCAACTGGAATTCCATCACCTCCACTAGCTTTGTTCGTAGTGATGCTTCCTAAGGCCCACTTGACGCCACTTTCCAGGATGTCTGGCTGTAGTTGAGTGATCACACCCTCGTGATTATCTGGATCATGAAGATCTTTTTTCTATAGTTCTTCTGTGTATTCTTGCCACCTCTTCTTACTATCTTCTGCTTCTGTTTAGGCTAAAGGACCAGTCAAACCAGGGCAGCTGAAAGGGCATAATTCAGCCAGTGGTCCCCAATCTGGCTGTGTAACCAAGACCCCAGGGCACTCTATACAAACAGGATCCTGGCCTCCCTCTTGCTCCTGCCATACTGCTCTCTTGGGTGGGCCCCAGGAGTCTGTATTTCTGCAGAGCTTGCAGGGAACATGATACACAGTAGGCTTGGAAGCCACTGCTCATAAATCTCTGAACCCAAAGGTAGTTGATGTCAGGGAGATTTCCAGTTTTGTGCATCTCTTTGCCGGGCCCTGCGCTGGGTGCTGGACACCAAGGAACAGGGCCCAGCAGTGCCCTCGAGCAACATTTGTATTATAGGGATTTGGGAAAGGGTCCTGAAGGCTACGGGTGATGGCTTTTTGCAGAGTTACTGCTCTGTTGCTGCTGTTAACAACAGGGCTATAGGCAACATTTGGGAGGCAGGAAACTGTTTGAGTCCATTTGTGCCCCAGGACAGCTATGTGATTTGGGGCATGTCCCAGCCCCTCTCAGGACCTCAGTTTCTTCCACTGTCCAGTGAGGGCTGGTGGGTTGGTGAACAGCCAGGCCCATTGTGAGCTCGGCCCCTGCCTCAGAGGGGTGGGGAGTGACCTGAGGGCGGCAGCACCACCAGAAGGCCTTCTTGGTCGTGACCTTGGGGCCAGGAGCGAAAGTGCACCTTGGGCATCCACCGATCTCCTGATCATTTTCACCTTCTGGTTGAAATGATCACCCCCTGGATATGCCCAGCTCTGCCCTCTTCTCTCTCCCAAATATTCGGGTCATGATGTGTGTCCCACATGGGCACAGGAAGAGGTTCCAACACAGTTCCAACCCTCCAGGCCTCCCAGTCTTGGGGAAGACACTCAAGTAACCAAGCCCTACGTGGGTGCTGTCACTGTGGGTCACAGCAGTGTGGGTCAGTGGTGCCCCCTAGCCCGCTTCTCTCTTCTCCCTCCACCCAACCCTCCTGGAAACAGGAGTTTGAATCTCAGCCCTCTGGCTTACTAATCGTAAGGCCTTGGGTAAGTCACGTAACCTTTCAGGTCCATCATCTGTGACATGAGCACAGTGATGACATCTGCTTCCTAAGATAGCTGAGAGGATGAAATTCACTCCAGGATTATCCTGCTGTGCCCTCTACAGCCTGCTTGCTCCCTGAGGGCTTACAGTGAGGGGTGGGAGAAGGGGGCTGAGAAAGAGTCGGGGGAAGAGAGGCAGGCTCTGGGGAGCCATTGACCCCTATGCCTTCACTTCCTTCCCTGACCTGCCCCCCATATCTGAAGTCCTAGAGGAAGAAGAGAGTCCAGGTAGGCTAAGAAGGAGGGCTTCAAATGCTAGGCTGTAGGATGTTCAAGCAGAACACTGGAGTGGAGGTCTAAGAACCCACCTTGGAATATAGAACTGGTGAGAAAGCTGTGCATTAAAAGGGCAGTGAGGCCCCAGGGTCTGAGAGGAGTCCTTTAAGCTCTGCCATGAAGTGAGCGGGTGGGCCTCGGATCCAGTTGCTTCTCCAGCTTATGGAGCTGCATTAGGTGGTCTTGTTCCTGCAGGGGTGAACATGTGCCTCCTGAGCTGCCCTCACCAAGTGTCGCACTCAACTAGGGCACAGACTCGAGAATCCCAGCCGTTCCTTGGGGATCCAGCCGTCTTTCCTGCCTGTCCATCTGATGCCTGAATCCCTTCTCTAGCAACCCCACCTCTGCTTGCACAGCTGCAGTGGTGGGGAGCTCACTCCAGTGTGGGGGAGGCCTTCCCATCCCTAGCTTGCTCTCTTGTTAGAAAGTTCTGCCTCTGCAGGAGCTGAAATCTATTTCCTAGTGGCTTCCCCCACTGATGCTGACCCTTCCCCTGGCTCCCAGATGCCATGCTACTCCCCTAGCATTGGTGACAGCTCCTTGGGATGGGCAGGGGGGATGTCTCACAGGCCTGGACCGCCTGTCCACCTGGCTCCCTCCTGTCCCTTCAGCCACTCCTCCAGTGACAGGGAGTGGGCATGGGGCTCAAGAGACCAGAGAAGGACTCTGTGTTCCACATTCCTTAGTGCTCACAGGTGTGAGTTCTCTAATATTGCTGCTCTATTTTGGTGTCAGAGGTGCACTTCACATCTTGTTGATTTCCTATAGAGGTTTGTGTTCATCATCTTAACTGGATAATATTCCTGTTTTATTAATATCCAAATGTTTCTGTAAATATTGGTTTGGTCCCAGGAGACCGCTGCAATTAAAGCCATAGGCACTTTGTCACGGGAAAGCAACACGGTTCTGAAGGCTAATTTCATTTCCAACAAGTCGGTGCGGCCTGACTTCAGGGACCGCCAGCAGAGTGGTGAGTTCCTTGGGGCTGCTGGCAGAGGGAAGACTCCTGGCTGGGGAGTCCAGAATAGGAGGTCATGCCTTATGTGAGAAGGGGGCCTGGGCCTGGTCCCCCTTCCTCAGGCAGCCCTGGTCTGGGCCCTGGGGATCTCAAGATGGAGGGTGTGTAGACTTTCAGAACAGCCTCTGTTTAGCCAGGGAGAGTGGCCTTAAGCACAGGACTCTGGAATTTAGTTGGGGGTGGCGGTGGTGGGGTGGTCACCACTATCTGGGAAACGAGGGAAAGTCTTCTGTACTCAGGGGTGATTGAGGATGTGTAGGATTTCAGATTTCCTATTCAAATCATCACAAACTTTGTGGCTTAAAATAGCACATCTGCTATCTTATGGTACTAGAGCTCAGAAGTTTAAAATCGCTCTCTCTCAGCCAAAATCAAGGTGTCAGCAGCACTGGTTCCTCTGGCAACTCCGGGAGAATCTGTTCCTTGCCTTTTCCAGCTTCTAAAAGCCTTCTTTCTTTGGCTCTCAGCCCCATCCTTCATCTTCAAAGCCAGCAGGTGGACTCGTTGGACAACCCCCAGCAGGTGGGAGCTGTTGGAAGGGCTGATGTATCTGGGCAGAGCTCAGGTCACAGGTCCCCTCAACCCTGTGCCTAAGTAATGGGAGGGCAGGAACTGTCCCAGAGGACACTATCTGCCCTCAGATCCCATGAGTCCCCCAGGGTGCCCACAGAGACCACAGTCCTGTCCCCAGGCCTGGTCCTCACATCAGCAGGCTGTGTCTTCAGGCAGAGGCATGCAGCCCAGCCCCTGGGCATTTGTCACAGCCCTGCATGACCATCTCAAGATGTAGCATAAACCCTCCCGGGCTCAGGATATCTACACAATAGACTAGATGGACAGTGTTCATTTACTCATTCTCTCATTCATCTCACAGCTTTGAGCACCAACTGCATGCAAAGCATGATGCTGGACCCTGGAAACAAAACAAAGCCCCACTCCTCCCCACTTTGCAGCACTGCCGTGTTAGTTGGGGAAGGGGTGTGACAGCCTTGGTGCTTGTGGTCAGCTCTGCAAACCAGCACAAAGTCAGTGACCTGAACTCCTGAGCCCTCCATGGAGGCTCATGAGGCTGGTGGCCCCCACAGAGACCCCCATGTCTCATAACACTGCCACTATGGTCTGCTGCCTGCTTTCCTGCTCTTGGTAACTCTAGGAAAGTGAGAAGAACCACACTTGGGGGGAACAGATAAGTGGCCATTGAGTAAAGGGAAACCAGGTTTCCTTCAGGAAACCTCAGCCTGTGATGTGAGGGTGTAAACAGGACGAGAAACCTGGGCTTAATCATGGGAGTGTGGTTTGAACCAGCGAGTCACCAGATCTCAGGAGGCTCCAGGTATGTTAGTTTCCTGGGGCTTCCGTAATGAGTCACCACAAACTGAACGGCTGAAAGCAGGAGACATTCATTCTCTTATAGTCCTGGAGCCAGAGTTCTGAAATCAAGGGATCAGTGAGGCCATGCTCTCCCTGAAGGCTCTGGGAGAGAATCCTTGCTTACCTCTTCCAGCTTCTGGTGGGCCCAGGCGCTCCTCAGCTTGTAGTTGCATCGCTCCTGCCCCTCCCTTTGTCTTTACATCACCTTCTCCCTTATGCCTCTGCCCAAGTCTCCCTCTGCCTTTCTCATAAAAGGACACTTATCATTGGAGTTAGGGCCCATCCAGGTAATCCAGGATGATCCTTGAATTAATTACATCTACAGAGACCCTTTTTCTAAGTAAGGTCACTTGCATAGGTTCTGATGATTAGGATAGGACACACCTTTTGGGCCATCACCATCCAACCCACTGGCTCTGCAGTGTGAACGTGCAAATGTCATGTGTGTATCATGCTAGTATCACATATATGCAGTAGATCCCATACATGTTCACTTATGTACTTGCCCTTTTTAACAAGTTTCAGTTATACTTAACTCCAGCTATAGGTTATTAAGAGCTAATAGAAATCTGAAAATTAGATAGCTCCATTTTTCAAAAGGAACAGTTTCTTCAGTAAGTGTTCATCAGTTTTAGAAAGGTAGAAATACAATCACATGGATAATTTCTCTGGGACTGTAAGTACATGCCTCGAATCTTTGAAAAACTTGAGAGCCGCAGAGGGCTGCTTTAGCAACTGTAAAATTCAAAAAGGCAAAGAGTTGGGGGATGGCGCAGGTAAGGTTTTGAAACTTACTCTCCTAGAACCACAAACATCGGTGGTGAAAGATAAATCCCCTCTTCACCATCCTGACGAGCTTCTACTTGCACACCTCTGATGACAGGGCGCTCACTATATACCAAAGTTGCCTATTCCACCGTTCGAAAGTTCATTTGGCTTTAATACAAAATCTGCTTTCCTGACTCATCCATTGGGCCCATCTCCAACACAGGGGTGCCCTCCGTTCCACGTGACAGTCCTTCAGTGTTTGAAGTCGCCCATCACTTCCTGCCTTAGTTTACTCTTCTCCAGACTAATCTTTTAATTAGCTTAAATTAATGTTGATTCTTGGGGAGCTCCAGCCCCAGTAAAAGTGACCTGAATATTCAAAGATATGAGTGTTTCAAATGCCTGTTTATCCTAATTAGCATCTTAACTACAGCAGTGCCCTCTGCCTCTAACGAGCCACATTTTTGCATGTTCCATATTTTAATGGATTTTACTTGAATGAACTGTTTAATCAAGTGAAGACACATTTCATGAATGAATAGAAGTAAATCTATAATTACACACTTTAGTCAGGTAAGAGGAGTGACATTTCGGCACAATCTAGGGCTATATATAGCGAGTGTATTTGAATGACAAAGTAGGTTACCTCAGCTTCCATAGGAGATCTGGGAATTCGCTTTGCTCTCAAGTTCATTTCGTAACCTAATTAGAATTTTCAAAGAGTTGTAAAGTGCAAGTGGTGCAGACCTGGCTGTCCCCATCTTTAGCTGGATCTCTGCCTTTCTGGATGATTCCACAGCTGGCACAGTGGCCTCCTTAGGGAAGGTGTCTGGGGGAGCTGCTGACCCCCAGTGTCCTGGGGTCTTGAGAGTCCCCGAGGCCTCGCCTCCACTTGGTGCTTCACTTTCCGTCAGCGCCCTCCTGGCCTGGGACGTGTGGCACGAATGTGAGAAACTTCAGCTGTAACAGTCCTTTGCTGCTCTCTTCCTGTCTCTCTCTCTCTCATCCCCTTCTCCCTGCTTTCCTTCTCACCATCCGGCCTTCTGACGTGGTCCGATCTGCTCGTGCTGCTGGGGGCCAGGAGTAGAAAGATCTGAAGATTAGAGAAGAGACGTAATTATTGATTGGGGCAGGAGAGAGGCCCAGGTGTAAAGGAAGATGGTGCCTAGGTGCTAGGTAGCAGTCCAGAAAAGGATGGAGCCCACAGGCTAGGGAGTGACTGGACAGGAGATGGAATGAAATGAAACAGGAGCCCTGAGTGAAAACCTGAGGTGTAAGAAGGCCCCTCGCCACGCCGGCCTCCTGGCCTCAGGCTCCTTACATTGCCTTGCTGGAGGAAGAGGGGTTCCAGGGCTGCGGTGGGGGCTGTCTAGGGGAAGGGAGTTCGTGGGCCCTACCTGTGTGTGGCAGAAGGTTGCAGGCGGACAGAAACCTCCAGGGCGTGCAAATGTGGTCCCAGGACCCTGAAGCCGGGACAACAGCCTGACCCACAAGGCAGTTATTTAGGGTGCAGCACACAATGCCATTATTTCGTAAGCCCAGTCTCTAGGTGATTTCCAGAGAGGGAGAATCACCTGGGCAGCTGGGTGTGTTAGCGGAGAGGTGCTGCCTCGGAGCAGGGAGGAGGCCTGCAGGTGGACTGGACTGTGGCCTGCTCAGAGGCAGTGACAAGCCTCCCTCATAGAACAGGGTGGGCCCATTTATGCCTAAAACGGGTCACATGGACTCAGCCACACTAAGCCAAGAAATTCTCCCGAATAGCCTGTTCACCTCTAACTCTCCTGATTCCGTTAGCTTTTCACCTTCTCCTCTGATCCCCTTCTCCTCCTCCAGCCTGTCCTCGCAGGACCAGCTGTGTGTCCCCAGTGCCAAGCCTGTGGATAGAGGCTGTGTGCGTGGTTGGAGGAGAGAGGCCATTGTGATGGCTTCATCGGAGTGACAGGTCCCTGTCACCCCTTCTCCCACGGTCCGTGAACCAGCTTGGGGGGAAGTTGTGGATCGACCCCCTGGACTCGAGGTTCAGACAGCTGATCTGACCTGATGGTGTGTTCTGCCTCTGGCCGGAGCAAGACGGTGCTCCCAGCTCTGAGCTTTCCCCTAAAGCCACTGACTCTGCCTGGCTCTTGACTTCTTTCAAGATGTTGGATTTCCTTAGGCTTGAAATATGAGTTTAAGTGTTAAAATTCTTGGATTTGGATCTGTGATTCCCAAGGCTGTACCGGAATCCCTGAGGAGTCGTTGATATCACCCTTTGTGACCTTTATACTTCCAACCCCTCTGCCACCATGTCCATGGTCTTTCTTAGAAGATTCTTGGTCCCTATTGTAGCCACACCTCTCTCCTGTGAGCCTGAGCCACTTTTTCATGATCCCTGATAAATCCAATTAGGACTGAGCCCAGCACTCCAGGTGTACTCTGAGGTGGGTAGACTAGATGGTGACTGTCCCCTCCATCATTCTAGATGTGATGTCTTTTTAAATGTGGATCCCAGTCCTACTCACCCATTTGGCAACTGCCTTACTCACATCAACACATGCTGGTCTCCTAATCAAGGGGACAATATCCAAGCCATAGAAAGCATTTTTTTTCATATTCATTTTAAAGTTATCCTGCCTCGTTTAGGACAGTGGTCCTCACACTTGAACATATGTCGGAATCACCTGGAGGGCCAACTAAAACGCAGATTGCTGGACCCCACCCCAGAGTGTCTGACCCAGTGGGTCTCAGGTGGGCCCGAGAATTTGCCTTTCTAACAGGTTCTCCCAGGTGATGCTGGTGTTACTAGTCCAGGGCTGCACTTTAAGAACCACTGCTTTAGGGACAGGCTTTCTGGTATGACTTTGTATCCACAGTCCATACCAGTTCTTTTTTTTAATTTAATTTTATTTTTTGACTTTACAATATTGTATTGGTTTTGCCATATATCACCATGAATCCACCACAGGTATACACGTGTTCCCCATCCTGAACCCTCCTCCCTCCTCCCTCCCTGTACCATCCCTCTGGGTCGTCCCAGTGCACCAGCCCCAAGCATCCAGTATCGTGCATTGAACCTGGACTGGCGACTCGTTTCATATCATACCAGTTCTTAAGGGGAAAAAAATCAACAGCTGTTGCCTCTAAGCCTATATTTTATCATTTATTCCTAGAGTTCTGACCCCCTGGTTCTCCCTGATGCCAAGTGAGTTGGGTTCCTTTCAGATTTGCTCCAGTGGCCAGGGCCAGGACTCATTGCTCCAGAAGCAGGGAGAGTTCTTCCCTTAGGCAGTCTCAGCCCTGTGAGCTGGTCCTGAGGACCCAGGCTTTGAGGACTCCCAACCCTTCCTAGTCCTCTTTGTAGCAGCACTCGGGGCCCAACTCACCTCATTCCATTGGCAGCCTGGCCCTCCCTTCCAGGTGATGGGCAGCCTTCTTCTCCATCCCCTCCCGGCCCATCAGCACCCATCTCGCTCCCTTCCTTCCAGGATGGCCAGGACCTTTAGCAAATTAGACTCCTGATGGCTGCCTCCCAAGGCCCCAAATGCAGATGAGGGCCCAGGTGGACTCCAGCTGTACTTGAGCATGTGTGTATGTGTGAATATATTTTATTTTCTTGAGAATTAAGTGTTACTCCTTTCCAGGAAGAACATATTTCTGCTTTTATAGTGGAGGTGAATAAAAAATAGGATTCACTTTGCTGAAATGCAGTTTATAGCAAGCTGATAAAAGACATTGGCCCTGTAAAACAAGAGATACTTGCAGTACCAGAATGGGGGAAAAAAAAAGAAAGGTGTTTTTTCTAACTTAGTAATCTTTGATCAGTGCATTGAATGATCCTTCCATCTACATGTGAGAGTATGAATTTATTTCCTTGTGAGGTAGATCAATTGCATTATTTCTTTACCATGCTTTGGTTATTTTAAAATACCATTTATTACTAGTTTTTTGCATTTGTTTTCCCTAAAAATGTCCATTAGGGTAAATACTCCCACTGAGCAGACTTCTTGGTGCTGAAATTATGGTCAGTGAGTGGCTGACGGCACCAACCATCTGTTCTGACCTGTTCTGGCTCATAAGCCTCAGGAGCTGTCCACATCTGGCAGGATCCAAAAGAGCCAACTTGAGACCATTCAGAGAGCACTGGCCAGGGAGTCACACCTCAGCTTCCTCATTTGTGAAATTAGGGGCGAAATGAGATGACCTCTAGGGTGTTTCGGGTTGGTTTGTTTTGAGTTCTGAGCGCCTATAAAATATTTTTTTCTGCCATAGTTATATACAGCTCTCATGACAACACTTATTTACAGATAGATATGGCAAGCCACTGACAGCCTTGATGCTGGGTCTTATACCTGGAAATGATCATTCCAGCTTTTAGGCAGCATAAGGAACTTTAGAATTTACAAAGCCATTTCCCATCCTCAGTGTTTTTGCTGGGCCCTGTAAGTTACATGCTGTATAACTCCCATTTTATAGGTGAAAAGACAGATTCAAAAGAGCTCAAGAAGTTTCCTTCAGTTTGGGTGGCGAGGACATGGAGAGCCAGGGCTCAACTGTGCATGCCTTAGTAGTATGTGCATTGGCTGCTTTGCCTTCTGGCAGGGCTGAGTTTGCACATTTTAATGTTGCATATCAATAATTGTTGGTCCACAGCACCCCCATGACACAGAAACCTAATAATGGAACCCTACCTGCATCCAAAAAGGATTTGACGCAGCAGAAATAAACCATAATGGCAAAGTCAACTTTTTTTTCAACCAACTAGTTCCCAATCTTCCATCAAAATAGAGGTAAAAACTAAAGATGGACGAGGTTCACCCTGATTGAGACAGTTTCATTCTTCTTACAAACGTATGCATCACAAAGTATTTCAAGCATTCAGCATAGCGCAGAACACTCAACACCCATGGTCTTGCTACCCAGAGTTAGTGTGTTCACGTTTTCCTCTATTGGCATCATATTTCTTTTAAAAAAATGAAATACAGCAGTTCCCACCGCAACCCTTTTTGTTCCCCGTCTGTGTGGGGGTCAGGGCCAAATTATTCAAAATGTTTTGATATATACATTGGGAGGATCTATCAGTTGTTGAAACAGGAAGTACTTTTTTATCATGGTAAAATGTACATAACATCAAACTTGCCATTTTAACCACTGTAAAATTTACAGTGCAGGGACGTTAAGTGCCTTCATATTGTTGTGCAAGAAGCACCAGCAGTTATCCCCAGAACTTTTCATTATCCCAGACAGAAACTCTGTACCCACAACTCCATTGCCCCATCCCCCAGCTCTAGAAACCACTATTCTCCTTTCTGTTTCTATGCACTTGACTACTTTAAGTACCTCACCTAAGTGGAATCATACTTTTGTCCTTTTGCATCTGGCTTATTTCATTTAGCATAATGTCTTCATTCATATTGTAGCATGTGTCAAAATTCCATTCCTTTTTAGGCTGAATAATATTCCATTGTATGTATAAACCACAGTTTGTTTATCTGCTCATCTGTTGATGGACATTGCTTCCAGAAGTATTTTGGCATAATACTACTATGCACACAAGTATCCAAATACCTCTTTGAGTCCCCGTTTTCACTTCTTTGGGGTATATACCCAGAAGTAGAATTGCTGGATCATATTACCATATGATGAGAAATGTTCAGAGTGCACAAGGTTCCAGTTTCCAGTTTATCCACATTCCCATCAACACTTGCAGGGTTTTGGTTTTTGATAATAGCTATCTTAACAGGTATAGACAAGAAGTGCTTTCAAAGCTCATCTTCAGTTAAAGAGGAAGAGACTGAAATGCTAAGAGGGAAAGGGTCCTTCAGAGAGGCTGAGGTCACAAGCAAGTCAGTGACATAGCAAGACCTGGAATCTGGGTCCCCAAACTCCCACGCGGTTATTTCTACTAAAACACAGTCTAGTTTCCATGGCTTTCTGTCCAAGTGTGTACAGTCATAGACATGGACCGCATACAGATTTCAGATTTATTTGTTTTGATCCTAACTTTATTTTTTTTTTAATTTGAAAATAGTGTCAACATTTTAAAATGTGCTCATGCTGAGATGCTCAGTGCTGAGATGCTCTGTGTGACTGTAACCCGCCAGGCTCCTCTGTCCATGGGATTCTCCAGGCAAGAATACTGGAATGGCTTGTATTTCCTTCCCTAGGGGATCTTCCTGTTACCACTAGTGCCTCCTGGGAAGCCCTTTAAGATGTGAGGGATCCTACTTTATTTTAAAAATCTAGGAACTTCCCTGTAGTCCAATGGTTAAGACTCCATGCTCCCATTGCAGGGGGCACAGATTCAATCCCTTGTTGGGGAACTAAGATCCTGCATGCTGTGCAGTGTGGCCAAAAAATAAATAAAAATATGGATTTCTTATTTCTCCCTTCCAAATCAGAAGGTCTGGTGATTCGGGACCAACATTCTGGCATAGCACGTTTGGAGTTGAGCGGCAAGTGCTGTCTTTAGGTGAAGCGTTAGTTCGCCACACTGTTGCCAGGCCCCACCACTCCCTAGTATCCTTCCGCACAGACTGCTTCACACACTGGCTAGTTCGTATGACACTGGAGCTTGCAGCTGTCTGCTCTAAGCACATAGGTGTTAGTTATTCTGTGTGTCAGAGATGCATTGATATGTTTAACATCATAGGCTGGTCCCGCACCCCCCACGCTCTCCTCTGTTTTTGCTTTGTCTATCTGAATATCTCAGCTATTTCCTCACCCTAGAAATGAAGTCATATTGCAAAGAAATAATGAAAAATATAAATAGGGAAGTATTTGAATAGTCTAATTTGGAGACAGTGTGATGTATTTGCCTAATCTGATTTGGAGATGATATGAAACACCAGCATGAAAGTCCAGTGACTTGGATGCTTGTCTTAATTCTTCCAGGAAATTCCTGTCTGGCCTCCTTCTGCTTGTGTGTCCTCAGGGGAGGGGAATCTCCAAGGTCCCAGGGGACAATCTAGTTTTTAATGAAGATAAAACCTACTCCTTTTTCATATCGATGGAGAAAATCACCTCACCCATTTGAGCCACTTCCCAGACCCATGTGAAGTGGCCCTTCCTATGACTGCCGGCACACCCACCCTCTGCTCTCTCTTTGCTGGCAGGTGAGAAACGACCTGACTGGGGTTCTGTATGGTGAGGACATCGAGATTTCAGACACCGAGAGCTTCTCCAATGATCCCTGCACCAGTGTCAAAAAGCTTAAGGTACGTGCAGCTGGCCAGGGCCTGGAGGCCAGACTGATGGCATGTTCGTGGGGTTCCCCCAAATCCCTGACTTTGAAAGAGTCTTGAATTCAGGCTGTTTCATTTTGTCCTTGGCATTTGAGATGTGAGGAAAAGCTCCCAGGAGCTGGCTGTCCCTTGCTTGTTGTCCAGCACTGGCCAGAGGCCTGCTTGCCAGATGCATGGCCATGTGGAATTGCTGGGTGATTTCGTATCTCTCAGCAGAGCCTGAGAGGCAAGCAGGGCACAACAGATATCACTGGCACCCACTCAAGGACAGGCTAGTGGGAACACTAAAGACTCAGACCTGGCCCCTGCCTTCAGGGAGCTTCCTTCCTGTTGTGAAGAGGCTCACAGTCAGAACCTCTCTTGCCCAAACCCACAGCAAGGAAGTAATGTGGTTGGAACTGAAAGCTCAGGCTCCTGACCCCCTCCAGTGACACTCACTCCAGGAACAGAAGGGTCAACTAGATGTTTGCAGTTGTAAGTAGTCCCCAGCTGTCATCTGCAATTCATTTCCCAAACTCTCTCAAACGCCATGTTTGTGCCAGACCCTCTCCTGGGTTCACAGCCATTATCAGGCTTGCCTATGTCCTCAGGTGTCTGAAGGCAGATACCTCCCAGGGAAGCCAGGAACAGAGGGGCTGGGGAACAAAGGGAGAAAGTGACTCATCCCACCCAGGAGAGGATTCAGACACGGCTGCAGAGAAGGGACAGCCATGGAGGATGGACAGGGTGGAGACCCGCAGGGTAAAAATCAGAGGCAGGGCGGCCATGCTCTGTACTTGGGATCAGCAGGAATTCCAGGAAGCTGGAGTATCGGGATGGGGGCACAGAAAAGATGCCAAGGCTGGAAATAGAGTTTGGAGCCAGTTTCCATGAGCCTTGAATGTTGAACTAAGAAGTTTGGTCTTTTGTGCCAGGCAGCGGGGAGCTTCTGGGGGTTGTATGTAGGTACAGACGTTAGTTAGCGCTGTCACCCTACTCTTCCATTCCCCATGCCCACACTGAAAGTAGCCTGCGGCCTCAGATGCCAACTGCTGACATGTCCCTTCTCTCTTGGCGTGATCCCAGATTATACTGATCAGAGCAGGTGGCCGTTTAGAGCTTATGAAGCCCTCAGTTCACACACGGGGAGACTGAGACACAGAGATGGGGACAAGGGAGCAGAGCACCAGTTGTTTGTCACCTGCCCAGGAGCAGACACCACATGTGCACATGATATTTCAGCCCCGGAAGCCTCTGCCGATGAGGAAACGGTAGTAAGGAAGGGCCTGCTGGTAGCCTGGGTGTGTGCCCAGCTCTTTCCCCACAGGCCATGTGATCTGAGGGTGGACTCGGGTTGTGTGGGGCCCAGAGCATCCAGAGGGGAGGAGTGCCTGCTCTGCAGGGACCACCTGGGGTGATTGGGACCCTGGTGCTGCGCTGACATTCTCCGGCCACATGCAGTGTCTCCCCAGGGTGGGCACTGGAAATAGCTTCCTGCACCTGGGAGACCCGGCGGAATTCTGTGGGCTTTAAAATTTAAAGAGTCCTTGTGTGTGGAGCAGACGCACTCGTTGAAAGTCTGCAAGGAACTGGGGCTAGAGCTTGGTGCTCTGCTCACCAGCCAGCCAACGCCACCAGAAGCAAGAGTGATCTGAATGCTGATGGAAATAGCAGCTGGCCTTTCCAGAGCCCTGAGCAAGGGCTAGAGCTCTTGGCTTCACCTGCCCATTCAGTCCTCCCCAGAGCCCTGGGCCAGAGGGGATTTTTGTATCCTCATTTCACAAATAGGGAACTTGAGGCTCAACAAGGTTAAGGACCTCATCCCTAGTCACCCAGCTGGAAAGTGGTGCGTTGGAATTCAAACTCGGATCTGGGCAACACCATGGTCCAGCTCCCCCACCACCCCGCACAGCTGCGGTTCTGAGAGAGGGTTCCAGCATCACATAAGCCCGGGAGACAGAGCCAAGGACAGCACGCTCAGTCTCTTGGCAAAGGCTCCCCTCAACATGGAGTGCTCTTCCCTCACCACCTGCGTAGCTACTTCTCAAACCTTCCTCTAGTCTTTTCTCAGTTGTCCCCCTTTCCCAGAGGCTTTATTTAAAATTTAAATCCCGGCCCCTCACACTCCCACTCCCCCTTTCTGTTAATTTCCTCCATTTCACTGATGGATATCTGTATCAGTTTCCTGGGGCTGCCATAACAAAGCACCATAAACTAGGTGGCTTAAAACAACAGAAGTTTATTCTCTTACATCTTAAGGACAGAAGGCCAGGGTCAAGATGTTGGCAAGCCCATGCTCTATAGCAGGCTCAGGGACTCTTCCGTACCTTTCTCAAAGCTTCTAGTGTCAACTGGCAATCCTTGGGATTCCTTGACTTGCAGCTATGTAACTCCTTTGCCTAAACTGACATTTCCCCTCTTTCCCTTCACATATTTTTCTTCTTAGGAAACTAGTCTTGGAGGATTAAGAGCCTGCCCTGCTCCATTATCACCTTACCTTAACTGATTTCATCTATTAATACAATGATGCTGTTTTCAGATGAGGTCACGTTCTGAGGTATCAGGGGTTAAGACTTCAACATATCTTTGGGAGATGCAGATCACCCCATAACAATATATGACCTCCTGTTCATTTTTCCCAGTTGTTTGCTGTCTGTCTCTTCGTACTAGGATGATAGCTCTAGGAAGCAGCAGTTTCTGTATGTCTGGATCACTGTTTTATTCTCCACCACCTGGAATCAAACCTAATTTGCTCGACAAATTTGCTGAGTGGGCATAAACCAAATACAAATCTGGACAGACAAAGCCAACAGAACACAAGGATAAAACACTCAGATAAAAGTAACTTCTGGAGAGCTCAGAGAAGAAGCAAATATCTGGTGGGATAAGATAGAGAAGGAAGTACAGCGGACAAGGAAGAAAACTAAATAGTGACTGCTGCTGCTAAGTCGCTTCAGTCGTGTCCGACTCTGTGCAGCCCCATAGACAGCAGCCCACCAGGCTCCTCCGTCCATGGGACTTTCCAGGCAAGAATACTGGAGTGGGGTGCCATTGCCTTCTCTGAAATAGTGACTAGCAAAATTAAAATCTGCTTTGGCGGTAGTAGAGAGCAGAGTTAATGCCACAAAAAATAAAAATCAATAATATGCAGGACAAACTTGAAATACTTTCCCAAAATTCAGAGGAAATGGTCAAAGAGATCAATCTAATGAGAGGAAAGATAAGTTATGGACACTGGAGAAGATAGATGCTGAGGGAAAACTGGGACAAATGAAACAGAACCAAAATCTAAAACAAAATAGGCACCCGAGTATCAGTAAGTTCAGCTACCACCCAGATCTTCCATTCTCCATGGAAAGGAACTGGGGATCCTTGGAGAAATGGCTGACCTGGGACTGGGATAGGAAACATACCAAATGATCCTGGAGCATCCTGTAGTGCCAGAAAGTTGAGGACGTGCTCAAACCACATCAACAACACACACTGATTTGGAGGGGGAGCGGTGTCAGAATTGTTCACCACTAAATGAAGTAGCCACTGAAAGAGCTCCCAATGGCCAGAACTGAAACATTTGAGCAATACAGTAAAAGTAGTATTGGATTATAACCCAGAGTATAAAACAAAAGCCCATGACTGAGTAGGTAAATGGGAGAGAATATACAAATCTTCTGTGCCAAAGAATTCCAAATAATTTGTGTAGATATTTCAGGCCCAAGGAAATGGAGCAGAAGTACCCACTTGTTAAGTGTCTTCCTTCCAAAGAGCACAGGATGAAAAGGGGGAAAAGAAGAGTAACTTAAGAGTGGAAGAACCTGACCAATGCTACCTTGGCCAAGTGACCAAGGTCAGCATTTACATGGTAAGTCCTGTTGATAGTATATACCTTTGATATGATCCCCCAAACCTATAAACCCAGTCTAACTGAGAAGTGAATTCTGGTTGAAAGCCATCCTGCAAAATACCTGACCAGTACTCCTCAAAACTTTTTCTGTCTTCAAAACTAAGGAATGCTTAAGCCAAAATGAGCCTACAGAGACATGACAACAATATATAATGTGGTATCCTGAATGGGATCCAGGAGGAGAAAAAGGACACTAGAGAAGAAAAAAAAAACAACAACTAAGAGTATCTGAATAAAGTATGAGCTTTAGTTAATTATGAATGGATATTGATTTATTAATTGTAACAAATGTACTATATTAAAGTAAGATGTTAATAATAGGGGAAACTGGGTGAGAGACATATAGAAATTCTCTATACTTTCTTTGTGATTTTTCCATAAATCTAAAACTATTCTCAAGATATTTATTAAAAAAATAAGCAACAAACTTAAGAGGATTCAAGAGAGAACTCCTAGATGGGACCATACAAAACTGCCAATATTGAACCATTTTATAACTACAAAGTCAACAGTTTCGTAAGGAAATACATAGACTATATGTGCAGACTAGCTGGCCTTTCTACATTCACCAATTCTACAGAATTGGTGAAAAGAGAGTCATACCCAGACACATTTTGTTAAAAGTTTTGAAATACAAACACAAAAGGGAAAATCTACAAGTACCTAGGCCAGAAAAAAAAAAAAAAAATTGCCCACAAAGGTGCAAAACCAGTCTACCTCGACTCCCCTGCAGCATTCAATCCCAGAAACGACGGAGCAGCTAGGAGACATTTTCCCACATGTGAGGTTCACATGCTGTATTACTAGCCAGGTGCCCTTGAAGTTAACCCTTGAAGTCCTATGTCAGCCTGCCTTGAACAACAGCTAACTTTATAGCTGAGGTCATGACAGAAGCAGGTGAGCAGGGATCATGGAAACCGTAGAAAGAACTAAGTAGTTGTTATAAAAGTACATGCAGATGCAGAAGTTCATTTTGAAAGCAAACATGAATATACATATATTGCAAATAAATACTGAATTAACAGTAATTGAGATATAAAAACCCAAATTCCATTAACAGAGGCCAAAATGTGAGTAAAAAAAAAGTCCTGATCTTAATTAGAAGTGGGGCTCAAAAGAGACTATTTTGCTTATGATTTTCATAATTAGAAAAATATAAGTTTAAAGGGCTTTGAATAACTTAATAGCAAATATGTTAATACTATAACATAAGCAGAACCCAAAGCTCCTGAAACACAGAAGATAAAAGCAAAGAAAATCTAGTCCACATATCAGAAAACAAAGCAAACATGAAAACCAGAAAACATAAACTAATACTGAGAATCAAATATAATCATTCTGACCAGAAATTCAAATAGGTCAAACTCCAGAAATTCAAATAGGTCAAACTCCCTATAAAGAGGCAAAGACTTTCAGGTTGTGTTTTAAAGAACTAGCTATAGTTATATTTACAACACAGTGACACAGAAAGGTCAAAGGTAAAAGGTCAAGCAAAGGTATATCAAGCAAACCAAACTGAAGCAAGGATCCGATGTTCACATTAGAATACAGAGTATTCAAGGTACAGGCATTGACCAGGATTAAGTGGTTTTCTATAGATAAAGGTACAATTCACCCTGAGAATAGCATACTCATGGACCAGTATTGCTCTAAATTATATCTCACTGAAATATATAAAGAATGGCCTGTTAAAATACCAAGAAGAAGTGACGCAAACACAGTAGTATTGGGAGCCACAACATTTTTCTCTCAGTCTTGGACAGATCAGCCATTCAAAAATAAGCAAGAACGTAGAGGAACTGAATAATGGGATTAATCAGGCTGATTTAGCACATATATATCAAAGTTTGTATAAAAGAAAGGCAGGAAATAAAACCATCTCTGTGAGATGAAGACCCAAGGGCTTTAAGCTCACTCTGGATGGACCTGTTTTTTGATCAGGAATGTTTAATGTAAGTGGTCACCAGGCTGGGCTAGGAGGCCACCCCTCGCAGGGCCCTGAGTATTTCCATGGTGCCTGCGCTGAAGCACAGGACTGTGTCAGGGAGAACACCAGGCTCCAGATGTACCCTCTGTTCATTTTGAAGCCACAGAACGCATTCCAGGACATAGTACAGCATAGGGTTCTTCTGTCTTGGTGCAGAAAGAATTCAATCAGAGGCAGAGTGACAGGTAAGGGAAGAGTTTTTAGTATAGGGTGCTGTGAGAGACACAGCTGGGCAGGCAAGGGAGTAAGGCACTGAGAACTTACTGGGCTCTGGTTTTATAATCAAAGGGAAAGTGAGGAGGTGGAGAAGGCCACCTTCTTCCTCGTACTTGAGTAGACGTCAAGCTTCCACCATCAGTTCTTTCTCCATGTTGGGTAGGGGAGTTTTCTTGTCCCTGCATAGTCGAACTAGGACTGTCGTGGAGCTATGAAAATGAGCAGGAAGGTGGTAAAATATACTAAAATATGGTAAATCATCTCAGGTTTCGATTTAAGACCATCTTTTCCCTATATTTTTGTTTTTAATGTGTACAGAGGATCATGTCCTAGAAGTCATTAACTTACCTACCTCACTGGGCAGGATGTGGGTCTTATGTCACCCTTGTTTTATTGTCTGGGGGCACGTCTCATGATTCTGTTGCATTCGTTGTTAAGCAAGACTGCTCTCTTGATGAATCAGTCACTTACAAGATCTCCCATACTTTTTTCTTTATTTATGATCCTTTAGTGGGATTAACTATTTAATTGCCTCCTTTGTCCCTTTACGTTGTCCCTATCAATTTCAGGAGCAGCCACCAACCCATCATTCAGGATTCAGACTCCAGGGAAATCTCCCTGTTTTATAAATCAGATGACTGGCAACCTTCATTCCATCTGCAACATTAACTCCCCCTTGCCGTGTCATAGCATGTCCCCAGCTTTCAGGGATTTGAACATGGACATCTTTGGGAAGCTATTACAGGAAGGCCACAAAGACAGGTCTTGAGGAGGACTGTTCCCCACTTTGCTCCATGGGAAAGTCCTAGTGGGAATTACTCTCTACCCCACAGGCCAGAAGCCCAGCCTGACTGCCTGAACTTGAGGTTCATACAAGTACCCCAAGGGGACTTGAAGCTACAGAATAAATGTGGTGCATCTTCCCAGCAGGCCAGCTTTTCTCAGAGACATGGGAAGAAAAGCATTTTTATCTTCAGATGAACAGAGATACATTATCGGAATGCTAAATATACATGAATTTTCAAGATAAAATGATAAACTTTAAAGAAGTGCCATGCTTCACCAGGGCTGCTGGGGCTGTTCCCTCTTTCACTCCTATCCTTAAGAGAATATGGCTTCTGATTCTCTGCTTTTGGGGAAGGAAAAATAGTCTAAGAAAAACTAATTTTAGCTAAATGAAAGAGAATACTCATTCTGGGTGTGGAATCAGTCTGTCAGAGCCAGGGGGAACTTTGGAAAGCATCTAGGCAAACCCTCTCAGGCTTACCCCAGGTCTCGAGACCAAAGTGAGGGGGCAGGAGCAGGCCTGGGCTTCTGACCCTTTCACCAGTGCGCCCACTGTCTCAGGCCAGGCCGCCTCCCAGCCCACATCATGGCGGGCCTCTAATCGCTCAGCCACCTTGTGCTCATTGCACGGCACCCCTTTCTACAACATTGAAGATGGCATCTTTTGATTTTTCAGCTACCTAGTGGGTAGAGTAATCTGTAGAAAGCCAGGAAGCTATTAAACGTGGGCTTAGACAGATGCTCAGGTGTCAGGAGACATCAGATAACTCACAGGTCAGTGTCAGGGTCAACCTTGACCTTCTAGCAGAACCCCCACACTGCTGTCACGGGGAAGCAAGATGGGCGGCTTTCTTCTTTCCTGCTCTTTTACATGCACATCAGCTATTTTAATGTCTCAGGATTGCATTTGCCCCTCAAGTCCTTCCACTTCAAAATCCAAGGTACTTTTGTCATTGCAGCAGACTGGGTGTGGAGCCCCAGCAGCCCAGGCCCTGGGGGGTTGGCCTTCTCAGCTCGGGAGGGAATATATAGGGATTAGTGGTCAAATGCTTGGGCTCTGGGGCCAAACTCACCTTGGGTCGAGGCCAAAGCCACCACTTCTTATCCCTGTGACCTGATGTCTTAGGTTGAACTCCCTAAAAACAGAGTCTGAGACCCTTGTGAAAGAGATTTATCAAGAGTGTGCTCAGGAGAAGGGGAGAGACGTGGGGTAGGGCAAGAGGGGAGCTAGGTCAGAATGTCTGGCTGGTGACTGGTTTAACCCAGCCCTGCTGGCTCTCTGGCGCGCAATCTGCACCACAGAGCTGGTCCCACCTTTCAACAAGGGGGCTGGAGTTTCCTACCGTGTGAGTCAGTCACTGGCTGCTACAGAGGGTGAGGTGCAACATGACCTTCCAGGGCCTGGAAGCTCCCCTTGGCTGAGGGAAGTTCTCCAGGAAAGGGAGGGACCTGGTGGCAGCCCACCCTCACTGCAACTGGGTTGGTGCTCCAGCCCCAAGGAGGGGGTGCCATAGGACCACCAGCATATGCTCTGCCTAGGCTGTGCACTTAAGGCTCTGGGGCTCAGTTTGCACATGAGACTGTCCAGCATGGGCATAATAATAGCACCTACCTCCTAAGGCAACAGCTAGAAAGAGTTCAGGAGCTGTCATTTGTGAGGGTTATACACTAGTGCTTTGAATTGAGTCATGCTTCTTAAGTGTTATTTTTGTGTGAGATTTTAGCTCCCTTTAAGGGCCCCAGAGACAAAGGGCTTCTTTCTAGACAACAGATGAGAGGAGCCAAGAAAAAGGAAAGGAAATCCACCCAAGGATTGGACTGAGTACACCTTCTGGGGCCTCCCAGCCCATGGCTGTTCCTTCCATGTGTGCACTCGCCTGTGAGTGTGGCCTGTTGAGGGTGTAAACACAGGTCTCCGCTACCATCCATGACCGTAGAGCTAGCCCTCTAAGAAGAAGCTGTCATTTGTCTGATCTCAGGACATCTATGTTCACTCCAGACAGCCCCCTGCAGAGCCAAGCAAAAGTCCATGGCGGGGACTTCTGAGACCCTGCCCTCTGCCATTTCCAGGGTCTCTAACGTCACAGCACTGTTCTGCACGCTCATCCTCAGACATGGCTGTCCTCCCCTACCCTGTGGCAATCCTTCAACTGCCCCCTAAGCCCTTTCATCTATAGAGAAGAGTGCCTTTATACCCCTGGCAGGGAGGTGGGTGGCCATGGCCAGAAGCGGGTCCTCTGCCAACAAAGCTCTTTCCTTTCTCTGGATTTTAAGCAAACCATACAAGTTATACAACATTGAAAAGTGTGATTCTGGAACTTTTGTGATAGTGTGGGTGTGTTAAAATTTTTAAGATTCCCCCAATCCAAAATCTTTCCCTTCACCCCTGAATCTTCCCCTTCACCCCTGAGTCTTCCAACAAACTGCTACTCCAGAAAGAACAACCAGGTATATCTGCAGTTTTTACACTCTCAGGAGAACTCCTCTGCCCTGGGAGTACACATATCCCATTTTGAGAGCACCTTCAACTCTTTATGCTTCTCAAGACACCCCCCAAGTATCACTCCAGTCACGTTTCCCATTGTCCTCTCCCGACACTTGATCCAGGCTCCACCTGCACCAATTTCTGGCTTGTCCTCTTTTCTCCTAGATTTTGCAGCACCTTGCCCTTTACTCACCATCTAGAATCAGAGTGGGTGTGAATATCTTCCTGCATCAAGTGCAACCTAGCCCTGGATAGGCTCTTTCTCCAGGGCCCTCTAATGGTCAGGAGGCACCAAGGTGAGAGTGCTGGCTTTGGGGTGCTGTGCTGGATTTGGGAAAGCCTTTTGCATCTCTAGGAAGGAGTTAAGTAGATCCGTGATCCCTTGGGTCCCAGGAGAGAACTTCACAGAGGAGAAAGTGGGACAGGGATGGTTTCTCCGAGTAGGGGCTCCTGAGCTAAGGCAGGAAGGGAGAGCAGAACGAGTGGGGTGGGAGGGAATGGCATTCTGGATGCATGAACTTGTATAAAGAAAGAGAGGACAAGTGAGAAAGTGGATGAATGAGTGAGTGAATGAATGGATGAGGGTATGGCAGACAATCTAAGAGAACTTCAGGTGGTTCATTCTCTGGGATGTGGAGGTATGGCAAGAAATGTGATTATTGAAATGAGCAGGAGTGAGTTGGTAAAGAATCTGAGATGTTCTAAGGTGCTCAGACCTTGATTTGTCAAGGTCTAAGACATGGAAAGATTTTACACAATCAGATTTGAATTTTGGAATGATTCCCTTGTCTGCTCTGTGGAGACTGGATAGATGGAGCAGGACTAAAGGCAGAGAGATCCAGCTGGGAGGCTGTAGTGGTTCACCAAGTAGAGAGTGATGGTGGCTCAACCCAGAGCAACGGGGCTGGAGAGACCAGAGGCATTCAGGAGCTAGTGAGCAGAGGCAACCAACAGGCCCTGGTTATGGCTAGGGTGAGGAGAGGAGAGAACCTCAGGTGGCTCCCAAGTTTCTGATCTTAGGGAGTAGGAGGTTGGCAACACCATTCTAGAGATAGGCAGTACAGGAGGAGGAAAGAGGCATTTTGGGAATAATGGTGAGTTCACTTGGGACACGTTGAACTTCAGGTGCCTGGGAGAATCCACATGTAATCCAGGTATCCAAGGGACAGCTAGAGAAAAGGCGGCTCAGGAGAGAGATTTGGGAGTCCACAGCTTTCAGAGGGGAGTTGTGCTGGGGTCATGAATGAGGTTGCCCAGGGAGAGTGATGAGGGGGAGAACTGTATGGAACACCAGCATTAGGGGTGAGCAGAAGGATGAGGGCCTGATTGAGAATCTGAGCAGGAATGACCAGGAGGCAGGAGGGAGCATCACGGAAGCCAGCACCAGGGGGCAGAGGTGGGTTCATTAAATCATGAATCCTACAACCACTGGGTCAGCTAAGGAGTGTTACGCCTGTTTCAAGACATGAGAAAATCGAGGCTGCAGGAGATTAAGACCCAGGGTCAGGTGCTGGAGCTGGGATGTCAGCCAAGGTCTCTCTGACTCCAAAATCCAATAAGCTGTTTCTACTGTACCATGTTTAGCAACACAGAGCTTGGCACAAAGTAGATGCTTCATAAATGTTTGTTGGATGGATATGGATAGGTGAATAGTGTTAGCAGCAAGAGATTCTATAAAAAATTTAGCAAATAAGCAGAAAGACCCTAAAGTGTCCCAGGAGCAAGGCCACAGAACGGAAGCAGCTTAGAACTTTTTATAGCATTGCAGACGTGGTGATGACAAAGGCTTGCCTTCCTTCGACTGGGCTCTGTTAAAGATCTTTTAAAGTCCTTTCAGAGCAAGGTTGTTTTTTTTTTTTTTTCCGTCTTTCCATTCTTGCTTGCAAACGAAGGATGATTTTAGAATCCAAGCCTTTTTTATTTTGCTAAAGTACATGATGAGTAAAATGGCCTCCCAGTCAGCACTTTCCAATTTTGAAAGATGCTAAAAACTGATGTTTAAAGGGATGTTTCTCTTCTTTATGCATCAAAGAGCCTTGCGGCCTGCTGGGAAGGACGGGATAAATGTCAGGAAGGTAGCGTCACCTGCAGGGCTGAATCTCAGTGCAGAGGGTAGGACTGCAATTGGGAGCAAGCGTGTGGGCTGAGGCCTGGCTGTCTCCTGGAGGCTGCCTGTATATCCTCCTTCTGCCTGTTCTCCATGGGGCAGGGCCCAGCCTGGATCCCGTCCCCTAGAAAGCAACCGAGAACCCCTTACCCTGACCCAGGAGATAACTTCAGGAAGACACTCAGTAAATCTTTGTTGAATGAATAAATGAGTCAAAGGACCTATGGTGGGGCTTCCCAGGTGGCCTAGCAGTAAAGAACCCACCTGCCAACGCAGGAGACATAAGAAATGCAGGTTCGATCCCTAGGTCGAGAAGATCCCCTAGAAATGCAATCCACTCCAGTATTCTTGCCTGGAGAATCCCATGGACAGAGGAACCTGGTGGGCTGTACAGTCAATGGGGTCACAAAGAATCGGACATGACTGAAGCGACTTAGCATGCAGCACAGAACCTATGGTACAGTATATACCTATTAAGCCCATTGAGGTAATAAGATAATAACTATTTATAGAACGTTTGAATATAGATTTTCCTTTGAAATAAAAAGAGAAGCATGGGTTGGGAGAAGGTTATAAAAAACTTATTCTAGCTGTGGGTTTCCTCTTTGTCAGTAACTATGCTAAGCACTTTATAAGGATAATTTCATTTAGCTCTCTAAGTAAGCACTGTAAGTAAGTTATTCCCATCTTGCAGATGAGGAAATTGAGGCCAAGTTGGGGAAAAGAGCCACTTGACGCCACCCGAGTGGAGCTGAGATTTGAACAAAGCTCAGAACTCGAAGAGACTCTGAAATGCCTTAACTGGGTAGCTCTGTGGACTCCTGGAAGGTGGAAAAGCCTAGCATACTGAGGGGTGGGGTGTTGACTGGAAACTTTTTTCTGCTGCCAACTACCCTGGGGACCTCGGAAGTTCCTTTCTCTCGTCTGGCCTCAGTTTACCTAAGCGTAGAGTGAGGTTGGAAAGCAGACGCTGTGTCAGTGTCCCCCAGTGTTTGCCTGCTCTTGCTGGAGGAGAGCAGGGAAGGAGAGGCCCTTCCGAGCCATTCGCTTCGGCCTGCAGCCTGTGGCCTCCTGGGCTGTGCCGATCACATGCTCACCTCCATATCCGTGTCTTCTGTCCACAGGGCAATGACGTGCGGATCATCCTCGGCCAGTTTGACCAGAATATGGCAGCAAAAGTGTTCTGTTGTGTAAGTAACACTTTGGTTGTGTCCTTTGTGTCTTTGGGGAGGTTCATGAAGCTTCTTCTTGGATTCATTCTTACTGCCTGATCCTTAAATAGCATCATAGTGTTATGGAAAGATGCGGGATCTGGCTGCTCGCTACTTAGAAGCCAATAAACATACCAGGTTGGTGGAAGGGAAAGTTTGCTTCATTTCAGATGGCGGCAACTTGGCAGGAGGGTGGATATCTGTCCAAAGGCCAGCTCCCCACCACTGACAGTCAGTGGGGAAGCTCTTTTATAGACAGATGGAGGGGGCTACATTCAGAAACAGCATAGTCAGCTCTGACAGTCATCATCAAATTGGTCATCAGAGGTCTGACCTGTGTTGTCTTGGTTGATTGGGTACAATTAATCTTCAGTTCCAAGGTCTGTTTGTTTCCATTTCTTTGAGGCCATTTCTTAGAATTATGTCGTGGGTACAGTCTGGTCATCCTGTAGTTAACTTCTCCACCTGGGGTTTCAGTATCTATAAGACAACTCATAGGATATGGCTCAGAGTATTATCTATAGCCCTTGAGAAGAAACTAAAGGTCCTTGACTATGCTTCATAACTACATTATTATTATATGGCTTCTTTGACTGTTTTCCTTTGATTCTGCTTGGTCTCATTTCTCTGATTAAACTTAATCTTTGACCAAAGTTTTCCACAGACAAAAGGCAGGCAGGGGACATGGAGTGGGCAAGGACCATAGGGTCCTGATCCATTTCAACAGGACCAGAGTCTGGCGTGTTGGAAGCAGAAGTGTTATTCTCATTGCTCTTTTCGGGGAGCTAAAACCCCTGGGCTCAGAACAGTTCAGCTGTGGAAAAACCAGGAACCTCAGTTTACTAATCCACTAACCCACTGTCTGGAGAAGGCAATGGCACCCCACTCCAGTACTCTTGCCTGGAAAATCCCATGGACAGAGGAGCCTGGTAGGCTGCAGTCCATGGGGTCGTTAGGAGTTAGACACAACTGAGCGACTTCCCTTTCACTTTTCACTTTCATGCATTGGAGAAGGAAATGGCAACCCACTCCAGTGTTCTTGCCTGGAGAATCCCAGGGACGGGGGAGCCTGGTGGGCTGCCATCTCTGGGGTCGCACAGAGTCGTACACAACTGAAGCGACTTAGCAGCAGCAGCAGCAGCAGCCCACTGTCTAACCATTGCCTTTGTGCTGCCAGCTAGTTCTCAGTCTCCTCAACCCAGCCGTGTTTAATGGAGCAGCGCTGTGTGCACCACACAGGGGGAGACACAGGATTCCAAGGTGGGACAGGGGCGCCTCAAACCCCTTCCTGCCCTGTAAGCCGGGCTCAGAGTGTCAGGCTTAGCACAAACCATCAACCTTTCAGTATTTACCACCAAATCCTTTTCATTGTCTGGTGTGTGATAGATGACAAAGTACATTTTTCAACCTTTTATCATTTAAGCTTTTCAGTAAGCAAGTGAAGCTACTATTGTTACCCTTGTTTTATAGATGAGGAACTAGAGGTCCAGAGAGGTTGGAGGGGCTTGTCCAAGGGCAGAGCCAAGACTCCATCCCCGTTCACCTGATTCCCAATCAGATCCTCTTTCCTCCACGCAATAGTCTAAACTGAGCACATGTAAGAGTTCTAACACGGGAACTATGTCTTTTTATTTTGATGCCCTGGCTCCCGCTCCTGCACCCTAGGGTCAAGAGAGAAGTCAACAGAGTGAGAGCCTAGTCACATGAGTCATTGTCAACCCAATAAGTTCCTCCTCTTAGAATGAGGTTATTCTAGGTCTTGTCTCTAGTGATGGGCCACAGGCCTCTGTTTTCTTTGACCTTTTTTCAGTAACTTGGATATGATTATAAAAATATGCTTATAGGAATTTTAGAAGTTATGAACTATGTTGGAAGCTAGATCCAGGGTGCAAAGAACCTTACCAAGCTGGAATGTTTGGTTAAATCTAGGAAGGCTAAATCTAACTCAGGAGACCCGGGTTCGATCCCTGGTTTGGGAAGATCCCCTGGAGGAGGAAATGGCAATCCACTCCAGTATTCTTGCCTGGAGAATCCCATGGACAGAGGAAGCTGGTGGGCTACAGTCCATAGGGTCACAAAGAGTTGGACGCAACTGTGTGACTAACATACAATAGAAGGTTATATTAGAACAAATTGGGCTGCCTGTGTCTGAGGTGGTAGAGGCACAGCTGAGGAGTACTGTGCATTTAGAGCAAAAGATACTTGGAGTATCAGGTGACCTCAAGGTTACCCTGAGTAACCAGTGTGAGCACAGCCGGCAGGGAGCCAAGGTGGCCATCTGGCTACACACCCACACCAGGGTGGGTGGTCTCTCAGCCGTCTGCTGGAGAGGCCCCACCCAGGGTGTCCTGCTCAGCTCCTGGTGCCCTGTTTTAGAAGAGATGAAGGAACTGAGAAGAGGCCAGGAGTGAGGAGAGAGCAGTGGCTGGAAAACACAGTCATACAAGGATGTTTCCTTGTGAAGGCTCAGGAGCAAAGTGGGAACCGCCCGATCTCTCAAAATAGAAGGGAGGAGGCAGAAGCTACTGGCTGCCGTTTCAGGGATGTCTCTTGAGTTTAGCACTTAGCGCTCAAAAGTCAGTCTCCTTGGGCTTGGACCACTGGTCTGCAGCTTAGTAACTGAATATGGGCTTGTTGACACTTTCTGAATCTCAGTTTTCTCATCTGTCACATGGGGATAATAATAACACCTGTCTCATAGGGTTGTTGCAGAGATTAAATGAGCAAAAACACTTTGCATAATGCCTGACATACAGTGAACTCTCCACAGATGTCAGCAATATTTTTTTGTTTATGTAGGTTTCTGAGGATGGAATGAACCACCATTGGGCTGGCAAGGTTACTAACTGGTAAACTTTACAAGATTGTGTTAAGCATCCTATGTCTCAGTTAAGGATAACAAGGAGTTTTTCATATGAAAATCTAAGGAGGAGCGAGAGAAAAATGGAAAAAACAGAGCAAATTGATTTAATACATTTTACTTCAAACTCATAATACCTCACATGTTACCATCTAAGGTCCAGAAATGGCCCATTTGAAAAAGGAAAATAATGCTCCAAATTAAAAGACATAAATATTTAGAGAAGAAGATGAATTTTATCCCCACATATCCCCAAAGCCTTGTAAACAACTGGCACACGGTAAGTGATTATTGATCCAATAGGAAAAATAAATCAATAAAAATGACCCGGGAAGACGTCACACTGGGCCCTGACCATCTCCTGTTTGTACAAAATGTAGACAGACCTCCTGTTCTGATTTGAGCCAAACCCTAAGCCAAGGTGTGGCTGTGATTGCCCTCCGTGCTGGGATTATTTTCCGAGTGGCATTCCCAGCAGTGTGGTTTCCATTTTGGAACAGACGGCGTGGCTGTCTCCCTCTTGAACAAAAGCCCCAGGCTGCTTGCCTTCCACAGCACGGGACATCGTCTTACCTTCTCATCCCCACTTTCCTCTTCCTCTTAGACGTTGGGCATTTTAAAGGGGCCTTTCTCTTAGAGTCTTTGCTGGCATCTTCATTCATTGAAGTGTTTCTCAGAAGTCTTGTGTTTGGCATTTATTCCGTGTGTCAGATCCTCAGATGGACCTCTCGGTCAGGACTTTCCATCTTACGTGCTTAGGAAGGAGCTCTTCTGGCAGGCATGGAAGATCCCAAGGAGAGTCTTCTCAGTGTCTTCACACTGGATCAAGACTCTGGCGTATGGTGGAGGGAGAGGCTGCTTAGAGCAGAGATGCAGGGCCTTGCTGCCTGTGTCAGGGTCAGGGTCCAGGCGCAACCAGATGGAGACAGCCGTGTCTTTGCCATCCAAATGCCACATGCAGTGCAAACTTTGCAGCATGTTGCTGCATGTTCTTGAGATTGGACCTGCCACCAATGAGAGAGCAGAGTCCAACAAATGCAAAGCCTCTTTATAGCCCTCTGGCAAAATGTTCACTTTGGCTCCAGCAAAGGATGAGCGTGACCTGTCACTTCTCTCTACTTGGTGGTCTGTTCTAAATTCTCGAGCATTCTGACCTGGGTTCTGGTTTTAGTTCTGCCAGCTGTGTGACCTCAGACAGGCCACTGTGCAACTCCAGTCCCCAGCTGCCTCACTCCTAAAGTGGAAGCGATGACCTCTGCCTCATGTGCCTCATTGGATGGTTGAGAGGCTTATACAAGGTCACCAAAGGATGACCATCATCCCAACTGTGAACTGCGTTACTGATGTGAGGATTTATTGCTGTTGTGGTTGTGAAATGCCTGTAAAAGGGAAATATCCTTCTTGCATAGGGAGGTGAGAAGGCAAAAGGAAACTTAATAAAAAGATGAAATTGGATTTTAAAATTACCTCATGGCCACCTGTCTGCAGCTAATGAGAACAGAGTGGTTCATGGGACTGAAGAACATGGGCTTAGGACGGCCCATCATTACCTGGCAGGGCTGTTTGGTGGCCACAGGGCCTGAGACCTACTAGAGGTCTACTAGAGGCAAAAAAAAAAATGAAAACCAAGGTGACCAAGTCAACTGAAAGTGTGTTCAGTCAGTCACTCTACAACCAGTTATTGGATGCCCTTTATACATCAGGCACTGTGCTCAGCACTGGGGACCCTGGGAAGAGCAGACACCACCCCCCCACCCCACCCCAAAACTCCCTATTTGGCAAAGGAGACAGACAAAGATACCAGCAGCTTCTTAAAGGTCAGTGTCCCACAATCTCAGCTCTTCTGAATGTGGGAATGCTGAAATGGAGGCCCGGAGGCTTCTCTGCAGTTGCTGTAGACATTAGATGCTATATTTAAGCCCAGTCCACCTCCTTTGCAGGAGAGCCTTTTAGACCCTCACTCAAAACCTGTGTACTTTTTTTCTACACATATGTTTAACAATCCCTGCTTTCCATAGCAATTTAAAAGCAGCAGATTCAGAGTGGGGAGAGGGATTTAATGACAGTGAAAGTGACAGCCTAGACCTGACAGTTGGGAAGGAGACAAACCCATCAAAAATGGATCAAAAACTCCAAGAACAACAGTCTGGGGCCATTTGGTATTTGGACCAATCTTCCCTATGTTCAAAAGTATCACTGCCCATAGCCCAAACAATGGCTAATGTTCAGAATAAAGCCTTGAGTTACCAAAATGAGAATGGGATGAGAAGGAGCAGCTGAAATGTTCCTGCACATAGTGTTGGCCAAGCATGTACACATATTACCTCATTTATTATTATTGTTATTATTTTATTGAAGTATAGTTGATGTACAATGTTGTATTAGTTTCTGGTATACAGCAAAAGATTCAGTTATGTATACATTTTTTCATATTCTTTTCCATTGTGGTTTATTATAGGATATTGAATATAGTTCCCTGTGCTATACAGTAGGAGCTTGTCATTTATCTGTTTTATATATACTAGTTTGTATTTGCTAATCCCAAACTCCTAATTTATCCCTTCCCCCTTCCCCTTTGGGTAACCATAAGTTTATTTTCTATGTCTGTGAGTCTGTTTCTGTTTTGTAAGTAAGTTCATTTGTATCATATTTCAGATTCCACATGTAAGTGATATCATATGGTATTTTTCTTTGTCTGACATTTCACTTTAGTATGAAATCTCTAGGTTCATCCATATTGCTGCAAATGGCATTATTTTATTCATTTTAGGGCTGAGTAATGTTCCATGTGGTACACATGGTATATATGTACCACATCTTTTTTTTTTTGATGTTGATTCACATCATGATTTTTATATTATTAAAACTGTGATGTAAGAATTGAAAGTGAAGGGTTTTTTTAATTTATTTATTTTAGTTGGAGGCTAATTACTTTACAATATTGTAGTGATTTTTGCCATACATTGATATGAATCAGCCATGGGTTTACATGTGTTCCCCATCCTGAACCCCCCTCCCAACTCCCTCCCCATCCCATCCCTCTGGGTCATCCCAGTGCACCAGCCCTGAGCACCCTGTCTCATGCAATGAACCTGGACTGGCGATCGATTTCATATATGATAATATACATGTTTCAATGCTATTCTCTCAGATCATCCCACCCTTGCCTTCTTCCACACAGTCCAAAAGACTGTTCTATACATCTGTGTCTCTGTTGCTGTCTTGCATACAGGATTATCATTACCATCTTTCTAAATTCCATATATATGTGTTAGTATACTGTATACTGTTTTTCTTTCTGGCTTACTTCACTCTGTATAATAGGCTCCAGTTTCATCCACCTCATTAGAACTGATTCAAATGTATTCTTTTTAATGGCTGAGTAATACTCCATTGTGTATATGTGCCACAGCTTTCTTATCCATTCGTCTGCTGATGGACATCTAGGTTGCTTCCATGTCCTGGCTATTATAAACAGAGCTGCGATGAACATTGGGGTATATATGTCTCTTTCAGTTCTGGTTTCCTTGGTGTGTATGCCCAGCAGTGGGATTGCTGGGTCATATGGCAGTTCTATTTCCAGTTTTTTAAGGAATCTCCACACTGTTCTCCATAGTGGCTGTACCAGTTTGCATTCCCACCAACAGTCTAAGAGGGTGCCCTATTCTGCACACCTTCTCCAGCCTTTATTGCTTGTAGATTTTTGGATAGCAGCCATCCTGACCGGCGTGAGATGGTACCTCATTGTGGTTTTGATTTGCATTTCTCTGATAATGAGTGATGTTGAGCATCTTTTCATGTGTTTGTTAGCCATCTGTATGTCTTCTTTGGAGAACTGTCTGTTTAGTTCTTTGGTCCATTTTTGATTGGGTCATTTTTCTGGAATTGAGCTGCAGGAGTTGCTTGTATATTTTTGAGATTAATTCTTTGTCAGTTGCTTCGTTTGCTATTATTTTCTCCCATTCTGAAGGCTGTCTTTTCACCTTGCTTATAGTTTCCTTCATTGTGCAGAAGCTTTTAAGTTTAATTAGGTCCCATTTGTTTATTTTTTGCTTTTATTTCCAATACACTGGGAGGTGGATCATAGAGGATCCTGCTTTGATTTATGTCAGAGAGTGTTTTGCCTATGTTTTCCTCTAGGAGTTTTATAGTTTCTGATCTTACATTTAGATCTTTAATCCATTTTGAGTTTATTTTTGTGTATGGTGTTAGAAAATGTTCTGGTTTCATTCTTTTACAAGTGGTTGACCAGTTTTCCCAGCACTACTTGTTAAAGAGATTGTCTTTTCTCCATTGTATATTCTTGCCTCCTTTGTCAAAGATAATGTGTCCATAGGTGTGTGGATTTATCTCTGGGCTTTCCATTTTGTTCCATTGATCTATATTTCTGTCTTTGTGCCAGTACCATACTGTCTTGATGACTGTAGCTTTATAGTAGAGCCTGAAGTCAGGCAGGTTGATTCCTCCAGTTCCATTCTTTCTCAAGGTTGCTTTGGCTATTCGAGGTTTTTTTGTATTTCCATACAAATTGTAAAATTATTTGTTCTAATTCTGTGAAAAATACCATTGGCAGCTTGATAGGGATTGCATTGAATCTATAGATTGCTTTGGGTAGTATACTCATTTTCACTATATTGATTCTTCCAATCCATGAACATGGTATATTTCTCCATCTATTTGTGTCCTCTTTGATTTCTTTCATCAGTGTTTTATACTTTTCTATATATAAGTCTTTTGTTTCTTTGGGTAGATATATTCATAAGTATTTTATTCTTTTCGTTGCAATGGTGAATGGAATTGTTTCCTCAATTTCTCTTTCTGTTTTCTCATTGTTAGTGTATAGGAATGCAAAGGATTTCTGCAACTTTACTATATTCATTGATTAGCTCTAGTAATTTTCTGGTGGAGTCTTTAGGGTTTTCTATGTATAGGATCATGTCATCTGCAAACAGTGAGAGTTTTACTTCTTCTTTTCCAATCTAGATTCCTTTTATTTCTTTTTCTGCTCTGATTGCTGTGGCCAAAACTTCCAAAACTATGTTGAATAGCAGTGGTGAGAGTGGGCACCCTTGTCTTGTTCCTGACTTTAGGGGAAATGCTTTCAATTTTTCACCATTGAGGATAATGTTTGCTGTGGGTTTGTCATATATAGCTTTTATTATGTTGAGGTATGTTCCTTCTATTCCTGCTTTCTGGAAGGTTTTTATCATAAATGGATGTTTAATTTTGTCCTAGGCTTTCTCTGCATCTATTGAGATAATCGTATGGCGGTGTATTATGTTGATTGATTTGTGGATATTGAAGAATCCTTGCATCCCTGGGATAAAGCCCACTTGGTCATGATGTATGATCTTTTTAATATGTTGTTGGATTCTGTTTGCTAGAATTTTGTTAAGGATTTTTGCATCTATATTCATCAGTGATATTGGCCTGTAGTTTTCTTTGTTTGTGGCATCTTTGTCTGATTTTGGTATTAGGATGATGTTGGCCTCATAGAATGAGTTTGGAAGTTTACCTTCCTCTGCAATTTTCTGGAAGAGTTTGAGTAGGATAGGTGTTAGCTCTTCTCTAAATTTTTGGTAGAATTCAGCTGTGAAGCCGTCTGGTCCTGGGCTTTTGTTTGCTGGAGTATTTCAGATTACAGTTTCAACTTCCGTGCTTGTGATGGGTCTGTTAAGATTTTCTATTTCTTCCTGGTTCAGTTTTAGAAAGTTGTACTTTTCTAAGAATTTGTCCATTTCTTCCAAGTTGTCCATTTTATTGGCATATAGTTGCTGATAGTAGTCTCTTATGATCCTTTGTATTTCTGTGTTATCTGTTCTGATTTCTCCATTTTCATTTCTAATTTTGTTGATTTGATTCTTCTCCTTTGTTTCTTGATGAGTCTGGCTAATGGTTTGTCAATTTTATCTATCTTCTCAAAGAACCAGATTTTAGCTTTATTGATTTTTGCTATGGTCTCTTTTGTTTCTTTTGCATTTATTTCTGCCCTAATTTTTAAGATTTCTTTCCTTCTACTAACCCTGGGGTTCTTCATTTCTTCCTTTTCTAGTTGCTTTAGATGTAGAGCTAGGTTATTTATTTGACTTTTTTCTTGTTTCTTGAGGTAAGCCTGTATTGCTATGAACCTTCCCCTTAGCACTGCTTTTACAGTGTCCCATAGGTTTTGGGTTGTTGTGTTTTCATTTTCATTCATTTCTATGCATATTTTGATTTTTTTAAAATTTCTTCTATGATTTGTTGGTTATTCAGAAGTGTGTTGTTTAGCCTCCATGTGTTGAAATTTTTAATAGTTTTTTTCCTATAATTGAGAGCTAATATTATTGCATTGTGGTCAGAAAAGATGATTGGAATAATTTCAATTTTTTTGAATTTACCAAGGCTAGATTTATGGCCCAGGATGTGATGTATCCTGGAGAAGGTTCCATGTGTACTTGAGAAAAAGGTGAAATTCATTGTTTTGGGGTGAAATGTCCTGTAGATATCAATTAGGTCTAGCTGGTCCATTGTGTCATTTAAAGTTTGTGTTTCCTTGTTAATTTTCTGTTTAGTTGATCTATCCATAGGTGTGAGTGGGGTATTAAAGTCTCCCACTATTATTGTGTTATTGTTAATTTCCCCTTTCATTCTTGTTAGCATTTGCCTTATATATTGCAGTACTCCTATGTTGGGTGCATATATATTTATAATTGTTATATATTCTTCTTGGATTGATTCTTTGATCATTATGTAGTGTCTTTCTTTGTCTCTTTTCACAGCCTTTATTTTAAAGTCTATTTTATCTGATATGATTATTGCTACTCCTGCTTTTTTTTGTCTCCATTTGCATGAAATATCTTTTTCCAGCCCTTCACTTTCAGTCTGTATGTGTCCCCTGTTTTGAGGTGGGTCTCTTGTAGACAGCATATATAGGGGTCTTGTTTTTGTATCCATTCAGCCAGTCTTTGTCTTTTGGTTGGGGCATTCAACCCATTTACATTTAAGGTAATTATTGATAAGTATGGTCCCGTTGCCATTTACTTTGCTGTTTTGGGTTTGAGTTTATACACCCTTTCTGTGTTTCCTGTCTAGAGAAGATCCTTTAGCATTTGTTGAAGAGCTGGTTTGGTGGTGCTGAATTCTCTCAGCTTTTGCTTGTCTGTAAAGCTTTTGAATTCTCCTTCATATCTGAATGAGATCCTTGCTGGGTACAGTAATCTGGGTTGTAGGGTTTTCTCTTTCGTCACTTTAAGTATGTCCTGCCATTTCCTTCTGGCTGTACCACATCTTTGTTACCCATTTATCTGTCAGTGGATATTTAGGTTACTTCTGTGTCTTGCCTACTGTAAATAAGTAGTACTGCTATTAACATAGGGGTTCTATGTATCCTTTATTTTATTCATTTGTTTTAAGCTTTAAGTTTTTATTTTATACAAAGAGTATAGTTGCTTTGCAATGTTGTGTTAGTTTATGCTGTACAGCAAAGTATTATCAGCTATATATATATACATATATAGGGGTGCATGTGTCTTTTCAAATCAGATTTTTCTCCAGATATATGCCCAGGACTGGATCATACCTTACCTGCTTCCTGGGAAATCTGTATGTAGGTCAAGAAGCAACAGTTAGAACCAGACATGGAACAAATGACTGGTTCCAAATTGGGAAAAGAGTATGTCAAGGCTGTATATTGTCACTCTGCTTATTTAACTTCTGTGCAGAGTACATCATGCGAAATACTGGGCTGGATGAAGCACAAGCTGGAATCAAGATTGCCAGGAGAAATATCAATAACCTCAGATATGCAGATGACACCACCCTTATGACAGAAAGTGAAGAGGAACTAAAGAGCCTCTTGACGAAAGTGAAAGAGGAGAGTGAAAAACCTGGCTTAAAACTCAACATTCAAAAAACTAAGATCATGGCATCTGGTCCCATCACTTCATGGCAAATAGATGGAGAAACAATGGAAACAGTGACAGACTTTTTTTCTTGGGCTCCAAAATCACTGCAGATGGTGACTGCAGCCATGAAATTAAAAGATGCTTGCTTCTTGGAAGAAAAGCTATGACCAACCTAGACAGCATATTAAAAAGCAGAGATATTACTTTGCTGACAAAGGTCCATCTAGTCAAAGCCATGGTTTTTCCAGTAGTCATGTATGGATGTGAGAGTTGGATCATAAAGAAAGCTGAGTGCAGAAGAATTGATGCTTTTGAACTGTGGTGTTGGAGAAGACTCTTGAGAGTCCCTTGGACTGCAAGGAGATCCATCCAGTCCATCCAAAAGGAAATCAATCCTGACTGTTCCTTGGAAGGACTGATACTTAAGCTGAAACTCCAATACTTTGGCCACCTAATGCAAAGAACTGACTCAGATGAAAAGACCCTGATGCTGGGAAAGATTGAAGACAGAAGGAGAAGGGGATAACAGAGAATGAGATAGCTGGATGGCATCACCGACTCGATGGACATGAGTTTGAGCAAGCTCCGGGAGTTGATGATGTATAGGGAGGCCTGTCATGCTGCAGTCCATGGGGTCGCAAAGAGTCAGACACAACTGAGCAACTGAACTGAACTGATAACAATTCTATTTGTGTTTTTTTAAGGAACCTCCGTACTATTTTCCATGGTGGCTGTGCCAATTTACATTCATACCAACAGTGTTAGAAAGTTCCGTTTTCTCCACATTCTCTCCAGCATTTATTATTTGTAGATATTGTAAATATAATGTTGTTTGTATTTTAGTGATGACCATTCTAACCATGTGATGTGAAATCTTATTGTTTTGATTCACATTTCTCTAATAACTAGTGATGTTTAGCATCTTTTCATTTGCCTATTGGCCATTTGTATGTCTTCTGTGGAGAAATGTCTGTTTAGATCTTCTGCCCATTTTTGATTAGGTTGCTTTTTTGTTCCTCATTTAATTCCTACACCAGCCCAATGAGATGGGCTTTGCTTTCCAAAGGCTATAGGTGAGAAAAGCAAGATCCAAGGAGTTATGACCCAGATTACCCAGATGCTATGTGGCACAGAATTGGCTTGACTATAGTCTTCTTTTCCCCAGGAGATCAGTGGAAAAAATTTTATCTTCATCAAAATTGACTAATGTTCTAAACAAAATATGTTGTCATTCAAATGGACTGAGCTTCTGTGGAAAATTCACTCACAAGGAACACCTAATAGAACAGTGGCAGGTCAAACAGCTATCACAGCAGATTCCTGGGATGCTGCTTCCAAATGATCACATGGTCTTTGATCTCAGCTGCTGCTGCTGCTGCTGCTGCTGCTGCTAAGTTGCTTCAGTTGTGTCCGACTCTGTGCGACTCCATAGATGGCAGCCCACCAGGCTCCCCCGTCCCTGGGATTCTCCAGGCAAGAACACTGGAGTGGGTTGCCATTTCCTTCTCCAGCTGCTGCTACTGCTGCTAAGTCGCTTCAGTTGTGTCCAACTCTGTGCAACCCCATAGACGGCAGCCCACCAGGCTCCCCCGTCCCTGGGATTCTCCAGGCAAGAACACTGGAGTGGGTTGCCATTTCCTTCTCCAATGCATTAAAGTGAAAAGTGAAAGTGAAGTCACGCAGTCATGTCCGACTCTTCGCAACCCCATGGACTGCAGCCTACCAGGCTCCTCCGTCCATGGGATTTTCCTGGCAAGAGTACTGGAGTGGGGTGCCATTGCCTTCTCCGTTCCTTCTCCAGAGAGGAATGCAAATCTGCCTTTGTGTCTGATGAAAAGATCTCCTCATGTTGTCTCTCTGTCTATTGACTCTTACTTACCATATATTCTTAATAGGTGGGGCTATCTTGCCTCACCTTTTAAGATTGAGAAAACTTAATTCCCTGGTGGCCTGGTGGTTAAGGATCCTGGGCTTTCACTGCTATGGCCCCGGTTCAGTCCTTGGTTGGGGAACTGAGATCTCACAAGCTGAGTGATGTGGCCAAAATAAGAAAAGATTAAGAAAGCTTCAGAAAAGTTTTACTTTGTTTTACTAAGAATGGAAGGAAATTAAAACCAAAAAAAAAAAAAAAAAAAAAAAGACTTTGGGTCTTGTCCTCTTGACTTAACTGAATGTGTTTGGGCAAATTCCTCAATCTCTAAGACTCAATTTCTTTGTCTATAAAATAGAGATAATAGCATTCACGTCATAGGGCTATTGTGAGAATAAGATACTGTATATAAATGACCAAGCACATAATAGAGTTCAATATATGTGAGTTCCTCTCTGCCAGTGAAAGGTGAGAGTTGTGAAGTCTCACATGTTTTGAGTGAGTGAGTGCTAAGTCGCTTCAATCATGTCTGACTCTTTGCGACCCTATGGACTGTAGCCCACCAGGCTCCTCTGCCCTTGGGATTTCCCAGGCAAGAATACTGGACTGGGTTGCCATTTACTGCTCCAGGGGATCTTTCTGACCCAGGGGTTGAACCCGCATCTCCTGTGGCTCCTCAATTGCAGGATTCTTTACTACGACACAAGGGAATCCCCCTCACAGGTTTGACCACTGATTAAATAACCTGGAATCATTGGAATGACTCTCTTGTTCAGAGGTTTAGCCCCTAGCCCGGATCTGGGATTATCTTTAGAACACAAAAAAAAAAGTTTCTGTGGGCTAAACCCCATTTATTAGAGGGGAGCCCAGGTGGCTGCCTTCTTTTGTTGAACTGCGGTTTTGTTATGTGATTGTAATATAAGGGCTGTGTTTTTCTACAACAGCTTTGATTGGGGCAAGAGTATAATGTAGTTGCTGGGAAAATGACTACGATCTGAGGCTGCATCATGAAAAGTACAGTGTCTAGAATGAGGGAGGTGAAAGTTCCGTATCACTGGAGGATTCTAGAGAACAGGAAATGTGATCATTGACTTGAGATAGTTGAAGAGCTGTTTTATGAAACAATCTCAGTTTACTGTCTGGAGTCTTCACTGAACCAATGAATAGAGGCCATGGAGATGGAATCTGAGCTTAAGTTAAGGAACAAATATTCTAATTCACCTTTACCCCCAAGCAGATGCTTCACACTCCAGGCTGGGCTTTTTCAGGTGTTGAGAGAATTTTAGAATTGCCTCCCCAGATGTAGGGATGAAAGGAACACTCCTCCAATTCATGGACTTGATAATAACTATTCTGTACCAGACAGAATAGGGGCTCTAGCCCACCTTTCTGGGCAGACCCTGGCCTAGCATGCTAGAGCCTAAGTGGAGGGCAACTAAAACCTCCCAGGCATCCAGAACCATCCTACAGGCTCCTCTCTCCACACCCTCTTGGCCTCTATGCTGTCTTTCTTGTAAGTCAAGGAACATAAAGGGTATAACATGAATTGTTTTCCCCATGTGTGCTCCTAACATAGGTAACTCCCCAGGAATGAATTGCTGGATTGTTTTAGGCTCACATTTTAAATGTATGCAGTTCATTACAGCACACCTAGAGCATTTGCATAACCATCACTCTGTAGTCACTTCCGGGCATTTTGATTCCTGAGAGGGCTGTGAGCTCTACTCAAAAACTCCATTCTGGACTCAGCTTTGATGGAATGTGACATTCCTACACTTTGGGACTTTCTGGGTGCATATAAGCTATCAAAAAGCATGTTTTTCCTGATGTAAAATCATCACAGTAAGAATTAAAGCCAAGTGGGGGTGTATGAGAACAGTCTGACAATTTTTTGCTTAAATGGGAGTTAGGCAGTGCGGCTTTGCAGCATAAGAGGAGGAGACCTAGGTTCCAGACTCTATGACCTTGCAGAAGTGACTTTCCCTCTCTGGTTCCCAATTTCTTCATCTCTAAAATGAGATTGATAAACTTTGCCCAGACCATCTCAAATGGTGAACATGAAGAACCAATAAGATGGGCGCAAAGCATATAAATATAAGGGACTTTTTTTAGGATCTGGATTTATGCCCACCATGCTTTGGGTAAAGATTCAGAGGGATGTTCAGTTTGCCAAGTGGCATCTTACATAAGTTGCATGCTTACATTAAATTTTCTTGGCCCCCTTGCAAAATTGTTCCCCCCTGAATTATATTTTAAGATTATGATCCCAGCTTTTCGTAAAAATCTATACAAAAATAGCCTTATGAAATCTGTTTGTTGTGGGGACACTGTTGATACCATGCTAGCTAATTTGACAGTATCCTCCATATGAGGCTTTTTTTTTTTTTTTTTTAGGGATTAAAGCCTAGAAAACATTTTGCGTCCTTGAGAGACTGGTGTTTTTTCTCCTTAGTGAAAGTGAGAGCTCTGCAATTAATATCATTGCCCTTTTCTCTTGGGCTGCCAGGAAGGTCATCACCTATAGCGTTGGAACCTTCAGTGGACTCATCTATCCTCTGTTCCCTTTACCTCCAGTAGTGTTAGTCACTTAGTCATGTCCAACTCTTTGTGGATCTATGGACTGTAACCCACTAGGCTCCTCTTTCCTTGGGTATTCTCCAGGCAAGAATACTGGAGTGGGTTGCCATGCCCTCCTCCAGGGGATCTTCCCCACCCAGGGATTGAACCCAGGTCTCCTGCACTGCAGGCAGATTCTTATTTGTTATTGTTGTTGTTCAGTCGCCAAGTCATGTCCGACCCCATGGACTGCAGCACACCAGGCTCCTCTGTCCATGGAATTCTCCAAGCACAAATACTGGAGTGGGTAGCCTCTAGGGGATCTACCTGGAGGGATCTACCTTCTCCAGGGGATCTTCCTGACCCAGGAAGATACCACCAATAAGCATATTACCTCCAGTAAGCATATTATAATTTATATTTTCCCAAGCACTTATGTTTTCATTTTTATTCAGTGTTTTATTATTTTAGTATACGTTTCCTATAAACAACCTTGGATACCTTGAGAGATGATGAGGAGGAGACCAAGCAAGTAATGGAGAAATTAACAAATCCTCTGGTATGAGGAAGCCCGAGTCCCCCCACCCCACACCCCAACCTTTCCCACAGGTTTCAAAGCTTTGAAAAAAATGTTTGTCTCTTGGTGCCTTCATGATCAACCCATCTCTTGCAGGCATATGAGGAGAATATGTATGGGAGCAAATACCAGTGGATCATCCCGGGTTGGTATGAGCCTTCCTGGTGGGAGCAGGTGCACGCAGAAGCCAACTCCTCCCGTTGTCTCCGGAAGCATCTGCTTGCTGCCATGGAGGGCTACATCGGCGTGGACTTCGAGCCCCTGAGCTCCAAGCAGATCAAGACCATCTCCGGGAAGGTCAGTGCCATGTTGTCCAGTGATGTCGGCAGAAAGCGCCCAGATCTTGTTCTGGCCTTTGCTGTGTGATTTTGAGCAAATCATTTGACCTCTCTGAGGCTCTATTTGTTATTTGTTATAGGAGTATAAACAAATCTTGTATTTGTTAAAGGAGTATATCTGGCTGTCTCCCTCTTCTAGGGAATTGTGGGAATCAAATGAGGTAAGGGTGCTTTCTAAGCACATAACATGGTGTATGTGTAAGGGATGGAGTCATGACTCTTATAGTACCAACTGCAGGCATTGACTTTCAGACAAGACCACCATTTCATCCCCTGTACCCTCTGACCTGGAATGTCATTTCTCAGTCTCATTGATGCTCCTGTCAGCCTGGAGGAGAAGAATAACCCCTCAAGTAGACTTGGGGAAACAGGTACTAAAGACCAGAAAGACTGGTCCAAACCCCAGTTTTGCCACTTACCAGATGTGTGACCTTGAGCTTGAGTTCTCTGAGCTGCTGTTTTTCTCATCTGTATCATGGCATTGCAAATATCCTCCTCTGGGGTCAAAAGGAGGACTGGTTGTCAGGTTGTGCAATGTGGCTGGCATGATGCCTGGCACCTTGTGCTGCCATAGCTGGGAGGAGGACCTTGGCAGGGTGCTTACGTACTCAGGCCTCCACTAGGGATGTTCCCATTAGGGATGACTAACCCCTGGCATGCTTTTATCATAGGGCTGTGAGAGAACAGGTAGCATGGTGTATGTAAAAGTATTTCCTAAGTATACTATTCTCTATCATTGAAAGCATTATCAAGAATCAGATGGTGACAGCCCCAGTGACAATAGCAACATCCATCTCTCAGTTCTAGCCACCAGCCACAGTTTAGTACAGCAGGGCACATGATTCTTTTCTGTCTCCTCTGATCTCAGATTTTTAAATCCTCCACCCACCTTCAATTTCACTTAAAGAATCAGTTTCATGGTAAAGTAAATATATATAATATATATTTATTTAGTTTTATCCATTATTTATTCTCAATCAGAGCCAATACTACAAGAATGATTTATTGATTTGTCCAAAAATGGCAAATCATTAGGACACATTTTATAAGCAGCTCTTTAAATCATGTGGCACGTGAGAGGGCCTGGAAAAACATTCTGGGTAGAAAATGTTGAAAGAAGTATTTTCATGCCTGAGTCAGTGACCATATAAAGTGTTGGGACATGCTGAATAATAAGTAGAAACAACTCATTTTTATTTCAGTAAATGTTATTTTTAAAGGTGTTGAAGTTTGCAGTTTATTAGAGAAGATTCTTGGGTCCAGGGATACCCTATACTTTAATCTAAAAATAGTATAAAATTTGAGGAAAGTACAAAAACTAAGAAGAAATTTCCACGCAGGCAGACAGTATAATAATTAAAAAGAGAAGCTTAAGGAAGACCAAAGATGAAAATGATTACACATGAGATCTATGAAGTTAAGTGGGGGTAAGGGCTATGAGACGCCCCAAGGGCTGCAAATGTCATTCCAAGGAGCGTGAATGCTACCTAGGCATGGATGTAGAAATGCACAGGAATGCATTTTGGGAAGATCATTTTTTTGCAGTGTTTTTTGGAATAAACATTTTTACTTTATAACATCTTCCAAAAAGCATTAGTTGCTCAGTCACGTCCAACTCTTTGCGACCCCATGGACTGTAATCTGCCACGCTCCTCTGTCCATGGAATTCTCCAGGCAAGAATACTGGAGTGGGTTGCCATACCCTTCTCCAGGGGATCTTTCCAACCCAGAACTGAACCCAGATATCCAGCACTGAAGGCAGATTCTTTACCATTTGATCTACCTGGGAATCTTAACACCTTCCAAGCCACTGGCTTTCCTTTTTAATTTAAACTTTTTAAATTTGGGGCCAGTGAGGAGTCTGAGGCTTTCCAGGTGGCACCAGTGGTAAAGAACCCACCTGCCAATGCAGGAGACATAAGAGGGTTTGATCCCTGGGTCAGGAAGATCCCCTGGAGGAGGGCATGGCAACCCACTCCAGTATTCTTGCCTGGAGAATCCCATGGACAGAGGAGCCTGGCGGGCTCTAGTTAGTCCATAGGGCTGCAGAGAGTCAGACACGACTGAAGCCACTTAGCATGCACACACGAAGAGGCTGACCTCATCCCCATATCACTATACACATGAATGGGCACCTTGGAGCTACTCCTGGGGCTCTTCACTTCACCCACAGTGTGGGTTACCCACTCCTGGGCCTCCCCAGATGGAGCAATGCCATCAGGAGCAGAGCCAGGCAGCCTTCCTGCTTGGGGCAGCTCTGAAATTCCAGATGACCCAGCCCCTGTCCCACAGTCAGTGAGGCAAGAGGCAGCATTTCTTACAATCTTAAGGTTGAAAGATTGAAGTTACACAGGGAAATTTTCAGCCTCTTTGCCTCTGGGATTCTGGGTTTAGGGCTCTCCTGACAGGCTTCCCTGGTAGCTCAGTGGTAAATAATCTGCCTGCCAATGCAGGAGACTCCAGTTTGATCTCTGGATCAGGAAGTTCCCCGGGAGAAAGAAATGGCAACCCACTCCGGTATTCTTGCCTGGGAAGTCCCATGGATAGAGGAGCCTGGTGGGTTACAGTCCATGGGGTCACAAATACATGACTTAGCGACTAAACAACAACAATGGGTCATGTAGACCAGCCTCCCATCAGACTCTCAGATCCTTCCAGTGGCACAGGACTTACAACTGATCCCCTAATTTTCCCCACTGGCCCCTCTGGGCCTCCACAGGTCCTGTTGGCAACCACCATATCCCTGTAGGCGTTCCTTGTCCCTCATGGGCCCACCCCTCCAGTTGTAACTCATAGTTCCAGGACCAGGTCTAAGGGTAGAATTTAAGGGGGTGCCACGGACCTCAGTGGGAAAATCAAATATCAAAATGTTAAATAAAGACAGGCTCCACAAGGTCACCATTAGGGTGAACTGATTTGAGTCACATAATTACAGAAACACATCTTGTCTTTATTTAAATTTTTGCTTATCGTGGATTTTTTTTTTGCATTCGTTTTGATTTTTTTTTTTATAATCTTGATTACTGAGGTTTTGGGCCACTTCTTCCTTTTGCTTCTGAAGGGAAGGCTTCACTCACCTCCCCTTGGCCCTTGCCCTGCACAGATTGTGTTTGTCAGGCCCCTTCCCATGCTCAGCCCATTCTCTGTACTTGATCGTGTTGAATGCTCTCTCAACAGGGTGTGGGGCCCAGAGTTAATGAGGCATTTCTATTTGTGGTCTGACCACAAGCCAACTTCCCCAACCAACCCTCAAGAATATATGGCTCAAGAAAGTTCTAGAAAGTCATGAAATAGTTCTTGAATTTGATTTTGTGGTATATGTGACTGCTGGGGACCTTGGTCAGCATGGCACAGGCTCTTGGGTAAGTACCTGTATTCTGGGGTCTGTCAGTATCCATAAAACAAGCAAACACTTATAGAACCAAGTCAGTGGACTCTTCCACCCTCACTGTTTACACACAGAAAAGCTGAGGAGCAGAAAGGGGAATAGCACACCCAGGATCCTTGTAGTGGGTTAAACAGGAACAGTGGCCCCTAAAAGGATATGTCCGGTCCCTAACACTTAGAACTTGTGACATGACCTTATTTGGGAAAAGAGTCTTTATGGATGTAATTAATTTAAGGCTCTTGAGATGAGATTATCCTAGACTACCTGCAGACGTGCATGCTAAGTTGCTTCAGTCGTGTCCAGCTCTGTGCAACTACATGAATTGTAGCCCCCGGTCTCCTCTGTCCATGGGATTCTCCAGGCAAGAGTACTAGAGTGGGTTGCCATTTCCTTCTCCAGGGGATCTTCCCAACCCAAGGATTGAACCTGAATCTCTTATATCTTCTGCACTGGCAGGAAGGTTCTTTACCACTAGCGCCACTACCTGAAAGTGAAAGTGAAGTTGCTCAGTCGTGTCTGACTCTTTGCAACCCTGTGGACCGTAGAACACCAGGCTCCTCCGTCCATGGAATTCTCCAGGCCAGAATATTGGAGTGGGTTGCCATAATGACAAATATTCTTATAAAAAAAGGCAGAGGAGGTTTGCTATTTGGAGAAGATCATGTGAAGATGGAGCCAGAGATTGGAATTACAAGACGAGGAACTCCAAGGATTTCTGGAAGCCTCCAGAATCTAGAAGAAAGGCATGAAATGGATTCCCCTTGGAGCTTCCAGAGGGAACCAACGCTGCCAGCACCTTAGTTTCAGTCTTCTGGCCTCTATAACTGTGAGCCAATAAGTTTCTGTTTAAACCACCGAGTTTGTGGAAATTTGTTATGGCTACCCCAGGACACTAATAATGACACCCAGCAGGTCAGGGACAGATCCAGGGACTGGAAACCAGGACTGCTAAATTCCCACTCACTGCCTCTTGCCCTCTACCATGCTCTTCCTCTCAACTTGGGACTTGCCTAGGAGCAGAGCACATCCAAGTTGGCCCTTTTTGTGATGTCTTAGTGGGCCTGTTATTAAGTGGCAGAACAGGACGGCATAAGTCTAGTAATCAGGAGATTTAGTGCCTCCATCTGCCACCTCAGCTAGACCCTCACTATCCCTGGGCCTCAGTTTCCTCAACTGAAAATGAGAGATTTGGACTATATAACTCCAAGCATCCTTTCACAGTAAAATTCTCTGATTCTGTGTAGGTATGATATTGAGTTATTACAGTGAGCTGTGTGATATGGTTATAATGTTAAACTCTGGAACCCCCAGGATAGAGGTGACCCATGATAAAGTCATAGAATCGGGTGGAATAGTGGGCCCTCCTGGAATGCATTCTCTGCAGTTCTCTCTTCCATATGCCTGTCTCTAGTGCCAAGCTGCCCCAGCTTGTTCATTGGCATCCAGGAGATTTCTGGGAGGAGGAATAACAAGGTCTCCCACCCAGCACATTCATCAGTCCCTGCCAGTTGGAATTCCCAGTGATGGGACAAGTGCAGACCTTTGGGCTTCCCCAAGCACGTTCAGAGTTCAATTTTCCAGAACCTCCCGTAAATAGCTTCTGGATACTTGATTTGGCTCTCGTGTCTCTTTCTCCTTGTTCCCCATCACCACTCTATTCCCCTAAAGTAACTCTGTTGACATTGGTGATTTCCAGTGTCAGCTTTCACTTTTCAATGTCCCATTGGGATTGTTTCCATTGTGAGTATTTATAATTTTTGTATAAAATTCCAGTGATGGCTTAGCCTCTCCAATAAGGACATTCTTCCCTGTTACCATTCTCCTGCTGAGATACACAGAGTTAGGCCAAGGCACCAGATGGACGTGTTCACAGAACCCTGGAATCAGTGGGAACCTCAGAAGTGGCCCCAACCCTCCACCAAAGGCACAGGCTCTTTCTTTGGAAGATTTCTATAATGTTTTCCAGCAAGAAACTTCTGTGACCACCCACGACTGTTTATCCAACACAGCAGAACAAAAGGAAACAGAGATCTAATGAGTCCTCAAATTAGAGCAATGACCTGGGAAAAGCTGCACACATCTCTTTGTCACTGCCATGGGAGCTCCATAACAAAGAACCTGGGGCTTTTAGGAAGCTCTGGGCTCTAGAGAGGAGGATGAGAAGGTGATATGGAAAAGTAGAGATGCTCCCCAGGGAGTCAAGCTTTATGATGCTGCTGCCTCTGCCCCCACCTTCCCCACAAAGCTCCTGTTACCGGCTACTTCCCTAGATATTCACATCCCTGGGAGACGGGCCGTGTGGCAAAGGAACATGGGCTCAGGAGGAAAGGTGTGGTGTGGCAGATAGTTGTTCATGCAACATCCTTAGCCCTTCTTCCTCTTCAGTAGCATAACTCTGATTTTTAACTGGGTATGTTGCCACTCATCTGAAAATATACATTTCCCAGCCTCCCATGTAGCTAGATAGAGCCAGGATTCTAAGTCTAACCAGTGAGATTTAAGTAGAAGTATTATACAAGACTTCTAAAAGCCTACTTTAGAGGAGAGCTTACCCTTCTTCTTTCTTCTCCTCTGTATTGGTTGAAATATGGATGAGATGGCTGGAATTATAGCAGCCATTTTGTATCAACAGGTGACCTTGAGAAGGAAACTTTAGGATCAGTTCAATTCAGTTCAGTCGCTCAGTCATGTCCGACTCTTTGCGACCCCATGAATCGCAGCACGCCAGGCCTTCCTGTCCATCACCAACTCCCGGAGTTCACTCAGACTCACGTCCATCGAGTCAGTGATGCCATCCAGCCATCTCATCCTCTGTTGTCCACTTCTCCTCCTGCCCCCAATCCCTCCCAGCATCAGAGTCTTTTCCAATGAGTCAACTCTTCGCATGAGGTGGCCAAAGTACTGGAGTTTCAGCTTTAGCATCATTCCTTCCAAAGAAATCCCAGGACTGATCTCCTTCAGAATGGACTGGTTGGATCTCCTTGCAGTCCAAGGGACTCTCAAGAGTCTTCTCCAATACCACAGTTCAAAAGCATCAATTCTTCGGTGCTCAGCTTTAGGATAGCGGGGCATAAAGATAAGAGCCTCAGTCTCTGGTTACACTGTGGAGTTGCCGTAGAAGCTCTGCACCACTTACCCATGGACAACTTTTACTTGAGAGACAAATAAACTATTTCATTTAAGTCACCAATAATTTTTTGTCTGTTATATTATATAACTGAACCTAATCAACAGTGATATAGTGACATTGGGCAAGTCATTTGGCCTTTCTCAAATTGTTTCTGATTATGCTGGAGTAATATGTCTTTTACAGATTTAGAAGGATTACATGAAGTAATACAGAGGAAAATACCTTGCTAAGTGCCAAGCACACAATAGGTGCTCAATAAATTGTAGTTCTCTTCCTTCATCAGTGCAGCAGCCTTGAAGTCAGGAGAAAGGAGTAATGAGTCAATTTATATGCACAAACCTTTTCTGGTTTGTTGTTGGAATTTTACTGATTGTATAGACTGATTTAGGAAAAACTGATATCTTTGTAATATAGAGTCTTTCCATCCATTCAATTTCCCTCAGAAATCTTTTGTGTGGAATTTTTGCATGTTTTTTATTTGATTTATTTATAGGTATTTGATGTATTTTAGTGAATATATGTGCACAGTACTATTGGGTGCATACTTAGGGGTGGAATTTCTGAGTCATAGAGAATCCATATGCTCAGCTATAATAGACACTGCCAAGCAGATTTCTAAAGTGGTTGTACCAATGTACACACCCACCGGCAGAGATTGCGAGTTTCATTTGGTTCACACACTCACCAACTTTTGGCGTTGTTAGCTTTTAAATTTTAGCCAATCTAGTGGATGAGTAGTGGTATCTTATTTTTATTTTAATTTACATTTCTTTGATAAGTAATGAAGTTGTTGATCTTTTCATATTATTATTGGCCATTTTGATATTCTCTTTTATAAATTGACTATTCAAGTCTTTTGCCCATTTTTCCACTTGGATTCTCTGCATGTTTCTCACTGATTTGTAAAAGTTCTTTTTGTATTCTGGGTATGAATTCTTAGACAGTTATATTTATTACTTACATCATGTGTGTCTTAATTTAAGCAACTTTGCCCACCCAAGCTCATGAAGATATTTTTCTATCTTGTCTTTGAGAAGTTTGTTTTACCTTTCACTTTTAGATATAGAAATCATGTGAAACTGATTTTATGTAACATCTGAGGTGGGCTTCCCTGGTGACTCAGACAGTAAAGAATTTGCCTGCAACGTGGGAGACCAGGTTTCGATCCCTGGTTTGGGAAGATCCCCCTGGAGAAGGGAATGGCTACCCACTCCGGTATTCTTGGGGCTTCCCTGGTGGCTCAGACAGTAAAGAATCTGTCTGCAATGCAGGAGAACCAGGTTCCATCCCTGGGTCAGGAAGATCCCGTGGAGAAGGGAATGGCTGCCCAGTCCAGTATTCTTGCCTGGAGAATTCCATGGACGGAGGTGCCTGGCAGGCTACAGTGCATGGTGTCGCAAAGAGTCAGACACAACTGAAATGACTTAGCTTCAGTGTGTGTAGATCTATTTCTGGATTTTCTGTTCTCTTCCACTGGTCTATTTGCCTATCCTTTAACCAATACCACACTGCCTTAATAATTGAAGATTTTTAAGACCTGATGACTGGTAATGTTAAGTCCCTCATCTTTGTTCTTCTAGAAGGTTTTCTTGGATGTCCTTAAACCTGATGTCATGTTTCATTTAGATCTATTCATATATTTACACTTTTCATTACTTCTCATTCCTCCCTTCATTTCTGTTCTGTTTATGATCATTTTCTTTCTGCCTATAGAACTTCTCTTGGTCTTTCTTGTAAAGAAAGAAAAGATGTTTTTTGGTTTTGCTGGAGACACATTCTCTCAGTTTCTGATTGTCTAAAGTTTTCTTTCACCTTAATATTGAGAGATATATTAATTAGGTGTAGAATTCTAGGTGGTCTGTTGTGTTCTTTTAGCACTTTCAGAGGTCATTCTGAAATGTCTTGTCTTCTGGAATCCCTTGTTTCTGTTAAATCAGCCATCAGACTAATTGTTGCTCTTTTGAAGATAATGCATCCTTTTTTTTTTTCTCTAACTGCTTTTAAGATTTTATCTTTGCTTGACTCTTCAGCAGTTTTATATGCTGTGCTGAAGAACGGTTTTGTTTGGTTTTATCTTGGTTGGAGTTTAAGCATAATGGAACTTCATGAATCAGTGGATTGATATGTATTGGGGGAAATTCTAGGAAAATATCCCTTAAATACTGCTTCTACCTTTTTAACCTTTTCTCACATTTTAGGACACCAGTCATACATGTGCTATACATTTTCAACACATTCCATGTATCTCTTATGTTTATTGCTTATTTTCTGTCCTTTTTCCCTCCCTGTGCCTCAGGCTGAATATTTACTACTAACATTTCTTCAGTTCACTAACCTACTTTCTGCTGTGTCTAATATACTGTTTCATCCATCTATTGAGTTCTTAGTTTCATTTGTTGTATTAATATTTTAACATTTTTAGGATTTTAATTTTATTCTTTTTTTTCTTTCTTTGCTCCCTGGTTTTCTGGTGATATTCTGTATCTTTTGTCTATTTTCTTGAACATATAAACCTGCTACATTAAAGTCCAGGCCTAATACATTCAAGATATGAACCACCTGTAGATCTGCTTTGTTGCCTATTTTTCTTCTTTCTTTCTTTCTTCCTTCTTTTTTTTTTAAGATTTGATCCTATTACCTGGTATACCTAGTAAGTTTAATTAATTGAATTCGATATGAAAAATGAAAGAAGCTACAGGTGGCATTATCTTTCTTCAGAGAAGATTTTTCTCTTTGAGCAAACAGAATAGGGGCAGTTCACTTTATCCAGTCAAGAACTGAGATGATTCCAGGCTTGGCTTTAGTTTTCATAATATCTGGTCTATTTTGGTTTGACTTTATTCCTATCTGTCCTTTAACATTCTAGACTAAAATCCTGGGATGTTTACTGGCCCTGGATTCCAACTTTTGTTCCTAATGTCCTGAGACTTTAAACATACCTGCTTGTGTTCTTATCCCCTTAGCCACCACTTTTCACTTGGCTTCTCATCCTCCTTGTTTTATGCAGCTTGTGCTGTGCTTAGTCACTCAGTCATATCCAACTCTTTGCGACCCCGTGGACTGTAGCCCGCCAGACTCCTCCGTCCATGGGTATTCTCCGGGCAAGAATACTGGAGTGGTTCGCCACGCCATCCTCCTTATGCAGCTTGAGTAAGTGAGTGAGTGAAGTTGCTCAGTCATGTCCGACTCTGCGACCCCATGGACTGTAGCCTACCAGGCTCCTCCCTCCATGGGATTCTCCAGGCAAGAATACTGGAGTGGGTTGCCATTTCCTTCTCCTGGGATCCAACCCAGGTCTCCTGAATTCCAGGCAGACGCTTTAACCTCTGAGCCACCAGGGAAGCCCCTTATGCAACTTAGCTATCACCAAATATCACAAGTGCAGATGTCAGTGTGCATACTGGTATCCTGTGGCTCCTCTTCCTCTGAGACCTTGGCCCTATAAGCCTTGCCACCCTGATAACCCTGAACTATAGTTTTTTGTCTTCCCATCTCTGAGGGACTGATGAAAACACTGATCCACTGTTTTCTGTTCCTACAACTGGCCTTCCCACTTGCAGATCAACAAATGCCTCCAGGGGAAGCAGCAAAGAATGTTGGACTCTTCTCAAAACATTTCTCTTCCCTCCAGGATCTTGGTTCTTCAAGTCCTAGATGTCCTGGTTGCTTTCTGATACCTTTGGATAGCTATATTTATATTTTATTCTGCTTTCCTTAATGTTTTTCATGGGAGCTTTAGTCTCATATAACCTATTTTGTCATAGATTGGATGTCTGAACTGAGACTGTTTTGCTTAAAAGGTGAAGAATAGCGCATTGAGGACAGGGTAAGCATGTCACTAACTTCAGCTCTTTGAGAGATGTTATGGATAAGAGGAAGCAGACATGTTCTTTGCAGCTCCACAGAAAGACATAGCAAGCTACAGGGAGATAGGTATAAACTCTGTATCTGGAAGACTGATCTCATAGACGTCAAGCATTCCTTAAGTGGAAGGCTCTCCCTGAGGACATAGTGACTTTCCCAGCACTGAAAGATTCTGAGAAAGGGCTCAGAAAACACCTGGAAGCTGCTATTGAAAAAATCCAATAATCAGATTGTGAGAGGGATTTAATCAATGTTAACCAATTTATGTATTCTTGAAGTCTTAAAAGATCTTTTAAAATACAGTTGTCAAGAATTGGGCCTCCCATCTCTTGAGGGGGGAATGTTAGGTAGGTAGAATAGGGAAAAGGAGTCCAAAATGGCGGTGGCTAAAAGACAAGGAAGGTCCGAGGACCAGAGTGAAGACTTCAGGCAGAACAAACAGAACAAACAGCACTCCTGGCTCAGGTGGAGGAAAAAACATATAAAAGGAAGAGCCAAAGCGCTTTCTCTGGGACTCTATCTCCAGCGTGCACGCACACTCTCTCTCTCTCTCTCTCTCTCTCTCTCTCTCTCTCTCTCTCTCTCTCTCCTGCTATCTTCTAAATAAAATAGAGCTGTAACACTGAAAAAAATAAAATAAAATAAAATACAGTTGTCGAAGTTATCCCACAGACACAATAAAACAAAATGTAGGGCCCTGCATTCTCAACAGGCTCCTTGGATGACCTACGAACTAGAGTAAAAGAGACTGCGCCCTAGTGTACCTTCCAAAGGAGACTCTGGTTGTAACGTCCCACAAAGGGTGCGAGAGAGAAACTCTGCTGGTTTTGCCGCTCTGCGGGGTTGGGGGGTGGCAGTTGGAGATATGGAAGGAGATGTTTCCCCCTTCTCCTCTCTTCTGTCCATGAGACTTCCGTCTCCCAAGAAGCAGGACTCAGTTTGGTTCTGTTGAAATGACAGACCCGTAACGTTTAGTCACAGTGTGGGGTAGCAAACTTATGTGGGCTAGCCTGGGAACCTAACCACTATTTATAACATAATTTCTGTATGAAAAGATGTTCCATGTTCCAACAACTGCCTCTCAAAAATATGTGGGGCACAACCTGTCAGTAATTGGGACTCTTCGTATAAAACTTGTTTTCTCAGAAACTTTTAGCCTCTCAAGATAAACCTGACCTCAGAGCGTGAGTAATCAATCAGTTTTCAGGGTCTGCTTTACAGCGGAAGAAATCCTTCTGCCCTGAATAATTGGAGACCTGCTTTAAGAACAACTATTAGCTTTTCTCAGACAATTGTGAGAGTGTCTGTTTCTGCTGTCATTGTTTTGCCTGAGGGAGATTGGCGCCGGCTTCACCGGGGAACAGTGATGAATGGTCCCGGACAGAGTGTGGTAGCAATGAGTTCAGCGTGGTGCTTGCAAAGACAGGGAGAATGAGGTCACCTTTCAGGGCTAAGCTACCCGGGTGTCCCACTCCAAGGACTTTACCCACAGAAGTGAGGTAAACAGGCACATTGCCAGTGTTCTCCAACCCCCTTTCCTCTGGTTGATGAACAGTTTTATGAGATAGAAAAGACAGGGATTTATAAGAGGTACACCTAAAAAATATATAGGGGCTTGTGTTGGCCCCAATGTCAAATTGAATAAACAGTCTGATCTTGATCCCCTCTATTATCTACACACATGGAAATATCACCAATAAACTATATCAAAGAAGTTTAAAAACTACATTCATTTACCTCCTGGTGAGGCAATACTGTGTCTGTTCGCCGAAGGTCTGACTCCTCCCACCAGCAACAACTTTAAGGATGTCGCAGAAACCTTCAAGGAGGCCCCAGTGGCATGTCCTGGATAGAGAAGAAGTCTTGAAACGTCATCTGAATGTACTCATTAGGTTGAACAAACAGGACTCAAAGAGACACCACCAGCCCTTGGATGCCTTTGCCTGCATCAGAAAAAGCCTCAGAGCAGCAAAGTCTTGGAGAGAAGAATTCAATAGGCCTCATTCCTTTGATGCTTAAGCAATTAATTAGATAAATAGACATTCAGGTAAATTTTTGATACTTTAAAAATAGCCAATAGCTGAATTAATAGCCTGAAATATACCCAAATTTCTTTTTTTCTTTTTCTTTTAGGCCATGCTGCGCATCTTGTAGGATTTCAGTTCCCCAAGCAGGGATAGCATCCAGGCCCTCTGCAGTGGAAACATGGAATCCTAACCCCTGGACTGCCAAGGAATTCCCCCAAATTACATTTTAAAATCAAGAAAAATATAGCCAAATAGAAAAATAACAAGGATATGTTGAAACAAAGCATTAAAAGTTGTAACTCTCACCATACCAATATGGTATGAAGAGGAAACACACCTCAGAAGTGAAAGTTGCCCATCTATATGTGGAGATCACTCTAAATAGTTAACTAGAGAAATGCAAATTAAAATGAAAAGAGATGTACACTTTTTTCTTAACTTGAGAAACTGACAATGATTTTAAAAATTGAGGGACTTCCCTGGTGGCCCAGTGGTTAGACTCTGCACGTCCACTGCAGGGGTACAGGTTTGATCCCTGGTTGGAGAACCAAGATCCTGCATGCTGAGCAGCTTAAAAAAAAGAAAGAAAGAAAGAAATGCCTATTGTGGTCCAGGATGCAAGGAAATGGGCACTTTCATATAGAGTGGAATTTTAGCTTTTCATGTTTGGAGAGGATAATTTGGCCCTGTAGATATGTGAATAGCATTTAAGGGTTTTATACCTTTTGCCTCAGCAATTATATATCTGGGAATTTCTTCCGAAAAAATAATTATCAGTATGTGTTCAGAAAATTTAGATACAAGGGTGCTTTTTTTGCAATCCTGTAATTGGGAAAAATTAGAAAAAAGCCTTAATGTCCAATAATTGGAAATTAGCTAAGGAAGTAAAAGTAGGCCATTCACACACTGGAGGGCTGTTACCCCCTATCGGCACAGGCGAAGTCTTGGGTCTTTAGGGCATCCTGGGTGCGCAGTTGTTCCAGGTGGCCAGGTGAACAACCACCTGTACTATTACTAGCAGTGACTGGAGCTCTTGGGGCACCAACACATCCTGAACATAGGACCGATGCTGTGCACTCTTCACCTCATGGACCTGTCACAGCCACCTAGATGGGAGGATGCAGAGACCTGTAGGAGATAGGACCCCAGCCCCAGGTCACGTTACCAAACCACTGAGCTGGAACTGGAGGGCAGGTAAACCTGCTTCCAAATCCTGTGTTCTTAACCACTGTGCCAGGCTCCTCCATGGATCACTCACCGGGAAGAGGCTTCTAGATCACCTGGTCCAACCTTCTCACTTTTCAGATGGAGAAACTGATGCTTAGAAAAGGTCTCTGCGGGTATTGTTTTGGGTTCTGTGATCAAGATAACACCCTTGACCCCTTGGAGCTTAATTCTTTGGGTAGATGCACTGCAGGAAGTAAAAATTGCAATAAAGAAGATAAAACTAGTGGATAGAGATTGCCTGGCAGGAGGAGGTTGTAGAAAGGGTGGGTCAGGGAAGCATCCCTGAGAAACGACACTTGCTGACGTTTGTGTGCCGAGAATATCAGGCAAGAGCTGGGGCAGAAGCTTCCTGGCAGAGGAGGCATCTAGCGCAACAGCCTCAAGTGTAAACAAGTCTGGTGTGAGTGAAGGAGACCCAACAGGTTCAGGGAAGAGAGGAAGCCTCATAATACACTATCTCATGCTCCCTGATAAGAAGTGAGCAGGCAGAGGATGCCTGTGGAGAGCCAGCCTCCAGGTGGAGGGGTGCAGTTACCTATGAGAAAGGGCTTGAGGAGCTGGGCTGGGCTGGAGACGGTGCTGTCTCCTTGAAGAACCCTTAGATTTGAAGAACTTCTGCCAGGTATTTTGACTGACGAACGGAACAGTGATGGCTGAACATGATGCATTTCCAAAGGAAATCATAAATAGATAAAACCTGAGCTATCCAATAGGAGCCAAAATGTTTTTGGTTTTTTTTTTAAAGGTGGTGGATTTGTTGCTGGGATACCATTCACATTTGGTCAGGCAGATTCCTCATTTGGTTGTCTGCAGATTCCACATTTGGAGGGGCTTGGTTTTACCCAGGCTCTGCTAATGCCTTGAGCCAAGGGTGAGAGACTTGAGATCCAGCCGTGGAGTAACCCAGTCTTCAATGGCTCAGCTTCACCACTCTACTCGGATACCAGAACTGGCCCCAAACAACTTGGGGTGGTTTTCAAAAGGCAGTTACGACTTCAAAATTCAAACGTGTGAGAAGCAGCAAAGATAAAATGAGACCAGTCTAGCTATACACACAGAGACACACACATACTCATGCTGTGTGACCTTGGGCAAGTCTCTAGACCTCTCTGTGTCTCCTGCTGCAGATTGAGAGGGCATGTGTGACTGTCTCTAAGGGGCCTTTTCTGGTATAAACTGACAATGAGTTCTGGTTTCTATGTTTGATTTGTCCCCAAGGAGGATTTATCCAAAGACTAAGCCATGGGCTCTGATGACATTTCTGGCAGAGGAGTTCAGAAGTGATTTGAGAAAAGGCCCATGAAGAGCTGAGGGTAATGGGTTCCCCTGGAGCAGCATTCATTTGGATCTATAAGCCTCAGGGACGAGAGTAAAAAGGCAGTTTCATTACTTTGTGGCCTCAATCAGAATGTTAATATTACCAATGAAATTATTTTATGAAATCCAGCTCAATGGGAGAAAAAAAAATTTTTAATGTGAAGTTATTCGCAGACCCTGCTATATTCTGGAAGATGAAAGGGAAGAGCACAATGTAGAGATCAGAAGGGACCTTACAACTGAACACCTAGGACCTGCCCGGGGTCCCATGCTCTAAGAGGACCTCACTCAAGCCCCACAGGGTTCAAAATCCACAAGGCCACAGGGACCTGCCCACCCGGAGCCTACACCCCTCCCAATCCTGGGCCATCCCCTGAATTCCCTGCCCAAATGCCTGGAGCCGCATCCAGGGTCCAAGGAGCCTCTTCAGGGAGGACTGAGCCTCAGGGTGGTCATGGGACTACTGATGCCAGAAGAAGGTGGACTGGCTTGACTGGCCTGTGGGATGGAGTCAAGTGGGAAGAGAAGGGGGTGGGCCCCTGAGCAAAGTTAGCTTCCCCTGTGCTTCTGTGTCCAGACTGAAGCTCTAAGGGGTCTCAGACTTCTGAATTCAAACCTGGCCTTCCAGCTTGTTAGGAAGGTTTATTTACCTTCCTTTAACCCATTATGACAAAAAGATAGAAAATATTTTATTCAACAGTCTGTTTGTTGTCTATAACTTAATATTTAGACATATGGTGTATGGGCCTCCACTGTTACTGTAGCTCCAGGCCCAGCTAATGTCAGGAGGAGGCCTGCTCTGGATGCATTTTTCCTTCCACTGGTCTTGGCAGACAGCCAGGGTTCAGATACCAGCCCTGCCACTCACTTGGTCCTAGGCAAGTTAGCTTTCCTGAGTCAATTTTCTCATCTGTAAATGGGGACAGTAATAGTCCCAGTGTACAAGGTTGTTGTGGGGGTTAGATGTGATAATGCACGTTACGAGCCTAGCACCGTGCCTGGCTCATGATAAGCACTGGGGAGTGTCAGCTCTCAGCACCGTGTGCTTCGTGTCCCGGCTGGCTGTAACTTGGTGTCCCTGGTCTCCTTATTTTCCAGACGCCACAGCAGTATGAGAGAGAGTACAACAACAAGCGGTCAGGAGTAGGACCCAGCAAGTTCCACGGGTATGCCTATGACGGCATCTGGGTCATCGCCAAGACGCTCCAGAGGGCTATGGAGACGCTGCACGCCAGCAGCCGGCACCAGCGGATCCAGGACTTCAACTACACAGACCACACGCTGGGCAAGATCATCCTCAATGCCATGAACGAGACCAACTTCTTCGGGGTCACGGTCAGTCCCAGGCCCCTGGGCTCTGCTTTCCTTAGCTCCCCTTGGTGACACACAGGGCAAGAGGCACTGTGTTACAGGCCCTCTGATATATGCTTCATTTCTCGCTTGTTGAAATAACTTCCTGTGGGCTCTGTGATTGCAAGGCTGCTGAAACGGGCATGGCCAGTAACGCTGTCTGATGTGTTGGGAAACTACCTGTCTATAACTTGTGGATTAGAAAGGCCATAGTGAGTTGACACAGAGCAGGTGGAATCCACCAGGCGGTAGGGTGGGGGTGAATCAACAGAAGCTCTGGATCCAGAGTCAAGTTCAAATTCTGGGCATTCACTTTCAAGCTATGGTCTTCAGACTACAGAGTTTTTTCAGCCCCCAAATGGAAATAATACCTACCTGGCAAGGCAGTCATAAACATTAGCTGTTACAAATTAAAAACTGTCCTAGCAGTTGGTTGAGCAAGCTACTTGTTCTGAGTTTTAAGATTCTTGAAATAGCTGGCAAATGGGAATAATAATGGCTGTCTTGTACAGAAGTCAGGAAAATTGGGAACGATGAGAATCACTATTTCTTGAATGCTTATGATGTGCTAGATGTGTGCTAAGCATTTATGTAGATTAGCTTGATGATGTATGCCCAGTGCTAGGCACATGTAGACGCGGAGGAAATGCTCATGGTTGTTGTGGTTAATAATTGTCTCACTGCATCTGTGTGCCATCCGTAGGAAGTGGGTGCTGTTACCACCCCCAATAAAGCTGAGGAGCTTGGAGCTTGGCACGTTTAAGTACCACAGCTAATCAGAGGTAGAGTTAGGATTTGAACCTGGGTCTAGCTCTTAAAAGCTGCATCTCACTACCTTCTGGTCATGAACATAAGTGGTAGTCATTTATGTCTCACAATTATGTATTTGTCACTAACTGTGCTCCCAGAATGGAGAAGGCGATGGCACCCCACTCCAGTACTCTTGCCTAGAAAATCCCATGGATGGAGGAGCCTGGTAGGCTGCAGTCCATAGGGTCGGGTCTCGAAGAGTCAGACAGGACTGAGAGACTTCACTTTCACTTTTCACTTTCATGCATTGGAGAAGGAAATGGCAACCCACTCCAGTGTTCTTGCCTGGAGAATCCCAGGGAAGGGGAAGCCTGGTTGGCTGCCGTCTATGGGGTCGCACAGAGTCGGACATGACTGAAGCGACTTAGCAGCAGCAGCAGCAGCAGCAGTGCTCCCAGAAAATTAGGGAAATTTGCCTAAAGAATAGTTTGAAATGGCTAAAGTGTTGCCCGTTGTTCTAATTTAAAAGGGCATTTAGAGAATCCGTCTGTCTTGAGAGTATATAAGATGAGCTAACTGGGGTATTTCTTACACGTTCATGTTCCTTTGCGCATGTGCTCAGGTTTGGGTTGTTGGTCTGACAGGCCAGGACTTGTGCAGGTGCTGAGTGTAGACTATGGCGTGGACTCCGAGATAAGATGGACTCCTTGTCCTGGAGTCTGTGGTCCAGATGCAGGGGTGAGACCTGGACTCAAATGACATTAAGAGGTTGAAAGTGCTCAGCAACACGGGAGAGCCTGTGTGAGCCTAGAGGGATTTCTGTGACCTTTGATGAAGAAGTCATGGAAGACTTGGGAAGTGGAATCTTTGGGGTTGTGCCTTAGACCTGCAGACGGGGGCTGGCGGTCCAGCAGGATGGAGTGTGGTGAGGTGCATGTACTTTGTTGGGAATATTGAAAGGGAGGGTGGTGAGGCTGGGAAGGTGAGCTGGGGCACAGCTCTGTAGGGAAAGCTAAGGAGGCTGGCCTTATCTTACAGGCCAACAGTTTTCCAAGTGTGCCTTGACCAGCAGCACCAGCATCTCCTGGGAGCTGGTTAGAAATGCAAATTCTTGAGCCTAACCCCAGACCCACTGGATCAGAATCTCAGGGTTGGGGCACAGCCATCTGTGGTTTAACAGACCCCCTAATGCACAGTAGAGTTTAGAACCACTGCTCTGGGCATTGGGGAACATTGAGGTTTGCTAAAAAGAAGGAGAGTTCCAAATTCCTAAATAGAGCCCCTCTTGACCTGAGACCTGGACATCTGCTCCCACAGCTCGGAAGTGAAGGCTCTTGTTAATTATCGGTAAAGGTCATGTCTGCAGTGCATCCTGGACGCAGACTGAAAACTTTAACAGCTTTCCTCAGCCCAGTGGTTTCAAAAAGTTCTTTTGTTTTATCCTCAGAACTTCTTGTTATCAGATTGTACGTGGTCCCTGGTGTGTAATATAAATTAAAGACGAGATTCTCAGGTGAATGGAAGAAGAGCCCAGAGCCCTTCCAGATCAGCCCCCTCCACATCCCATCCCACCTCACCTCTCCTGAGACCTCTCCCTCAGAAAGGCTCCACAGAGCACCAAATGCTTTAGAAGTCCTTTCTGTCCATGGAACAAATTCACAGACAGAGCCTTAGAGAAGGGCGGAATTCACCAGGGGTCCCACAGCAGCATTGTGGCAAAGCTGTCTCAAAATATGGGTCCATTTTTCAGGCCATCTTGTCACGCTTGGTTTCCTATTTCGTAGAATGGATTTGTAGTACCCCAAGTTGAAGTGGCTGGATAGAGAGCTACAGAATCTAGGAAGCCTCTCCTAATTCTAAAATGCAGCATTTTGTCTAGATGCCTGATGTAGCTTAGGTGGAGATCATTTATAACTACTCCTAAATGCTGCCAAATAATACATGATCCCTACTTGATGCGCAATTAGATGAGGCTGCCTGAAAGGCTTTACACAGCTTGAAGATGAGTTTCTTTTTGATGGGACATTCCTTGACTCATATTTATGCCTGGTCTCATTTGTGACTCATGATTCAGCGAATGTCAGAACTGACAGTGATCTTAGAGATCCTCAAATTCAACCCCCTCAGGTTGCAGAGGAGTGTCTGAGGTACGGATGGGGAGTTTCAAAGTCACACAGAAAGAAGGTTCAATTTAGGCAGGACAGTAGCTCAGATGGGCCTGCCGTCACCACACTGGTGCTGTCTCTCTCCTCTTTATACAGATCTTCCATTAGTTGAGAAAAAGATTGCAATAGTGAAACAGGTCTTCAGGTTTTTTTTCCCCTTCCTCATCCCCTTCGTCACATATTAATATGTGCTTGTCACTGGGCTCGAGACAGGTTTCATTAAAATTGTCTTCTGATCAGAGAAAAAAGACCAATTTCTGACCAAATAAAAAGTGTCCCTGTGGTCCAAGGAGACCGCAGAAGGCCAAGTTCAGACATAAATAAAGAGTTGGAAAGGAAGGGAACAGGAGGTAGAAATAAATTGAAGCATTTTCTGTTTGCTGAAGGGTTTTCATTATACAGCACACACAGTATCCATTTTTCCATTCTCAGGCAGACACTTCATTCTGGGTCACCCTCATTCAGCTTGTTTACTATACGGAAAATCGTTTAAACACATTAAATTAATTATATCCGTGACTCAATTTCAATTGATTCAGTATGCATTCTCGCCTGGGAGCCAGGCCTGTGGCTGCCAGTTGGTGTGTTAAAGAGATTTCTTCGGGCACCCCAGGTCAGGACTCTGGCTTAGTCTGGGGCCCTAGTGTCTTTAATTTTCTTAAGAGCTCTCCTCCCAGCCACCTTCCTCCGAGAACACTGGAGAATAGGACCTGTGTCCCCAGCTGTACACTGATGGTCTGGGGCGCCTGCTACCTCTGATTCCCTGAGCCCACAGTTCCGGTTTCTGGCCCTGTCGTTACCTCTCTCTGCTCTGCAAATCTCAGAATGCTTTCTCACCTGGAAACCCTTCTTCTAACAAACACCTGATAAAACTCAGGCTCAAACTGGCTGTTAGGTCTCAAAAGCCCAGAGCATCCTGAGAATCCCAGTCAGCAGAGTTCCTCTAAGGCAAGGATTCCTAAACGTCTATACACATGTGGGAACCTCCCAGGGAACTTTGTTAAAAATGCAAATTTCCTAGCCCTGCCTCAGAACTTCTGATTGAGTGGCTTTGCAGTAGCGCCAGAAAATTCCCATTATTAACAAGTAGTCCTGGTGAGTCTCAAATAGCAACGTTTTGAGAATTGCTTGGGGCTCTGGCAGATGTATTTGTTCCTCCATTCATTCGCTCCTTAGCAGATCCTGTGCTGGGTGCTAGGAGCTGGGAGCACAAAGAAGAATGATGTGGTCTGTGGGTTCCCTACCCAGTGGTAGAGAGATGGTAGATAACAATTGCCAGTCACTGTCCAAGGTCAGACCCTTGGAGCAGGGACTCCATTCTGCTTATGAGAGGAAAAACCAGGAAGCTGTCCTGGATTTTCCCGCAGTTCAGTAAGCAGAACTCCATGTGTGGGTAACCGCAAGGTGCCTGTGCTGCGAGTTCTCCCTGTGCCATGCCCTGGGGAGTGAGGGTGCGCTGCTAAGTTCCCTCCTCCCTAGCACTCAGGCTGTATACTGTGGTTTAATAGACTCTTCCAAGAAGGCTTTTCTACCAAAGAGACACTGAATTCATCAACAAGCTAATATCCATAACCCTTCAAAGGCTACTTGGGAATGTGTGCTGAGTTTCCAGGTAAAAAACCAAAGCTTAAATTTTGAGGGGGTGAACATGTTTTAATTCCAACCAGTTATCCTTTGGGTGTGTCAGACCAAGATACGAGGGCTCTAACCAGCAGTATCCCTCCTTTAGTGAATGTTTCTTCTGGTTTGTCTTTTGAAACGACGCCGTATTTATTTTGTGGTGCCTATGACAAAGGCTAAATTCATAGAATCTCATTGTATCCTATTGTGTGCACCAGTTTCTCCAGGAAGTCACTGAGAGCCTTTACCCCACACTTGGGTCAGGGCTGGGAGGCTTACATGAGCACTTGGGCATGGAGAAATTGAAAGGGGCTCTTGGGAATATTTTTGACCGTGAGAAGAGGGCCCATTCTTTCTAAACTATTTCCTGTGATCACCTCCTCATTCCCTGTGGGTGGACCTCGTATAGAAGCGATCACAGCGGCAAAGAGGGTGACCCATGAGTTCCTCCAGATATAATAATAGACCCAATCTTCATCCTTCGCCCAGCCTCTCTCAAACAGCTGCGGGCCTCGACATCTCAATTTAACATCTTGGGAGAGGCCTGCAGCCTTAAGTTCAGGCAGTCACCTCTGATGGCTGTTATCACTAATTGATCTCGCCAAGAAGGTTACAAAGACAGCAGGTGGCAGTTTGCAGAGTTCAATGATCTGTTTGTGTTTGTTGCTGAAGAATGGGAATCCAGCCTTCACCAGTGTGCCCCTTAAACTTCAAGTTTTTATGGGAGATTTTTACAAAATTATCTCTCAGATCAGATCAGATCAGATCAGTTGCTCAGTCGTGTCCGAATCTTTGAGACCCCATGAATCGCAGCACGCCAGGCCTCCCTGTCCATCACCAACTCCCGGAGTTCACTCAGACTCACGTCCATCGAGTCAGTGATGCCATCCAGCCATCTCGTCCTCTGTCGTCCCCTTCTCCTCCTGCCCCCAATCCCTCCCAGCATCAGAGTCTTTTCCAATGAGTCAACTCTTCGCATGAGGTGGCCAAAGTACTGGAGTTTCAGCTTTAGCATCATTCCTTCCAAAGAAATCCCAAGGCTGATCTCCTTCAGAATGGACTGGTTGGATCTCCTTGCAGTCCAAGGGACTCTCAAGAGTCTTCTCCAACATCACAGTTCAAAAGCATCAATTCTTCGGCGCTCAGCCTTCTTCACAATCTCTACTAAGACTCAAATACTGCCCCCATCCCCAATCAATATTTTTCCTGGAAAAGAGGACATCCTGGAGTAAGCTCAGTTTGGCTGGAATCCCAATCACTAAGTTCTTGGAACCAGGTCGTTAGAGGAAGCTAACCAGCTCCTCGTCCCAGGAAAATGACACTCTGTTGACTGAAGCCTCATTTATTTCATTCCCACTGTTGCCTGGCCATGCTGTGACCCTGAAGTTGTACGGTTGATTTTTTTATCAAACAGGAAACTTTATACTACACACACACACATGAATGAATTAAACTTCGTGTTGTTCAAGTCCGCCTATCTCTCCTGCCTCTCTGATCTCTGGGCTCCTGGCTTTATTCTCCAATACAGAAGCTTCCCACCAGCCACCCATTTGTGCCTTCTATTTGATATCATCATTTTGCCTTAGATTTTTTTTTTTTAGGCTGAATTTGAGTGAGCCAAGAACTAGAGTACTAGGAACTCCACCCAGAAGTAGAGAAAAGCCTACCAATTTAGGATTTGACCCCTTTGGGGGCTGGTCATTCAACCAGTCATGACTCCATCCCCTGGACTCTCCTGATTCCACCTGTTTCGATTTTATCCTCGAAGCAATCACTGGAGAGCTTGTCAGAAACTCTGCCATGGTCCGAGCGTGATGTGCCAACTGCGTGTCCCAGAAAACGGGACTTGTCCCAGTGACCTCGTGCTAGGTCCTGACGCCACTCAGGCTTTTCTGTTTTCAGGTCTCCCTTTCATGAGTGTTTCTTGGCTATTGTCCAGGATCAACAGCAAACCCTTCCAGAACTTCCTCTGCACCCCACTTGTCTCCACCCCACCCAGACCCAAGGAGTTCCACTGAAATTGCATTATATACAAACTTAACATGGGAGCTGGTTTGGGAACCTAATCTCTCTCCCTTTATTCCCTGGCTAAGCAGCCTACCCTCAAACTCACATAAAATCCACCATTTCCCAGGGCATGGCAGTGATGAACTGTAACAGGAAATGAAGATTTGAAAAGTCAGGCAAAAGGAGGCCACAGTTCAGTCCAGCTCTTAGAACTGTGTGACCTCAGGAAAATTGCTTACTTATCTGTGTGTCAGTTTCCTCATCTACGTAGGGAAATACAACCTACTTCATGGGGTTGATATGAGAAATAACAATGGTGTTTAGTACCCAGTGGTATCATCATCATTACTATTATTATTATTCCCATGCTATTATGATGATTTTTCAAAGCCCAGTTTATGCAGGTCTAAATCAAGGAATATTAGAATCAAGTCTAACCATCATTCTCTCTCTACTAAGTGCCAGTCTGTTTCACATATATTATCTCATTTAATTCTCTCAGCAAATTGTGAACTTGTATTAAGGTTGTAGGAACACTTTTGAGTTCTCTACCTGCTGCCACCATTCACTCTAGGGATTTGATAGTCACCTTAAAGGTGGAAGACATCTGTCACAGTCCTCCCTTTGTTCCTCCCTTTAGTCGCGCTCCATGCCACTTAGGGTCCCACAGCCCTAAGAATTATCACTCAGTATCATACACAAAAACTAACAGCAGCAGGTGCTGTTGGTGCCCCAGCCAGATCCCTGCCCTTTTAGGAGTTAGGTGAGATTTGCCCATTCCCCAGCTGTGCAGGTGCCCCTGCCAGTGTCCCCCACGGATGGAAACCTCCTAGCCTGGAGGTGCCTGGGACTCACACCCCTCCCCCCAGCAGCCTGCAGGGATGACTGGGTGGTGTGTTGGTGACACCAGCGCTGTTCACCTCCAGGGGCTCCCTGGAGGATCAGGCTGAGACTTGCCTTACTTGGAAACACATCGCACAGAGCTTGGCCTCTTCCCTCTTCCTTTCTCCCTTACAGGAGTCTCCTGAGAACACATGTTTAATCTATCCCTTGCACATGATTCCCTGTCCTAGGCTCTACTTCCAGGGGACCCAATCTGAGACATCTAGGTGTCTTTGTGGGAAATTTAAACATTTTAAAGAGGGAATTTTTACTGTAAGCTAATTGTTAACTGTGCATGAAGTTTAGCACCAAGCCTCTCCTGTCACCTCCCCCACACCAGGTAGCCAGTTCCAGACTCCTCTCCCTTATAGTCCGTTGCACCCCGCTCCTAGCCCTGCCTCTTGCAGTCTGCCTGTGGGAAAGCCGTATTCATATTCTCCAATGAATTAGCAGCTCCCAGATTTGTGGGTCCGGTCCCCTCAGTATTCGCCTAGCACTTACACCTGGAGGAATCTCAGTAAACACTGGTAACCTTGAGTTAACTTCTTGGGATTGAATCCACACACGATTGAGAAATTCAGTCACACTCTCCTACTCTGCTGCCTTCCAGGCTTCTATAAACTAAAGACTTTTGCTATCCAATAAATAATCAGAACTGACAACAGAAGTATTAACAGGGTCTATAGTTCTTGAATCTGCTGATACTGATTCCCAAATTACTGCTGTGACATCTGGTGTCACTGTTTCACGCAGGTTGTGGAAATCTCCGTGACACATGTATATGTGGGGATGGGCATGAAGGGCTCTCACTGTTTCCTCTGTGAGGCAGGAGAGAAACCCAGCCTTTACCCCTTCCCGAGTCTTCCCCATCAGCATTTCACTAGGACTCAAATCCCAGAGCCTGAGGAGAGAGGGAGTAGCTCTTGGGCCCTCTGTAACTTCAGACTGTCAGGAGCATTTCCTGGAGGTAATTAATTGCTAGTAATAAACACCAACTATAACAATAATCCTCGATGTGACTGCCCTGTGCACAGGGTACATTTATAGTCTCTGTCTTCTTCTTTCCTCAATACAATTACATTTATTAACATCATGCTAATAATAGCTCTCAATTAATGAGCTCCTACTGCCTCCCAGGCAGCATCCTGAGCACTGTACACGTTATTGAATGCGATGTTTAAGACAGCCACCCAGCAGGGGATGTGTAATTTCCAGTGCCAGGAGTGCTCCTCCTAGTGAGCTGCATCTGCCTCTCTAGCCGACGTCGCATCTTTGTCCACGCATCCACACGTGCTTCCCTGGCACCTATTCAAAATTGCAGTCCCATCCCTTTCATTCTTCTTCACAATAGTTACCTGACTTGATGTGCACTCTTTTTTTCTTATTCATTGTCTGTTTCATCTTCTGCCATATCTCTGAGACTTAGAACTGGGTACCTAGGACATAGTAGATGCCTACTAAATATCTATTAAATGAGTGAATGATTTAGCTAATTAGCAACCATATCATTATTTAAAAAAAAAAAAAAGACTGAGCAGACTGAGCAAAGATAAATGATTTACTGAGCATCTTACAAATAGCCAGTGTCACTGCATTCAAAGCTGACCAGTCTGGCTGACTCAGAAGCCCATGTTCTTAACCATTTAGGTGTTCTATTAACTCAACTAGCATTCCCAGCACACCCTATCAGCCAGGCCTGGGCCAGGCAGGAAGAGTAAGATAAAAGGCTTGCCCTGCAAAGAACTCACTGTCCAAACAACCATATTAGATGCTCTGGAGAGAGAGCAGGAACCATTCTCCCCATGTTAATAGGAAAGGATATCGAGGTCCCCACTCTGCACTCGGTTATTTATGTGTCCATCTGCCCCTTCCCACTGGACAGTGAGCCTCTGAGCCCCTACCTGGCACTGGGGCCTGTAATCCTCTCTGTATCCCTGTGTAATAGTGGCCCTTACTCTATGAAACACGTTTGCTGACTGAATGAATTAGGAAATTGTAGCTCAGCAAGGCAAAGTAGCTATGCTTGGGTCCCACAGTGTATTGCTAGTGAGCCTCTCTCAGATCCACATCCCAGGGCTTCTGATTCTAAATGCAAGTGTCTTCAGATCTGTTCTGGGGTACTGCTTGGCTGCTCTCCCCCCGTTTATTTAAACACAATTACAAATGACTGCAGATAATGTACAGCACAGGGAAGAAACCTACTCCTTCTGCTGTCAGCTAAATTTGAAAGATCAAAATAATGTGGTTTAGCAATTTGTTTGAATTGATGCCTAGCCTTCCAAAGCTTGAAGGTTTGACTTCCTCAAGTCAGGGCAAAAATAGCTGTTTCCTTGTGAGAAGCAGTGTAGGGGAGTGTACCATCTTATGAGAACTTCAGCAGAAGCCCTGTGTACAGATTCTGTTCAGGTGCCTGCAAGAAACAGACTAAGGGAAGGTTCAGTGACATGGTGGTTGTACTAACATTGCTGTAGTAACTGATGTCATGATGATAGGAACGGCTAACAGTGCTGAGTGCTCACTATATGCTGGGTAATCTGCTAGGCCCTTACATGTAGTATCTCATTTCATTCTTATAATAACCCCTGTTATGAGTTTGGAAGAAGAGCTATGACAAACCTAGACAGTGTATTGAAAAGCAGAAAATCATTTTGCTGACAGAGGTCCGTATAGTCAAAGCTATGGTTTTTCCAGTAGTCATGTATGGATGTGAGAGTTGGACCACTCTCACAAACAAGGCTGAGTGTGAAGAATTGATGCTTTCAAACTGTTGTGCTGGAGAAGACTCTTGAGAGTCCCTTGGACAGCAAGGATATCAAACCAGTCAATCTTACAGGAGATCAACCCTGAATATTCATTGGAAGGACTGATGCTGAAGCTGAATCTCCAATATTTTGGCCACCTGATGCAAAGAGCTGGCTCTTTGGAAAAGACCCTGACACTGGGAAAGATTGAGGGCAAGAGGAGAAGGGAGTGACAGAAAATGAGATGGTTGGATGGCATCACTGACTCGGTGGACCTCCGTTTGAGTAAACTCTGGGAGATAGTGAAGGACAGGGAAGCATAGTGTACTGCGGTCCATGGGGGTCATAAAGGGTTGGACACAACTTAGTGACTGAACAACAACAGCAAAAATACATGTGTTGAACTCTAATGAAAAGTACCTCAGAATGTGATATTATTGGGAAATCAGGTCCTTACAGATGTAATTAGTCAAGATGAGGTCATACTGGATAATCCAGTGCAAATAGTGTCCTTATAGAAAGTGGAAATTGGGAGACAGACATACCCATGGGGAAGAGCCCCATGAGAAGATGGAGCGGTGCTTCCAGAAGCTAAGAAATGCCGACGACTGCCAGCAAGCTACCGATAGCTGGGGAGCTGAGTCTCCCTCATGGCCCTCAGAAGGAACCAGCCCTGCTGACACCCTCATCTTGGGCCTCTGGCCTCTGGAACTGTGAGACAAGAAATTTCTTTTAAATCACCCAGTCTGGGTATTTTGTTAAGGCAACCCTACAAAACTAATATTCAGTACAATCCCACACAGTGGAGATGTTATAGACTGTTATTATCAGCATTTTTCAGGCAAGAAAACTAAGAGGTTAGTTTACCCAGGCTCACAAAGCTCGTGATAGAGGAGCTGGGTGGCCATAATATTGGAGTTTCAGCTTCAGTATCAGCCCTTCCAATGAACATCCAGGACTGATTTCCTTTAGGATGGACTGGTTGGATCTCCTTGCTGTCCAAGGGACTCTCAAGAGTCTTCTCGAATACCACAGTTCAAAAGCATCAATTCTTCGGTGCTCAGCTTTCTTTGTAAATAAGAGGCAAGGCTGAAGCCAAGACTGAGGTCTTTCATTTCTAGGTGGGCGATCCTTCTTGACACCCAGCTGCTGCTATCTGGGGGGATGTTCTACACGTCTCAGTTTGGCCAGATCATCCTAGAAGCAGCACCTTGCCTTTTACTCACTGCGTCCCTGACTGGGGAGAGGGAGGGTACTTTACTACCCTCTTATTCACATATATTTACATTTATACACACATACACATTTATTTCTTTTTCTGATTACTGAAATATCACATTTCCATTACAGAAAATGTAAACAGCACAAGACAAGCACCAAAGAGAAAATTGAAGTCACCATAACTTCATCAATCAGACAGACCTGCGGGGTCCTGTAAGCACTTACACTTCACACTCAGATATCTTTTTTTTTTTTTAATTCTTTCCAACCATTTGTTTTGATCCTTCACATTATAAAGCTTCTTCTATGGCAATGGTTCTCAATCTTTTTACCTCATCCCTCCTTTTTTAAAAATTATAATCAAATGTATGTAACGTAAAATTTACCATTTTAACCATTTGTAAGTATACAATTCAGTGACCCTGAACATATTCACACTGTTGGGAAACCATCACCATGTCCATCTCCAAAATGCTTTACTCTTTCCAAACAGAAATTCTGTCCTTATTGAACAATAACTCCCCATTAGGAGTGATCATTTTAAGCTATGATTTGTTATGGGGATATTTATTAGTTATTTTCAAGTGTTTGTCAAGATATCATAAGTGATTTGCTAACTCATTTTAAAGGGAAATTATAGTATTTGCAAGCTATGTCCAACCAAACAGTTATTAGCCCAGCAAAAGTTTGGTTGCCTTTCCAATACAGAAACCTAAGAATGTACATTTTAAAATGTTGAGAATATAAATAGTGAGCAAACATTTTAAAGTAAGTAATGTAGTTAGACATTAGTGGTATCCCCACTATTAAGGAAAATCTTTAGATAAAGATACACCCAGATCCTGTATGGAAAACAAATCTGAAGAGGTCTGTAATACTAATACACCCCATGCATTTCTCTCTGCATCAGATCAGAATGCCCCCCAGTGTGTGTCAAGGTGTGTTAGCCTGTGAGCTTGCTAAGCAGGAGGGAACTCGTCTATGATCAGGGGAGGACAGCTGACATAAATTTCAGCTGACAAGCTTTGAACGCTAATGGATGCCAGCTCAGCCTGTGAGTACTTGAGCAGGGGTTACTAACACACACTTGGATGTAAGCCTCTGTGCCTGCCAAGCTAATGGCCAGCCCTGTGGGAAGGGGGTGAAAGAAGCTGGAAAGATTCCTTTTCTCATGGAATTGCAATACCATTTCACCCCCTTTCTTCTTTTTCAGTGGAATTCAAGCTTTCTAGAATTCTTGCTTAAACCAGTGTTTGGTAATGTTATCCTAAAACAATAAAGAAGCCTGTTACCAGCAAAAGGGGTTTATATAGGAGCAACAAAGAATTGCAATTCAGGACATGAAACCATGGCAAACCACATGTAAGTCCAGTTCAGCATGGGAGACGAAACTCTTTTATAGAGAAGGGGAAGTTGGAAGGGGGTATTATAAACAAAAGTCCATTGAAGGAAATGGGGAGTTTGAATTATAGTGGCTTTGTATTGGCTGAGTTGTGACAGTCTCTCATTGGCAGACCTGTTGCCAGGCAAGGAGAAGTCTTTCCTGCTGGTGATAGTAAGCTAGGGTGGCTTCCTGCCAGAGATACAAGGTATGTCTCTCTCTGTTGGGATGTATGTTGAGAAAGTGAATAATATGAGTGATTTGTGTGTGAGAGCTCCCCCTTCTGGCCTCCTGATGACAATTTTTAGTGAAATTTTATTAATTTTCATTGAGTAGAGAGACCTGGGGGCTTCCCAGGTGGCTCAGTGGTCAAGAATCTACCTGCCAATGCAGGAGACACAGGTTTGATCCCTGGGTTGGGAAGATCCCCTGCAGAAGGAAATTGCAACCCACTCCAGTATTCTTGTCTCGGAAATTCCATGGACAGAGGAATCTGGCCGGCTACAGTCCATGGGATCACAAAAGAGTCAGACGTGACTTAGCGACTAAATGACAATAAAAGAGACCTGGAGTCTAAACAGAGCAATGTAGATTGTGGAGCAGGGAGTGGAGGTGGGGGTAAGGTACGGAAGGAACGGGATGTGGGGAGGTGCCCACTTTTGTCTTCCTTAAGAGGCAATAGTGTGAAGGAAGTGAGGATGGCAGGATTGGGCAGAGCAAGAAGTTGATCTGAAGTTTGTAGCTGAGGCTGCAGCCAATCCTAGAGGAGTTCTGGAGCTGGGATGGCCCTCATTGCTGTCCAGAGTGAGGCACGGGGCCTGAGCCTTTGGATCTTCTTGTCCGTCAGTCACTGACCATGGCTGGGCCCAGGAGAGATGTGTCCCTAGGCGGCTGCCCATGGGCAGTTCCCCATGGTAGTGGCCTCGCTGAGACTCTCAATAGGGCATACCTTAAAGGGTTGTGGGGATTTTTTTTTTTAATTTCATGTGGACCATTTTTAAAGTCTTTATTGAATTTCTGGGTTCGGGGGGGGGTGTTGTTTTGGTTTTTGGCCATGAGGCATGTTCGATCTCAGCTCCCCGACCAGGGATCAAACCTGCAACCCCTGCATTGGAAGGTGAAGTCTCAACCACTGGACCACCAGGGAAGTTCTGGGTTGTGGGGATTAAAGAGGTTTAGACAGGCAGAATGCCTGGGCCATAGTAAGTGCTAAATTAGTACAAGGATAATGAGCAAGGACCCGTTTGGATACCAATGACACACAGTTCTCTAGACCCTTAAACACCTGTAATTAATTTTCCAGGAGATATTGGGGTTAGTGGATCCCCATATCACTGCTTCGGTTGCGTTCTTGCAGCTCTTGCCATCTTTGGTAATGCACATTCTCATATTCATAGACACGGTAGCACAGTCTCACACACACACACACACACACACACAATCCTAAAGGTGTGATTTATGGGTATTCATGTTCATTGCATGTACAGCGATTTATCAGTCTATTCCACTGGTTTTCAAACTTGTTTTTCAAAGGAGATTTTACATATAAGCCCAATATCATTGTTCCTCATTTAACATTTACATTAACAATAAAATTATACTTGATGTTACTTTATTTTTTTTCAAATTTGCCCTTTGGAAGACTTTGTTAACCATTCTTTTCTATTTAAAACTCAGCAAACAAATTTCTTCAGGCGTAAAGATGAAACAAAGGCTTAATGGGGAATCTGGCCCAAACCATCATTTCAGCTTAGCCTGGTCAGGCCCCTGAGAAGGACTCGAGGGTGGCTGCCTTGGTGGCAGGACCCTTGACGGTGCCTCAGAGGTGGGAGAGGGGATGATCTTAGCTGGTACCCAAGCCTCCACTCTTTAAAAGAAAAACATTCAGTATAATTGATTGACAATATTATATTAGTTTCAAGTGTACAATATAGTGATTCAATGTTTTTACAGATCATGCTCCATTTAAAATTATTATATATAAAATAATGGCTGTATTTCCCTGTATTATACAATGTATCCTAATATCTCATTTCAGTTCAGTTCAGTCGCTCAGTCGTGTCTGACTCTTTGCAACCCCATGAACCACAGCACGCCAGGTCTCCCTGTCCATCACCAACTCCTGGAGTTCACTCAAACTCATGTCCATCGAGTCGGTGATGCCATCCAGCCATCTCATCCTCTGTCATCCCCTTCTCCTCCTGCCCTCAATCTTTCCCAGCATCAGGGTCTTTTCAAATGAGTCAGCTCTTCCCATCAGGTGGCCAAAGTATTGGAGTTTCAACTTCAGCATCAGTCCTTTCAATGAATATTCAGGACTGATGGACTGATTTCCTTTAGGATGGACTGGTTGGATCTCCTTGCAGTCCAAGGGACTCGCAAGAGTCTTCTCCAATACCACAGTTCAAAAGCATCAATTCTTCGGTGCTCAGCATTCTTTATAGTTCAACTCTCACATCCATACATGACCACTGGAAAAACCATAGCCTTGACTAGCTGGACCTTTGTTGACAAAGTAATGTCTCTGCTTTTCAATATGCTGTCTAGGTTGGCCATAACTTTCCTTCCAAGGAGTAAGTGTCTTTTAATTTCATGGCTGCAATCACCATCTGCAGTGATTTTGGAGTCCAGAAAAATAAAGTCAGCCACTGTTTCCACTATTTCCCCATCTAATTGCCATGAAGTGATGGGACCGGATGTCATGATCTTAGTTTTCTGAAAGTTGAGCTTTAAGCCAACTTTTTCATTCTCCTCTTTCACTTCATCTAGAGTCTCTTTAGTTCCTCTTCACTTTCTGCCATAAGGGTAGTGTCATCTGCATATCTGAGGTTATTGATATTTCTCCTGGCAATCTTGATTCCAATTTACTTTATACATATTAGTTTCTACCTTTTAATCCCCTACCTTTATCTTGCTTCTCCCTGCTTCCCTTTTCCCACTTCTAACCACTTTCTTATTCTCTGTATCTGTGAGTCTGTTTCTGTTTCATTATATTCATTCGTTTTATTTTCTATATTCCACATATAAGTAACAACACAGTGTATTTTTCGGACTTATTTCACTGAGCATAATGCCCTCTAGATCCCTCCATGTTGTTGCAGATGATGTGGAATTTTTTTTTAATGGGTGAGTAATAATATTCCATTGTATGAGTATGTATGTATACACGTGTATATATATATATATATATATATATATATATATATACATATGCATATATATTGGAGAAGGCAATGGCACCCCACTCCAGTACTCTTGTCTGGAAAATCCCATGGACGGAGGAGCCTGGTAAGCTGCAGTCCATGCGGTCGCGAAGAGTCGGACATGACTGAGCGACTTCACTTTCACTTTTCACTTTCATGCATTGGAGAAGGAAACGGCAACCCACTCCAGTGTTCTTGCCTGGAGAATCCCAGGGACAGGGGAGCCTGGTGGCTGCCGTCTATGGGGTCACACAGAGTCAGACACGACTGAAGCGACTTAGCAGCAGCAGCATGCATATATGTTTGTATATATGTGTATATATCACACTTTCCTTATCCATTCGTCTGTTGATGATCACTTAGGTTGCTTCCATATCTATCTTGGCTATTGCAAATAATGCTGCTATGAACATTGGGGTGCATGTATATTTTTGGATTACTGTTTTCATTTTCTTATGGTATATACCCAGCCATGGAATTGCTCGATCATATGGTAATTTTTCTATTTTTAGTTTTTTGAGGACCTATACTCTATTTTAATAGCTCTGTTTGATTTTAATGTGTACTGTAAAAGCATAGCTGGTATTTAAGGTAGTGAGATAACATCTTCTTTTTCTCTTTTAGTTTTTTTTAAAAAGGCAGATAGTTAATAAAAGCACAGATGGCTGAAATTTGTGAACATGGCACACGTATGATGGAGGTTTTAGAAGTAGTGACCCCCTTCTTGCTTTATCCTCACTTCGTCTTGAAAGGCACTATGATCATCCTCTTAAAAGGCTAAGAAATGAATCTTGAAAGAGTAGGAAAGAGAATGAGAGAGAGAACAAGTGAGAGATTGACCAGCAGTTTAACTTTGTTTTCCTTAGCCAGCGTGTACAGTTATCAAAGCAGCAAATAGAGCCGTACTTGTACACACAAGTTTTTGGTGGTAGGGTTAATAGCCTTTTCTCTTTGATCCCCTTTCACCACATCCGTGTGGTATTAGTAATAGAATGTGTTTGTTCAGGGGGTGTCCATTAAACAGGCAGGAGCCAAGCTGCTTCAGGTGGAGCTGCCTGTGGTGTCCACTGAAACATGGCCCTTGAACCCAAGCAGCACGATGTGGAAATGCTCGCGTCAGTCCCTGCTGTGCAGTCATTTTGATTCCCAAGTGGTTGGTTAGCATTACAGCAGAGGCTTCTACTGCCCACTCCTAGAGGGTGCAGTCTGTCTGAGGTTCACCTCTGTTCTCGGGTCCACAGTTTGGCCTGTATTTGAGTTCCAGCTGATGGTAAAGGAACAAATACATCAGAGATATTTTTATGACCACTCCTGTCTCCACCCTTTTTCAGCATCTCCTCAGGACTTAAGGCATAGTAGGAATACAGGAAAGACTGGCTAGCCCGTAGGACCGGCGAGAGGACTGGGCAGATGAGCAGATAGTTGGATGGCCAAGTGGATAAGTGAGTGGATGGATGGATATGTGGGTAGGTGAATGGATGTAGATGAATGGGTGCTGGAGAAGGAGGGAGCAAGATCAGTAGATGGATTAATGGATGAATGTGTAGGTGTCTGAATGAATAGACATGTGGGTAGGTGGACAGATGGATTGATAAACGGGTAGGTGATAGGTAGGTAGATGAGCAGGTGGGTGGATAGACATAGATGAATGAGTGGATAAGTTGGTGGGTGGATAGGTGGGTGAGAAGGAGTGAATGAGTGAACAGCAGGCTTAGAAGAGGCATTGGCAGTTCATATGTGTCTGCTTCATTCTAATCAAAACACATTTTTTTCCTGGAGGATCTTCAGAGGTGATAGCCCTGATGTCTTGACTCCTTTTCTATACAGGTCCTGACCTCTCTAGAAAGTGTTTGCCACATTTTCTGATGTGAGGTCCCACTTGTCATCGGACTCACACAGAAATCCATGTTTCATCTCAGGCCTTTCTTCTTCACTCACACTTCACCCTTTCAGGGACTGGGCCTCATTAAAATCTGTCCTCTACCCGGTTACTCTTTGAGGAAGCTCCTTGTTAGGGCATTTCTGCTGTGAAATGTATCACACCAAACCCATGTGAGTGCCAGCCTGAATGCTAAAGACCGTTATTAGCAGATTTAGCCTAGAGATGTTTCAGAGTTGTCAGTTCTGATGTTCATAGGATTATATTTTCAAACATCATCACACATCCTCTATGACAGACTTGATTACTGTGATGAACTAGTTTTCTTGCTTTGAGAGATGTTTCAGTTGCAAAAATGATTCTGAAAGCATTTGAGAGAAATGCCAGGCAAAACTGAAGTGACACTCTTTCATTTGGGTGCTTCTTCAGCTTGCTGGGAGAGGAAGCTAGCAGTGGCAGAACGAGCACTGGACATGGAGTCCTTGGACCTAGGCTTGCATGCTGTCCCCTCCACCTTAGCAGTGGTAACCTCAAAAAAGTCTCAGATCTTTACATAAAGGTTGGAGGGCTATTCCTGGAAAAGGGAAGAATCGATGCAAAGGCCTTGGGGTGGGGGCACCTTTGAGAAAGCAACAGAAAGCCCATGTAACTGGAGCTGAGGGTGGGATGGGATGAGCCTGGGTGTGGGGGAGATAAGTAGGTGGAGGACAGATCATGTCGTGCCTGTTATCCCAAGATCAGCAGGAACCTGGTTGCTGTTCTTGAGAAGCTTCCCCTGGCTGCAGTGGGAAGGAACAGTGGAGAAGGAGACAAGAGCAACTGCAGGGATGAGGTACCAACCACGGCAGTGGAGTACACAGAGAGGCAGGTGGATTCAAGGAGGAAAACCACAGGGCAAGGTTATTGACCAGTTATGGTAGAAAAGAGGGGATGATCAAGTATGTACTCCTCATGCAGTTGCTTCCTATTGTGAACTGAATGGTTCTCAAATTATATACACTGTGAAGATTATTGCAGTAAATTAAAAAAATTCATGTATAGATTCTATGATATTCTGTACATTTTAACACTAGATAAGCTGAAAATTTGCATGGTGGCCCAGGGGAAACTGCATGGTGCCATCGCCCCTCCTAATGCTGCAGAAACAAAACTTGATTACTGTGATGAACTAGTTTTGGTTACTGAAGTCTTTTAAGTGACATACGTGACTCATATCCTATTGGTTTAAACATTGAAGGAGCCCCTGGGCCAGTGGCCTAGACTTTTAGTCTAGACAGTTGGGCTTGACTTCAAAGAACAGGTTGGGTTTGGAAAATCAGAGATAATTGGAGCAAGGAAGAAAATGTTTTCTAGAAATAAGCACCCAGACTTTTCCATCCCTGTGTGAGGAGTACTGTGTCTCCTTAGACCTAGAATACTGTACTTCTAGAAAAGGAAGTGTTTTGCTCAGGAAGCAATCATGACATGAGCAAAGACAGGGCCAGTTGGAGTGCTCGTGACAACATGGTTTGTTACAGGAGGGGCAGAGGAAACCCTGGAAATAACCTAAATGCCCAGTGGTTGGGCTTAGCTAAATAAACTGTGATGCATCTTTCCAGTAGAATTGTTGGCAGCCACTAAAAATAGTTGTTATGGAAAAGTATCTAATGGCATAGATTGTTTATAATATATTGCTTGGTGATTCAATTTCAAAAACAGTGGGGCAGATAGGGGAGAAAGGGTGGGAGCAAATGTCAGAGAGGCCTTCAGTGTGTCCTGCCCTGGTGGGGGCCGCAATTTTCTCTGCCTGGAAGAACTGGCTCCATCTACTTTCTCCTCCATGCCAGCCTCTGCTGAGTTGATCCCCACTAGGTGGAGTCTAGTTAACTGAGGGCATGTTATGCAATTTCATCTTGAATATGTATAATAAAAATTACATAGAGTGTTACACACCCTAACACAGGGTATAGGCTAGCTTGAAAAAGTCTTTTGGAGGGCTAATGAGGTCTGGAGGGCTTAGGGTGTGTACAGTTAATTACTAATTGTGACTGATCAGCTCTTGTAGCCTCTTAGTGTACATGGATGAAGAGCACAGGATTTTGTATATGTGTATGTATGTATCTTATACACGCACGTACACATGTGCATATTATTACAGGCCCACAGTATGTGATGGAACAGTGACCTAGATTCTCTCCTCAGCACACAGGATCCTTGGGAAGCCGTATGTAGCAATAGCTAATCCCCATAACCACCGTCAGTTCCCCTTCAGTCGTTTGGCAGGGCCCTGCAGTATGTGCAGGCTCTGCAGTGCTTTCTGAGATGTTCAAAAAAATTCCCTGTTTGTCCTCAAATCTAGTCATCCTATCAACTAGCTTATAAAGAGCTGCCTCAGTAATCCATGTTTAATGGCCTTAGCCACTAGACAGCTGTCCTGGGAATTAAGGTCTCTTGTGAACAGAGTATCCTGAGGTTCTAAACTCCAGTGTAATGGAAGTGAGTCCTGTTTCCCCCACCCCACCCCCACAGAAATGAGATTTGGAGCAGATGTCCAGCTTGGCATCTCCTCCCTGGGCTCTTGCTTCCTACCCGTTTTTATGAGTAGCAGCAATCATAAGAGGCAGTGGGATTCATCAGACGTCCCCTCCATTGGACAGCTGTGGACCTCAGCTCGGGATGAGTTCTGTGCCTCAGCTCATCTGTGGGGTGGGGGGACGTTGTCTGACATGACCAGAGAAGAGCTTCTCAGATCTCTCAGGCTTCTTGTGATGCTGAAATAGTGCAAGAGAAAAGGTTTTCGAAACAGGAACCAAAATTTACTAAATCCCCAAGGTACTGAATGTCCAGGGAACAAGCCCTGCCTGTGAGGGAGGTGTGGTTAGTACTGTTTCATAGAGGAGGAAACCAGCGTTCAAGAGCCTGTGTGGCCTGCCCACATTCACACGGTGGGAAGGATGGGGCCAGGTTTCAGGCACGCTGTCAGCCACCTCCAGTGCCCAGGTTCATCGTGCACCCCTGCCCACCTACCCCCGCGGAATCCTTTGGAACCCGAGTTTGCACTAGTGTGCCAGCCATGTTTCTAGAGAAATGTCTCCAGGTGGCATCTCCATTCCCCCCTCCACTTGCCAGCCTCTGCTGACTCTGAAATCCCAAGTACTGCCTCTCTTCCCTCTCCCCTTTGCCACTCCTTTATTCTGGCTCTCGCTTGTGCACTCAGCACATTATTCTTCCTGAATAACCTATGACCATGTTATTACTTATTGAGAGCTTCCACCCCCACCCCCACTGCCTACAGGATACAGCCTGGCATTTTAGGGGTCCCACCCCCCACCTCAGGCTCTAACCTGCATTCCCAGCTGTTTGTCCTCAGCCTGTTCTTCACACGGAAGGGGTGCCAGCGGCTCTCCCCTATGGACATCATAATGTTTAACCTTAATGACAGTGCTCATGGGTTTTTTTTTTTTTTCTGTCATCTTTTCAATCATTTATTCATTTAATGAATCATTCTTGAGAACTTACACTGGGCCAGCTACTGTGTTGGGAGCTAGGGGTACAGCAGTGAGCCAGGTGAACAGAGACCCTTCAGAGAGCTTACAGTCTAGTGCATGGAGGCGGTCCATATGGACACAGTAAATGGGTAAATCATATAGTCGGTCAGAAGGCATGCTTGCTATTCGAACAGAAAAAGAAAAAAGAAACATGCAGGAGGAAGGAGGATTGGAAATGCCACCAGTGGAAGGGGAGGGGAGCAGGATGGCGAGAGGAGGCCTCACTGAGAAGGTAACAATGAGAAAAGACTTGAAGGAAGTAAGAGAGCGAAACGTGCAATGACTGGGGTAAGAGTGATCCAGGCAATGGGCAGCCGGTGCAAGAGTCTAGGGGGAGCGCGTCTGGAGCACTTGCTTCGGCGGGAGGGGAGCTTCTACTTCTGGTCAAGATAGGGAAATAATATCCAAGGACTGGATAGACCCTCCTGCATTAAGCAATTGGGCTTCCGAGATGGTGCTAGTGGTAAAGAACCCGCCTGCCAGTGCAGGTAGACATAAGAGACACAGGTTCGATCCCTGGGCCGAGAAGACCCCCCTGGAGGAGGGCATGGCAACCCAAGCCTGTATTCTTGCCTAGAGAATCCCATGGACAGCAGAGCCCATAGTGTCGCAAAGAGTCGGACACAATTGAAGCAACTTAGCATGCATGCATGCACGCTTAAGCAACTAAAATAACATTCAAATGATGTGAAACAATAGTTTTCTGACATCAGACTATAGATCACAGAGGAGAGTGACCTCTGCGAGAAGGGACACAAAGAGCATGACTTTTATGGTTGCCCAGCCTACTGCCTGGAGGGTTTCCAGGCCACAACATGGGGAGAGGGGGCAGGCAAACAGAGCCTGGTTGACGCTTCTCCACATTGAGGAGAGTTGAAAATTTGAATTTAGAGAGTCCAAGGAGGCTGGAATTTTCAGGCAGAGCAGTAGAGAGGAGAGAGATGCACGGAGAGGGAGAGCAGCGGAGATCTTCATGCTTTGCTTGCTTGTTTGATCAAAATTACTATTGAGTGCCATCTACTTAAAAAGAGTTTGAAGCAGCTGTCAATAATAGGCATACATACATCAAGGCCACTGAAACAGAAGTCAGGAATCTAAAACTGTACAATGTAAAGACAAAATATATAGCAAAGACCTAGGCTAGCATTGTGAATTTAATTATGAATTTAAACGAGCTGGATGCCAAGTGATAAAGAGAACTGAACCTCATTTTCTTCATCTATAAAATGGAATTAATGATCTCTGCCCAGCCTACCCCAGGCAGGGGCCACGAAGATCATCAAAGCTATGGGTGAGACTGTTTCATTCAGGACTCTTCTGGTGCAAGTAATTGAAAGCTGTACTTAACCGAAGACAACTGTGAGGTTTAGGATGCAGCATTGTCATTTCTCCATCTCTGGCTCTGCTTTCTCTGCTCCATCCTCAGCCCAGTTGCTTCTTATTCCCATTATCACAGCACCAAGTCTAGAGGTGGTGGGAGTGGAGAAGCCCATTTCCCCAAAAGTGCCAACAAAATCCCTGGAGATCCCTCTTAGCCTTGATTGGCTATCTTGGGTCATGTGCCCATCCCTGAACCAGTGACTGTAGCTAGAGGATAGGCTGTACTGATTGGCTTGGGCTAAGTAATGTGAATAAACTCTGGGAGTTTGTGTGCTGCAGCCCATGGGGTTACAAAGAGTCAGACACGACTGAGCGACTGAACTGAAGTCATGCGATCCAGCCCTGCATAGAGTCAGCTTCACAAAACTTCAAGACTGAGAGTAGAGTCTAGAAGATCCCTCTGTTGGTTTTTCTCTCTTTTTCTTCTCTCCCACGGACCCATTTTCTACCATTCTCTGTGCCCTGAGAGGCTGATTTCGTAGATCACCCAGGATCTCTTGTCCTTGGGCTTCTGGTTGAATTTGGTCAGTGGAGAACATAGGCAGGAGATTGGAGGGTGGGAGGAGCAAGAGGGGTCAGGGTGCAGTCCCTCTACCTCCACCACCACTCTGGGGCTGCGTCTCCTAAAATAGCTGTGCCCTTCCCTCCAGGACTAAGTCTTCTCTGTGTCTCCCGATCTTATGAAGCTCCACCAACACTCTTTCCTTGCCTTCAAATAACAGCTCATGCCTTTGCTAGTGTACAGGCACATAAGCTTCCCTTGTCTGCTGCTTTAATCTGCCCCTCTCTCAGTAAGTGATCCTTAATAAAGTCCTTTTTGAACCATCCAGGGTGAATTGTTTCCTCCTGTGACCCTGTATTTATTATCTATTACTTCATACCAAATTATCCCAAAATGTAGTTGCCTGAAGCAACAATAAACTTTTATTATCTCACACAGTTTCTGTGAGTCAGGAATTCAGGAGTGACTTAGCTGTAAGGTTCCAGCCTGGGTCTTTTATGCCTCCTCCTTGAAGCCTTCACAGGCCTTCCTTGAGTGAGTAAGCTAAGGCAGCTGATGCTGGGACTACAGCCCATCTATGGCAGAACTGTACTGGGGCAGGAGGGAAAGTAGGAGGTTTCAGAGTTCTGCAGACCTGAGCTCACACCCCAGGTCTGCGGTCTCACAGCAGTGACCCAGGGCATGTGACTCACCTGACTGAGCCTCGTTTTCCTCATCCAAGAAATGGGAAGATGGCAATATCCCCAGGCCTGTGGACCACCTGGTTTGCCCAAACTTGGATCCATTTAATACCAGAGCAGACCGTGCTTAGCCTGACAAGTGGGACCAGAGCCCAGGAATATGTTTGTTCACTGCATTGTCCCTAGAGCCCAGCAAACCTGGCCCAAGGGAGAAAGGTCCCCAGTACATGATGAATGAATGAGTGAATGAATGAATGACTGAATGAACAACATACAGATGAACATACCACAGACCCCTTTGACTCCAGCTGACTTCTAATGCCCTTAAGACAAAGTCTAGGTTCTGTTTTATTTTGTTTAACCTCCTCAGGTACAGAGAGCTGGCCCAACTCTGTTTCATTTCTCCATTCACTTATTCATTCCTTTTTATCCCCATTCTCCATTGCCACCCTCCTTTCTCCACAACAGGCATTCTAATAAATCTAAGTATACCTTTTTTTTTGGTATGTAGTTTTGCAAAATGTGTATTGTTGTGTGTGTTTTTAATTTATGTAAGTGGTATTGTGTTATATGTTTTCTTTTCTTCTTATTTTTTATTAAGTCATATGCATCCATTCATTTTGCTCGTTGTATATCTAATTTGTTGCTGATGACTCTCCCCAGGTCACCTCCATCTCTCCCACACACAGACACATACATGCACACACACACACTGTAATGTGTGTAATTAGCATTCTTCTGAGTCCCCTGTGAGAACTTCTCGAGGCTGTATCCCACGAGTGGAATTCTGGGTCAGAGGGTGTGTGGACACTTAATTGGACTAAGCAGTGACAGATGCTGCTCAGAATATCTGCTCCTATGACATCCTACCAGTGACACACTAGATCATTATCAAGTCCTCACCAATACTTGCATGATCTGTATTTCTAATTTTTGCCATTTCATTTGTATAAAATGACATCAATTTTATTTCTAATGATATTGAGCCTCCTTTCATGTGCCTCTTCGCTCTGGGTTTCCTCTTTTGTAAATTGCTTGTTTGTGCTTCGCCCATTTTTCTGATGGATTTGCTGCTTGTATGTAGTGTTAATTTTCAGGAGCTGTGTCCAATCTGGATGTTAATATCATCTTTATTGTAGACCTTACAAAAGCTTCCATTCTGTCATCTGCCTATTATTGACTTTGTTCAGGGGCCTTTGTCTAACAGAAATGCTCTTTTCTGATATAATCAAATTTTTTACCTTGTAGTTTGTCCTTTTGAAGTTTTGTTTGAGAAGTTTTTCCTTGCCCTTAGGCTTTGAAGATATTCTCCAACATTTTCTTCTAATCAAGATTCCTCTCTACATCAAGTTTGTTCCCTCTGTGAGGGGAATTCTTAGCCCAGTTTTCAGATAATATAGATTTTATCTCTTTATATAATAGAGATCACAACCAAATCAAGTGGAGGATCCCAGGCTAGAACCTCAGTAGCCTACCTCCCAGCCCCACACCCTTTCTGAAACACTAGTCCTTGCGTCACCAAGTCCTGACCGTTTTTTCTTTATTATTTCTCCAGTCTGTACCCTTCTTTCTGCTTGGTTACCTCCTGCAGCCCAAGCCCCCTGGCAGTCCGCTTGGACTGCTGCAGTACCAGCTGCCTCATTTGAACTCTGTCTCTGGCCCCCAGGCCTGTCTGCAGCCCAACTGACTTAAAGTGAAGATTCCAACAGATTGCAAACTGCATGTCTCAGACTTCCAGGTTGACTGGTCAGCAGTCTGGTTTTCCTTGTGGAGACTAATCTATTTAACAAAAATAGAACATACAGTAAAGCAAAATTAAATATTTCTAATCATGGGGATGCTTGCATCTGCAAATGAGCAGGAAAGAAGGGAGGTTCAGGGTGGGGGCAAAAAGCTTAGAGGAGGCTCCGTGATTCTCGGATTTAGAGCTACGTGGCCACTCACCCAGGAACCCGGGCAAGGACCCCACTCACTGGCCCCGCCAGATCCCCGCTCCAGCTGTGCTGATGAGAAGTGGCACCATCGAATCAAAAAGCCTTTCCTCACTTCTCCGCTTTCCGCACGCCTCACATCCCAGCCCCCTCTAGGCCCTGAGGAGTCCACCTCCTTCCCAGCTCTTCTCTGTCTGTGTCACCCTTATCTCTCACTTGGATTCCGCATCAGCTGCTAACTGACTTCTTTGTCTCCAGTCTTGCTCTCGTAACCATCCATTTTCCACACAGCAGCCAAAGTAGTTTTTCTTCCTCCCCCCTTTATAGAGATATAACTGACAAATAGGAATGATATATATCTAAAGGGTACAATCTGATGATTTGATGTATGAATACATTGTAAAATGATCACCACAATCAAGGTACTTAACATAGCCATCACATCACAGATTTACCTTTTTCTTATCTTTTTTAGTCATGAGAACACTTAAGCTCTACCCCTTCAGCAAGTGTCAAGTGTTGCAGAACAGTATTGTCTGTGTCTTCTCCCAATTTCCACTCACTCTAGGGTTGGCTATTGGCAGAGCTGACAAGGAGGCTCGGAGACATGGCCCACAGAGTCCCAGGTCCAGCCACACAGAGCCCAGTGGACCAGGGCAGCTTGGATGCTGAGAGACAATAGAAGTAATGGGACAGCCCCTCCTCTAGCTCTTCCCACTCTGATTGGAAACACCCTCCCCCTGCCCCGCTTTAAGAAGAGATTCTCATCCATCCCTTGAGCCATTAAAAACTAGGCATTTTGAATTTCTCTTCAGTTTCATATTCCTGAGAAGACTGACCAGGCCACTGTGCTGAAACCAGCTCCTGCAGGCTGCCTAGAGCCAGTTGTTAATGATTGATCGCTTGAAATCTGCCTTGGTGGGAATATTTACACTATGGAAATTGGCAAACACTACAGATCAGCCCCCACCCCAAAAAGCCAGTTTAACAGTTACCAACACATTCTTGACTCCTTCTTCTACCTACCTCCTATTCCACTCCTCCTTCTTCCCCCTAGCCCAAGGCTGCTTGGGACTCACTCTCACCCCTACAAAGGGCTAATTTTCTGATCAGTGACTAGTTTTTGAAATGAAGGCAGGGTAGTATGTGGTCAGAAGATTGAGCTTGAAGTTAGACATGTGTAGGGTGAGTCTCAGTTCTACTGCCTCTAGATGTGACCCTAGGCAACTTTCTTCTCAGGCCCTCAGTTCTCTTATCCTTAAAATGGAGATCATAATAATAATACATGGTTCATTCCATTGAGGTTGTTGTTGAGAATTAATTAATAAAGGAGAACCCCGGGAAAAAAATCTTAGATAACATACACAAGTGTTTTAGCAGAGCTAAAAATAAGTTAAAGATTGTTATCACTGCATGTTCTGCAGAGAAAAACCTGAGACAGAGATGAAAAGGGACTTGCCCCAGCTTCCCTTTCTGGAAAATGGCAGAGCACGGCCCAAATCTACCTCTCAGACCCCTTGTTCATTGCTCTTTCCATTCTTCTAAGTTGAGGGGGAAATGTGCTTATGCTTGCCCAGATCCTTGGCCCTTATTCAGGAAAACTCTAAGCTGTCAGTAAAACTTAATCTATTCCAAGAGGGAGTATTATTTTGTTGGTGATGATGTTGCTATTTTTATCTGTAAAATATGTGCCTCCTTATAATAGCCTTTCAGTAAAGTTTTCCTGTTATTAAAGTAATGCATGCTCATTAGAGGATATTGGAAAATATTGAAAAGTAAAAAGACAAAAAAGCCATAATCCCACAATCCAGGAACAACCAATCAACCCTGAATATTCATTGGAAGGATTGATGCTGAAGCTCCAATACTTTGGCCACCTGATGTGAACAGCTGACTCATTGGAAAAGACCCTGATGCTGGAAAGATTGAGGGCAAAAGGAGAAGAGGGCGGCAGAGAATGAATCTGAGCAAACTCTGGGAGATAGTGAAGGTCAGGGAAGCCTGGCATGCTGCAGTCCACAGGGTCACAAAGAGCTGGACATAGCTTAGCGACTGAACAACAACCCCCTTGCCCACTCCACTCCATGCTCTTCTTCCGCTCAGCTCCACTGGCTCTGCTTTAGCTCCTCCCACTTCCCAATCTCTTTCCTGCCTCAGGACCTTTGTACTTGCAGCTCCTCTTCCCAGGAGGAAACTCTCCCCTCACTCTAACTCCTTCAGGTCTCAATGCAAATGCCATCTCTCCGGAAGTCCTTCTTGATCCCCAGTCTAATTGGGGTCTTGCAGTTCTCTCTTGTACTACCCTGTTCTTTTCCTTTATATCACTTACTGTAGTTTGTAATTATATATTTATCAGTGTATTTATTGTTTAATGTCTGTAGCTCCCACCAGACTGCCAGCTGCACACACTCTAGGACCACATGAACTTTGCTCACTCTTTATCCATTGCCTGCCTGGCACAACTTTGACATATAGGTGCTCAACAGTGCTGATTGATTCAATGTGTGTATCATAAGATTTCACCATGCATCTGTCTCACTTTAGTGTTTCCTTATTTCTTGGATATCTCGTTCATATCTGATAGTTTGCTATTCTAAATAAGCTTGACTCTTGTATCATTACAGGAAGAAACGAGAGAGTTGGTCCCACCTCTCTTAGGCCAGCCAGCCAGCCATCTTCTCTTGGTCTCCACTGTTCTCCGCTTCACTAAACCCTGCCTTAGACCACCACTCCCCCTGTGGCTGGACACCACTTTAACCCTATGGGCCATCTGATCACGATCCCTCAGAAGGATGCCCCTGCAGTTAATGGCACCAGCAGAAGGATGACAGTGGACAGGGCACACTTCCCATCCTGCCCCTCCTTTTAGTTCACTGCAAACCAGCTGCTGAAGACTCAATGGATACATCAAATTTTCCTCAAGACTTAGGTCTATCAAAAGCATTTTTATGTAAGAAAATATCTTAAATAGTATGCAAAATATGCCTTATCTTATAGCCCAAGGGACATGCAAGGAAAAACGGAGTATTTTTCACCTTTGCAGAACATGTGGGTAGATATACCCAGTTTCTCGGTATTTCTCTTTCATGCCCTGTCATCCGCTGGGAAACAGAAAACACCTTCTTCTTCAAACCTACATGATGAGGAGCTCTACTCTTTATGGGAAATCTGACCAGCAATATAACCCCCAAATTTTCTCAAAGTCCTTGTTATTCATTTGAGACCAGTGTTGTCCTAGGTAAAGGGCTGGCAGCAGAACAGCCTACAGTGGTCTTGAATCATCCACACAGACAGTGATGGGCTGGCCAGGGTCCCCCAGCACCCTTCAGCTTCCATCTCCTTAGAGATTTTGCTGTCTGTGTGGCATGTCAGGGCAGATCTTATTTCCCCACAGCATAAATCAAACACTCAGCTGATCATGTTTGCTCACATCTCCCAAAGACGAACACAACTGCCTGGAGACAAGAGTGCAGTTAGAGCCGTATTAAAGACAGAACGCCTTCCCTAAATGCATGTGTCCGGCTGAGACTGTGTCCCTTAGTGGGCCCAGAGTTCGTGAGATTAGGCTGAGCCAAGCAAGTCTTCCCTTTTTGTAGCCTTCAGCTCCAGCCCGGCGTCAGATAATTTTCCAGGCAGGGTGTCCCTGCCCTTTAATGTAAAATTGAAAGAGATAAAAAAAAATTTCCAATGTAGGGCTTGGCCTGTGCAATTCATAAACTGTTGTTGGAATAAATTTTATTCATGCTTAGTGGTGAAACATTAAAGATGAGCAGTGAAAACAGAATTAATTTTTCTAAGAGGGTACCACTGAATCTTACTGACTGCAGGAATCCTTAGTGTACATTTTACTCTCTGCTGATTTTTCTGGGGATTCTCAACTGACATCATGGTGGAATTTTGCAAACTCAGATTATCTGGAGGATTATAAGAGTTAATCTTTGTGTGCAGCAATTCTGGGTTTTGCTTTTTTCATAATTGTCTTCTTTAGTTCTCACAGACAGCAGCAGCAGTTCTCACAGACAATCCCGAGAAGTATTTTTCTTCCTATTTTTCAAGTAGGAGAATTGGTGTTCAGAAACATTCAAGGACTGTTCAAGGTCACACTGGTGGCTAATTTACTCTTGTCTGGTGAATGCAGAAACTAAAGTCTTTTTTCCATATGTTATCCTATGTGTTCTGAAGATTCCTTTAAAAAAGAAAATTCAGCTTTATGTGTCCCAATTCAACCTGAACTGTTTGGATCAGCTTTTATGAAACAGATTGCTGTCTTTGACATGAGCAACATCTCTTTCAGGAGGAAGAAAATTCCTTATAAACTATCCACTTGGGGTTTTACCTCCATTATTTTATTTGCATTCCAAATCAGCTCTGTGGTCATTCTTATAAGCTCCTTTGGAAGTTAGAATCCGTTATCAATCAGCATGCAGTCAAGAAAGCAGAAAGCACTTCAGGCATTTCAGAGGGAGATTTAATACGGGGAACTGGTTACAACTTTGTTGGAAGGGGTGGAGGAGCAAGTCAGGTAGGCACTGTCACCAGAGAGAAGTATTTACAGAAAACGACCAGGCCCCTTGGGCTGCAGGAGCAGTAAGTGGACTGGTGTTGCTACTGCCTCTGACATGCCTGAAGTACTTTCTGTTTTCTTGGCTGCATGCTGATTGGTAATGGATTCCAACTTCCACGGAGTCTTTAAGTGGCCACAGAGCAGACTGGAAATGCAGATAAAATAACGGAGACCCCAGCACTCTGGCCTCTGAGGCTCCTGCCAGTGCAATTTCTTTTGCCACTGGGACCCCAACACTGCTACTGAGCAGTTAGCCAGAGCCCCGATACACACACTAACAGTGCGGAGCTGCTGGGGCCCTGGACACCTGCAGTCACTCAGCTCCTGCTGCTGCAACCAAAGAAGAAAAAAAAATTAAAAAAGCTTTTCCCTGCTGCATACTTTCTAACCCCCTGTGAATGCTTCTCATTAGCAGAACCTAAATAGACACCAGCTGGCAGGGGCTTCTGGGAAGTGTGGTTTCTGGGCTGTGGGCCCCTGTAACACAGAGGAGGACATAGTAGAGTGAGTGTGGACTGGGAGCCGACAGATTCCAGCCCCCACCCCAGCCACAGTTACCGAACACCATTGCTTTGGAATGTAATGCGTCACGTGGTTTGGTCTCAGGTCGATGGAATGATCCTCTGTTACAGCCTGGACCACACGCAACAAAAGCTTAAGGAGAGTCTCAGCATTTCTATGTACATAAAGAATATGCGTGTGCGGAGAAGAGCAGAAAATAATCCCTGATCAAGCTGGGGTTTTAGAAGCCAAAGCCGGCCCGTCTTTCCTGGCTAAGATGGCTTTCCAGGCCACCGTGAAACCAGAGTCTAGTTGCCATGCGGACTTGACTCAGAACCCATCGCCTCTGTTCCCACCAGTTATCGCTCAGGCTCCTTTGGTTTGTGAAAAAGAGATTGTTCCAGTGACTTCTGATGGCAGATGTCTTAGGCCAGGTTACCCATGAAACAGACTCTGAGACAGAGATTCACATACGGGAGGTTTATCAGGGAGGCTCTCAGGACAAAACCAAAGAAGGGAAGCAGAATTAGGGAGAGGGATGAGCTGAGTTGGGCGCGGCGGCAGTCCCGGCCTCAGCCACCCCTGGGGGACCTCTGGAGCCCACAGTCCTTCACAGCTGCCCTGAGCAAGAGGACTCAAACTGCTGTGTGCCTTCACTTTGACCAGTGGATGTAGGCTGCGCCCAGGGAGGGACTTAACCTTAATCGTCACCCTTCGAGCAACCCAGCAGAACCCAAGATGCTAGGGAAATATGTCTGTATCCTGGGGACATCTGGTCACACACCACGGTGCTCACCACATACCCTCCCAGAGGATAGAAGTAGAAGGGAAGTGTCTGCTGCCCGGCCACAGTGCTCAGGCACCTTGGCGACGCACTCTGGACTGGTCAGTGGGAGAGTGTGGCCACCACTGTAGTCTAAGTCACTGTCATTTCACACCTGGATGACCAGATGCCTGAGCCTCCCTCCCATGTCCCTACTCCCACTTTCTCTCCAAGAACCAGAGCAATCGTCTCAAATCTTAAATCAGATCATATTACTTCTTTGTTTAGGCTCCCCACCCTCATGTCTGTTCATTGCACTTAGCATCCCCTCCAGAGCCCAGTTGGGGCCCCCAGACTCTGCCTACCTTACCTCGCTCCCCCTGCTGGCCCTTTCTGATCCTTCCCACCCAAGGGCCTCTGTCTTGGCCTTTCCCTTCGCCTGGAGTAGCTGCCTCTTGCCGTGCAGGCCTCAGCTCTTATGTCCCCTCTTCAATGAGGTCTTCCCTGAAAGTGTGTTAGTCACTTAGTCATGTCTGACTCTTTGCAACCCCATGGACTATAGCCTGCCAGGCTCCTCTGTCCATGGCATTCTCCAGCAAGAATACTGGAGTGGATAACCATTCCCTTCTCTAGGGGATCTTCTTGACCCAGGGATCAAACCCAGGTCTCCTGCACTGCAGGCAGATTCTTTTACCATGTGAGCCACCAGACTCTCTCCACCGCCCAGGCGCTGCCTTTTGATTTTCTTCACAGCACTCTTGAGTAACTGATGTGACCTCATTCATTTATTGGTGAACATGTTTTGCCTGTCTGTCCTAATCATATGTAAAGGTCTCTGAGAGCAGAAATCAGCACCTAAAAGAGGACTTGGCCTGGAGCAGGTAAATATTTGTGGAATGTTGTGAGTTGAGCACCTGCTCACATGGAGGACATCCATCAGGCAGAATTTCATGAACATCACCTGGTGGGCTTGTGGCCTTCCTCACTCACGTCCAGTCTTATCCAGGTGGGCTTGGCTGGGACGGTGGTCCCCATCCAGTCAGCCATGGTCAAGTTTGCAGAGTTGGCATCAACTGTCAAACCCAGCAGATGCCATGGTCACAACCTTAGGAGAGAATCACATGTCGAATCTTCCTCGGAAGGGGGCTTGGCAAGCTTCACCGCCCTTCTCTGGTGCAGACCCTCGACATGGCCAGTTACCCACCCATGTGGCCACAGTACTCTCAGTTACCATAGTCACAGAGCTCTGAGGTTTCTCCCTTTGAACACACAGTGGCCCATGTGGTTTGGGAACTCAGTCACTTAGAGGCTGATGTTTCTGAGCTGTGAAGCCACCTTGGCTTAGGGCCCAACAGTTTACCCCTTTGCCAGCTAAAATCATGTGATGTTGAAAATGTCTTCCCAAAGGTTGGAAAGCTTCTTGGTGCTTGAAATCTTTTTTTATTTCAGCTCTCTGCTATGAAGTATATTTAGATAAAAATTACTGGTGCCATTTACTGAGTGCCTGTTGAAGACCAGGAGCTGTGCAGGGTCCATAACTCAGGTGCTCAGGGACTTGCCCGAGGGGGCCCTGAACCCAGCTTCGAGATACTGAGACGCTGGCCTCCTTCCACTACATTACCTGAAAAATTGAGATAGGAGGAGCTCCTGTTTACAAACATAGTTACTGTGAGAAAAATAAAATATGACAGACCTTACTTCCAAGATGAACTAGTTTTATCTAAAAAGTAAAGGAGAAAGGAAAAAAAGAAAAAAACCCAAAAGTGAAAGGAAATTCTTTCTCCCGTCCTGTATTCCACTCCAGTATTATTCCATCCACACATTGAATACCTTTCAATATACTTTTTTCATTTAATAAAGAGTCCTCAGAATTTGTCCACATTTTATATCCAGAGCTCTTTGGAGTTCTTCAAAGCTTGGCAGAAGATGGGTGAATTAGTTAGATGTCCACCTCTGTCAAACAAAGAAATGTCCTGTGAACAATATCTGCATCTTTTCCACCCTTGCAAAGTGGTCCATTTGCATAAAAGTGATCCTTTGGAAGATGTTCTATGTTTTTCAATCATCCCTAGAAATAAAATCACAGCTCCTGTCTCACCTTACGCTGAAGTGTTTTCACACTCCAGGGAATTGCTTACCGTCACCTGAATATAGAATTCAGTGGGCGTTAGTTTCAAACTGATACTACTCGCAGCTGTCTTCAGGATTTCAAAAAGGTGTCAAAGTAGCCTTAGAACGTGTCTCTCATTGCGACAACAGGTTAAGTGATTCTCTTTGTTCCAAAAGCTTCAGGGGCTCAGACTTTGGATTTCCACCATGGGAAGACATGTACTTTCTGTCACTTTCTCTTGAGAATTGCATAGAATCCATGGTATCGTCTGTGCTGTTCCCTGATGATGCAAGCTTATAACTGCTCGTAAAGCTGTGTACCCTTAAGACAATTCATTTTCTTAATTTCATGTTAATGGAAAGAATGGAAGAGATTTATTTCTGGATCGGAAACAACATGCTGTGGTAAAGTTGCACAGGCCTTAAAATCAAACTCGGGTTTGAATCTAGCAGCCTCACTGGCAATGACCTTGGCATAACCTCCTTCAATCTCAGTTTCTTGATCTGTAAAATTAGAATCATCCCCCCTTTCCTCTCAAGTGTGTCATAAACGCTCATTGATATGACCTGTGACAGTTTCCTTGCACGGTTGCAGAATTTTAGGTGGACCGTAAATAGACAAAGAGAGACCACACCCTCTCTAAATTTATGTTCCTGGCTTATTTAGCCCAGCATATGGAAGCCGGGTATCAGCCAGCAAAGCAGATGCAGCAGATGACTCTTGTCTTTAGCTCCTGGGGTCCCTAATGAGGGATGCTCAGCTGCCTGTGACACTAGTCAGGTCTCACTGGCTCAAGAAGCTTAATTTTGTGCTGCCCCATAGCCCAGTTATAATTGGGGCTGACATCACCACTTGCGAAGAACTTACAGAAACATTCTCTGTCCTTAATAAGAAATACAGGCCTCTACCCTGTATTCCTGTATCCCTTCTGACCCTTCAGATAAACAGCCTCAGCAAAGACCAGCATCTTTATGGGTGGGGCATGGAAGCAGAGCCAGGGCCAGGCACCAAGGGCTTCATCTCTTCCTCCATCTTTCCAACCACCCTGGAAGACCCTGTCCAGGGCACATGGGTGTTTAATAAATAGTCATGATGATAATGATGGTGCATATCTTGGCCTTAATATACATGTGTTGGTTTCATTATTTTGTGCTCCTCAAATTATCCAGATAAAGTCACAACCATTCTAAAAACAATTAGTTTAATTTTGCATCTGTGGTTCCTCAGGAGTCTGCTCTTTCTCCAGTAATAATTGCATTCTACAATTAATGAATTTCAGTTGAGATCACTAGTGTTTGGGCTAATATGGCATTTCTTCTTTGTTCTTGTTTGTTTTGTTTTTAGGGTCAAGTTGTATTCCGGAACGGGGAGAGAATGGGGACCATTAAATTTACTCAATTTCAAGGTAGGCTTTTTTGATGCTTATTCTTTCTAGTTGATGAATTCTATATTCAGAGATGTTGTGTTTATGCAATAAAAGATGTCAGAAGAAATGAAAGTACAATGTTCCAGATAAGAGAAGGCAAAGTCAATAGAAAATACTCTGTGAAAACATTAGTTTCAACTTATTTAGAATATTTTTTCTCAACTGCATAATTTCTCAGGGCTATTCAGTCTTTCCACATGACTCAGGCGCATGAATGTATGGGGAGTGGCAGTTAAGTCAGTGCCAGTATTCTAAGGAATCTGGCATTGTTTTAGCTTTTGATTACAGAGATTTTCAAACAGAAACTAAAGTTGAGATAATAGCACAGTGAACCTCATGTACTCATCACCCAGCTTCAACTGTTTTCTCTGTTTTGCCAGTCTTGGTTTATCTTGACTCGCCCCATCCCCCACCCCCCATTTTTTGCTATAATATTTTAAAACAGCTCCCAGACATTATCTCATTTCAATCTATAAATATCACAGTATGCATTTCTACTAGATAAGGACTTTTTAAAACATTACCGCAATACTATTATTGTACCTTAAGCATTTAACATATTTTAATATGCTTATTCCAAGTCTGTGTTGCTCCTCTAATTATTTTGAAAATGACTCTGTAATTGGTTTGTTAGGGAGTCCACACAAGGTCCACTCATTGCATTTGATTGCTGTGTCTCTTTAGTCCCCTTTAATCTGTAATCTTCCCACACACACTATTTTCAGGCCATCTTTGTTTTATTTTGTTTTAAGAAAACGAATCATTTGTTCGATTTTCCTGGTGTCGGAATCAGAAGGGACCTCTGCAGCCATTCAGACAATGCTCCTCGTGTGACGAGGGGGAGATGGAGGCCCATAGGGCATCTGTGAGGAGCTGGGCCAGGTGTTCTGCCTGGAGGAACCTCGATTCAGCCTTTGATGGTCATTAGTAGGGTTGTTAGGCAGAACCATGAGACAGACCATTCATTAATGCAATGTTTTTCAGTATCTGAATGTTTCTGGAAAATCCAGAAATGAGCAGTGCCTTCTGTGTCCACTCATTTTGAGCAGATCCCAGAATCATCCAGGGAAAAGCAAAAAATGAAATCAAGTTATTCAGATCCATTCAGGCAAATCTCAACCAGATTCAGCTCAATCAGGTGTTCTCTGGTACCACTGTTCCATAATGCGACTTTGTAGATTTACCCATTTGTCTTCCCGTGGCGGATAATTGAAACGCATGTCAGCTTTCTGGTGTGCACAAAAGATGTAATTTTAGGCAAACATAATTATTTTTCCATTTGTTAAGTCTTACTTCTTCATTGGCTGAACAATGTAAGCATCTTGGCAAAGATATACTTACTTTTTTTTTGAGTGAGTGATTGCAACTAAATTCTCTTGTCACATTTCCAGTTCTCAAATTATATCGTTCTGGGAGAATATTTTGTAAAATATTGATTGGCCAATCACAGCTACAAGTGAATGCCAATTTTATTGCCTTTTTTTTCCCCTGAATGTTAGGATTAGACACCAACTCCAATGACTGGTTTTAGGCATTTGTAAAGAAAGCATTGTAGCAAACAGCAGTTCAGAGGTGAGTTGAAAACCATCTGAGCACAAGTCCAGTGTATAGATAGGCATGTGACTCACCACTCTGAGTCACATGCCAGTGTCCTCATCTATAAAATAGGGATATGATCCTGTCTACCGTCTTGGGATGTGGGAAGAGCTACATGACACGGCACAGAGAAACATGTGCATATCTTTCCTGCTCAGCAAGTAGTAGCTATCATGATTAGCTTTTACTCAAAAATTATGATACTTGCCTGGGACAAATCCACATTTTCTTGGTGCGTTGAAACCTTCTGGGTGCCACTTTCTCTGCCTACCCTGAGCATGCGTGTGTGTTCAGTCACTTCAGTTGTGTCTGATTCTTTGTGATCCTATGGACCATAGCCCACCAGGCTCCTCTGTCCATGGGATTCTTCAGGCAAGAATACTGGAGTGGGTTGTCGTGCCCTCCTCCAGGGGACTCTTCACAAGCCAGCGATCAAACCCATGTCTCCTTATGTCTCCTGCATTGGCAGGCAGGTTCTTTACCACTAGCACCACATGGGAAGCCCGCCTACCTCTTAAGAGATGTTCCCAACCCTTAATGACATGTACGGTGTCACATGTGCAGGGCCTTAGAAATGATTTCACCCCACTACTTCATGGTATAAATGGAGAAACTGAGGGAAGGGAGGTGTTCCACCCAGGGACACGCAACTGGCTGGTGGCAGAGCAGGGACTAGACCTCAGCTTTCCCCAAGTGCCAACCTCTGCATGCTCAGATGCACACTTGTGCCCAACTGTCCTCCCTTTGCCACTTTAGTGTCCAGCTTTTATTGACTGTCAGAGCCGGGCCTTGCAGATACTCCCATTTACATGTTTTTAAAACAGACACTGATTTTGTTGGCAGAGCATACCGTGCTGGGAGCATGTTCACATCAGCACAACAGTTTTCCAAATTCATAGGATCTCGGATGTGCCTTACTGCCAGGATGGAGAGGCACTGATTTGTTGAGTAGGCTGCCCAAGTTGGAAGGTCTCCTGGTTATCATCTTATTTCAGAGGGGAAACTAAAGCTCAGACATGGGAAGGAACCGGCTTTGGGGCAGTGAATTCGTTCCTTCACTTCTCTGGTTCACTTCCAAGATAGGCTGGCCTAGACTGTTTCTGGGACCTTTCTGGAATTTACCCAGAGGGTGGGCCTGACCTCTATCTTGGGGTTCAGTCAGTTCAGTTCAGTCACTCAGTCGTGTCCGACTCTTTGCAACCCCATGAATTGCAGCACACCAGGCCTCCCTGTCCACCACCAACTCCCGGAGTTCACTCAGACTCACGTCCATTGAGTCAGTGATGCCATCCAGCCATCTCATCCTCTGTCGTCCCCTTCTCCTCCTGCCCCCAATCCCTCCCAGCATCAGAGTCTTTTCCAATGAGTCAACTCTTCACACGAGGTGGCCAAAGTACTGGAGTTTCAGCTTTAGTATTGTTCCCTCCAAAGAAATCCCAGGGCTGATCTCCTTCAGATTGGACTGGTTGGATTTCCTGGCAGTCCAAGGGACTCTCAAGAGTCTTCTCCAACACCACAGTTCAAAAGCATCAATTCTTCAGCACTCAGCTTTCTTCACAGTCCAATTCTCACATCCATACATGACCACTGGAAAAACCATAGCCTTGACTAGATGGACCTTTGTTGGCAAAGTAATGTCTATGCTTTTCAATATGCTATCTAGGTTGGTCATAACTTTTCTTCCAAGGAGTAAGCATCTTTTAATTTCATGGCTGCACTCACCATCTGCAGTGATTTTGGAGCTCCAAAAAATAAAGTCTGACACTGTTTCCACTGTTTCTCCATCTATTTCCCATGAAGTGATGGGACCAGATGCCATGATCTTCGTTTTCTGAATGTTGAGCTTTAAGCCAACTTTTTCACTCTTCTCTTTCACTTTCATCAAGAGGCTTTTTAGTTCCTCTTCAGTTTCTGCCATAAGGGTGGTGTCATCTGCATATCTGAGGTTATTGATATTTCTCCCGGCAATCTTGATTCCAGCTTGTGCTTCTTCCAGTCCAGCATTTCTCAAGATGTACTCTGCATATAAGTTAAATAAGCAGGGTGACAATATATAGCCTTGACATACTCCTTTTCCTATTTGGAACCAGTCTGTTGTTCCATGTCTAGTTCTAACTGTTGCTTCCTGACCTGCATATAGGTTTCTCAAGAGGCAGGAATATAAATTTAAGGGACAAGATCTGATAGATAGAGTGCCTGATGAACTATGGAATGAGGTTTGTGACATTGTACAGGAGACAGGGATCAAGACCATCCCCATGGAAAAGAAATGCAAAAAAGCAAAATGGCTGTCTGGGGAGGCCTTACAAATAGCTGTGAAAAGAAGAGCAGCGAAAAGCAAAGGAGAAAAGGAAAGATATAAACATCTGAATCCAGAGTTCCAAAGAATAGCAAGGAGAGATAAGAAAGCCTTCTTCAGCGATCAGTGCAAAGAAATAGAGTAAAACAACAGAATGGGAAAGACTAGCGATCTCTTCAAGAACATTAGGGATACCAAGGGAACATTTCATGCAAAGATGGGCTTGATAAAGGACAAAAATGGTATGGACCTAACAGAAGCAGAAGATATTAAGAAGAGGTGGCAAGAACACACAGAAGAACTGTACAAAAAAGATCTTCACAATCCAGATAATCACGATGGTGTGATCACTCACACTCACCTAGAGCCAGACATCCTGGAATGTGAAGTCAAGTGGGCCTTAGAAAGCATCACTACAAACAAAGCTAGTGGAGGTGATGGAATTCCAGTTGAGCTATTCCAAATCCTGAAAGATGATGCTGTGAAAGTGCTGCACTCAATATGCCAGCAAATTTGGAAAACTCAGCAGTGGCCACAGGACTGGAAAAGGTCAGTTTTCATTCCAATCCCAAAGAAAGGCAATGCCAAAGAATGTTCAAACTACTGCACAATTGCACTCATCTCACATGCTAGTAAAGTAATGCTCAAAATTCTCCAAGCCAGGCTTCAGCAATACGTGAACTGTGAACTTCCAGATATTCAAGCTGGCTTTAGAAAAGGCAGAGGAACCAGAGATCAAATTGCCAACATCCGCTGGATCATGGAAAAAGGAAGAGAGTTCTAGAAAAACATCTATTTCTGCTTTATTGACTATGCCAAAGCCTTTGACTGTGTGGATCACAATAAACTGTGGAAAATTCTAAAAGAGATGGGAATACCAGACCACCTGACCTCTTGAGAAACCTTGGGGTTACTAGATCCTAAATTGCCTCATGCCACTGACCTCAAAAAAGGCTTCTCAATGAGGTCGCTATGCTGTTTTCTGCTGTGCCCTTCAAGTCCTCCCTCTCCCTGTCTGTTTCTCTCTCCCTCACCTCCTGCCCTCTTTTAAGTGGGGACAGTGGCACAGCAGAGCTGACTTACAAATAGCCAGCCCCAGCAGTGGGGCTCCCTTTGCAGAGACACCCAGGCTGCCTCAGTGCTCGCTGGCAGGATCTTGGAAGTCGGCCCATCCCACCCTCCCTCTGAAGACCTTGAAAGATGCTGTTTTTGGCTTCTTGTTTATAAAGTTCCTGGTGCCTTCTAAACCCTTTTATCTGTTGTAGAGAAAGCATTTAGTAGGAGGCTCTGTTACCGTCTTTGTAAAACTAAAACACAAAGTAGTTGGAAATGGGAGGCAGTTTAGGGAAAAAGATGAAAAGGAGAGCCAGGAATCCACGGTCCTGCTCGACTTTTTTATTCCAGAAGTGTAGGGTTGGTATCGCAAGAGCATGGCACACAGTAGACCCTGGTGCAAGTTTATTGAATTAATCTGCAGGCAAAAGACCTGAATTCAAGCCTGTGCTCAGAAGTTTACCAGCAATGTGACCCAGGGCAAGTCACTTCATCTCCCTAAGCCCCAATTCCTTCTCTGGAAAATGGATGACGCTAATGCCAACCCTGCCTGTCCCCTGGGGCTGGACTGTATGAGATCTTGCTCTATAAATTCTGGGTGATAGGAAACTAGTCACCTCACTAGCATGCTGCCTCATTCCTGACTGGCTGTTGGTAAATGTTTGCTGAATTGGTGAGTGATTCAGCTCATGGAATTTTGAAAGCATGTGCATTTATTTGTGGTCTCCAGTGGCTTGAGTCTAGGCAGAATGTCTGACAAACAGCGGCTGGTCTTGACCACAGAAACATAAACCAAACCTACCTCACAATGGTGGCCACTGCTGTCCCAGGCTAGAGAAATGGACTTTTTTTTTGCAAACTTAGGAGTGCTGGATAGACAGAACTACCTCTAAAATAATGTGTCAGGGACCTCCTGGTCCCTCTTGAGGGTGAAACATTTTGAATCCAGAGAGGGATTCAAAGCCCAAGCATGACCTTCCTCACCCTGGCTTTCCTCCATTCACTCCATTATCAAGACTTCCCAGGGACCTTACCTCCCAACAGGACAATCCTAGAGGGGGCAGGTGTGCCGGATGTCATCATTGTCCCACCCGTAGTCCCTGAACACGCATGGTTCCAAACAATCACCTTAGTAAGAGCACCTGTACTTTTCACCCTGTGCAAGGAGCAGGGCCAATATCCAGGGAGAGAATGCTTCCAGGGCAGCCCGGAGCTGGGGATGGATGAGGAGTAGAGGATAAATCCCCCAGTGTCCTTCCTCCCTTGGTTGGAAACTCCCAAGAACCCCAAGGTGTGTCTGCTCTGTCTACTGAGGTCCCCATGGAATTGAGCCTCAGCTGGGCTCTCAGGAACCTGCTCATTAATGCACCTTGCCCTGGCTCCCTTCCCTTCCCTGTCTCACCACCCCACATTCTGTTAGAGTATTCAAGGATCACTCCCAAATAAATTACATGCACTCTCTCTTGTCCCAGGCACCCTTCTGAGGGATCCACCCATGGCTGTAGGTAAGGCAGGTATTAGTATCCCCTCACCACACACCTGGGGTGCAGTGGGCCTAACCCCCTTTCAACTCCAAGTTCAGAACCCCTCCCTCCAGGCCATTGCTGACTTGCACCAAATCACATATAGATAAGGATGAATACTAGGGAATTGGCACTTTTTTTCCCCATAAGAGAAGAAAGAATCCATGTTACTAACGAAGTCTAAACATGGCTCAGAATTTGCAGCAGGGAAGGAAGTTGAGTGAAGCCATGATTAGAGCCTTGTTTATGCTGTTCTTGGTGAAACCCCAGCATCTGCTGCTCTAACTCACCACCCCTGCCTTCATTAGGCCTGTTTGTAAGAATTCGGTGAATGACAATCTGCTTGAATTCTGCACTGCTTCTGTGCAGCATAAAGGACTCAGACTTTGGAGTTTTATACTTCAGCACCTGATCTGAAAGAATGGGGTCTTCCACCATCTAACGACATAATTGTCATTCAGAAGGTACCTATGAAATGCAGGCTTGTCCTCCCCACTTGCAAACATTAATTACCATTTGGTCTTCAGGGTAACAGATATGGTTCTATTCAGTGTGCGTTTCCTGAGCATCTGCCAGGTGCTTTTCCAGCTCCTCTGGGAAAGCCAAGTTGAATAAGATATGGCCCCTCCCCACAGGGGCTTCATAATCTCCCTGGCCAAGTGCCAGTGCCTATAAAAGAGGGAAGATAATTTCCAAGAACCTACTAGAAAACTTTCGGAGCTAGTTTGACTCCAGTTTGAAACTCAAGGCTGATTTTTAATATCCTTTTCCTTCTGTGAAGGCATGTATCATAGCCCTCTTCACTAAGCCGTGGGTTTGGAAAGAGCAGTTTGTTGGACTGCCTCTCAGCTTGACGTAGTTGAGTGGAGACAGTCCACTAAACTGCAGGTTACACCTGAAGGGTTGTGGGTCAGCAGAAATGGAAGGACACGCGTGAATATGGGCTCTTTCAGGCTGGAAGTCTGACCCTGAGCTTGATGCCTCTCATCCTCATGATCCAGGGCTTATTTTTCTTGGAGCTCAAGGAAGATGGCTTGGAAAGACAGAAGTATTTAGCAGACCTTGTCTTTCATTGAGCCACAAACTCTCCATGTTGAGGGGAACCCTGACTTTCCTTTACAGCATTGTCTCTGCTTGAAGGCCTCCGGTGACAGGGAACTTACCTCCTATCATGTGGAAAGTTTATGAGTTTCGAAGCAGGCATACCTAATCATTGCTAGCCATGCATTGTGGCTTAATCTTTCTGAGCCATCTTTTAGCACTTATTTTAACACATTATTGACCAGGGGATTTTTGCAGAAACTAACACCTGTGGCTGGCGATTTGTTACGTAAGTGAGTATTGAAATATCTCCTGTGAATAACAGTTGGCTAAGAAAAGATGTGTTAATACCTCTCTGGTCAATAACGAGTTGAAATAGTAAAATGAAAGGTTTTCCTTGCTTAAAAGTAATGGTGAGAATCCACTGACATGAGGCTGTGAATGAGCCTGGCTCAGTGACTAACGCAGATGAGAGCCATGACAGCTACGGGCTTCCTGCTTCTCTCATGGACACTCTTCACAATGATCCCAGATTTACCATGTCCAGAACTGCTTGAGCAAGGTGCTGTCTTGCTTCCTCAGGACACACTTCACACTCCTCATTTCATGGAATGTTCTTATCACTGGTCCATGGAAGCCCCTCTGCTTGTTTGTCTATACCTTTATTTCCCTTATTTATTCTCATCTGCCCCAAGAAAGGCAAGCATTCTAAGTGTTTAATGCATATCTTGTGTTTGTATGTGTCCTTGCAAAATGTGTATTGCTGTTTTGTGTGCATATTTTGACTCTGCATCGAGGCAACTGGATGTTTCTTTCTTTTCCCACTCAGCACTTTGTTTTTAAGCTACTCCACATGGCCGAGTGTACATCTAGGCCATGGCCCTCACAGGACGTAGCCCTCCACTCCCCTGATGACACCACCTAGATCACCTTCAACTCCCTGCCTCCACACATAGTGAGTGTCCTCGGACATGTTCCCTATGAACCCAGCTGGGCGTTTCTTGAGGACAAATGCCCACGAGCTGAATTGTGGGGTCAGAAGGGGTGTCAACACTGAACATGCCTAAAATTTGCCAGACAGCTCTCAGAAATGTCCCTACCCACGCAGCTCCTATCAGTATGAAGAATTCCATGTCCCCACCTCCCACCCTCAGTTTGTGTTTCCCATCTCTCTCATTGTTTGCCAGTCTGAAGATATAAAGTAATATTATACCGTGGTTTTAAGTGTTATTTGTCCCTGATTACTGATGAGTTTGGGCATTTCTTCCTGTGCTTGTCAGCCATTTTTTGTTAATTGTCAGTTCTGATCCTTGGACCACTTTTATTTTGAGGGTATTGCCTTTTTCTTGTTGATTTGCAAGAGTTCCTCACATAATTTCGATTTCAGCTTCCTACTGGGGCTTTTCGGAGAAGGCAATGGCACCCCACTCCAGTACTCTTGCCTGGAAAATCCTATGGACGGAGGAGCCTGGTAGGCTGCAGTCCATGGGGTCGCGAAGAGTCGGACACGACTGAGCGACTTCACTTTCACTTTTCACTTTCATGCATTGGAGAAGGAAATGGCAACCCACTCCGGTGTTCTTGCCTGGAGAATCCCAGGGACAGGGGAGCCTGGTGGGCTGCCGTCTTTGGGGTTGCACAGAGTCGGACACGACTGAAGCAACTTAGCAGCAGCAGCAGCATTGGGGCTTTAGGCTTTGTCTCTAAACTTAAAGTCCCTGATGAACGGAAGTTCTTAATTTTGATGTGCTAATTTTCATTCTTTTTTTTTTTTTGACCCTATGGTTTGGGCTTTTTAAGTTTCTCAATGGTCATTTCGTGGCATCAGCATGGCACAGGGGTACTGAGATGGACAAGACATAGCCCTTGCCATTAGGGAACCTTGGTCTAGTAGGGGGCAGACACAGGACCCCCACCTGAGTGTTATAGGTGATAAGGGCATTCAGAGGAAAGTCTGAATCTGCTCCACTTGGCAGATTCCAGGAAAGCTACCTGGGAGAGGCAGTGTTCAAGATTAACTCTAAAGGACCAGCGGGAGTTAGCCAAGAAGAAGTGAGGAAAGGTGTTCTAGATGCAAATAACCCATTGTATCTGTGCATGTTCTGTGTCTCCTCAGGCATTCAGCTTTTGTCTCTGGGACAGTTTGCATAAATCAGTGGACAAGTCTACCCTTGGCAAGATTATTATACTCCTGGGGCATTTGGCCAGTGTCCACTTAGCCTGTTAAAAATCTCAAAACAAAAGTCAACGAAGTTAACCTATTCAAAATGTGGCAATGGTGTACTGTTTGTGCTAGAGACGAGTTGAGGGGAGGGCTCCAGGCCCAGGGAGCCCTCTCTGCCTGGTGCTGCTGAGAGGTACTGCTGAGACCTGCTTGCGCCCCATGGGAGGACAGTGGCCGTCGAGGTCCTGTCCACGGGCAGTGACCAGACTTCGCGGGATGGGGTGTGTGCATGCATGCTCAATCGCTCAATTGTGTCCGACTCTTTGCGACCCCACGGACTGTAGCCTGCCAGGCTCCTCTGTCCATGGCGTGGGTGGGTCAATGAAGTAAAAAATCACTTCCCGAGGGATGGCTGGCCAGCCCAGAGAAAAGCAGAATCAAGACTCAAAATCGCCATGTCCCTGTCTCTGAAGCCTGGTCAGGAGTAGGAGTGGCTATGATGTGTGACCCCAGGCAGAGCCAGGACTGGGAGAGGAAGTCTTAAGATGCACGCTTCAGTTTGGAGTGAGGAAGACCCTTCAGAGCAGTTGCAGAATCGTGGAACAAGAGCAAGAGGGCACAGAGATTTCCACGTCTAGCCCACTTGTTTTATTAACACCCAGGCAGAGGAGGGCACTTCCCCAGGACTGGTTACCGAGAAGACGGCAAAACCAAGACCCCTTCCAGGGGCCCTGTCCTCCAGCCAGAGCGCTTTCCTTTCCCTGAGTCCTAGAATGGAGTAATTTTATAGAATCTTTGACTCTCGCTGAGCCAAGGTTGTCTTTTGTTTTACATCTCAGAGTTTTACATTTCTAGATGTTTACAACAACAATTAAACCTTCAGTTCAGTTCAGTTCAGCTGCTCAGTTGTGTCCGACTCTTTGCGACCCCATGAATCGCAGCATGCCAGGCCTCCCTGTCCATCACCAACTCCCAAAGTTCACTCAGACTCACATCCATTGAGTCAGTGATGCCATCCAGCCATCTCGTCCTCTGTCGTCCTCTTCTCCTCCTGCCCCCAATCCCTCCCAGCATGAGAGTCTTTTCCAATGAGTCAACTCTTCGCAGGAGGTGGCCAAAGTACTGGAGTTTTAGCTTTAGCATCACTCCTTCCAAAGAAATCCCAGGGCTGATCTCCTTCAGAATGGACTGGTTGGATCTCCTGGCAGTCCAAGGGACTCTCAAGAGTCTTCTCCAACACCACAGTTCAAAAGCATCAATTCTTCGGCGCTCAGCCTTCTTCACAGTCCAACTCTCACATCCATACATGACCACTGGAAAAAAGGACACATATTCTTCCCTCAGGCTTCCCAGGGGTAGCTCAGTGGGTGAAGAATCTGCAGGAGATGCAGGAGATGGGGGTTCAGTTTCTGAGTCGGGAAGATTCCCTGGAGGAAGGCATGGCAACCCACTCCAGTATTCTTGCCTGGAGAATCCCATGGACAGAGGAGTCTGGCAGGCTACACACCATGGGCTCATGAAAAGTCAGACACAACTGAACGACTTGAGGACACACGCATACTTCCCTCAGTGCAGACCTTGAGTCCGTTGAGGAAGAATGAACCTTTGGTGGGGAGGGGAATAGAGGCCAGGAAGCAGGATGTGGGGTTCCAGCTGCAGCAGGAGGCAGGCGACCCTACATCTGTCCCTCCCACCCATGGGCTGCAGGAAGGAGGGAGGCAGGATCGCTCTGTGACTGAAGCGGTCCCCCAGCTGTCTCGTGGATGCTCTCGGGCCCACAGCCAGAGAGTATTTTCAGACTGGACTTTTTTCGGCAGCCTAATTTTCACCAACAGGACTTATTTTCTTTATGTATCGTCCAAATCCAAAGTTTGAAATAAAGAAAAATAAAAAATGCACTTTTCTAGGAAAACACTTTTTTTTTTTTTTTTGCACCACAACAAGGAACTGGTATTGTCCTACAGGAAAAGGGACTCTGTGTTTTACAGTATTTTGAGCCTCTGAGAACAGAAAGTGTCAGCGTTGCAGGGTTCGTGGTTTTATCCAGCAGTTTTCAACTCTAGTTATGCGTTAGTCAACTTAGGGAACTTTTAAAAATACTGCCATCCAGGGTTTACCCTTCAACCCCACCCGACCCTGCCCCACAACTAGAAATTTTAATATAATGGATCCATGTTGGGACCCAGGCATCTGAATTTTCTAGAAATTCCCCAGGTGACTCTAGTGCCTGGCCAGGACTGAGAACTATTGGAACCCCTGCAGTGCGCTTTGTGGGTGGAGAAACTGAGGCCCCAAAAAAGAGCATGATCTGTCCAAGGTCACAAAATAAGTCAGCAGCAACTTCCAGCAGGGCAAGCGGGGCAGGGAAGCGAGCCAGTGGCAGATGCAATACCACACCCTCTTCCCCACTACCCTGCTCTATTCTCTCCTGCCCCTGTGAATCCTCTTTCTAGCCTGTCCATAAGTCCCCTGTTCTGCAGTCTGCACGTCTGTATAAGTGGTTGATGTTCTTTGCACAACAGAGTTACCAAGGAGCCCAAGAGTTAAAAGTTGAAAGTGGCTGGGCTGTGGGTGAAGGGAGAAACACAGGGGACACCATCCTTCCCCTGAAGAGCCAGGCGGGGTGGGGTTGGCTGGGCCTAGTGCAGGGGAGGGGACCCTGTGCTGCCCAGGACCGCCGAAGCGAAACTTGAGGTTCCACTCAGGAACTGACGGGCTGGCAGGAATCACAAGGCCTGGGCACACCAAGGGCATGGCTCCAGCACAGCTTCTCACATGTCACCCAGTGCCCTGAGCCCACAGCAACTGGAGAGGAGCAGTTCTCGCAGAAGCCTTCCTGGAAGAGGTGGATAGGATTTGGACGTGTTGGTTTGCTAGAGGGAGGGAAAAGCCACCTTCCAAGCAGAGAGACCCTTGTGGGAAACAATGGTAGTAAGAAAGCACCATAGTGAAGTAACAGTGTTCAGTTCAGTTCAGTCACTCAGTCGTGTCCGACTCTTTGCAACCCCATGAATCGCAGCACACCAGGCCTCCCTGTCCACCACCAACTCCCGGAGTTCACTCAAACTCACATCCATCAAGTCAGTGATGCCATCCAGCCATCTCGTCCTCTGTCGTCCCCTTCTCCTCCTGCCCCCAATCCCTCCCAGCATCAGAGTCTTTTCCAATGAGTCAACTCTTCGCATGAGGGGGCCAAAGCACTGGAGTTTTAGCTTTAGCATCATTCCTTCCAAAGAAATCCCAGGGCTGATCTCCTTCAGAATGGACTGGTTGGATCTCCTTGCAGTCCAAGGGACTCTCAAGAGTCTTCTCCAACACCACAGTTCAAAAGCATCAATTCTTCAGCACTCAGCTTTCTTCACAGTCCAATTCTCACATCCATACATGACCACTGGAAAAACCATAGCCTTGACTAGATGGACCTTTGTTGGCAAAGTAATGTCTCTGCTTTTCAATATGCTATCTAGGTTAGTCATAACTTTCCTTCCAAGGAGTAAGTGTCTTTTAATTTCATGGCTGCAATCACCATCTGCAGTGATTTTGGAGCCCAAAAAAATAAAGTCTGACACTGTTTCCACTGTTTCTCCATCTATTTGCCATGACGTGATGGGACCGGATGCCATGATCTTAGTTTTCTGAATGTTGAGCTTTAAGCCAACTTTTTCACTCTCCTCTTTCACTTTCATCAAGAGGCTCTTCAGTTCCTCTTCACTTTCTGCCATAAGGGTGGTGTTATCTGCATATCTGAGGTTATTGATATTTCTCCCGGCAATCTTGATTCCAGCTTGTGCTTCTTCCAGCCCAGCATTTCTCATGATGTACTCTACATATAAGTTAAATAAGCAGGGTGACAATATACAGCCTTGACGTACTCCTTTTCCTATTTGGAACCAGTCTGTTGTTCCATGTCCAGTTCTAACTGTTGCTTCCTGAACGGCATATAGGTTTCTCAAGAGGCAGGCCAGGTGTTCTGGTATTCCCATCTCTTTCAGAATTTTCCACAGTTTATTGTGATCCACACAGTGTTCAGGAACCCCACAAATAGCTCACAGTTACTTTTGTCATGACTCAAATAGCCACAACTTATTGAACACTTGCTGTGAGTGAGGCCCCAAGCCAGAAACTGCCTCTCGTCTCCTCTGTAGCCCTCGCAGCCACTGTGAGAGCTGCCATTTTACTCTTAGAGCCCAGCCACTCACAGGGCACAGCAGGAAGGGACGTAGGACCTGCAACTGGGAAGATTTTGCCCACCCAGGTAGAGCTGGGTGAGGTCACAGTCACTAAACTACAAGGTCAGAGACTGTGAATTATTTTTTAACCTTTGTAACTTCAGCACAGAGCCTGGCACCCCATCGTTTATTGAGTGAGTGAAGTGATTAAGGGATTTCATATGCACAGCCTTCAGCACCCAGATGTCCAAGGTCAGCTCGGTCAGGGAAGAGAACATAGCTAAGCTTCCACCACCTGCTCTTGTGAGGGATCCTTCATTATGAAATAGCTCAGGCGGGGCCTGGCATGCAGTAGGCACTCAATAAGTATGGGCCGAATCACCAGCAGCCCTGGTTGCTCAGTATGCGTAGGAAGATGCTCTGAATTCGGAACTGAGACTCAAGTTCAGGCAACCCCTTAGTCGCTGCCCAGCATGTGGCCCTCCGTGTCCACTTACCAACTTGAGGCTCCTCCCTCACCTGCACGCTGGGGTGAATTACGCCTGATTCAGGGTTTGCTGGGAAACTCTGGATGCAGGAATGTGTGAGGCTCCCCTCCCCCAGCCTCCAAGCAGTGCCCCCAGGGAGAGATTACGGTGATTATGGTGTTCGTTGCAGGAAGCTGAGTATTATTTTGGTGCCGCAGGATGGATGGTACAGTGGGGTGTGTGAGTCAGAGGGGCGGGCTGTGTGGCTGGGGGGCGCGGTGAGGTGCCAGCCACACCACTTTCCGGCTCCTGGTGATTTATTCCAATCAGCCTGCATATTTCATGTGCTGCCTCCCCACACCAAATAAATAAATCAGAGCCTCCTCTGAGCAGTGGGAGCTGATTAGGGCTGAGACTTCAAAAGGCCAGAGCAGAGATGCTGGAGCTCCCAGCCGAGTCTGCTAATGTGACATTTAGGAGCTGGGTGACCCCGGCAAGTGACAGCCGCCTACACAGTATGAGGCCCCCCCACAAGTGACGGGGAGACCTTTGCAGGGAGAAGGAAGTGACTTTTACAGTCCCGTGTTCCACCTCCAGTCAAAGGAACGCAAGCAGAAATGTGGCCAGTGGGATTCCCTGTTTCATTTCCTGAGTTTCGATAAGGAGCCAGCAACACACCTGCGTCTCTGCAGAGAAACCCACTTAGAGCCAGAGCCCCAGGGGCAGCTCCCCCGCCACGGTCTTGGAATTCCTGCTGCTGTGTCCCTTTATGAACCTTGGGCATTCTGAGCACCAGGGTCTGCAGCTCTGGGTACCCTCCTGCCCCTCTGTTGGGCAGGTGGGCACTCCTCTCTGTAGTTATTATACTCAGAATGCCCAGGTGGTCCATGGAGTGGGCAGCCCAGGCCCAAAACTGTCACCTCTCAGAGATCCCATTGAGGTAGCCACATGTGGAAAGAGTCCTGGGTTTGAGCCTCGACTCTGCTCTTAGGATCAGTGGGGCCCTAGGCAAAGCTGTAACCTGCCTGAGCCTCAGTTTTCTCATCTGTAAAGTGGGACTGAAACCTCTTAACTCCACACAACTGTGAGAACTAAACAAGGAAAGGCACATAAAGTTGAATCCCCTTGGCCCTTCCCCACTGACTCGCCACCCTGTCCCAGCATGCGTTACTCCGGGGCCCCACTCTCTACTCCTTGCCTTTGTCTCTCTGCCTCTAACCCCACCTTGAATGAACTCTCTGTTCAAGGGGATCCTTGTCCCTGTCTTGGTGGCATGTGGCATGGCTGGCCAGCTCCCTTGTGAAATTGTCCCTTTCTGGCATCCTGGCCCCTCTTCCCCAATCGCTTCGCTTCCTCTTTGCTCTGCCCACCCCAGAGATCAGTGCTTCCCAGGGTCTGCCCTTGATCTTCTTCTCTTCTCACTTGGCACTGTCCCTGGAGGTCTCCTTCCTGGCCCCTGGTCCAACTCCCAGTTTACATGCTAATGAGCCCAACTCTCTCCACCCCCCACCCCTGCTCCCCCAGCTCCAGACCCAAGGATGTCTCTCCATGGGTATCTCAAGCTCAGCATGTCCAAACTGGAACTTGTCATCTTTCCACCTTCTTTGGCCCCACCTGGGCTCCCCATTAGGAATGGCCCTGAGCCCCCTTGCCCCTCATTTGCTTCCTTCCCCTGTTCCCCATCTTCCCCACCCGCTGATCACCCAGCTGTCCACATTTTACCTGGAGAAAAAACAACTTGTCAAATCTAATCCCCACCTCTCCATTCCTCCTACCACCACCCTGGGCAAGTCTTTTCATGATCTAAGCCTGCCAACAGAACGGTATCAAAGATGAAGGTAAATTCACATGTATCACTTGGATCTGAAAAGATACCTGAACAAGTGCATCTATCTGGAGGAACCCAGAACAGGAACATATAAAGGAGACTTGGTGCTGGGTGTAACATAGAGAGCAGTGCGGCCTCTGAAGAATGTGAATTTTGCTTCAGGATGAATTAATAGGAATATAACGTGCGGAATAAAGGAGGGAGTTGTCCTTTCTACTTGCTGCTGACTACTCGCATGAATTTAGATCATGCCTAAAGGGTATTGGTCAGTCCTTGGGTCTACACACTATCAGACAGTGATGTTGTGAGGTATGGTCTAAGTCGGGGCCTGGAAATGGTGGGAAGTAGAAGTGATGTTCAGTGATGATATTCAGTACATGCTAATGACTCCAGCTCTCTCCACCCCCCACCCCTGCTCCCCCAGCTCCAAACCCAAGGATGTCTCCATCCCGATGATGCGTGGGCACTGAGGTTGGAGGGCGGGGGCTTCCCTGGTGGCTCAGTGATAAAGAATCTGCCTGCAATGCAGGATATGCGGGTTCAATCCCTGGGTCGGGACAATCCCCCAGAGAAGGAAATGGCAACCTACTCCAGTATTCTTGCCTGGAGAATTCCATGGACAGAGGAGCCTGGTGGGCTCCAGTCCATGGGGTCACAAAAGAGTCGGACACAACTTAGCAGTTAAACAACAACAAAAGCTGGGGTTCCAGCGACTGCCAGAGGGATGATGTGTTTTTATCTTTAAGTCTCTAGAGCTCTCCTGGGGCAGAGGGAGCAGGGGTGGTCTGTGTGGTCCTAGAGGGCAGAGCCAGATGGCAAAGTAAAGTTACAGAGAAAGCATTCGGCTTGATAATGCACAAAAGACTTGGTGACAGGCGGAGAGTCCGGTTTCTTGGTGGGGGGTAGACTCCCTATCCATAGATGTACTGCAGAGGATGAATGACCAGCTGATGAGACCATGTGAGAGAGTGTTTGTGAGTCCACCTGGAAAAGGCAATGGAGGAAAGGAAAAGCCTGCAGGAATATAGCTATGGCCTGTGGGCAAGCAAGAGCAGAGACAGGAGCACCCAGACAACAAACACAGGACTCAGATCTAACCAGCCATGGTCCCTTGTTTCCCGCAGACAGCCGGGAGGTGAAGGTGGGAGAATACAACGCTGTGGCTGACACCCTGGAGATTATCAACGACACCATCAGGTTCCAAGGTAAGGCAGGTGGACTTCTCAGAGGAGGGGACCTGCTCAGGTCCTCCTGGGCCTGGGTATTGTCTGAGAGCTGGGGACAAGCTCAGAGTCACTGGTTTCATGGGAAAGAGGGAACATCCTCTCCTCTCAGTCCGTGCACTCACTCCCTGAGGACGGGCCACCATCACTCACATGGGAGCTGGGTTTCAGCCCCTGGACGGGCCACTTGTGTTTGCATGGAGTGCTAGCTCTCACCAGACATCTGTGTTTAAACCACTGAATGACCAGGAGTAATTCTTTTCATGTGTGGCCCAGTTAAATGTTGCTCTATCTCCCCCTCGGAGAAGACGTGGATGGGCTGGTAATAAGGCCCCTCCACCTGCTGCTCTTCTGGGAAGACCGTTCCCTCTTTTCTGCTGGAGAACTCCTCAGCACTGAGAACCAGATCAGGTGACTCCTCCTCTGTTCAGCCTGCCCTGGTGAACCCAACTGAGTTCATGGTGCTTTTCTCTTTGCTTCCACAGTCTTTCATCTCTGTCACTCCCATGGCCGCCGTCCCTTTGCATTGAAATTACTATGCTATTCGACCATGAGCTCCCTGACTAGATCCTATTTGACTTTAAATTCCCGGCACCAGCCAGGGTCTGGCACATGTTGGGGGCTCAGTGATATGTGATGAAAAAGTAATTCATGATTGATCAAGTCAGTGGATGGGTGGGTGGGAGGATAAATGAGTGAATGGGTGAGTGTATTAGTCAGTGAGGAAGTGGGTGGATGGATGCGTGGAAGGACAGGTGGGTGGATGGATGGATAGATGGGGGAGTGGGGCTGGTAGATGGCCAGCCTCATCAAGGAGTGGCTGGGGAGGAAGCTTGTATACCCACAGCACCAGGATGCTGTTACTTGGATTCCACTGGGAATGCAAAGACTAGACATCTGGCTTTCTGCACCTGGAGTTCCTTCTTAAATCCAAGGCCACCAGAAAAGGCGATCCCATGAACTGTTTGGTCAGCTTTTGGATCTATGGGATTCCTCGAAGTTCCAGGTGGTCTCAGAGAGGAGGTGTGGTCTTCCCATTCCCACCGAGGGAGCTGTCACCAAGCCCGCAGTCACATATTACCTCGTGGAGCCACAGAAAAATTCTGAAAGGTGGTTTCGTTAGTCCCGTGATCCCTGTTGTACAGATGAGAAAAAGGCTCAGAAAACCCCAAATTCACAGAGCCTGTGAGAGACAAAGCCAGTTCTAACCACGAGAGTCTGATCCCCAAGACAGGGCTATTTGCTTCTGGACGCGGGAGATCTGGGTTTGCTGAATAAGGATTCTGGGTTTACACACTGAAAGAAAAATTCAAACAAAAAATAAACTAAAAACACAAAACATAACTGAGAGGAAAAATGTGAGTAAAAAATTTTAACAGCCCAGCCAGGATAGTAGCTGGTTCTAGTTAGGAAGCACGAGGCCAAGGTAACCCTGAGGCAGCAGCTGTTCCTGGCTCACCTCCTGCTTCTCAGAGCTTCCCTGCACCGCCCAGAGGGTGGATGACCAGTCTTTGAGCCCAGAGCCGAGTCAGGACGCCTCTGGACGCAGGGCAGAGCCCAGCTCTCCTGTCCTCACCCCACCTGGGTTCACCTCTCATCCAGCCCCCTGGGCCTTACCCACCCACCAGCAGTCTAACCCCCTCAAGTCTGTTCCACCCTTGACTATAATGTTGCACTGAAAGACACCCCACTCTGAGGCTCACTTAGTCCCTGTTGCTCACAGAGAGGGGTGGTTCCAAGACCTCCAGGATGGCACCCTGCCCCCACTTCTCTGTCTCCTCTTTCCAGTCTCCACAAGACCGCTTACAGTTCTGCAAATGTGCCTTCGCCTGTGCTGGACCCATTGCCCAGAATGCCCCTTCGTCCATGTCTTCCTTGCAAACAGCCAACTACTTACCTTCCTCCCAAGGCTCCGCTCCCACACCATCTCCTTTCTATAGCCTTTCCTGAGCCCATCGGGCAAGACTGCACTCTGCTCCCTGCCTTGCACTCAGGCCTCCCTGTGCTGTGCTCTCACACCACCTGTACCCTACCACTACAGGCAGTTTGCAGAGTGGGTTCCAATCTGGCCAGCTTTGCCACTCACTATCTGTAAAAACCACTTAGCACCTGGAAAACTATTCCCTCACCCTGTAAAATGGGAATAATCCTCTCTACCCAGAAGGCTCTTGGATAATGCAGCCCACGCTATGTGGGGGAGGGGGGTTAGAGGAGAGGAGGAGGGGAAGTAGCAGGAAAATTTTCCAGGGCTTGAGCTTTTACTTCTAGAGACAAGAGATGGTGTTACCTCTGTCACCTTGAGTTTGCTTTTGCCTTGACTTTTGGCCTCGAAGTCGCTCGTGTATTATCTTGCATAGATGTGCTTAATGCTTTACATTAATCAAGCCAGAGGATTCTTGGCTGTTTCTGAACCTGACAGCTCCCCTATACTGTTTAGATGGTTCATACTCTTTTTATCCACTGGATGTTTCCAAACACATTTGAACTTGCTAGCACAGTTTTTAAACACAGGTGTTCAGGGGAGTTCTCAGTCCCTGCAACCCCATCTGCCCATCCTCTGCTTGTCTCCCGGGAGTGGAGGCATAGCTGAGGCTGGCACAGCCATGGTGGGGTCACCGTGAACCCTAGTGGTTCTCCCAGGTTTGACCGCTTTTGAGCATCTGGCTGATTCCACACATCCCCACTGCGAGACACACTCCTAAGTTTCACAGTCCCATAGCAGCAACCTGACCTGAAATAGCAACTGAGAAAGGGGGGATTTGTAAGAAACGAGAGGTGGGAAGGTGAGGAGGGGGTATCCCTGCAGTCTGTTCCTGGTAGAACAGGATGATTTTGCCACCGTCCATAAAGATGAGTTTCCTCTGAGGCCCTCGTGGCTCCCCCCAGGTGCCTGCTGTCCCTGAAACATAAACAGGGCCATCGCTATAGCCATGTGGCAGGATGAAGCCTACAGTTTCTGTCCAGTCCTGGCACAGCAGGGAGGGAAAGGACTGCCAGTAGCTTCTGCCTCCCGCGGTTAGTGAGTCTTATGAGAGTGGAAAAACCAGAAAGAGCTTTTATAACATAATGACCTTGAGGCAGAAAAATCCACAGCCAGAGCACCTGCATGTCTCATGGAGTTGACAGGCAAGGTGTCCAGCCCTTGACATCTTGATCGTGTGTTGGAACAGAATCCCTAAGAGCTCAAGCCGAGTTCCTCACCCTCAGAGGCACCCAGTGGTACCCACTCCCAGCACCCAGCCCTGCCCCTTCCAAACCACTAATACCTTTTGGGGAATAAATGGTGATGGTTTTTCAACGTGGTGGTAGACCAAATCAAATTCTAGTCTTCTAATGGCTAATGGCTATTAAATGCATCACAAATCCCTTATTGATTCTGTTTTGAGAAAGAAATAAGTCCTGACTTAGGCTCCCTGCTGGGAATACTGGCCAGCCGCTGGAGTCTGCTCACCCAGCAACACATGCTGCGCAGACTGTGTGCACAGGGGGCCGATGTCAAGGACAGCCAGGCAAGGATGTTCTCGGGGTCTGATTTGGGCACTGGACTCAACTCATGCCTTTTCCTTGATCTTCTAGGGTCTGAACCGCCAAAAGACAAGACCATCATCCTGGAGCAGCTTCGTAAGATCTCCCTGCCTCTCTACAGCATCCTCTCCGCCCTTACCATCCTGGGAATGATCATGGCCAGCGCTTTTCTCTTCTTCAACATCAAGAATCGGAATCAGAAGTAAGTCACTCATGCCCTTCTCTCAGATAGTGCTTTCTGGATTGACAAGCCTCATAGACAAAGTGTAGAATCCCCCACACGTCTTTGCCCCGCTCCCCAGGGCCTTTAGAAAGCACTGCCAGAAGGGGACCACTGAGTTCAGTCAGGGCATTCCCCCTCCGTACAGCACATCACGGGCAGGAAGTGAACCTCCTTCATCGTCTCAACTGGCCCTGGAATAATGATCCCAGTTCCATAAGACAGTGCTGGCTCAGTGTCGGAGGCTGGAGCACCACCACCGGAGGCTGCGCGGCTGCGCGTGGCAGAGCCCATCCCCTGGGTTTCCCGAACACTTGCCCTTCCCTCTCCAGAGGAGAGCAGCTCACTTTCTGAGTTATTCTGGTCAGCCGGGGGTAGAATGGGCTGCCACCCCAGGCAGTGGTATTTACGGAGCATGGCCAGCTTCTCTGGTTTCCATAGCAAATCCCGGCACCCTGCTCCCCACCCTGTTGTAGGAGTGCTGAGCAGGGGCTCAGCGTGTGGGCCATCAGGCACACAACCCCGTGCCTACCCCCAGCCGTGCAGCTCTGCCATCATCGGGCCCAGAAGCCACACAGCGTAGCCTCCCAGGCTGTAGGACCACGCGGAATCCTGAGAGAAGTTCTTCTCTTTCCCTGCTTGCAGAAGCCGGATTTGGAGGCTCTGGATTTTTTGTTGTTGTTTTGGGGTTTGTTTTGTTTTTTATTTTAGAGGCAGCTGCTTAGGTCAAACCTATTTCCTGAAGAACGAGTTTTATTCTCTGTTGTCTTATTTATCACATACATTGCCTCAAAAGAAAAAAAAATTGAAGCATCTCTCATCTATTCTGTACAAACCTTGAATGATGACCATGCCTGTTAGCACTTGGCGCAAGGTCTGAGCACATAGTCAGCTCTCAATGTTAGATTTCCTTCCTACAAGTTGCAGGAGTTCTCATCATAGCAGCAAGTGGTCCCTGTGGTATGACTATGCTCCTTTAATTCCTTAACTGCCCCCTCTTGGCCTCCTGGTGGCGGGGGTGGGGGTGGGGATTACTCTTTCCAGTAGGCTGGCTTCTGTATAAATTTTTTCACTGGCCTTGCAGATTAAAGAGTCTGCAAAGAGATAGGAAATAAATGTCCCTGTAGTTTCAGATCCCCCTCTCTTCTCTCTTCCTTAATGTCTTTGTGACCCCACGGACTGCAGCACACTAGGCTTCCCTGTCCCTCACCATCTCCCAGAGTTTTCTCAAGCTCATGTCCATTGAGTAGATGATGCCATCCACCCATCTCATCCTCTGCTGCTCTTGTCTCCTTTTGCCTTAATGCTACTCATCCCTAAGGTCCGCCCCACCCAGGAAGCCTGCCTGGACTCCTGGCCTCTCCCCTCCCCAGCTTCCTATGGTAATAAGATTGAAGGAGCCTTAGGGATTCATGGTGTGCAAAAGGACCTTCAGGGACCCAGCCCCCTCTCAGCTTCGCGTTTGCCCTAGTCAAGGACATCTGTGCTTTTATAGGTGAGGAAACTCAGTGTGCTAATTGGATTGCTGGGGGTGTACCTTGAGGGGTTACACAGGCGCTTGCTGGGCTCAGGGCTCCTAATTCAAAAGCCCATGAGGGGTCCACAATTTATAGCCAGTCTTTTATCTCTCGACTATTAGTACTTTGACACTGCATTTAAGTGTAGATGGATAAACAGAACTGCAGAATGCAAAAGAAATGCTCAGGGAACAACTGATTGTAATTACAATCTGCCAAAGAGCACCTGGACCATGGGGGCACATGAAAGCCCAGAACATTCTGAACAGAGTGTGCTGGGGGAGTCAGGCACCTCTGAGGGTACATGGCAGCCGTCTGATGGTTTAACACCGCCTGCTGAAGACGGGGAGAGTGAGGGCGGGGATTCCATTGTCCACCTCCGTCACCTGGTGCTGAGAGGCACATGTACGTGGCCCTCTTTGTGCTCTGGACAGTGTGAGCTTCAGGCAGCCCCAGTGGATGCTGGCTTACCACCTGATGACCACAGTTCTGAGCAGCCCTGAATTCTCACCTATATGCCTCCTAGATCTGGTCCACTCAGCACGGGAGAGTGTGGTATAGCCCAGCATTGTGACAGGTTGCTGAACTTAGATTAGAATTCTCTAGATTTGGCTATCATCCCAGCCCCAGCCCCCCCCCCCCCCGCCCCCCCCCAAAAATGTTGACTCAATGTCTTTGTGTAAAGTAAAAATTCATGGTTGAAGAAGCCAACGCTACAAGCTATCCCCAGAGAAGTGATAGGTGAACTTGACTGAGAAGACAGGAAAATCAACATCTAGAAATAGATAGCATTGGGTCCTTTAGTGACGGGGAGACAAGCCCCTTGGAGGTGGCAGCACCCTGGGGAGGGGGCAGTGGAGGAAACCAGGGCTTCCATTTTTCTCTTCCCCTCTAGCTTTGGTGACAAGATACACATTCAGAAAATATTTGCTGAAGAAATAGCTACATTAGCAGTTCGGTTAACTGTAGTATCTCTTTCTCTCGTCAGGCTGATAAAGATGTCGAGTCCATATATGAACAACCTTATCATCCTGGGAGGAATGCTTTCCTATGCATCCATCTTTCTCTTTGGCCTTGATGGGTCCTTTGTCTCTGAAAAGACTTTCGAAACCCTTTGCACCGTAAGTCATTCTGCACGTTCCAGTGGTTTGTGATATAAGCTTTTCTTTGGTGGCCACGATCACCAGAAACACAGATACAACCCAAATTGCATGAAAATGCATAAACAGGTGGCAGGCAACTTGTTCAGCCATTCAAGCAGTTCAACAGGGCAAACATGGTGTAGCTTTCAGATCAGAACAGAATATTGCTTATAAAATTAAGTATTGCTTGTAAAATTAAGATCATGGATTTAACAGGCCATTGCTAGAAGACAGCCCACTAAGATTGACAGGGTAATCTTGAAAAGTAAGGGAGAAAAATACCCACCCCCAGAAAAGCATTATGCCTGGAGTCAGGGTCAGGGCCATGCAAGAAGGAATACTTCTGCCCGTCAACCTCAACAGCCATCACAGAATGTAAGGAGAGATATCTGCATGGATGACTTCGAGTTGTATGGAAAAGATCATGATCCTTATCCTCTTTTTAATAGCACTGTTTCTCAACAGCTCCCCCCCCCTTTTTTTTTTTTTGCTAACTGCCCCTCTAAGAAGCCTCTTTAGACTTTTTTTTTCTAATTATCCATTTTTGAAATTTAAATTCCAAAGATATGCTGTATGTCTGTTTATGTGCTGTACATATATATATTTGTGCATGCGTTGTGTCCTACTCTTTGCAACCCTATAGTTTCTACATAAAAGAGTAATATTTATTCACATTCAAGAACCAGTGTTGTCCCCCTTGGGAACTACTATCACTCCCATTGAGAATGCATAAATTTAAGGAAGCCCCAAACAGTGTAATTTATTTACTGTATTTTAGCAATGTTGTTTTGAAAATTAACCTATTTAAAAATGTTGATGCCAAGTCGTTGTTGTTGTTAGTTTTGTTTTTAATTTAATTTTTTTAGCCATTGTGTAGAACTCTCAGTTGAAAGTATCTTTGGTTACTTTTTAAGATGAGGCTGACCAGCTGGGATTTATTTCTGGACTTTATGGTGATATTTCAAAACTAGGTTAGACGTTTGGGTCTCTCTCTTATCCCAAATGCAGTAATTCATCTAATACTCTGCCTGGAGGACCAGAGCTAGAAGGGACAGTCAAAGGATCAGGTTGACCAGATTAATCCAAAAGCAACTCTTGTATTAAGGTTATTTTCCTTTAAGGTGTTGAGAGCAGTCTAGGTCCATCTTGGGGGAAGCAGTCCCTTTCATGAATAGATTATATTTGCTGTTCTGTGGTCTCAGTGTTGCCCACTACTGGATGATTATGAAGTATAGGTTGGCATCGAGGGATAAACAAATGGAGGACCCCTTAAATGTGCTGCAGGTCACCAGCCACATCTTGGACTTTCAGGACCACAGTGGGTCCCTAGACTCTGGGACAGCCTGTGGACTGGAGGGAGGGCCCCGGAGCCCATGATGATGCTCCCCTGATTCCTGCAGATGATGACGCTGGACTGACTCTGTTAATCACCAGTAACTTCATCATGAATTGACTAGCTAGTGAGATGTCCCTGGAACACATACTTTGAAAGGTTCCATTTGAGAAGTGCACAGTCAAGTCCCCAATACCCTGGGGGTCCCTGGGCTGCTCAGGCATCCTTTCTCTCTGGGATGGACCCGGAGGGTAGTCAGACCCTACGTGCTCCAGAGCTCACCTGGTTCAGGCCTCCCACTCAGAGTTTTTTATTCTGCCTCCATTTCAGTCTGCCCTTCTAGGGGTTAAGGAGGTGAAGTCAAGAGTCACAAGACCCCCATATAACTTGCGTCAGACTGCTGGAAGTCCTTGTGGCTGTGGGTTAGTGGCTTGTTCCCTCAGAAGTGTGACCCCTGACACAAGGATGATGACTGCAGTTTGTGTCTTGCTCACTGGGGATGGTGTGAAGCGCATGAGGTCCCCCTTCATTTCTGCATCCGCGTGACTTATGTGCTCTGTGCAGCCTTGTGGGCTCATGGCACCGTGTGTGTCTGTGGTCGCTTTTCCTGGGCAGTAGTGAGGCCTGAGGAAGGGGCTGCTCCTGAGGCATCCTGAAAAAGCTAAACGAGGAGGGTATTTAGCTCCCCTCTGTCCCTGGGGACTCCCTCCCCAAGTTTGAGGAGACCATGGCAATAGCAATAATGAAAATGGTTCCAGGGGCCAGTTTGGTGTCTTCTCATTTATACTTCTCACGGTGACTCCCCAAGAACTGAGGGGCCCACCTTCATCTCCTAGCTGAGAATCAAGGGGCAGAGCTCCACTTGGTCCCTCCCGGCTCCTTGTCACTGGCACCTGCCACCTGGGAACACAGCCACTGGCCTGAGGTCCAGTCTTTGGTGCTGAGACCTGAGTCCCAGCCCTCAGGGAGCCACTCCCTCCCAGAGGGGTGCTCCTGCCCCCTCACCTTGCCCACGAGCCAAAGGCTGTCAGAGCACATATGCTCCCTGGAGTGTGCCCCAAATTTCAGATGCCGGGTGACACAGACTAGGGAGCCTGGTTAAGGACATCCTGCACACCCAGATGCTTTCTTTTAATGAAGCCTGACATCCCGTTCTGGGAGTCACGCTCATTTGTGTGTAAGGGGAAGGCTGTCCTGGGAAGCCTGGCAAGACGGTATGAATAAAGCATAAGGCGCTGTACAAATAAGCATTAGCTGGAACATGAGAGCTCTGAAGATGTTAGGGCCTGGTTCTCCCCACCCCAAGGATTCATTTATTTGCAGTCAGGGCTGCTTCAGAGGTTCTGCATGGGGGAGCCCACATTCATAACTGTGGGGGAAAGGCATAACTACTGTGGATTGAATTGGGTCAGCACAAATGTGTACGTGGTTAGGACCAGGGTCACTTATTTAATAATCCACAATATTGCTCAGGAAGGGGAACCCAAAGCTCTTGAATTTAGAGCCTAAGTGCCAGTCTCAGTGGGTATGATTTGGGTGGTCCTCCACTTGCTGTTCCAGGGGGGCTGGCTCTTTATTTCATGTGGTGCCTTGGATTGCATTCCTTCTGCACCTAGAAGACACCCCCAGTAAACTCCCACCAAGTGCGGAGACGGAGGTGGAGCAGGGCCCCCTAGGGCGGTGAGCACAGGTCTTCAACAGCCTGAGCGTCACTCCTACCTTGTACACATACTGCCTCCAGACTGTGGAAGTGACTTAGCCCCTCTGAGCCTCAGTTTTGTCATCTGTGAAATGAGCACAATAAACCCCCATGCAGGACTGTGTGTGCTCTGCATGCTAAGTTGCTTCAGTCTTGTCCAACTTTTTATGACCCTATGGACTGTAGCCCACCAGGCTCCTCTGTCCATGGGATTCTCCAGGTAGGAATACTGGAATGGGTTGCCATGCCCTCCTCCAGGGGGTCTTCCCGACCCAAGGATTGAACCCACGCCTCTTCTGTCTTCTGCACTGGCAGACAGGTTCTTTACCATTAGTGCCAACCGGGAAGCCTCAGGCAGGACTGTGGTGTGGTCTTCATGAGACTATTTAGAGAAGCCACCTGGAGCATAAGGCAAGTAGGAAGAAGCAGGCATCATCCTCCCCATCAGGTACAGTCTCCTGGTGTCCACTCTGCATTCTGCAGGGAATTGTAGAGGACAGAGGCAGGGTGGCTCAGGAAGCAGCTTCAGATGTGGAGCGGTAGAAGTCTCCCTTCACTCTGTTCCACTGCCATGTGAGTGCCACGTTTTCCCCTTTTAGTTTTCAACATAGAAACTAAACACTGAGATAAACAGTGAACATCACCTCAGGAAGCAACCTGTGACAGTCACGGGATTGTGCCTCTCTAGGGGCTGTGCCTCTGCTCAGAAGGGCAGTGGGTGAGTGCATGAGTGAACACACGTTCACACACGTGCACGTGCATACACAGACACATACACTCAGAGCTAGGGAAGCAGTTACATTCAGTTCCATCCCCCATTCCCTCTGACCCTTCCTGGCATCTTCCCAGCGTAGTTTCAGCAAGTCTTGCTAACAGCTCCAGCTACACCGTGCTGTCTCCCTGGACACTGTGTGGGTAGTGGAGTCGCCATAGCAACGTGGCCCCTGTGGGCACAGAGCTACCTATAAGGAAAGTGCTGGGTGTGGGCCAGAGCCCTGGTGCCAGGGGGATGGAGAGCCCTCACACTCGCTCACGCAGCTCAGGAATCCCAGCCCCTGGCAGCCCAGAGAGTGAACAGGGCAGGTGGGGAAGAAACAAGGTGCTTGCCTCCCTTGTGGAATCCTAGGCAGAAAGCCCTGCACAGTGTGGAGGGGTAAGGAAGGACTCTGCAGGCGAGGGCAAGAAGACCCAGGTGGGCCTCGATCAAGTGCGGGTCTCCACAGCTGCAGGGGCCCCCAGAGCATTCCTGGGCGTGGAGGCGCTCGGCAGCGCCATGTGCCCCACCCAAGCTTGCGCCCTCATAAACGAGCACTCTCCGCTGTGATTCACCTCGGGCCAGCCGCCAGGTGCAGCCTCTCCTTCAAATCTCCACAGCCACTACATGGAAGGTTCTGTCCCTGCTTCATAAGAGAGAAAGCCGAAGCTCTAATGCATGGCTAGGTGGCGGGGCTGAAATATGGAACCAGCTCTGTCGGACTACAGAGATGTCTGGGACAGTTCATTCATTTTTTTAAAGAAATATTTTTATTTTTTTGTTAGCTGGTTCATACCAGGAGAAACAGGTCAACTACATTCTTAGAGATGTGAACAATATGTATCTCAACTAAAATATTTGTCTATTCAGATTTTTTAAACTTGGGATATACAGTCATCCCTCAGTATTCACTGGGGACTGGTTCCAGGAACCCCCACAGATACCAAAATGTGAGGTTGTCCACGTCTCTTATGTAAAATGGTGTAATATTTGAATATAACCTATGCAGTCCTCCCATGTACTTTAAATCATCTCTAGGTTACTTATAATACCTAATACAATGCAAATGCTATGTGAATAGTTGTAAATCCAATGTAAATGCTACGTAAATAGTTGCTGGTGTGGCAAATTCAAGTTTTGCTTTTTGGAACTTTCTAGAATTTTTTTAAAAAAATGTTTTCAGTTTGTTCCCTGTTGTTTGAATCCATAGATGTGGAACACACAGATACAGAGATTGCCAATAATTCACATACTGTAAAATTCACCCTATTAAGGTGTATAATTCAGTTGTTTTAGTGTATTTATTCATTTATTTTTTTATACATCCCCAAAGTAATATCATAGTGCTTGGTGTATAAGAGAATTTCCGTTAGACTGCTTGCATTCAAATCCTAACTATACTACCTCCCTGCTGTGTGACTTGAAGCTACTTAACATCTCTGAGCTTTAGTTGACTCCTGTAAAATGGGCATTCTCATAGGATTGTGAGGGTTAAATGAGATAGTGCATGTAAAGCACTTAGTGCCTGTCACATAAGATTCAATAAGCGCCAGTCACCATCGTTATGAATGAGTGATGAGACTGTGTCTGGACCACTGTGTTCACCTCTGGACACCTCTAAGAGAGTTACAAATAAAACAGAGCAACTTGGGATGAAGAGGAGGCTGGAAAACTGAGGCTGATGCTGACTGATTTGGTGTAGGTGTGTCCATGGCAAAACCTCCATCTTTCTGTGCCCTTGCTCTGCTCGATCTGGATCAGGGATAGACTCGGGGCCTGAGTCAAAGCCCAGCTGCTGTACTTCTGCCACCTTGAGTGCAAAGAGAAGCCTGGAGGCAGGCTGTCAGGGAGCGAAGAGTGATGCACGTGAGACCTCCAAGGGCACTTACTTGGACATGAGCCCCCAGTCATTGCATAAGCCAGCTCAGCGCAGCGCGGCTCCGATGGCAGCGCTGAGGAGCGCAGCTCCGCTTTACCTCCCAGCTACCTCCACTTGCTGAGAATCCCGACTCCTTTATTGTTTAACCTTTTATTAAAGTAAATACACACATGCACATTTCATAAGTGTATAGCTCAGTGAGTTTTCGCAACTGGATCCAATTGTGAATCTAGATCAACAAACAGGCCCTTACCAGCATCCCAGAAGCCCTTCCTACCCCATTCCAGCTACTGTCTGCACCCTTCTCCCCAGAGTAACCACCATCCTGACTTCTGCCCGCACAGACAGGGCTGCTCAAAGGGCACGTAAATCACCTGCAGATCTTGGGGAATTCAGGTGACTGTTAGGTCTGGGGTGGCTGGAGACGCTGCAGCTCAAATAAGCTCTGGGGTGCTGCTGCTGCACCCACAGACCACAGTTAGAGTAGCAAGGTCAAGATTAGAAACCATGCTTTATTATTGAGTTTGTGTGTTGGAGACCAGTGATGTAAGACAATGGAAGCACCAGAAACCTTGTCCCATGAGGGTCAGCGGGAGGAGGAAAGGGGATCATAGACCTCTACCTCAGAATCTCAGAAGCAGGGCCATCCATTCAGTCACAGGACAGAGCGCTGGGTTCTGGGTCCTGGAGCATGCTCTCAGCTGCCCACCCTCTCACAGGTGTATGAACGAGCTCTGCATGGGCAGCAGCTGGGAAGGGTTGAAATAGTGGGGGGTACAGGTACTGGATTTGGAAGCACAGTGTCCTCTTCCAGCCCTCCTAGAGATGCTGTGCTGTGCTGTGCTAAGTCACTTAAGGCATGTCCAACTCTTTTAGACCCTATGGACTGTAGCCCTGCCAGGCTCCTCTGTTCATGGGATTCTCCAGGCAAGAATACTTGAGTGGGTTGCCACGCCCTCCTCCAAAAGATCTTCCTGACCTCACGTCTCCTGCATTGGCAGGCAGTTTCATTACCACTTAGCACCACCTGGGAAGCCCCCCCCAGAGATACTAGGATTTTATAACTGACTCAAAAGGCTACCTGGGAACACCCAACTGACCTCCCCCAGTAAACTGAAGAGTGATAGGAATTAGCGATGTTTTCAAGTGAAAGACCATAAATATCTGTGATTATTTTTTTGCTTGGAGAATTTTTTGTTGTTGTTTGAGACAGTTGAGAGAGAATCTGATGTAAGAATGTGGTTTGGGGACTGTTTCAGCCTGTGATCCCATGATTTTGTGGCTGGCCACAATAAAGAGCTTTGTGATTTCACAAGGTGGCTGGAAAGCTAGCCCAGGGGAAGCCCACAAGGTTTGATGGTGGCCTTTCCTGGCTGGTTTAGAGCAACTTAGGGCTGTAGTTATAGGGACTGGTGCTGACAAAGTCTGTTTCGACTAGTTAGGACCCTGGGCAGGCTGCAGCCTTCCCACCCGCCGTCTCCTCTGTGCTTGGCCATCAGGGGCCTCTTGTTGTGAAAAGTTCCCTAGACCTCTAGCTTCCAGAGGAGGGGGCTGAGGAGAGTGCCAGGGGCTCCCCAAACCTCCAGCAAATGATGTCAGATGATGTCCCTTCGTCCCACACACCCTCACACGGGTTACTGCAAGCCCGGATCCTTGTCTTACAATTCATTCATATATGTGATAACATTTCCCAGGCACCTCTGTTTGCCAGGCTCTGCAGGCCTAGAGCAGGACACACAGATGACTGCCCACAGGGAGTCCATAGTGCAGATGGGAAGATGTAGTTAAATAACTCCCACTCAGTGTGTTTTATGCCCTGATGCAGACAGGCCTACATGAGGGAGTGAGGGCCAGATGCAGAGGGACCAATCGGGGAGACTTAAAATAGGAGACCCCCTCAGAATGAGCTGCGGTTATTTCTGGAAGTCCTGAAAGATGCCTCCTGTCTGCTCACAAGTTCCCTAGCAGCTGCAGTCCTGAGGGCATATCCACCTCCCCTTCTCATTCCAGCGGTGGAATGGCTGGGAGAAGGACCTCAGTCTGTCTTCCTTGAAGAAAGAATTCAGCAGAGACCAAGACTGTGAAAAGATAAAAGTGTTTATTAGAAGCCCAGTATGTGTGGAAGAGCACATGGGTGAACTCAGAGTGTTTTGTGTGCAATAGGGGCGGCTTAGGTTGCTTATATGGGGCGGGGGGCAGTTTTCCTGTTGTCTCTGGCCAGTCATCACGCTTGTGCCCATATTTGGTCTGACTCAGGGTCCTGACCTGGTGGCACGCGCATCTCTCAGCCAAGATGGCTTCCAGCACAAAGGTTTCTGGGAGGTTGGCAGGATATATTAGGAGCTGGTGCCTCCTCCTCCTTTTGGCCCTCCCCTGGAGTGAAGGCCTCTTCTGTGCATGCGTCAGGCTGGGCCCTCCCCTTGGCCACAAGAATGAAGATGTTGTCTTCATTGTCTTTCACCTGATCCGGATCCAGTCTTCCTGCTGGTATCTTATCTTGAAATGTCAGCAGGAGCCCAGGTGCAGCTGCTCAGCCCAGAGCCTAAACTAGTTGCAGCTGCTCAGCCTGGGGCCTGTATATTGCCTGCCTCACTTTCTGCTCTTGCCCCAGCACCCACTTATCCACGTCTTCAGTCCACAGAGCTGCATGGAGCCACACATCAGGCCCCCTCCCCAGCACACACCCACACCCCCCTGTCTCCACTGCCTCTCTCCACGCTATGCTTCCAGGAAGCTCCCCAACCTCCAGCCACTGCCAGGGCTGTCGGGGGGGAAGGGGAGAAGGGCCTCCTCCCTGTTTCCGAGCCTGAGTCAAGGCCACCAAGTACAGTTGTGTGCTTTGTGCACTGCATAAGGCTGTTGGTGTCAGGAGTGGGCAGGCGCTGAGTTCAGCCTGTGATCTGCTCTCTGGATCGAGTTCTTCGGCTGGTAGGTCTTATGGAGGTGGGGATCTTTCACAAAGGGTCTCGAGGGGTTCCTGTTGGAAACTCTTCCTCTCAGAGAGGGGGTGGCTTTCTCTGATTTGCACCAGGGCTCCTAAGATACCCCATTGGCCCTAACTCGAGTCCCAAAGTACCCTTGTTTGTGCCATGAGCCCTGGAGTTGTTCCCCCAGAAAGTCTTTGCTGTTGTTGTCTAGTCACTAAGTAGTATATGACTATTCTGTGACCCTGTGCACTCTAGCTCGCCAGGCTCCTCTATCCATGGGATTTCCCAGGCAAGAATACTGGAATGGGTTGCCATTTCCTTCTCCAGGGGATCTTCCCAACCCAGGGATTGAACCCATATCTCCTGCAGGTGGATTCTTTACCACTGAGCCACCGGGGAAGCCCAGAAAGTCTTTGCTGTACTCTAAACCCTGGAAGGATTTTCAATGCAGATCTTACTTAAAGGACCCTGGGTAAGACAGAGTCTTCTGGAGCTGTTTCTGAAGCATGCTCTTCAGAGGCACCCTGTGTTTGGAAGCACTGCAAATCTCTCCAGCACCCACCCTCTTCCCAGGAAGACAAGGCAGACCCTGGAGATCCCAAGCTGAACCCTAGCCTTTCAGCTCCAGGCTATAGCGCCTCATGGTAACGGAGGTCTGGGGCTTGCTTTTGGATAGTCTGGGTCTCCCTTGCCTGCCTTCTCACTATTGATCATCTCGGGTGGATGGTCAGAATGAAACAAAAGGCCCTTTTTTCTAACCTTTCTGGACAGCAGGCAAACAGCTAACCACCCCGCCTGCCCCCCGCCACCCAGCATCCATCCAGCCGACACAGCTTCCTCCACCCCCAGACATTGGAAGAACAGAACTGTGGGAGGGGCTCTGTGTCTCGTTCCCTGCTAGTCCCAAAAGAGCACTGAAAGCCCTTCACTTTGCCAGGCAGGCCTTCCCAAAATCAATTGAGCGAGCATCTAAACAGAATTGTTTCAGGTGTAGATTTTTCTTTCCATCTGGAGATGTGCACTGTTTTTTCCTTCTTCGTAGTTGAGACTAAGATGAGCATTGCCTCCCATGGTTGCTATCACTCTGTGTGCAGAGGGGCCAGGAAACTTTATGGCTAAGGAGAGAAAAAGGAAGACTTTAACATCAGAATAATTATTTAATTAGAATAAGTATGTTTAAGACTTTGGGTTTATGAACCGGTGGACTTGTATTAGAAACAGGGGCTTCCCAGGGGTCTCAGCGGTAAAGAATCCTCCTGCCAGTGTAGGAGATGCAGGTTTGATCCCTGGGTCAGAAGGATCCCCTGGAATAGGAAATGGCAACCCACTCCAGTATTCTTGCCTGAGAAATCCCATGGACAGAGGAGCCTGGTGGGCTCATCTGTCTCAGTTGCTTCTGTCTCAGTTGTTGCTTCTGTCTCTTCTGTCTCAGTTGTTCGACTCTTTATGTCTCAGACAGTTGCTTCTGTCTCTTCTGTCTCAGTTGTTTGACTCTTTATGATCTGACGGACTGTAGCCTGCCAGGCTCCTCTGTCCACGAGATTTTTCTCAGCAAGAATACTGGAGTGGATTGCCATGCCCTCCTCCAGGGGTTGGTGTTGCAAAAGAGTCAGACACAACTTAGCAACTAACAACAACAATTAGAAACAGAATCATTATAGCCCTGCAGAACCTTCTAGTTTATTTGGCATCATAGAACCACCCAGAAGGAAGATACATGGGATGAAATCAAATAAAACTTCCCCAGTGCAGGAAATGCCCCATAACACCCTGATACACAGGGTCCTCCTAGGTCTGCTTGAATCCATGGAGTGATGGGGAGCTCACTACCTCACAGATGCTTCATTGTGAGGAAGGGACCACTGAGGCCATAAGCTCAGCCTCCTTTGCCATTCAGTGCTCCAGTTCCCTCTGTGGTCTTCCTTTCAAGTGCTTGCACATTTTTGGTGACAGAGATCTCATTACCTCCTAAGCGAGCCCACCTAGCCCGATCACCCCCTCAGTGCTGGATCCAGAGATTTAAAGGTGGGCAGTGTAGGTTCTGCACCATATCGTAGGGAGAGGCAGGCAGGTAATCAAATGGACATGATCTCAGTGTGACCAGCACAGCAGAGACATGCGTGAGAACAGAAGTCGCAGGGAGGAGGCAGCTGTGACCTCCTTGCAAGACCTGGGAGGGCTTCTCAGAGGGGATGGCCTGTGAATCTGGATTTTGGAGGACTCATGAAAATTTGAGAAGGAACTTAGAGAGCGGGGATGGCATTCTGAGTGGAGGAAATAGCCAGTGCCGGGCCCCCAGCGTGAGCCGTGTGGTGCGCGGGGACGCTGAAGCAGTGTGGGATTGCTTGGATGTGAAATGCTCTGTGGGGTGTGGCAGGAGGGGTGTGGATGATGGTGGGCACACCCTGCTAAGAATCTGGAGTTTAACCTGTGGCAATAAAGGGTTTAAAGTCAAGGAGACTTGCTGAGATTTGCTGTGGAGGATTGTTCCTCCTTGGGGGGTGTTTGATGGATGAGCAGCAGATGAGCCGAGGGGCAGGCCAGCTGGAGGCTCGTGCCATGTTCCCATCAGCAGTGATAAGGGATACATGGACAAAAGCCAAGTCTTGATTAAGAACCTCAGTCGTTTACACACCTTCGTTCATCTCATCCACACAACCACAATGTCGGATACATTAGTTGCCCCCACTTCACAGATGAGCAAACTGAGGCTCAAAGAGGTTATATGACCTGCCCAGGTTCACATAGATAGTAAGTGACAGAGCAAGGACTGGAACTTCTGTCAGTCTCACTCCAGAGTTCCCGCTCATAATGGCTCATCTGGATGGCACCACGGGAACAGAGAGGAGGGGTTACTAGCAAGAGACGTGGGAGTAAGACTGTCGTCAAAGTCCTGGAAGCAGACAGAGTCCACCTGGGTGCTTCACTCGAGAGGTGCAGTGGAGGGACCACCTACACAGGTGTGGGTGGGGTTAAGGCAGCTGGTATAGAGGCCATCGCAGGAAGCCCTCACCACTCCTGGGCCTGAAGGGGTAAAGAAGAGGGTCTTCCTATACCCAGAGAGGCCAGACCACACATGGAGCCCGGCTGCAGCCAGAGCTGGCACAGATGCTGTGGCCACAGGGAGTGCACACCCCATCTTCTCTCTCCTGCCCTCTCCAGTCTCCTGATGGTACCCAACATCAAGACAGACACAAGAGAGCAAAGGAGCTGGGAGGTGCTGGCATGGGGCCCCACCTCTTAGAGCATGGGAAGGGCGGCAGAAGGAGAAGCACTTGGGGACTGAATGTGGGGGGAGAGGAGAGGGTTCCTGGGGGACTTCCAGGTCCCTATTTCTGGTGACAGGTGGATAAAGGCACCATCCCTGCCTGAATCAGCTGGCAGTGGAGCTATTCAGCAGAAGGGCTGATGGGCTCAGCTCTGGCTCCGGAGTGTGAAGGTTTGGTGAACACCTAAGTGTCACCTTGGTCTCCATGATGGTGGCATATGCAGGTCTGGAGCTCGGAAGAGAGGTAGGAGCTGGGAAAGAGCTAAGGGCGTTGTCAGCACAAGGAGAATGGTTGACGCCTGAGGGTGGCAATGATAACCCAGGGACCCTTAGGACACTTTTAGGACAAAGCGGGCTCAGGACTGAGCCCCAGGGTCCATTTCCATCTTAAAATGATGGTGGCAGAGTGGAGAGAGAAATTCTACCTCCTCTTGCAAAGGCCAAGCCCAGGGGTAACCCTGAGCAGAGGCAGCCCGAGCCTGCTGGTAGGGGTCCCACTGTCCTGCTTTCAGAATATTTCTTCCATTGTTGTTTCATCATTGTCTGAAGAGCTCCAGATTGTCTCCAAAGGGACGTGAATCCCCTGGGATCATCTTGTGGAGGAATATATTACAGCCTTTACTTACTTTATATGTAAAACAAATGAAAGAAATTGAGGATGACAGTTGGTCAGTCATGTCCGACTCTTTGCGATCCTGTGGACAGTAGCCCACCAGGCTCCTCTGTCCATAGGATTCTCTAGGCAAGAATACTGGAGTGGGTTGCCATTCCCTTCTCCAGAAGATCTTCCTGACCCAAGGACGAACCCTGGTCTCCTGCATTGCAAACAGATTCTTTACTGTCTGAGCCACCAGGGAGGCTGTGGAAGAATATACTACAGCCTTTACTTACTTTATATGTAGAAAAAATGAAAGAAATTAAGCTTTACTAAAATCTAATGGCAGTGGATGTGTATGGTTGTCTCATATAGGAACTCTACTGAGGACGGAGTGGTTGGTCAGCTGAGACACCAGCCAGCCCCAGGGCATTGTGTCCAGGGTCCCGGGATGAGCCCTAGCTCAGTGATTCTCTAGGAGGACTCAGCATAGAAGTGTACTCACGGCAGTGATTAATTACAGAGACAGAAGGTAAAGCAAAATCAGCAAAGCGAAAAGGCACGTGGAATGAAGTCAGGGGAACCAGGTTCGAGCTTCCCAGAGCCTCTCCCAGGGGACTCACATAGGATGCCCTTAATTCCCCAGCACTGACTTGTGACAACACATGAAATGTATACTCGGGAACTCAGCAGACACTCAGCGCCCACGGTTTTTACTGGGGGCCAGTCACCTAGGTCCCCTCTCCCGAACACTTACCCAAACTCCAGGCTCTCAGAAGGAGGGCAGATTTGTGGCATAAAACGCACTGTTTGCACAAACCGTTCAGGCACAGAGTCACTCTTATCACTGGGCAAATGGTGGGACCCTCCCCAAACCCAGGTTCTCAGACACCAGCTTAAGTGAACCTTACCAGCAGGTCTTGGGCCCTGTGGGTTCCCTCTTTTCTGCCCAGGCATCCTCGCCCGTTCTTTGCTTTCAGTTTATGGCACCATATTGCAGTTTCCAGATGCCCAGTTAAATGTATATCGTCGAGTTTTAACTAACTTAACTCATTTGTACTATTTTGTCTTAATGAGTTTGGCCCTACAGAGTAGACAAGTGGCCTGAAAATAATGGCCCCAGAGAAAGCATAAGTCAAAGCAAATATAATAATGCCAAGCATAATGGAGTAATACTTTTACCCAGGTAAAAGGTCTTTGAGGTCTTTGTCTGCCACATTATGAAGAAAAATATTCCATCTCTTACCGTTCTTTTTAAAATGTCCTTGTTCTGTATATATTCATGTTTTTAAATAGTTTTTGCTGATAGAGGAACATGGTCAAAAACACTTGGAGACCACTGGTCTTCACACAACCACTAGCTCTCAAAGTGTGCTGAAGTCAGCCAGGGGAGTGTTCTCAGGCTGGCCAGCTGCTTGCCCCGGTGAGCTGTGCTGGCGGCTGCCTCCTGGGCAGGGTGGACCCGGCTGGGGTCAGGAGGCTCTCTGCGGGACAGGCAGCAGGATGTGGAGGAGAAAGGGCTGGACTAGGTCAAGGCCTTGAGTTCCAGGCTTAGCTCTGGAGCCAGGTTGCAGGGTTGAGAGAAATACCTCAATGCCCTGAGTCTCAATTACTTCATCTACAGAGGGGTTTTCTCACTCAACTGACGACTCTAGAAAAAATCACCCTGGTTTTGGTGGTGGTGGTTTTATTCGTTTGTTTTTATCATTATATACTTAGCTTCTGACCTAGTAATCCTTATTGAATGAACAGATGAACAAATGAATGGATGAGTGAAATGATCTGTAAGGTCCTATGTAACTCCAGCAGGCTAGGAATGTGAAATCTTACCATCGAATAAGCTCAGGTCTAAGTTCCCAGTAATTGACTCCTTCCCTGTCTCTGTTCCGCTTACTTTTCTTGCATCCTTGTTGTATAATATGGCCATCCTACACCTTCTGTAGAATACAGTGATTCATTCTTGCCTGTCTGGAATTTTCAAAATTAAAAAAAAAAAAAAAAGATTGAGTCCTCACCTGTACCATTATCAGCAATCACACCTCATGTGTCTGTGTTTCTGACCAGTCACCGTAATGCTGTTGTCTTTCCTTAGGGGGTTGGTCTTTCCATCTCCCTAGCCAGTTCCTATTTTTGCAGATAAAATGGAAAGGGGAAATGTTCTGTCTCTAAGAAGCTGGGGAGCCAAGTTACTAAGAGGCAGAGTGAAGGGACTGCATGAAGGGAGCGTATCTGGTAACCTCCTACACAACTGCTCGCAGCCCTGGGCTGGATGGGCCGCTGAGGCCTGGCAGATCTGCTGGGCTCTGGGCATGGAGAGCTGACCTGTCCACCCTAGCTGTCGCTCTCTTCCCTACTATACCCACCTTCCTGCTGAGTTCAGCCGAGGCAGGTGGGGGCCTTTCAGAGGTTAACTCAGCTCAGCAGAGCTGAGGAAGAACAGAAGAAAGACCATAGTCAGGGCTCACAGAGCATACAGCCTTTTCGTCCCCATGAATGGGAGGCCCCAGAAAGTAGTGCCACACAGCCCGGGGCTGGGCCATGTGGGGGCCCAGGAGGTGCGTCCCCTGGGTCTTGGAGGGTGTCCAGGCCAGCCAGTGAGGGTGGACTCAGGAGAGGCTGGGGCCCGGCCACGATGGCAGTGCAGGTTGGGAGGGGGGCACCCAGGAGCCCCCACGACCTAACAGATGGTTACCAGCCACCCCCGCCTGCAGGAATCAGGCTCTCTGCTCTTATCAGGGCTGGTGGTTTCTGGCAGCCACTGGCCTGGGACCAGGGATCAGGGCACACTTTAGTCCTGGGGATCAGGTGACAGCCAAATAAAGCCTTAGTCCTACTAAGCAAGGACCTCAGGTCCAAGTGTGGGCTCGGGGACCAAAGCTAGACCCAGGCAGTGTCACTCCTGTCTTTCTCTAAAGGCCTGAAGAGATAGTCCCAAGGTGGGAGTGGAAAGGTTACAGCCCTTCTCCTCTGGCCTTCCACCCCATCACTGAGCAGCCCCTCATGATGCCCGGGAGCTGGGCTGGTGCAGCTGCCAGCCAGGTGTCCCCGGGGCCAGTTCTGGCTGAGTCTTGCCCTGCCTAGAGGAGTGGCCGGGTCACTAATACCAGAGAAGGGCCATGCAAGCTTGTTGTCCTGCCCCATCTCAGCCCCCATGGCTCAGCACCCTCCCCTCCCCACTGTCTACACCCCAGGAGCAAGGAGTACTGTAGAAGAGCTTCCTGGGGCCGCCTGGTCTCCTAGAGACTTGGGTGAGGAGGCAGAGAAATCAGCAATTACAGTCACCTCGCAGGCACGCAAAAGGCCATCAAGGAAGGAAAGGAGGAAGGGAGGACCGGAAGGCTGGTCTGTGGCCCCTCAGTGGTCCCGGGGACCCTCTGTGCCTCTCTCAGTGACTGGGCTGTGGGCCCATGGAAGGCAGAGTTTGAATCTCACATGCCTCCGCACCTCGGGCCCTGGGTCTGGTGAGTGGTCGATAGAACTAAAGGTCTATCTGATTGACATGTGATGGAAGGACTGTGGATGCTAGTGAAACTCCACCATATGTGAAGTAGAGCATCTGCCCCTACCATCCAGAGCCCCACTGTTGGGACACTCTCATGAAAGACAAGGTCCGTCCACCTGGGAGATGTTGACCCTCTGTTTTCTCATGGCCTCTAGGTCAGGACCTGGATTCTCACCGTGGGCTACACCACCGCGTTCGGGGCAATGTTTGCAAAGACATGGAGAGTCCACGCCATCTTCAAAAATGTGAAAATGAAGAAGAAGGTAATGGCTCCTTCGTGGCAGAGTATTTGCAGTGTTCACCCAGTATTTATTCTTAAAAGACTTCTTAGGCGCCTAATGTACAGCCAGGCACTGGGCTGCTTGCTGAGGATTCAAGCTAAACACAATCCTCCCCGCTTCCAACCCAAACCCCCAACACCTTCAGCCTCCTGGGGAGATCAGACGCTTTACAAATTGTTTACAAGACAGGGTAATAAGGGCTGGTTGGGTGCGTATGGGGGATACTGGGGCACAGCACTCAGGGAGGGGTCGTGTAGTAAGTGACACCTGGAGGCTGAAAGGGAGGCAGAGGCTGGAGGGTTACCCATCTCCCAGAGGGAACAGTGTACAGGGAGGCCTGGGCAAGGGAGGGGAGAGTTCAGCTGCTGAGGGGTCCATGGGGACAGGGTACAAGAGGAGGCTGCAGGGGAAGGCAGGAGCCACAGTTAGGAACTTGAACTGTAACCTGTGGGCAGTGAGAAGCCCTTGAAAGAGGAAAGTGAAACAGGGAAGGGGCCTGATGCGGTGCTGCCGTTTTCAGAGAGGCCCTTAGAGGACAGGAGCCCTGCCTTCATGTGGAAGGAAAGCGTTTGCCACCCGTGTCGCTGGCTGTAAACACCGTGTTGATCAAGCTCAACCCTTAGGATGCATTCAGAGAGCTTTCCCCACACTGGTCTTTTTTAACTCCTCCAACAGCTGGCACTTATTTTCCCTTACTCCTAGAGAAAAATTCAGGCAAGTCTCCTGACTTAGAAGATTGTGTGGTCAACAATGAATACATGGAGTCCATCATAACTAATTCAAAACCCCAAACTGCATTCAGAGGCAGCTCCTCTCCCTCCCCCAGCTTGTCCTGAGCAGCTGGTCACCTGCCCTGGGAGAGGAGCGGCTGTGGATGAGCTGCCTCTCTGTCTTGCCAGGCTGAGTTTCTTCCCCACCATCCCATCTCCAAGGTTTCCGAACCCTCCAGAGTTGGGGCTTCAAGTGGTGGAAGGGGCAGGGAAGACCTCACTTGCCAGGAGCGGCATTGACCTTGCTGCTCCTGAGAGGATAAGCGGGCCCTTTAGGCGCTCATGGGCTTCCCTCATAGCTCAGTTGGTAAAGAATCCACCGGCAATGCAAAAAATCCTGGTCCAATTCTTGGGTTGGGAAGATCTGTTGGAGAAGGGATTGGCTACCCACTCCAGTATTCTTGGGCTTCCTTTGTGGCTCAGCTGGTAAAGAATCTGCCTGCAATGTGGGAGACCTGGGTTTGGTCCCTGGATTGGGAAGATCCCCTGGAGAAGGGAAAGACTAGGCACTCCAGTATTCTGGCCTGGAGAATTCTGTATAGTCCATGGGGTTGCAAAGAGTTGGACACAACTGAGTGACTTTCTCTTTCACCTTAGGCTCTCATGGAGTCCTTCTGTGGGATTTTCCAAGCCCCCATTCCTGGGACTTACTCTTCTGCAGTGCCCTATGGGGGCAATACATGGGGGAAATACTCCCCTGCTTGGCCACTTGTAGCTCCTTCCCCAGGCACGTGGCAGTGCCCCTCTCCTGGGCTCGCCCCTCCAGCTTGCCTTGGGCACAGCCCTCCCTCACCTGGAGCCCACACTGCTGTTCAGGAGGCACTTACACATCCTTCACTCCTACACACTCAGGGGTGGAGACTGATCCAGCTGTAGCCGCTTCCCCTCTTCTGCTCCACACTGGAGCAGCTGACCCATCATCCTTCCAGGGGTTTCTCAGGCAGGAGTCAGACATAGGATCACCAGGTCCCCAGGCTGCAGGGAGCCTAGCATTCAAGCCATCTGAGTGTTCTTCTTAAGCCTCCCTCTTGATCTGAGGTCATAGAGGAAGCATATCCCCCATCCTGTCACCTGGAGATGAGGTGAGATAACATCATGACACCACTTTCCAGAAGTATAGAACAGTCTTATGGACTCTGTTGGAGAGGGAGAGGGTGGGAAGATTTGGGAGAATGGCATTGAAACATGTGTAATATCATGTATGAAACGAGTTGCCAGTCCAGGTTCGATGCACGATACTGGATGCTTGGGGCTGGTGCACTGGGACGACCCAGAGGGATGGTGTGGGGAGGGAGGAGGGTTCAGGATGGGGAGCATATGTATACCTGTGGCGGATTCGTTTTGATGTTTGGCAAAACTTATACAGTGTTTCAGGTTTAAAAATAAAATAAAATTTAAAAAAATAAAAAATAAACAAACAAAAAAAATAAATAAACTAATGAATGTGGTGCTTCCCATTTTTATGGGAAGACATAAGAAAAAAAAAGTCCTCTTCTTGATTCATCTCCCCCTCTACCCCCCACATCCCCCCTTACACACTTTTTAAACCCCTGATGTGTGTAAAACCCATTCACAGACATCTGCTTCGAAGATCCTGCACTGTAACCTCACCCTGCTCTGGATCATGGTGCCTCTTTTCCAGTTCTTCATCCCAAACTTGCATTTGCCATCCTGTTGCCTGGGTCATGAACCCTCGCGCCCGTGCAGACAGCAGCGAGCCCAAGGCGGTGGGGCCAGCAGGCACAGCAGGAGAGCAGGCTTCTACTCCCTGCTTCACCGCTGACCTGCTGTGGGTCCTTTTGGCAAACCTCTTCATCTCTTCCCTGCTGAGATGAAGGGCTTCCCTGGTGGCTCAGATGGTGGAGAGTCTGCCTGCAAAGTCGGAGACCCGGGTTTGATCCCTGGGTCAGGAAGATCCCCTGGAGAAGGAAGTGGCAACTCACTCCAGTATTCTTGCCTGGAAAATCCCATGGACAGAGGAGCCTGGTGGACTACGCCCCATGGGGTTGCAAAGAGTTGGACACGACTGAGCAACTAACACACATGCACTTAATCTCTCAGGGCCTGTTTCCTTGTCTGTGGAATGGGGGTGCACTGAAATGGTATTGTCTCCTGAGCTGTGATTCTGCCTCTGCCCAGTGGTACCTCTCAGGTGTCAGCCCCACCACCTGCCCCTTCACCACCAGGGCTATTCTAGGAACTGCTCTCCAGATGGGGGAGGGGAGCTGTAGCCTCGTTCCCTGTTCCCCACCCCCCTTACCGGACCATCTTGGGAAAACTACAGGCTGCGTTTGGAGGGAGAAAAGAGCTTGGCTTTGCCACCCACTGCCTGTGCTCACCTGGAAGGCCTTGCTCTCACTGGGCCTCAGGAGCATTTGTGACATACCCTTCTGTCTGTAAGATGAGGAGCCTGGCCACCTGGTCCTTCTCAGAGCTGACAATCAGAGCACATTACAGTCAAACGGGAGCGTTTGAAAACTACAAAAAGTAACCCAGCCCACACCTCCTGGGCTGGAGCTGGCCAGTAGGAGTTGCTGCTGCTGCTGCTGCTGCTAAGTCGCTTCAGTCGTGTCCGACTCTGTGTGACCCCATAGACGGCAGCTCACCAGGCTACCCCGTCCCTGGGATTCTCCAGGCAAGAACACTGGAGTGGGTAGTAGGAGTTACTAGACTTCTCCAAATTGTACTAATATACAGCCTGGGTTTCTGTCTAGACCAAGGTTACCCAGAGTATAAGTTGTAAAGCAGCATCATTGGCATCAGCTGGGAGCTTGTTAGAAATGCAGTTTCTTGGGCCCCACCCCAGCCCTCAGAGCCAGGTTCCTGCAGCCTGGGAATATGTGTTTCCACCTGCCCTCTCAGCGAAGCTGATGCAAGCCAAAGTTTGACAGGCACAGGTGACTTCTTGGGCCCCTCCCGCTCTGTGGCTCTGTCATTTATGAAAAGTCCATTGAGGTTTTGAAGAATCAGTATTGGTTCCTTTGTGTCAATATGTGATTCATGCATATTATTATTGGTAGTAAAGAACTAGTCTTTGTTTTCCAATACTCATGTGATCACTAAGCAAGAACACTCAGATTGTCTGGCAACAATTGGCAGAACATGCCAGGGAAGACTTCAGGAGTTGAGTTGTCTGAAAACTCCGCAGAGGCTGGAGCTGTGATGTGGCCACAGCCTGCTATGCTGCCTGGGACAAGGGGACTTGCTGCACCCCCCAGGGGTTGGGCAAAGTGAGAGCCAGGCAGGTGTCCAGGGAGGGGGTCTGAGACACTGTCAAAGGCTTTGAGTACAAGATTCAGTCACCAGTTTAGTCTGTTGTGAAAATGATTTAAGCCAGGTGAACACACCTTTCCAATGTGAGACATATTTTGCTCTAGGCTTTCTAGTTATTCCAGTAACAGCCTTGTGGCACTAGAGTTGAGTATCATTTGTCAGCCAAATTAGAGGAAGTTAAGAGGATATAAAAGATATGTTTACCTTTCCCAGACCAAAATCTCAAGTCAGGAACCAGATCACTTTGAAAGGGTTTAGCAGTCACAGGGCAAAACTAGAATTGAATTCTCCTTGGTTCCAACCTTTTATGGAGCCATAAGGTCAGTTTCTATTGTCATTGTTTTGTATTTTCTTGGCTTTTTTTTTAAGTTTAGACTTTTTAAAAGTGAGCCCCTTAATTTTTTTTACTGACACATATACAAGATTTAACTAAATTTGTAAATGCAGTCTGACACGTTTTTCAGTCTTTTCACCCTTTTCTTCCTTCCTTAGCTCCCACTTCATCTGTCTTCCCTCTCCTCACCATGTCATGCCTTCCCCAAACACACACAAATACAAACTTTACCCCATATGCCTACATTTTTAAAGACATTAAGCGACACAAAGCCTGCTAGAGGAAGTATTGACATGTGGTCACTTAATGCTTCTAAATTCAGTATTTTTATAGTATGTAACCTTTTTTTTCCCTAAAGATCAATCCTAAAATCTTGAATTGAGAAGCCTCACTACCACCATCTTTATTCTGCCTCTTATTCTTACTAGGACCAAGTTGAAACATTGAGACTAGAGCAGTAACTCAGAGATGAGATCTATTTTGCAGCCAGATGTTTTTGGGAAGACAAAGAAAGTTTGCTACATATATAACTTCATACTGTTGTAAATAATACCATCAGGCTCAGAATTGCACCCAGGCTCAGCTTCAAAAAAATGCCAGGAGAGTATCTGTCATCTGAGTGATGGCAGGAAGGCAGGGCTGCTGGTTGTACAACCTGGGGGCACCATCCACGCTCTATTCCTTCTGAAATGGCATCGCTGGAAGTAGGCAATGAGCTGAGCCTAGTGGGAGACCAGTCTGAATCAAGTCAAAATATCTGAGGTCTTTAGAAGAAATAAAGAAATGCCATTTTCTCAAAAGAAGATGTCAGCCAACTTTTCCTGTAAAAAGTCAGATGGTAAATATGTTCAGCTTTGCAGGCCATACAGCCTCTGTCTCAGCCACTTAACTCTGCTGTTGTAGAACAAAAGCAGCCAGAGACAAACACATAAATGCATGGATGTGACTGTGTTCCAGTAAAACTATTTACAAAGACAAACAGTGGGCCAAATTCATAGTTTACTGATCTGTGCCCTGAAAAACCATGGGGAGTAACATTTAATAATAATAGCAGACATCTACTGATCAGGAACTGTAAACCAGACTATGCTGCTGCTGCTAAGTGGCTTCAGTCATGTCCGACTCTGTGCGACCCCATAGACGGCAGCCCACCAGGCTCCCCGGTCCCTGGGATTCTCCAGGCAAGAACACTGGAGTGGGTTGCCATTTCCTTCTCCAGTGCAGGAAAGTGAAAAGTGAAAGTGAAGTCGACCAGACTATGGTAATCTATCAGTTTGTGTGGTCATCATCCCGTATTGTGTAGATGAGGAAACTGGCTTGGATGGATTAGGAAATTTACCAAGGACACACAGCTAGTTAGTAAGACTTAAACTCAGATCTGATTCCAGAACTTGATATTTAATTGTTCCTGGGTGCCTTCACTCCCAATCTCTCATTCAGTGAGGATGGAGGCTAGTAACCTCCTAGCCTCAGAGAGAGAACTGAGTTTCATGGCATCAATGTGCACAGACATAACGGAGGAGAGTCTGTGCCGCTTTTGAAGAGAAAGCTGAACGATAAGAAAGTCAGGGAAGCTGGGTGAGCATCAGGTAGGGAGCCCCCTTCTAGCCTGCCCTAAGTTCCTCGGGCATTTCTTCCTTTTACCCCGATTTCTCAAGGCTAACAGGGTGTGACCTGGTTCCCCTGAGGGCAAGGGTCAAGCCAGGTTTCTAAAGCTATCAGGGGTTCCCTGAATGTTTCTGTAAAATCTCAGATGATGGGACTTGGTCAGCACCCCGCCCCCAGGTCAAGTGATTTTGGTGGATTTGATCCCTTTGGCCTTAACTCAGCAATACTCTCTTGTTCTTTTCACAGTTTAGCCACAGAGGCCGCTTGAGTTTTTATTTCTCCTTTAAGGATAGCTTTACTCATTAAAAGCCAGACCTGGTGATATTTCTTAAGCTTCTACTTCAGTTTTGTGGTTTATTTTTCTGTAGTCTTTTCCAGAACTACTTCATCACGTTAGCTTTTATTTGGCACTGGGGCAGGGGGAGTGGGGGGGGAGGACACGTGAACACCCACTGAGTGAAATAATACAGGTTCGCTTTGCCCCTGACAGCATTTGTCCCCAGGCCAGTCCCCATCAAATGGACATAAAGTGGGGTAGGAATTTCACAGTGTAATAAAGATATCCCCAGCTGGAAAGTGGGACAAGAGTTATATTTCTTCTTTATATATTCCTTCATCTCAATTCAATCCATCAAACTTTTAAGTACCAACTGCATGCCAGGCCCTGCTAGGTGCTGAAGGTAAACAAATAAATAATACAGGCTTCCCTTCTGTCTGGGGTTCCCCAGTTTACTGAGGAGGGTAGACTGTATACAACTTAATACAGCACCTGGTCACTGTAGCATCTGGTAGGTGCTATAAATGTTTGAGGGTGTGCTGTCTGGAGAGAGGAGGAGCTTTCAGGCTTTAACTCTTAGTAGCTCTATTCCACTGAGCAAGTTAGTTAGCCCCCAGTGTTAGCCTCAGTTTCTTCAGCTGAAAAATGGGAATAATAACAGTATCTGCCTTTATATAAGACGATATATATAAAACAATCAACCTCGAGGCAGGCATAGTGTTCACTAAATGATAGCATTTGTATTTATTCTTCTTGTAGTTACTATTATTACTAGCCATAATAATAAGTATTGAACTTATTAAGTATAAGTATGGGAACAAAATGCTGTAGGAGTAATTAGTTCTGTGGGAGTTAGGGAGGCTTCATGGAGGAGGTGACAGTGCATCTGAGTCTCTAAGGATTTTAGCAGTCTGTCACATAGAACAGAGTGTTTTAGACAAAAGAACCAGCACCCATGAAGGCCTGGGGTGAAAAACCACAGCACAGCCAGAGCCTGAGAGTCATCAAACTTAACTCAGTATATGTGTGTATCTGGGGTGTAGATAAGCCAAGCTCATAAAAGGCCTTGAATGCCAAGCAAGGGAGCTTGTCTGGATTTACCCCGTGGGTGATGAGGAGCCTGGGGGAATTTTCAGGTGGAGCCATTCACTCACCCACCTGACCCAGCCCCTTGGCTGCTGTTTGGGAAGCCTTCTTACATCCCTTCTGCCCTGGCCTTTCTGCAGATCATCAAGGACCAGAAACTGCTTGTGATCGTCGGGGGCATGCTGCTGATTGACCTGTGCATCCTGATCTGCTGGCAGGCTGTAGATCCCCTAAGAAGGACGGTGGAGAGGTACAGCATGGAGGTAAGCGCCCGGCACCAGCGGGAGGGAGGCCGTATGTCTCCCTGGCTGCCCCAGCTGTGCTTCTTGAGAAGAAATCAAGGTGATTACAAGGAACTCATCATAGCTCTGTGTGGACCCACAATCCCTATCAGGAACATCTCCTTATTTCTGTTCCTTTCCCTTGAGGTATTACTCAGGAAGGCCAAATATAAGGTTGTAACTCCTGGGAAAAGATGGTGAGTTTGCCTAGATGTATTATTATATGCAGAATTAAGGAGAAAGTTTGGTTCGTTTAAACCAGTGTATTCTTTACACATTGCAGAAGCCCCCATTTATATGATGCTTCAGTCAAGAAATTACAGTGCTTTTTTAATCTCTCCTTTAAAGTGAGTTCCCTCAGGACTGCTGTTAGGGAATAAACACTCTGATAGCTCCTCCTAGTTACTAGAGAATCTTCAAAGTGGTGTCTTGTCAAAAAAAGGAGAACCTTACATAAAAGTACCATTAAATATATATTTTAGTAGTCTTGCATTTGGCCTTGCTCTTAACTCACATTGGTCTTCCTAGGATGCTCCAGTTAGGGAAGTTCACAATTAAAGAAGTTGCAGAGATGACTTTCTCTTAGAAGAGTTAAAGACGCCTTTGTTGGAAAGAGCCAGCTTGAAGGCAGTGGCTTTACTATCTCATTTCCCTGTAGGTTAGCAGATTCTATTGAGAAAACTGGAGTTTTCTCTAGTGCTCTCACTGCATTATTGTGGAAATCTTTTTGTGGGATTTAGTGTGAAATTTAAAACTAAACTGGAAACAGTCATTTTTATGCATTGAGAACATAGGTGTTTATCCTTCTGGACAAGGTTTTCTAGCAAATAAGTTGCCCAGCCTCATTTGTCTGGAGACAGGCAGAGGGTTCTCTGAGCCTAGTTAAGAAGTTATACAGTCGGAGCAGTGGCAGAGAATGCCGTTTCCTGACAACATGGATTTAGGGGAAGGATTTAGGGCTGTGTGCCTTCATCTCACTGCCTTAAGTGTCCATCCTGGGAGGAAGCAGGGCTCCAGACAGGCAGAGCCAGGCTCGGCAGAGGACAGACCTGTGCTGGTTGTGCTCGTGGGCCAAGGGGGCAGGAACTCAGCTGAGGCCCCTCAGGCAGACAGGCTGTGGCTGAGGGGAGGTGGTGTCTGGTCATCACTTGTCTGCACAGTTGACAAAGGAGGGGCCCTGCCCCCAACTCCATCCCAGGGGAATTCACCACCTACCACCAGGATTTGGAAATCCAGACAGGTTGTGAACAGGAGGAAGAGCTGTTATTGGCTGACTGGGCCCCCTGGCTAGGGAGACGATAATCATAAGCAATAATGCTAATAAGAGTGATGATAATGATTGGTGCTAGTAGCTAGAGGTGTGTGTTAATTTCACTAATTGTCACAGGAACTCTGTGGACTAGGTGCTATCCTGAATTCCCATTTTAATGATGAGGAAGCAGAAACCCAGAGAGATTATATAAGGCGCCTAAGGTGGCTCAGACGGTAAAAGAATCTGCCTGCAATGCGGGAGACCCGGTTTCTATCCCTGGGTTGGGAAGATCCCCTAGAAAAGAAAATGGCAACCCACTCCAGTGTTCTTGCCTGGAGAATTCCATGGACAGAGGAGCCTGGCAGGCTACAGTCCACGGGGCTGCAAAGAGTCGGACAGGACCGAGTGACTAACACACGAAGGTCACCTTGCAGTTTGGTGGCAGCACCACCAACGATTGGCCTCAGCCGCTTCCCCGTCCTGTCTTCCAGTGTACCACAGTGCTGTGTAGTTTCCAGGTGTTGTCATAGACTGTTGACTGGTCTGTGAAGTGGGTTGGGGAAAGCAGTGTTTTCACGTTCTGCAGATAAAGCCTAAAATTAGGTAACAGAAATAGCAAGGCAGAGCCCGTGGGAAGACCTGGAGCTGGGGCAGGTGAGCAGAGAACAGACCTCGATGGCTTGGTGTTGAGCCATGGCAGCCGGCAAGGCAGGGGGCTGCCACCTTCACTCAGGGTTAAGGTGGGGGCTGAGATGCAACAGGGTCCCCGGGATCTGGCTCTGGTGGGAGAGGCTGTGGGGTTAGAGTCAGTCTGAATAAGCTGACTCCAGAAATAAATCCAGGAAGCCAGACCCCTTGGACCATTTACAGGAGATGGATCTTGTGCAGGCGATTAGTGTAAGTGACAGCTTACCATCACTCACATCACCTTCCTTCCTTGTTTTCTGTGGTAAGCACTGCTTCTCTCCATGGCTCTGTGCCTAGAGGCCAAGCCCATTCCAGACCTTCCAGGGAATGTCTCTCAAATGGAGGAGCTGCCGGGTGCCACGGAAGTGCATCTCTGTGTAGAAGAGCCTGGGAAGGAGGGGTCCTGCCGGTGGGCTCTAGCCTTCTGAAGGGGGTCTGGCCACATCCCTGGATCAAGGCCCCGGTACCCTGTCTCTGTGTTTCTCTTTAAGTATCTGCTGAGATTTCTCTCCAAACCTTTCCCGGCTTGATCCTCTTTGCTCCTCTAATTTTAGGGTTGCCCTGTCATTCTGTTGCCATGGCAGCAGAACCTTTGATTTGTCCACCCACAGTCCTGTCGGTTTATTGTCATTTTCCCACCAAACATTGCCAAGCTGTCGGCTGATTTCCCTCAGACCCTCCTCTGTCAGACTCAGCAGGATGACTGAGCAGTGTGCCCAGGGACTGAGGGTCCTAAATTCTCCTCGAGGGGATGTTTTTCCCAGAACCCCAGTGAGAGAGAAATTTTATGCTTGGGGGTGAGGTGATGAAAGATCTCTGTGGTCTGTTCTCTCCTGTCCTCAGACCACATCGACCCCGGATGCCTTTGGTCTCCCTGGATGCTCTGAACACCTCAGGAGTCCAACTGCAGGCCTTTTTCTGTGTTGTACTTTCAAGCCTTTGTCCGTGCTGTCCCCTTCTTCCAGAACCTTCTCTGACAAGTAAATGAACTTCAGTTCCAGGCCCTTGTATTAGCTGATGTGTTCCTGAGCTCCACCAGATTTAAGCCCCTGCTCTTCCCCACTCCTGTCCCCAGCATCTAGGTGTTCCTCTCGGGACACTCAGCATGTCTGCTTCACCCCTGCTGTGTGCAGCTCTGCCCTGCTCACCCCTGCAGGACTGCCCACATCTGCAGGACAGGGCTTTGTAGATCACCCTCCTGAACCGAGACCTCACCTCCCTGGGAGACAGGGATGAACACAGTAGTGTGACCTTGAGCTCATGGGGCCACAGGCTAGTGGGGGCAGACAGTACACATGCAGATAAGCACAGTCACTTTAGACTGCGTAGATTCTGGTAGCAGCCGGGAGCAAATAAGCAGGGTGACAGGCTCGAGAACGACAGAAGAGTTCTGGAATAACTTGTGGAAGAGGTTCTCTCGGTACAAGTGTCTGGGGAATGAAACTGATTCTGGAGTCCTACTGGGGGCTTCCCAGCTCCTCATTTATTCATTTGTATGTAATAAATATTTTTATAATACTTGTCATGTGCTAGATATTATTCTAAATACATGATGTTTAACAGTTTTAAAAAGTTTTTATACTTATTAGGTTTATAGAAAAATTTAATGGAAAGTATAGAGAGTTCCATGCATCAGTTCAGTTCAGTTCAGTCTCTCAGTTGTGTCTGACTCTTTGTGACCCCATGAAACGCAGCACGCCAGGCCTCCCTGTCCATCACCAACTCCCAGAGTTCACTCAGACTCACGTCCATCGAGTCAGTGATGCCATCCAGCCATTTCATCCTCTGTCGTCTCCTCCTCCTGCCCCCAATCCTTCCCAGCATCAGAGTCTTTTCCAATGAGTCAACTCTTCGCATGAGGTGGCCAAAGTACTGGAGTTTCAGCTTTAGCATCATTCCTTCCAAAGAAATCCCAGGGCTGATCTCCTTCAGAATGGACTGGTTGGATCTCCCTGCAGTCCAAGGGACTCTCAAGAGTCTTCTCCAACACCACAGTTCAAAAGCACCAATTCTTCGGTGCTCAGCCTTCTTCACAGTCCAACTCTCACATCCATACATGACCACTAGAAAATCCATAGCCTTGACTAGACGGACCTTTGTTGACAAAATAATGTCTCTGCTTTTGAATATGTGTCCTCCCCTAAACATCATAGTTTCCCCCACTATTAACATCTTGCATTATGTGGTATATTTGTTACAATTGATGAACCAATAATGATACATTATTATCCGCTAGAGTCCATAGTTTACATAGAATTCACTCTTCATGTTGTACATTCTATGTCCTGTGCTTAGTCGCTCAGTCATGTCTGACTCTTTGGGACCCCATGGACTGAGCCAGCCAGGCTCCTCTGTCCATAGAATTCTCCAGGCTACTGGAGTGGGTTGCCATGTCCATCTCCAGGGGATCGTCCCAACCCAGGGATCTAACCCAGGTCTCCCACATAGCAGGTGGATTCTTTACCATCTGAGCCACCAGGGAAGCCCAAGAATACTGGAGTGGGTAGCCTATCCCTTCTCCAGGGGAACTTCCTGCCCCAGGAATCAAACCAGGGTTTTCTGCAATTGTAGGTGGATTCTTTACCAGCTGAGCTACCAGGGAAGCCCCGTACATTCTGTAGGCTTTGCCAAATGCGTAAAGTTGTGTATCCGCCATTACAGTGTTACATAGAACAGTATCACCGTCTGAAATACCCTCTATGCCTTACCAACCCCTGGCAACCACTGACCTCTCCCTGTCTGCATGACTTTGCCTTCTCCAGAATGTCATATAGATGAAATCATACATAATGTAACACTTTTAAACTGGCTTCTTTCACTTAACAACATGCATTTAAGATTCCTCCATGTCTTTTCATGATTTGATAGCTCATTTCTTATCACTGAGTAGTATTCTGTTGTATGGATATACCAATTTATTTGCCCACTGAAGGACATCTTGGTTGCGTCCAAGTTTGGAATAAAACTGCTCTAAGTACTTTTGTGTTTTATATGGACATAAGTTTTCAACTAGTTTGGGTAAAGACCTAGAAGCAAGATTGCCAGATCATATTCTAAGATTATGTTTAGTTTTGCCAAACTATCAGTGACTTTTGCATTCACATCAGCAACGAGTGGGAGTGTCTTGCTCCATCCTTGCCAGCATTTGGTGTTGTTGGTATTTTGGATTTTAGCCATTTTAATGTGTGTAGTGGTATCACATTGTTGTTTTAATGTACAATTCCCGAATGACGTATGATGTGGAATATCTTTTCATATGCTTATTTGCCACTTATATTTTTTCTTTGGTGAGGTATATGGTTAGATCTCTTATGCACTTTTTAATTAGAGTTTTAAGAATTCTTTGTATATTTTAGTTTTTGTTTGTTGTTATTGTTTTTTGGCCATGTCTCACAGCTTGCAAGATTTTAGTTCCCCAACCAGGGATTGAACCCTGGGTTGTAGCAGTGAAACCACTAAGTCCTAATAAGTTGAATAAGTTGAGTATCAGTTCTCTGACTTTTACTCTTCAGTATAGTGTTGTCTATTCTGTGTCTTTGTGTTTCTGTGTAAATTTTAGAATTAGTTTGTTAACATCCACAAAGTAACTTGCTGGGACTTTGTTTGGGATTGTGTTGACTTTATTGATCAAGTTGGAAAAAACTGATATCTTGACAATATTGTGTCTCTGTTCATGAACATGGAAAAGTTTTTTATTTTGCTCTACGTTGATTTCTTTTGTCAGAATTTTATAGATTTCCTCATAAATTTATACATATTCTGTTAGATTTATACCTAAGTATTTTACTTTGTTTTCAGTGCTAATATAAATGGTGTATTTTTAAATTTCAAATCAATTGCTCATTGTATAGGAAAGCAACTGACTTTTGCATCTTACCAAGTCTTTTGAGTCATACCCCCTTGCTATAATTGCTTGTTAGTCCCAGGAGTGTTTTTGTTGATTCTTTAGGAATTTCTACATAATCATGTCATCAACAAAAGGGACAATTTTGTTTTTTCCTTCCCAATCCATATACCTTCTGTTTCCTTTCTTGTCTTATTTCTGTGTCAGCTAGCATTCCCAGTACAATGTTGAACAGGAATGTGAAAAAGGACAGCCTTGCCTGCTTTCTGATCTTAGAGGGAAAGCACCTAGCTTCTCAACATTAAACTTGATGTTAGTTTATCATTTTCTCTAAATGGTTTAAAAATATATACAACATGGTTCTGCTGTCCAAAGTTGAGGGTGCCTGGGGAGCTGACAGGAAGGACAAATGATGACACAGTTGGAGCCTGGGTCATTAGGGACCTTGTTTGCTAAGCAGAGGAGTTTAAAATTCAAAATTAAAGACATTTAATCAGGGAGTGACATGATCAGATTTCCTGGCTGCAGGATGAGAACAGATGAAGGGGTGAGGCCAAAGGGCCGAAATGGCTCAGACAGTTTTTGTAGTAATCCAGGCAGGAGCTGATGGAGATCTAAAGCGGGGCAGTTGCAGTGGGAACAGAGAGAAGTGGGTAGATTTGAGAGACATTACAGAAGCAGACGTGACAGGGTTTGGCGATTGATCAACTCTAAGGGGGAAGGACAGGGAGGCAGCAAGGGCGGTGCCCGGACTTCTGACTGGGTGATGAGTGATGGACTGGGAGATGGACACTGGACCTCATCACGAAGTCAGGTACAGAATGAGGAGCAGTTTCTGGAGGGAACGTGAGGGGTTCCTTTCTGGGCAGAGGCCCTCAGAAGACGATGCAGGGTCCTAGAGCACAGGGAGCAGTTCTTCCAGTAGATAGGGATTTGGGAGAGGGGTGGTCAACACACTGAGCATGGGAGATGTGGGGCTGAGTGAGTGTGGTCACCCAGGGAATGGGTCCAGTCAGAGTGAAGACACCCTGACTGGAGCCCAAGGAATCGCTAAGCAATGATGGAAACAGGACGGGGTCAGGCAAGAGGACTCTGACCCGGTGATCAGTAAGGAAGTGGGGAGCCAGGAGAGAGAGCTCCCCAGAGATGGGGGCAAGGGAGAGAAAGCTGTCCCTGCATGGGAGGTGTTTGAAGAAGGAAGCAAAGGTCTCCAGAGACAAAGGCTTCCAACCAAGACAAGGACTAACAGGCTGCCTCCACCTTGGTGACGTGTCCCAGTCCTCAGTGCTCCTGCGTGGCACCTCGCTCCTTGCATCCTCTGCTTTATGGACTCTGATGGGAAGATTGGCTGTTTCTGTATTTCAGATGTAGCAGGTGTGGACAAATCTGCCAAATATGTTAAAAAGATTTTTTAAATACAATTTGTATTCTTGGAAAAAGGGGAAAACTCTCTTTTTGTCTACCTACTCTACCAGTGGTGATGGTGAGTAGGTGTTGGACACATGGGTGTATTCAGGGATGATGTGAGCTCGAGAGGGGAGCTTGGATGCAGTCAACATATAGATGACACAAAGCCGTAGGTGAGAGCACCGGGGCCGGGGCGGGGGCACATAGATGGGGACAGGAAGGGGACCAAGCACAGACCCTCAGTTACCCCAGTGTTTGGAGATCTGGGAAGTAGGAGGTAAACAGCAAAGGAGACCTAGAAGGAGAAACCATAGAGACAGGAAGAAAATCAGATGAGTCTGGTGTCTAGGAAACCAAACGAAGGAAATGTTTTAAGAAGGAAGTTTTGATGAAGCGTGTCAAATGCTGCTTTTAGATCAAGTAAGATGAAAACCAAGAACTGACACTGTGTATGTGTGTGCATACACACACACCCAAGTGGAATTTTTTTTCTTTTAAGGAAAATAATTTGAGATCATTTCCCTCATAGTGAAAGCAGTGTATAAGGATGGTGTGAAGACAGCCTGTGAATCTAGATGGAAGGGTTGTCTGCTTTTTTCCAAGCCTTCCTTCTCTACCGGGCCACGGCCTATGCCTCCACCTAGCTGTTCTGAAGGGGTTTTGAAAGGGAGGGGAGATGACCTCTGAAGGCCGACAGCACTAAAGACCACCAGCGTTGAAGCCCCAGCAGCCCCTCAGGCAGCATCCCCAGGCTGCCTTGTGTTCCCTGAGCTCCTCCCATCTGCTTCCCAGACAGGTGGCGGCAGAGATGGAATCACGTGCAGATGGTCACCCACGGGAGCCACGTGTGTGACGTTCACTCACAGAAATGGCAGCAGGCTGGCGGCACGGGCTGCCAGGCAGTCTACCGCAGGAACCACCTAGGCTCTGGGCTCTGTGGCTTTCTGGCCATCCGGACAGTAACTGAGTAAAGGGCACTCTGGGCCAGAGGAGTGTTTCAAACTTCCCTCCAAATTCTGTGCTTTGGCGGTGCTTTCTGTTGGAAGCAGATGGGGGCTTTGGAAGTCATGGGCTGCACTTGGCGCTGAAACTGGTGTCTTATTCCAGTTACGTTTCTATGGAAACAGATATTGGAAGAGGCAAATACATAAGAGTTTTAAATAATTTTAACTCTCATCTTCTGCCTCCCTCTATAGTTGTGCTGAAAAAAAAAAAAAAAATCCAATCCTAAAGCAGACACATCTGGTATCTTCATAAAGCTTGTCCAAGCTCCATCTCACACTGTTCACTTTGAAATAAGAAATATGAGAATGGCCAGGGTGAGGGGTGTGCAGGGTGCACCCTGCTCTGTGGGCTGCCCCTGGGCATCCTGGTAGCCCAAGGCTTCAATATCAAGGTCACATTCTAGCCAGCGGGTCATCGCTGCCAGCCCTGAACAGCAGGACAGGTCTCTCATAGCAAGCCATCTGTGGGTTCTGGATGGCCCTGCTCAGGCCCCACCTGAGGCAAACCTCATCCCAGCCAGGGTCGTGGACCTTGGGTGGCTCCACTTGCTGAGAGCACCCCAGCACCCTAACCCCTTCCAGGAGAGGGGCTACACCATCTGACATCCTGACCCTGTCATTCTGCTGTTTAAATCCTGCCCCCACCATCGACCAGAGGGTGAGCTCACTCCTTAGCAGTTCAGGAGGCCCTCAATGATCTGGCCTCATTTCTGCCCCTTGCCCCACCTCATCTCTCAGCCCCCTCCCTCAGCCCCTGTGCTCAGCTCCCCTTAATGTTGGCACTTCTCCAGAATGTCCCACTCTCTCCCTCCATGCCCATGTACCTGCTGTCCTCTGCCCAGGACACCCTCCTTCCCACCCCAATATGCCATCTCCATGCTAAAAATTCCTACTTGACCTTCAAGAGGCGGTCAGAAGCATCTTCTCCAGGAGCCTTTGGAACAGCAGGCTGCCCTGGATGCCACTGTCTGGGCCCCTGCCTCACCCTGCTGGCCCCTCATCTGGTCGCAACACTGGTAATTATCTGTCTGTGCACCTGGCCCCTCCTAGTCTGTGACCTCCTCAGAGGCCAAGGCCATCTGCGTGTCCCCAGCACCCACTGGCAGGGCCTAGCTCGCAGTAAGTACTCGGTAAATATTTACTGAATAAATTGTTCCCTCCACCTGGAACTCTCTCCCTGTGCCTCCATATGTCCAAATTCACCCCATCTGTCTGGGCCCATTAAGCCGACTTCACCAAGAAATGTCTTTGCTGAGTTGCAATTTAATTTAATATTACACTCTCACCTTTTATCAAGGGCCCACTTACGAAGCTAAAGCTGCCAATTGAAGAATGATTCAGCATTTTCTATAAGACTGTTGTTCAGTGTGTAACTTAATGCTCCAGAGATAAAGATCCACAGGATAGATCCTCACGAAAGTGCCAGGGAATGGGCTGTGCTCACCCCTGACCCCACCCTCACTCCGCCCGGGCATGAACTTGCATCTGCTTCCTTCTTTTGATCAAGCAGTCCCTACTGAATAAGACACTCTGTTTTCTGTTTAACCTTGGCTGCCAGAAAGTTGGAGCCAAATTCCACACTCAGCCGTCATAACCATCGTTTCTCGAGTTCCTGAAGGATTATCTCGCCTTCTGAGCGTTCGTCTTTATTTTTAACTGTCCTGTTGTGTTTGGGCTTTTATTATGTGGTACCTCAGGTCCTTTGGGAGAGGAGACAAGGTGTAAGTTCCAGATTAAGTTATTAACTGAGAACACTGGGCGAGATTCAACTGGAATGATATGCCACAGAGACATTGTAAGGATGCAGACATTTACCTTCTGGCAGGAATCCCGGCTCAGCTCCAGTTGCCATCGGCACTGTGGGCTCCGGCTGTGGACAGGCCACTCTGCCCGAAACCCACAGCTGGGTTTCTGGAACATCTCTCCTCAGAAGGCATCTTGGGTCCATGGGAGACTGCAGTTTGTTTCAGCTTCCTGATTGGCTTCCCTAGTGTCTTCAGGAGGTACCTAGGCTGCTGAGGCCCCTCAGGACACCAAGCTAAAGATGCAGATCCCACTGCACCAGGGGAAGGCCCTGTGGTGAGAAATCCTCTGGTCTCTACCTGTCCAGGTGCTCTGCAGGCGGTGGGCTGTGTACTAGGAATTCCCAAGCACCATGGGGGCAAAACAGCTGGAAAATTATCTGCCATACTGGCATCTTTTGATCACATAGTAAAGACGTTCCAGTTCTTGAGCAAAGACAGCCGTTAAATATGATTCCTGCCATGTCCATGTTGGCAGAAACATGGGCTGTGGCAACATGGAGACATTGCCTCTGTTCTGTGGGGGAATTCCAACCAGTCCTCCTCTTTGTAAATCGTGTGTCACCCGGTCGCTCCCTCATCATTGATGGGAGTCCTACTGTGTGCCACGCTCAGGCTCCCGTGTGGTCTGCACAGTCTGATGGGCAAGATGAGATCCACACAGGATGGGCTGTCGTCTTCTCCATGACACATGTCTCCAGATTCCTGGTTTTGTGTTTGCCTTATGTGCTGAGATACTGGGCTTGCTTTTCTAAAATATGAGCCAGGATTGGGTTTGGATGTAATGTCCCTCAGAGGGTGAAAAGTGAAAGAGGACTGGGTGTGCTAGGTTTTGCTCATCGTAGCACTTGTTCATAGAGAATCAACTGTAGCCTCCACCCGCAGATCCTCACCCCAGGACACAGCTGGTGGGGCACCTTCTAGGATGGATATTGTGGCAAAGGGAAAGAATGCCTGGCAAGAGTTTCCATTCCAAGCTGTCACATGTCACTTCCACTCATATTTCATTCACCCTAACATGTTAATTCTCCATGCCTGGTTCAGCAGGGCAAGAAAGAGCAGACCTACTGTGCACCCAGGAGAGAAAGAAATCGGTATTGATGTTCAGCCGTAATGGCTACTGTAGTGCCTCCCATCCACTTCCCATCACTCACAGCTGCCCACCCTCCACTAGAGTGTGAACTCCATGAGAATAGGGAGGAGGCAAAATTGCGTATTCACTGCTGTATCCCCAGTACCTGCAAATATGCCTGGTGTGTAGAACGCACTCAATAAGTACTAGTTGAATAACTGAATGAAGCCAGTCTTAGGGCAATCTTATGATCAGATCAGTGGGATATTCTCAGAGAAGTTCTGTGCTAGTCCCGCACACTCTACTACCAAATGCTATCCCAATCCACCACTTCACTCCTTCTACTGAGGTCCAAAGTACCATCGTCTCCCATCCCAGAGGGGGCGCTGTGAGGCAGAGCTACGTTCACACACACTGCACAGCAGGGACCATGAGTCAAGAACCGTCACTCTGTAGGTCACTAAGTTGTTTATTGTTGTTACCACGACTTTCTAAGCAGGGCTGCTCCCACTTGTAGCCCTTTCCAAGCCATTCTGCATGGCAGATATCTTTTTTTAGATATAATTCACGTACCATAAAGTTTGGTTTTAAAATATATGCTGCAGTGGTTTTCAGTTCAGTTCAGTCGCTCAGTCATGTCTGACTCTTTGCGACCCCATGAACCGCAGCACGCCAGGCCTCCCTGTCCATCACCAACTCCCGGAGTCCACCCAAACCCATGTCCATCGAGTTGGTGATGCCATCTAGTACATTCATAAGGTTGTTCAACCATCCTCACTATCTACTTTCAGAAAATTTTCATCACCCCTAAAAGAAACCCTATTCTCTTTACCCATCACCTTGTATTTCTCCTCCTCTCCAGCCCTGGGCAACCACTGATCTACTTCATGGCTCTGTGGATTTGCTGATGCTGGTGGTTTCATACCAATAGAATCATACAATAATATGTGACTTTTTGTATGTTGCTTCTTTGACTTAGCATAATGTTTTTAAGGTTCTTCTATGTTGTAGCATGTATGAGTGCTTCATTCCTTTTTATGGCTCAGTGCTATTCCCCTATATGGATATATTCAACATTTCATTTGTCCATTTATCAGTTGATGGATATTTGGGTAGTTTCCACTTTTTGACTATTTTGTGTAATGCTGCCATGAGCATTTATGTACAAGTTTTGTGTGACCACATTTTTTACTTCTCTTGGGTATGTACTTGAGTGTGTATGTGAGTATCAGTTCAGTTCATTTGCCCAGTCATGCCCGACTCTTTGCAACCCCATGGACTGCAGCACACCAGGCCTCCCTGTCCATCACCAACTCCCAGAGCTTGCTCAAATTCAGGTCCATCGAGTTGGTGATGCCATCCAACCATCTCATCCTCTGTCATCTCCTTCTCCTCCTGCTTTCAATCTTTCCCAGCATCAGGGACTTTTCTTCGCATCAGGTGGCCAAAGTATTGGAGTTTCAGCTTCAGCATCAATCCTTCCAATGAATATTCAAGACTGATTTCCTTTAGGATGGACTGGTTGCATCTCCTTGCAGTCCAAGGGACTCACAAGAGTCTTCTCCAACACCACAGTTCAAAAGCATCAATTCCTTGGCGCTCACCTTTCTTTATGGTCCAACTTTCACATCCATATATAACTACTGGAAAAACCATAGCTTTGAGTAGATGGACCTTTGTTGGCAAAGTAGTGTCTCTGCTTTTTAATATGCTGTCTAGGTTTTTCATAGCTTTTCTTTCAAGGAGCAAGCATTTTTTAATTTCATGGCTGCAGTCATCAACTGCAGTGATTTTGGAGCCCAAGAAAAGAAAGTCTATAACTATTTCCATTGGTACCCCATCTATTTGCCATGAAGTGATGGGACCCAATGCCATGATCTTAGTTTTTTGAATGTTGAGTTTTAAGCCAGCTTTTTCACTGTCCTCTTTCACTTTCATCAAGAGGCTCTTTAGTTCCTCTTCACTTTCTGCCATAAGGGTGATATCATCTGCATATCTGAGGTTATTAATATTTCTCCTGGCAATCTTGATTCCAACTTGTGCTTCATCCAGCTGGCATTTTGCATGATGTACCCTGCATAGAAGTTAAATAAACAGGGTGACAATATACAGCCTTGATGTATTCCTTTCCCAATTTGGAACCAGTCCATTTTTCCACGTCTGGTTCTAACTGTTGCTTCTTGACCTGCATACAGATTTCTCAGGAGGCAGGTCAGGTGGTCTGGGATTCCCATCTCTTTAAGAGTTTTCCACACCTTGTGGTGATCCACACAGTCAAAGGCTCTGGCACAGTCAATAAAGCAGAAGTAGAAGTTTTTCTGGAACTCTCTTGCTTTTTCGATGATCCAGCAGATGTTGGCAATTTGATCTCTGGTTCCTCTGCCTTTCCTAAATCCAGCTTGAACATCTGGAAGTTCTTGGTTCATGTACTGCTGAAGCCTGGTTTGGAGAATTTTGAGCATTACTTTGCTAGCGTGTGAGATGAGTGCAATTGTGCAGTAGTTTGAACATTCTTTGGCTTTGCCTTTCTTTGGGATTGGAATGAAAATGGACCTTTTTCAGTCCTGTGGCTACTGCTGAGTTTTCCAAATTTGCTGGCATATTGAGTGCAGCACTTTAACAGCATTAACTTTTAGGATTTGAAAGAGCTCAACTGGAATTCCATCACCTCCTCTAGCTTTGTTCATAGTGATTCTCCTAAGGCCCACTTGACTTTGCATTTCAGGATGTCTGCAATATCGGTAATCCAAGTCTATGCCCCAAACCACTAATGCCAAAGAAAGTTGAAGTTGAACGGTTTTATGATAACCTACAAGACCTTATAGAATTAACACCAAAAAAAGATGCTCTTTTCATCATAAAGGACTGGAATGCCCAAGTAGGAAGTCAAGAGATAACCTGGAGTAACAGGCAAGTTTGGCCTTGGAGTACAAAATGAAGCAGGGCAAAGGCTAACAGAGTTTTGCCAAGAGAATACACTGGTCATAGCAAACATACTCTTCCAACAACACAAGAGACAACTCTACATGTGGACATCACCAGATGGTCAATACAGAAGTCAGATTGATTGTATTCTTTGCAGCCAAAGATGGAGAAGCTCTATACAGTCAGCAAAAACAAGACTGGGAGCTGACTGGCTCAGATCATGAACTCCTTATTGCTAAATTCAGACTTAAATTGAAGAAAGTAGGGAAAAACCACTAGATCATTTAGATATGACCTAAATCAAATCCCTTATGATTATACAGTGGAAGTGACATAGATTCAAGGGATTGGATCTGATAGACATAGTGCCTGAAGAACTATGCACAGAGGTTCGTGACATTGTACAGGAGGCAGTGATCAAGACCACCCCAAGAAAAAGAAATGGAAAAAAGCAAAATGGTTGTCTGAGGAGGCCTTACAAATAGCTGAGAAAAGAAGAGAAGCTAAAGGCAAAGGAGAAAAGGAAAGATATACCCATCTGAATGCAGTGTTCCAAAGAATAGCAAGGAGAGATAAGAACGCCTTCCTCAGTGATCAATCAAATAAATAGAGGAAAACAATAGAATGGGAAAGACTAGAGATCTCGTCAAGAAAATTAGAGATACCAAGGGAACATTTCATGCAAAGATAAGCACAATAAAGGACAGAAACGGTATGGACCTAACAGAAGCAGAAGATATTAAGAAGAGGTGGCAAGAATACACAGAAGAACTATACAAAAAAGATCTTAATGACCCAGATAACCACGCCGGTGTGTGTGTGTGTATGTGTGTGTGTGTGTGTATACATATGTATATATGTGTATATATACACACACATATATATAGAAGTAGTATTGTTGTGTCATATGGTAACTCTTTCTAGCATTTTTAGGAATTGTTAGACCATGCCACAGTGGCTGCACCGTTTTACATTCCCACCACCAATGCCTGAGCTTTCCAGGGCCTCCATATTGTTGCCAACACTTGTTATTTACCTGCATGTTTGACTATAGTCATCCTACCAGGTATGAAGTTGTATCTCATTGTGGTTTTGATAAGACTCGCTATTGAATGACTAATGACGTTAAGCAACTTTTCATGTGCTTATTGGCCATTTGCATTATCTTCTTAGGAGAAATATCTACCTAAGTCCTTTGACCATTCCTTGTAACTGAATTATTTATCCTTTAATTGTTGAGCTGTAAGAGTTATTTACATAAAGGTAGAGTAGATTTGTAGTTTCCAATTCTGGTCACGTCACCCCAGAAAAAATCTTTTTCACAGTACTGGTACTTATGCCACACACCCCATTAATTCTGATTTAATTGGTTTAGAAAGAGGCCTGGACATTGGGATATTTTAGCAATTGCCATGGGTTCTAGTGTGCAGCCAGGGTTGTAACTTTCTGAACCCAGACCCTCACCAGCCTCTAGGAAGGGCCCAGGACTGCACTTTGGATACCAGAGTTAGAAACAGACCCAGGACAGTACATTTAAGCCTAAAAGAGGAGGGAAGAAAAACCTGAATCCAAGAACCCTGAAGCCCAGACTCCCAGGCCCCCTACCACCACTCCCTCCAACCCCCGGCTAGGGACCGTGATGGGGACAAAGAAAATGCAGACTGAGTTCGAGGGGGGCCACTTGGGAAGGTTCACATGTGCAGACCCCACAGACCTGAATGAGTCCCTCCACGCTCACGTTTTCCTGAAAGTCCTGAATCATCATTAAAACATTTGTTTCCCTCATGGAAGACAGAGAGCAAGGGCTAGGAAAGAAGGAAAAACTACGAGATTTCTGTTTTCTGTAGCACTTTTCATTGCAGTTGAGAGTCAGAGGGTGAGCACGTTGCAGACCAGAACTTAGGCAGGTTAAAAACACCTGGCCTGCTGCTGCAGGAAGCCATCAACCACAGAAACTGACAGGGAAGCAAGGGACAAGGGAACTGGTGTCCAGGCACCTCGGCACCCACAGTTCTCTGAAATAGAACCGTCAGCCACTTGGTGGGATGTTCGTTATTTCTGCCACTGTTTGGCTAGGAGCGTCTCCCTAAAGAGACAGTGGATTAAACTTCAAATACTGAATCACTTCGACCTTGACATAGGATGGAACACTTAACATGACCCAAAGATGCTCAGTTCAGTTCGGAAGACACTGACACAACATGTGGGTCCCTCCTAAGAGCTCAGGGGACAATAGCATTGTCATCTCAATTCTCAGTGCCCAGCCCACCCACCCTCTGCCCTCTTCTGGATTGGGGCCCTAACCCCAGGGCCCCATCTGTCCCACACTGGCAAATACATACTGTAATAATAAGAGTGCCTCACATTTCTACAGCAGGCACAGTTTACAAAGCACCTTGACGCTGCTGTTTTGGAGATGGGGAAACAGGCTAGAGAGATGAACTGACTGGCCTGAGAAGACCTATATCTTGGAAACACACCCAGCCTGGGCCAGGTGGTATTAGATGACTCAGGATCGATTCTGCTGGGATTGGTCTGTTGGTCTATTCATACTTCCTGCTTCTTTTTGCATTGGTTCTATGTTTTACTTGGTTTTGTTTTAAAGAAACATTCCCTTCATTGATGCTTTGAAAATTATTATAATCCATTGTGCAGAGTGCTGTCTTATAGATATTTAAGTCTCTCATCTGTGATTATCTGGTTGATATTTCATTAAGAGTGAAGCACTTGTGAGCAGATGTTCAAACCCAGCAAATTCAGATCTGAGAGCATTGCTTCCAGGTCCAGCCTCATCCTCAGTTGCAGGTCTGCTCAGCCTCCATCCAGGATGCCAGCAAAGCTGCATTGTCTTGATAGCAACCATAGCAAAAGTAATAATAGCAGCAGCTTTTGTTGAGTTCATATTTTGTGCCAGACATTGTTCCAGGCACTTCCTTTGATCAACTCATTTATCCTCACAACAACCTCATGAAGTATTACCATTATTGTCTGTTACCCCAGTCTGCGGGTGAGGAAACTGAGGCACAGAGGGGTTGAATAGCATGGCTACAGTCACACAGCAGGCAAGTACACAGTTTTAGCCCACAGCGGTTGAGCAGATGAACTGTGGAGTTAGGCTGAACTTCAGATCCCATCTCAGCCATTTACTGTGTGAAGTTAGGTAATGTTGTGGGTAGAATTGTGACCCACAGAAGATATATCAACATCCTTACCCAGGAATGCAACCTTATTTAGAAGGGGAGTCTTTGCAGATACAATTATACTAAAAATCTTAAAATGATATCATCCTGTATTACCCAGATTGGCCCTAAATCCAATTACAGTGTCATTAAAAGAAGCAGAAGAGGAGAGGACACAGAGGAGAAGGCCATATGAAGATGGAAGCAGAGCTAGGAGACATGCGGCCATAAGCCAAGGAATTCTGGGAGCACCAGAAGTGAGGAGAGGCCATGGATTCTCCCCAAGAGCCTCCAGAGGGTGCGCAGCTTTGCCAACACCTTTAGGCTTCTCGCTTCCAGAACTGTGCAAGAATAAATTTCTATTCCTTTTAAGCCACCCAGTTTATGGAGATTTCTGTGGCAACCCTAGGAAACTAGTAGAATCAGTGGCAACTTACAAGGCCCACAGTGTCTTCATGCATAATATGGGTCCCACCTCCTAAGGCTTTGGGGTTAGGATTAAAAGAGACAGTGTGCCTATGAAGCACATGCATGTGCCCAGCAGTTTGAAACCAGTCAATGAAGGTGAGATATTAGATGACACGTTATCTATCACCTGCTTCTAGCAGGCAGCCCTGCCCTGAACCCCCTCAGAGCTAGTCGCTCATCTTACCGCTTTCCTGTGTCTGACTCCTTGTCACTGGGCCCCCTGAGCCCAGCCTAGCATGTTCCTGGCTTAGGAATCTCAGAGGACTCGCATCTGACTCCCAGATGCAGGCTGCAGAGCCCGCTTCTCCCTCTGAGCCATTATCACCAGAGCTGTCAGAGGGAGGCTGTGAACATCCACGTGTGGCCTTTTAATATTTCACCCAAGAAGTCATTTTCCTACATGATTCAGACATAGAAGTCTTGGGGAATTAAATCAAGAAGGTAACTCTGGGCCAGAGTGAAATCTGCCAACAGGTGTGTAGGATTTTCCTGCGTCCACTCTGCTCTTTCTTTCTTATCTGCATCCTGCAGCAGAAAGGAAGCTGGCTGACAAGAGATTATATGGTCATACCAATTATTAAATATATATGGCAGCCTTCTGAAAATGCATTCGCATACCAAGGAAATGGAATGCATTCACCAACCCAGGCTCCTGCACTGTGGGCTTTGGAGGAATAACAATGTAGCTTTAAACACTATGATGCAAGGTTGGATCCATACTCTGCCACCTCCTAGCTGTGTGACCTTGTGTGAGTGACTCACCATCTCTGAGCCTCAGTGGCCATAAGGAAATATATGCTCCTCCCTTACAGGTTTACCATAAGCACTGACTGGAGTCATGTGTTCAAGTGCCTAGCACTAAGCCTGACACCCAGGAGACCCATCATTGTGACTTTTGTTCCCACCCCCCGACTCAGAATTTCCTGCCTTTATAGGGAAAGTAACATGATGGCTTGGCCTGCCTCCCAGGGAGGTCTTGAGCAGTGCTGCTGCCTATGGAGTAGATTTACACCTTTAAATGCATGATTCTACTTTGAATGCATTTCTGGAGACATTACTTTACTGACAAAGGTCTGTCTAGTCAAAGCTATGGTTTTTCCAGTAGTCACGTATGGATGCGAGAGTTGGAACATAAAGAAGGCTGAGTGCTGAAGAATTGATGCTTTTGAACTGTGGTGTTGGAGAAGACTCTTGAGAGTCCCTTGGACTGCATGGAGATCCAACCAGTCCATCCTAAAGGAAATCAGTCCTGAATATTCACTGGAAGAACTAATGCTGAAGCTGAAACTCCAATACTCTGGCCACCTGATGGGAAGAACTGACTCATTTGAAACGACCCTGATGCTGGGAAAGACTGAAGGCAGGAGGAGAAGGAGATGACAGAGGATGAGATGGTTGGATGGCATCACCGACTCGATGGACCTGAGTTTGAGCAAGCTCCAGGAGTTGGTGATGGACAGGGAGGCCTGGTGTGCTGCAGTGCATGGGGTCACAAAGAGTCGGACATGACTGAGCGACTGAACTGAACTGATGGGCTCTGGACCACACAGGTAGCAAGTGGGGTTCAGAGGCACTCAGCCAGGCCACCGCTCCCCACAGGCAGGCTCCTTCCATACCCCATGCTGACTCTCCTATGAGATGATGGATGGGAAGCTGCCTCCTGGGGAGCAGAGGTCTGCCGCAGCTTGAGGCCTGTCACTGTGATTATCTCAAGCACCTCCCTGATCATCAGGCATCCTCACAGCCTTTCATTCCCCCGTGTTTTCTTCCCTCTTCTAGGATAAGCCAGTTGGATCAGTCTCATTCAGCTGGTTTCATGGCAGTCTCTGAACTCAGGCAAGCATTGTAGGACTGCATCCACACACGCATACTCCCCTCCACGTGCTTTTTCATGTGTCCACACCCCCTGCTCCACCCTTATGATCTCAATCCCACATCTAGGAGGCTCTCAGCACAGCCCACCCTCTGTGATGAAGAAGCCCTTGTAAGCCTGGCTAGGTACCATGAGGACACTCGAGAGACATATGCTGTTCATTCATTGGCCAAACTCACATTACTGGGCATTCACTGTGCGCCCCATGCTGGGGTCACAGCCATGGCTAAGGTATAATCCCTGCTCTTAGGACTCCCCCAGTCCAGGAGGGACAGGTGTATAAATGGAGAATGTCACTGCAGGTAGTAAGTGCTGGGATAGCTTAACCTCCAGCCCTGGGGGAGCACAGAGGAAGTGGTTAGTCATCCTGCCTTGAAAAATGTTTCATGAAAGAGGAGGTACTTTTTCTTCTAATTCTTGAAAGAACAGTAGGATTTAGACAGAGAAAACAGAAGCTGTGTGAACAGTCTGGCAGTTCCTCAAAAAATTAAAGTTACCATGTGACCCAGTAATTCCATTCCTAGGTATACACTCCAGAGAAATGAAAATGTGTATTCAAATATAGCATCACAATGTATAACAGCCAGAAAAGTGGGAACAACCCAAATGTCTATATCAACTGATGAATGGATAAATAAAATGTGGTATATCCATACAATGGAATATTATTCAGCCATAAATAAGAATACATGCTACAGCATAGATGAACTTTGAAAATATAATGTTCAGTGAAAGAAACCAGATGCCAAAAGGCCAAATATTGTACAATTCCATCTATCTGAAATATCCAGAACAGGCAAATCCATAGAGATAGAACCTAGATTAGAGGGATGAGGAATGGGGGAGTGACTGCTAATGGGTACGAGATTTCTGAAGTGGTGAGAATTATCTGAAATTAGATAGTAGATACAGTTAAACAATGTTGTAAACTTTAAAAAGTACAGTTTAAAATGGTTAAGTAGTGAATTTTTCTGAATTTTACCTCAGTTTTTTTTTTTTCTTTTTTCTTTTTTTAAAGACAGGACAAGGTTGATGAGGGAATTCAGGCAAGGGTAGGAGGAAGGGAAAATGGTCTTGGGAAACAGGAAGCATCCAGTGTACCTGGAGTATAATGCATTGTATTTTTCTACTGTTGCTTCACAGCCTTAGAAGTCTAAAGGACTGTCAGCCCTAATCCCTGCAGTATTCATTAGGGTGCTTTTGGCTACCATTAATTCAAACTGGAGTACACAGTGGTGGTGGTCTAGTTGCTAAGTTGTGTCTGACTCTTTGCAACCCCATGGACTGTAGCCCACCAAGCTTCTCTGTCCATGGGATTCTCCAGGCAAGAATACTGGAGTGGGTTGCCACTTCCTTCCTCAGGGATCTTCCCGACCCAGGGCTCAAACCCGTAGACCCGCATCTCCTGCGTTTCAGGTAGATTCTTGTACCACTGAGCCTAGAGGAAACGTATTAGCACCCTGGAAAATTCCAGAGGTAACATAGAGTTCAGGCAGTTTGATCCGAGATGAAGTCCATTTCTCTGTCTCTTTTGTCTCTGCCTTCCTCCGTATTTGAACTATGTCATCATACTAGCTTCCCATGTGTTATGGAGATATGAAAAGAAAGATATGTTTCAACTAGAAAAACCTTAGAAGATTCCTTGGACAACGTGGAATTTTAGTTGAGCTTTACATAATGGACAAAACCTCGAGGAGAAAATATTGGAGGCAGTGGGGTTCCAGGATGAAAATCCATGAGCAGGAAGGTGGAGGGTATGTCTGGGGAGAAATTCAAGAATCTGTTGGATCTGGCTGCCTTGGACAGAAAGTAAGTGCAGAGCTGAAGGGAGTTTGTACCATAATCTGAAGGCAGTGGGGAGCCAGGAAAGGAACCTCAGCAGCGGAGCAGCGTGAGGGACCCCTTAAAAAGTTCATTCTGGCTCTCAGAAAATATTATGGAGATACTACTATTTCCGTAGGTATAATAATATTGTGGTCACATAGGACTACATGCTGAAGTGTATGGAGCCTGAAATTTACCTTCAGATGGTTTGGGGACAGTGTATATATATAGAGTGAGCCAGCAGATATGGCAAAATGTTAGAAATTTCTGAATCCTGAAGGAGAGTACACAAGTGTTCATTGTACTGTTTAGCTTTTCATAACAATGTGAGCAAAGAAGAAAAGTGGCAGTGGGAGAGAGAGACCTTTCTGAGGGAGGGACAGGCTGGGGAACTGTTGTGCTGAGGTCATGAGAGCCCAAACCCCGTGGTCTGGGGCCAAAGGTGGCCCGATGCTGACATGGGCAGAGACCCGAGACACAGGGCTTGGGGCGGGTGGGCATGTAGATGAGGGAGGCACAGTCGTCTCATGACTGCAGTTTCCAGCCTGAGGGCCCAGGAGGACCCCAGGGCCAGGAATAGAGCTGCAAGATAGCCAAGGAGGAAGAGGAGCCTCCAAGGAGGGTCATTTTTGCTGTCTTGGTAATGGATGCTTGCTAATGTGACTAACATAACACATGACTCATAGAATTTCAGAGCTTGAAATGACCTAAGAAATCACCTAAGCCAACCCCTCATTTCCCTGATGGAGAAACCGAGGTATAGACTCACCCAAAGTCCCAAAGCCAGAGGAGTGACTGGGATAAGCTACCAGTGTACACCGGTCCTCATTGTGGCTGTTTTCTTTCCTGCCCATCCCCTGAATGCTCCGGGAACCAGACAGGAGAAATGAGGAGGGAACGTGAGTTTGCTCTGATCTTCTTAGTGAATCCTTTGAAACATTTTCTGAATTTATATGTTAACTGAGAACTCTTTTGTTGTATAGATTGCTGCAGGGTGGTGGAGATGGGGTGATTAACAGCAACCGCTGACTCTGAGTCATTCACGGGCCAGGTGCTGGTCAGGGGGCTTTACTCTTATCTGTATATTTAATCCCTAATTGTATGAGGAGATCCTGTGTTATACACAGGATTTTACACCCATTTTACAGATGGCAACAGTGAGGCTGAATAGCTGCTGCAAGGTTTCAGCATTTCTAAGTGGCAGGATTGGGACTAGAGGTCAGGCACTCTGGCCTCTGATCTGACATGTTTAATCACCTTACTCTCATCTACAGCACTGGGTGCAGGTCCCCCCATATTCTCAGAGACTGGCTGACTGAGTGAGTGATCGGTCAGTTTATTTTGCCAGGGAGAGGGTCAACAGCAAATTCTGGCCCCAGCCTATTGGTATTTTTGCAGTAAATCAAGGCCTATTTATTACTCATAGAGTATTTTGGGGGTCCATAATAAAAAAAGAAATGCAAAACTTAATTTCACTTCCCTGCTACATTGCTCATTCTTTTTTAATAACCCTCTCTTATCAGCCTCCTGGCAGCTTTTGCATTCCTGTGCGTGTTAATTACTTTATTAATTACGTCAATATCTTTGGTTCTGCCCAGCACATCTTCGTGCTTTTTGTTTTGAGCATGCACCCATTTTGCCTTGTTTGTTGGCATATGTGGGCCCAGTTCCCACTTCTAAAAGGGATTCTTTGAGCCTCGGTAAACACACGGCTTTCAATTAGTCTCACAGTCATCATTCCTGTTTTCTTCTCAGCCACATCACTGATCAGGTGCTTTTAACATTGTCCCAGATGGAAGCTACGTTGTGTTGTTTCTGACTTTGTTCCTCAATCCTCATTTCCTCTCCAGGTCACAGCTCAGAGAGTCCCACAACCTGAGTGATAAATAGTAACATGTCCAGGAGGAGGAGTGAGAGGGGTTGAACCCTGGGGTAGATGGAGGAACAGGTTTGTGAGATGACTGGAAAGTGACCTGGGAACAGGTCTCAGGAAGCCTTGAATGTTAGCTGAGAAGTCCAAACTTTACCCAAGAGCTAGCATCCTCCCTGACTATACATCATGGAATACTAATTCTATTAGGTACCCCCAAATGAAAGAGACTGGGGAGATTTCATGGTCCAAAAGTCTAAGAAATGCCCAAAATGATGAATCTGCCTCTTGGAAAAGTACAGTGGGCTTTAGCATGTTAAAGGCTCTGTGAAGTCCCACAGTTTACAATTTTTAACCAGAAGTTTTTAACTTTAATTTTTAATAATAAATATTTAATTAATTTATATGTATATTGGCTGTACTGGGTCTTCACTGGGGCTCGTGGGCTCAGTAGCTGCAGTATGTGGGATCTTGGTTTCCTGACCAGGGACTGAACCTGGGGCCCCTGTCTTGAGAGCAGTCTTATCCACTGGACCGCTAGGAAAGTCCCAATAATAAATAATTTACTTATGTATTTTTGGCTGTGCTGGTTCTTTGTTGCTATGCATGGGCTGTGTCTAGTGGCAGCAAACAGGGGCTATTCTCTAGTTGAGGTATGTGGGTTTCCCATTACGGTGGCTTCTCTTGTGGAGCACAGGCTCTAGGGTGCACGGGCTTCAGTATGGTAGTTGTGGTGGACAGGTTTAGTTGCTCTGTGGAATGTGCTATCTTCCCAGATCAGGGATCGAACCCATGTCCCCTGTATTGGCAGGTATAGATTCTTACCCCGTGGACCACCAGGGAAGTCCAATAATAAATATTTTAAATCAGCATTTCCAAAACTCCTTTGGCCAAGGAACTCCTTTTTCACTTGCAGGATGTCGCATATTTACATCATATATATGAGGAATGTCATTTAGGAAGTACTGGTGGAGGGGACCAGGAACCTTTCTGTGGGTTCTGAATCGCAGAGGGCATGCCTAGATTCGGCTTTACAAAGGTGGCTGTGGCAGCCAGCTGGAATGAGGGGAGACTGGAGAAAGGAGGAGAGAATGATACAGGCCTGGAACAGTTCAAGCAAGACGTAATAAGGATCTAAAGTGAAGGTTTCAAATGTTTCAATGTTTTCTTTCCATTTTATTTCAAGTTGCATTGTTGTCTTGAAATTGGAAAATCAGTGTTGCTATAATAAATCACAGCACAAGGGTTTTACTCAGGCATAAAATCTGAATGAGAAAGGCAGTCTGTGCAGTCTTCCATCTTCCGAGGAAGCAGTTAGCCCTACGGGGTGCTGGGACACAATAGCACCTGCTTCTGCAACTCATCAGAGCTCATCGAGGTTTTCCCATCGGACAGACCCAAATTCAGGTTCCGAGCCCACACTTTCGTGGCTCTGTGACCCTGGGCAAATTGCTCTGCTTCTCTGTGTCCCCGTTTCCCCTGCAGTAGAGAGGAACAATAATCCTTTCCTCGCAGGACAGCTTCAAGGATTGTGTGAGGGGACGTGTGCAAAGTCCTTATTAGTACAGTGCCAGACACAGGATAACATAAGAACAAATAATTGCTCTTCCATATAAATCACAATAGGCTGCGCGAGGCTACAGTAATAAAGAGCCCCTAAATCTTAGCAGGTGAGTGCAACAAAGCTCTACTCCTCACTCCTACAAAGTCCACCTGTGAAGCTGGGTGGTCTCCATAGCAACCATCTCCCATAAGACAGCTCCAAGATCTGAAGCCCAACACCAGGAAGCACACAGGTCTTGCAAACAGCTCTCCTGTGCTTCAGCCATCAGGGTCAAACATCACGTCTGCCCACTGCCCACCAGCCAGAATTAGTCATAGACTCCCACTAACGCGCAGGGGCTGAGAACTGTGGGCTTGCGGGCAGGGCATCTGGGGAGCTGTAGCCTCTGCCAGTCCTTCATTCCCTTTGGTCAGTCCACTTACCCACTCTGAGCCTCAGTTTCCTCATCTGTAAAATAGAGCTAACACTGCCTATCCTGCCTTACATTGGAGTGTTAGAGGGGCACACGGAATTAAGTATGTGAAAAATGCTAAGTCAAAGTAGGAAGTGAGCATATGCTTACTTTGTGCTGTGCCAAAGCCACATCACACTCGTCAGTTCATAGGAGAAACGTATGACATCAACCTTCTTTAAATCTACATTGCTGTTCTGATCCCTCCAAGTCCATCTCACCTCTGCACTGCCCACTCCTCCTCTTGTTTGAGTCTTTTGAACTGTTTTTCAGTGAGATCAGTAAGGCCACTTATAAGTAGCCTTTGGTGGCCTATTTTTTGGAATGGCACACGGGCAGCACACCCTGCACGGAAAAGGTGAGCCTGGAACGCCTTGAGGGGTGACAAGGAGGCCTGAGAAAACTCTCAGGGCCCTCCTCCACATGATCCATGCTTCCTTAGATCTCTAAGGAACACTGGGGCGGGGCTGTGGTGTGTGTGGGGGGCTATTCCAAGCACCAGCAGTCCCCCAAATGTGGACACTGACAGTCTGGACCGTCAAGCTTCATGGTATAGCTTGGCTGCAAAATAACCAGGGCTAGCTCAAGGGACAGCCCCAGGTGAGTCGGGCCCTAGGCATGGGGAGGGGACAGCAGTCTCACTCTCTCAGATCCTCCTGGAGTCTTGTGTCTTATCTGGGCCCCAGGCCCTGTGGAGACAGTAACAAGATGAAGAGCGGCCAGAATGGGCAAAGAACAAAAAACTGTGCCACACAGAAAGGGTTGATGTCAACCTGGCAAAGAGGAGGCTCAGAGGGACACTGTGGCTGTCTCTGCACTTCAGAGGGGCTGTCCCGGGTCCAAGAGAGGAATCATGATCTGCAGGGCCCCAGAGGGAAGAGCCAAGGTCAGCGGGGGCACTTCTGGGGACACAGAAGTGTCCAGCTTCAGCTCAGGAGGGGGAAGAACATTCACCTTTCCATCTGCCCTATCCAGAAATTCACTGGGCTTCCGGAGAGGGTAGTGAGTGTCTCATCACCAGAGTTGTGCAAAGAAAGGTTGGACAAGTTTTTGGCAGGGACTGCACAGTACGGAAAGGAGGCAAAAGAAGACACTTGAGTGTATCTGAGCCCAGAAGTTGTGTGATTACGAACCAGAATAGTGTGACCTCAGAAGACTTCTGTTTGTTGCTTTTGGGTGTGAAAGACACACGGAGCACAGCTTTATAGTTACAGTGAACTGGAGCATCCTGTTCACCTTGGAAACCCCACACTGGTGCGGAGGAGAAAGCTCTGACAGGGAAGAGGAACCTGCCCCAGAAAAGGAGCCCTGCAGAGGAAAGAAGGTCATGCACATGCTCCCGGCCCGCTGCTGCCCTCGGATTCCCTCCTATCCTGAAGCAATCTCTGCAACCTTTTGGGGCTCCCAGTCCACTTGCTTCTTTGAATGGCAACAGGCAAATGAAACAGATGCATTGTTCTTGCATGTGTTACCAAGGGGGTGCGTCTCTGCTTTGTAGCCCTTCATCTCATGCTCTTGCTCGATGCTCAGAACAACTCGCAAAGCAGGTGACTCCAGCACGTCCCAAAGGAGAACCTGGGCTCGGAGTGAGCATGTGACAGAGCCGGGCCAGACCCTCACTTGGGGGCAAGGCAAGTGGCTGCCTGTAGCTACTGGCAAACTGTAAACTCTGAGACGCAGGAGGGCACAGGAGAGGGAGCCCTGGAGGCTTGTCCAGGAAGCCACCTGCCTTTGGGAGCTGGGACTCCCAGAATTAGCCAGAGTTCCCAGGTAGGCGTACAAACAACAGAGGACCCTGGGCTCAAATGCCAGCTCCCTGGGTTTCTTGCTGTGTGAGCTTGGGTGAGTAAGTCTATTCCTGGGCTCAAGATCTATGCAAAATGGCAATGAAGCTAAACTCCTAGCGCTGTCAGGCAGACCTAATGACACTTGAAAAGCATAAATGTGAGTGGTGTGCCCAGCGCAGTGGAGTAGAGTCGATCTGTCCAGGATCCCAGCACTCCAGCCCCCTGGTTTAGAGCATCTTTGCACCCTAGTTCTGTCACCTCCCCGTTCACACCAAGCTGGCCTTGACTTGATAGCAGGGTCTACATGAACCACCAGCCAGGTGGTGCCCTGAGCTAGCAGCAGACTCCTGTGAGAGGGTGACAAGAGACAAGGCGTGGCTGTGGCCAGGCCAGGGCTGAGCAGGGCCACTCAGCTGCCTTGAGGTCTAAGCTCGGGAGGTCTGAAGGCTGAGCAGGCGAGAGGCCTCTCTGGCCAAGGGCTGAGCTGGGCAGTGCCCCCTGGAAGCTCCATTCACTTCTGGGGCCACCAATCTTATCCCAGGCCAGGGACAGTTACCCACACACGGAGATCCTTTGTCCTGGGGGGTGCTGGCCTAGAGGTAGGATGTGGGAGGGAAGCTTCAGCAGGTATTCCCAGGCCAGGCTGAAATTACAGGGTGAGCGAACTGCCTTGGGCCGACCAAGGGCCAAGATCAAGTGCAGTTTAGGGCAGGATTTTCCATCCTTTTTCACACTGTGATACATGATTCTCATGGGACCTGGGTGGCCCAGTCTGCTTGTGGCTGGAGATGCCTGGCCCCAGCCCTGCACCCCAAGACATAACACCATCCTGGGACGTCTGTAATCCATTACTGGCACACCAGTAACACCAGTAACAGGCACCGCTACAGGTAGCTCTGGATTGGCACCTAAAGAAAAGGTTTGGGAAGTAGGCAGGCCCAGGTTCAAGTCTCAGCTGTCACTGAATGCCTGTGTAATCTTGGGCCCATGGTTCAGCCTCTCCGAGCCCTACCCAGCACCCCCTAAAATGGGGGGTGTACTGGGGTTCACTCCATGGCAACAGTTTAGAGGAAGTCGGACTTAGCCCAGAATCTGGCACACAGTGAGTAGTTAGCACGTGTCAGGGGACAGGAAGTACAAGTGGTGGAGGGGATGGGGGGGCAGGTAGAAGGAGGAAGAAGTCCACTATACCACGAGGCCACAGTCCTCCCCAAAGAAAGGCCGGAAGCACTGGGGCCTTGGAGGGGCAGGCTTGGGGTGAGAAGACCTGGGAAGATTTCAGAGATGGAGGAACGGGGTGAAGGAAGGGCAGCGCAGGACAAGGAGATGCTCAGCAAAGGACCAGGAGGGAGGTTATGGGACCGGGCCATGGATGAGGCTGGGAGACAGGAGTCAGCGCTGGACAGATATGCCGGGTCTGATCGCTCTCAGGGTGGAGGGCATGCAGGCACTCATGGTCCTCATGCGCCCCCTGGGAAACATGGGGGCCCCGCCAGGCTAGAGCATGAGGGTCTAGGAGTCCCAGTCCTGCTGAACATGGGCGCACGCCAGATTCCAGGCCGCCAAGCCAGGCAGTGTGCTTCCTGTGTGGTGTTGCCACCACAGAATCACCAAGCGTTGGCACTTGGAGGGGAAGGGCTTGCCTGCCCACAGTAGGCCCGCAGACCTTTCTATTCAACACCGGTTCCACACAAACCAGGTGATCATGGGAACAGTTAACCCACAGTTCCACATATCCCAGGGCAGGCTGGGAAGAACTGCCTCCACCCCCAAGGTGGGGGAGCCTAGGGACATCCCAAGCACACCAGAGATTGTGGCTCTTTCCCCACTTTCTGGAAGGACCAGTCCAGCTCCTAGGTCATGGATGCCATCTCTTTTTCACCCCATAGAACCCAGGGGGAGTCTCAGGCCCTTCTGCCAGATCCCCCAGCGTTCCTCTCACCAACCAAACACGTCCTGCATTTTAGTAGAACTTCTAAAGCTGCACAAGTCTGTGGGGGAGGAACATGGTGGCCCAGCCGCCTGCCCCCTCCTCAGTCCTCTCTTCCAGGAGCCGGCCAATCCCTTTCTTGGCTCCCGCGGGGCCCCTGGCCTCCTCTGAACACTTGGTGCCCGTGACGCTCACCTTCCCAGAGCCAGCGCTTTCCACAAAAGTCGCTGCTCCCCCGAAAGGGAATTCTCCTCCAGCTGCTAAGACAGTGGTGATTTCTCCAACAGTGAAGTCCACCTGTCCTCACCCACATCAGTTGCTTTCAACCACCTCTCTCTCTCTCTCTCTCTCCAGTTCTTTTACCAACTTAAGAAAGAACAGCTGTCACACTTGCTTCAAATATGCCCTTAGAATTATAAGCCCTTCCAAGCGTTCGTTTGATTCTGTAGCGAATGCTGGAGCCGTGCTGGCCAGGATACCGGAGGGTGGAGACGGGCCCAGCTCAGGAGCAGTGACATGCACACAGACAGGCCCTGTGCTGCTGAGTCTCTCATTTCCAAAAGAGGCCAGAAATCTGGGTGTTGTGTGGAATCACCTGAGGTTTAAATACTGACTATGAAGTCTGAAAATGTTAAATGCTGTAGAGGTGAAGTTCAGCACACCTGCAGCCCTGCACACTGCCTGAGGGCACGAGTGTCTCTCTGCCCTAGGGCCGAGGAATGCTCCCACCCGGGGCCCAGCCATTCCCTGGTGACTCTCTCTTGAGGAGTGTGGGGCCACCTCCCTGTCCTCAGCACTGGGTCATCGTTTCTTCTGGGGAAGTGCCAGTTTGGGCCCTGGTCTCTCACTACCCAGCACAGTCAGACCCGCTGAAGTGTGTGACGCCCTACCCCTGTGCCAGGAGGGCGCTGCAGACCATGAAGTAAAGCGGAGCAGCGGCACCATCACCCGTTCACAGAGTGCCTTGTGGAAGCCCCCAAGCCCTCTCAAGCACCTCTTGGCTTTGCATTCAGCAGCAACATTTGGGAGTTTTTCTGCTCTGAGCTTGCCCCAGAGGCCTCAGACAAAGGCCTGCAGAGAGCAGGGGCACCCCTGCAGGCCTGTATCCACAGGAAGGGGAGCAGGACCAAGCCACAGAAGCCAAGCTGCCCCGACTTGCTTTGCAGGACAGAGTCTGGCTTGGCTTTGCCTCTGACTTGCTCTGTCACCATAAGCAAGTCTCTTGTCTTCTTTGAGCCTCAGTGTCCTCACCTGCAACATGAGTATAAAATTCCTGGCTCCTGAGGTCAAAATCAGAAAGAGCCCTTAATATGACTGCATGTATGAGCTGTTACTAGAAATGTTAGGACCTATTATTGCACTTGTCAGCCCTTAACTTCCCCAAGATAATTCTTACCTCAGCTATGACCCTTACACGACCACAGGATTTTCTGCTAGATTCCAAGGTCAAACTCAGGATGCCGCTCTGAACAGGACCAGGCATTCCAGTGCTGAGCCCAGGCTCCTTGCCCTCCCCAGCCAGGCCCCAGCCACCTCCCCCACTTCATCTCCCCTCCACAAAGCAGGACTCCAGGCGGGTAGGGCCAGTGAGGACAGGGTGAGCCGCTCTGGGCCCCAGGCACACCTGAGCAAGGGTGCACAGTACCAGCAGACTGGATAAGTCCAAAAGCCAGAGGTTGGCCCTCAGGCCAGCTCCAGGGGCTGACTTGGCCATGACTGGCGCCTGGGAATGGTCCATTCCAATAAATGTTGGCTGGTGAGCAGCCCACGAGGCTGTGCAGCGCAGGGCATGGGAGCAAGGTCAGAACACCTGCGCCCGTGTCTCCAGTCAGTCACCCACTTGCTAGGAGTCCTTTTCTGGGCCTGTTTCTCCATCTGTAAAAAGAAGAATTGGACTAGAACGTAATCCCTTTAGTGTTTTAAAAGTGAGGAAGCCTGGGGAGGGAGATTTTGGCTGCCATGGTGACCAGAGGACATTCCTGGCATTCAGTGCTGAGAGACCAGAGGTTCTGAGTGCCCTGCACTGAACAGGACAGTCCCTCACGACAAAGAATCACATGGAAATAATTGCCGGAAGTGCCCCCAGACAGAAACCCTTGTGGGTGATCTCACAGGTCCCTTCTAGATCTGGGATTCTGAAAAAATCCACCTAAACTCATAATCAAACAGTCTAAAAAGAAAATCTTACCTTGAAATGACAGCTTAGAGCTTTGCTGCCTCGGAGATGTGGGGCTGCTGCTGTTGAGATAAGCAACCGGCCCCAGAGAAGTCTGGAAGTTTCCTCCTGGCTCCAGCGCTCTGTGGCTCTCTGCAGTGGGAGATAATGATGATGGTTTACACATAAGGAGCAGGCTTTCAAGTTTCAAAAGCCTGCTAAACATGCTAGTTACCACTTTTGATCACTGTGCCAAACCTGGGAGGTTGCAGATGAGGAAATCACGGCTCAGAAAGGCTTAGAGACGTGTTCACGGTCACACAGCTGGCAAGGGATGGACTTGGGATCTGAGCCCAGTGGCCCCTCTCTCCCTGCCTTGGCTTCCTTGGTGGGACCCCCGCCCCACCCCACAATCTTCCCCTAAAAGAGGCAGTGCTGACTCACATGCCTTCCCAGGACAAGAGAAGCAGCTCAAGACTGAAATGCAGCCCAGAAGCATCAGACATGCTCCCACCTCTCCCTGCCACACACACTCAAACTCACATTTATACACACACCTCCAGGAGAGAAACCTACCAATTTTACCATATATTTCAAAAATCAGCTTTGAAATTAAAATTTAAAAAGGAGGCTAAAAGCCAGCTTCTGGGAGCTGGTCAAAAAGTGGAAGGAACCCCCTCCTTTAAAGAATCTCTAGCCAGGTGGGGCCTGGGAAGCTGAGCTACCTACAGCAGTGGCAGCCTGAAAGGTCTGAGACCGGAGCCAAGGGCCCCACAATCACAGGGGACGCACATGGCGCCCTTCATGCCCCCTCACCAGGCTCCTCACCCTCCCTACCCAGGGTCTGAACACGCAGACATGTAATGACAAGTCTGCCCTTGTGCTCAGCTGACGCTCTGTGTCAGAGGTGTGTGAGTGACAAAAGCAGTCTTCACTTTTTTCAATTGAACTATATTTGATTTATAATATTGTGTTAATTACTGCTGACAGCAAAGTGATTCAGTTACGTGTATATATACATTTTTATATATTCTTTTCCATTGTGGTTCATCACGCTGCTGCTGCTAAGTCACTTCAGTCATGTCCAACTGTGTGCAACCCCATAGATGGCAGCCCACCGGGCTCCCCCGTCCCTGGGATTCTCCAGGCAAGAACACTGGAGTGGGTTGCCATCATAGGATATTGAATATAGTTCCCTGTGCTACACAGTAGGGCCTTGTTTATCCATCCTTTATATTAAAGCTTATATCTACTAACCCCAACCTCCCACTCAATCCTTCCATCAACCCCCTCCCTCTGTGGCATCCATCTGTCTGTCTCTCTGTTTCATAGATGGGTTCCTTTGTGCCATATTTTAGATTCCACGTGTAAGTGATATCAGGTGTCACTTGTCTTTCTGACTCACTTCACTTGGTATGATCATTTCTAGTTGCATCCATGTTGCTGCAAATGGCAGTTTGCTTTTTTATGGCTGAGCAGTGCTCACTGTCTATGTACGCACCACATTCTTCCTTACCCGTTCATCTGTCAGTGGACCCTTAGGTAGTATCCGTGTCTTGGCTATTGTGAATAGTGCTGCTGTGATCATAGGGGTGCGCGTATCTTTTGGAATTGTACTTTTGTCTGGGTATCAGGACAGGAGAGGGATTGCTGGATCATGTGGTAATCCTGTTTTTAGTTTTCTGAGGAGCCTCCACACTGTTCTCCACAGTGGCTACACCCACTCACATTCCCACCAACAGTGTAGGAGGGTTCCCTTTTGAAGAAGTCTGCATTCTTAACCACAGGCCAGCTAAGCTGAGGACCAGATGTCATCCTGTTGCTTAAGATCCTTTGAGGCCTTGCTGCCCAAAGGCCAGTCCTGGACCAGCAGCATCAAGCATCCCTGGGAGCTTGATGGGAATCCCTGGGAATCCCTGAGATTCACCCCGCCCAGACCTACTGAGCCCTCTGCACTTTAACAAGCCCCTGGGGTGGTTTGTGTGCACATTATATAAGGAGTGAGGAGCAATGCTGGCCCCTCACTTATTACACTCCAGCCACACCAGCCTCCTTTTAGTTCCTAATACATGCCAAAGTCTTTGTCATTTCAGGTCTTGCCACCTTGCTGTTCACTTTCCCAGGAATGCTCTCCCCCAAGGGTTTCACTTGACTGGTCTTTCCACCATTCAGGTCTCAAACTAAATGTCGCCACTCCAGAAGAGCCTTCCCTGACAACCTGATCTGAAGTGGGTCCTATGGCTGATAGCCATCAGAGCCTTGTAGTTCCCTTCAGGAACACCCCTCACCTCTCTACTTGTAACTGTGCCCTGTGGTTCGTCACATTGCTGTGCCCTCCCCGGGATGCACTCTCCAAGAAGGCAAGCATCTGTATACAGCCAGACCCCAGCATCCAGCACAGTGCGCGGTACACAGCAGGCACAGGAGAACTACTGGCCAAGTCGATTCTGAATGAGTGGATGTAGGACAAATACACTTGTGAGATGTAAGACAAATAGAGTCATCTCTCAGTTACTCAGGCTTACATTAACTATACTGTAAATTAACCCCTGGGCTCATTTGCAGATGGGAAACTGAGGTCAAGAAGAAGGCAAGGACTTGCCCAAGGTCATCCAGTGAATCTATAGCAGGACCCAGCCCTTTGACCTTTCAGGCCTCAAGGTTTCAAGCCATGCTCAGACTCTTGCTGGTCCACTTGTGCAGCCTGACAAAGCCGGATGTTTGTAGGGGCCACTGACCTACATTGTGAATAATTGCATCATGCAGAGGGACTCTCAGGCCAGCTGCTCTCCTTTCACTGCACAGATGGGGGAGGCTTTCCCGGGCAGCGTCTGCCTGCCTCCTGCTGAGCAGTGGCCGGACCAAGAGTCAGGTGTGAGCACGTGCAGCCTCCAGCCATCACAGACAGGTGTGGCCGCTCTGTTGGGCACTGCGCCCTGTCAGGCAGAAAGAGCGTTTTATCAGCTTGATTTCTCACAGCACCAAAGCACAGCCTTCCCAGGGCTCCAGGGGCTTCAGGGAGGCCCCTGTCGAATGTTTAGCAATTAAGCCATTTCTCCCTGAGCAGTACCTCACAGTCTAGAGAACAGGTTTAGACCCACTGTCTCCTTGGAATATGAGGCAGGGCCGGTTAGGGGACACACACAGAGAAGAAAGAACAAACACTTGTTTGGGAATCAGACAAACCTGGGTTTGAATCTCAGCTCTGACACTTAATAGCTGGAGATTTAGGGCAAGTTTCTTCACCTCTTGGTGCATGTTTCCTCATGTAAAATGAGGTTAACACCTTGTTAGGTTCTTATGCACCTTGAACAAGACAACTCAGGACAAGGCAGCTCTAGGTGTTAGGGTGGCTATTACTGCCTGAGGCCAGCCCATTCCCCTCTGAGGTCGTCTCTCATGAAACTGTCCTGATCTTTCTAGAATGGAAGCCCCCTGAGGACACGGCTCTCATCAGTCCTGCCTTCCCCATGCCCAAAACAGTTACCTGGAAGATGGCAGTGCAGTACTTAACAGTTATGCAATGAATGAATAAATGATTACTTAGGAAATTGCCCAGGTGAACAACAAGGAAGGAAGGAAAATAAAAAAGAGGAAAAAGCAAACTGAAAGTTCCTGTAGGCCAGTCATCTGGGAAAAGGGAAACAGTCTTAGGCCAGTGGAAATAACACAGTGCACAACTGTACAGAGAAGAGGGCTTGAGATCCTGGCTCAGGCCCTGACATCAGATCCCAGGGGTCAATGCCCTGTGCTCCCTGGTGCTGGCCTCCATGGCCAGCCCACTAGAAGCAGGGGGAGCGCCACGGTCAGGTACAGCCTGGGCCCTCTGACCCCTCCTTCCCCAGTATCCCGCCATATTCCCCCAACTCTGCTTCACCCACTGCCCCAAAGTGTGGGGGGGTGGGGTGTAGAGGGGTAGCTCCTCCAATGTGCCTGAAGTCTGGCTTCATTTAAGGCCAGTTGAGTGCCTTCTCGAATAGCACAGGATGCTCCTGGCAGCTCACCACCTGTGGCCCCACGGAGCCTCAGAAGTAGCTCTGTATGCCCAGCAGAGGGTGATCCTCAGCTGCCGGGCGGACCCTCCACACGGTTCTTTGGCGCCCTCTAGTGGCGCTTTGGTGCACGACAATGACACCAGGTAAGCGCTCGGGTAGTGGCCCAGGTCCCGTGCCTTCTACCGTTGCCTGGTCGGGAATGTGTGTGTGACTGCTCAGAGCATTCTGAACTCCAGCCCCAGGCACTGTCAAGATGGATCATACAAGAAAGGGCATGGCTGTTACGTTTGCTTTGAGACTCAATTCAGGATTCATTTGACTTTGTATTCAGACTCCCTGTCCTCTAGCCCCATGAGTACATAAACTTCATCACTCATAAAACCACCCCAGATCACTGATCTGTGACCAGTGTGCACAGACATGGGGCTGTGTGAGAGAGACACTGATGGCCAGCAGGTACATGTGGCTTATTTCTGCGTCAGTGCCTGCATGCTGGGAGATGGAGTAGAACCATTTCTACCAACCATCACCCTCGAACTCTAGGCAGACCCTTGTTTCTTTGCTTCCCTCCCACCTCTGCAGGCAAGGCTATGCTTGCAGTTAATGGGGTGAATGGGGGACTGAAAGACTGGATACAAGAATTTAGATTTCAGGATTTGAAGAGGGCAGAGCAGAGCAGGATGGAGGGCATGAGGAGAGGGTTACTAACAAGGCAAAGGGTAATGAGGCTGGAATGTCAGTTGCCAAAGGGAAAAGAGAGCTAGCTGCAGTTCCGTGCAAACTACCTATGGGGTCTTTTTAAAAGATATGGTTTATTTGGCTGGGCTGGGTCTCAGCTGCGGCAGGCAGGATCTTTGATCTTCATGTGGCATGTGAACTCTTAGTTGCGGAATGTGGGATCTAGTTCCCTGACCAGGGGTCAAACCCAGGTGCGCTGCATTGGGAGCATGGAGCCTTCACCACTGGACTACTAGGGAAGCCTCCACCTAGGGGGTCCTAACCATAAGGAACATGTGAATCACCAATGGAAGGCAGTTATTTAGAAAGCCAAGGAGATCTGGAGCAAGGGTGCTTAGTACCTACCACCTGAAGTGTTGAGCTCAGTTCTAGGTTTGCCAATCAAAAGTAAATTGAAGCAGTTTAGGAGGACCAGGCCAAGTTGTGGGGAGAGGCAATACATGCTTCACTTTAGATCTTGCCCTCCTGAGGAAGAGCGTGCAGACACAGGAGTTTGATATCAGTGGTGGGAGGTATAGAAGGCTCTGGTTTAATAAAAAGAAAAAAGAAAGAAAGAAAACCTGTGCAGCCATCTCACCAAGAGTGGGAGGAAGGGGCTCTGTCCATGGGGGTATATAAGCCAAGCAGTCATTGTCAGCTTCCCATGAATGGACTGTTCATTACATTGAACAATGGAGTATGACAGAATCAGTCCTTTCTACCCAGAATCTAAGAGTTCATCATAAATTATCGCCTTTCATTGTAGAACAACAGACCCAACCATCATTAATGGGCTTGCTGTTCACGTAAGACTGTAATGGGCCTGTGCTACTGCATTCTGAGGTCTGCTTAGTTGTCAGACATTGGAGGAAACCCACTTGTGCCATTAGGTCACTGCTGACCTTGGGGCCAAGTCCTTTCCCAGTCTCCTCAATTAAACACTGAAAGGACATCAAGAAGCCCCCACCACTCTTAGAATCTGGGTCGGTAGCAGAGGAGAGGAAATCTCTAGACCTTACCCTGGGGTGTTTCCCCATGGCCACCACTGCAGAGGGCTCTTGTGGTCCCCACGGCCACCACTCCAGAGGCTAAGCTGAGGCTTTCTGTGACTTGGGACAATGAAAGGGGAATCATCCTGAGAACATGCCACTGGATGATCTAGTTACAAAATGGCCTGAGTCCACTGGCCCCATCCCTCCCATCTTCCTGCATCCATGTGGGAGCATCATCTTTCCCCAGGTACCCAGACAATGGCATGTCTTGAAAGTCAAATCTAGTGAGCAGGGCTAAAAGAAATAGTGTTTCCATCCTCCACCTGACCAAGACCTTTCCCATCCCTGGATCCCACCAACATGCCCCTTCTTCCTTGTGACTGACCCTGGGGGTGCCTACTTTTCACCCTCAGAAGTGGGCCTTTATCATGGGCCTTAAAAGGCAACATCCAGAACACAGTTCTTTGATGAGATACCCTCAGTGGGATCTGTGCTGCAGACAAACAAATTTACAAGGAAATCTTCAGCACAGTAAATTTGTTATTGGTAGTGTGTGGATGTAGCAATTTTGAAACTATTTTGTGTCTGTTACAGAATTGAGAAAATGGGTGAATATCCTGATGTTGCTAGAAACCAGGGATCTCACTGAGGGAGAATAAAAATGCAAATATGGAATGGGGGAGAGTAAGCAAGAAGCAGTGGCATTGGGTTTTATTTATAGCTATAGATAGATGATGAAGAGATAGCTAGAGTGGTGGTGGGTGGATGGATAGATAGACAGATAGAAAGACAGATATAAGGGTGTAGAAGTAATGATAGTCCAGGAACAGTGAGCACATCAAGTATCCAGATATGTTTCTAAATACTATTCTCTGCTAAAAAGAACCAGAACTCCTCAGGAAAATAGCTGATTCCAAGACTAGAGCAAGGAGAATACAAGGAGAGCCTGGAACATCTTGCGCCTAGAAGTAGGAGCATGCTCCCAAAAAACTATGAAGACATGTTGAAAAACCACAGGAGGCAGCATGAAGGGGTTCCCTACTGGCCAAATCTGGAAAATTTCAAACAAAATGAATAACAGTAATGGATTATAAAACACTGAGTCTAAAAGGATCATAAGTCTATATTGATATACATGAATGAGTGGCAGGAAAGGAAATATTTTATTAACAGTATATTGCCAAGTACCTAAACGGAATGTTAGAAAATCACCATTTTGCAGCCACCAAAGTAATATTACTCAAAATAGGAATCATGAATGGAAGCTGCAACCACTGAGTTAATGTTTGTGGGGGAACAGGATACTCACACAGTCTCAAAGTATCTCCCACAGATTATTTATTAATTACAAGAGGGAAATAGGTACCTCTGAAGTGGAGGGATCTGGTAGACATCATCTCAACCAAATGATCACAAACATCACCAATAATGGGACAAAGTGTCATAAAGTGACCCTGATGTGAAACACCAAGGAGATGAGAACTTCACTTACCTAGGATTCCTGCCAAGAATGTATAACCAGAATTTGGTCGTGAAAGCACATTCAGACAAACCCAAATGGAAAGACATTCTACAAAATAAACTGGAATCTTCAGAAATGCCAGTGACACGAAAGACTGACGTGGGCTGAGGTCTTTTTTATATTGAAGTATAGTTTATTTAGAGTGCTGTGCCAATCTCTGTTGTACAGTGAAGTGACTCAGTTATATGCATACTTTTTTAATATTCTTTTCCATTATGGTTTGTCCTAGGAGATTGGAATATAGTTCTCTGTGCTATACAATAGGGCCTTGTTGTTTATCCATTCTAAATTTAATAGTTTGCATCTCCCAGCCCCAAACTCCCTGTCCATCCCTCTCCCCCTTACCCTCCTCCTTGGCAACCGTAAGTCTGGTCTCCATGTCTGTGTGTCTGTTTTGTAGATACATTCATTTGTGCCATATTTTAGATCCCACATGTAAGTGATATAATATGGTATTTGTCTTTCTCTTTCTGCCTTATTTCACCAAGAATGATAATTTCTAGTTGCATCCATGTTGCTGCATTATTTCCTTCTTTTTTATGAGTAGTATTCCACTGTATATATGTATCTTCTTTATCCATCCATCCATTATTGGACATTTAGGTTGTTTCCATGTCTTGGCTATTGTAAATAGTGCTGCTGCGACTATAAGAGTGCATGTATCTTTTTGAATTATAGTTTTGTCCAGGTGTATGCTCAGGAGTGGGACTGCTGGATCATATAGTAATGCTATTTTTAATTTTCTAAGGGACCACCATACCATTTTCCACAGTGGCTGCACCAATTCACATTCCCACCAACAGTGTAGGAGGGTTCCCATTTCTCTGCACTCTCTCCAGCATTTGTTATTCGTAGACTTTTTAATGATGGTCATACTGATCAGTATAAGGTGGTACTACCACATTGTAGTTCTGATTTGCATTTCTCTAATAATCAGTGATGTTGAGCATCTGTTCGTGTGCCTGTCAGCCATCTATATGTCTTCTTTGGAGAAATGTCTATTAAGGTCTTCTACCCATTTTTTGATTCAGTTTGGAGGTTTTTCGTTGTTTTTGAATTGTATGTATGAGCTGTTTATATATTTTGGATATTAAGCCCTTGTTGGTAGCCTCATTTGCAGATATTTTTGCCCACTCCACAGACTGTTTTGGGGTTGTTTTTGCTTCTTTGGGTACAGCATGCAGGATCTTAACCGAGGATCAAGCCTGTGCACCTGCAGTGGACGTGCAGAGTCTTACCCACTGGATCTCCACAGAATTTCCTGGCTTTTTTTAATAGCTTCTTTGGCTGTGCAAAAATTTTTAAGCTTAACTAGGTCCTATTTGTTTATTTTTGTTTTCATTTCTACTGCCTTGAGAGACTAAGAGAACATTGATATGATTTATGTCAGAGAATGATTTGCCTTTGCTCGCTTCGAGTTTTACGGTGTCGTATCTTACGTTTAAGTCTTAAGCCATTTTGGTTTTTTTGTGTGCGTGGTGTGAGGGTGTGTTCTAACTTGATTGTTTTACATACAGCTAACCTTCCCAGCTCCACTGCTGAATAGACTGTCTTTTCCTATTTTATATTTTTGCCTCCTTTGTCAAAGATTAATTGATTGTAGTTGTATGTGGGTTTATTTTTAGGCTTCCTGACGTCTTGAGATTGAAGGATAAAGGGCTGGTTCCAAGGCTGACTACAGACACAATAAGTAAATGTAACACATGGTCCTTGACTGGGTCCTAAAACGACATTACTGGACCAATCAGCAAAATTAAAAAATAGGTAGTGTATTAGATAATATACTGTATCAATATTTCCTGAATTTGGTAGGTATCTGTGGTTATATAAGAGAATCTTTTTGTTCTTAGGAAATACATGCTATTTAGGGATGAAGAAGGGCCATGATGTCTGAAACTTAACTCTCAAATGGCTCACTAAAAATATATGTACAGTTTATATTTTTTCATTCTCTGGTTGTATTTTTCTCCTCTTACCACCATCTGGCTGATTCTCTCCTGGAGTTTCTTAGCTCACTTTCCTCAGAGAAGGACGCTTGGGTTGAATGCTCTCTACCACCCCTCTGAGGCAGAGCACTTTGCACTAGGAAAGTGCATAGGTCTCTGACAAGCCTCTGGATTGGCTGCCTGAGTTCAGGGGTCTACCCCTTGTAAAATCAGCTCTGGCCCAGAGTTCGTCATGTGGTACATAACATGGCTGCTACCACTGCTTCCTCCATGGAGGTGGTGGGCAAGAGGGTCTCCTTCAAGGGGTTTGGCAGGCCCCATGCTTGGTCTAGCCACCAGATACTATATTTCCAACTACCCAAGTTAATTCCAGAGAAACCCGAAGCCTCCTGCCCTGACTCTGCCTCATTCTTGCCTTCACTTTTTTAACACATGCTATGGGTGGATGCCTGCTCTGGGCCAGGTCTTATGCTATGTCCTACGGCACAGAAGTGACCCAGTCCCTACTCTCTTCGCTCTGATTCAAGTCGGAAAGGCGTAAAAAACTCAGATAACTGAAGTTTAGAGCTAATCACAACCAACAAGCAGAAAGCAGTCAATGCTGGCTGCGGGCTGAGCCCCATGGGACACAAGAGATGGGGTTCAAACGGGCTCCTGGATGGCAGTGCTGGCTGTGGCTCAGGGGATGGAAATGGGCTATGAAACAGGGGCCTGCCTGTTAGGAGGGTGCCAGTGCCATCCCTGGGTTTCTGTTTTCTCTTCACACAGCCGGACCCAGCAGGACGGGACATCTCCATCCGGCCTCTCCTGGAGCACTGTGAGAACACCCACATGACCATCTGGCTTGGCATCGTCTATGCCTATAAGGGGCTTCTCATGGTAGGTGCAGAGCTACAGGCATAGTAGGGGAGATATTTCTCTGGCAGAGCTCCCTCTCCTAGGGGTCTCCATCAACGTAAAAGTAAACAGAACCCCCAGGACTAAGCACTTGCTCTTTGCCACTCTCAGTGCCCGGCACGTACCATTTCAATCCCACGGCAACCATATAAGATACGTACAAATAATATCCCCATTTCACTGATAAAGACGTTGAGGCTTGGTTTGCCCAAGGTCACTGAGCTGGTAAGTGGCAGAATAACCCCCAAACCTGTGAGTGTGCCTCCCAGCTGCCACTGTCCTGCTCCCTGACAGCGGTCTGTTGACATCCAATGCATGTTCATATCCTGTGGGAGGTGAGTGGAATCATCTCCATTTGCAGATGCAGAAAGTCAGGCTCAGACATGTTCAAGGGTTTGCTGGCGGCCACCTGGTAACCTCCAAACCCAATACTCTTTCCACTCCATTCATCTGTTATACAAAGATCACATACCAAGCCTACCTCACACAACTGTCAAATTTTAAGGTTGGGAAGGACTTGAAAGGGCAGTTCCACCCGACCGTATCCTGGGTTGACCCTTGAATCTTCTCTCCACATCCTGTGCAAAACACACCTGCACCTAAATACCTTCGGGGTCAGGACACTGGCCACTGCACCCTCAGATCCTTCCACAGGAAAGTTAAGCCACCGTCTGCCTCTGTGGCAGAGAGGAGGTACCCAGACACACATCCAGCCCTGCTACACATTGCCAGAAGAACCCAGGCAGGTCTGTGGACTTGCCCGGCCTCTGCTTCCTCCCCTCTAGGATGCAGACAGCCACACCCAGCTGTAGGATTGAAGAAACCAGAATGAAGCAGGCGTTCAGCAGTGTGGCTTCCTTCCCTCTCTCAGTATCTTGTTTCCTGGGCTTCTGGTTCCCATTCTGATTGGAATTAAAAATAACAATTAAACAGTCTGTGAGATAACACACCTAGAGGAGAGGAAAACAACTATGGTTGTAAAAATACAAATTACAAAATAATTATTAACTTATAATGGATATACCAGCTTATGAAATGCTTTCACATCCATCCTCTCATTTCATCTGGATAGAAGCCCTATGAGATAGTGTAGGCCCTTGGGATGATGTTAACTGGTTCATGCAGCTGTTGGATGCCCAGACTTCTTCAGTGATAAAGCCAGAGGGAAAGGAACCCTTTGTAGGATGGCCTCCTGGAGGGGCTGGACCCCAGCCGAGGCCCCTGCACCATTCAATGGCTGTGGTCAGCTCTCCCGCCCACACCACCGTTCCACCCAGCACCCCTCTGCACCTTCTCTGCAACCTGCCCAACCCTCAGAGGGGAGGCTAAACCCTCGACCATCTCTCCTTTCTGTTCACTGTTCTAGTTGTTCGGTCATTTCTTAGCTTGGGAGACCTGAAACATCAGCATCCCCATGCTCAATGAAAGCAAGTACATTGGGATGAGCATACTTCAGAGCACATCCTACTTCAGATCACATTTGACTTCTATCCTGTTCATTTCTGTTGGAAATGTACTAGTCAGGAATAGAGCTTTAAGTGAGGGCTTCCCCTGGTGGCTCAAATGGTAAAGAATCTGCCTTCAATCTGCACGAGACTCGGGTTCAATCCCTGGATTGGGAAGATCCCCTGGAAAAGGGAATGGCAACCCACCCCAGTATTCTTGCCTGGAGAATCCCATGGACAAAGAAGGCTGCAAGGCTACAGCCCATGGGGTCACAGAGAGTCAGACACAACTCAGTGACTTAACACTTTCACTTCTCAGAACTGCAAGTGACAGAGAACTCACAATAATAGTGGTTTAAGAATAGATAATTTCCCTCTCAGGTAAGCAAAAGGGCTGGTGTGGAGGCTCCTAGAATCTGAGCCCTTTGAATCTTGTCTCCCTCACCTTCATCATACAACTTCCACATCATGGTCTAAGATGACTGCTTAAGCTCCTGCCATCACATTCCACTCCATCTACTAAGAAGGTGGAAGAGGAACAGCCTTCTCCTCTGAAGACACTTCCTGGAGCTTATACACACCACTTCTTGAACCATTGTCTTGAACCCAGTCATATGCCGTACCTAGCTTCAAGGACAACTAGGAAATGGAGTCTCACTATTCTTGGTGGCTCGGTGCATTGGAGGATAACAGAAGTCCTAGACACATGAGTTCTGCCTGGTTTAACAGAAAAAAGACCTGCCTGAATGTCTAGAGACAGTCCACTTTTGTCACCATATTGCTCTGTGGCCTTGGGCAAGTTCCATCCTCCTTTCTGGGCCTTCCGGCTCTCTGTAAAGGGAGGGGATGTGGTTGAGACCATGTCTGAAATTCCTTCCCACTGTGGCCTCCTGTGAACCTGTGTGTAAACCAGTGGTGGAAGTAAAAGGAGAACAGACAGTGTAACACCCCACTCTGCATTTCCTAGGCAGGACTCAACCTAGGGCCACAGGTGGGGACAGACTGTGAGATCCAGAAGACCTGGCCAGCAGCAATCCCACTGGCCCTTACTGCAGCGTAGGCAGGAGTGACAGAAAAGCCCTCAGTTCAGTCGCTTCTCAGAGCAGGAGCGCATGCCGCCACTTGCTAACAACCATCTCCCCTCTCTGTTCACTGTTCCAGTTGTTCGGCTGTTTCTTAGCTTGGGAGACCCGAAACGTCAGCATCCCCGCGCTCAACGACAGCAAGTACATCGGGATGAGCGTCTACAACGTGGGGATCATGTGCATCATTGGGGCAGCCGTGTCCTTCCTGACGCGGGACCAGCCAAACGTGCAGTTCTGCATTGTGGCCCTGGTCATCATCTTCTGCAGCACCATCACCCTCTGCCTGGTGTTCGTGCCGAAGGTATGCGGCGGCCGCCGAGAGCCCACCCTCACCTCCCTGGCATCTGACCTCTGGCTCCCTCACAAGGGGATTGCCATGTTTCTTCTGCTTTCTGAAAGTTTTAGGCACTTTAAAAAAAATAATAATAATGACCACAGTTAACATCACAGGAAGTTTGGAAAATGCAGAAAAGCAAAACCAGATTTTTCAGAAATCTTACATAGTCCTGCTGCCCAAAAATAATCACTGTTAATATTATGGTTTGGTTTTTTTACTGTTAGTATTTCTGATTAACAGTCTTTTTTATTTTTAATGATTTACGCAGCGATGCTTTTTCAGATATAGCTACAATTATCGTATACTTTGTAGTTTGCCTTTTTAACTTCTGCCCTTTGTACTGTCCCACAGTTTATAATCATAATTGAGGGCAAGTACTGTAATTTACTCATCCATTTGATCCCTTATTGGTGAGTATTACAGTTTCTTCCAGATTTTTATAAATGAACTTTTTTTTTCTACATAATACATTTTCCTTATTTCTAATTATAACCTTAAGGTGGAGTCACAGAAATAGTACTAGTGGATCAAAAGGAATAACCATTTTTAATGGTTATATTTTTCATTCATCTTCAGGGCTGACCTGAGAGATATTTTCCAAACATTATCCTATCCAGCAGTGGGCAGGTGAACCAGAGGCCTTGACCCCTGCACTAGGCTGATCTGTATAGAGGGAAACCTGACCTTCAAGAATAAGAAGAGGAGCAGGAAACAGAAACAGCTGAGAAGCCATAGACCCAAGTTAGGGAGCATCTGCCTTAGAAAAGGGGGAGAGAGACCACTGGGGTCCCACGGCTCCTGCAGCCTCCTGGGCAAGGCAGTGTCAGCTCTGTTCTAGAATGCCTCTGGCAGACACTCCTTCCCTTAGCTGTCAACACCTTCCCAGGCTCCAGGTTAACACCACAGCTTCTTTGCCTGCACTCTGACTTCCCCTCCACCCTGTAGAGATGCCAGATGATTCTAAGCCCAGCTTTTATCGGGTCACTATGCTTTTTCACCCTCTATAGCTCTTCACTGCGTTCCTGGCTCCAGGATCGAGTCCCCAACACGGGACTGCCTTCCAGGACCATTGGATCTCCTTGTCTCTCCCAAAGAACTCTGTCCACCATACAGCTGCCCTTCTCTATCAGCACCCTGAGCCCCAGGCCTCCCTGTGTTTGCATTTGCCATTCCTTCTCCCTAGACTTCCTTTATCCTCACCATCTTTCCACAGACCCTCCACGGATCCAAGCCCAGGCCCAGAGCAGTATGGTGAGCACTCTGGCCTGGTGAAGACCCCTTCTCCATCCGTGCTCCGTGCCTCTGAACCGTGAGGCCCTGGTGAACAGAGGCTGCGGCCATGGTTCTAACAAGCACAAGCTTGCGCACTGTCTTCACACCTGTCGCCTACAACTGTTTTTATTTTCTGTGTGGAGTAAGGCTAAGGCGGAATGAGGCTCAGTTGGACTGAGGCTAAGGGGCACTGGGTGGGCTCTGCAGGATGGCTGGGATTCTCATGGAATCAGGGTCAGGAGACCAGACATCTAGGAGCAAGGAAAAAACCCAAGACCTAGCAAAAGGAAGGGCCTGCCCAAGGGCACAAACAAAACAAAAGGACAGAGAAAGCCTGACTGGGCTTTCACTCCCAGACGGTGTGGTTCCCAGGGTCCCATCTTGCCTCCGGCACAGGACCCCTGGAAGCAGCTGGATGGACATGGGGGAAGTATGGACCCCAGAGTCCTCTTTTCAGCCCTCCTTTGTCTTTTCAGCTCATCACTCTGAGAACAAACCCAGACGCAGCAACTCAGAACAGACGATTCCAGTTCACTCAGAATCAGAAGAAAGAAGATTCTAAAACCTCCACCTCAGTCACCAGCGTGAACCAAGCAAGCACATCCCGCCTGGAGGGCCTGCAGTCAGAAAACCATCGCCTGCGAATGAAGATCACAGAGGTACCTCCCACAGGGCTGGTCATCAGGGCCCCGTCCTCCCACCTGAGCCCTTCTGCCTTGTGCAGGAACTCTCCGGGCTGCCACTTCCCACATCCCCTCAGAGCATCGCCACGTCGTGATGGTGCAGCCCCATCTCCTGTCACTATGGCTGCAACAAGAACTGGGGGAACATAAACTAGACAGAATCTGACAGGAGTTTATTGCCCACCTGGCCCAGGCTATGGGGTCCAGCGATGCCCAATTCAAGACATTCTCTGACAGGAGTTCTTAGAGATTTGTGAGCCCCCAGATTATAGCAATGAGTTGGGAAAACTCAGTTTCCTACTTGGGGCCAGGGCAGGAGCTCTCACTCAGCTGGAGCCTGTGTCTTCTAGCTGGACAAAGACTTGGAAGAGGTCACCATGCAGCTGCAGGACACACCAGAAAAGACCACCTACATTAAACAGAACCACTACCAAGAGCTCAACGACATCCTCAACCTGGGGAACTTCACCGAGAGCACAGGTAGGAGGAGGCGGGACCCTGGGTATGAGATATTTTACAGATGAAGACCCTGAGGCTCAGAGGGGCAGTGCAGGGCAGGTCTGAAGTCCCACAAGCCAAGCTGGAGTGTCTGAAACCCATGACTTCTGAGCACAGTTCAGTGTTTGGAGTCCCACCTGGGGATCCACCTACACACGGCACTTCTGTTCCTCAGTCCCCTAGGCTTCAGCTCCACATGTCCACAGCATGGCCAGTATTCCCAGTGTTCTGATTAGGGGCACACTGTTCTTAGTGAATAATGTACTCATACTTCTCCCAACGTTACAGTTTCAAACACACCTCATCAATGTACAGGAAAGGGATAGTCTATAAGATGACATGACGCTCAATCCCACCAACCACTTGAAGAACAACAGTCCATTTTTTGCCTACATTTAGGCAAAAATTTTTAAAAGATCCCTAGTGTTGCTAAGAGCATACAGAAATGGACATTTTCCTGCAATGTTTTGGAAGTTGGTCTGGCACTCTCTAAATGTCAGATGTTAAGCTCATTCACTAACGATTCCCCTAGCAAGAGGCTGCCTCTTGGAAACAGTCGCACATGGTCAAAGGTGTAGACACACAGTGCTTATCGTAACACTACCTATAGGTGAGAAAAGCTGGAATTAACTTACCTGTTTGTCATTTGGGGTGGTTTTGTTGATTACGATACAGCCCAAACAAGGCACATGATACAGCTGTTAAAAAGTGAGGTGTATCTATTTGTGCAGGGCTTCCCAGGTGGCTCAGTGGTAAAGAATCTGCCTGCCAATGCAGAAGATGTGGGTTTGAACCTTGGGTCAAAGATCCCCTGGAAAAGGAAATGGCAACCCACTCCAGTATTCTTGCCTGGAGAATCCCATGGACAGAGGAGCCTGGCAGCCTATAGTCCATGGTGTTGCAGAGTCAGATATGACTCAGTAACCAAACAACAAAAATCTATTTGTGCAGATATGGAATGATCTCTAAGAAAAGTTCAATGAAGACCAAAATTAAGATATACACAAATGCACACACATGTATGTATATGTGTTTGTATGAGTGCATTTTTTAAACAAAAATTTGGTAGAACAAACACCAGATTGTTAACAGTATCTACCTGTGTGAAAGGGACAGTATGTGAGGAGAGTGGGTGAGAAAATTAATTTCATTTTATATACTTCTCTATTCTTTGCATCCTGTCATTAGCATATAGTCATTAATTTTATAAAATCAGTTTGTTTAAGTCAATGAAAAATCTTTAGTTTCTTTTTTATAAGTAATAAGTATTTTATTTTATAAACAATATTATAAAATTCTTATATATTGAGGGTTGACTGTTAAAAGTTTAGACTGAGATAAGTAACAAGGAAACTGGGCACTTCAAATTAGTGGAGAAAAATGAATTATTCAATACATTTCATTGGGATAAATGGGTAGCCACCTGGAAAAGAATAAAGTTAGATCCTTACCTCACAACTTACCCAAAAATAAATTCCAGATGGATAGAAGATTTAAATATAAGAAAGTGACACCATGAATGTACCAGAAGAAGCCATAGGAGAGTTTCTTTTGTAATCTCAGCAGGGGAAGGGGAATCTTTTCAGTTTGTTGTAAAACAGAGAAACCACAAAAGAAGAGGTTGACCAGAACACTGGACAGTACTTCAGCATTAGGCAAGGGGGCCATTCTAAACAGTGAAATAATCGCCATCACAACACCCAGAACTGTGAACAATGTGGTACTTCAGAGACCACAATAAGCATACTTATAACATGAGAGCTAAAACAAGAAGGCAGAGCCTTGTTCAACCTCAGCTGGGAGAGTGACTCAGATTTTTGATGCTCTGTGTGTGCTATCAAATGACAGTGAAGGCATCATGGGTGTTCAACTCTGGGGTTACAGACAGATGTCAGCAGGTTCACAAACACAGAATCCGTGAATGAAGAGGATTGACTGTGTTCACGTGGATGCAAAATGACATACATATAAGGTTGCCCCCTGCAGCAGAAAAAGAAAACACCCAAGCTCTTTTCCAAACCAAATGAATCCAGATCTCTCAGGTCAAGATCATGTTTTTATATTTCTTTAGTTCTGTCCAGGTGGTTCTGAAGTACAAAGAAGGTTGAGAGCATCATGTTTTGTGGCTATGCAGTATTTCTTTGGAGGCCCCATTTGTACATATTAGTAAATAACAAATCCATTATTACTGCACAAATTTGGGTTAGTTCCAACTTTCTGATATTGTAAAGGATAGTGATTTAAACATCTTGTATATATCGTCACACAGATTGTTAACTATTTCTTTGGGATAGTTTCTCAAAGTGGAAATTCTGAGTAAAAGAAACATACTTTTTAAAGTGTTCGATACTTACTGACAGTACCTCCCAGAAAGATTATGACAGTTTATACTCTCACCAACAGTTTACTACTATTATTCTTTTCAGTCTGTGGCAATCTTGGAGTTCTTTTTTCTTTGTCATTACATCCCTAACACACCAAAGAAGAGAACCTTCATATTAGAACCTCTCATTACTAAGTTATGTTACCTACATTGGTCAACTTGATTCCCTTTTTTCTTATAGAAAGGGAGGTCCCAGGGTGCACCATCCACATCTCCAGCATGCCGTGTCCATCCCTGGATGGGAGCTTCTAGGCTCCCTGCCTTGGGCTCAAGAGAGCAGCTCAGGGACCAGCGCTTAGAGAACTCAGGGAAGATGGGCTCTTCTGCATTCTCCCTTCTTGGGCAGTATCCTAAAAATGGATACACTGTTGATTTTTTTTTTAATTAACAGAATTATTGCAATTTTGTTGTTCTGCATTCAGATGGGGGAAAGGCCGTTTTAAAAAATCACCTCGATCAAAATCCCCAGCTACAGTGGAACACAACAGAGCCCTCTCGAACATGCAAAGATCCTATAGAAGATATAAACTCCCCAGAACAGTAAGTGCCTTCTCCTTTGGAATTATTGCCAGAGTACTGCACAAGAGTTTACAATTGGCACCATGTTTTCACATGCATTACTTTATTTGAACTCTACGGTAATTTCATGATACAGATCAAATTACAATGCTTATTTTACAGATAAGAAGACTAATACTCAAAGAAGCGAGGTGACTTGCCAAAGCTTACCAGTTGCCAAATGCAAGGGATAGGGTTTGAACTTGGGTCTGTCCAATGTCAAATCCCATGTTCTCTTCCTTTGTTGGGCTTCCCAGATGGCTCAGCAGGAGACTCCACCTGCAGTGCAGAAGACATGGGTTTAATCCCTGGGTCAGGAAGATCCCCTGGAGAAAGAAATGGCAACCCACTCCAGTATACTTGCCTGGAGAATCCCATGGGCAGAGGAGCCTGGCCGGGCTACAGTTCACAAAGAGTGGGACATAACTGAACCAACTGAGCAGGCACACAGCCTTTGTTACATGTAAAATGAATACATTTACTTAACACTAATTTACTGAGACCTATATGTATCAAGCACAGAAGTGAAGAAAACAAATAAAAATCCTTCCCTTCATGGAGTTTACCTTCTATCTGGCAAGACAATAACTTAACAAAAAAGCAAATCCCTGTATGTAAATGATAGGTGCTTTGGAGAAAAATTAAGAGAGTATAATTTTACACAGGGAAGTCAGAGCAGGCTCAGTGAGAATGTGACATCTAAGCAAAGCCCTGGACATCTCTGGCAGCTTTGTCCCCACTGGTAATTTTTAGTTCTTCCCAGTTTACAACAGATTAGAAGCAGCAATTAGAAATGTCAACCCTGAAACTTGCTCCCTAGGAAGTGACAACATGGGGGGAGGAGCCAGCAAAAGGAGCCCATTCACCAACTGCAGTGTCATTTGGGGCCATGTAGTCACAGAGTTAAGAGCCTCTCGACCCACTTAGCTCCAAGGCCTTGAAGCTGATGGGTCCAGTATAATCACTGATGGTTAATGGCATTCATCAGTGACCTACCTATGAGTTCCGTGCACTAGAATGCAAGCACCTTGAAAGTAAGGTGTAAGTCCTTCCTATGTTCCTTGGATTGAACACAGCTTCTAGCACTGAATTAATGAAAAAGCAAACAGGATCCTAACAGACAGCAGAGCACATGGCTCTGACAGCAACACACAGATCCCACGCTGCTCAGGGTGCTCAGGCACAACACCCTTTCCCAGGTCAGGTTCATTCTCCAGCTCCCTATTTTCCTGGACTCTTTGCCAACACCAATGACATTATACAAGTTCAACTTGAATTTCAAAATGAGGTCTCCAACACACTAATCTCTCATGAACACTGGGAGACACGATTCTGGCCAGCAGGTCCTTAGGGAGCGGGGGTAGCGCTGCCTCTGGCTCCAAGCGTCTCAGAACCCCACCAACACCCTGCCTACACACCAGGTGCCCTGTGAGTTGATTTACCGCCCCATAAAGCACTGTCTTTCATCAGAAGAAGCCTCACCTTCCCTGGTTCTGGTTGTTTCTGGACCTAGAAGAGCAGGCTCTCTGTACCCTTTCCTCATCTTTATCATGGGAATAGCAATACTTTTTTTGCCTAGTGGCTTCTGTGAAGGTCTAGGGATTTTCCCACCTGAATGGCCTGTGGGACACAAGGAGGCCTAAGAGTTCAGGGAATGCAACTTCCTAGATGCAGTGGAGCATTGTACAAGACACAGCAGAGCAGGGGATCAGTGGCCCGTGCACATCCCCCAAAGCAGTCTTCACAACAACTGAGGTGACTCTGCTGCCTGCTGGCCATGAGGACTAACGAGAAGGCAGGCAGAAGGGTAGGCAGCGAGCAAGGAGTCTCTGCTCCTCCTCTGTCATCCTGCTTACCCAGCCCCAGGTTTTTTGTTTGTTTTTTTTTTTACTGCATTTCTTGGAATTTGCCAAGGGTTCTGGGGGCTCAGAGGAGGAAAGAGCTCATCTTCTGGTGGTGGGGGTGGGGGTAGTACAAAACAGATGACATTTAAACTGGACCTTAGAGGGAAAGCAGAGGAAGAGCTTTCTAGGCTGGGAAAACAGCATGTGCAGAGGCTTGGAAGACTGCCCATAAGCAGGGTTTTGGGGAAAACTAGCCACAAGAGGGTAAAATTTTTGGTGGGAGCAGGTAGAATATTCACCTGAAGAACCTGGCAAGAAGCAGATCTTGGGGAGCCCTGAATGCCCCATTCCAGTGTAGGAAAGAGTACACTAGTCACCAAAGAAGCCACAAGACCAGGAAGGAACCTTTTGGAATTGGCCAGCATCAGGGACGCCAATGAGCAAGGACAGAGCAGCTGAGAAGCCTTTCAGGGATGGAACCCAAAGCCAAGTCCATTTGCAGACTTGCAAGAGTAGAGAACTGTCTGTGTTTGCAGCAAAGCCCTGTTCAAAGGGTAAAGTCTTGTTCTTAGGAAGCACTGGAAGCTCAAGAAGCCTTGCCTCCTCCCTGCTTACTGTCACCGTGGTTATTGCCGGGCAGCAGTTGGCACAGGTAGGCCTGCATTAAACACCTGCCAGATAGGTAAGTGACTGGATGACAGGAAGTCAGACCCTGGACTGAGAGAGAACTGCACTCCCTACCATCAGCTTCTTGACCCAAGCGAGTCCAGGGCCCTTCCTGGTGAGCACAACCAGCCAGCATTCACTAACACTCCTCCCTTCTTTTCTCCCTGCCGCAGCATCCAGCGCCGGCTGTCCCTCCAGCTCCCCATCCTCCACCACGCCTACCTCCCGTCCATTGGAGGCGTGGACGCCAGCTGTGTCAGCCCCTGCGTCAGCCCCACCGCCAGCCCCCGTCACAGACACGTGCCACCCTCTTTCCGAGTTATGGTCTCGGGCCTGTAAGGGTGGGAGGCCTGGGGCCGGGGCCTCCCCCATGACAGAACCACACAGAGCAGAGGCAGCTGCTGCAGGAACACTGTCAGCTCTGGCTGTGGAGAAGCTGGCGCCACGGCTGGCCTTGTGGGACTACTCAGATGGCATGCGGTGCACAGGATGGGGGGTACTTGGCACCTGACCTCGCGCCTTATTTGTGAAGTTTTTATTCTTTCACAAAGAAGAGGAATGAAAATGACCTCTTCCTTCATGTCTGCAAAGGAAGAGGAGCTAGGATATTTGAAACTTTGCAAAAAAAAAAAAAAAAATCCTAGACAAGGAGAAAGTCGCTAGAACTCCAGCTAGAAGTCACTGAGTGGCCCTGAGCAGCCTTGAAAAGAGGCGAAGGCTTCTGGAGAAACCGCCTCTGCCTCTCCACACATGCCACTGGCTGTGGCCCCCCAGGCCAGCCCTTCTCCCCTCTGGGGAAGGAGGCAGGCAGGGCAGCCAGGCCTCCAGCGGCCAGTCCAGCCAACCGCAGCCTTCCTGGAACAGGGAGTCTTGTGGGAAGCAGGGCCGGGCATAGCTCTGCGGGCCGAGGGCTGGGGTACCGGAGTAGGCTGACTCACACATTAACACAATAACACCCATTCCGGGACCGTGGGGATTTAGGGCACGTCACTGCAGACACGCTCTGCAGCATTCACCCACAGTCGGCCATGTCTTTGTGTTCCTATTAGGTGCTCCCCATAATAAGGGGAGCACCCCAGCTAATCATAGAATGTCTGTTCCCAGCAAACACGATAAAGAAAGATTGTGCACTTTAACCTCTCTCATCAGGGCCCAAGGGCTGGCTGGGGTTTTGTTTTGTTCTTTTTCCACTGACTTTGTTTCTGACCAAAGTGAATCTGGGGCATCTGCTAGAGAACACCCCTGTAGTCATGGGGAGAGTGTTAGCTGAGCACTTCCCTTACCTTCCAGAAGGCAGCCTTCATCCAGACAAGCTGGCAGGCTCTGCCCTAGTCGGGGGTGAGGGGCGGGGTGGGGTAATCAATCAGCATACTGATTCTCATTCATAAGATCACTCTTCGCTTTTAAAGGAACCCCAAAGAGCACTGGCCTGGGAGTGACAGACCTGGGTTCAGGCCCTTGCTCCACTGCTAACTCCTTCCATGACCTTGGGCAGGTCTCTTGTGTCTCTCTGAGCCTGTTTTCCCTCACTAACAAACTGGGGTTGAAATAACACCCGTCCTGCCTACCTCACAGGGTCGCTCTGAGGATCAAAACTTGATCTTGTCCAGAAAAGCTTCCTACTGATCAGTGAAGCGGCCCTGACCCGTGAGGTATCAGGATGACCATGACCTTCAGCCCTCAGGACAGTCAGGGCTGCGGCCCAGAGAAGCACCCAGCACAGCCCTCTGCCAGGATCCACCCAGCTGGAGAGGGGCTCCCGATGACTTTTGTGACATTCCTAGACAGGTTCATTCTCTGCTAAAGAAAGGCCTGAATGACAATGTCTGGGACGTCTGCACAGCTGAGCAGTCGCTCAACTCCCTAAAGAAACCTAATGGCAGCTCCAACAGGCAGGCAATAATCTCTTCCCAGAGCGCGGAAGCCAGGGATACAGCGCTGTCACCACCAGGTTTTGACAAAAGGGCCCATGGGCGTCTCAGCCGTCGCCAACATTTCAAAACACCCTATTTCACGTAGCATAGCATTCCCCCCCGCTCCCCCAAAGAGAGGTTATGGAGGAACGTAGCTTTTAGGGGGAAAAAAAAATGTTAACACATCACAGGTCAAGTTGAAGTCACTGTTTAGGCACTAAAAATCGGTGTTGTCACTCACTGTGTATTACAGTATTTACTTGCTTTCTTGATTTCACCAAACCAGATTTAATTTAAAGGATCACATTTAATTTTTCAAGGGGAAAGAGACAATTCATTGTACATAATGTATACACACACACACACACAGAAAAATAACAATACCTGTAGAAATATTAATCCAGCATAGCAGGAAAAAAAACAAAAGTATCGGACAGTCGGAGGTGAGTGTGTGCATCCGTGACCCGTTGTGACTCCTGAGCGTGCACAGTCTTCTAGAGTAACCCACACAGTACATTCTCTGTCTTAATGATACTGTAGGTTCACCCAATTTTTTTTTAATTTCCCCACAAATAACAAGACCCACAGAAGTGACTCTAGCTATTTAACGGTTCTGTTCTTTTATATGCAGCAAACACACCATACATTTCCTAAGAGGCTTCAGCCTGAAGGTGTTTTCCAATGAACGTTAGTGCACAAATGCTTTAAATTAGACTGGAACTGCCAGAATCAAATGTAAATGAGGAGTTTCTCATACCCCTATTGCATGGTATAAATTTTTAATAAATTGTTGCAAATTTGTTTTTATGAATAAAAGGAAAAAAACTGTCTTTAATGCCTACTCTTCCCCAAATGCAGGTCAAATCAGGCCATAGCCTTCTGCTCAGAAACTCGCGGGGTAGCTCTGGGGGAGTCTGGCCAGCATGTCCCTTCCTTCAGATGCTGCCTCTGCAGACAGGAGCAGAGCAGCCCTACTGCCTTCTGGTGATAGGTCCTGGGGAGGGAACCTGACCTCAGCTGGGCCAGTAAGTCTCTTTCCAAGGCAGAGAAGTTGCCCACAGAAGAGGAAAATGAAGCCAGCATAGAGAGAAACAGGATCAAGAGATGTGTCCTGATGGTGGTGTCCAAGCACCGGGTCAGCTGTTTCTGAAGGACAGCAGACCCCTGGTCCTCAGATTGTCAGTTCTCTCAATGAATCACTCTTTCTGCCTAGGTTAGTTCAAGTTCAGTTCCCAGTAGTTGCAACCAAAAGGTTCCTGACCAGTTTAGAAGCTCACTGCCTCCCTGGCCCTGACTCCCACTCCAGGCCATGACAGCCTGTGGAGATTTGGTCCCAAGCTCCTTCCAGACACATCACCCACCTCCCCTGGGCCCTACAGACTGCACTTCCTTCACCACACTGGCCCTCAGTCTACAGCTCCATCTCAAGTCCACCCCATCCTTCAAGGTCTCATCCAAAATGCCCTCTTAGTTCCCTCAACCGGAAATGTTCTCTTCTGCTGTCCCTCTCCCACCACACTGGGTACAGGCTCATGCTGGCCCTTCCTCTCCGCCACAGACCACGAGTTCCCCAAGGATGGGAGGTACATCTACTTCCTCCACGTCCCCAACTCCCCCAGCATCAAGCTCTCTCACTGGCTCAGAACAGTCCCTGACGAGGCTCCTGCAGAGTTGAATGTTGTGGCTGAGGCACGTCCATAGTAGTTTCCAGGTCTGGAAGACTAAGCAAGGCCAATGTGGCCAAAGTGGTCCAGGGAGGCCTGAAGCCATGTGACTGGGTGAGAGTCCCCAAAATGGGGGGCTGGACCCACAGACTTCACTAGAAGGCTGGATCCAGGCTGGAGTTTCCTAGTGCACAAGATCCTCAGTAGTGAGCCTAAGGATCAGGTCCTCTGAATCCTGACCACCTTCTACACAGCCCTCCTCTGTGACAGGATGGTCAAGGGTGGGGAACAGGTCCAACAAGTTTATCTAAGGTCACCAAATGAGTCACGGTGAAGGCAGGGACAGAACCAGAATCCTGATTAATCTGCCTTCTCTACCTGATCTAGACTCACAGAAATTAGGAGTTAAGAAGAACCTTATGGGTCAGCTTGTCCAACCCCTCACTTCACACATAGGCTAAGCTGAGGACCAATGACAGGAGCCAAGGTCAAGCAGACAGTCCTGAGAGGGCAGGCATGGAGCCTGGATTTTTCTCACTTTGAGATACAGCTTCTTCCTCACACACGACCCAGAACAACCACAGCAGGGAGACACTGCTCCACCACCTCAGGTTATTGAGAAGTCTTCCTATTTCCCCACTAAATAAGGAATCAACTGAAGAAAACTTTAGCCTTTCTTCCTAACACTTTTGAAAATTCTCACGGGACTGAAGAAAATGCTCATCACCATCATCAGTAGAGTTCTTCATGCCTTGCTTGACCTTGGGGAGCAGCTCTGTGGTAACTGAAGTCTAAAGGACCCAAGAACGGTGGGCACCTCATTCTTTCATTTAGGGGTCTCTTTGACTTTCTTTGGTTATGATTAGCTTGTTTTTGAGGTAAAACTAAAATAAAGACTATTTCCAAGCCTCAAAGAGAAGCATTCCGGAGTTGAAGCACTTTGAGAAAATGCTGGTTGGTAGTCTCCTTACCCTGTGCTGTGGAAATGACCCTGGGATGATATGCTCTGAAGGAAGGTGGGAAAAGTGTCTAGAAAACACTGAACCTGGGGCACCAGCCAGAGCCCTGACCTTCCAGACTGTTCTCCATGCTCAGCAGTCTCCTCTCTAGAAGAATCCTCATGGGATCTGACTCCAGAGGCTCAGAAGCCAAGGACAGGGAGAGGAGGTGGTGCTGGGTTTTAAAAAAAAAAAAAGAAAGAAAACATACCAGTAGTCACTGGCTGCTCTGCCTGTCCTGCCCATTCCTGCCCCTCCCCTGGCAACACAGCTCTGTTTGTTAGGGGAGGAGAGGGACCTATGGGAGGGACCCTGAAGGAACCATCCTTGCTCCCTTCCCTGGACACAGAAAGAAAGTGAAAGTCACTCAGTTGTGTCCCAACTCTTTGTGACCACATGGACTATATAGTCCATGGAATTCTCTAGGCCAGAATACTGGAGTGGGTAGCCTTTCCCTTCTCCAGAGGATCTTCCCAACCCAGGGATCAAACCCAGGTCTCCCACATTGCAGGCAGATTCCTTACCAGCTGAGCCACAAGGGAAGTCCCATTCCCTGGACACACAGATTGGCTTAAAGATGTGCTCATTACCTAAGCCCAGCCAATCAGAGCCCTTCCAGGGTTTCAGCCAGAGTTTAGTCTCAAATCTTGCCTTACAACTGGAGAGAAATGAAAAAAGAGAAACAGCTCTGACATCATCTGGGCTCAAGGATCAGCAATCCCTAAAGACATACTTGCCTTTGAGGCTCTCTGTTGTCTGAAACTTTGATAATTCTGCCCCCCTCTTTTCCCTTAGCTATGAGGAGACATTAGGAAAATATATCCGTTCCCACACCCACCACTGAGCAAAGAGGGCAGGTAAGGGGAGAGGGGGCCTTAGAAGCCTAAGGAGGCTAAGGCAGGCCCAGTGTGGGTCAGGCTGTGTAGCCCCAGGAAGGAGCTGTCTGTTCCATGCTCTCTGAGCTTGTCCTCTGCCTATGCCCCATCTCCCTGACTGGTTACACCTTACTTGGTCCTGAGCAGTAGGGTCTCTGAGGTTCTGGGCATTAATGATTAACACAGTCTCTTGAAGAGAAAATTAGTCCCTACCCAACCTGTACCCCATGCCCTAAACCTCTGCCAAGTCCCATAGCCTCAGTCACAATGGGTCTAAACTCTTACAGGCCTGGGTGGGTCCTGCCTGGACATGACTATTCACCACCTGGTTCCTCCAGGTCCCAATTCCAAGGGCCCCAAACCCCCAGAGGGCATCTACTAAGCCCCTCCCTGCTTTCTGTCAGGGCCTGTGCTGGGAACATGGGAACAGCAGTGAACAGGACACGTGTCTCACAGAGTAACAGGGGAGCAGGTGCATAAAGAAGAAACAAAGACAGCATGTAATAAGCTCAAAGTGGGAAGCTCAGAATGGGCAGCCAGAGGATGCTTCCTGGGGGTGTAACCTCCCTACAGGTCTGCCTTCCTGGGCATGTGATGGTATAGTTGCTTCCAAGAGTCCAATACTTAGCTTAATGTTTTGCTCATTTTGAAATTCAATATTTTCATTTTGTACTGAGTCCCACACATTGTGTAGCCAGTTCTACACCTAGACCTGAAGGTGAGAAAGAGCTAGCCAGCAAAAGAGGGAAGGGAGAGTGGGGATGGGGTGGGAACTGGTCGTCCTCCTCCTGCAGAATGCACACACCAACGGACTGCTGGGGCTGCCCTGATGCTCCCCGTTTAGGCCGACTGGGTTATCCTATGTTAATCATCTACACTGGAATCCATGCGGCCTCCGATGCCGGAAGGTTCAGACAGCATTCATCCTATGTACAATGACATGGGTCACAGATGAAAATCTTCAGATCTGGGTGCAGATTTCTACTCCCCAACTCATCTGGCTATGTAGCTTTGGATAATTCACTCAACCTCTCTGAGCTTCTGGTTCCACATCTGTAAAATGGGCATATCTCACCCAAGGGCTCATGTAGGTGAAAGTGCTTTGTAAGCACTAAGCTGATATTTGTTTTATTCCCAGACAAGAGGAATGTAAAGTGAAGAGCTTCAATCAGTGCAGGGTGCAGCCCACAATCTAACTCCCTCACAACAGAATGCATCTTGGGAAGGACATTCATTGTTAGGGAGACTACCTTGACAAGAGGTGGGGGAGAAAAGTGAGATTCTGAAGACAAGGCTAAAAGAGAGAGAGAAGAACAGTTCCATTTGAAAGGACTAGAAATTTAGGAGTAGAAGGAAAGAGAAAGGTGAGAGAGGAAGAGAGCAGAGTGGCCAAAAGATCTGGAAGAACAGAAGCATTAAACATTTGATGTCAAGTCATTTTGTTCAGTCACTAAGTCATACCCGACTCTTTGGTCACCCTATGGACTGCAGAATGCCAGGCTCCCCTGTCCTTCATTTGCTATAAAATAAAATCTCCTCTACCCTTCCCTACACTCTCTCCCACAAAATACCCCTAAACCTTCAGTAAAGTTTACTATACAAGTAGAAGTCTTAGGGGTTTTAGTGGAAATGAAAGAAAGGGACAAATTCTACATCTGGATGGAAGTCAAAGTAGGGATAAAAGAAGATGCAGAGGGGAAAATAATCTCTCTGCACAAGCAGAAACAGGGAACCAGAGGTTAGCCTAAGTACAAGGTCTGTGGAAATCCACACATATACCGGAAAGGCACTGGCCTTCCAGAGTCAGGTATGGTAGGGATGGGAAGTTTGGATTAATCCCCTCCAGATCTCACTAGGCAGTGTAACCCCTGCTGACATCCAGGTTACATAAGTAACAGGAAACACTTTATCCCTTAGAGACATCTCAAAGATCCTGACTGCAAAGGCAGAAATACTAGAAAGTAGCTCAGTCTGTAAAGAATCTGCCTGCAGTGCAAGAGACCCAGGTTCTATCCCTGGGTTGGGAAGATCCCCTGGAGAAGGAAATGGCAACCCACTCCAGTATCCTTGCCTGGAAAATCTCATGGACAGAGGAGCCTGGCGGGCTGTAGTCCACGGGGTTGCAAAGAGTCGGGCATGACAGAGCAACTAGCACACGGCCAGTAACACTGTGGTCAACTGGATCACAAAATCAAGTCCACACACAAAGCTCTGGTGGGGGTTAAAACTGGAGAAGCCACCAGCCTGCAGACTGGTGGTGTTGAAGAGCTGTCAGTTGGGCAGGCTTTGATTTTGAAGTCATGCTCAAGGTCTCTGCTCTGGTCCACCACACCCTAACAGGACAGTTAGAGCCCTCCACCAAGAGGAAGAACATTTGCTTCCTTCCATCTGAATTCCAATGCAAAAGACCTAGGGTAGTACTTGAAACCACAGGGATACCTTTTAAAATGCATTAGGTAACTTGCTTTATTATACAGCAAGTTACCTAAATATGTTCAAACTAAATGTAAACTCATGCTTATATCTTCCATATAAAAGCCAAATAGACTTAGACTTAAATGTACAGAAAATGACAAGACCAATAAAAACATCTTAACAACACAGATTTAAAGGAATAAATGAGGTTTTGCTGAAAAATAAGTTGCAGCTCTTAACACAAGCACAGTACCAACTGTTCCTAGGCGTGTCTCTTTGAGTTCAGCCTGCCTGGTGTGATAACTCAATTATCACACTGCTTTTCTTTATTTAAACTACGGTGAAAACTTCATTTATTCAGCACACTGTAATATCATTTGGCCTTCACTCAACTCTAACACATCACTTCTCTATTAAATCCACCTTTGTTTTTTTCTCATGAGCTACTGACAATCGTGGGGCCGTCCAGATAATATACACAAATCGAATGGTGATTGAGTGCTGATGCTCATTAAGCACTAGGCGCAGGGCTTTGCAAGCATAATCTCACCTAGATCTCACGGGGACCCCAGAGTAGGAACGATTATTGCCACACTTCTGCAGCTAAAGGCACTCAGGCACAGGGTGTAAGTGCTGTCCTGTATCACACAGCTGGGATGGAGAAAGGAAATTTGAACACATCAGTCCAAGGCCGGAATATACCCTTTATACTTTTTAAATAGCCTAGGGGTTCCCTGGTGGCTCAGAGGGTAAAGAATCCACCTGCAATGCGGGAGACCTGGGTTCAATCCCTGGGTTGGGAAGATCCCCTGGAAGAGGGTATGGCAACCCATTCCAGTCTTCTTGCCTGAAGAATCCCCATGGACAGAAGAGCCTGGCAGGCTACATACAGTCCATGGAGTCGCAAAGAGTCAGGACATGACTGAAGCAACTGAGCACAGCACAACAAATAGCCTCAATAGAATTAGCTGGACTCAGATGACCCAGAATATACCTATTTAATTTGTTTTATATGATCTTAACGGAGAAGGCAATGGCACCCCACTCCAGTACTCTTGCCTGGAAAATCCCATGGATGGAGGAGCCTGGAAGGCTGTAGTCCATGCGGTCGGTGAGGGTCGGACACGACTAAGCGACTTCACTTTCACTTTTCACTTTCATGCATTGGAGAAGGAAATGGCAAGCCACTCCAGTGTTCTTGGCTGGAGAATCCCAGGGACGGGGGAGCCTGGTGGGCTGCTGTCTATAGGGTCATACAGAGTCAGACACGACTGAAGTGACTTAGCAGCAGATGATCTTAAAATGAAAACACAGGTAAACCTATTTGTGGTTACCTCCCACAAGAAGCCTGCACAAGCCCCTGGCCTAATCTCACCCACTAGGGAGCAGACACCAGAAGCAAGAAGACATACAATCCTTCACTTTGCAGAAAGGAGTCCACAAATACAGAAAGTTGAACAAAATTAGATAACATAGAAATATGTTCCAAACAAAGGAACAAAAGAAAACCCCAGAAGAATAACTAAGTGAAGTGAAGATAGGTAATCTACCTGAAAAAGAATTCAGAACAATGATGATCCAAGATCTCAGAAAAAGAATGGAGGTACAGACCAAGAAAATATAAAAAGTATTTAGCAAAAAGCTAGAAGATTTAAAGAACAAACAGACATGAACAATAACTGAAATGAAAAATACACTAGAAGGAATCAATAGCAGAATAAATGCGGCAGAACAATTAAGTGACCTGGGAAACAGACTAATGGAAATCACTGCTGTGGAATAGAATAAAAAAAATAGAATGACAAGAAATGAGGTTAGTCTAAGAAACCTGTGGGACAACATTAAATGCATCAACATTCATATTATAGGGGTCTCAGAAGGAGAAGAAAGAAAGGACCTGAGAAAATATTTGAAGAGATTTTAAAAATGTGAAAAACTCACTGACATGTGAAAAATTCCCTGACATGGCAAAAGAAACAGTCACCCAAGTCCAGGAAGCGCAGAGAGTCCCAGGCAGGATAGACCAAAAAGGAACACAGCAAGACACATAATAATCAACCTGACAAAAATGAGACAAAGAAAAAAAAAATTAAAAGCAACAATGGAAAAGCAACAAATAACATACAAAGGAATTACCATAAGGTTATCAGCTGATTTCTCAGTAGAAATCATGCAGGCCAGTAGGAAGTGGCACAATATATATTTCAAGTGATGAAAGGGAAGAACCTACAACCAAGAATACTCTACACCCAGCAAAGCTCTCATTCAGATTCAACAGAGAAATCAAAAGGTTTACAGACAAGCAAAAGCTAACAGAATTCAGCACCACCAGACCAGCTCTGCAACAAATGCTAAAGGAACTTCTCTAACAACTTTTCTAGAAACAAGAGAATTACAAATGGAAAAGCCCATTGGTAAAAGCAAACATACAGTAGAGATAAGAAATCATGTGCATACAAATATGGTATCAAAGCCAGCAAGGTTTTATACTCTTTCATGAGGAGAGTACAAATGCAGAACATTGGAAATGCAGTTGAAATTAAGATAACCAACTTAAAACAATCTTGTATATATACAGACTGCTATATCAAAATTTCATGTTAACTGCAAACCAAAAATCTACAACAGATACACACACACACACAAAAGAAAAAGCAATCCTTGATGGTCAAGGAGTTCCCTGGAAGTCCAGTAGTTAGGACTTGGCGCTTTTACTGTGGGAGCCTGGGTTCAATCTCTGGTTAGGGAACTAAGATCCCTCAAGCCACAAGGGCACAACCCCAAAAAAAAAAAGAGAGAGAGAGTCATCAGATTACAAGAGAACAAAAGAAAAAGGGAATTAAAAAAAAAAAAAACAGCTACAAAAACAAATCCAAAGCATTTAACAAAATGGCAACAAGAACAAACATATCAATAACTATCTTAAGTGTAAATATAGTAAATGCTCCAACCAGAAGACAGAGACTGGCTGAATGGATACAGAACCAAGACTCATATATATGCTGTCTACAGGAGACTCACTTCAGATCTAAGGACACAAACAAAGTGAGGGGATACAAAAAGGTATGCCATGCAAATGGAAATGAAAATTGGAGTAGCAATACTCATATCAGACAAAATAGACTTTAAATAAAGACTGCTGTATGAAGGACTTCCCTGGTGGTACAGTGGTTAAGAATCTGCCTTCCAATGCAGGGGACTTGGGTTCAATCCCTGGTTGGGGAACTAAGATCCCATTAGCCACAATGAGAGAAGTCCACACACCACCACGAGAGAAGCCCACAAGCGGCAAAAAAGATCCAATGCAGCCAGGGAAGAAAAACCACAATGAGAAACCACCTCACACCAGTCAAAATGGCCATCATTAAAAAGTCTACAAATAATAGATGCTGGAGAGGGTGTGGAGAAAAGGGAAGCTGTTGGGAGGAAGATAAACTGGTGCAGTCATTATAGAAAACAGTCTGTAGATTCCTCAAAAAACTAAAAATAAAGTTGCCATATGATACAGCAATCCCATTCCTGGGCATATACCCAGACAAAACCATAATTCAAAAAGATACACGTACCCTGTGTTCACAGCAGCACTATTTACAATAGCCAAGACACGGAAGCAACCGAAACGTCCATCAACAAATCAACGGATAAAGAAGATGTGTTACATATATAAGCAATGTAGTATGACTCAGAAATAAAAAAGAATGAAACAATTTCATTTGCAGCAACATGAATGGACCTAGAAATTACCCTGTTAAGCCAAGTCAGTCAGAAAGACAAATACCATTTGATATCACTTATATGTGGAATCTAAACTGCCACACAAATGAACATATCTATGAAACAGAAACAGACATTCATAGAGAACAGACTTGTGATTCCCAAGGGAAGGGAGGTGGAGAAAGGAAGGATTTGGAGTTTGAGATTATTAACAGCGGATACAAACTAGTAGTACATATAGGATGGATAAACAAGGTCCTACTGTATAGCATAAGGAAGCATATTCAATATCCTGTGATAAACCAGAATGAAAAAGAATATGAAAAAGAACATATGCTGCTACTGCTGCTGCTAAGTCACTTCAGTCGTGTCCGACTCTGTGCGACCCCATGGACTGCAGCCTACCAGGCTTCTCCGTCCATGGGATTCTCCAGGCAAGAACACTGGAGTGGGTTGCCATTTCCTTCTCCAATGCATGAAAGTGAAAAGTGAAAGTGAAGTCGCTCAGTCGTGTCCGACTCTTAGAGACCCCATGGACTGCAGCCTACCAGGCTCCTCTGTCCATGGGATTTTCTGGGCAACAGTACTGGAATGGGGTGCCATTGCCTTCTCCCAAAAGAACATAGATATATGTATAAAACTGAGTCACTCTGCTGTACAGCAGAAGTTAATTCAACACTGTATATCAACTATACTTCAATAAAGTTTTTTTAAAAAGAGGAAACCCATGCATTGAACCCCTTCCCTCTCACAACTTCATGCTACAATGGCTCACCCAATAGGGGGAAATGCATATAACAATTCTACCTAGACCATTTCTTGAAACTAGAGAAAGTGTCTCATGCACATTTATCAAAGCTCAAGCAGTCTGCACTGTATGGGAAGAACCCGGGGAAGGGAGAAAATCCAGGCCACCCTCTTCCCACTGTTTGTAGAGGTTACTTCAAAGTAACTTCTAACTTAGCACTGGGAAAGCATGGTGGACTGCTACCAGCATTTCTGGATTTGATTTTAGAGCCTCCATTCTGAGTTCAAAGGGCCACCAGATGTGAGGCTGTTATCTTAATGCAGGGCATATACGGAGTTGTGATTTCATGTGATTTCTGCAGAGCAGGCCCAACATGCATGTTCACTCACTAATCACTTCTGACCCCATACATACAGCCTGAAGGATGGTAGAGTGGGGACTTGTTGGTCAAAAGTAGAGGAAGTAAGAAACTGTAGAGTTCATGGAGCAACAGCCATCACTTTCCCATGCCCTAGGGAGCAAGGTGGGCATTAGACATGTTCTCCTACCCCTGTAGGACTAGGGGCACCCGAAGTATTTGTACATACCTTCTCCCCTTCAGCAATAAAGGACTGGCAACACCTTTTATCTGAAATTTCAGAACCATTGGACTGCCCAATGCCTAGAGCTGGTGCTGCTAGAGTGTGGAGAAAGGGGCTGGAAAAGATGGCCCAGCCTGAGGGGAGGAGGAGGGCCAGGGTAGCCAGTAGCATTCCCATAAAGTGGATTAAAATAGGATATAGGTTTCCCATGGGCTGAATGGACACTGAGGAAGGTTGTGGGGGTTTCAGCTATCTTAAGAGGCTGAGGAGAGAGGAGAAGGCTGAGCTTCCAGAGTAGGCTTCTGTATCTCCTTCTGTTCTGAGCATCTCAGGGTCCCAGAGTAAACACCTATCATCTTCAAAGAAACTCCTTTCTCAGTAAAACCCCTCCACTTTTCCAGATGGCTTTGCAAAAGTGAGATCTTTCTTTCCCCATTCTCTGATGGACCCAAAATATGTCAAAGGAGGAAGATAGGACTTGGCAGGACAGACGTCCCTATTTGCTTGGCCTCTTGGAGATCAAAGTTACAAAGTGTGTACAAGAGCTGCCTTACCCTCATACCTGCAGTTCTCGTCATGAGGCTTCTGGACAAGCAGCTCTGGAGGACAGGAACCAGAGAGTGAGGCCCAGAAACCATGTCATGTCACAGCTGAAGAAAGACGGGGGCAGCGGGGAAGCCCAGCATGACAACTATTACCTCCTGCGGGAAGTCATCATCTAGCAAAGATGTGTCTTACTCCTCATCTCTACAAAGGGACAAAGGAGGACAACCTGCAGCCAGTTCAAAGAGACAGTTTCGGTTCAGCAGAGAGCCTCATGAGGAAGTGGCCACTCTCTGGAAGTGTTCAAATAGGGAGGCTAGAGAGGGAATCCCTATATCAGGTGAGAAGTTGGAATGCGTAAGCCCAAAGACCTTTGTTTGGAGGTTGCAAACTGGTGACATGCATGTCATATGGGGCAAACAGATGCACTTGCTCTTATTTGTACACTGTTTGCCTTCAGAGTGTTTTGTTGTTGCTATTGAAACAGAGCTGAGCAGAGGTGCTCCTTTCCACAGGTCTTATGTTCTTTAGCTCACCATGGCCAGCACCACTCCCCACTCTACCCAATATCACAGCCAAGTGTCCACTGACATTTATTACTCTGCCTGCACTACAGGGTTTTCCCCTTGTACTCAACCCACTTAACCCACGTATATTATTACTTGCCTTTTCTCTGCAGGTGAGTGATCAAGTGACTTTGGCTGTATTCTACTAACTCTCAACCTTCACTTGAAACAGTAGGATAGAGCTATGTTATCTCAATTCTCCCTCTCTCCCTGTGCTCCCAAAGATTTGCAGTGCATGTGAACAGCACAGAAAATCACCAAATGGCTGTTTGCACTCAGCCCTTGAGCGAGATTCCCAATAACCCAATGGAAAGGAGAAAGGCAGCTCCTGAAACGTGCATGGACTAACGGGTCATGCGCCCATCACCATACACACCACCTCCAGGACAGTGGCCACTTTATGTCTTTCAGTTCAGTTCAGTTCAGTTGCTCAGTTGTGTCCAACTCTTTGTGACCTCAGGACTGTAGCACGCCAGGCTTCCCTGTCCCTCACCAACTCCCGGAGCCTGCTCAAATTTATGTCCATCAAGTCGGTGATGCCATCCAACCATCTCATCCTCTGTCGTCCCCTTCTCCTCCTGTCTTCAATCTTGCCCAGCATCAGGGTCTTTTCCAATGAGTCAGTTCTTCACATCAAGTGGCCAAAATATTGGAGCTTCAGCATCAGCCCTTCCAATAATATTCAGGACCGATTTCCTTTAGGATTGACTGGTTTGATCTCGTGCAGTCCAAAGGACTCTCAAGAGTCTTCTCCAACACCACAGTTCAAAAGCATTTACATTTTTAAAGAAACATTATTCTTCCTTGAAGGAAGATTACTATCTAGTTGACTACCTTTTAGAAGAGTTCAGAGCATCCTGTTAATGACCTGCAATAAATAGAAAAACTATCTTATCTGCAAGACTGGAATAAAAATTAGAGATTTTGGACAATTTTGGATCAAAAGAATGCTGAGAGTCCTACTAGCTCAAAAAACCTATGATTCCTAAAACTCATACTAATAATAGTAGCCAACACTTACTACATGCTTTCTATAGGCCAGACACTATGTAAGCACTTTAGGTGGTTTATCTCACATGTAAAAACACTACAGAATAGGTATTAAGATTATCCTTAGTTATAACTGAATCACTTTGCTGTATACTTGAAACTAACTCAACATTGTAAATTAACTGTGAAAAGTGAAGTCACTCAGTCGTGTTCGACTCGTTGTGACTCCATGGACTGTAGCCTACCAGGCTCCTCTGTCCATGGGATTTTTCCAGGCAATAGTCCTGGAGTGGACTGCCATTTCCTTCTCCAGCGGATCTTCCCCACCCAGGGATGGAACCCAGGTCTCCTGCATTGTAGAAAGACGCTTTACCGTCTGAGCCACCAGGGAAGCCAAATGGGACTCAGATGGGCTCAGATGGTAAAGCGTCTGTCTACAATGCAGGAGACCCGGGTCGATCCCTGGGTTGGGAAGATCCCCTGGAGAAGGAAATAGCAATCCACTCCAGGACTACTGCCTGGAAAATCCCATGGACAGAGGAGCCTGGTAGGCTACAGTCCATGTGGTCACAAAGAGTCGGATAGGACTGAGCAAATTAACTGTACTTCAAACAAAAAAATATACTTTTTAATTTCTTAAAAAAGATTATCCTCAGAAATACAGAAGAAGAAACTCAGGCACAGAGAGGTTAACTAACTTGTCCAAAGTCACACATCTAGTGATGACAGGGCCAGAATTTAAATCCAGACAGTCTAACTCCAGAGATGCTAGAGAAGAAATGATGAAAGTGCCAGATTTGATAGTTTCCCATAGGAATTTCTTTTCCCTACCCATTAACTGATGTGGCTACATTTCTGGCCAAGCCCACCAAGAACACAAAATACAAGAGGTTCGGATTTTCATTTCTCTGATTTACAAATCTGTGAAAATTAAACAAAAAATACTCTCCCACATTATTTGATTCTTTAAAATATAAAACAATTAAAAAGGAAAGTTTCCTTGGAACTGAAGTTCCTTTTCCAGAATCTGGTTTACATTCAGAATTCGAAAGGGAATATAAAATAAAACTGTTCAATGTCAGGTCATTTCTTTCAAGAGTCTACAACTAAATGCTATGCAGTGTGTGCTGGACACATGGAACTGAGTTTCCATTATGTTCAATCATGCAAAATTTGATCAATGTAGTGGACACCTGTTATGTTACAGTGACCCTGCCAGGTAGCTGGGAAGCCTATCTTAACTTCTGAGATCATGTGACATTATGAAGTATACATGCAAAACTAAACATTGTTTCTCTGTCTACCTACTTCAATATTTTTATAGGAAAACTGTCAGTGAGAATCTTATTTGCAAATGACTTGTGTGTTTAAGTAAAACTAAAAAATAAATTTAAATAAAATTCCCTTAAAATTATGTATTTGGGAAAACTAGACAGCTACATGCAAAAATAACCAAACTGGAATACTTTCTCACAGCATGCACAAGAATAAACTCAAAATGGATTAAAGACTTAAAAAAACATAGGGAGTATGCTCTTTGACATCAATCTTGGCAGCATTTTTTTTTTTTGGACGTTTCCTTAGGCAAGGGAAACAAAACCAAAGTAAACAAATGAGACTACTTCAAACCAAGAAACTTTTGCACAGTGAAGGACACTATCAACAAAACAAAAACGGTGCCAACTGAATGAAAGAAAATATTTACAATCAACTTATATGATAAGGGGTTAAGATTCAAAATACACAAATAACTCATACAACTCAACATTTAAAAAACAAGCAATCCAATTAATAAACGGGCAGCAGAGATCTGAACAGACATTTTTCCAAATAAGACATACAGATGGCCAACAAGCATATGAAAAGATGCCCAATATCATAATCATCAGGGAAATGCAAATTAAAATTACAATGAGCTATCACCTCATCCATAGGAATGGCTATTATCAAAAAGATAACAAATAGTAAGTGTTGGTAAAGTTGTGCAGAAGAGAGAAGCCTCATGCACTGTTGGTGAGAATGTAAATTGGTGCAGCCACTAGGAGATTCCTCAAAAAATTAAAAATAGAACTACCATACAATCCAGCAAACACTAATTTGAAAACAATACGTGCACCTCTATGTTCACTGCAGCATTATTTATAATAGCTAAGATATGAAACCAAGCTAAGTGCCCATCAACAGATTAATGGATAAAGAAGATCTGGCATATATACACAATGGAATATTACATAGCCACAAAAAGGAATGAACTCTTGCCATTAGTGACAACACAGATAAAGCTAGGCCATTATGCTAAGTAAAAACAAAATCAGACAGAGAAAAGTAAACACTGTATGATTTCACTTATATGCAGAATCTAAAAAAAGAAAAGTGGGATTTCCCTGACAATCCAGTGGTTAAGTCTCCTAGCTTCCACTACAGGGGGAGAGGTTTGATCCATGGTTGGGGAACTAAGATCCTTCATGCCAGGTGGTGTGGCCAAAAAATTAAACTAAATAAAACAAATTAATAAATATAACAAAACAGAATCAGGGTTTTTGAAACAGATGCAAAGAACAAACAGGTGGTTGTGAGAGAAGAGGGGGTCGAGGGGGGAGAGAAATAGGTGAGGGAGATTTAAGAGGTACAAACTTCCAGTTGCAAAATAAATGAGTCACAAGAATGTAATGTACAGTCTGGGGGATATAATCAATAATTATTTAATCTTTGTATGGGGACAGAGTATAAATAGATTTCCTGCAGTGATCACTTTGAAATGTACTGAAATATCAAATCACTATGTTGTGTATAAGAAACTAACACAGTGTCTTAAGTCAATTATACTTCAAAAACAAACAAACTCATAAAAAGAGATTAGATTTATGGTTGTCAGAAGTAGGGTATGGTGGGGAATGGATGAAGGAAGTCAAAGGTACAAAATTTCAGTTATAAGATAAATAGGTACTAGGGATAAAATGTCCATGATAAAGATAATTAATACTGCTGTATGTATGTTATATATGAAAGTTAAGACAGTAAATCCTGAATTCTCTTTACAAGGAAAAAATATTTTTCCATTAAATTTTCTATTTAATTCTGTAACTACATGAGATAATGGATGTTCCTAAACTTATTATGATAATCACTTCATGATGTATGAACTCAAATCATTATGCTATACACCTTAAATTTATTCAGTGCTATAAGTCAATTATATCTCAGTAACAGGAGAAGGCAATGGCACCCCACTCCAGTACTCTTGCCTGGCAAATCCCATGGACGGAGGAGCCTGGTAGGCTGCAGTCCATGGGGTCGCTAGGAGTCGGACACAACTGAGCGACTTCACTTTCACTTTTCACTTTCATGCACTGGAGAAGGAAATGGCAACCCACTCCAGTGTTCTTGCCTGGAGAATCCCAGGGATGGGGGACCCTGGTGGGCTGCCATCTCTGGGGTCGCACAGAGTCGGACATGACTGAAGCGACTTAGCAGCAGCAGCAGCAACACTGAAAGAACAAAATCATAAATATATTTAAAAATAAAAACTGTCAAATAAACATTAATTCTCTGGGCTTATTATCAATTGAAAATATTACTCAAAAATAAATGTTAGACATTATATGATGACATTTTCCTGACCAGAAAGCCTAAAATTTTTAAATCCTATTTTAAATAAGACTGTACTCCTTCCTTAATAAGAGAACTGAAATTGTCGCAAAGTATTAATAAGTAAAAAAACTCAATATTGAAGGCAACTCCAAATTACTTAATAAAAAATGTTCATTAGTGCATGTAATCAACCCTTATATTGAATACAAAGAAATACATGATTTCGTTAAAAGAAAATCTGCTTCTCCTATCCTTCACTAAAAAACAGGCTGAAGGAATATGTAAAATATATATGTTTTAAAGATGTCAAATTATTAACCTTCCTGTTTACAATATATTGTGGGGAAAAGGGAACATTATTTGGTACCTCTTTTAAGCTCTTTGAGGCTTCCCTTGTGGCTCAGCTGGTAAAGAATCTGCCTGCAATGCGGGAGACCTGGGTTGGATCCCTGGGTTGGGAAGATCCCCTCGAGAAGGGAAAGTCTACCCACCCCAGTATTCTGGCCTGGAAAATTCCATGGACTGTACAGTCCATGGGGTCACAAAGAGTTGGACACCACTGAGCGACTTTTACTTCACTTTAAGCCCTTTAGCAAAAGAGCCTGTTTAGTTCAGTTGCTCAGTCGTGTCCAACTCTTTGCAATCCTATGGACTGCAGCACGCCAGGCCTCCCTATCCATCACCAACTCCCGGAGTTTACTCAAATTCATGTCCATTGAGCCGGTGATGCCATCCAACCATCTCATCCTCTGTCATCCCTTTCTCCTCCTGCCTTCAATCTTTCCCAGCATCAGGGTCTTCTCAAATGAGTCAGCTCTTCGCATCAGGTGGCCAAAGTATTGGAGTTTCAGCTTCAGCATCAGTCCTTCCAATGAATATTCAGGACTGATTTCCTTTAGGATGGACTGGTTGGATCTTCTTGCAGTCCAAGGGACTCTCAAGAGTCTTCTCCAACACCACAGTTCAAAAGCATCAATTCTTCGGCACTCAGCTTTCTTCACAGTCTAACTCTCACATCCATACATGACCACTGGAAAAACCATAGCCTTGACTAGATGGACCTTTGTTGGCAAAGTAATGTCTCTGCTTTTAATATGCTGTCTAGGTTGGTCATAACTTTTCTTTTAAGGAGCAAGCGTCTTTTAATTTCATGGCTGCAGTCACCATCTGCAGTGATTTTGGAGCCCCAAAAGATAAAGTCTGTCACTGTTTCCACTGTTTTCCCATCTATTTGCCATGAAGTGATGGGACCAGATGCCATGATCTTAGTTTTCTGAATGTTGAGTTTTAAGCCAACTTTTTCAGAGCCTGGGAACGCCCAATATACCCCAGGACAGTACACCACAAAGGCCACAAGGTGTCGCTTTCTGACAGCCTCTAGCTTTGCATTCTTCAAGGGGAAGGATGTTACTAAATTTTGAGGGGGAAGAAGAGGAAGGATGTTACTGTATTTTGATGCAATAACCAGAAGTGCATCCACTAGAACACACAGCAATTAATGCATCCAGATTAACAGAAGTTTCCCTCTAATATCCCTAAACCTAAAACTTAAATCTATTTTTACCGTCTTCCTCTTCTTTTCCCCTGGAGCAATCCAGAGCATGTTTTTCTGGTTTTTTTGCAACTTGAGGGATCCAAGTTCCTTGACTGGGGATGGAACTCGTGCCCACTGCAGTGGAAGCACAGAGGCCCAACCACTGGCCCACCATGGAATTCCCACCATGAGCATGTTAACATTACTGCAGATTAGGGATACCAACCCCTAAATTTTCCATAGTTACTTTTTAGTCTTCACAAACACTCAATGGGATGCCCTGAGGAGGAATTGTTATCCTTATTTTACTGATGAGGAAACCAAAACCCAGAGAGGTTATAAAGGGCCAATGAAAATTCTAGTGACCAGGTTTCCCGACACATAGCACCCCAGCTGGGGCCTGTAACCCTGCCTCTCCTCCATCCCTCCGCGTGGAAGTGGTTGGGAGTAGGGTTCCACTGTTCAGCTTTTTAGAAATTAATGTAAAATACTTTATATTAAACTGATATGAATTTGCAGCTATTTATGTTTATAAAATAAAGTTTCAGAGGGTTTTCATGGCTGCTCTAATTCATTATGAACTGTGCTGTGATGGGTTTCCAAGGAAGCTCTCTGTCGTTCAGGGAATGTATTAGTTTGCTAGGATTGCCCTAAAGAAACACTGGGCTTTAAACAACAGAAATTAATTTTCTCACAATCGTGGAGGCTAGAAATCAAACATCAAGGTGTCGACAGGGCTGTTTCTTTTAAGGTCACTCTTCTTGGTTGGTAGATGGCTGTCTTCCCCAGATCTTAGCACCCATGCATGTGTGGGTGTGTATGTGTGTGTCAATCTCTTCTTATAAAGACATGAGTCAAACTGGAGTAGGGCCCACCTTACTGACTTCATTTTACCTTAATTACTTCTTTAAAGGCCCTATCTCCAAACACTGTCACATTCTGAGATACTGGGGTTGGAACTTCAACATATGAATTTAAGGGTGACAATTCAACCTGTAACAGGATGAAAAAGTTGAGAAACGTGCAATACCCCTTCCAACTCTTTACCCACAAGAATGGCAGTGTTCTAGTCTATGTCCCAAGATCACACGATTAATAATCATTGCTGCTAGAATTCAAATACTGGAGGTCCATATGACACCAGTGACTAAGCATTCAAGCTGAATATTGATAAGCACAGCTTTTACTGTCTTTAACTTCCTCCACCAAATAGTTCATAATGGCAGCTACTTTCCTTTTTACCCAATAGCTATTTAGAAAATTTGTTTTTACTTCCAAGAGATTAGATTGGTTAACTTTGTTATTATTTTCAAATTTTCATGACAAAGTATTTGCTGGCATGAAATCTTTCTAGATAACAAAAATGTCTCCATGTCAAAATGACATGGAGCATAATATAAAAAAACTAAGTAATCCCTATTTAATTGATTCAACCTTATCATTGCATTCTGATCTCTGTATCTTTGGTTTTTTTGTGGCTGTCTTCCAGCAAATCTCACAAAGGCTAAAAGTAGTGCTAAAATCTCCAGTTGTAATTGTAGTATTTCCAAGTTTTACATGGTGTGAATTCTACTATATAATCTACCATCCTGTCTGTGGTTTACTGCCTTTTGCCTCAAGGTCGTCTTTACTGAGTTTTAATTATAGTTAACATTTACTGTGTCCCACCCTCTGTGCTTGTAGTTTCACACAAATTACTTTAAAACCAAAGTAACTCTAGCAATATCGATCATGTGGATCCAGATTTATGGAAATTGGAATTTATACAGTATTGAAGAAAAATACGGTAATCCAAATTCTGAAGGATGACGCTGTGAAAGTGCTGCACTCAATATGCCAGCAAATTTGGAAAACTCAGCAGTGGCCACAGGACTGGAAAAGGTCAGTTTTCATTCCAATCCCAAAGAAAGGCAATGCCAAAGAATGCTCAAACTACCGCACAATTGCACTCATCTCACACGCTAGGAAAGTAACGCTCAAAATTCTCCAAGCCAGGCTTCAGCAATACGTGAACCGTGAACTTCCTGATGTTCAAGCTGGTTTTAGAAAAGGCAGAGGAACCACAGATCAAATTGCCCACATCCGCTGGATCATGGAAAAAGCAAGAAAGTTCCAGAAAAACATCTATTTCTGCTTTATTGACTATGCCAAAGCCTTTGACTGTGTGGATCACAATAAACTGTGGAAAATTCTGGAAGAGGAATACCAGACCACCTGACCTGCCTCTTGTGAAACCTGTATGCAGGTCAGGAAGCAACATTTAGAACTGGACATGGAACAACAGACTGGTTCCAAATAGGAAAAGGAGTACGTCAAGGCTGTATATTGTCACCCTGCTTATTTAACTTATAGGCAGAGTACACCACGAGAAACACTGGGCTGGAGGAAGCACAAGCTGGAATCAAGATTGCCGGAAGAAATATCAATAACCTCAGATGTGCAGATGACACCACCCTTATGGCAGAAAGTGAAGAAGAATTAAAGAGCCTCTTGATGAAAGTGAAAGAGGAGAATGAAAAAGTTGGTTTAAAACTCAACATTCAGAAAACTAAGACCATGGCATTCGGTCCCATCACTTCATGGCAAATAGATGGGGAAACAGTGTCAGACTTTATTTTTCTGGGCTCCAAAATCACTGCAGATGGTGACTACAGCCATGAAATTAAAAGACGCTTACTCCTTGGAAGGAAAGTTATGACCAACCTAGATAGCATATTCAAAAGCAGAGACATTGCTTTGCCAACAAAGGTCCGTCTAGTCAAGGTTATGGTTTTTCCAGTAGTCATGTATGGATATGAAAGTTGGACTATAAAGAAAAGAGAGCGCTGAAGAATTGATGCTTTTGAATTGATGGTGTTGAATTGATGGTGAAGAATTGATGGTGTTGGAGAAGACTCTTGAGAGTCCCTTGGACTGCAAGGAGATCCAACCAGTCCATCCTAAAGGAAATCAGTCCTGGCTGTTCATTGGAAGGACTGATGTTGAAGCTGAAACTCCAATACCTTGGCCACCTGATACGAAGAGTTGACTCATTGGAAAAGACTCTGATGCTGGGAGGGATTGGGGGCAGGAGGAGAAGGGGATGACAGAGGATGAGATGGTTGGATAGCATCACCGACTTGATGGACATGAGTTTGGGTGAACTCCAGGAGTTGGTGATGGACAGGGAGGCCTGGTGTGCTGCGGTTCATGGAGTCACAAAGAGTCA